>NW_026947494.1:15281440-16738940 GCF_034190915.1 Cavia porcellus | reverse complement strand
TCCTTCCTTCCTTCCTTCCTTCCTTCCTTCCTTCCTTCCCTTCTTCCTTCCTTCCTTCCTTCCTTCCTTCCTTCCTTCCTTCCTTCCCTCCTTCCTTCCTTCCTTCCTTCCTTCCTTCCTTCCTTCCTTCCCCCTTCCTTCCTTCCTTCTTTCCAATCTTCTTCTCCTCCTAGTCTGCTTGTTTTCCTGCCTGCCTCTCCTCCTCTTTTCCTATCATTTCTTTCTCTTCAGCTTTCTTTATTTTCACAAGTTATCTTTGTCTTTTAAAGCAGTTACATTCTTACCTTTTAAAAGTAGCCAGTGAGAGTGATCTGACAATGCACTCCAGAAGATTCTCTTCCCGGGAGGATTCTGGATTTCCAGGGGGCATATGTACCGTGTTGTTAGATGTTGACATTTTATTAACCTTAGGTTCCTCAAATATTTTGTGTGAGGCATACATGGGTTACCTTAATTACATAATACCACAGTGAGAGTCAAGTCACATATAAGTTCTGGTCCAGTTGATTTTCTCAATTACATAACCTTGAAATTCAAGGCCTGTGTCACAACAAGGCCTGTGTTTTCCATTATGCAATGTATACATTTGAAAATAAGAACACAGAACTACATGGTATGCTCGCATGTTAATTGTTAATTTCTTAAATAATTTTTCGTTTTTCATTGTAGAGATGGTAGTTCCTATTGCAGTCCAAAACCTCCAATGTTTCATCTTTATATCTAAAGATAGAAACCAAGATTTTGTTGTGTAATCCACCAACAAAAAATGTTTTACTGAGACCATAATATATCTCTTTTCACTTAGAAAAAGGTATGATTTTACTACTTTAGGTATAACTATGACAACATTTAAATATTGGTAAAACAATGTATTAGTGAAACAAATGAAATGTGACTTTATACATATGAAATAAATTATGAATTTACATTGAATTATATAGCAGTGGGTCTCTTAGTGAGAATCACCAAATTTTTGGTCTTAGAGTTTGACTTGCTGGAAGTTGTAAAAATTTGCATCTTTAACAACTTTCCAGGTGCTGCTGTTACCACTTTTCCACATACTGAATTAAATAGTATAAAATACAAATGTAAAACTGCAATCAGAAAAACAATACAAAGATTGAATAACATTCCAAAGAAATTGAATTTTAATATTCATGTACCAATTGACAATCACATACTATTTAATGGTGTGAGGTAGATATAAATCAGAGAATTTTACTATACTGGAAAAAAAGTGAATGCACCAATCAATTTTGATTTGATACACTAGAAATATATGTTTAATATTGAGAAAAATAAGCCTAACTGTTAAAGGACCCCTAATTTGCAAACTAATTGATACAACATGATATAATATGAAGTATTCATAACTTATAAATTATTGTTGACACAAAATATAGAAATAGAGGTACACCTTTCTCTTGAGATGTATATAAACTTTTATATTATACAATGTAGAAGAAACACAAGTTTAAACTTGCAATTTGTTTCCCAGAATAAATTAATCAAATTAATAGAAAACCACAACTCTAAAAAGTCACATGAGACTGCTTTAGGATAAACAAAATTATTGTATATATATGTCACTAGAAAGCTACTCAAAACAGGCTAGTCCTATTCAGTAGTCTTTCAGAATTCTTTATATAGCTTACATAAAATCAACTACACAATTTAATATTGCATAAATTTAAATATTTCATATTTTCACACATTTAATTGAAATGTAACATGATAAAACTGTATTTATTATGTTTTATGTGTATTATATGCATTCCAATATCATGTTTAATGAGAAAAATATGGTTAATTGAAATAGCTCCAAGGTCCACAGAAACCAAAACATTCAATATCTTTAATTTTCCTGAAGGTATATTAAAATATTGATAAATCAATTTATTATCTGTTTTGGTTGAACATTAATGTATTTGCTATATTTCTTTTTTTGTTTTTGTTTTGTATTTCTAATAATAATTTTATGTATGATTAACACAGGCTGATACAATGAATAGAAAAAACTAAATTAGTAAGGCAATAAAACATTGCTAAAAATATAAATTTGATTTTTTTCCAGAGAATGTTCTCTTACAAGACACTTTGTCCCCTTTTGAAGTCAGTGTCATTTTAATCTATGATGTTAAACACTAGCTTCTTTAATATTTGCTCTGTTTGAGTGGATTTATATTTCACTGCTTTTCTTGCCAGAATTTATACTATATTCAAATATTGTGATTATCGAGAAATTGAAGGAAACAATACGCCTTGATCATCACGTTGTCTTGGAACCTAGTATCTCTTCCACATTAACTCAATAGTTTTCAATGGTGTACTCTATCTCTTAAAGCATATTATGAGTTAAAGCTCTGAATGTAAAACCCTTCTAACTGGATACTCACGATATGACCTCTGGCTCCAGTTCCTAAGCATACACTGCTCATTCCAGTCACATTCAGTAGTGACCTGTACACAGCTAAGTCCAATGGCACTGAGTTTCCCCTTTATCAGAATGTTCAACACCAATTAGTGGCACTGACAATTCTTTCATCGTCGAACATTCTCTTTTCACTTTCAGTACCTAATTAACAGCTCTTCTCTTTGGATGCCAAACATGCTTCTCTGTGGCTGAATATAATAACTTAAGTTTAGAGAAGTATCTAAACATTCCATGTTCTCAAAAAAAATTTTTTTTAAAGAATGAATGAACATAAGTAGCTTTTGGGTATCTATGTCAGATACATTGTAGATGTCTTATCTGCAAGTCTTAAAGCTCCACTGATTATCTGACGTGAAGCTTGACTGGCTTTTTCTTGAAGCTCATCAATTGCTCACCAATTGCTGCAACAGTGCACCCTGCTTTCTAATAAGGGAGGCAAGCAGCAATGATTTTAATTCCATCCTCCATGTCTTCATGCTCTCCTAGCATATACTGAAATCAGCTAAATCATTGAGAGTTCCGGTTTGTGGGGTTGGGAGCTGTCCCGTGAATTCAATCGCACAGTGAGTAAAAATCACAACAGCTCTGTGCAGAGCAGTAATTGTACTAAACAAATCCTTTGCTTTACAAGTAATCAACTATATCTCAAGGACTTGCTTTATCATTTAACAGACACACTAATGACATATTTAATCAGCTTAATATTTCATTCAACAATAGTTGATATACTTCAGTGTTCTTGACAAAGACCAGAAATGGTACAATGAAAAATTTAGAGTTTTTGCCTTTAATAAATTGCATCCTTTATTTTCCAAGTATGTTAAGCAAAAAAGATGCATAATTGATGCCGCTGTCCAATTGCAGTAAAGACTTGCGGAACTTTAGCTCTTATTTCAGCCTTAATGCTGAATCAAAGTGCTGTGATGCATCAGTGACGGATCACATATGTCTCAATTTCACCCTGCATTTTGTGATAGGAAGCAATCATTACTGCCACAGAGTTTTTTAATGAAACACCAGAAGTCACGCTATGGAGGAACGAATTAACTCTGCCTGATGTGGTTCCAAATAATTAATGTGCCTTTTAGCCAAATATCCTTGGTTTTTTTCCATGACAAAATGATCTTTTATTGGTGGAACATGCTGACTAGAGTGTGCTTTATGTGCTGCATTGTTCATGGTCAGTTCCCACATTACCAGCCCATATTATCAGCCAATATTTTCCAGTGGGAAAAGTCCCTAATAGATTTTATGTAGAGTATCTATACTTCTTCACGAGTTTTCTGGCATAATAAAGTGCTAGTTCCACAGAAAAGTGCCACCTAAGAAAATCCTGGCCAGTGATTTGTGAAGACCTTAATATGACCAGATATTTTTTGTTCTGACCACCATGCTTACATACATAAGACCAAATGCTTACATTCCTCATCTTCATTTAGTTATGGATTTGTATAATTTAAAAATAGATCAGATAGTTATATCTGTGTGTGTTTACCAACATAAAATTCTGTAGAATCACCAAAAGCTAACAGTTTCACATATCGTGATACAATATACTGTTCCCTTAAACGAAGTCTGCAGGTGGGTTTAGTCACTAAAGAATATTTCAGTAATTCTTTTTTACATTTTCCTGAGAAAATGTTAACTTTAAAACATCATTTTAGTGTACTTAGTAGTACAAAAGGTGAAGCATAAAGCCAGATGCCTTCAATAATTCTATTAGAATAGTACATTTTCCAGTAGGTAATAAAGGTCTTTGAGTTGTTTTCTCCTCATAACTAGCACTAAATTATAAGTAAAGCCTTAGTACCCAGTAATAATGGAATGAATGGAACAAAATGGAATGGAATGGAATTATTATGATAAGTTACCAAATAATGATTCAGACACTGTAACCCCAGTGGAGTATCAACTTCATCAAAACGTAAATGTCACATGTCGTTTCTTATTAAAAGGTATGGCTTTGCTCAGGATGAAAAAGCGGGTTGGTGAAAACAATAGACTATAATTTATATTTTCAACAAAATAGAACAAAACACATCTACTGATACAGTTCTCCTACCAAATTTGAAAAATTAAGGGTGTTTATGATGAAAATATATCCAAACAAATTCTGCTCCTGTTTCTAAAAAACTAATAGTGTATTTTTTTCTGTGAAGAAATTTGGAATTAGTGTATACAATAAATACATATCCGTCAGTATTTCTCAACCTTACAATTCCATTAATGACTATATCTCAAGTCTGCAATTTTCATTTTTATAGACTGTACAGTTGAAAATAGTAAACAAATAGGTTATATTATGACTTTTATATATTTGTTCTTCAATGCAGATGCACAAGGCAAAGTATATTATCAACTTTATCTGGATAATTATAGTGTTACTTTTTCTAATCAGTGTGTAATGCTTAAAAATATTATTGTTTATTGTTTTGATAATATTTTGTGTGAAGTACAGAATATATTTTTTCTATCAATTTAGAAAATTATCATAAGGAAATAATGTCTACACACTTTATAATGTCTTCATCTCTGAAGACTGATATGTTTACCCAACTATTGATCTTAATAGGTGATAAAAAATAAGTTCACTTTTGAACTAATAGTAAGTATAAAATGAGTTATTTTGTGAAAACTTTAACTAAGCTGTTGTTTGAAAATGTTTGCATATTTTAAATAAATATGTATCACTTTCTTCAGGCATTGCTTTCTTAGCTTATATTTTAATACTCAAATAATTGGAAATACTGAAATAATTGGAAATTTAAGATCTGGG
Source organism: Cavia porcellus (assembly GCF_034190915.1). Taxonomy (NCBI): domain Eukaryota; kingdom Metazoa; phylum Chordata; class Mammalia; order Rodentia; family Caviidae; genus Cavia; species Cavia porcellus. The sequence continues at coordinate 16,733,730 of NW_026947494.1, read as the reverse complement.
CTTATATTATGAGTAACAATAATTAAGTAGATCTAGAATTAGGCTGAAATTTTACTTCTTTCGTGTAATGTACGTTATCCTGATGCATGGAACAATGAATAAATCATTCTACAAAACAATGAAATCTTTATTTTATTTTGCTTTATTGGTTTACTTCTGAATAAAAACTATATAAGACAATCTAAATATTTCTAATGTTATCCCTACTTTTTTAATTCCCAGTATATCATTGAAACAAAAATAAACTATAATAAATATATTTTCTACTTAGGGTACACAATTTATTTCCTAACATTAAATTTCTCTGCTCTCTTCATAGAGAAACCTTATGCTAACAGAAATCTTATAACATTGTGTAGGTTTTTCTCAGTATGATTTTGAACATTTCAAACGTTTTTATAAAACTAATCACCTTACTTTCTTGAAGAAAACTCATATAAAATGATAGCCAACCTCTTCACTTCCAGCGTGACCACTGATTCATTAAGAACACAAGAGGGCACGAGATGACCACCAGCATATCTTTGTTATTTTTCAATTGCGTAGGAAAATAAATGCCCTGGTTTTCAGTTTGAATCCTACTTATTCTTGCATTCAGCCGAGGGCTTCCTCTATGACAGAGTTTTGGCAGGAGTTTGTGTGTGGTTATGTGAGTGCTCCTCAGCAGCAGTCTTAGGTCTCTAACTTATAGCACTATTACCACAATCTACATTTGTCATAGCTATCTTGCAAACAGTAAGTCCACAAATATTCTCACCTCCCAAGTGTGCTCCTCGTCCATCACTGTGCCTGTGACACTCAGTGACACCTGACTTCACTCAGGAAGTGAAGGCCCACACTGCAAGGCCTTTTGATTATTCTCACATACATTATGGTGCTCTATCAACTGTTTGGCACTTCTGCAGGAAAGGAGTGACCTACTATGAACGTTCTTCCAATGTCCACGTATAAAACTCTCCTACAGCAACTGTTTTTTAAGGTATTGTTATTAATAATTTTCTCTTTGGTCAGTGGTACCCAAAACACATGCAGATTTAGGATGCCAGTTCTCACAGCAGAGCCCCTGGACCAGCGTTATTATTATCATCTTCAATTTTGTTAGAAATGCATATTCTCCATTTCAAATCCAACCTACTAAAAAACCACATAAGAAAAAAAAAAAATCCACAAATAAACCAGACACTGAACGTGAAGCCTAGTAACCTGTGTTTTCAATGGCTTTGTTCTGTGAATCAGTGTAGAGGTTCGTTCCCATTGCACTGGATTTTTACATCACATATAAGTATTGGAAAGTTTATCTAACAGTAGTTTTGTTACTGTAGTCAGAATTTTTCAATAAAACAGAAGCAAAGGAAGGTGTGTGTGTGTGTGTGTGTGTGTGTGTGTGTGTGTGTGTGTGTGTGTGATTTAATTTTTATGAATCATCTCAGAAGCTTCTGGGAATCGTCACATCCAAAATTTGTTGTGTAGCAGAGCAGGCTGGAATGTCAGTGCAGATTTTGTTCTATATTTTTGAGGCTAAATTATGTATCTGGAAAACCTCAATCATTTCTTTTAAGACATTTAGCTGAGTGACTCTCATGCACATTATTTATTATTATAATTCTTTATTTTAGAAGCCAAGATGGGAAATCAGAAGAGACGGAATTCAACCTAAGTAGAGGATGGAGGGGAGGTGGTACAGAGATTGAAAATAAGGAGGATAAATTGTATGCATATGCCAATTTCCCCAAAGTAAATTTTCTGTTTATACATATGAGCTAATAAAATATAAAAAAATGAATTTATGAAAGAACATTATAATCCTTTGCAGTCAACTAATCTTAGAAGTTGGTCACATCTAACATGTACTCTCTCATTAACACATTTATTTTTCTTACATAAATTATTTAGTGCTATAGCTTAGCTAATTTAGCACATAAAATGATCCATCAAAATCAGCAAGGATCATTTTAATGATTAGAAGCACTTTACCGCTATGCTCCTTAACAAAGTCCATCTTCTCTGAGGTAGCTATAGTAATATACATCCTGCAGTTTCTTTCTCGTGCATAAAAGCTTCAGTGGTTCTATTGCATATTTTTTTTAATTCACACTAAATCATAAGGTCTAGAATTATGTAACATTTGTCAATTTCTCTAAAATCATTCCTAAGTAATCTTCCTCTTAAATTTATTTTCAGTAGACTCTGATTTCACTTATATATGAGCTCGATTCCCAGAACATGTTGAACTGTATGCTGAAGGAGGACCTTATAATACAAAATTCTCTGTATTTGCAGTGTTTTCCCGCATAAGTCTCTACTTAATTTCCATTCGACTTTGTTTCATCTATGTTATTTGCTCAGAGCATTTGCCTTAATTCACCATTTAATTAGGCACTTCATTTTATTTTTGTTAAGAATATTTTAATTAAATAGTTATAGATATACATGTTTATGTATTTCATGTTTAATTTTACATTAGTTGGAAAGCTGAATGAGACTAGAAAGCATGTCTCTTTTCGTGACTTACATGCACTATTTCCTTTCATTCTTGTTAACAGGGAGATAATTTTTTTTCTGAATGAGAGAACCTGCCTATTTAGTGTTACTTTGCAGAATAACTGAGGTATTTGCTGAGGGCAGAGAAAATACAGAGTGCAATAGGCACTATGGGAGAGAGAAGCACTGTTAAAAAATATCATGAACAATACTGTCAATAGTTATGTAACTAAGGATTGTACTATCAAATAAGTATCTATGTTTTACTTTGTTGTGTATAGTGGAAGTGCCCACACTAAGAAATTCTCATTCTTTTAATTTTCCTCTTTTGCTTGTATCATATTACACAAATCTTATTGATTTAAATTATGTTAAGTATGGTTAGTACATTTTCAAGTCCACACAGCATAATCACATCAATTAGGTGAACTGCATTGCATTATTTTGTATTCAGAGATTTTTTTTTGCACTGAATGGTAATGACTCCAAATTGTTAAGTTGTTGTAACTGTGATGATACATTTTATGTGTCAATTTGGCAGGCTACAAAATCCAGATATTAAGACAATTATTATTGTGAATGTTTCTACTAATGTTAAAGTAAGAATAAGATATAAATTAGTTGATATAAAGTTTATGAGCTTGATTCAAGAATTAAGTGCTTAAATACAACAAAAGCACTGACATGACCTGAGGAAACTGTAATTTTGGAAGTAGATGTCCTGTCAACCTCAGCCATAGTGTCTGTTGTTTTGGGTACAGAGGATGCACAAAGCCTTACAGATTTTGAATTTGCCAGGTTTCATAATCATGATACAATTTTAAAAAATAAAATACAATTTCATCTTTCCCCCTTATATTCAAACACACCTGCATTCAAAATTAATAGTGAATTTTTATTTTTGTTTGTTGTGGAGACAGGGTTTCACTTCACAGTGCAGAGTGGCCTTGAACTTGCTTGTGTAACCAGGCTGGACTTGAATTCATGGTGATCCTCCTGCCTGGCATTACAGGCATATACCGCTAATCTCACGCTACAGTGATTGTTTAAATTTAAAACTTGTTGCTTTTAAACATACATTGCTGTTAATCTCTCAAAAATCTTACTTCATTGTTTCAAGCACATTCATTGCATTGTTTTTGCCACTCTCTGAAACATTTCCAGACAGCTTCTTGCCTGAGCATCTTTATGAAATATGATCAGAAACACAATTAATACTGCAACTGAGTTCCGCGCAACAGAAACACAGGCACCTTAAAACACGGTAGTGAGTCCTCTCCGAATCCACATACTGCGTCTGGCAATATGGGACTTCTGGCTCTGAACCAAAGCAAAATGATGATTTTAATTAAGTAGAATAGTTTTAGGTCATTAAAAACTACGACGGAGAAAATAAGGATGCACAGCCACACACAAACACACACACACACACACACACACACACACACACACACACACACACTGAAAGAAAGCACCCAGAACTGCTTCAGAGTATGGCAACAATGGTGGCGTAAGTGTGTTTGAAGTGATGGAAGAGTATTTTGAGGAGAATTAATGACAATGTGTCTTTTAATGTATTTTTGTGCATTTAAATAGTCACTATATTTTTGTCACGTGACACGTATATAGGCAGTCTACTGGTTTTCTTTTATTTGGAGAAGTCTAAAAAATACAAATTTTAATTCAGTGTTTGTAAAATTCCTGAAAGAGAATAGATGGCCAGATTTCTAAATCAGTGCATTTAACAGTAGGGAGGATCAATGGGCTATTCAGAAATTCCATGTAAACCATGATCTAAATCAAGCTTAAGAACCTTGACTGGAAAGCCTCTCCATTTAGCAACCTATTAATTATATCCATAAACCTTGAAGGCAAGTTGTTATGTGTTGAATTGATCCGTAAAGTACAATCTCTAATGTATGGTTTATTTAACTGCAGCAGCAGCTGTGTCCAGTAATACTTTTCCAAGACAAATGTATTGCATTTCTTCATTGTAATTTCAAAAGTTCACAGTTTGAATTTTCTCTGGCTGCAGCCAACTCTTAGTTTTCAGTTTCCAAAGAAAACTCATTAGTACAGAATCAATGTACATGCACAGCTCCATTTGCTTTTCAATATACCAAATATTTTTAATGCATATTATATGTGAAAGCTATGAAAAATACTTATGAAATCTCTGAATCTGTGCAGTTATTGTATGGGTAAATACAATACACTTTCTAGAAAAATTATATTTATTCATAAAAGATAATTATGTTGATGAGTCACAATCATCTCATTTCCAATAACTTAAAATGTGAAGTGCATAGGCAGTTTGCTAATGCTATGAGGGGCGAATCAGAGAAACAGATGATGTAACTATAGTCACTAAAACAATTTAGCTGTGGTGCCTGGAAAGGTTCACAACCACCATGGTTAGGAAATGGTTCTTTCATCAAGACAGGGAACTCTTGCAGAATATTCCCAAGGTACTGTCTCAGGTTTGCTGCAGAACAAACCCTGTTGTTTAAGTTCTTCCAGCTCAGCATCCCTGTGCCTTTTCTGTAACCAAGCTCCGGCATCATATTGTGTAAGAGACAAAAAAATAATCTGTGCTCTAATGGAATCAAGCATATGTGATTCAGCTGTTACTTGGAAACAGTTACAGTGTGGCAAGAAGAAACGGTATTCCTCTTTCTCATAACAAAGTTGGAGGGAGATTACCTTCAAATTTTATTCATTTAAAGAATTTTGAGATCATAGTTATGTTCATGCTTTTTCACATCAGAAAAAAAGTGCATAAATTTCAGCAATGAAGGGTTCTACCTGACTATACAAGCCAGAAGACAAAAATGTTGTAGGATATTTTATTTCATGTGGTAAAAATAAGCCATTTGTCAGAAGCTCATCTTTCCTTTTTTCATATACATAATTCAAATGAAAACACAACTTTACAAGTATCTTCATTTCCCTTGCTCATTTTGACAATGCTATTACTCACTTCCACTAGTAATTTCTTTTCCTTTATCTTCCTGCCAGAAAGAATTTCTTTTTTAAGAAAGTTAGCTGTAAGATTATATTGCTCCATGTTCCCCTGAATATAGTGTCCCTAACATCAATCAAAGTAACGTTCACGTTATCTCCAAAGGAAGACTAAACCTTTTCATGGAATTAAAACAATATGAGAAAAAGAAGTCAAATATAGAATTCCAGAACTTAATCTTGTAATTCCTGTAAATATTTCAAGGTTTAAAATGCACACTGTATTTCTCTTGCCCTGTACACATGCCACTTCAACTATAAATACTTCGGGGCTGGGGATTTAGCTCAGCGGCATAAGCGCCTGCCTTGCAAGCAAGCAGTCGTGAAAACAAAACATAAATCCTTCTCTAAACAAATGTACATAATAGATTTTAGTCAGGAAAGAAAGAAATGAGAACAAAAGAACAATCAAGATCTACCAGTTACGGGTGCACATTCCTTACACTGCTGTGATAATTATGTATATCTAAATTTCACCAATACTTTTAATAAAGTAGAAAATAACCATTTGGCATTTTAAATAAATAATTTTTATTGTGGGCTACCAGTTACAAAAATAAAAACTAAACAAAAACCTCTGAAATTAGATGGTATTTTATGCATGTCTAGAAAGAAAAAAGAATGAACCACATTGATCAAAGCTAGAGGCTATCAGGAAATACAGAGAAATGCTTAATCATTTCCTGGTTAAGCTGTTAGAATTTCTAGTGAAAAGATAAATAATTTTGATAGCATCTAAAATAAAATACCCTAAAATGTATACAGAATGCATGTATCTTATTCTGCTTTCATTCCTCTTACTTTTGCCTGTCTACATAATACCTGAACACTGTAAGCAAATACTGAACGTCTGTTTCGAGAATGTGCTTCATATCAGTACTGCACCATCAGATCTGAGTGTGCTGGGTACAGGGATACAGTCTTCCCCTTTTCTCCCTTACTCAGTTTATTCTTTATTTGTGGAAACTACCAGATTGAGTAAAATGTCTACTTTCATATATAAACAGTAATTTTCTTGAAATCATAGTTTGTCTTTTAACAGTTTCTTGTGCTATTTTTAAGAATGAATTCTTTGTGGATTAAAACATTTGGGAGCTTGAAGATGGACTAAACTTCCAGGGCCAGGGAATCTTTATGTTCCTGAGGACCCACAGTTCCCCTCAGGACTCACACCTTCCACACCTGCTCCCGAGCATACTTAATGTATATAAATGTTTCACCAACTTCAGAACTCTTTGTGCTACGGGACTGGCAGTCAATAGTATTTCACTCACCCTGATGAATTTATCTTTTCCTGAATATCTTTTAAATTAATCATATGACACGGAGTCTCTGTATCTAGCTTCTACTTTATCTTAAGTTTCTCATCTACTACTATTGTGTGTGCCAGTAATTTCTCCCTTTTTTATTGTAAAGTAACGTTTCATTTTGCACACAAGTCATACTGCAATTTATTCACCTATGACTTTAAAAACTTAAATTGCATGAATTTCAGTTGTGAGTGGTCACAAGTAAGAACATCGGAGTAAAGCGTAAGTTTTTCTGTGGATGTAGCTTTTCATTTCTTTCTGTGTGAAGAGTGGTGTCTGTTACGGAGTCTTATGGTAAATTTTGTGTATTTCAGAAGGCTTCCAATCATTTTCCAAATTTGTTGTAGCATTTTACACTTTAATCAGTAATACATCATATTTCAGTAATTCTACATACTCAACAATATATGTTACAGTCATTTAAAAATGATTTTAATATGCACTTAATTCTTTCTCATTACAGTACTAATTTATAATTCTTCATCTATTTTATATCAGTAAGTGTTTTAAACTTTTATTATGTTTCTTGTAGCTTTTTATTCTTAATTATTTGGAGAGTTTTTAATATGTCCTATGTACAAATATCTGGTGTTTATTTTTTCAGTATTTCTTCACTACCATAAATTCAGTTTTAATAACTCTTGCCAATATAATTAGAAGAATTTTCAAAAATTTTATGAGGTTAATTATTACAATTTACTTTTCTAATCTTTGTTTTATATTTAAAAGAGAAGTCAATTTGGATCCATTTGCATTCACCTTTGGTGCACGACGTGGAGCATGAATCACCCAGTGATTTCACGTGATTTCGTCTTCGGGAAAATCCTGTCTCTCCTCTTATGTATCGACATGGAACTTTATTAAAATTCATTCGCTCACATATCATAGAACATATTTCTGGATTCTAGCTTATGGTTTTAACATCTATCAGATTATCTGTATCTTTCCCAACACACACTTTATGATTACTGTAGCCTTACAATAAATGTTAAAATCTTGTGTCACTGCACATTTATGGTACCATTTAAATCCCATAACTTCGTTAAAATGTTACCTTTTCTGGTACTGTGAACTCTACCGTTTGCCTCTTCAAGCTGACAATTCCACTTTTTTGCGCCTCCCTCCCTGTGTGCTGCTGCCGAGCTCGGAGAGCAGAGATGAAGAGAGCTGTGGATCCGCAGGTGTAACGAGGTGACAGCAAACTCTTTGCCAAGTTTCTATACGCTTTGCCCATTTTTACAAAAAATGTTTTCAATGTTTTAAACATATTTTGTTCCACCTCCAAACCTGTATATGTTTTAAGAAAAAAATTTTATTATATCCACATCACCATCATTTAAATCTCTCAGACTTAATTATATTTTAATTGGGCTCTTTCTGTCTTTGTAAATCTTAAATAATGAAGGAAATTATGAAATACCGTAAGCACAGATTTATGGGAATTGTGTTTATATCTGTGTTTATAGTATATATGGCAGACATTTTATCTAAAATGTATTTGATAATGAAGAATTTCATAATTTTTTAAAATTTCATTTTAAAGAAAGTAAAAGTAAACAGAACAAAACAGATCAGAAGAAAACTATGTACGAGACACAGATTTTAAAGCAAGACAACAGGGGATCCTCACCGTCTATCATATTGTCTCATGTTTTCCTCCAAATAGTTTTCCGTATCTTCACACACAGTGCAATAATACAAAACAACATAGTATTGATCTGATCAGAACAGCATGATGAAGACATTTTAGGTCTTCAAAACCAGACAATAGGGAAGTCAACAATGGCTGCCATAATGTCTCTCGTTCTCTTCAAAATAGCTGTGCGTACCTTCATGTATATTGAAATTAAGCGTAACAAAAGAGACTAAAATCACTCTGAACAAAGAATAATAGTATTGCAGGATTTCATATTATGGTGCTATGGAATCTGCACTGGGTACCTTAGTGTCTCTTTTTCTTCAAAGTAGCTTTTCAATTTATCATGCATTATATAATTGATTCTCATAAACAGTTTAGGAGAAGTTCTATGCATGCATGAGTCCCTACATGTATATTTATCTTTTCTGTATTAGAGGGAAAAACAAAACAAAACAAGACAAAACACAACAAATTCCTAGAAAATCACAAAATGAAAAAGACATAAACGATAATACCAAAGAGACAAGAACACTGACAATATAAGTCTTCTAAACAAGGTGGTATGAGCATAACTAGGCTTGTTATTTTACATAATGACCTTACAGAGTTTGGTAGATCACCAAACAATAATATGCACAATTGTTTCACTCCTATGAATGTCAACTATTTTGTTACAAGAGCTTATAGAATTTGTAGCACAATCATAATAGCTATACTTTGTGTTCGTATAATGTCAGACATTTTTTCTTTTCCTTTCTTTTTTCTTTTTCCTTGGTTTACTAGAGGTATTATTTTTTCCCTTTTAAGCAGATTTTTATCCTTTCATTATATTTATTGAAAGTTTTGTATCTTACATACTCTTGCCATTTCTTTACGGTAAGGAGAATATACAGTATTTCAAAAGGTGAGTTTGATTGAGTTTGATTTATTTCACTTATGAGTATAATCCCGAGTTGCATCTATTTACTTTTAAATATCTCTTTTTAAAATTTTTTATTTTAATGACATTAATACAAAAGAGGACAAAACAAAGCAGATTAGAACAGAACAATATAAGCAATATACTACTTCACCACAAGACAACCCGATATGAACAGTAGCTACCATACTGTCTCTTTCTTTGACATAGGTGAGCATAACTTTACATACAATAGTATCAAACATAACAAAATAGTATAAAACCATTCAAGAAAATGAAAGTATTACAGGGTATTCAGAACCAAATAACCGAAAGTGAACAATGGCTACAATATTATCTCATTTTCCATAAAAAATTGTTTACACTATCACACATAATACAATCCAGTAAGATACAACATGATAGATCCAACAGAAACAGAAGAACAAAATCCTGGTAGGACTTCAAAGCAAGATATTAAATCAGCAATGGCTATTATAATGTATTGTTTTCTTCAAAATAGCTTTTCACACCATCACAGATGATAAAGTCAAACAAACCAGAATAAAACAATTCCAACTAATGAATGCAAACATTATAAAGTTTCAAAGCAATGTAATGGGGAATCATGATTGCCATAAAATCTTATGTACTCTTACCACTTCTTATACTAGGGAGACTATACAGTATTTATGCATGTGAGTTTGATTTATTTTGCTTATGAGTATGGTCTCAAGTTGTGTGCATCTATCATAAATATGTCAATTTAGAACTGAGTTGTATAGAAATACCATATCTTTTTTATCCAATCCTCAGTATATGGACACTGGTTGTTTCCAAGATCTGGCTATCACAAATTATGTTGCTATAAACACGGGTGTACATACATCACAGTGGTATGATGCTTTCAGTTCTTCTGGGAATATGCCTAGAAGTGGAATAGCTGGATCAAATGGGACTTCCAATCCCAGGTTTCTTCAGAATGACCTCCAAAGTGGTTGCACCAGTCTACACTCCCACCAGCAGTGCAGGAGAGTTCCTTTTTCCCCGTAGCCTCTAGCATTTGTTGTTGGTAGTTTTCTTTATCCTGGCTGTTCTTTCTGTAGTGAGGTGAAACCTCAGTGTTGTTTTATTTGCATCACTCTAATGACCAATGATGCTGAACATTTTTCCATGTATTTATTTTCCTTTTGTATTTCTCCATCTGAAAACAATGTATTCATTTCAGATGTCCATTTTCAGAATAGGTCTTTGAATTTTAGGGATCTGATTTTTTTTTTTAATTTGTTTTATGTTCTAGACAGAAGTCCATGTTTCTGGGAGACCGTTCACTAAGATTTTTTTCCCAGTTTTTGATTTTCTTTCCACTATGCTGGAGATTTCTTTCACCATGCAAAAGCTCTTTAGTAGGACATGATCCCAGTTATTGATTCTGTGAAGTATTTTGCATGCAGTTTGATCCTTGTTCTTGAATTCTTCACCTACCTCTATGTATTCAAGATTTCTGCCTACTTTGTCTTCCAATAGATTTAGTGTTTCTGTGTTAATATTTAGATCTTTGAAACTTTTAGACTTTACTGTAGTACATGGTAATAGGGAAGGGTCTATTTTTAGTTTTCATCATATGGACAGCGAATTTTCCCAGCACCATTTATTAAAGAGACTGTTGTTCTTCCAGTGGATGTGTTTAGTCCCTTTATCAAGATAAGGTAGCTGTGTATGTTTGCAGTTGTAGTTGTATCTTCTAATTTGTTCCATTGATCTTCAGGTCTGTTTTTACTCCAATACCATGTTGATTTTTTTACAGTAGCTTTGTAGTATAACTTCAAGTCAGGGATTGTGATGCCTCTTGCCTTGCCTTTGTTGCTTAGAATTGCCTTTGCTATTGTTGGTCTCTTGTGATTCCAGATGAATTTTAGGAGGAGTGATTGCTCTAGATCTGTGAGCTATGCTAGTAGTATTTTGATTGGGATTGCATTAAATCTGTATAACAGTTTTGGGACAGTGTCCATTTTCACAATGTGTGTTTTTCCTATCTATGAACAAGGAATGTTGTTTCATTTTCAGAGGTCTCTTCTATTTCTTTTTTAGGGAATTATAATTTTCCCTGAATAAATCTTTTAATTTTTGTTAGATTAATTTCTATGTTTTTCATTTTGTTGGATGTTATTGTGAATGGTGTGGCTTTTCCTTTTTGTCTCTCAGTGATTTTGTTGTTAGTGTGTAGGAATTCAATAGATTTTTGAGTGTTGAATTTGTATCCAGCTTTATTACTGAATTTATTTATTATATCTAGGAGTCTTTCAGTGGAATTTTGGGGGTCTTCTATGTAAAGTAATGTGAAAATAATGATAATTTAAATTCTTCTTTTTCTATCCTTTCTCCTTTTATTTCTCTCCTTTGTCTAATTGATCTGGCTAGTATTTCATGCAGTATATTAAATAGGAGTGGTGATAATGAAAACCCTTGTCTTGTTCCTGATTTTAGGGTAAAGCTTTCAGTTTTTGGTCATTTAATATGATGCTGGCTATTGGTTTGTCATATATGGTTTTTATCCTATTGAGGTAAAAACCATCTATTCCAATTTTCTGTAAGGTTTTTTTTTTCATGAATAAATGTTAAACTTTATAAAAAGCTTTTCTCTGAATTTATAGAAATGATCATGTGGTTCTTATTTTTGGTTCTATTGATATGACTGATTACATTTTTGATTTGCCTATGTTGAACAAACCCTGCACTCCTGGGATGAATCTCAGTTGGTCATGTTGTATAATTTTCTTCATGACTTGCTGCATTCTATCTGCCAGAGTTTTATGGATAATTTTTACAGGGAGAGTGGACTGTAGTTCTCTTTTGGTTGGGTCTTCTCAAATTTTGGTATTAGAGTAATATTTGCTTCGAGAAGTGAGTTAGAAAAAATTGCTTCCCTTGCAATTTCATTAAAGAGTTTGAGGATTGTTTGCATTAAATCTTCTTTGTATTTCTTGTAGAATTCTGCAGTGAATCCGTCTGAATCTGGGCCTTTCTTTGTGGGTAAGAATTTAATTACATTTTCAATTTTGTTAACTGAAATTGGGTTATTCTGCAGCTTGACATATTGACCCAGCTTTGATAATTCAAATGTTTTTAGGAATCTGTCCATTTCTTCTATGTTATCTCATCTAGAGAGAAGAGGGTTTTGAAATAGGTATCGATGATCTGTATTCCCATAGGATCGGTAGTGATTTCACCCTTTTAATTTCTTATTACACGAATTTGAGTTTTTTATTTCCTTTTTAAAATAAGGATGGCTAGAGGCTTGTCAATTTTATTTATTCTTCCAAAGAACCAACTCTTTGATTCTTTGATTCTCTGGATTGTGTTCTTAGTCTCTATTGCCTTGATTTCTGCTCTTCCTTTATACTTTCCTCCCTTCTTTTGGCTTTGGGCTTGACTTACTCTTCTTTTTCTAGATGTCTTAGGTGTAGCATCAGGTTGTTTATTTTTGTTTATTCACTTTTCCTGATGTGCGACTTCACTGCAATAAATTTTCCTCTGAGGACTGCTTTCATTGTGCCTCACATTTTTTGAGTAAGATGTAATTGTATTTTTGTTTGCATGCAAATATTGTTTAATTTCTTCTTTAATTTCCTCTGTGACCCACTGATTGCTCAGAAGTGTATTATTCAATTGCTATGTGTTTGTGGGGATTTTGCAGTTTCTTTTGTTATTAGTTTCTTGTTTCCTGGTGCTATGATCTGATAACACGCTTGAGATAATTTTAATTCTTTTGTATTTATAATCTATTTTAGAGAAGATTCCATGTGCTGCTGAGAAGATTGTATATTCTGATGTTGTTGGTTGGAACACTCTGTATACCTCCACCCAACTCATTTGTTCACAGATTTGATTCAGCTCTGTTTCTTTGCTGAATTTCTGTCAACTTGATCTGTCCCTTTGTGTCAATTCCATGTTAAGGTCTCCTATTATTACTGTGTTATTTCTTACTTGATTTTTCATTTTTGTTAATATTTGTTTTTTATGGCTCCCAAATTTGTTTCATAGATATTTAAGATTGTTATCTCTTCCTCTTAAAGTTTTCCCCTAACTAGTATGTAGTGACCTTTTTTATTTTTTTGGATCATTCTTGGTTTGAAGTCACATTGTCTGCAAAGAGTAGCTACGCTGCTTTTTTTTTTTTTTTTTTTTTTTTTTTTTTTTTTTTTTTTTTTTTTTTTGGATCCTCTTGCATGGAGTATTGTTTTGTATCCTTTGAATTTCAGTCTGAATTTCCTTTTGTGTTAGATGAGTTTCATGTACACATCATACGGTTGGATGTTGTTTCTTGATCCACTCTGGCAGTCTGTTTTTTTAACTGATAAATTGAGGCCATTTAGATTAACGGTTATAATATATATACATATTTATATTTACATATATATGTAAATATATCATATACGTTTACATGTTTATATATTTACACATATATGTAAAATATATATACGTTTACTTTTGACATATTATCATTCTGCTGTTGACTCTTTACCTTTTCACTTTGTTTTATTGTTTGCCTTGCTTAATCATGTTTTTTCTATGTTGGTCTTAAATCTCTTTCAGTATTCTTTGCAGGGGTGTTTCAGTGGTCATGAAGCTCTTCAGCTGTTCTTTATGTTGGAAGTTACCTTATTTCTCCATCCATTTTGAAGGGCAGTTTTGTAGAGTACATCTGTCTGCTTGCAAGTTGTTTTCCTTTAGGATCTGAAATACTTCCCTCCATGGTCTTGACTTCTTGTGTATGTTGAGAAGTCTCCTGTGATTCTGATAATCCTTCCTTTGTAGGTGATCTTTCTTTTCTGTCTAACAGCTTTTAATATTCTGCTCTTATGTTGGATTTCTAGGATGTTGATTATTATATGTCTGGGTGTAGTTTTACTTTGGTTATGATACTTTGGAATTCTATGTGCATTACTAATCTGTATGTAAGTTTCCATTCTCATGTTTGTTAAAGTTTCAACCATTACTTCTGAAAATAGCCTCTTGATAACATTTGTGTTGTTACCTTCTTTTTTGTTTATACCTATCAATCTTATGTTGTTTTTCTTTGCATCCTATTGCAGTTGTTAAATTTGTATTTGCTAGTTCCTTGTTATTTTTAAAAGATCCTTCCTTTCCTGTTCACTAGCTGCAATCTTTCCTCTGATGTCTAAAATTCTATCTTCACTTTCAATGAGGAAATTTTGCCAACTTTCAATGGATTTTTTGATTTCCTATATATCTCCTTGAATCTGTTTTATGCATGATGTTTGTTTCTATGTTTTTCATTCAGGGTTTCCATATTTATGCATCAATCCTCTAATTTTTTTAACTATGTCATCTTTAAGTGTGTCCAGCTTTTATTTCATTGTATTTATAATTTTCTTCTTTTATCTGTGAGACTTTCTGATCTGAGTATTTTTATAGCTTCCTGGAGTTGTTTCTTTACTTCAGTTTTTATCATTTCAGAAATTTCAAGTGTACAGCTTATATATTTTTCTGTGTCCATAGGATTGCTATGTCCTAGATTTGCTTGGGTTCTGCTGGAAGTTTAAGACTGCATATTGCTCATTCATTTTGTCATTTTCCTATATTTTTGGGTTTTGAGTGATGTTTCTAGCTTCCCCCATGTGCTGGGAATCACCTGGCTTACTTTTGGCTCCTGGGGCAGACTTCTGGCAACAGCTAGCCACTTGGAGTTTGCCCGGCATGGGCCAGTTAGGCCCATGGGGTACTTTCTGCGCATCCTCTGGTGATTTGGTATGTAGGGCATGGTCTTGCCCTGGGAGAGATGTTTCAAGGCTTCCCTGTGCACTGCAATTCAACATGCACAGTTTTAGCACCTAGGACTGAAGTTAGGGCCCTGCTAGATTCTTGCAGTTTGCTGGGCATGTCCCAGTTAGGCCTACAGGGACCTCGCATGCATCCTCTGTTGATTTGTGTTGTGGGGCATGATTTTACTGCCTAGGAGCCATATTCAAGGGCTTACTTGTGTGCTCACATTCAACCCACATGTGTTCAGCTTCTGGATTTGAATTTAGTCCCCCGCTAGCCACTTGGAGTTTTCTTTTCATAGATTTTTTATGTATGATAGTTTACTATGTCATTTTGCTACAATTGTATTTTTTTCTTGTTTACTTTCAACACATCCTCTTTAAATTACAATTCTGTGACCTATTTGTTATTTTAATGAATCAGTAATGCTTTGGAATTGTCAGTAAAGCTTATATAAAGCCAGGGATTTAGCTCAGCGGCCTAAGCGCCTGCCTGCAAAGTCCAAGGTCATGAGTTTCATCCTCTCTTATGGTACAAAACAAAACAAAACCTTATGTAATCTAACAAGTCAGGAGAGTAATATTGAAGAACTCATTTCTTCTGTAAAAGGAGAGATTTGGGTTAATATGTACATCCAGTCTGCTTACTAAATTATTAATGGAAAACTACAACTAAACGATTTTGAACTAGTTTTTTTAAATTAGATTTATTGAAAATCAATATGTCAAAATTTTGTTAGTCTCACAGACAATAATCCAGTATTGATTAATTTGTTGTTCTGAATATTTCCAAAGACAAAATAATGAAAAAATGTGTAAAATTTGTTATAGATAGAAAAATATTAATGATGAAATATATAAATGCTATATGCATTTTCAACCATTTAAAACAACTGTAAAATAAAAGTCTTTGAAATTGTGATATTTCTAAAGTTGTTTTAAATGTATTATTTTAAAATACACAGACAAGAATTTAACTGCACAGTTAATTAGAATTACAAAATTTAAATAAAATAAACTATTTTAAGAATGACAACATTAGGACTGGAGATTTAGCTCAGTGGTGTAAGTGCCTGCATGGTAAGTACAAAGTCGTGAGTTCAATCCTGGTTCAAAAAAAAAGGAAAAAAGAGTGACAATATTAAATATAGTTTACTCATAAAAGATATTGTCTGTCTTTTGTTTTCATTAGATTTTTTGTGTGTTTTCAAAGTGTTATGTAATTTTATCTTGATTATCTATTGTTAAATTATATTTAGGCTTTAGAAAAGGAAATAAAGTGTCAAGAAGGAATTTCTTTTAATATGATTGAATGCAAAACTCTAAAATTCAAATATTTCTTCTAAATTTATTTATGTTCTTTTATGCTATTGAAAGTATTTTTGGACTATCTATTTTAGTTATCTGTAGTTTCCAATCTGATACAATTTCTAAGTAACACTAATTCATTTAGATGAAGTACAAATATAATATCATATGACCTATATTAAATTTGACTGAATAAAAACACTATACATTTAATACACTGTTGATCAAAGTAGTAAATGCTGCATTTAAAATTAACTAAGTGCATGCACACAGTGTTAGTCTGGTTTGCCACTGTATTTTTGCAACTGAACACCCCATACCCACACGTTTTAAGGATTCTGACCCCAAGTGGCTGCCTCTGAGGGAGGAAAGGCATGGGGGAAGGGCAGGGTAAGAAAAATTGCATAACTCAGAGACCACAAAGTAGATACACTAGAAAGAGCTGGGCTTACACATACCATACAGGTACCCTCAAAGGTTTTATTCTGTGTGACACATCTTCAGCAAGGCTCCACTTTATTTTAATAGAAAAAAAAGTTTTAAAAAATGTCCTCTTAGTAACTACTTGAAAGATAACACTGTGTAATGAATTAACTAAAGACGTACTTCCTAAAAGCACATTAAACCATGAGCTTGTGTGTGGATTAAACCACTAAAGACAATAGCACTTCTTTGCTTCTGTCGCCTTCCAAAACTCCCACCTCTGAAACATGTGATCTGAGAGCACATGTTAGATCTAAACCATAACACATGCTTATTATGCACGTGTGCATATCTGTGGTAAGCAAACATCATTAAAAGCTTATTATAGGCATATTATTTGTCCTAATGAATTTACTTAATTGAGTCACTTATACCAGTGACATATGAAGTTCCAAAAATCATTTTCAGAATATAATTTCCCCTGAGATTTCAATGTTTTATGCTATTAATTTTAGGTTGCTTCTTATTGGAATTTATATTTCTGAGGTTTGCTTGTTCAAGTTCTCCAGAGGTTAAATGACTGATTCTTGAATAATTCCATCATGGTTCTTCTCAGTCACTGTAAACTAAAAATCCCTTAGAGTAAAAAGATCATGCGATTTATCCTTTATAGTCCTATGGAAATGGCCAGTGATTTTACAGACCATGCTTCTAACATCTTTGAAACTTAATTGAATGGAGCCAAAAAAAAAAAAGATGGTAAAGATTATGGAACTAGCAGTATCAGTGTTGCGGTGTGGAAGCCCTCACTAATATCTAAGGGGAAAAGTTGAAAGAATTGTTCTTCAAGCACCAAAGAAAGAAAGGTAGGTGAGGAAAAAGTTACTATAAAGCGGCGGAATAATTCAACAACTTAGGAAACCTTTGTCTGCAGGGAATGGGCAGGAAGCACCTATGCTCACACCTGTCCCGCTGAAAGCCTGGGGGCCAGGCCTTACCCATGTTGGCTGTTGATGTTACAGAGCAGAGCAGAGCAGAAGAATCAAAGAAGCGAATGGAAAGCAATCTGAGCAGAGCTCCTCCACAGCCATTTATCAATGTGGAATTTGACAAAAATACAGCTTAGTATCATTACACACTTGAAACTGTATGATATATCTCATCTAGTTATATCAGAAGAAGACTCTTCCACCAAGGCAGTGAATTATTAAAAATTCATTAATTCCATTGTTTTCTAATAATAGATGATTCTTATTAACAAGATCCAAAATATCCTTGATCCAGACACTATGCTTTAAAATAATTTTAAAAATAAAACTAATAATCATTTCAAAACTTAAAGATTTTTTCTGAAAGTTAAAAAGAAAACAACCATCTATTGTCTAATTTTTAAACATTTTATAGCTATGTATGTGAACTGATTTAATAACTCCCAAATTATATACTTTTGGGCTTTTTAAAGAGGCAGATGGTAAAGAAATAAAATACTATTCATGAACCAGAATATAGTTTCAGAGCCTGTGTCATTCTGGAGAGTAAATAATGATATTTTTATGACACAATTGCAAGGAATGAGCACATTTGAAGGTAGACCCCAGGGATAAAGCAAAGAAAGGTCTCATTTTCATAAGCGGAGTTGTATTAGAAAATGGGTGTAATGAAATGACTTGCAGTAAACAGGTTATTTAAGCTCTGTGACAAAATGAGCAATCAAACACATTTGCTAAAATGGAGCAATAAAGAGTGAAGTTAGAAAAAAGTTACTCACGTTTCATGGCTCTCATATTTCTCTATTTATTATTTTCCAGATATCAGAAATGGCTTGACAGATTTTTAAAAATGGATATATAAATTTTAACATCTACCTCTCCCTTTCTATCTTCATAGCTATATGTGTACACACATTTATGTATGAATACATCACATATGTCACTTTGTTAATGTTCATTATGTTCATGTGCTTACGTCTTAACTCAATATATTAAAGTGGTTGAACATCAATAGATAATTAGTTTATAGACATATATTTTAATAACAAACTAACAGATTATTCTATCTGTATAGAATGGCCAACAAATTAAAAATACATTTCCATTCAATGAAAGCAGCAAGTCAATAGACATTTTGCTCAAGAAATTAAACACCCATGAAACATTTTTTATTATTTAATATAGGAAAAGTTCTTCAGTAAGAAATGGCACATACTTAATGAGGCATCTATGAATAAAAACAAAGTAATGTTATCTTTCAGTTTAAATAGGAAAGGTTTGGTTAGAGAATGCTAGTAACACAGAATGGTAAGGCTGGTTTTGGAAAAACGAATATGCTTTTCCATATCTTGATTATTTTAACCCATCTTGCTTCTCCCTCTTTCCTCTTTATTCCTATCTCCTTCAATCCTACTTTCCTTTCCAAAAGCTCTTTCCTTCTTTCTATCCTTGTTTTCTTCATAACACAGTCAGAAGGACTCCCTAACCAGGGAGAGCCACAACAGCCTGAGGGCAGAAAAGCCTTCAAGAGCACCCGCTTTGGAAAAAAAATTGTCCCAGCTGAGCAAGATGTTTACAAACATGTTCAGAGTCTACTGTAGGGTTCAAGTGTGAACTTTGCATTTCAGCATGTGTAAATTAGCTTTATAAAAATTAATTAGAGGGCCAGGGAATTTAGCTCAGTGCTGTAAGCACTTCTCTGGGGAGCACATTTTGTGAGTTCAATCCCCAGTTTAAAAAAAATAATAATAATAATTACATTTACTTATGAAAGGAATAAATTTATTCTCTGAATAAGGCACTGCTTTCAACATCTTGAAGAAATATATATTACATAGAAGGGGTAAATACCAGGTTAAAGCTCAGTTTGAACACAGTATTAATGTATCAAGGAAATTTTAGCTTATTGTTTTCAGAATAAGCTATGTTTCCATTTTCTTCAGTTAGGAAAACTACATTCCTTCTTCAGTATTTTAAAGACCTTCTAGTGTGAAATTAGTCAGTAGAGTCGAGAAGGTAAAGCTGTAGCATCATTCTTGCTCAACAGTAAGCTTGAGGGTTCTGTGGCCTCATAATACCTCCTCCACGCAACCCAATATCTTAATTCCCAGCTCTGTGTTTTTTTCTTGTGAATACATGGGTTATTTTGCAACAGGTTGAGTTTTTTAAAAATTATTTTACCGTCATATGGTAATTCTTCTTAACTTTGGGTATCTAATAGATCTGCCAAGTATTATTGGTGATGCTAAATAGGATTTCTGCATGTACTCTGCCCTCAGATGGATCCCCTGCTGTTTGCAACACTTTATTAATTCATCTCATACCTATAATGACAATGCTGTTCTCTGGTTAATTAGTTTGTCTCTTTTCTCTTAGATTCAGGATGACTGAGAAGGAGCCCTTTAACCTCCTGCTGCTTTCTCCACTAATTTTTCTTTGATAAACTGAGGGGAAGAAAGGCAGCAGAGAAGGAAGAGGAGGGGGAGAGGGAGAGGAAGGGGAAGCGAAGGCTGAGGAGAGGAGAAGTGAGACAGTAAACAGAGAGAGACAAAGAAGGAGAGAGAGAAATGGATTTCTTCTTGGTCAGTTGAGCCTTCATGCTCATGGACAAACCTTTATGACCTCTTCAATAATTTATATAAGATCTATATAATTTATATTCCATTTCTCAGAATACCTGTTGTAGTCAGGGGTTGGACACAGAGAACAACTAGGATTAGGACATGGAGTTTACACGATTTTTATAATGGTCACCAGAAGTTAACACAGGAAAATGCAGGAAATCTATCTGCAACACCAAAGACATTGATTATTTATTCAAGAGCCTAAACAACATGGCAATGTCCCACATGAGTCCAGATAAAAACCCAGAGCTAAGGACAATGCCTCCATGAGTCCAACTGGAAGTCCAGAGCCCACAAGGACTCACGCCAGTCTCTTTTATGGATTCGTGCAGGGAAGACCAAAGGGTCAGCGGTGGAAGCCAGAAAGTCTATGCCAGCAGGATGAAGGAGCTGTGCTAGTGGGATGAGGGTTATACACTGGAGCCCAGAAGTCACACTCACAACAAAGAGCAGGGCTTTCCTGAAAGGCACCACACCTGTCCTCAGAGACAGGGAGGCCCCGAGCTCCTCTGATGACAAGCACAGTCAGGTACGTGCCAGGAAGCAGCGTGACGAGTTCATCCTGGAGACCAAGCAGCACACGTCTTTCCCTCTGGAGCCAGGAAGCAATGCTTGATGTGAGGACCAAAGCTTCTCCAAGGAGAATCAACAGCTCAGATAGCAACTGATAGGAGACCCCACAATGCCTCCTTAATGCGTCAACCCTCTCAACACCTCCCTTCTTCTCCACCTATTTATCCTGGCAACCCTCCTCAGGTGAAGTATCTTCTCTCAATGCATGCTGATGTAATCCAGCTGGCATTAAGTTGACCACCAGTTCTCAAACCATAACAATACCTTTCAAATTAAGGTTCACAGATGGTATTATTGATACTAAGGAATAAAATTAACACATAAATGCTTCATTTCTCTGCCATAACTTCTCTACTTTTCTCCTTCTACTTTCTCATAAATGATTAATTGGCCAGTTTGTCATATCGTACAACCTCAGGTCCCTCCCTCTACCCATCCTCTTCTGGTACCCAGCTTTATTTTCTGGCTTATCTTCATCACAAAGTCGGTTTTGCTCTATTCATGGTTACTCACTACTGTTGCACTTTTGAAATGTAAGGAGCTGTTTTGCTCTCTTGATTCTCTTTAATTTACCTTAGAATACCTAATTACGAATATATCTTTAAAACTTTTATGAGCTTTCATTTGCCTTATTTACTTTTTCTTTCTACGTTCTGAATTTAAAAGAAAATATTTAGCTCCAAACAAACTTGCAATTTTCTCCACATTATCTTTTTTCTACATTCCTCACAATATTATCAACTAACTATTGTATATGTACTTGCATTCACTTACAGACTGATATGTATATTTGCTGAACATTTACTGTTCTTTAAACAGTGATCTGTTGAAAACAAGATATTTTACTGATCAGTCAGCTCTTCTATAACATACTTCATATTTTAATTCTGCATGCCCCAGATGAACATCACTGGCTATCCAAACTTAAATTAAAAATTAAAGTAACATAAATAAAATTAAGAATGTGTTTTCAACTACCACAATCATACCGCACGTGATCAATATCCATAAGATAGGAGCCATCAGCTTGTAAATTCAAGGTACAGATTTTTATAAGAAAGCTATTTTGGACAATTGTTCTAGGCATAGAGGCAGATTAATAGATAAACTCATAGAATTATATCAAACTGCATGATTTGTGAACACAGAGAAGAACAATGCAAAGTTCTATAAGATTTTGGACTGAGGTGTAATCTTCTTCATGTATGTATTTAGAGAAACTGTTTGTTAAAAAAGAGATGCTAATGCAGAAGCCTAAAGATAAGGAATAATCTTTGTAAAAAGCAACCAGTGTTTTGGGTCCAGAGATCAACAAACTAAAAGATCTGAGGTAAGGACATGTTCAATATATGTAAAGAATAGAATATATAGAACAAAGTAGGTGACATACATATCACTTTGGAGGAAAAAAGATAGCAAATTTGACAGTGTCTTACTGGGTATCTCTAATTAGTAAATAGGTTTGGTTCACATTAATTCAAATGAACATCTTTTAACTCTAGTAGATGTCAATCATTGTCGAAGATATATATTTTAGACTTCATATAAATCTAGGACTTCCAAACTACAAATATCATTTCAAATTGTCCAATATCAAATATCCACAAAGAAATCAGGAAAACGATGATATTCTGGAAACACACTGATTCTATCTAATATTTTGTCAAGAAATCAGTAAAGGATGGAGACTTTTTGAGTAGAATCACAAGTGTGTGATTTCCTAAGGCCAGATAAAAAGAGGTTTAGAGAAGACCCTGACACCCTGCAGCATATAACAGTCTGAGAAAAATGAATTTAAGAAAATGTCCAGTGGATTTGTAAGGCACATTTATGAGTGAATTCAGTATAAGCAATTTGGTGAAGTGGGTGTGAAATCTGATTTTCTGCTGCTTTAAAAATGTTTAAATAACCGATTTCTCTTAAAAATCATACTATTATCTACTTTCAAAAGCTAATGATTATTAATTTGACATTTGCTTCAGATTTATATCTGTAATTTCAGGACAAAGTCAGTCTTTAGTTTTAGTCAATTTTATTTTTTTTTTCTTCAAAATAATCACCCTCATTTTCTTATTTTCTATTTCTTTATATCTACCACCAATACCACGTGGTCTAAAAACCTACATGTACCCATGATTGCATCAGCCCTTATATATATTTTTTTTCTTTTGATTGGGAATTGGCTACAAGCAGCCACTACCCTTGGTGGTTTTAGCAGCAAAATAAAATGTCTCTTGTTTTTTGTTGGAAAAAATTGATGAATTTTACAGTATCCCAATAGGATGGGATGCTTTGTCTTCAACAGTGTTTTTCATTGTCTACATTCAGTAATCTCATTCTTAACAACCCTCCATTCCTGCTGTGTGCTTCTTGGATCACAGTCCTGTCTCTTCCATGTATAAAGCACTACTTGAAATAGATGCCTAAAATCACTGGCTCCATTTCTGCACTTGTATCTCTTTCCATAACCCAGAACAATAAGTTTTCTACCTCACTGCTTCTCTGAAATAGAATTTCTAACATTTTCATTGATTTCTTCTTTGAAAAGCCAGTGATCAATATTCTCTTACTTAAAACCTCAGCATTTTCAGACTTTATTGACTTTATTCAAATGGTTGAATGACATCATAATTTTGTCTTTCTTTTTCATATTTTGATTTATCTTTTTCTGAATCTGTTTGAGATTTATTGTACAGTACTTGGTCAAAATTGGGGTTCATTTTTAAAAATTATCTATCATCGTCTAGAGGAGCTATTTCATTGCTTAAGCTTCAGTAACAGTAGTTGTACACATCATCCGCAAACTTCTCTACTCCTTCCAGAGTCACTCTTCTGAATTTGTTATGTCTATCTCCAAAGAACTTGCTCACAGGTAAATCTGAGTTTATGATCACCCTCCCTTAGACGATTTTTACTTGCCAATTTAATCTGGATTTTCCATCACAATGGATTAGAATCGTCATTCATTCAAACACCGCAGAGTGATCACTAAGTGAAGATGCGTAACCACAGATCATTTAGACTATCTGGTTTCTACTATCTAAAAAGAAATTTCAATTTAAAATATTAGCTATTTTATGAATCAGTGCCTCGCTAGCTATATATAAATACTTAAATCAAGTGGCCATTGTTTCTCAGCTTACCTACTAAACATTAATTTACTTTGTTTCTGTACCACTCTATTGTCATGATTATCAGTTGTTCATGGGATAGGCTGTGCCAAATTTGAATATTAAGCACTGATGATAATAAATTTCCTATTACCATTTCACCTAAATGATACATCATTACATTTGGTGACAAAAAGATCAAACAATTTAAAACATACTAAAATAACTAAGATTGGTTTATTTTCCTGATTTCTTTTGGGCCAGGATCAAAGCTGTGTATCTGTGACCCATCTGGAATGAGGCTTTCCATAAGATACACACATTCTTACCTACCTTAGGGACTCTGTATCCTTCTTTCATTTCTATAATTCTGAAATTTTATTTCTCTTCAAGAAATTCATCTTTGATGCAGATAAGATAGTTTGTATTATTTTCTCAAATATTATACATTCTGAAAACAGCCTAGTGACAGTTTTAAGTGTATTCATGCAATGATATCATTTATAACTATCTTCTAGACAAGACATATCAAGAGATGGTGTTACTTTTAATATGAGGTATGAGTTACCAAGAGAGGATGTAGCATTCATAATTACACAGTACAAACATAAAATATTTTATTAAATTGATCAATTTCTACCAATTGAATTCTTCTACCGTATGGTACCCAGTTACCTTTGTAGCCATATACATTGCTATTTTTCTACATTTTAGCAGTATTGAATACAACATTATTTCTTGTCCATAAGACATTATAGGTTTACATGTTTTCCATACATTTCCTCTGCTTTTCTCTACAGATTTCCCACAGCCCCAGTTTATTTGCGTCTTTTGAAATTCTTCTCAAATATGAAGAAGATTTTAAATACTATTTCATTGTGATGGTTTGATTGTTCCAACTTCATTGGCTCAAACCATACAGGAGACTGGTGTAGTATATATCTTGGTAAATCTGTGTGGGTTGTGCAGGTGACACCTTGTGTACTGCAGACGGCCCTTCATTCTTTCCTTTATCATGCTTTTCCCCCGCTATGGTGACCTTGAAATGAGAAGTTTTGTTTCACCGTGCACCTCCAGCACAATGCTCCTGTGTCAGAGCCACAAAATTTAACTCACTGGAACCATAAACAAAACTAAACCTTTTCTTCTTTAAATGGTGCTGAGTAATTTGTTCAGAAAAAGAAAAGATGACTAATACCTTCATCATATAGTTCACTGATTTTAGTTTCCTAATGTTTAAATTATTTTCAAAAGTTTAAATTATTTGCAGTCTACATTTTACTATATTAGATCATGTATACTTATTTCTTATAAATCCCCAGGAAATTGTTAAAACAAGGACTCTCTTTCCTTTAGCTTTGTATTTTTGAAATATTTTTCTCAGTTTATTGATGGCAAAAAAATCAGTCAGTTGCTATTATCTACTTGCTGAGTGAATATGCTCAAGATCATAAAGAAGAGGTGAATATTAGATTGCATGTCATCTCATTCTATTACATGGAGTAAGTATTCAATGAAAATTTGTGATGAATACAATAAGCACATTCTTATCAAAACCTAATTCCAAGTGAAACTGAAGTTTAAGATTGTGCTACAGACAAAATCATTAGATCCAGCAAGATCTATATGATGCAATCCAACCTTCAAAGAAATAGGATGAAGACCTCAGTAATTTGGGAGATGAAGAGGCATGGATGAGCCACCATTTGGAAAGTGACCAATGTTTGTGTGAAAGATGCACTAGGAAACTAGCTGCCTTTCTGCACTAGGTCACCTCTCAAGCCTTCAAATGTCCACTTGTCTTTTATTGTCTCAAGGTATTAAATAACTAATTATTTAGTTTATCTAAATAGCTCCAAATAGTATGGAATTAAAGATTCAAAACTTAAGATATCAAAGTGATTTATACAATGGAAGCATAAAGGCTTCTTATATTTGGTAAAAAGTAACTAGTAGTACCTAATGACTGTTATGGATTTAATTTCCAATGAATACGAAGATTAATGATTTCTCAGCTTTCCTGGATAAACGTGCATAGTGTAGTCAACAAATTTTGATGGTAACTTTGATGAATCAATATCTAATTATAACTCATGATTTTTTTACAATATTCATTACAAAGAAAACACTTCATTTCTTTGATAGAAAGTACTCTTTTAAATATCCTTGCCATAAAAAGACAGTTGGAGAAAGGTAACTTTCAGTTGAAAAATTGAATATGAGTTTTAGAAATGTTATTGATTTTTAAACCTAGTAGTATTTTTAAAATATCAGTTAAAATTGTAATATTTGGGAAATGTACAAGTGATTCAGAATAAGTAGAAGTGGTTCAGATTTTTACACAGTTCCACACCACCAAATATCTACCGCCTCATGTGTCAGGTA
The DNA here is from genome assembly GCF_034190915.1 of Cavia porcellus. Lineage (NCBI taxonomy): Eukaryota > Metazoa > Chordata > Mammalia > Rodentia > Caviidae > Cavia > Cavia porcellus. The sequence continues at coordinate 16,707,183 of NW_026947494.1, read as the reverse complement.
GGATATTGTTAACATGGCCAGATAGAGAGTCCTGTTCATTAAAGTTTCTCAGTATGTAAGGCATACACTATGCATTAGAAAAAAATGGACATTTAAAGAAATGTGAAGATTAAAAGATAGGAACACAAATGGTGAGGATTAAATTCTGTCACCCAAAGTGTTTTGATTTCCTAGCCATTATTGTTTATAGTATTTGGGGAAATAGTCATTGGGAGAAAATTAGGAAAATTCATTAGGGTAGCTTTTTCAATGTAATTAGTGCCTCTAAAAGAAGATATACTAGATTTTACTAGGCATGTCAGTATTTAACTATGGGCTGTGAGCCCCAAATTTACTATTTAATATGGTGTTTCTCTTCTAATTATCCTTCCTAATTTGTTTTACTTATGACTTGGTCATCCAGAATCTCTAGGGAGTACTGAATGAAATGGTGATGATAGGCATCCTCCACTTACTCTGCTTCAAAAAACTGGCTTTATAGAGTTCCTTTATATACCATAAATTTAATCTATTAACCATTTAATGACTTCTAATACATTCACTGCATTGTACAGACATGATAAATTGATTTTAGAATATATGCTTTCTCTGACACCCATTGCTTTTACTCCTCAATTCACCCAATGTATCCCGCAAGGGATAAACTAGCAAGGAAGTATTCTTTAGATTAGTCAACTTTCCTGTTGCTGAGAAATTCAGTTCAGCTCACACACTTGGAGGACTCAGATCTAGGTAAGTCAGCATAAGCGAATGACGCAGTAAGATGCCTGTTACATGGTGCCTTGGAGGTGGAGCAGGGGAATAGAACAAAAGAGCAAGAGGGACAGCACCAGGCCTTAAAGCTAAAGTCAAATCTTCGTGACTCACAGAGATACACCAGAGAGTGTGGCTCACCAGTTCACTGGGAAGATCTCAAATCAGCTAGATACTCTGTCCTAATGCTCACATCACCTTAGAAGTCTGTAGGCATTTTCATTTTACTGTTGAGTACATTTAATATAAAGAGAATCACAGAATACATAATGTTTATGATTTGTCCTTACATTACTTTAAAATATACTTCTATGTCTAATTCACACATAGTAAATATGTATTTATGGGATATATATGAGATTTAAAACATTGGTGCAATTCACCATTATCCGATGGTAAATGAACATGTCTATCAACTCACATGTTGTTTCTTTGCATACATGACAATCTGAATTTTGTGCACTGGGTAATTTAGAATGTTCTCAACCATAGGTTTGTCTAGTGTTCAACACACACTTAGAAGTTCTTTTCCCACCAACTCCATGCCTGTGCCCACTGGCCATCATGATTTTACATCAATGATTCCCTGTTCCCTATATAGCTCCCCCATGGTAGTAACCAGGTTTATAATGACTAGTTGACCTAGTTACTTGCATGTTTGAGATGAATATTTTAGCTTCTCGACTGAAGTAAGTTGTGTCCTTTTTTGTCAATGCTTGATTTATTTCATGTAGTATAATATCCATTAAAGGGAAATGCCAAATACTGAGGGATAAGTCTCTTGCCACACTCTCTCCCTCCCTCCCTTTTTAATCCTCTCTCTCTCTCTCTCTCTCTCTCTCTCTCTCTCTCTCTCTCTCTCTCTCTCTCTCTCTCTTCTCTCTCTCTGCACAGGAATAATCCCAGAATCTCACTGCACCTAAACTATATAGTCTACATCTAGCTAAAAACTCAGCAAACATTTCATTCTTTTTTAAGGCTGAAAGATATCACTTTTTCTTTTTATTATATTTTAGATATGGTTTTTGTATCAGGAATTAAACTCATGACCTCATGCTTACAAGGCAGACACTTGTGCCACTGAGCTATATACCCAGCCTATCTTAATTTTTTTAAACTTAGTTTTTAGTTAGGCTCCTGGTGTACTGTGCACACTGGTTTAAACTTACCATTCCTTTCTCTTAGTCTTCCAAGTATCTAGAAGTATAGGTAGGCATGTAACACCATGTACACAAAATCTAGGTGAATATAGAAAATACCATATATTTTCAATATGTGAATAAAATATTAACACATTTCCTATTGGCATTTACTATTTTATGATCAGAATAATTACATTAATTAAATGTTTGTGCAAATATTTCAGTAAATACACATATGCAAACATATATTCTGAACTGAAATTTTCATTATAAACGTAATTGGTAATGATTGTTGCATTTCTCCAGGCTCTTGAGTCACTACTCTTTTGAAGACAAAGTGAAAAGAGTGCAGTTATTGAAAAGTAAATTTTTAGGAGGAAAAAAAATGAAGTAATTATGACAGGAAAAGAAGTGCAAATTAAACACGAATTAACTTTTAAATAGAAAATACAGGATACATAATATACCCCTATGCTTAACTCCCAGTAAGTTATCATATTTATATATTGCCTTGCTTTATATTATTACTCAAAAATGAATACATTTGCATGTCACTTGTTATAAACATCAAACACAAAATATATTCTGGGATTAAATGTTCATACTTGTAGGCATTATATAAAAACAAAAGCAGATTTTTTTATCAAATAAATTAAAAACTTCATGTTTTAATAATTTCATAGTTATTAAAATATATTTAGTAATAAAAGGTATTTCATTTTTAACATGAAGTACAGAGAGATATAGAAACTGTAAGAAGTACAGTAAGATACAGAAAAAGGAACAAAATCCTGCATTTTGGAAAGAGATTACTTAGTGTGTTTACTCAAATTATAAATCTATTAGTGCATCGTAGTTGTACAATTTGCCAGATGCATAGTACACATTTTTATCGTTTCCTCTTGACTTTCCTCCATTCTTTCCCTGATTATCTTCCTCAGTTAGCCTTTTAAAATTAAGATGCTTACAGATTACTTGCATTTCTAGTTTAATTATTTTCCAAGTAGAGAAGCAGTAAACAGAGAGCACGACATGTGGATGTGGGAAGAGAGCAGGCCATGGAGAGGGAAGGAGGGACACAGGAGCAGGGGAAGGAGCAACGACTAAGATGCTGCAAGCTATGTAACACGCAGGCTTTAAGTCATGTGACGTGTTTCAGAACCAAAGAATAAAATTAACAAATATTCAGTTAAAAAGCTTTTCAAGACCCATCAATGAGAGAACTAAAACAGTTACAAGGACAAAAATTATGTTTAAGTTGTACATGGGCTCATTATGCTTAACTGATGTTGAGGAAAATGTGTTAGTGAAGGAAGAGATTAAAAATGTACATGAGTGCCCCAAATGAAGTTCTCAAAGATGAAAAGTGCAATGCATAAGTTAGAAAGTGTACTTAAAGGGTTGGTCAAAATCTGACAGAGCACCAATGAAATTACTGATGAAATCATAGCCATAGACACCATTCAAATGGAAACAGAAAAAAGAAACAAATCATTAGTGAATTAAGGAACAGTGTTAAATATATATGTAAATGCATGCTATAATTTTATAAGAAAATTATTATACTAGCTAGAATTTTTATATTTTTTTAGTTTTAAATAACTAAGAAAATAAATGTATCAAATTATAATAGATACTCAGAAGTTATAAAACATATATTAATCAAATGACTTAGTGATCATATTTTAAAAGCAACCAGATCAAGAGAAATCAGAGATATAGAAGGAAAAAATAAGCAAAATATTTTCTTGTTAGAAATATATAAATCCCAGGTAAAAATAAAATAACATTAACCTGTTGGGAGACCACTAGAAGCCTAATACAAGGAAAATATATCTCAAAACTAAATGAGAACTAAAATTGTATCAGAAAAAAAATATTAGAATTATCATCAATGAATCTATTTTAATTGGGGAAAAAGGAACACTTCTCCACTGTTGGTAGGAATGTAGACTAGTTCTGTCACTGTGGAAATCAGTACAGAGATTCCTCCAAAAACTAGGATTGGAAGTCCCATTCAATCCAGGTGAATGAGTTAGGTCTCACTGATTCACTGGAATCATGTAGCTCAATGGAAAATTCTTTCTTTTCCTCCACGCTAATATCTCCCAAGCTGAATCTTTGATCGTGATCTTAAATAGACAGCAGGACCTACTACTGAATTAAAACCAACTTAATGCATTTACAGAAATTTATGTTGCTTTCATTAGTTTTTAAATATATGCATGTTTTACTCTGATTTTTACGTTTTTCTAATGTCTCCAAAGTATTTAATAATTCTTCCCAACACTTTTAATGCTAATAGGAGATAATGTTTATTCTATCTAAAAAATCAAAAAGGAAATGTGTATTGAATTAATAATGAATTTACTTGCACATTAGAATGTAAATAATACATAATATTTGATTATTAATTCTTGAGACTGTGCAGTCAATTAGCCACTTCAGCAACCTCAAGAAGTACTGAAAATAAATAACAAATTCAGTTTGTCAACAATTTGTGCAGGAAAATGGCCTGTACTTTCCACTCAAAGATAGTTCTTGCAATTTATTAATTTTAATGCAATAATTAATTAGAAGTGATGATATAAAACTATTTCAAAATATTTTTTTTTTCTGTAATCTCAGCACTCAGTAGTCTGAGGCAGGATGATTGTAAGTTTGAGGGCAGCCTAGGATACCTATCAATTTGAGGCCAGCATAAGCTGCATAGTGAGAAACTATCTCAAACTAAACCAAACCAAAACTAAACTAAACTAAACTAAACTAAACTAAACTAAACTAAACTAAACTAAACAACTAAACAATACACATTCTAAGATATAGCATATCTTTCAAATAAGTAAATTACATTTGTAAAATGTGGCATCATACACCTTCTTGCGACTTTGCCTGTTTGAAAAAAGTTAAATTCTAGTCTTATCTTCTGTTATCTAACTGTAACCTTATTGGTGAAACAGTTTTGTACATGTAGGCTTGTTAGGAACAGCTATACCAGTACAGTGTGGGCCCTACTCAAAGACAGATATTCTTAGAAAATGGTATATGGGACACAGAGACAGAGAGTTTATGTGCTCACACACACGCAGGGGGACTGGAAAGATGCAGCCACAAGCCACTGAGGCAGATAACCGGAGACAGCCACCAGCAGCGGGAGATACACATGGGACGTGTGACCTTCAGAACGCACCAAAGACTTTACACTCTGAACTGTTGTAGGATAAATTTATTATTTTAATTCATCTATTTTATGCTATTTTTTACCAGCTCTAAGAAACTATTGACATATATTTAAAATACTTATAATACTTGATAATATTTAAATTGAAAAAATTTAAATATAAAATCACTTCAAGTAATATTAGGTTCTTAGTAACATTCTGTAGGCTAGGAAGCCTTTTTCTTTCCAAGGTAGATTTGACACATTAAACAGCCAAAATGAACTACAGTAAATCTTTATGCTGCTTAGAACTCTTCATTAAAAAGATGCAAAAATATTTTGATATGAAGATCTAAGGTGATATTTACCAAGAATATTTAATATGAATAATCTATATGGTTTATGTTCATTATCTCATTTAAAACTTATAGGGATATTGTATAATCTACAATTTATGATTGATACTTTACAGAAAGGTCCCCAAAATTTTGAAGTTAAATATTGTGTTCAAAACTATGGAACTATACAAGATACACTACAAGGGTCATCAAAACAATATTTGTTAAGTAACTGTTTCATGGCACATAATTTTTTTTAGGACAAAAAGAGTGAATCAAATGAAAAAAATGACATGAAACAAATATATTGTGTGTAATATTCTTTACAACTGAATTGAAAAACTCAAAATAGATTTTGATTTGCATGAAAAATATAATTAGGGAGATAAAACTATTCCAAAATACCTTTAGCTGAAATTTCATATAAAAAGATTTATTTGGAATAAATTCCAGATTTTCACTGCATCTGAGATGTAAAATGAAATTAAAGCACACTATTTTTCAAAATAAATAGCAATGATAATCAGAGAGAAATGAGTGGAAGATATTTTTTAATTCCCTGGTGTCTTATTAAGACTGATATTTGATATTAAAGGTGTGGGTCCTGACATAGCAACACAGCATAATTACACAGATGTTTGATTTCATTTTCTAAATATCATCACTGAATTAAAATCTCAATGTAGTCCCTAATTTCATTCCTAATTTATTTCAAATGATCTGTGTAAAATGTAAAGTAAATACATTTTTCTGAATGAACAGTTAATTACAGACAACAACTGAATGAAAACTCTATTATCTTATGACTAAACATTCTCCTGTTTTAATGATTTCCTATACATGTTTTCAAAAAAGCTAAAGTAGGAATGGATAATAACAAGCTGGCATTCAAACATGTGTGGTAAACATTTATTGAAATAAAATATAGTACTTGTTTAATAAACTGTGGGTATGAACAGACAGGTAAGTATAGCTTTAATGGGGAATCCTTTGTTATCATTATCTTGTTCCAGATATGCCAGTTTACTGGGTTTTAACTTTAATAAGCCCGAAATGGATTGTTTCTGGCTCTGTCTCCATGCTAACTTGACCATGGAAGAATGTGTGGTGAGTTACTAACATACAGACACTCACATCTGCAGAAGCTGTACCTGTTAGCACTAAATAGATGTTGCCAAGGTACGTACACATAATCGTGTGGGCTGGTTAGCAAAATACTGAAGTTGCAAAAGTTTGACTTGATAGACTGAGTGGAAGAGAAACATGGAAAAGGAACGGTTCCTGTCAACAGGAACTCTTTGCAAGAGAAACAATTTAACAGAGGACACATAATTTATAAGATTATTTTTATAATATGCATCCAAGCAATGACATTTAAAAGTGTGCAGGAGATCTGTCCACTCACTAGAGACCCAAAGAATCCAGTAAAGGTCTAGATTCCATGGCAATGTCCTGCAGAAATCCAACTGTAGGCAAAGGGCCCATCACAATGCCCCATGAAAGCTTGCTTCAAGGATCTGCACTTGGAAAGCCCAGAGACCGGTAGTGGAGATTAGAAAGTCTGCACCAGTGGGATGAAAGATCTGTGTCAGCAGGCTGAGGGATATTCACTGGAGCCAGGAAGTGATGCTCAAGGTAAGGATCAGAGCTCCCCCAGAGTAAAACCACAGCCATTCTCAGTGACAGCAAGGTCCCGAGATTCTGCAACAATGAGAACAGCTGAGTTCATACCAGAAAAACCAGCATGACATGCTTCTCCAGGAGAACTAACACCACACCATTTTCCCCTCCTGTCCTTCTTTTATTCCATTGGCAACAATTCTTAGGTGGGCCTTCCACACCCAGAACCACGGTAATTCATTTCAGCTGGGTGTTAGACGTTGACCATCATTTGTCCACATGCATCAATGAAATACAGGATCAATGAATAGCTTCTGGAGCTTATGACTGGGTTTGGTTTATATTGTAGTCAGTGGAAAAAGAATAATGTATGCATGCATATTAGATAGTGTTAAAGTGTATTCCAGAAAGCTGGAAGGCCAATATAAGAATAAATATAAAATACAATTATTAAAAGAATGAAGCCTGGTTAATAGAACATTCCAAGAAAAAACATAAACTTTCATAAAAATAGCTATAAAGAATAGTTTAAAGTGAGTTTTAAAGAATAAGTTGAACATACAAAGGAACAATTTATGGTTACAAGCAGAGAAATTTTTTGTTCTTGCTCTTATAAAATGTTTCTCCATTTGATATTTCTTCTTGATGAACTTCAGTTAATGTTTTATATTCAGGTCAAAAGAGAATTTCAAGGTCTTCAAGTGAACTAAAAATTTGCAATTATTTGTATCTTACATCTCCCTCAAACTTCATGATTTAATGAATGCACAAGTAAAGAAATTGTGTTCTAAACATGTTAATAAAATCTATACAACATATATGCATATATATGTATAGACATATATATGCATGTATATTCATATATACATAGGCATAGATACAAATGCTTAGAATGTGTAAGGCATATTTACCAACTGACTAGGTACTCAAATTAAAATATTAGAGAGAGATTCAAGGAAGTTCTTGCCAGACATGCTGGTACATGCCTGTGTCCCAGAACTTGGAAGGCTGAGGCAGGAAGATCACTGCAAGGTCAAGGTGTACCTGGACTACTACACAAGGAGTTCAAGGATAGCCTGACCTACATATATATTGAGATCCTGTCTCAAAAATTCATTAAAAAAAGATTCATTTAAGTTCTGAACAAATGTAACATAATCACAAAATATGTGCATACATGCTCTAAGTCATTAGTAATGTAGTACCAGATATAAATTAAAACATTATTTCATAAATGGAGTAGATGACAATAATGGAATTAAATGTGTGTAAAGGGTACTAAGTGGGTTTCTTTTATGTTAAAGTTTGACACTATTTACGAACTTTGATTTTTATTAGCACTCTTTGGAAAGATCTATTTTCTATTGTATATTTTTATTATGTATCTTTTATCTTGCTATTTAATATATTTGTGTTTCTCGCATAAGAGAAACCATGCAATGTTTAAGCTTGTGTGTCACATTTATTTTATGTACCATTATGATCTCAAGATGCATTCTTTTTCCTATAAATCATTAAAGTTTATCCTTTTTTACCGCAGAGTAGGACTCCATTGTGTATGAAAACGATGTTTTCTTCACCACCTATTTGTTGATGGACAGGTAAGCTGCTTCCTGTTGCCTGAAATGTGGATTGACAGAATCATTTTCTGATGGTGGAGGGCATCGCCCACCAAAGCTATGCTTCTCCTTCTTACGACTGAGCATGTCACTGGTGTGCGCCCCCTTCCTCTGTGTTTCCACGCTCACACTGTCACAGTGTCTTTCAGAATGGCAGTGCTTATAATAGGTTAACTCCCCAAATGTCCATCTCACAATAGAACAGTTGGTTTAGTCATGATGTAGTATGTAGTCATGCAATGGAACATTTTTAAATAATATGGATGAACAAACCGTAGCCAAAAGCAACAGCACACTGTACTTCTTGCCCGAAAGGAAGTACATTCGTGAAGTCCCAGTGGATACATGCAACCATACATGGGAACAGATTGCACATATGCTGCTACACAAAGGCATTTTAAGATTGGTTTATAAATTAGGTAAGAAAACAACAATAGTGAATCATAACATGGAATAATTTTAGAGAGTAATACAATGAAAAATGCTCTTTCTTTCAGTCTCTGACTCTGTCTCTTTCTCTGTCTCTGTCTGTCTGTCTGTCTGTCTGTCTCTCTCTCTCTCTCTCTCTCTCTCTCTCGCTCTCTCTCTCAAATATCTTAGCAGTATCATTGTGTGGCATGGTATTAATCTATAGTTGTCTGTGATGAAATAGCACTTTAGAAGGTTAAATCCAAAATAAGAGGTTTCTAATGAAATTAATGCCATACAGCAAATATTCAGTAAAGAAATAACATAGAAACAATGCAAAATCAGGATAAAACAATGCAGTTATACCACAGTGCTTCAGAAGGTGGCCATGACCGTGTCTGTCACTTCAGGAGGAGTTCACAAAAGAAAGCAAAATTTTGTTGAAAGCTTCTGTTTGCATACTGAATTGCTCAGGAAACACTCAGAAACTGAAGAACTAATGTAGATATATGATTTTAGATGTCGAAATTGTATTGTGTTTCCCTTTTGGGGTTGATGATATATGTGTAATTGTAGTCACTGAACACAAAATCATGTGAAACAGGCTTTAGCATGGCTAGGAATACTATTTTCCCCCCTATGGAAAAAAGAAAACATTATTACCATCTTTTCTAAGAATATCCTGGCTTTGGATTTTCTTTGTTTTCCCACAGTCACAGTGATGTGTCTGCTTTTCATAAATGTGCCATTTGTCCTAAAGAAGATTGCATGCTCTTCTGAATTTAGATTATAAATGCAATAATTATTTTACTATTGAAAATAACCAAATAAAAGTCTTGAACATTTCTGAGTAGTGCTATGGGAAACAATCTAAATTTATGACTACTGAACGTGAATTCAAAAATACATGTGTCCCATTAAAACCCATGAGTAATGTGTCATTACTTCAATATAACTAAGAAATGAAAATAAAATTATTAGTTCTCCTTGAAAGAACACCTACAAGCTATTATTATTTAAAATAAACCTGTAGCTGAAAAGATTGTCATTTTACTTATGATAGCTAAAAGAACTACTTTGGGAATATTGTAAAGTAATAAAGATTTTCGGAGCTATCTGTTTATTATGTATTTTGTCAATCATTTTGTCTCCTCAAAGTGAACAAAACCCCACACTCTTCTTCAGTGTCTTTGTACATTTTTTTCTTACTGCTGAATTAATCTTCTTCTCTACTTTAAATACAAATTCAATGATCCACACATTCCAAATATGTAATTTAATAAAAAGGAAACACTATAGGATATGAAAAATTGATTAAAACTATCTGAAAATTAGCTCATCATACCACAGTAGAAATAATAGTGCACAAAAAGACAAGCCCTCCACATAATAGCTGAAATTAGCTTGAGGTTCCAGGAGAGATAATATGAAAGTGTCTCTCTTTAAAAGAAGTCACAAAGTGTGAAAAAGAGGAATCTAGGGAGACAATGGCTGCCACCAATATAGTAGAAATCCAACAATACTGTAATTATCTCCTGTGTATATATCTGGAAAAACTGTCTCACTTACCATTTCACTCATTTCATTATCACAATTAATAGTAATAATTTTAATAATTTCTGCAGACTTTGCATTAAAATGAAATGGATCAGTAGGAAAACTTCCATCTGTCAACCTTGAACAGATGTAGTGCTGGTCTCTGACATATCCTTGATGAATCCACTCACATATAATCTTACCCCTAACGTCTCACTTCAAGCCAAACTTTACAAGCATTATGACTTTCTTAAAGAAATCAAGATATCAATAAATAATGCCATACATCCATGTTGAAGATAATTGATGATAGATTGAAATACCTTTTATTGAATGATGTAAAATTTGCATGAGGTTTTCAAGATACAACATCACCTATTTTGGGAAAATACATATATTTCACGCCTAAATATCTAAATAATACTAATACAGCTGGATCGCTCAATCTCCATTTAATTTCACTGATATTAACAACTAAATGACTCAAACAAGCATCATACTATATACAGCAAATAGGAGCAGACTGTGTTTATTTGTACCTGCTAATATGAAATGCTTGATTCATAATTTAGATTGTTTTTCCTTCTCTTTATTGTATCTTTGATAATTTTATAACCAGATTTATATAATTATCTATTTCATATATGCAAGCAACATATTTTGAATTTATCACATTTGTAGTTAATATAATAATTAACTTAAATATCTGTATTTTTATTACACAGAATGAGGACAAAAATTTTAGGCAGAAAAGTACAGTACCATTGGTAAAGTTATAAAGTAGCCAAATTTCAGCACTTGCTTTGGCAGCACATCCACTAACACTGGAATATGCAGAGATGATTAGCTGGTCCCTGCACAAAGATGATGTATAACTAGACAAATTTTGCACACTAAAATCTTACTTTTTTTTAAAATTAGAACTTAAAATTTAAACGTGAGATTTCCTCACTTTTTTGCATAAGTTGTAAATTCAGAAAGAAAACTGTACTATCACGTTTAAAATCAGAATAAATATGATCATTAGTAGAATATGAAAATCACAAGGATGCACGGTGACAAAATTTCCATCAAGTAAGTGGATTTTCCAAGAATAAATGAGATTCATATTGTTCAAACTAAGACCAATTAAAGCAAAATAAAAGTAACAACTGTGAAAACAACTGTAAAATTAAATGGGTAAAATTAGTTTGACATTTAATGAACTATAAGAGAGGATATTGTGAGGCAAGCATAGGAATTCCCTTGCTTATAATTCCCAAAAGATAAACACAAGAGAATTAATCTACTTGTTAACTATTCCCACAGGAAAAACACCCAGTGTCATTATTGGAACAGGATAGAAACACCAACTACACAAAACACATGGTTACCAAACTAGGAAGATAAGGAAAACGATTCCAATTCAATGCCCCTTCTCACCAGACACTTGTAGTTTGTCTACAAGTTAATGGTTGACTGCACTTAACAATAGGCAGAAAAACTAGCCACAAAGCAGGAACCACTCCAGTTGATGTTGTGAAAGCCAGGCATTATCTTCTATTGGAAAAAGTCCTGGATCATCACTGGGTCCAAACACTTCAAAGCTTCGTAGAAGAAATTTTCTGACCTTAAGGGAGAAACACAAATAACCAATGTCTTGCAATCTGAGCAGTAAAGACCAAATTAACAAGGAGAGGATGAAGAGTGGCTGGCCTCCTAAGAATCTCTGCAAGCTAGAACCAATGAGAAGAACAAATGGGGTGTCCAGCTGAGATTTAAAATCCGTTTCAGTCAGCTGTCTGATGCTGAGACTGAACAGTAAATCCTAACTATCTCTAATTTGCTGGGATATGCAGCAAAAATACAGCATAATCAAGTAAATTATAGGAAAACTGTGTTCTCAGTCTTGGACTGGAGGAGATAAAAAAAAAAAATATTTGACATGGAGGAGCAGAAATACTGAGAACACCCAAGTCTTGGACTTAAAGTAACAAGGTCTATATCTTACTGAGCTGGAAGCAAGGAACTAAAATATAGTCTGCTCATTAGATAACTTTCAGGAACAACCAGTGCCTACTTCTGGGTGAACAGCAAAGCACAGGGATAAGCACATCATTGCAAAGTCTTCCTGGGCCTTTGAAAGCTGCAGGCAGAGTGAGGACACACAGGCATGGCGTCTACAGCATCTCAGGCCTCACACTAATAAAAGGCAGCAGCAGGCCATTGCTAAAGACATTTACAAATGTATAGTGCACTGCATACAGCTTACACTCATCAATATGCCCACAGAAGCATGAGTGATATGCCCACTTCCAGGCACAAAGACTACTGACTGCATTTTTTTCTCTTTTTTTGTATGTAATGCATGGTAACATTCAAAATAAATGCAATAAAGAAAAAGTATATAACAAATCTTGAAGTGATAATACAATAAACACTACATTTCCAAAACATGGAGGACCTACACAAAACAGAAAATTAAAATTTACTATGCTATATCAATATTGACAAGAGTAAAAATATTTGCTAATTGTTGGAGAATATTAGAAAATATTAAATCAGTGCAGTGAGAATAATGAAATGAGTAACATTTCAGTTAAATATATATAAGTATAGTATGCTCAAACATACACACACATATATATATAAAATATATATCTATATATACATATATTCACACATTCATCCATATATATGTATGTATGTATATATATATATATATATATATATATATATATATAGATACATATATACACACACACACATATATACACATACTTGTATACACACTTTAGATAGATAGATCAATCTATATATTTTGGATATAATTGAAAAACTAAAAATAACTTTTTTACCACCGTTGAACCCAAACCATACAATGCACTCAATTTTGTTCTCTATGTCAAGATCTGTTCATATGTTAATTAGTCAACAATATCAAATTATACAGTATTTAACTTAATAGTATGGTGTCAAGGCTCGTCCCTTTGTCTTAAAAGGACTGAAGTTCATCTTCCATTATAGGAGAGTAGCTCTCCCTTGTGCCTAAGTAGACTGCCTTCTTTATCTGTTCATCCATTGATCAACTTGTATGCCATCATTCTGGCCACTTCTCAGGCAGTTTTGAGTGTTTTTTTTTTTTTTTTTTAATTGGTTGCCTTGATGTGCTGAATGAGTTCAAAACGTATAACTTTCATGCACAGTTTGACTTTCAGGAAGAGCAAGAGGTCCTATAGTACAAAATAAAGTAGATAAGATGGGTGAATCACACAAAAATGTTCTTGGTTTATGTCAGTGGCCCCCAGGCCTCATGAATTTGCATTGTGCATTTGTGATTGGTTCATTGCCTAGTTCTTGGATTGATGGTGTCAGTGCTCTACCCACATAGGATTGGGGCCAGGATGTGATGTAATGGCAGGAAGAAGGTGTGTCTTGCTCTTTACAGTTCTTGCTTGTTGATTGCAGCCACCATGAACTGCGGCCCAGCCATGCCCACCTGCCTTGGAGCCAACTGAGTGTGGACTGAAACCTCCAAAAACTGTAAGAAATAAATCTTTCCTTTTCCAACTTGGGCTTCAGATATTTTGTCTCAGCAACGAGTTAAAAATAACTAAGACACAAACCTTCCAGGAGATCAAGCGTGGCAGCACATTCTCTGATTTTGTATCGGATTTCTCACTGGTTTTGTACGGCTGCTGAACCAGGATGGGCAACATAAATTAGAAAGCATTTCCCGTAGTTCTGGATACTAGAGGTACAAGATGAAGTTGTTGACAGATTCAGGTTCTCGTGATGGTTTTTCCTCAGCTTGTGCATGGTCATCTTTTTCTGTGCCCTGACATGGCCATTTCTCTGCGAACATACATCCTAGGTGTATTTTCAGCTTCTCAAAAGGACTCTAATCATGTTGAATTTTGAATGCACTATCACAGTCTCATTTAACCTAATTGTCTAGTCTCAAAATAGTGATATAATGACATATGCAAGAGAAGATATTCAGTCATTAAAAGGGAATTTATATCATACATATAAAATAGAATAACGAGATAAGGAAAACATGTTGCAATCATTTTTTAAGCACAAATTGTTTTATTAAGTGTTTTGAAGCCTTGTATTTCAAAAGTAAAATAAAGTTAACATAAATATGATATCTAATGCAAATGCAAGCTACGAGTACACACAAACACGTACAACTACCTAATACACAAAATGGAATTAGAAGGGCATAAAAGGACATAAAAAGAATTTAATTTTATCCATTTCAATATTTAAGGTATGAACAGATGAAAAGATGAGAAAAGTCAAAATTAAATAAAACATATTAAGTTTAATTCAGTATTACTATTTCACATTTCATGTAAGTAGATGAAATGCTAAAAATTGACAAATTGGATTGAAAGCATACCTTAGCAGTATGCCCCTTACAAGAAACACTGTCAGTATAAAGACACAAATAGGTAGAAAATAAAAAAAAATGTATGTCCCCTGATAAATATTAAAAGGAAGAAAGCTGTATTTCTATTCTTAAATGATGATATTGTTCTAAAAGTATTTGAGTATTTCATTAAGGTAAAGATCAGTTAATCAAGAATACATAATATTAAAGATGTATCCAGGTAATGGTAACACCAAAGCATATTATTAAAAGATGTTAGGAATGAGTAAACTGTTAAGAATTAAAAAAAGAGAAATGCAAAAATCAGAATAAATTTACAGAAGTAGAAGACATCTGAAAGTGTAGAACAAACTATGTTTTTGTTTAAAAATGCTAACAAAATGTTTAAGAAAAAAACAAAAAACTATCAAAAAAGAAGATTCTCTGTTTCATATGTCACAAATGCTACACTAATAGTTAGTTACATTGTGGAAAATAATATAATTCATATCTGAAAGCCAAAATTAAATGAAAATTGATTTAAAAGTCATGTAAACACAATTTCCATGGAGGAAGAACACATAAAGGCTTTGATATTTCTTTAAGCATTTAATTCATATATAATTTTCAACAAAATAATCAGTTCTTCATTGACTCATGTAAGTTACATCACATGCTAAACATGAATAAAAGCCATATGTAAACTTCTGTAGGAATACAAAATAAACAAAATCATCCCAGCTTACTTTATGAGTCCACTACAATCCTGTCAGTAAAATTAGATAAAAATATAGCCAAAACAAAGAACAAATTTCAGAAGAGTGTCTGTAAAATGAAAACACTGCATCATCATGTTACTAGAAAATTAAGTATATAGTCTACAAGCACAAATGTTTATTTTCTGGTATGTCATCTGAAAATAGATAGCATCCTCAATGTTACTAGTACGAGAACACAGGATTTATTCTCTGTGTCGGCAGTGACAGTTCTTGTGGCAGTGGAGACCATGCTTTGAGAACCTTCTCAGAGCAAAAGACCCTGACTCACATTCCCCAGATGAAGTTCACCATCAACAGACAACATTCAATGATTACTCATCACATTCAAGGTTATTTTTTCCAACTATTTTAATGAAGCATACATCACATGGTCAGCTCACTGAAAGACCTCAAATTTTCCAGTGTGCAAAATGTATAGTTACCACCAAATGCCTTCAACTAGAAATTATCATTTGTCTCTATCACTCCTATCTTAACCACAAGCTGTGCTTTTCTTGTTTTAAATTAAGTTGGGTTTGATTCTCTCATTCATTCTGATTTACTTCCCGGTCCTATTTCAGCCTTTACCTCAAGCAAGGATGGAAATACATACATACAAATGCACACATGCACACACTTGCTGTAAACAATTAGTAAATTAGTTGTACGTTTTATTTATATATATTATATAAAATATATTTAAAATAAATATTATAAACTTGTATTGTATCTATATTTTAAATGTAAATATAAGGAATCAAACATTAAAACTAACTTGATATTTGTTTTTACCTCTTTATATTTTTATTTGACCTAAAATTATATTTGACTGAGCTTGTTGATTGGATAACTTCTGTTACTATTTTTCCTTGTACCTTCCAAATGTAGACAGCCTGATTAGAGATAGCTGGAACCTGCCTTCATGCAATTGTTTTTTGCTAATCAAATATTAAACAATATTTAATTTCTTCATATGTTAATATCAGGTTACTTACTGGAACTGACTTATTACATTATGAAATGTGCTTTTTTCTAGGTGAATTTATACAAATGAATTATATTGTGATGGCATGGGAATGAGAAAAGCTGCAGAAAGATAAATTATAAAAATCACATTATCCAGAAAATGAAAGCTACTTTTATTTTAACTTTAGCATCATTAACTGTCTTTGTATACATTTTATATAGTTTACTTTTTAAAGAACTCTTATATGTTTTCAATATTTTTTATAAAATAGAAAAGATATTCACTGAAAATCTTGAAAGTGAATAAAATGATCCCAGACTGGTAGTCAATGAGGCATAAAAGAAAAGTATAAAATTACAGAAGACTAATGATATTCAAATTTAAAAAAAAAAACATAAAACATGCATGTAGTATTATGCAATAGGAAAATATGAAATAATTTCATATAATTAAATTATTTTAAGAAGAATTTCTGTTGTGAACTAATTCCATCAACAAGAATGTAATTACACCTTTTTATATAAATGCTATGGCAGAGAGTTTATGCCATCATAAATAGGACCAGAACTATGAAATGGCAGCCAGTGCATTCTGTGTCCATGTATTAATAAATAGTAATATTTTTCATTAAAAGCCTGTGAATCTTGTTTGAGTCATATTATTATGAAGTGAAATGAAGAAAACCTTACACACTTTTGGTAACTCACCTTACTGAAAGAAACATCATTTTTTAAATGTAGTATTTATAGTGTTCTAATATCATTGTCACAGAAAAATAACTATAGTGAGCTCAAAAATTTAATCTACATGTAAAATGCTTTGAAATATAAATATTTACAAGAAAACTAATGTAAATACCATTTTATAAAGTGGTAATAGATAATTCCAGCAGTAAAAAGGTTATCTGAACTAACACTGTTTATATTCTTACTGAATTTAATAAATAAGAAAGAAATGAAATGTGTGCATCTTCATTTGCATCTGATTCACATTTTGTTTCCTGAAACACAGGGTGAGAGGATGTGAATTACCCTCAGTGTCACAGTAGAGACGGTGGGATCCAGGGAACTTGAAGCAAGCCTAGCAGTTAATAAGTTGAATTGAACATTTATGCTTTGTTTTCAAACTAGAAATTGAGTAGAGAAATGGAGGGAATTAAACTGTTCATCCAAAATTATTGTGAAAGAAAATTAATTAGTTGTATATTTCTCAGCTTTGTATAAGGCCCGTAATTCTAATACTGTTACCATTGAACTCAGGGTTTATGCCTAAAGCCAGGAAATGTTCTGTTCAAACTTTGTTGAGCATAGTTATAGAAGTGTATAAAATCTAATATAAATTAAAACAGTAAGTCTAGACTATTAACAAACTATTTTGTGTTATTTCTAGGACTTGGTGCTTCATTACCATGAATACATAATTCTTTGCTCTAAAATTGTAGTTATCTATTCACAATGCAGTACATGACACTTGAAGAGATTTTTATCACCCTTCTAATGTATTTTGAATGATTGATTCTGCTCTAAATACAAGGTCACAGTAGTGAACCAATGCTGTGTTGGTTGCTGTGTTGGACTCTCAGAGTGGTCTTTACAGAAAAGGAAACATCATAGATGAAAACTTGAAACAGAAAGGAAGCAAAACTCAGGGAAATGCATTAAGAAACTAATTTTGCTAGAAACTTGTGCAGAAAACCTGTGCAGAATTCTTTAACAGAGGTGTACAAGAGAGACTGAAGAGCAGCGTCATGGACTTTTCTTGTGGTGTGTGCTAATCAGTGATCTGTGACCTGTAATCTAGAAATAAGACTATTTTAAAGACTATATGGTGTATAAATTAATTTCCAAATAAAAATATAACATGGAGGAAGATTTTCAACTCACCAGCACTGTAACAACAATAACAAAACGATAACACCTTATGGAATCTAGTGGAAGTTCTTCAGTCAAAAAAAGACTTAGAAATTGTAATAACCATGGAGCAATTACCATATAGATTTTAGAAAAGTTCTAACATACAATAACATCACTAAAAGGTTACGTTTGGAGTCATTTTCTCCCTATTTTTATTTTTGTAGTGGGAAACATAACTCTCATTTTAGTAAGATTTGCTTTCTTAACTTTATTGTTTGTCTATAAATTCCTACAATCTGTTGTGTGAAAACAGAATTGTTTATATTATCACTGGATAATATATAGACAATGGCATTGTTTCAAACCAGTTTTTGTACAGCTTTTATGAAGGAGATATATTTAAAGATATGCTTTGATAACTCAGTAAGCCAAATAGTAGACACAAAATATTAAACCAAATAAAATGTAACTTCTATTTAAAAACATTCATTGACTACTTTGAAATTAATTTTCAAGAATTGTTATATTTAGTATTTAGCACATTTGTTCAACTCAATTCTATGCGAATTACGGTGCCAGCTTTTAAAAATATACATCTAAAAATACTTGCATATTATTCACTGAGTTATATAAAGCATAACTTTAATTTTAAATAAATGAATTCTTTTAGAACAAAATATTAAGTAATAACGCTACTAAAAGATAATGTAATTAGTACTTGAGAAATTAGCTTTGAATACAATTTATTGGAGTATTCTTCACTCCCACTTCATTTAAAATGGTTTTAATAGTTTGCGCTAATTTTATATTCATCTTTGAAACCTAATGACACATTGCAAGCAGATATGGGGGATTTTAATGCACAAAACATACTTCATGACAATGAGTGTCAATATAATGAGGGAAATATATTCATAATGGTTTACTCAAAGATAATTTGTATTGCTTTTAGAAGCTCTTTATGAAGACAATGACACTCAGAGTGGTCTTTACAGAAAAGGAAACATCATAGATGAAAACTTGAAACAGAAAGGAAGCAAAACTCAGGGAAATGCATTAAGAAACTAATTTTGCTAGAAACTTGTGCAGAAAACCTGTGCAGAATTCTTTAACAGAGGTGTACAAGAGAGACTGAAGAGCAGCGTCATGGACTTTTCTTGTGGTGTGTGCTAATCAGAGACTAAAGACTGGGATACATGGAAACTTTAAAAATCTATAAAATAAGTTAAGTGCAAGAGTTATCTTGCAGGCATAAGATCGTTCTAAAGCATAATAAAATACAGATAAATAGGTCTCTAATCAAAAGAACTGAGTACCTTACTTTTCACTTTTTTAGCATTTTTCACTGTTTGAAAGATCAAACCATATCCCTGATTTAGCATATCACATTGTCACACAGAAAAAAAAGTATATGCACTTGTAAAACTAACATGAACAAATATGTAAAACCAAATAATATTATACAATTTAGTAAAGTGTCCCGAAAGTCATAGAATCCGTGGTTCAGTTCCTTCCTCCTCCTTTGTCTGAATCACATTATTTTCACAGAGACGCAATACATGAAACCCATGATTTAAAGTGGGAATTTATTTTGTTTCACAGTATCATAAATGTCTGTCTGTAGGCAGCTAGCTCCAATGTAGAAAGTGTGTGGAGGAAAGAAGGGCCAGGTGGAGGAAAGCCACCCAGGTAATGCTAATCAGGACAGAAGGAAGAAGCCAGAGAATACACACATCTCCCTCCTTCACACCCCAAGTGATTACCTGCCAACCAGGACCCAGCTCCTAATAGCAAGTCAGCTATGAAGCCTCCACAATCCAATCATCTGCCAAGCACGGGAGACTTACTGGAGATTTCAGGTCCACATGTAATATTATGACTCTGTCCTTTCAACACTCATGTGCATCTCTTCATGCACAAGGCATTCAGTCTGTCTCCAAGAGTTACCAAAGTATTAACAGCTCCGAAACCTCCTGTAAGACACAAAGCAAACACTTAACTACAAGGTCCTTTAAAATTCAAAAAGGAAATTTAAAGATTGTAACATATAGAACCACTGGGTGAACATTCCTAGGGAAAAGGAGACAATAAGAAGATGGAACAGAATGAAACAAAAATAAAGACCAAACTCAGGAGGGTAAAGATTAAATCATGTAGCTCTATGACCAGAGGTCTGGATAAACTGTGGCAAGACGCAAATTCCCAAAGTGCCTCACCCTGCTAGCACTGCTGGTTAGTAGGACCACATAGTAATTGTAACTCACTGTGGAATGATGGGGAAAGGGAGCACATACGAATCTTTTACATTATCATAACTGAAACCATTAATTTCAAAGTCTAATTAGGATGTAAATGCTATGCTACTATCCTGACTATGGTATGATTAACGTTTTTAACATTCAAAGTAGATTAACCTAGTTCTGATTTTTTTGTTTACCTTAGTACATATAAAGTATATTTTCTCCTATAACAAAAGAGCCATTTTTACCTATTTCTATAAAAAAACAAAGTGATTGAATAAAGTTAAAAACATTTTTATTTCTTATAACTTTCTAAACTGGATTTATTTCTGAGAGTGAACTTATGAATTGAGAAATAAAGTCTTGATCATTAAATTTATACTCGATCCAAACATTTTATATTATTTAACAATTACACATTGCTTTAAGAAACTGTTTTGTAATAAAATAGGCAATCCACAGGGATGCACATCAGTGGATTAATGGTTAAACAAAATGTGATACACATAAACTATGAAATATTACTCAGCCATAAAATAGGAAGCAGCAGTTGGAACATAATGAATGAAAATGGACAGCACTATGAGAAATAATTGAAAGTAAAATACACCACACATTCTAATGCATTTTTGGAAACAAGTCATCATGGTGAACAACAGTGGAACAGTCGTCAGTAGAGCCTGTCCACAGCAGGATGGGATGTAAACAGTTCACAGGGGAGCCAGGCATGGTTAGAATGAAGGAAATATTTATGGATTTTCATTGGTACTGTCTGGTAACTCATTATTACACAATATATAGCATAATTCATATGGCTATAAATAAGGTGTAAGAGTCCTAAAACATAAAGCATAAACATAAAACATAAAAATAATTAATATTTACATAACAAAAATAATGTTTGAAAAGAGAAAAATTTTACTTTTTACTTGACTACTGCATAGTGTATACATAAAGTACTATAATGTAACACATCAAATGTACAATGTTATATACCAAAAATAAACAAAATATTCAATGTAAGATAAAAATGAAAGTGAGGAGGAAGAATGTGATGCAAATTTGTAAACCACCATTGCTCGATATTAAATGTGAGAGCTTTATATATTCAGATGTTACCTCTATTTCTCTTGTATGTTTAATACTTTTACAGAATAACATGTAACATTACAGATAAACTCATACAAGAACTGAAAAAAGTATAATTCTTCCTTATTATATCTAAACATATGACCCTAATACACAGGTTTACTATTCTTTCATGGTTATGACTACGAATTTTTATAAATTATTTACTTTTCTTTCTAGGCACTTAAGAATAACAACTCTGATAGAATATGTCAAACAGGCAACTTATTTCATTCAAAGACATGTGCATAAACTTCCAGATGCTAGAAATTGCAGGTTGTATACAATGTAAACACGGGTTTTATTTCTTTTGGTACTTTTGTTTGTGCATGTCAAGAAAAACATAGAAAGTTGGAACCCAAGTTCTTTTTGCTGCATTTATGACTTGAAATTCACTTCACATTCTACTTGACACCTTTTAGTTGTCTGATGTCTTTCTTTTAACATATTGTTCAGTGCCACTTCCCAAACCTCCAGGTTTTATACAGTTTCGCTTACACTAACTTCAAGGTTTGCCAACAAGAATGGGAAAAAAAATTGATTTAACATAAAATTAGTTGATTTTATTGGTTCTTGATATTTCTCCCCAGGTTTGCTTAACTGCTATAGGCACAAATGGTATAAATATAAAGCATATATATTGCCTTTTATTTTCTACAGAGAAAGCCAAAAAATGTAAATTCCATTAAATCTTGGTAGTATATTTTGTTGCAAATTTCACATCATGTTTTAAGCTTATAATTTATTGGTTTAATGAAACTATGCCATTTGGGGATACTGATCAATGTATAAAAATAAGCTAAAATAATTACAAAAACAGTTTATAAAGTGTGAGGTTTTCAGAGTATAGCAACATATTTGGAAATTGGCAACCTAGCTACAGTTAGTATCTCTGTATTATCAAATAGGAAATAAATTTCTAATTTGATTGGTTATGAATGTCCACAAAAGGAATTCTACACCAGAGCACATAATTTAAATCACAGATAAAATTTAATAATTTGCAAATCTACTTGATTCATCTTTTGTGCCATTTAGAAAAGCAGTAAATGTCACTTAGAGGTACGTCAGCAACCCTCTTTAGATATTCTATTATTTGGAGCTGCTACTCACTGCAGGTTTCCTTCCTACAATGTGGCCAATCTGTCATTTAACACAAAACTCACTGAAACGCCATGAATCCCTCCTGCTCTCAAAAAGCTCAGCTACAAATTCTGCCACAGTAGTAATTGGTTCCATCTACCCAGGTTTCATCTGGGTTTTTCTTTTCTGCCCAAATGCTAAATTCTATAAATAATTTCTGTAATGACATTTTAAAAATTGCATATTTTTATTAAGAACATGAAAACAGGGGCTGGGGATTTAGCTCAGTGGCATAAGCGCCTGCCTTGCAAGTGTGTGATTGTGAGTTCGATCCCTGGTACCAATAAAAATGAAAAAGACAAAAAAAAAAAAAAAAAAAAGAACATGAAAACATTCTCTTTTTTTTTCTTTTTAACATATCTGTTGCATAGGGTAATATAATGGTTCCAGTATTTTTTTAGTTATACATATCTTCATTCTCCACCGTAAGAGAAAGTTATAAAGATGGTTTTTACCTGACTTTTTCTGTCACTTATATTACAAAAGAGATGACCTATAACAGAAGCACCAAACATTTTGTTGAATGAACAAATGAAAACACCCAACATAGAACAAACATGCCCACAGTATTTGAATAATTCTGTACTGCAAAAATCCATTGATTTAGTTTTACCATAATTTATAATACCTAGATTATATGTGAGAAAATAAAAACTGCTCCCACAAAGAGTTAAAGGTCTCAGCATATTCAGAAAATAAGAAAGTTCTGATCTGTAATTGAGTAGACTAATAAGAAATAATTGGAGAAGTAAGAGGTTACATTATTGAAAAATATTCTATGGATATATCAAAACAAACAATAGCATTTTTCCAACTAGAAATGAAAATTCTTACAAGAATCAATTTAGATATTATTTGTTTGTTCTTTTAAGAAACTAAAGATTTTCAATTTATGATAACTGTATTGAAGAGTACTAGAATAATTAAGAACCAAGAATCACATATGAGAAAGACTGTCAGGAATCACAAATTATAAATGGAATCTTTGGAATGTCCAAGCTCTACTTGTCCTCCCCTCTGAGTGAGCCTGGAAAGCAGAAACTCCCACGCTTCTGGTCACAGTCAGAATCCCCAGGGCTAGTGACCGCTGTGGGGTTCTCAGGCCAGACAAGGTATGCTGGTGATGATAAGCCACCTGGGTAAGCCACAGCGTCCTTATTGTGCCCTGTGTCATCCTTGCAAACATGCTTTGGTCCTCTACTAGCCCGCTGTGGTCACCATTGCTGTTCCCAAACTCACTCACTGTCCTCCTCCCTTTGTCCTTTATTTATATGGAATCAATAATCAGTTTCTGACTGTCTCATGGCCTCACTGTGAACAACTGCTCATCCCAGATCCCTGCCGCACTGTTATTTCATCCCTTGCTGTTTTTACCCACCATGTGTCCTAGCACTTTGCAAAAGACGGGGACTCACGGCAGGGGTCCCTGATAACTGGTGCCATAGAAAAGGTTATTAAATAAAATGTATATTTTTTTTGCTCTGTTTTAAATTTACCGAGTCAGAGCAATTTTTCTAAGGTTCAGTTCACTTATTAACAAATCAAAAACATATCGAGATGACTCAAAGAATTACACAGAAAAACTGTCAGCAAAACTTAGTAGAGTCTGGTAGCTATAATATATTTTGTTGGTCTCAGGATTACTGGATAGAGCTAGTCTAGAGCTAGCAAACTTTCCCTTACATAGAACAGACTGTGTCACTAAATTCTAGAGAAATGAATATGAAGCAAAGGAAAGAAATTCACTTTGAAATCTGATTTATAACATCGCCTGTGAAATATGTACTCATTAGTGTTCAGTACAGGAGCAGAATAAATACTAAATATCGATATAATTACGTAAGAGACTATTAGACAGACTGCAGTATTAGTAGACGGTGGGTCCCAATGGTCATTGAAGAATAAAAAGTGATGGGATAGA
Organism: Cavia porcellus; assembly: GCF_034190915.1. Classification (NCBI taxonomy): domain Eukaryota; kingdom Metazoa; phylum Chordata; class Mammalia; order Rodentia; family Caviidae; genus Cavia; species Cavia porcellus. Next base: position 16,682,240 of record NW_026947494.1, on the reverse strand, counting down.
GCAATCACCACACCTGGAGACCAGAGGACCCAGAAGGGACTGTTGGTAAATGCTGGGAAGCTTACTGCAGTCACTGTGTGAGTCTGTCAGAAACGCCCAGAGTCTATTTTGAAGTTGAAGAATCTGCACTGGAAATCAGTGTCAAAGAGCAGAGATCCTGCGAAGGAAGACAGCAACCCTCCTTTTACTCCGTACACTCCAAAAGCGTGTTGTGCTTGGCCTTCCCTGCTCAGCTTGCAGCCTGTATGTCAACAATCCAGGGATCAAACCCACAACCTTCCACTTGTCAGGCAGGCACTTAGGCCACTGAGCTAAATCCCCAGCCTACATCATATAACCAGATACATCGTCTTAAGGCATACTTACTCCTCATATAAAATAGCAAGTTCATAATCATGCTTAATATGGTCCGAATACCCTGGATATAAATGGAAACATTAATTTCCTGCCCAAAACAGAAGGCAATTTTCTTCTGGATGAGGAAAATTTCACACTCCCCCTCACATCCATAACTCAAACATTATACTACCGACTGAGCAATACTTAAGGACCACTATATCAGTCAACAGTTTGCTACCAAGAAATAAAATGAAGGTATCTGGTTAAAACATGTGTCTACACCCAAATGTGTACTAACAAAATAAGGATTAAATATAAAAGTAAACTTATCTTACACATGTTTTTCATCATTGGGACAAAATAATTGCTACCCAAAATTGAAAGAAGGAGTTTATTTTGGCTCACGCCCTTCTTTGATAGTTGACTGGCACCAAGGCAGGAAGACGTGGTGGAAAGGATTAGAGAACTGAAACTGCTCACGCCAAGGTAGTCAGGGAGCAGCCACAAAGGACAGCAGCCAGGGAATCCGTCAGTCATTCCTGCGATGATCCTCCCCTCACTAGGCTCAGCCTCCACCCAGCACATCCCTGTACTGCTCTCATGCGCAGTTCCATTGGAGAAGCCCACTTCTGCTAGCACAAGGCTCTGGGAAGTCATGTAGATGTTAACTCTAAGACACTAGTTTCTCATTCTGCCTTGGAGGGCTGAAAGGGAACCGTACTCAATCTAATTTAGAAAGCCATGAGTGAAAGATGTTTGTTCATATCTGTCATTTTGGATCTTTTCATGTTCTTTATGTTATTTTTCCCCCAGTGGTGAGTAAATCCTCTTAACGTGTCATCACAATTTTTGAATGTAAGAAATATAAGCATACTTTGTACAGTGCATCACAATATTGGACAGGAATTACACGGATGGTTTTGCAAAAGACAATATCAATCCCAAGCAAGGGTTAAATATTATTTTTTCAGTAGTCCTTAGTACTAAATCTGTCCTTCAATAAGGACATTTGCATGAAGCTTCTTTACCAGGTTCCCCTTGACTTTATTGTTACTATGTTTTTAAGTTTTCAGGTAAGCACTCACAGAGTTGTTAAATTGATTGGCTGAGTTCAAACATAAGCCTCCTGCCTCAGATCCCACAGTGCTGATACTACAGGCATATGACACTTGGTCTGACAAAATTTCTTATAATATTGACTACAAGAATAGGATGGTTATATATTTAAAGTTCTACTGAAAATGGAAATTGTCTTTTATATATAGGTCTTGATGATTATAATCAAGTGTGAGGTTCATTGATAAGTGATTTATTCTTAAAGGGATGATGTTTCCATGCCATTCAACTTTCTGCTAAATTTTCACTCAATTAATTAAAAACATTAGTAGAATATCTTTTAAATAATAATAAAAAGCTTACTTACACTTTTGGACTCATTTTAAATTATGCACTACTACATTTACCATTGATTATATAAATAATTGATAAACTCTAATATTAACTATCAGTTATATACATGATGTTAGAAATCTGAGAGATGCTTTGATGGCAGTGTTTACTGGGACATAGCCTGAACTTGTATCCAATTCTGGCTTTTGAATTGTTCTCATGCTTTACTCTCACAATATATCTAAATATTTTATTTTTCCTTGAGAAAATATGAATAAAACTATTTTAAGCTACATAAAATAGTGAGCTTTTTCCAGACTTACATAGAATCATCAGGACCACTGAGAATGCGGGTGAGGCAGTGGAGCACATTGAATTATGAAGTGAATTTCTATTTTCTGAAAATAATCTCAGTCCTTAATGCTCAAGGAAATTGAAATCTGCAAGTGATTTAGCTTTTGCTAATGTCCTGCATTCATTCAGGCAAAGTCACCCTCCGTCTTTTGCAAGCCTGTCAGGTTCAGGCTCTGCCCTTCAAATTACTGCTGAGGCTCAAACCCACAGGCTGATAACAATTTGTCAATACGCATTAGAGATAGCGAACACTCATAGAATAAAATAAAATTAAAAATATTCAATTATACACCAATCGACATTGCTGAGTAATTTTAATTTCTTGAAAGACACCCCCGACTTTCAGTTATTAAAAGCACACTAGTCTCACTGTTTGAATATCCACTTTATATGCTTTACTTTTGTAACTTGAACAACTATTTCTAAGATTGTAATATGTAATCTATTAACTAGTGATTTCCTACTGTTTATTTTTTTTGAAATTCTGTATAAGTTTATCCTTTTTCTGTTTATTTTCTTCTTAAATAAATCTTTAAAAAAAGAAAATTTATGACTTCTCAGGGTTTTTAGAATAAATTTTTATTTGCAAAATATAAGTTCACTACCTCTCTAGAAACATGATAATCTAGAACATGACTCACTGAACATAGAAAAGCAGAATTAGTCAAAAAAATACTATTGTAGTATCCTGGCATATCTGGAGATGTAATTCTTGGTAAAGAATGTAATCATAGCAGCTAAAAAAGAGTCAGTGACACAGGTAGAGGGGTAGCCAGAAGTGCTTAGAAATGAGGTCCTGAAGATGACAGATCATTAGAAGGTACAGAGGTGAGTGCGGAGAAAACCTGAGACGGGTGAAATAGAGAGGTGGGCAGAATGTGCATGATAACTCATCATACACTTGTATAAATCAACATGAAATACCTCACTCTCAGAACTATTGTTATAACGATGTCAGAAATCCATAAAAGAAGCACTTCAGGGAGGCTTCTGAGTTTCAGATCATGACATCAGGTAAAGAGCTAAAAAAAAGCACCATATAAGGAAGTCATTAATGTCAAGTGAAGCAAACATTAAAAATGGGGAATATATTCATTTATTAATTAAGAATGGCCAATGATTAAGATTTTTTTGCATCTCTCTATCTTTCTATGCCTCCTTTTTCAACCCATAAAATGAATGAAGAAAATACACTGAAATATTTATGATAATGTTGTATTAATGGTCTGACATTTAAAAGGTATTATATATGTCTGTGATCTATTAAATTAATCATATTCAAATTATTATAGCTTTCTGAGTATTAGAAGTTATAGCCGGAAAAATAATCTTACAGAATAACTTTTGTCACAGGTATATCAAGAAAATTTATTTGCATGTATTTAAGTAAAACAAAATGCATTTTCAATTGTCTTCTAAGTAATTCATTATGAAACACTGGGCAAAAGAAACTTACCATGAGAAGACCTAAAAAGTAAATATAAATAAATAAATAAATAAATAAATAAATAAATAGCAAAGTGAAAAAAAATCATGTATTCATGTGTTTAGCAGTAAGGAATTTTTATGAAGCAGCACACAACATATAATAAAAGTAAATCAACATCCATGTGCATTTCTCGACTCAACAGGATTTCTCTGACAAGGTTAAATTTATAAACAGAATACGGTAAATTATTGTTTTGTGTACTGTTTTGTACAATGTTATTGGCAATGCTGTTCGAATAAATAAACTCAATTATTCATTCATAATACATTTTATTCTGTAATTTTCCAAATAGAGTTGTCATAATGACAAGTGTTATTTCAAGTAAATTTTAGGAATGGTTCTATATTTTTCATTATAATTTGACTCTATTTTTCATTAGAAATGCCTTTTTTACTTAAAACGTAACATGAATTTTCATGGAGTATACAGCAAGAGCATATATATTTAAAAACAAATGTAATATCTCGATTTTAAAATCTACTAATGAAGTGATTCTTATGACTAAACTACGCCAGCCTTGTCTTCCAATCATTCTTCTGTTAGCTCAGTAAGCAGACTCAAAGTTTCAGAAACTTTCACAATAATAAGTGGAGAAACATCAACATCCTGCATGAATAACTAGTATATTAAGTTTTACTTCTACCCTAATTTCTGCTGCAATTTCATTATATTTTTAAGCAATATTCCAAGCAATTCTAATCAGATACTCATTACTATTATTAATATTATTACCTCAAGTGTCCCGCTGAAAAAAGTCCAGGTACAGAAACTGACCAGTTCTAACCCTTTAGGATGAACCCAAGAGCTCAGGAGAACCCAAAGGCAGCCTGGAGCACTGTGGACACAGTCAGTTTGGCCGTGCCGTTCCCCTGTGGAGCCCCATCACCTACAGTAACAGCATCAGACAAGCTCACTGTGAAACTATTGCATGTGTGCAAAGCAAGATGCTCCTATTTACTTCTGGACAATCAAACTTGACCTTGTCCAAGGTACAGAAGAGCAAGCCATGATCTGTACTGAGTTATAAGAATTAATACTACTTCTCTTACGGTGAAAACTTCAGCCTCAATCTGAACTCCTCTCAGATAGTTTATTTAAAATCTCGCTTATAATCTTATTTTAATCCCCAGTCCAGAACAAATTCCCTCTTCCTTAAAGGTCCTCAAATCAATTAAAAATAAATCCTATGAAAATCACTCCTAAAACTCTTCTACCAAACTGTTCCACACGCCCCACTGTAGGTATTTCCCACTATGGCATCAAGTTATAGAACACTTGTTCAGCTGTAGCTGCATCATGTTTAATATGTAATATCTTATGCTATCAAGTTGAAGCCTATTCATTTTAAATGAATATAATGTTTGGGCCCACATATACATGTTTTTCTCTTCTTTCCAAACATTTCAACTTTGAAATTTAAGATTCAACTTTAAAAGCTTCAAATCCAGCGCATCATGCATCTCATAAGTACTGTCCCTGGGATATAAGAGAACTAATTTCTAAATCGTAGAAACTTTATGTTAACACATTTATGTTTTTTCCACCATTTCCCAGGCATTATTCTCAAAGACAGGTACAATGTCCCTCTAGTTATTTTAATGCTCTAGCCAGATCCGGCTGCAATACTTTAATACACTAAAACTGAGGCCTTTTCTTCCTTATTTATTTTCATTTAACAAAATGCAGAGAAAGCATTTTGGATTAAGAAGCAGATACAATCAGTATAGCTTAATGAATTTACTGTGTTCCCAGAAGGCTGACAGATTTTACGGTCCATCAAGGTTTTTTTTTTTTTTTTTTTCAAATTTTCAGCTTTGCAACATATGGACAGGTTCAGAGCCACAGTAAGTAAACATTTACATTGAAAAAGTTATCTCGGGGGCTGGGGATTTAGCTCAGTGGCATAAGTGCCTGCCTTGCAAGCAGGCAGTCGTAAGTTCAATCCCCAGAACCGATAAAAAGGAAAAAGAAAAAAAAAATAAATAAATAAATAAATAAAAAAGAAAAAGTTATCTCATTGACACAAATATGCACTTTCAAAAAGTCAAAAATTTCTACACTTTTCATGTTCTCAACAACCCTTACTTTTGTATAATTTATGCTTCATTTCCATATATGTTTTACAGTTTTCTCCCCCTCTTTCTTCGTCTCTTTTGTAAATAAAAGAAATTGATTGAAAAGTAATTCCTGATATAAAATTCAACACTTACTATAAAACGCAAAATTGTAAGTGTTGGCAAAGATTCAGAGGAATGAGAATATTACTCCACCACTTGTAAGAGCGTGAAATGATGCACCCATCGTGGAACGCAGTATGGGAATTTTACAAGCAATTAAATATGCTGTAGAATTACTCTATCATCTTTCAAAACCACTTCCTAGTATATTTTCAAGAGAACTGAATGCAAGGTCTAAAAGCAATATTTGTGTATCTCTGTTCATAGCAGTATTTCCAATAGCAAAAGTAGAAGGACACAGAGTGCTCAGTGATGGATGGACTGTTAAACAAAACCTGCAAAATCCTTCAGCCTTTGAAACGGAAGGTGTTCTTATGCATGCCAAAAAATGGATGAAACTCAAAGATATGCAAAATAAAATAATCACAAAGAGGAAATTACTGAGAGATTCAGATTTATAAAGAATCTTAAATAGTCAAAATCATACAGATACAAATGAGATCGGTGGTGGCCAGGAGATACGAAGGAGAAAGAATGAGGAGCATCGTTTAATGCAGGCAAAGCTGCAGTTTTGCAAAAAAACAAAAACAAATTCTGGAGATAAACAATCATTATGATTGCAAAATAATGTGAATATGCTTCATAATAGTAAAATATATATTTAAAAGTATTAAGATAATGAACTTTATGTGGTAGTTGTGTTTGACTACAATTATAAATTTAAAAAGAATTTACAATTTTTAATATCAAATGCTCAAAGTAAAAAAAAAAATATGAAACAAAAAAAGTCTTTGCCCTAATCATTGTTTTCATTAAATACATCAAATAACTTTTCTATCTCAACAGGTAACTCTTAACTTGTATTGTGATTTATACTTATTAAATATGCACACATACAAATTTATCATTTGAGCAGAAAACAATAAGCTGCATAAGACATTTTAGTTTCTAATTCAATTTTGAATGTAATATTTCAGTGGTAGAAGATATGCTTCTATGATTTATAATTTCAAAGACTTTCGACAGATGCAGAATTCAAAGACACATATATTCAGGCAGACACCACTTGTAACAAAATGCCAGCTCCTCATTGCAGAAGCAGCTACTCTGGCATGTGTGTGGCTAAGAAAGTCTGAATACTTTTATGTTGTCTCAGGAAGTCACTCTCAAGTGGAGTTATCCAGCCTTGAAATGACACAGGCCCAGTCATGTTGGTACCTCCCTTATAGATCATAATAGAGTCACCTCAAAAAGCACCTAACACTACTAGGTGATAAGTCAGTCAAGGGGCACTCACAGCCAGCATAGTTCAGGGCAGGTCACAGACAAGGGTGCCAGGAAACTCTTATTGTAATGAGCTGGTATGGCCACCCTGTTGGAATATTCTTCAGTTAAACTAAAAAATACTTTCTTTTACTTTTCATTTACCAGAAATACAAAAGATATATTTCTTTCTTCTATAATGCTACTAAGTGGCAGCTGTGGTAGTGTAGCCAGTAATTCAAACTCAGAATTTAAGAGGTTGAACATCTTCCTTGCTATGTGATCTAGCAAGGTTTCTAAAGGCTGTTAGTAGTTCTCTTTTTAACCCTTAGTAAATTACTGCCTAAAACAGAACAAGCATAAAATATACCCATAAATTCTGCACTCTTTTCATCATATTGTGCACCAATTAATTGATTCATTAACAAAAGTTGGTAAATTTTGTGGAATCCATTGCCCTTTAATGTCAAAGCCTGAAATCCTTTTAAAACCTTTCCCTACTTCTCTTATCACATGGGAATGCCTGTAAAACTCTTAAAAGTATAATCCCCTAAATATTTTAGATATATGAAAATCTGTAAAGAGGAAATGGTTGTTGCACAGTGCATCATGCATATAACTCTGAAACTAAGCATTAGAAAAGCTGACAGTAAGTGTGAAGAGATTGTCCCTTGGCTGTGTCTTTATTTATAAACCATAATGGAGCTGAGAATAAAGCAGCCACATAAGAACCAAGGGTTGGTTCCCAGGCCAGCAGGACTTAGCCTGATTGCAACTATTAACACCTCTAAAAAGAGACTGCATTGCTCAGAAGGGGGGCGTGTGCTAAATCCGGAAACACAAAACAGAGAGGCTTGCAGTATTAAATATTATATAGGTGTATTTAGCATCTTTCCAGGAAAGCAGATAGTTATATATGGTCATTGATTTTTTTTGTGGCATGTAGTAATTTTGAGATGCGACTATATCTAGTTAATGATAAATACATCAATAGATAATTTGGCTGTCTATGTTATGGTTATATCTAAGTGTTAATATATATCACAGAATATTTTTTACATTATATCCCTTCTAATTAATGTGAGAAGTCCAGTACATTAAAATCTTAAGGGTTGGAGCTGGGGGTTTAGCTCAGCGGCATAAGAGCCTGCCTTGTAAGCAGGTAGTCGTGAGTTCAATCTCTGGTACCGATAAAAAAGAAAAAGAAAAAAAAATTAAAAAAAAAAATCTTAAGGGTTAAATATTCTGAAAGCATTGTGGGTTTTTTTGACTAAGATAAGTTGCAATATGTTTTCTGCCATTTTCCAGATTTGTTTCTCAGATGCAGATACAAACTTGAGTCACCTTGACCCTTTGTAATAGGGGGTAAGTTTTGCCAAACACACAATCGCTCCATCTGTCTCCACATTCATTTTAATCACAGCCCAGTTTAAATGTTTTTGTGTCTTGTGTGTTGGCAATCATAGCATTGCAAGGCAAACAAACGGCAGAAATAAATGAGATGTTGCTTTACTCTACTGATTAAAACATGATTCAAGGTGACATTCAGGTGACATTACAAGTTGTCAAAAACAGCAGTGTGCAATATTGTAGGAAGGGAGAAAAATGTTTGAAGGCTGGTTTGTCCATGCAATATAAGTGACAAGGTTGAAATGAGAATGCTGTGTATCTATGCAAATATATCAGCATCTAAAAAAATTCTATTATTAGGCACAGTGGAAGTTCCATTTTGGAGAAGCCTCCCACACTGTGGATAATTATCACAATCCAGCATGCTAATTGCTTTTTGATCTGCGCGCTGTGCTTTCAATGAGTCTTGGTTAACATTACTGGGCTGAGCCTGCCCTGCTATGCAATGAGAGGAGCTTTTATCAAAAGCTGTGTCATCTCTGATGTTGAATCGATGCAAAAGCATTATCCCAGGATTTAAAATTTGAAAACATTGTGGTCAATAGGCTCTGCTCAAAAACACTGTGTTTCTGGATTATTCCTGGAAACCTTGACATTCTACAAGTCCATTAAATTCATCATCTTGATCCCATGGGAAAGCATCACCCAAGGTGTTCTTTCTGTTTGAAGTTAATATAAATGCTGATACAAATCAAACGATGTTTGAAAATTCAAAGCACAGTGAGAGATTTTCCCATGAGAGTGGGTACCTCAGACACTTGGACTAGAATAAAACAAATATTGTGGATGTATTTACTACACACACAGAAAAGTACACATATGTCCATCAGAATTAGTGTGTCTCAAACCTTATGTACTGTGTTTTGTGTTGTGTACTAATTACTTAAGCACAAGGATTATACAATTGTGGTGATATTTCTATAGGAAGCGAACAGTTATTAAAACAAAATAAAAGAGAAGCGAATTTGCCAAGGTGACTCAGTATGTGACAAGGTGAAGGCTTAGGGTCATGCTTTTATAACATCAGCACACACGCTTAGTAACATTCCAAAATAACATATGAATGCATGCAGATGTTAACACAGATCCTAAATTAGGAGTTATATGGAAAAGCGCATCTTATATCCATGCATTTAATAACATACTTTATACGTAATCTTTAATGAGCCCTAGTTCATATTTGAGAAAATAACCTTCTTTGATAATGAGTAAAAGCAATTTTATAACATTATAGAAATATAAGAAGAAAATAAAAACGACTGTGTAAAAATATAGCAATACCTCAGTTCAACTTAATGCTTCTGTTTGTGAACAATTTGGTTCACAAATGAAAGTACTCAGCAAAATTGTGCTTTTGTTCACAAACTCTGAATCAGGTGACAGACAGGACCATGGGTTTCCCCACCTAGGCATAAACAAAGGTATCTTCCCAAAAGTGTAAAAGAAATTGAAAACCAAGCTACCAGTGTGTCTATTTAATATATAACTCTTCAAGCAGAGGAAGCCCATAGTGAAACAAGCAACTCATAGAGTGGTATGATTCTTTCACATAACGTGAAAATAACAGCTTGAATGGATAAGAAATTTGGGTATATTTTGAAAAAGTATAATCTTACTTTGCTTCATTCAGTAATTACATTCAAGAAAATATGCATTCCACTTCATGACCAGATAATTATACTTTCGTCTTACATAGAAGAGGTTCTGATAATTTTGCAGTAGTTAAGACTATTAATTATCATATGGTATTTAATATCTCAGTCCAATTAAATGTCAGTGACAACAATAATCATTGAGATGGAAAAACAGATCTTTTTCAACATATTTCATAAAACACTTTTGTTTGTATCAAAGTATACGTATAAATGTGTACTTTATAGATTTACAAGTGGTAACATCATTTTCCTAATTCTCTATTTTAAACTTTTTATCAGTATTTTGAAGAGTTTTCAATTCAGTGGCACCCATAAATCAGCCCCAGTTCAACACCTGCATACTGTTTTGTGAAAGGGAGTACAGTAATTATTTAGAAACTTTTCCTTGGCCATATACACTAGTCCGGCCTCTTTAGAACCTGTTATCTTACTCTCAGTTTAAGATTGTATTCAAGGTCTCTATGCCTAGTTTACTCTGGTTATTGTCAGCTGAATGGAAAAGTGATTTTATTTTATATTCTGAACATTACTAAGTACACTACAAGTGGCAGTTAGGGTCCAAAAGCAGTGCCTCGTGAAGAGAGTCACGCCACATAATTATTATTTTAAATGCTATTTTTATAGTACTATTGAGCACAGTTATTCTGCAATCTGAATTTCCGATAATCAGCTTCCCAGGACAAACATATTTAGACCCTGTTTGGAAGGTTTGCATTTTGAGACGTTTCCTAACGATGAAGCTTAAAAGAAGAAATACCTATTTTCAACTGTTGTAGGATGATGTATATAAATCTATCTAACTACACTCTGGAGAAAATTTACCTCCAACCTAGAGTAATGATAAATTCTCTCTTTTTCTCTGCATCTGTCTCTCTTTTTGTCTGTCTCATTACCTCTTTCTCTCAAGACTCTTGAGGGAAGGGAGACTGAGGATTACTAGTGGTCCTAGATAAGAGGAAACCTTAATTGGAGATCACTGTCCTGCTACACGCCTCTTTGCCTGGGCAGTACTATATGAGCCTGACCGTATCACCCAGTGGAGATTAGGACTCAGAACCGTGATTTGGTGTGACTTCCGAGTTTTATGGGAAAAATACGCTCTATTTTGTTTCTGTTCCAGAATCTTATCTGTTCTGACAGTGGGTGTATGTACAGTAGACACATATACACATACACATTTACATACAGAAACACTGTAACAGGCTAACCTGTGATCTCTTAAATAGAATTAACCCTCATATTCTTCATTGATTCTAACAGGGTATGGTTGGGTTATGCAGGAATAACAGCCCAATAATAAAATTTAAATATTGGTGCATCATGATACAAAAGATTCGGCATGTGTAAGAAGGAAAAAATTGCTTTCATTCACCATTGAGATACATAGCTGTTGTGTTATACCAATGCACAGTAGTCCCTGCAGTGGAGAAAGAAAACAAACAAATGTATAGGATGCACTTTTAAAGAAAAAGTGTATTTGTCTATGACTTTGGTTTACTCAAATAACTAGCTATATTTTAGTTTTTGCAGTTGTAAAACAAGCAAAGCAACCTTTTATTCCTCAAAAGTAATGCAACTGGCCAATATTTAAAGTATTTTGAAGACACTTAAAGCAATAAAGTTTTTATTTTTTCTTCAAAATTACTCTTCCTTGGCTATCCTGAAACAGGTAGATAAATGTTTCACATTATTTTCTGCAGGGTCATAGAATAAATGATAAATTGAAATACGCATGGGTCAATAATCTTCTTTCTATCATTTTTGGAGTGAGCTTTAGTCATTTCACTGTGCTTATATCCAAGGATAAAGTATGAACAGTTCTATTTAATGCCTCGAAGTTTGAGTTCTGGTATACTGAAATCATAAACCACACCTCCAAGCTATGATCTTTCTAGGTCCTATAAAGTAAATGTAAATGATTTTGAAAAATAAGTCATCTTGACTTTTAAACATTTATCATCAATCCATAAATGAAAAGTACTTCCTGGGCCAAGAATGTCTGACAATTTGACTTTATGAGAACAGAATATTTAACAACAAAATAAGCCATTTTATCCAATATTGTATGTACCTCAATAAACCAAAGTTTCTTTCTTAGGAAAAAACAGAAGAGAAATAATACAATTCTTTTTGAAAGCTTTGGCTACAATGATTAAGACCCACATGCTGCATTAGCAGCCTTCCAAAGTGAAATCCATAGATTCTGATATTTTGAAAGAAGTTAAATTATCTGCGAGCCTTTCTAGGGTATTTAACTCTCTGTCCTTTGCATCATCTCACTCAAACTCAAATTCTATGATGATTAAGCACCTAGTGATGATGATTGTTGCTATACCACTAAGTAGATTATTTCATAACCAGTGCATAACCAACACGAGTTCCTTTGACCGTTCTCCAGAGCTCTACATTAAGGAGACGGAGCAGGTGTAATCAGGTGGCAGCTATGTCGGATCTTCTTTTCAAATTTTATCCCTTCCAGCTTCTCATCTGTGCACAGTAGTAGTTTCTCATGAACTATCTAGTTTATGATTTTTTGTTGTAGTGGGCTAAATAGACAAAGATAAAATTTAAAAGTAATTCAATATAATCAGTTGAGCCACTGATTCCAATGTGATGGCATAAGAGTCCCAATTAAGCAGCAAAAAAACTTTTAGGAGTGCAACTCTAAATTGGAACTGTGGCCTTTGTTTTTAATGTTCATGACCATCATTTGTTCTATATCCTAAAAGACTTCAACCAAAACTACAGCTTTTATAAAATTGAAGTTTTATATTGTAAAATTTGAATACTGCCAGAAAAATGGTATACAATGAAAGCGAATGAATATATATATATATATATATATATATATATATATATACAGACACACACACATACACACACACACACACACACACACACACTTTCTGTACTTAACATGTGGTTGTTAATACTAGTACCTCTTTGCTAGCATTAAAAATGGATGTTTATCTCAACTATATTGCTCATTACTTAAAATGGCTTTGTGATACAATGCTAAAATTAAAAGGAAAAAATGTACTTTCAAAGTTTCATTATGACTCATAGAAAGCCAAGATTGTCAAAATTCTTGTAACAGATTACAAAAATTACCCATTAAAATAGCTGTTCCTTTTATCTTTAGATTATGAAACCTTTGGATACAAGCAGTAGTTTTTAGATCGTTATTACCTTGCTGTTTTTCATATATCTTCTTTTACTTTATGAAACGTCTTTAAAAAGCATCTTTAAGAAAAAAGTCTACATTCAGTATCTGGAATGTTACCTTCCTACTAAATTGTATGCTTGCCTTTCTAAACTGTACATATTTTAAATGAAATAATTTAATTATTAAATTAATTTCTACATCACTGGAAACTTCTATATATCTAATATCATCTCATTGATAAACTTCATTATTGACTTGTTCATTTGCTATGTTTAATATTTATCATATTTTTCTCATTTATTATAATCCAGAAATTTATTTGTATCCCCTCAGAATGGATATCTATCTTGAAATCTAGCTATTTGGTGCCACTTTGTGATGTCGCATCATCAGAGGTGGGATTACTTCCATTGTAAAATAGATGCCAGAACACTTGCCTGTCTGATCTGCCATGTGAGATCCCAGGGAACAAAGAGCATCTAGGAAGCACAAGGTAACCATTCAACAACCACTGAATCTGCCAATGCCTTGATTGTAAAAAGTTCAGTCCCATGAATTCCAAGAAATATATATATATATATATATATATATATATATATATATATATATATATGGTGGATAGTAGAGCAGCTCAAACAGGCTACATTATAAAATTGGTGCTGAGAAGAAGGGATGCTGCCTGAACAAACAAAGCAAGTTTAACTTGAGTAATGTGCAAAGGACAAGAGACTTGAAGGGCATGGCAGGAAAAGCCTGCATGCTCAAGGAAGGATTTCTAAGAGATTCTGTTGAAAGATCAAAACTAAAGAGAGGACATCCTTAGAGAACACCTCACTCTTCACTGAAAATACAAAGATAGTTTTGAGCAAAATGTTGGTAGAAATATGCACAGGCCATTCTAATGAAGTTCAGACGGAAATGAGATACCTGGACCCTGAAGAAAGGCCATTAATTTCACAAAATGAGAAACAACTTGATCAAATTGTGTTTCTGTTCTAGCATTTGCTGACAAAGCAGAGTGAGTGTCAGAATTGGATCCTGGGCTAAGAAAATATACACACAAAGTCCTGTGTGGAAAACCTGAGTTCTTCTCTGTACTGCCAGTAAACTAGAGAAGAGAAAAATGACCTAGCGATGGAATTATTAATTAAAATTAAGACAAAAAAATTATAAATTCTCAGATTTCTCAATATATTTCTATTAAAAAGATTGAAAAACAATGCTAAGGTAAGGACATTCAGTGTATGGCAATTAGTAAGGATCTCTCTTCCGAACAGAGCTAAGAGCTAATTTCAAAGGCAGAGGAAGAAGGGTAGTGAAAGGGGCTGGAAATTCCGCAGTGGTCACCTCCCAACCCAGACCAAAGCACAGCGTCACCAAGGACAGGATGGGTGTAAATAGGATCCTGGAGGGTCTGCAGGACCTCAGTGCACGGTGGTAACACAGGTTTGCACTGTGAGCACTGAGGACCACTCAGTGTAGCCTCATTCAAGCCTCTCAAGTGGTCACTGTGTCCCTGTGAACCCTTGGAGACACAGATGTTCACACGCAGAATTAAAAAGGTGAGGGCATCAGACTTGGAGATTGAGATGCAGATCTGCAATGAGGGTGCTTTGCATCCAGCCTCTGATGGCACAACTGAGGGGCCAGTGTTACTTCTGAGATGACTTCAAAACACACAGGAGACTATTGTGTGAAGGATCCCACTGAGGTATACACAGTGAGCAAATGTCACTCCAGAGGAGTTGGATGATACATCAGTCAAAGATAATATTCAGTTTTAAGGATGTTTGCAATATATAATGTTTATATTCACTTTGGAGAATTCACACATATGTATGTATACATTTCTTATTATTAATTATAGATCTCTTTCCCTCTTTGCCTTCCATTTCTTTCCTTTATCAAGTCTCTTTTGCATTTTCCAGTAAAAAAGTGATTGCAGTTTTACAATATAAGGAGGCACCATATAAATAAATAAATAGGTGGATAAGAATATTCTCAATTTTTAACATTTGTGTTGCTTTTTATTTTGGTTTTGAACTTGCTTAGAATTTATTTGCACTTTCTTTTTTTCCTATTGTTCTGCTATAAAATGACATGGTCTGTATTGTCCCCAGCCCTTCCTTGTATTTTGGAAGTAATTTTTTATAGTTTCAAAGAGCACATCTGAAAAGAATTTTCCTGTACATGAATCCCACTTGTAAAGTCTTTTGTTGTGAATTAATCTCATAGTATAAAATTTAGATAACATTTAGATAAATCCTTGGACTCTAGATTTAGAATGATGCTAGGAATAGTGGAGACTTGCTACTGTTTTGTACTTTCTCTGTGTTATTTCAAAGTATTTCCCGAGGTGGCCCATCTCAGACTTATCCTGTCTCAGCTTCTTAAATAGCTGGGATTAGAAATGTGCGCCACTACACCCAGCTTTTGAGGGTGGTCTCATGGAATGAATATATTCTGCATATGAAAAGGATGTAGATTTGGTAGATAAGATAGAAGACAGAATAAGATTCATAATGTTTGTTTTTCCTCAAACTGATGTATAAATCCTAACCTTTAAGATAATGGTTGGTGCACATTGAGACATTTTGTCCTAAGGAGAGCTCTTATGGATGCAATTAGTACTCCTTTGTGTTTCCATCCTTGTGGCTTATGAAAGAAGAGCTAATAGGTATCTGTCTAAGAAGCAGGAGTCAAGCTCTCTTCAGAATCTGCTGGTCTATTAATTTAGGCTTCCCAGTTCATATAAATGGTTTATCTGCTACACTCAAATAATTGTGCAAACTTTAATACATGAAACATGATAATATGGTGTAAAATTAAGAACATTCTCTTTCCTTTAAGAGGGCAATAAATGGGGGGCTGGGGATTTAGCTCAGCAGCATAAGTGCCTGCCTTGCAAGCAGGCAGTCATGAGTTCGATCCCTGGTACCGATAAAAAAAAAAAAAAAAAAAAGAGGGCAATAAATGTTATAATGTAATTAATGTAGTGTATACAATTTTTGAGTGAAACATTATTCCTATGCGAGACCATTGTGTTTATTACAAGTGAATAACGTTAGTGAACTTGATCAGTTATTGAAAAAATAAGTTTGCAAAATTTATAATGTATGCAGATAGTTTTCACTGCAGTAAGAACATCACTTTGAATTTAACATCTTTTTGACTTACAAGCTTCTGTTTTGAATACAATAGTTCATTCAATCACAAGCACTAAAAATAAAAGTGCATAAAAGTTAAAGCAACTTGATCAATACTAAATAATCTAACAATAGTAGATGTTGAACTTCCTGAAGACACAAAAAGTATTTATAATTCCACAGGAATTAAACTATGCTGCTATAATAACTATTTAATATTAGTTATATCTTTAGCTCACTATATCTCAATTTGTCTTGTGATATTCTGCATGTAGTTCAAAATACCTTGCCTAAACAAAAGCAAAATATATTTTTCATATATTTGATAAAGTTTGAATGATTTTTTTAAGTAGAACCATCATGGCAAGTAATAATAATTATCATATTCATAACATCAGTGAAGATATTGCTGAAATGTATATTATTCAAATTTTAAATATATTAGTATAGTAATTCATTTATTTGAATACTTGCTTCACTTTATGTGTTGTAATATATTGACTGACAAGCAAGATTGCTTCTGGGATACTTAACTCTTAGCAGAAACTTAATCTTCAAATGTTATTCATAAGTAACTTTCTAAAATATTCTCAGATATCTTCAGAATCTTCAAACAATGAAATCAGATACCTGTTAATCTTATTTAATGTGTTGTCCTAGTTTTTCCTGACCTGAAGGGTTATAGGCTTATTAAATTAACTCCATTGCTTTAACATAGTTGTGAATTGAGTCTACAAGGGATTTGCCTACTTTATTTTTGAAGGTTTGTTAGTTTGATTATTAGTTCTCCTTGATTCCAAGTCTCTTAATAAGTGTATAGGGGTAACTGTATTATAGCCATGAAGCCCCATTTATATTAATGGAAAGCTTTCTCCTCCAATTTTGTTGTAACTAGATTTTTAAAAATTTTTTTACTAAACCACGCACATATATGAAAGCAACCTATTTATTCACCCAACTCTGTGTTAAATTTTGTCATAGGGAAAAATAAGCTATGATGGATTTAAATGTTAGTAAATCTTATTTGTGTATTACCTCTGATATATTGTTGCTGTTAAAATGATCTCTTTTGTTAATTATAAATTATTTAATATATAATTATATAAATGCTCATTTTTAAAAATGCAACCAGAAACATTAACTCACTGTACCTATTTTTAAAATTCTTACACTTCAATAAAATTAATACTGAAGTATTATTACAGTAGGATTATTATATTCTAGTTACAATGAAAATTTTTTCTGTGATCAAACATTGTTACAATTTTGTTTTTGAAATAATTTTTCAACATCTCAACAGCCAAAAATATTTACCTTGTTATTGATCCATAATGATCTCCATTACTCTCATCTTGGTTAAAATCTGATTAATCAAAGAAAGATTTTGCTTTACAAACAAACCAAAAGTGAACAATGCACACGTCTTTGCTTCCATGTGACACATTTCTATTGAGCTCCTTGTCACCTTAATTTCCCTTAGCATAGTTGGGGTCTTCTCTCTTCATTTCATATGCTTTGGAAGAATATCATCATTGACATCTTTGTTAGCAAATCAGTGGACATATTTCATACATACTTGTTTGGATCTTTTTAAACACTGAAGAATTAATCAAGAACACAGAAGAAAACTAAATAAAAAGCTGATAAATCCTCCTTCTCAAATGCTGTAGATCATAAGACTTCATTAGGTATAATTACAAAATATCAACCCTTTTAATTTTTAACGTGACATATAATACATTCTACTGCAATAGGGTGAGATGATGGAACTGTAAAATACATTTTAACAGGTTAATCTTTGCCATAAGAACTTCTATAAATGCCATAAACACTGTCAGCTAAGTTCTGGGCCTGCCGAAGTCATGGGTTCCAGAGGCTGGATGGCCTGGGGTGATTGTCCCTGCACCATCCTGAAACCTGGAGTTTGGGAAACAAAACTCAACCATATGGTGTCTACAAGAAACCCATCTAACCCAAAATATTATTCACAGACTGAAAGCCAAAGGATGGAAAACAATATTTCATGCAACAGGAACCCCCAAAAAAGTGGGGTTAGCTATTCTGTTTACAGACAATATGAACCTCAAACCAAAATGATCAGAAGAGATAAAGAAGGTCATTACATACTGCTTAGGGGAAAACTTCAAGAGGAAGAGATAACAAACTTAAATATGTATGCACCAAATTCCAGAGCACCCAGTTATATAAAACAAGTATTAAGAGAAACAAAAAAACCAAATTATCAGTAACATAAATATAACAGGAGAACTTAACATACAATTGACATCAAGGGACAGATCAACCAGACAGAAAAACAGGCAAGAAATAACAGAACTGAATCACACCTGTGAACAAATGACTTGAAAGACATGTACAGAGTGTTCCATCCAACAACATCAGAATGCACATTCTTCTCAGCAGTACATGGGTAATTCTCTAAAACACACCATATATTAACTCACAGAACATATTTAAACAAATGCAAAGGAGTTGAAATAATCCCTTGTATGTTATCATATCATAGTGCTATGAAATTAGAAATTAATAATAAAATATACTGCAAAAATCCCACAAAGACATGGAAACTGAATAACAACTCTTAAGAAATCAGTGGGTTTCAGGGGAAATTAAAGAGGAAATTAAATTCCTACAAGCAAATGAAAATACAGCTACAACTTGTTGGTATCTGTGGAATGCAATGAAAGCTCTTCTGAGGAAACTTTATTGCACAGAGTTCTCGTATCAGGAAAACATAAGAGAAGCACATATATAACCTGATAATACACCTCAAACATCTAGAAAAAAGAAGCGTGATCCAAAGCCCAAAGCTAAAATAATGGAGGAAACTATAAAAATCAGAGCAGAAATGAACGCTATAGCGAATAAGAAAATAATTCAAAGA
Source organism: Cavia porcellus (assembly GCF_034190915.1). Lineage (NCBI taxonomy): Eukaryota > Metazoa > Chordata > Mammalia > Rodentia > Caviidae > Cavia > Cavia porcellus. The sequence goes on along the minus strand of NW_026947494.1, from coordinate 16,662,950 downwards.
ATCATTGAATCAAAGAGTTGGTTCTTTGAAAGAATAAATAAAATTGATAAGCCCCTAGTCAAGCTAACTTAAAAAAGGGAAGAAAAAGCTGTAATGCCTGTGATAAGAAATGAAAAAGGCAAAATCACTACAGACCCTTTAGAAATACAGAAAATCATCAGCAACTATTTCAAAATCCTCTACTCTCAAAGGTTTGATAACACAGAAGAAATAGAAAGATTCCTAGAAACATGAAGTACCAACGCTAGTTCAAGAAAATGTAAAACTGTTGAAAAACCCAATCTCTATTAATGAAACTGAAAATGTAAATAAATCATTATCTATAATGAAGAGCCCAGGCCCAGATGGATTCACTGCAGAACTCTACAAGAAATACAAAAAGACCTAATGCTGACACTCCTCAAACTCATCAATAAAATTTAAAGGGAAGTAATCCTTCCTAAGTCATTCCTGGAAGTAAATATTATTCTAGTTCTAAAAACAGAGAAAGACCCAACTAAGAAAGAGAACTACAGGCCAGTATCCCTAATGAACACAGATGCAAAAATACTCAATAAAACATTGGCAAATAGGATGTAGCAAATCACCAGGAAGATTATACGCCATGACCAAGTGGGAATCATCCCAGGCATTCAGGGATGATTCAACATATGTAAATCAATAAATGTAATCCACCATATCAATAGAGCCAAAAGAAAGAATCACATGATCATTTCTATAGATGCATAAAAAGCTCTTAATATGGTCCAACATTCATTTATAATAAGACCTTTATAGAAATTTGGAATAGATTGTCTTTACATCAATATAATAAAGGACATCTATGAAAAAACAAACAGCCAGTACCATTTTAAATGGCAAAAAACTTGAAGGCCTTTACTTTAAAATCAGGCACAAGACAGGGATGTCCCTTATCACCACTCCAATTTATTTATTTACTCGTTAATTTATTAAATAAACGCTGCTTTTTTTTTTTTTTTTGTCTTTTTCCTTTTTATCGATACCAGGGATCAAACTCACGACTGCCTGCTTCCAAGGCAGGCGCTTATGCCACAGAGCCAAATTTCCAGGCCGCACCACTCCTATTTAATACAGTACTGGAAATACTAGCCAGAGCAATTAGACAAGAGAGGTAGAAATAAAAGTGGTAAAAATAGAAAAGATGAAGTTAAGTTCTCATTATTTGCAGATGACATGATACTTTACAGAGAAGATCCCAAAAACTCCATTGAATGACACATATATAATAAATAAATTCAGCAATGTAGCTGGATAGAAAATCAATACTCAAAAATCAATAGCTTTCCTATATAGTAACAACAAAATCACTGACAGAGAAATAAGAAATAAAACCACACCCTTAACTCTAGCAACCAAAGGACAATGAAACATTTAGGAATCACTCTCACGAAATAAGTGAAAGACCTATACAGGGAACATTAAAATACACTGAAAAATGAAATTGAAGGGAATCTCAGATAGTGGAAAGACATCCCTTGCTCATGGATAGGAAGAATAAATATTGTGAAAATGGCCATTCTCCCAAAATTCTTACACAGATTCAATGCAATCCCAATTAAAAAAAAATCAAAATACCTCATACATCTAGAGAAATCACTCCTAAAATTCATCTGACAACAGAAGAGACCTAGATTAGCAAAACTAGTTCTAAGCAGTAAAGGCAAGGCCTGAGGCATCACAATCTCTGACTTGAAGTTATACTGCAAGCAACTGTAATAAAATCAACATACTACTGGAATAAAAACAGAGCCGAAGATCAATAGAATAGATTAGAAGATACAACCACAACTCCAAACACACTCAAGCAACTTATCTTTGATAAAGGAGTCCAACATGTTCACTGGAAGAAGGACCATCTCTTTAATAAATTTTGTTGGAAAAAACTGGCTCTCCAAATGCTGAAAAAGAGAACTAGACACATGCCTATCACCAGGTACTAAATTAAAATCTAAATTAATCAAAGATTAAAATTTTAAAACAGAAACACTAAATCTATTGGAAGACAAATTGGGTAAAAACCTTGAAGACATAGGGGTTGGGAGATAATTCATGAACAGGACTCACACTGCACAGGAAATTCTTCCCAGAATCAATAACTGGCATCACCTCTTATTAAAAAGTTTCTGCATGTCAAAAGAAATCTCCTGCATAGTGAAAAGAAAACCCACAAATTGGGAAAAAATCTTAATGAACTGTCCCTCAGACAAAGGACATTTGTCTAAAACATATAAAGAATTAAAAAAATCAAACCGCCAAAATTCAAAGATCCAATCCAAAAATGGACATCTGAGATGAATACACATTTCTCAGATGAAGTAATACAAATAGCAAATAAATACATGAAAAAATGTTCATCATCACTAGTCATTGGAGAAATGCAAATCAAAACCACACAAAGATTCCATCTCACACCTGAAAGAATGGCCAGGATAAAGAAAACCACCAATAACAAGTGCTGGAGAGGCTGTGGGGAAAAAGGAACTCTCCTGCACTGTTGGTGGGAGTGTAGAATGGTGCAGCCATCATGGTGGTCAGTCTGGAGATTTCTCAAAAAACTGGGATTGGAAGTCCCATTTGTTCCAGCTATTCCACTTTTAGTCATATTCCCAGAAGAACTGAAAATATCATACCACGGTGATATATGTGCACCCATGTTTATAACAGCACAATTTGTAGTAGCCAGATCTTGGAAAAAACCCAAGTGTCCATCTACTGAAGAATGGATTAAAAACATTTTGGTACTTTTATACAATGGGGTACTATCCAGCTATAAAGAATGATCACATTGAGATATTTATAAGTAAATGGGTGTAGCTTGAGACCATATTCATAAGCAAAATAAATCAAACTCACATGTATAAATATCGAATAGTTTCCCTAGTATAAGAAATGATAAGAATACATAAAAGCATGTGGTAATCATGATTTCCTATTATATTGCTTTGAAGCCTTATAATGTTTTCGTTCATTAATTGGAATGGTTTTATTCAGTGTTGTTTGATTTTATTGTCCGTGATGGTATGAACAGCTATTTTCAAGAGAACAAGACATCATAATAGCTAGTTCTGATTTAATATCATCTTGTTTTGAAGTCCCATAAAGCTTTTGTTGTTCTGTCTCCGTCAGTTTTATCATATAGTATTTTATTACATGTGATAGTATAAACAAAATTGTTATAGACAAGGAGATAATATATAAATTATTGTTCATTTTCTGTTAGTTGGTTCTAAATACCCTGTTATACTTTCATTCTCTTTAATGGTTTTACACTGTCCTGATAAGTTTGATTTTATAGTATATGAAGTTATACTCAAATATTTCAAAGAAAGTGACATTATTACACCTACTGTTATGTTGCGTTATCTTGTGGTGAAACACTATGTTGCTTAAATTGTTCTTTTCTGACCTGTGTTGTTATGTTGTTAGGTCCTCTTTTATCTCAGTCTCCTTCTTTATTTTATTTTATTTTTATTTTTTAGCAAACAAACAAAATTAAATAAATAGAATAAAAAAAAAAAAAAAAAAAAAAACTGTTAGCTAGGAAAAACCCCAGAGGAAAATTTTCTAATTTCAAAAATTATTCTATCCCGCTTTGGCAATCTTTCTGGTAATGCAGCTGTGTGCTGTGGGCATCATGTGAATTATTTAAGACCTACAATACTTTTGTGTTTGTGAATGATAAACAGAACAAAATGTTTTTGTACCCTTGTGTAGAGTTGCAAAGCACTAGGGAAAATAATTAGTCTTTTTAAATGTTGTTTTTGAAAACAACACAGAGAGCAATATAAATGTCAATTTTTTGCTTGCACTTGTGATTTTCATTTTCTAACTGTTGATAATCTTTACATTCCATGACTTTTAAAAATGTTGATTCAAAAGATTATTATAATTGTGTGTGTGTGTATATATATATATATATGTGTGTGTGTGTGTGTGTGTGTGTGTGTGTGTGTGTGTGTGTGTGTTATGGCTAAAAGTTATAAACAGTATAGTTCTCATTACTGTTTGAATATATACAAGACAGATAGTTCCAAAAAGTATCATTCTGACCATGAGACAGTTGCAGAATATGTTCAGATTTTTGTCATAATGCTAAATGATAAATGTAAGCACTATTATATTTCCCCACATCATTTTTGATGGACAAGAAAAGCAATGCTTTTCAGTTATTTTTGAAACTTTTTTGGTCTCTGAGAAAATTCACTAAACTTTTCATAATAATTAAAGATAATCTGTGATAAATATGAGTAGTTAATGATAATATTGAAATGCTTCAAGTGTGAATCTGAGGGAAAAGCTGGTGTAGATGGGAAAATGGAAAGGATTAAAAGCATCCTCACGTGACATTTAGGAGTTGTGTGGTGGGGTGTGACAGAGTGAGAGGAAACAGACAAAGGAGAGGTTGATCTTGGCATCTATGATGAACGTGTGTGTGTTTGATGATTTTCCTGCATACATGCACCTTTTATAGAGTCTTTATGTTTGCCACACTTCCGTGGTTATAACAGAACAACTGGAGTAACAATTTAAAATGAGAAAAAATTCACTTATGCTGACAATATCAGAGGTCTCAGACAACTATTTAGCCTACTCAGTATCAGGAACTTTCTACACAGGTCGCTTTTTTTTTTTTTTCAGTCTTCCCATGAAGCCCTCTTACTATGTTATTTGGGTCACTTTATACCATACTTTGGAATCTCTGATCGAAGATTAAATATTCTGCACCCAGAAAATCAGCCTTGTGTATCAACTGCACATTTCTTAAGAATGCTAACAGATTATGGTCATTTTGCCAACACATGAGATTATGTTTTAAGCTGGCACATGTAGTTATTTTACTATTTGAGCTGTATCTTCTATTAAATTTGCTTTGAATTATTTCTGATTTTCATGTTAAAGAAGCGCTCAAATGTGATTTTCTTGATCTTGGAGTTTCTAGCTTCTAAAACCAAAAGGAAGTAAATTTCTCTTTATCAATCACCCAGTCTTAGGCATTTTGCTAGGGTTGCATCCAATTCCTAAGGACTCTAATTTTAGAAGTTAAAGGTCTACTAGATGTCATACATACCAATCCCATCATTTTTGGGTTGAATTTCAACATTTGAAATTTAGAAATAAAAATGTTCTCTCTATACAATATATATCATATGTATTACTATATATATAACATATACACATATATATGTACATATTATCCTTTCTCCTCCTTATTTTCTCCTATCCGCATCCCAGTTTCTTTTTCATTTTGAATGGTTTCTTCTAATTTCACAATATGTATTGTACATTTTAGATCATATTTACTCTTTCAGCTTCTCACATTAGAGAACCACTGCAACATTTACACGTGCAAGTTTGATTTGTATCACTTATGAGTAGAATTGTAACTTGCAGTTCAAATATTTTCATATAATACCTTGTGCGATTTGGGATATATGTGCAAATTATTGAAGTTATGGAAAAATAAGACAATGTGGGAAGGGGAAATGAAAGTATAGTGCAAGAAGTATGCTTTGGTGAACACCTGATGTGTTGGTAACTGTGGGGTAAGGAATAGTCCTGATTCCTATTTCCTGACTGCTGAGTATAACTACTCCCTCCACAACTGACTCAAGCTACTAGCTCCGGATGAAATTCACACATTAATCCTCACATCTACCCAGCACTAAGCTCTTTGCAAGGTCTTAAGATTACAGTTGCCTTGGTTTATGAGAAAGGAGCTTATGGTCAAAGACACACATATTAAAATCTAGAGCAACTACTAATAACAACAATGATAAATAGCCTCAATGATTATAATAATAAAAGAAAGAGCCATAAACTGATCAGCCAATATTCGAGATAAAATGTTATCCAAAGCTAGGTAGGAAAGTTTAATTAATCTAAACTAAAATAGGGAATGAAAAAAATAGGAAGAAAAGAAAATAAAAATAGGTGAGTAAGTAGAAATTGGAATGAGTAGTTGACAAGATAAAGTAGCAAGTCTAAATTCCAAAGACCTGGTCCAACAGTGGTGTCTTGAAATGTATTTCTTCACAAAGAAAAAATTGTGAAGTTTATGAACAAATACTGTATTAGTTTTTTGCCAGCTCTGTTCAAAAAATTTAGCAACTTTCTTTACAATCAATTCCAGGCATAGAATGGGAGTAAGAAATAACATAAAGCAAAAATGGATGCTAATATGTAGCAGAGCTGTGGGTTTTATCCTTAACATAAAACAAAACTAAATTATTAAAGGGCTAGATTGTGCAGAAGAGAATTACGCCATGCCAAATGAATCAGATGACTCATAGAATTTCTTATTCCAGTGCTGGAAACTCATCCTCCGATGATATTTTCAACACTTTATGAACTTACTATCAACTGACTTTAAAATAAGGTGTAAAAATATGCAAAATTTGTATAATCGACAGAAGACAAACGTACCATTATTTTCCAAAATATGTCATTCAAATCTTAAGTATCCCTGAGGGATTGAAAGCGTTCATCTTCATCTGCGTCACCATTTCTGACATGACTCTGGGGCACAATCACTCTGGGGATTTTACTGTGTCTGGAACATACATAAATTTTTGTTGTAACATTAAACTCACATCATCACAGTTCTGAGATTATTATACACACATTCAAGATAAAGAGACTGAAAAATAAGTCTTGGGAAATTAGGCAGTAAGTGTAGGGCACCAGTTGATTGAGTCTAGCACCACGCCTGTGCTTTCATCATAGCAGAGCACTTACCTACAGGGAGCCAATGCACATTACACAGCCTGGACTAATTCGTAATTCCTCTGCTGTTTCTTAAGGATCAACTGTACTTACTTTTCTGCTCTGGTTATTACATTCCCCCACGCCAAAGAGCTCCTAGTTCTGTTTAAATGTTTCTAGTTACTGACATGTTAAAATAAGCTCATTCTAAATAAGATTTTATTCACTATGTTTAAACCTTAAGGATCACAAAGCACCCGTAAAAGTTCAGTTGCACTTTGGTATTAACATTCTAAAAACTTGCTAGCAGAGGAAATTAAATTTGAGAAAAAAATTGTATAAAACTTAAATTGCATTTTTCCTTGGTTGAAGAATTAAATTAGCTTTGCTGTTTACAGATATTCTGTCCCTGATATTGGTGATAAGTATTTTGAGAGGTAAAGGAAAGGCATGAAAATTTAGTAATTATTTTTCAGAGCTTAAAAAATTGAAATTTTTAAACCTGACTTTCACATGTGTATTTATTTCATAAATTTATGATGTGAAAATTTAAAGAATACTGTATTTCATGGTGGGAGCATCATATACTCTGTTCAAATCACAAAGTCAAATATTTTTATTAAATCTAACAGGACACATGAATCTCATTTCATAGATGGTGACTTCCTGTTTTAATGAATTTAAAACTGCATTAGAGCAATTCTCTGCATCCACCATACACCGTGAACAGCAGCGAAGATCACTAGACGGGGAAGTAGAAGTCACACTCACAGGTTTTGGGGGGACCCAGTCAGGCAAATGTATCCCAGTTAGCCCGCTGTGATTTTCACCAATGACAGTCATGGGTGATAGACAGAACAGGGACACAGAACAACCAAAAATTTGTGTCTGCCCACAAATGTGCCTCAAAAACACACATGCCTGCCACTCTCTATCTTAATGTAAGTTCTCCTAAAGATGCTAAGATTATTTTTTCCTTCAGTTATTAATCCCACTCTTGTCTGATAGACTCAGGAAAACAGAATCTCTGCAACTGTCAGACATAAGTTGGACAAGGATACAAAGGTAGAAAATTCTCATGATGAGAGGAGGGAGTGTTCCCTCTGTGGTTGGATACTCTGCAGGGTGGTGGCTTCAGCCACAACCTACTGTTACTGTAAAAGATATGGTAATCAGAGGAGCACAAGCTTCTCAATGTTTGGTCCATTTTCTCAGTACGTTGAAATATCAATTTCTGTCAGAAAATGCATCCTGCTCTTTTGCAGGAACCAAGTTTTGCTTTAACGTGATAAGGATCATACCTTGGAAAATATCAATCATTCTCTAAAATGCAGTATTTGCATGATGTTCAGCTACCACAAATAGATTTCAAATGCTTCTGTTCATTTGTGTATTAATAAGTACTCTTAGTGATGTGATTTCTTCAGAAGGAATATTTACTCATGACACATTAAAGCTTTTCCCCATGTATTCTGCATGATAATTTTAGGTGGCTGAAAGAATTGCAATTGAAAACGGCCTAGAAGTTCACAAAAATTTAATGCATTGAAATTAAGATTGGACGGGATCCCTGTGACTTGATAAGCATTAATATGAAATTAAAAATTGGAAATAAAAGTAAATTAGATTGTTATTAAATCACCAAATAATAGGTAACTCTTTTGTAAATTATGAAAATATGCTCTAATAAACACATTTAATCAACATACAATGCAGTAAATCACTATGTAAAGAAAATTTATTTGTTGATGAATGACACAAGGGACACTAGTCTTATGAAATAGATTTGATCTGGAAAATTCCTCCTGACTATTGCCTCTGCTATGTAAACTTTGCAGAATAAGATTAATCATGTGTTCATGATGACATTATTGTGAAAAATAAAAAGATTACAATCAGCCTTATACAATCTTAGCAAATACATTATTTTGTATTATTATGTTATTTTTTAAAATTTATTTTAAATTGATAAATGAAAACATAAAATATGTGCATAACACTAATATACCTTCTAATGCTTTGATACATGCACACACTGAGTAATTGCTCTTAATAATGGCATATAATGTAATGCTTTAATACATGTAGATGTGTTCAGAGCAGCTCAGCCTCATCTGTCTTGTCAAACATTTTCTTTCTGTGTAGTGAACACTTTCAATATGGTTTCTACTGAATTTTTACATATACATTACACTAGTTGTATCTAAAACCATCACACTGCACACTAGAGTTTACTCATTCCTAATTGTAAATTAATACCCATGAATCACCTTCCCCCAATCAGTCCCTTGCATCCTAAAAGCCCAAGCACTGGTACCTGGTATCTCATCCCTAAGTCTTTATGAAATCCACTGTTTCTAACCCACTCATGAAACCTATAATCAGTAAATATTTTTCTGTGCTTGACTTACTTATCTATATAAGTTTCAGTTCCATTTGTTTGTCACACATTATGGAATTTCATTCTTTTATGCCTGAGGAGCCTCCACACACAAATTCATTCTTTTAATAATGTAACCAAGTTGGATTGTTGATCGTAGAGTAGTTCAATTGGCAATTTTTTGAAGATTCACCATACTATTTTTATAAACTCTAAATTTATTTACATTCCTACCAACCATGTATAAAACTTCTCCTTTGTCCATATCAAAAACACTTGTTTTTTAAAACTTTTTTATAATAATCACTGTAACTTGGTGAGTTAATTCAGCATGGTTTTAATTTGCATCTTGTTAATGATTAGAGATGCTAAGCACTTTTTCAAGCAACTGTTGGTCATTTACATGTTTATTGACATAACTGTTATATGTTGTCCATTTTTAAATAAAATTATTTGATTTTTCATTATTGAATTGAGTTCCTTATATTTTTGAATACTAATTCTTTCGCAAATATACATTTTTCTAAATTTTTCACTCATTTTATAGGTTGTCTCTATACTCCAGTGATTGATCTGTTTGCTGCACAGAGGGATTTCAGTTCCCTGCAATCCCATTGCCCATTTTTGCTTTAGTTTCCTGTGTTTTTCTCGTCTTCTATAAAAAAAAAAAAAAAAAAAAAAAAAAAAAAAAAAAAAAAACATTTGTATATCCCGAAGCATGTATCCTGCTATGTTTTTTTCTACTAATTTCAGTTTTTTATATTTCAAATTTGATTATTTTGTCATTTGATTCTAATTTACTGATTTTTTTGACTGGTGAGAAACATATATTATCATCATTTTCCCTCTGGATAAGCAATTTTCAAATAATTTACTGAGAGACTTTTCATTCTCAATATATGTTCATAATACCTTCATTCAACTTCTTTCAACAATGTTTTAATTTTTATTTTAGAGATCTTTCGCTTCCAAATTTATCCTTCCCTGGGTGGTTATGTAGCTCTGGTAAGTGGGATTATCTTCTTAACTTCTATTTTAGATAATTCATTATTTTCATAAAATACTATTACTGATATTTAAATATAGATTTTGTATCCTGAGATTTGACAGAATTCACTTTCAATTCTAATACAATTGAGGGGTGCTTTGATATACATATATATATATATATATATATATATATATATGCATATATTATCTATCATATATGTGTGTGTATTCTTCAAACAGTGACAGTTTGATTTTTTTCCATTCTGAATGTCTTTAATATCTTTCTCTTTCTGCTTGCTTTGATTAACTCTTCCAGCAGTGAATAAAACTGGTGAAAATGTATTTAGTGCTTCAAAATATGTTCCTTGTTTTGTTTTGTTTTTCAAAGCACGGTGTGAACACAGTCCCACACCACTGCAAATTATGCAGCTGAGTTTCCAGCATATGGGGCATCACAGGGGTCAGCACATCTGGAGTGCAGGGGAAAAGCCTTACCCGGGGAAAACCACCTTCCTGATCACGGTATCTCCCCACCAGGAAAGTATTTATGCTATTACTTTTATGATATTCATGTGAGCATTTTATAATAATGTTATTGGTTTACATGTTTACCACACATAATGTTATTGTAGAATAAACTCCTTTGTGTTATTCAAGTAACTTTACTGCAGAACAGTATGTTAATCTGTGTTGTTTCAGTTGTGTGGACTGATTCCTTTAACTGGCCACATGAGGTGCCTGAAAGACACCATCTCAGTTCTTTGTACAAAGCATTGACTCAAAATAACAAAATTATATAATGATATATTTCTAAGATTATTAAATACTGCACTAATTTTTTTTAAGATTTTTGAGAATAACTTTGTTAATTTTATAAGTATAAAATACTATGAACTGTTATTTAGTTGTTCTTAAATTTGAACAAACCCTGTGGTATGAAACATTACAAGTGACCAAACTCTGGTCACACAGGTCAGTGACCTTCAGACACTTCAATGGATGGCTAAAAGAACTGTATTTGAGGAATCTGACAGTGACAGAAATATATTTCTCACAATTCAAGACGGTGAAATTTCAAATCAAGGTGTTAGAAGGCTCTCCATTTTTTGAAGACTTTTCTTTCTGCTTCTAAGGCGATACCTTAGACATTTTCTGATGGGGAAGACTGCTGTGTTCTCGAGTGGTAGGAGGGTTGGAGAAGATTAAAAAAAAAAAAAAAAAACTCTAATGCTATGTGAATTCTTTTTCATGAAGCCTGAATGTAATCAGGACTCACGGATCTCATAAACTTATGAATTATTGATAGGCTTACCTCATAATATTATTATATTAGCTATTTAATCTAAATAAGTGAATTTTGGAAGACTAATTTATCTTCAATGTTATTATAAAAATTGTAATACTTTTATGAAGGCTAATTTGAAGTAGGTATTAATGCTATTCTTTTTTTTTTTTTTTTTGGCTTTTTCATTTTTATTGGTACCAGGGAGGACTAAGGATATATAGTTCAGTAGTACAGGTGTCTGCCTGGCAATCACAGAGTCCTGAGTTCAATTCCTGGTATTAAAAAAAAGAAAATTTACTACTCATAAACTTCTGATGTTTAATGATATATAAGTAGATTTGAAAATTATTCAAAAATATAATTTCTGAATACCTCACAAAATTAGTGTAATAGATACTTTCTTCTTATTACATAACATTGTACAATGTTGTTGAATTTATAGTAATTTTAAAATATTGACTAAAATTAAATAAATGAACTAGTAAATACAGTATTCGTCTTTGAACTTGATGAGTCAATTTTACAGGAATATTTTCCAATGAAAATGTATTCAACATTTGAAAATGTATGAGTTTAGAAAATGAATGAAAATTTATTCCCCAGAGTTATTATGTTTCATTAATAAACTTCAATTTTTGTGAATTGAATCATCTGCATATCAGTTTCATAAATTTTAATCTTATTATCATCAAAGTTGTGGTTTATTTCTATAATAGAAAAGAACTAGTATGTTAGAAGAATTGAATATAAAATTATAATATTGGAAATTAAAATTTCTGAGAATATCCACCCACTACACAAAATACACACTATAAATTAGTTAACTTTATTTCTCCCTATCTGTTTTAGTCAAAAGAACAGGGATCTGAAATCAAAATACCTATGTTTGAATCTTCCGTATACAAACTTGTAGATTTCAATAATCTGTCTCCTAATCTCAGAACTACTGTCACAATCTATTTAAATGAGTGCAGTCGTTCTATAAGTCTCAAAGTTTGATATGGGAATAATTAACATGGCGTTTATGAAAGTGGTGTATTTCTTATGATAGAGTTAGTGTTCAATAAATATATTTATTATTCCCATTTGTTTCATTCACTACCAAAAGAGAATTAAGCTCATATTTGTCTACTCTACATCACTGACATTGTCTAATATGTGTTAAATTAGTCCATACCATTCTAAAACATATTGCAAGCATGGATACTTTCAATATATATCGTATCTTTAATATTAGCAGCATATTAGAGTTTCATACTTTCACTGATATAATAGATATCTCATAAATGTGGCAATAAATGCGCATTTTAACAGAGACTCTTAGCTGTAAAATAATGTGCAACTTTTGCAACATACCAAAAATTTGACTTTTAAAAACATCTCTTGTAAAAAATACATACTCGCATAAGTAGTTTATCTTAAAATGTTGATGGTGCTCTCTCAGTGAAAAATATTGTTTGTGATATGTAGATTTGATTGGCAAGGTAAAGCATTTTTGTTTCACTTTCATACTTTCTTCTTTGCAGAAGTAAAGAAATGTTTGTATTTGAATTAGAAAAGATGTAAAATAATCAAATATTTACTATTTTGATTTGCTTTTCAAGAGATGATGTCAATATTTTGGAATACACTTTTTTGTATGTTGATCACCCATAGTTTTTTTTATTTTATATAATATTGCTATAAAATTCATAGTTTACAAGATTTTGAAACTGTGTTACAATAGACATGGATGAGAGTTCATCACTGTAGTATGATTCTAATAACACATTTGGGGGAATAGCAAGAAGGGGGATAGTTGAGTCAACTGGAGCTTCTATTTTAGCCTTTTGAGGAATCTCCGTACTGATTTCCACAGTGGTTGTACCAGTCTACAGTTGCGCCAACAGTGCAGAAGAGCTCTTGTTTCCCAAAACCTGCCTGCAAAATTTATTGGTTGATTTCTCAGTAATTTCCTTTCTGGAGTAAGATTGGATGTTAGTGTTCTTCTAATTTGCATCTCTCGAATGAACAGTGGTATGAAGCATTTTTTTTTTTTTAGATATTTGTTTGCAGTTTTTATGTCTTCATCTGAGAAGTGTCTATTCATTTTAGATGCCCAACTTTGGACTGTGTCTTCAAAATTGGAAAGCTTTATTTTTATTAGATTGTATATATTCTAGACATTAGCCCTTTGAGGAACAGGTAGTGAAATCTTTTTCCCACTCTTTGCTTTTCTGTTAACTCTCCTGATGATTTCATTTACTGTATAAAAGCCTTTTAATAAGATGAGATCCTGGTTGTTGACTCTTGTAGTATTTCCTGTAGTTGGAGTTTTGTTCATCAAATTGTTTCTATACAAGTGTCTTCAACAGTTCTACCTATCCTATTTTTTCAGCATATTTACTGTTTCTGTTTTAATAATTAGATATTTGACTCAGTTTTATTTTAGCTTAGTGCATGTAGACAAAATTTGTATTTATCCTGTGGAAAGCCAGTTTTTCCAGCACAATTTATTAAAGAGGCTATCTTTTTTTTTTAGTGAGAATCCTTGAGCCCTTTGTCTCAGGTAAGATGACAGTGTGTGTGTTTGAAGTTGGTTTTGCATTTTCTAATCTATTATATTCATCCTCTAGTGTTTTCTTTCTTTTTTTTTTTTTTTTTTGCAAATACCATCTTGTTTTCATCATAGTAGGTTTGCACTATAGTTTAAAATCAGAGATTTTGATGGCTCCTGACTTGTCTTTGATCCTCAAAACTGCTTTTAGCATTCTAGGCTTCTTCTGGTTCCAAATAAGTTTCACTTCTGTTTTCACTCATTCTGTGAGATATGCTATTGGTATTTTGTTCAAGATTACATTAAATATGTATAACAATTTTTAAAGTATGGACATTTGCACTACGTTAATACTTCCTACCCAAGAGCAAGAGTTATCTTTTCATTTTCTGATATCCTCTTTATCTCCATTTTCAGAGTACCAATTTTCAATGGAAAAGTCATTTATTTCCTTTGTTAGACTGAGCCCCAAGTGTTTCATTTTCTTCCATCCTATAATGAAAGGTATAGCTTTTCTAGTTTCTCTCAGTGGATTTGTTGTTTACAGAAACACTTCTGATTTTTGATGGCTGATATTGTATCTTGCTGCACGACTAAATTTGTTTATTATATCTAGCAGTCTTTGTGGATTTTTTTTTTATTTAAGAGGAAAAATAGAAAAACACAAAACAAACCAAAGCGGTGTAAGGGTACCCGCAATACAGAACTACAAAACAAAACAAAACAAAACAAAACAAAAAACCATAACAGTAAGAAATTACCTGCTAGTAGATTACACACTATTTTCTTGAAAATAGTTCCTCAAATCACAGTATCAAAGAATACAAGGTGGACATTCAAACAGGTAGACTGAATTTTGGGGTCTTCATACGCATTAGTGAAATAAATCAATGTCACATGTGTAAATACTGTATTGTCTCCCTAGTGCAAGAGACTGAAAGCTTAAATATGACCCAAAATCTTCAACAAATATTGTACAACAATAAGAAATTGCTCAAAGAGGAAAATAACTGGGATACTTGAAAGGAGGAAAGAAGGAAAGGAAAAGGAAAAAGACATAAAATAGCTAAAATGACTATATTACTAATTGTATTCCTGGAACAGAAAAATTAATGCTCATGTGATTAGATCAATTTTACATGTCACTATCTGACAATATAAGCAACTCTTTTAAAGGTAATATGCAATATTACAACCATTGTTTAATTTCTGTCATGTTTTGTACACATATACTGTTGTTTTGGGTTTGTTGCTGTAGTTTGTTGGTTTGATTGTTTTGCTCTTTTCTGTTTGTTTTTTCTCTTAAATGAATTAAAAAAGAATTGGGGGGTCTTCTGTGTAAAGTATCATGTCATCAATAAATTATGATAATTTAACTTATTTTTCTATCACTTGTCTAATTGCATTGGCTAAGGTTTCTAGAACTATACTGAATAGTAGTTGTGACAGTTGACATTATCATCTTGTTCCTGATTTTAGAATGAAAGATTTCCGTTTTGCCAATTTAGTATTCTGTTGGCCATTGATATGTCATGGATAGTTTTCATCAGATTGACATAAATAGCATCTATTGCATTATATGCAGGTTTTTACTCTTGAATGGATTTTGGACTTTGTCAAATACTTTTTTCTGTAGCTATTAAAATCATTATGTGATTTTGTATTTGGCTCTGCAGTTATGGTATGATACATTTATTGATTTGTGTATTTTGAATCACACCTGAATCCCTTGATATGCGTGATAATGTGGTGCAATGCCCATCAACTGATGAATGGATAAAGAAATTGGAGTAACTGCATGCAATGGAATATTACTTAGCCTCAAAGAAGGATAAACTTGAGACATTTATATGTGAATTGATAAACCTTGAAATCATCCTTTTAAATCCAATAAATTGGACACACATTGTAAATATCAAACTATTTCTCCGGTGTGAAAAACCCACAATTTTTCACTAGATATCATGAAATAGGAAGAAAATCCTCAACCCTGAAGGGAAACAAGGGATAGAGGAGAAAGGAAAGAAAGAAAAGGAAAAAAAATAGATAAAATAGAAAAACTGGAAATAAAGCTTTTGTAACTAAAGAGAGGAAGAAAGTTGAAGAGAAGGTGATAGGACGGGGGAAAATGAGACGAGAACCATCTATGACAGATGCCTTTCATGAAGTTCCTATAATGAAAGTACCTTATTCATAGTTAAAATGCACCACTGAGTAAAATTGTAACTTCTCATTTAATACATATTTTCTTCATGGATTTTTTATAGTCACTTTTATATGTGTATTCAGCAGATGTGTTTTTTTCCTCTTTTATTGAAGATTCAGTCATATAAAACATTTTGAGACTTACATAAAAATAACGATAAAATATACCTTAAAGTTTCTAAAAATTAATGAATCTTGTGTTTCTCATCTCATTCTAGTACCTTTAAAATAGTGTTAACTTATAACTGAATAACTTTTATAGCATATATGCACATACCTTATGGAGATTTCGATATATTACATAAACTGAACTCTTGAATGCAGGAACACATGATCTTATGCTTTCCATGAAGGAACTGCGCCACTCAGCTGTTCCACATCTTTATTACAAAATTATTTTGTTTTTCCATGTCAATAACAATACTCCTATTATTCTGCAAGGAAAAAATAGCATTTTAAAATGTATTTCCTTAGTTTTATAATAATTTTATGGTACTTATTAAGTATTAGGATGTTCTGTATTTTTAACTATTTTAAGCATCACCATGAAGACCATAATTCATGCAACTTACTTCATACTGAAATATCAGGGATCTGGTAAAGATGTCCAAACTCCCAAAAGAGTGTACGGTGAAGACTTAAATAAATGAGACAAGTGGTATGATTTTAGGGCTCCAGAAGTATCAAAACCCTTTTGTAGAATTCTTGATTCTGGTGGTTAAAACAAACTATCTCTGCGACATCCAGATTTATTAGATTTTCAAACAAAGACAGGTGACATTGAGGAAAGTACAGGAAATGAGCAGGACCCTGGGGAGTCACTTCAAAGACTTCTCCAGGTAATAAATGATGCCAGTTTGTGAGAACTGTCTTATCTGCATGATGACATTTATGTAAGTGTGAGACAGCAGGAGTGACATGCCTGTAGCTTGGGTCTCTATCCATTTAATTGAAGCTGGAGCCAGGTGTCCTCAGCTTTTGCTTTACCTTGCCCTCTCAGGTATTTCTGGCTTGACAGGGCTCAAAAGGCCTCAGCCAGGACCAAAGATTCACAGAAGTTCACTTACTAGGAATCAGCCTAGACCTAGGATAAACTCACAGATAAACGCAGAAAGCTTTAATTTTAAAAAAAGATAGAAAGGTTTAATTTTAAATCCTGCTCAGAGCCATTTCATAGTAGTCTCCAACACTGAAATATGCCCTGAAAGAAAGTTTTAAATGTCATTAGAAAATTTTGGATACATAGAGTAATTTTTAAAGAAAAATATATTTGCTGGTAAAAAGCACATCCGTTTCCATTCTCAATCTACTGTGAGTACTCAATTTGCACTTCTTTTCCAAAAATGGCATAATGATTATTTTTCATAACTTGTATTTTAGTATTAAAAAGTTTATGTCATCAGTTGAATATTCTTGAATTTTCTTAGTGTAATTAAACTTTAAGCAAATTTTAATGACAATTAAAGCTACTAGAGTAGGTTTCTTGTTCCTGCATCTTGCCATTAATTGTCATTCTATACATTTATAATTGTTCCTTGCCTGAAGTAGTGAAAAGTTTTTATTCATACAATGACACTTAGTGACCTAAATTTCTTATGATTGAGATCTACAATATTCCCCAAAATTCGGAGTTGTTACCTATTCAGAAAAGGTGGGACGCAGTAGGGGGGTTATTTGAAAATGGATATTGTTGTCTCTGCTTCTTCCCTTCTCTTTCCGTTTTCTGCCGGTACATGGAGAAATGCTTTCTTCTGCTACGTCACTGGGACATAATATTTCTGCCTTGGAGAGAGACAAACATTTGGTAAATCTACACGAACTGTAATTTAAGCCTGTCTTCCTCTGAGTTACAGGTTTGTTTAATTTTCTCTCAGTGAAGTGAAAGCTGACTAATACAGATATTAAGAAAATTAATATGTCTATAATTTTTAATGTATAGTAACAATTAACAATTTAAATTTCATTTAGGTTTTTATGTTGGCATAGAATTTAAAAACAATTAGTGTCCAAGCCCATTTTAATACACTCATAGAAACATACGTATATATGACATATATCATACATATGCTATGCTATGTTAAAGCAGAACAGATTTGATTCACTCAGTTGCAATCCATATTTGGTTGACTTATAATGAGAGACATCCTGACAGAAGCATATGGTGAAGTATGGCCACTTTGTCCATGGTGGCCAAGAAGCAGAGCAGAGGCAAAGTGTTCCAGCACAAAGGACCAGGAAAAAAAATAAACCCAAGTCGTGCCTCTGTGCTCAGCCATAACTCTGTGAATGTCATAAAATTCACAGCATGGATTACGAAGCCAATACATGTAAACCTCATTTGTAACCACCACATGCCAACTCTTGTCATTTTATTACCCAAATATGTCTACTGAAACTAAACTTTATCTCCAAATAAAACAATAGTAAGTCCATAATTATGATTAAAATAATAAAACTTCCTAGTCTGAATACAATTAGAAAAAAACATATTTACTTTCCCAATGCCTCAAAATTTCTAGCATTTTTCAAAAGTATAAGTACACATGTCTTTTGAGACTCAAGGCAAGCTGTTAGCCCTGAATTTCTGTAAAAATGTAAAACAAATTGCATAGTCCCAACAAACAATGATATGGGGTAAATGCTTCCATTGCAAAGGACACAAAGAAGAGAATAAAAAGTAATTGGGACAAAATAATATTGAAACATGGCTGAGAAAAATGTCACTCAAAGCACAGTGTGGTAAAATGTAAGTTCCAAAGGACTTGATGATTCCTATTCCTATAACCCTCCCAGTTCCTGCCTTATTCTAAGACTTCTCTCTTCAGCTATCTCCATCCATGTCCTGTAAGTTTTCTTGGCAGATGTTCTATATTCTTGCATCTCGTGCTCCTTGTATCTCCACTGTACCTGTAGCTTTCATTGAACAACCACATGACTGCCCTCTCAAGGCTCCTTGCCTGAACTTCTAAGTATTTCTTTGAAACTGAGGTAGAAGTCTCTCTTCAAGCCCTACATTTTATATGTTGACGAAACCAGCATTACATGAACATTGGTAAGAAGCAGAAGGTGTAGTCAGTGCCCCTTGGATCATGACAGCACTGACTTTTGAGTGCCTCGATTACTGAACATGATGAAATGAATCACAGCAGATTACTTTGCTAGGAGGCACTTCTTGACCAAATGTCTATCCTTAAAAAAAAAAAAAAAAAAAAAAAAAAAACTTAATTCTTATATATTGCATCCAATAGCAGGTGGATCCTTCCTGATTCTTGACATTTTCTTAAGAAACTTTCTTCTTTTCTCTGTACAAATATTTAGTTTTCTTTACATGGAACTAAGACATGAAAGAAAGAATATCTCATTTTCTCAAGTTTTACACATGGGCCAATCTTAGTTAATATTTAAAGATTTTTTGATTCAAAATTTTCTGCTTTGACTTGTTCCCTGATTCTCACTATAAATATTGCTAAATACAATGTGTAGTACTCATGGAACAATCTGAATGTTAAGCTGTCTTCAAATTTCTTCTAAATTTATTAGTTGGCAAACTTTTATCTTAGTCTCCAGAAAAGTCTCAGGGGAAGATATAGAAGTTTTTGTATTTTTGTTTGTTGGTTTGTTGGTTGGTTGGTTTACCAGACACAATACACAAGGCCTTTAATCCAGTTGCCAACTGGTTTTTCACAATTGCAGATTTCTGAAATTGTCCTTTAGGGTTTGCATTTTTCAACACTCTTTTCTAATCACTGACCAGAAACACCATGAGGCTCTGCTTAGATATTTCTATGTCCTATTTTTCCAAATACCAAAATATTTCCACAAACTAAAGGCTTTTACACTATATGATCATTTATAGTCACAACAATAATCCCTTTTCTCTAGTACCAATTTTTTTAAGTTGGTTAACCTTATTGTCATTTGAGAAGCCAAAGACAACATTCAGAACTTCAAAAACTTTACTTTGCTCACAGTCTTGGTCCATGTTTAATCAACTCCAAGGCAGTAAAGTTGTCATGCTTTGTGGTATATATGTCTTGCCAAAGCCCTGCACTGTCACAGGGGGAGCTTTATTGGAGGTGGCTGGATTTGGAATGGGTGATGCTGGTATTAAACATATGTGATTACTAAATTAGGCCACTCAAGAGTCAAACACCACCCAAATCCTGTCAGCATATATGAAATATCAAAAGGGTAGGAAAAAGCTGCTATTGTCATTGGTAGTTTGGTTTCTCCTGCCTCCTGTCTTCTTCTACCATGAACTATTTCTTTCCCATGATTCCCCTATGCCATGCCCATCTGATTATGGCTGAAATTTCAACAAACTGTAAGCCAAATAAACCTTTCTTTCCTTAACTTGTGGATATTGGGTATTTTGTTTTAGCAATGTAACAAAGACAGAATATGATACCTGAAATTGGATTATTGCTCTAACATTACCTGGCCAAGTGGCTCAAGTGCCTTTGCAGTTAACTTATGGGAAGTGTTTGAAAAATTTCAGAAAACTCCCCTAAAGAATTACATTGTAAAATATATTGTACTTGATTGGAGATTATTATCAAGCTCATAATCCGAGAATGCTGTTAGAAATGTTGCCAATAAAGAAAGAAAATGGATTGGCCATTGGCATTGGCTATTGGACTTCAGGTGGTATGTGTTATGGGCTGGTAGAAAGTTTGTCTACAATTTTTTAGACTTCTGAAAATTTGCTTCAGAGACTACCTGAAATTGAGAATTAAGTGTTTAAGTCTAATTAACCTACCAAAAGAAATTTCAAGGCAGTCTAATGTTGAGGCCATGTGATGGCTACTTGGGGGGGGGGTTAGCCTGATTTATGTTAAAAACAAGAGCAACAATCCCATAACAATGATTTAAAACATTTTGAGTTTGGTAAAAAAGCTCTCATACAGCTTCGGATTGTAAAGATGCATCAGAGCAGATATGTGTTCCAAAGAAGAAAAAGGACAATGGAAAATGTGACAGAAGGACAGCACAGGAAACATCAGAACTCCAGCCTGTGTGGTGTCAAGTTTGCCCAGGTAAAACTAAGTTGCTTTGAGAAGATAGCCCCAGAGCATCATGCTCCTGACTGATGGCAGTTTGGAGATTTTTTTCCCCTCAAAATTAGGTTCAGGGTGTTCAGAAATGCTGGCATCAGATCCCTACAATCAGGAGAGAAAATAGCCTAGGTAATGCTCCAAATAGCAGCTGGTGTTGGCATCAGCCATGTGGTGCTGGTTTTAAGTGCATGCAGAATGTGAGAGTTGTAGGGTCAGGAAGATGTCCACTTAGATTCAAAAGTGTGTGTGTGTGTGTGTGTGCAGGGCAGTTTTTGAAGCTAAAAGGATAAAATTGAAGGTGTAGTGGAGACCTAAGAATTTTGGAGAAGTCATGAGTGTGAATCATCTGAGGAAAGCTACAAGATATGAGCAAAACCAATTAAAAAGAGGCCATTGGAGTGGATCCATTCAAACTCTTGGGAGTTCATATTTTGTATAGATTTCCTCAGGTGCTAGACATGGAAATACAGGGATTAATGTTTACTCTGCTGGATTATGAACTTGATTTGTTCCCATTCCTTTGGACTCTTCTAATTTTATCTTTTGGAGTGGAATTACCTATTTTGTGCCACTGAATGTTGGAAATGTTTCTTTCTTTTCGTTTACAGCGATTCAGAGCTCAGAGTGTGTCTTACATCTCAGAAGAGGCTTTGGTCTTAGATTTTTCAGCAATGCATAAACTGTTAGCACTTTGACAACTTTTGGAGTTGAACTAACTACATTTTTCATAAAGTGATCTGCACAAGTCTTTGAGGTGAGACAAAATGTTATAAATTGTGTTTAGATGCCCTTCCAAAGCCTCTTGCAGTCATGGATGGGGGTCTTTTCAGAGGAGACTCGATCTAGTATATGTGATTCTGGGTTTAAGGCTGTATGATAACTAAATTAGTCCATTGATAGACTTGGCAAAGCCTGGTGGCCTGGATAGAATATCAAAAGGGGTGGAAGCAATTATTATTTTTGTTTGTAGTTTAATGTCTTCTGCCCTTTGTGAACTGTTTCTCCTCTGCCATGCCCCTTTGCCATGCCAACCAGGCTTGCAACCAGCAGATTTTGTGCAGAAATCTCTAGAAACAGTGAGCCAAATAAACCTCCTTCCATAACTTGTGAGTGTTGAATACTTCACTTGTGCAAGGAGGAGAGTAACTAAGACAAACATCATGGTGCAGGAACAGGGAAGCAGAAAGCTACTTAACTCATGGCCACTGGAAACAGCGGAGATGAATGATGGAGAACACACTGGGGAAGCCACAGTCCTTCAGTCTGCATTCTCCAGGCCCACACAAAAATTTTTAGCAGTGTACTTTGCAACCGCTGGGACATATGCCAAAGCCAATCAGTTTGAACCTTCAATGCAACTTCCACAATATGCTTAACTTAGCATAACAAAGACTGACATTTTCGTTTCTCAAATATTGTCTATTTTCTATTGTTTTCTATTGTCTGTTTCTATTGTCTCAGCTGAGTTTAACTTCCCTAGTGAAAGTGAGCTTAATGGTCCCAAAATTTCTGGACTATATTTCACAAAAGACCAAAAACTCAATGCAGCTACAATAAATATTAAAATCAAATTAAGAAATAGTCTACAAAAAACCTGTAAATTTTTCTTCAAAGCTAATGAGGCCTAAAAATGTAAATAATACTATTTCACATCTTAGAAATTAAAAGAGATATACTGACTGAATAAAACATGGCAATTGTAAATCAGGTACTAACAAAGAAAAAGGATATTAGTAGAAAGCCTGCAAAAATTATAGACTGTAGAACAGTGCACCTATTTTAATTCCCTGGTTTTTAGGAGTGACCTATGATCATGGAATATGCTAGTGTTAGTTAAATCCCATTGAACAATATTCAGCAGCTTACTAAGGTATACTCTTGGCAGATATTTCATTATTTACTGGTTCCTGCAATCAGGCAATCTAGAATTAGTAGTTATGAAAGTGAGTGTATCAAATAAGCTTAAATGTTTTTAACACTTTTCATATTCCAATGATGTTGCTAAAACATAGGTTACATAGCAGATGAAGTATACTCTAAGAATGTACATTTTATCCTTTTCAGTGTTCTGGTAAACCATTTCTTTTTTTTTTTTTTTTTGCTCCTGCTTATAGAACTTGTAAATTGTCCTTTCTTCTCAATAAATGAGAAGACCCATAATGCATATGTATTTTTTATGTACCTTCACAGATTTTTTAAGGGGGATTGCGTTTCACTGTGTAATTCAGGGTGGCCTCAAAATAACAATGCAGCCCACACTGGCATGGAACTCACTGTGAGGCTCCTGCCTCAGTGTCTCAAATGCCTGGAAGACAGGTATGTTCCACCATACCTGGTGTTTTCATAGGAATTGTTAATAGTGGTATTGGATTGATGTGAATTATAAAGTTGTTTTATATCTCAGTAGAATTTTGTTTCCATTGAATATTTTTATAATATGATATTATCTGTAGTATATTTGTAAGAAAAAGAAAATTATATAATCATTTTTTATCAACATCATGGAAATACTTAGCAAATTTTGGGAAGCAAAAGATGATTCTAGCATATGAGTAAAACTTTTCTTTAGTAGAACTGTAAAATTTGAGAGTTAATTGCTTTGTAATAAATTTTCAAAAAAATTAGATTATACTTAACTTTCATTAACTTTTGAATTACTTAACTGAATGAACACATTGAAAGTACATTGGAAAAGACAACTGGCTTTTATGGATCATTAATAAACTGTCTTGCTATTACTTGGGAAGAATATGTTTGTAAACTATTAAACTTCGATTAGTAAAAATTTTACTTAACTTGGAGAAGTTAATGGACTGTAGTAGAAATGAAATTGCAAGTCATTCCTCAACTTTTAAATAACAGCATGTTTACTAAAGTGTAAACATGCAAAATAACCAAAATTTGCATTCTAAATTGTTAACCATTTTAGAATCCCTTTTTCCTTTCAAGTACATTTTTTCATTATTTCTCTGTTAGTTATAGTATGTATCTTGATAAAATCATTAATAATACTGTTGATTTTCTTCCCACCAATGAATCCATGGAAAATTTTATGAAACATGTATCATATTAATAATAACTTAAATTTAAAGATGCATTGTTGAAATCTACTTCTTTACACCATGATAACATAATTTAACAGGTGTTGGGAGAAAAATGTCCATGATGGAATAAATCAAAGAAGCTTTACATTATTCCTTGCTTCTATTGTTATATATTAGACTAAATTTAACTTACTCTTTTATAAGTAGTTTTCCTTTTTAACATATTTTTTTGAAAAATAATCTTGATGGCTTGTTGATTACTTTGTGGCTTTAGTAATTTTTCACACATTCATTTCAACAGGAGTTGTTGCCTAATAAAAAATGTGTATATAGGGACATTATACTTCAATGACATTTTGAGAAGAGATACCCTACATACATTTGCATAAAAATCAATATATAAATCCTCTTACATGAGCTAGTTATAAAACCACTATTTCGACTTCATAACGTTTTCTCTAAGAAACATATTTTACCATATAAATGCATTGCATCACTTTTGGAAAAAGACCTCTTGTTTCATTTATAATGTCATAAGCTTAGATTTAACTTTTACCCCTGTGATACAGTTATCTTATACTGTCTATATGAGAAGACATATTCATTGATAATAATTTTAGTGATAAGGTAAACATTATTTCAGGAATCAATATTTTCATATGTTCGCTTCACCTAAATGATGATATAGGAATGGCACAATATAAAAATAATTAGCAGCAGTAGATATTTACAATGAAATAAGAAAAAAATCCTATATAACAAGAAGACTGGAACTCACTAAAGATGCTAATAAAAGACAGCAAAGAAAAGTCTGTCTATGTAACAGTGTCTCTGTAACAGACGAGAGACCTTCTTTTAATAAAGTGTTTCCATTGATTTCTCATAAAATATCAATTTTCTCCCAATACATGTTCTCCTTTGCTTATTCTTTGCCATGTTATTTTGTTTTCTTTACTGTTTCATTTCTCTGCCAGTAAAAAAGACTGACACTATAGACCAGCACATAGAAAGGCTTTATTTTGCAAGAACAAAAAATGTGATAACAGTAATATTTGGCATCTTCAAATTCAGTAGTTTCAGTGAGACCCACACTTGTGCCATTATAATTGAATAGAGGGAGAAGTCATCCATAATATGGAGAAACTGTGCTTCACAACTTCAGGAGATAATAAATATTTTTCTTTTCATTGTAGCATTGCTTTGTGAGGAACTTATGTTACTGAGGGTCATCCATTTAAATATCTAAGCTGATTCAGTCTTAGATCTGAATCTAAGAGATTTGAGCTAAGGGTATTCAATGGAAAACCATATATGGACTCTTCTTAGAGTATGGACTTCCTTGAAAACAGCTTTGTAAAGAAAACATCCCAAGTTCCCTGGAAGCCATATAAAAATGATTTTATTCTGATCTGTCTAGAGAATCCAGATTCTATCAATACTATCATATTGGCCAGATTAATCACCAAACTCAACTCTTAATAACAAGTAGAAAATAGAGAATCCACAAAACTTTTGGTGGACAATCAAATTATAAAAATAGTATGAATATTAATACGCATACTAACATGGGCATTTATAAAACATGCAATCCTGAAGTAAAACAGAAGAGGAAGAAGAGAATCCAAAGGACAGTCAGCTTTCCTTGGAAAAAATGTAAGCGGTGTTTTGGTGCATCAGCTGGATGCATGAACCTTTGGTTAGAATTTAATTGACACATGCAAGCTACAAACTGTAGGGGAGACAGCAACTGCTGAAATGAGAAACAGGAACAGCTCTACCACGATCTGTCAACCAAGCACCCCTGCATTTGCTTCTCCATGTTGAGCACACTCATCTGTCTCAGAAGGAAGAAAACTTCTGACCCTTAAATGTCTTTATATACAGTTCAGATACTAATATCTGTGGAAGCCATCCTTGTCATCAAGTACTACATTCAATATCAAGTAAAAACGTTTATGTAATGAGTATTGAAATTACAACAAAATTTCTTATTTGAAAGTGGAAAGAATGATTTGATGGTCATTGATTTAAACTGTATTTTGTTTGAAAATAGATACAGAGACTCCTTGCAACACGCGCAGAGTAAATTACTTGCTTGAAACTCATTTGTGCTTCTTGGAAAGAATGTCCTTTTCCTTGTTTTCAGTGGTTCTTGCCTTTCTTCTGTAAGATTTGTTCTTTTATATATACTTCCTGGTGATATTCGCATCAATATTGGAGATATTGTTGTTCTCAGAGGCATTCTGGTTTTTATAATCTTCTGTTCCCACTGATGAGGGAAAAATAGATTATTTGATGGATACACATTTGGCTTCTTTGGTAAAATAATCCCTTAAAGAAACTCAGTCAGCTCTGATGTTATTGAGTATAGCTATTGCCTTGTGCTTAAAACTATATCTAAGACTCTGTTTGGGGGAAATATATATATATCTGTATATAATGTATGTATATATTTTAGACTGACTTCTTTGTTTGGCAAGTATCATTTTAATGGCGACTCTTGCCAACAAGGAGCATGTAAAACACTGGATTTATTTTCAAAGCAAGTGTCTCAAAATGACCTAATGCATAGATCTCCCATAGATTGAATTTGTGGGCTGGGGATGCTGAATGGACCTTTTTTGGAAAACTGAGCACCAACGTTACCTTCCAGGATATGGGGTGATAAACAAATTGACTTTTCTAGCCCTATCAGATGCCACATTTCTGAACTAGTTTCTTCAATGACTGCTTGAAAACTGGTTACTTCTTGCTAGAGCTGATTAATTCTTGAAATAGGCCAAATGAATGCAGCAACAAACAGCTAACACATGGTAACATTCCACTACCTCATTCTGATAGATTCTGGGAGCCACATGCCCTTCAGGTCAGCGGTTTGTTTTTCCATTTACTCTAATATCAACTCCATGTATTTCAAGCTTCATACGGCAAACACAATGCTCGCCAATGTACCAGTTCCTGACTGGACAGAATTAAGGCTGAGCTTATAAAGCTAATAAGCCTCATGTTTATTTTCTAGGAACAGACATTCTAGTCAGTTCCACATGCACATCGAATCTACCTATTCTGTGCTACCTGCAACAGTCCAAAGACACAAGAAACAGAGGTGAATTTATCATCCATGTCGCTTGGCTATTAAGGTTCACCATCATCACTGTTTCCCTTCAGGTAAGATGGGAAGAAAGACTGATTTCTAAGCATCACTATTAACAAATATTTGTTGTGATGCATATTGCATCTATGTCAGCCATCGGTGGCTCTGGTGAACATGAATCTAACTATCTGTTCAAACATGCAAGTGTTGACATTTCAAAAATATTGTATCTGTACTAAATATACTTGGAAGTCTTGTTCTGGTTACTATTATCTAAACAATATTACACAGTTCGCATTCACACAGTATTTACATCGTATCAATAAATACACACCCTTTTGTGTGAGGGAATTGAGCAGTTGTGATATTCTTGAATATTCTGGAGTGAATCCTTTACAGATACCAGTGGAAACACAGACTAAGTTAAAACTTCTAAGGGAATCATCTTTGTAACCTAATGCCGCAAAGCTAGGCAGATGAATACTAGTCATATGGGAATGTTAGCAGGCTAGGTAGAGTGAATGTAGTATGTTACTTTTGACCTTGTGGCCAATCTCTCTCCCATTCCCTCTGAAAATATTCAGGAGAAAACTCATGAGAGACTTTAAATTATTATTCTTTTTCTTATTATTTGGAGGATATCTGTAGTTGAGTTTTACAGGACTGCAAATCTTCCAAAGGGTGGAAATTTAAGCAACATAGATTACAGGAAGTTAATTATAGAAGCTATATATTCCTTTCCCACTCTGTCCACAAACAGTAGTTTTGACCAATATCACAAATTTCTTTTACCCTATGCTAACAGATCTAATGTGCCATCAATGCACAATAACTTGATCTTTATAAATCATTTTATCTAAAGGTAATTTTTTTTCATTTTAAATGCCTACTTACCAAAGGCTTTTGCAATAACAGACAATAATATGTTTCTGGTTTCATCACCGTCCATACTGCTAAAATTAGCTACACGGTAAAACCCTCCCCAATGAATGTAAATAATTATCTCCTAGTTTACTTTTACAATGGAAAAACCTTGCTACACACGATCATTTTGCTCCATTTGTAACTTTTTACATAGAATTAAAACTCAATATATGCAGATAAAGATGCATTCTGTCCACCTTAAGGCAGGGTAAATGCAGATGAAATGATATTTCCAAACAAAGAAGTCAGTCTATAAAAAATACATTATTTTTTTTTTCCAAAACAGAGCTTTAGATATAGTTTCAAGCACAAGGGAATAAAAGACCAGTGGAAGCTGGATCTATGAATTACCATTGAGAATCTATGCCAATCTTACAGCTTTTTCTTATTAGGTAAGTTAAATTCATTTAGTTAAACTATGTTTAAATACACCACAATCCTCCTTGAAACACAAGAGCTGTATTGCATTACATTTAAAGTTTCCTCAGTTGGGAAGTGTTAGAGTGTGACTGTCTGTTGTGTGAGGTGTTTTTTTTTTTTTTTTTTTTTTTTTTTTTTTTTTACCTAAATTGTTCATATATCTTGGTATTCACTCTGTTTCTTTCTACCTGCATAGGGGAATCTTCATGTCTTGAATTTACTAATAGAATGCAATGAGGATTGCCTAAATTTCCAGCCTTTGGAAGATTTGCAGTCCTGTAAAACTCAACTACAGATATCCTCCAAATAATAAGAAAAATCTTGTTTCTGGCCTAATGTATGGAAAGCCAGGCAGCTTCATATTTGCACTTGGGAAAACAACAAACCATCAAATAAGAGGCCCACTGTTTCTGAAAGCAGAAGAAACACAGCTGTTGAAGTAGACACAAGTAAAATAGGAAAATCTGCCCTGTCAATCAAGTCTCTGTTGCATTTTTTGAAAGTAATCATAAAATGGTCTTAGTTTTACGTGATTGCATTTTAGAAGAGTGTGTCTAATTGCAAAATATAGCCACCACATTGCTACAAACACGAATAGAAGTTGGTGATTCTGTAACAAATACAACATACAATTGGCATTGGTTTCTAAACAGGAAAGTAAACAGAGATCTAAAATACACGCAGCAATTAACTGATAAAGGTAACAGGTCATTTTGGCTCCTAGTTCTGGATTTTCAAGTTGAAATTTAGGTGTCTCCATTTGTTTCAGACCTTTAGTAAGGGCTGAGCATTCTCAGGCAGAAAACATGGGAAGAACGAACCAGAGTCCCAAAATTCCCTTCAAGTTCACAGCACCAAAAACCTAAGGACTGCAGATGATGCGCGTTGGTGCATCACAGATGGACTAGATTGAACAAGACATTTAATATTTAGGCCACTGTGATCAGTCCAGCCATGGGCAGGGGGGATCATCCAGGTGAACCCTCAATATTCAAGGTCAGTGGCTACGGATTTGAACTTATCACAGATTTTAGCATTCCGAGAGATTAGACATTATATCCAACACCAAGCCATAAAATTTTAGTTTCTTGTTTGTGCAGCAGTGGATGCCCACATCTTGCCCTTTCACATTGTTCTTCTGCTATGTGGGCATGATGCTTGGTGGAACAACATGCTCTTGGGAAAAGTCAGTTAACCCGAGTGAGGGTGAAAGTCATTGCTTAGAATGAGAGGCAGAAAGACAGAGAGAACCCGGCTCCCTGAGGTGATCCTGATGATTCTTTAGTTTAATGCTCTCTTCTTCAGAATCTCTCTTGCTTTAAAGTGAATTTTTTGGGCTTAAACCATTTAAAACCCATTTTCACTAGATAGACTTCCTTCATATCAAAATGTGTGTATTATATAGTACTATTGAAGCTCTTCTGTTGCTCACATTTAAGTCATGCCTTCTTTTTGCCTATTAATGTAACTTGCATGACTTTTATCAAAAATTTTAAGTTCTGGGGACAGAATAATAAAGAGCATTGCTAGTATTAGACTGATGATTTTATTTTTAGAAACATTACTCAGATGCTATTCCGTATCCTGGCAAAGAAGGTAAATCTGTGTGTCACATTTGCACATGGAAAGGCCAGCAGATCTGTAGTTACTTCTCATCTCTACTGTATGTGCAGATTAGGTCAGAGCAATATACGTATTCATTTTTAGTTGTGCTTAAACAACTACCACTATTCTGTAGACACCAGCGGTATATATCAAAAAGAAATTTCAAAATTAATGAACTAGCATTGAGAGATCTAGATAAATATCAAAAATAAAATATGCAATCATATTACAGAGAAAATGTTTTACAAATTTTAATTGTATAATGCATTCTATCTTCTATGTGTCATGATTATTATTATTGTTATTGTTATTGCTATTGTTCATCGTGGCCCAGGGTTGAATCTAGGCCTATCATATGCTAAGTAAGTGTTTTTCTAACTGTGCTACATTTCCAGATCACATTAAAGTTTGTCTTACTAGGAGGCAATTAAACACTGTTAATGAATTACTCTCCCTCATATATCCAGGAATTTAGAACACAACCCGAATAACACTGGTTCATTATACAGATAAAATTTGGGTCAACATTCCATGTTTCATATTAGTTAATTATATTTTTGATTATGAGAAGATTTTCAAGGCTTTTGTGAAATAGATAGCAATCTATTAAAATCAGGCCTTCAAAATCATCATAGCAGTTGTCTGTCACCAGCACTGCAGTAAAAGACATATACATTATAGTCACATTCATGAAAGGAGTTTCTTTTGATTAGGCTTTGTGATCTTCAATGGAAATTTTCAGGACCATTGAAAAATTTCATACATTTTTTTCTATGTCAATCTAAATTCTTTAGAGAGTAAATAAGGAAAGTGAATGGCTCTGTTAGACATTTCTCAATCATCTCTAAATGGGTCACAGTTTTTAATAGGATGTGTCAAATTAGAATTCTAGGAACTAAATTATGCCGAGTAACTCTGTAACATCTGCTTAATGAATTCTACACAGGGGTCAGCAAGTCATCAACTACTAATTGCAATTCATCACTGAAAGAGTAAAAATCAATGTATATTCTTCTCAAAACTGAAATTCAAGTAACTGTCTTCAAGAAATATTGAAAAAGTTGTAAATGACCAATGACAACCACAGATATATAGTGTTAGAGAAGAGAATGTACTATGTATGACATGTAATGTCTTGCTTTTTTCACTTTTATTCTTATATATAATCAAAATAATCAGACTATCGAAGTATTTTCTGCTTTGAGATGGTCTATTGTTTAATGTTTAATAAATCTTTATTTCATATAAGCATATCTATGTAAATGAATTTGTATTTTGCTTTATAGATTAAATTTATTTTATATATTTACTTTGGATTTATTGGAATTGAATGGCTGTACTGAAAACAGAAGAAAGACAAATATTTTGGGGGCCAACTGTAGAATGTTATACTTGTATATCTGTGTCTTCCAAAATTCTTATGTTGAAATTCTGACCTCCAAGCTGATGTCACACAGAGAAGCAATTGTGAAGTGAGCCACTGAAGTGTCTTTATGCAAGAGATGCCAGAAGCTTTCCTTATCCTTTCTATACATGTGTCTGAACCAAAAATCCAGAGAAAGTAAACTCACCAAAATTCCACTTTTGCGGAAGCTATTAAAAAGCTTCTTGACAAAGAATATAAATACTCAAATGGTAAGGTGGTAACCAATAATTTATTACAACCCAATTTAATTGTTTTCTCTTAGATTCCAAGTGTAAAGTATTTGGTGATGACTGAATCATTACAATATAATTGAACAACAGAATGTTTCATTATGCAGTATTCTTACTAATGACAGTTACCTAATAAGGTTTGTGTTCCTTGAAAAGAAAATTTTATTTTATAAAACTTGGTAGCAATAACTGCAAAATCGTCAAGCAGTTTCTTTATGGGAAGCAACGTATATAGCAACTTCAGATTAGTTGTCTGACTGAATCTCTTCCATTGTCATACATATAATTTATGTGGGTATTGACTTTAAAGTTTCTATTGCATTTTTAGTAACTCGGTTAATGAGTTTTGTGTATTAGTGTAGAAATACAAATCGGTATCTTTGTCAATGGCTGATGACTTAAAATATGTGAAAAAAAAACTATTTCCACTCTGTGTGACTTGGGTCTTGTAAGATATATATTTTAACTGTTCTAGTGATTTCTCTCTTGGGTATATTTAGAGAAAGTGGAAGAAAAGGACAATACAGTAGGGTGTCTTGTGACAAGTGCTTCCCCAGACACTACTGATAATTAGTGACATGAAAAATTAGCTAGAAAATAGCAAAGGCTTCTGCTTACTGTGACAGCCATATGATCAGTGTCTATGTGGAATTAGGTTATCCAAATTATACTTTTCCCTAAAAAACACCTACCATTTAGAAATAATGCATAGGCCAAGTGTTTTTAGAGAAAATATTTATATTAGATTTTTACTTTTGTTTCCTTTTTTATTCTTTAGGTGTTTTTGTACATTTTTAATTTTCTATACATAGTATTTATAATCTAATATTAATTGTATAATGAAATACTTTATTATTAAATATTAATAGCAATAATTAGTTCTTGAGTATTTTATATATGCCCGATATTATATACATATGTTAATTTTGGAACATCTCATGACCAATATATTAAAGAGTTTCCTCAACACAGCTCATGGGAAAATTGGATTCCAATTTTAAGTTATTATGAGGATAAAAATTTAATTACACCACAGTGTTTGCAAGTGGGACCTTTAGGAGGGAATAACCTTAGATGAAACCATAGGATAGGGACCCAACCCAGTGGTACCCTAACTTTATAAGAATAGGGAGATGGAAAGTAAGAATGCTCTGTCACTTCACCCGGGTGCTGCTGAGTCCTCACTATGAGGAAAAACCTCCCAAGTGCAGTCTCTGAAACTGGAACTTTCCCGAACACAAAGCTGTGGATGGAATCACATTTCTGAACCCCTCAGGTTGTGATATCCTATTACAGCAACAGAAAGCAAAGAAAGACAGATACTGAAGAAAACACTTAAGATTTTGAGAACTAAGAAATTTGCTTGCATTTCCTCATTTGAAAGTTACATATTATGTAGGCAGTTGAGTTTCAAACTCAAAAAGTTAAATAGTGCTCAATATAACTACTCTAGGAAAACAATAACTGCAAAAAAAAAAAGTAAAAGAAAAACACATAAAAATCCTGAACTCTCCTGTCTTCTATTGGTTTTCAAATAAAACATGGAATATTACTTGAATTATTTAAATTTTTGTTTTTCAAGTTACTCAATAAAATTATAGATATTCAACAATTAAAAATGTTAAAAGTAAATTTACCTCTTTCCCTAGAATAATGAGCATTAAAATGAGATGTAAGAATCAAGCATTGATGGTTCTTAACTATTTGCTATTCTTGATAAGATTTAAGAAATGTTCAACTATTTATAACACGTGTATCAGGTATGATCAAGGGCACCTCACAGAAACTAAAAGCAATCCTTGACTTCTATTTGAGCAAGGTCAAATTTTTCCTATATAAATACGAAAGACTAACAGTTATATTTGTCATATTTTCTTTTTCGTTAAAATAGGTATTTTTGTCTTACACTACCTATCTTAATTTTCATTCTATACAATATTCACAAATTAACAATCTCAACATGTGACAGTATTTGAATTTTTGAAAGTGTCAAAGCATAACATTACTTAGTGCTTACTTTATATTTGTCTTAACAAGAAGATTACCATGATGAAAACCAGCATGATATTTCAAGCAATTTAACCTTACAGCAGCTTATTTTATCATTTCAATCTGAGAAGTAGCATATAGAAAAAGCTCTATCATTTCGGGCTTATGTCTGCTAACTTTATTTTTTATTAATGAGGAGCATCAAAGTTTCCAAAATCTTTATTTTTACACACGTACACATACACATACAGGCAAATATTTGAATATATGTTTACATAACATTTTTACTAAAAAAGTAAAGGAAATTAAGATAAAAGAGGACATAACAATACAGGTCAGAACAGAGCAATTTAAGCAACATAGTGTTTCACCACAAGACAACCCAACATAACAGTAGTTACCTTAGTGTCCCTTTCCTTGAAATACTTGCTTATACCTTCGTATACTGTAGCATCAAACATACCAAGACAGTGTAAAGCCATTTAAGAGGAGGAAAGTATTACAGGGTATTTAGAACCAACTACCAGAAAATGACAATGATTTCTATAACATCTTCTTGTCTGTAAAAAATTTTGTTTATACTATCACATATAATAAAATCCAATAAGATACAACCTGATAAAACCGATGGAGACAGAAGAACAAAAGCTTTATCGGACTTCAAAATAAGATGATATTAAATCAGCACTAGTTATTATGATGTCTTGTTTTTTTTTCAAAATAACTATTTATACCAACACAGACAATAAAATTGGATACCCCAGAAAAAAATGATTCCAGTTAATGAGTGAAAACATATAAGGCTTCAAAACAATATAATGGGGAATCATGATTACCACATCCTTTTATGTATTCTTACCATTTCTTACACTAGGGAAACTATTTGTATTTAAACATATGAGTTTGCTTTATTTCTGTTATGAGTATGGTCTCAAGCTGTGCCCATTTATTTAAAATATATCAATGTAATCCTTCTTTATAGCTGAGTAGTACTCCATTGTATTAAAAATATCATAACTTGGGGCTGGGGATTTAGCTCAGCAGCATAAGTGCCTGCCTTGCAAGCAGGCAGTCGTGAGTTCGATCCCTGGTACCGATAAAAAGGAAAAAGACAAAAAAAAATCATAACTTTTTTAACCATTCCTCAGTTGATGGACACTTAGATTGTTTAAAGATCTGGCTATTACAAATTGTGCTGCTGTAAACATAGGTGCACATATATCACTGTGGTATGATGCTTTCAGTTCTTGTGGGAATATGCCCAGAAGTGGAATAGCTGGAACAAATTGGACTACCAATCCGAGCTTTTTGAGAAATCTCCAGACTGATCTCCACAATTGTGGCCTCAGTCTACACTCCCCCCAAGAGTGCAGGAGAGTTCCTTTTTCCCCAAAGCCTGTCCAGCATTTGTTGTTGGTGGTTTTCCTGATCCTGGTCATTCTTTCAGGAGTGAGATGGAATCTCAGTGTGGTTTTATTTGCATCTCTCTAATGACTAATAATGATGAACATTTTTTTCATGTGGTTATTTGCTATTTGTATTTCTTCATCTGAGAATTCTGTATTCATCTCAGATGACCATTTTTGTATTAAATCCTTGAATTTTGGCGTTCTGATTTTTTAAAATTCCTTATATGTTTTCTACAGAAGTCCTTTGTCTGAGCAACAGTTCACTAAGATTTTTTTCCCAGTTTGTAGGTTTTCTTTTCACTATGCTAGAGATTTCTTTTGACGCACTAAAACTTTTTAATTAGACATGATCCGTGTTATTGATTCTGGGAAGTATTTCCGTGCAGTTTTATTCCTGTTCATGAATTCTCTTGTTTACATAACTTTTGACAAACCAGGAATATTGTGCTCATACTGCATCTCATCTCAAAAACCTGGGCAGCAGAAATACACTACAAACTTTTCATCTTTTTAATGTCAATTTTTATTCCTCCTGAAAACTCTTCACTACGCAATACCTGAGAGTACACGTATATTCTTGGCATGTTATCAATGACAATTGGCAGTTATCAACTGCCAATTTCCAGGATGATAGAATCAGCATGCTTTCCTGTAAATTCTAAAAAGTAAAATACCTGTTTTAAAATGTAATTTAACTTGTAATTATACTTTAATTATTAAAAATTTATCACAAGTCTCAATATACCAAAACTGGTTTCTCATGCTGAATACTTGTTTTTGTGGCCTCAGTGTTATTCTAAAGTGTTCATTTATTTTTAAGGACCACCTTGAACAATGAGAACAATTAAAAGATGTATGCTTGTGTGTGTGTGTGTGTGTGTGTGTGTGTGTCTACATTCGTATATGTGGATGTATGTACAGATTGTTTACTTTTTTCCAAAGGAAACTCAATTCATCAGTCAATTTATTGTTTTAATTTTGAGCATGACATTTAGAAATATATATTTTTGTAGTTTTATTTCTAAAACTCTGCCAAGCTTGTATGTTTTTTATAAAAGCCAAACCAGCTTAAAATATCTTTGATCATACCACTTTGCTAAAGGTCAAAGCACTTTTGCGGAAGTGTAGGTATTTTAATGTCAGATCAAAAGGAATCACTTTCCAGCATTTAAAAAGGATTACAAAAAAAAAAAAAAAAAAAAAAAAAAAAAAAACCTCACAGATTTTAAAATGTTTTTCCTTCTAATCAGCCATATTTTCATTAATTACTTCATTTTTGAATAATCTCACCAGAGATTTGCACAGTCCTGAAAATTTAAATTTGGTGAACTTTGTAGAAATATCACTTTTATTTATCACAAAATCCAAAATGTTTTAAGATAAAGATATATTATCATTATTTTAAGCCATTATCATTTTATAAGAATATGAACCAACATTCATTCAATAGGTTGTCACTACAACTTGACTCACATTGCAAAAGATATGTGAAATACTTTAATGAAACCAGTTGATTCCTTGCAAAACTATCATCATTTGATAAATCTTAAAGACCGGTATATTCCATGAACATTGGGTGTTGCCCCCAACATACCCTCAGACTTTGATACTCACACTGCATTACAAGGCCTTGAGATAAAAGGGATGGGCTCAAAACTTTCCATCCCTTCCTACTTTAGGAAGAGATGGGAAACAAGAGTGAACAAAGGTAACAAAGCATTGTTATTTATAAGTGATTTTAAACACTGAGAAAGAGGATTCAATTGAGTTGACCAACAAAATGACAGGAAATAGGTTTGTTTACTAGAGGAAGAACTGCTGACCATGTATCAAACCGAATGTTGTCTCCCTGATTCCACCAAAGTTTCCAAAATGTAACAGTCCAGGACGCATTCTTGTCAATCAACAGAGCTTCACCATCTTTCTTACTTACTTTCCGTATGCTGCCAACCAACTGTGTAGTTAACCTGTGAAGTGTCTGAATAACTGCTGTTTTGTAATTATATTGAATAATTATTTACTTTAGAAAATCAAATAGTCAATTCATAGTACTAAAATGTTGTTTTATTACACAAAATAATTACATTGTATTTAATTACACATAAAGCAGTATATTGTATTTTGAATCTTCTTTCTTTCTTTTCTTTCCTTCTTTCTTCCTTCCTTCCTTTCTTTCTTTAATTTCTTTCTTTCTTTCTTTCTTTCTTTCTTTCTTTCTTTCTTTCTTTCTTTCTTTCTCTCTCTCCCTCTCTCCCTTTCTTTCTTTCTTTCTTTCTTTCTTTCTTTCTTTCTTTCTTTCTTTCTCTCTCTCTCTCCCTTTCTTTCTTTCTTTCTTTCTTTCTTTCTTTCTTTCTTTCTTTCTTTCTTTCTTTCTTTCTTTTCTTTCTTCCTTTCTTTCCTTTCTTCCCTACAAAGGTTTGTACACCTCCCAAGTTAGGCAACTGACCACAGGAAAGCATCTGACCACAGATCTGGTCTAAGACTTGCAGCATGCTGCAAAATACAGTGCACTGTTTGCCCTCCTCCAACCACTCATGAGATTAAAAAAAAAAAAAAAAAAAAAAGCACAGGCAATTATAATGCATTTTTAGCACCTTTAAAGTGGCTTCTCAATAATAACTTGAAGTGTCAGGAAGATCACTTTTAAGCTGTCTCATAGGATAGTGATACTCATTACATATTTACTATAATGAAATACATATGGCAAATCTTTATGAGCAAAGTGAAAATTATTTGTGACTTTCTTGGCTCAGAGTCAATATTCAGTGTATTTTAATTTTCAAAAAAGGATAAAAATATTGTGACTAGTTAATATCAAGTGTCTTCAGGCTTGTAAGTGGTCATGATTTAAATTTAATTTCTTTTGAATTTTGGACATATCTTACATGAAATTAAGCATATTTCTGATTAAAACATGGAAAATGTTCCCATGTAAATGCAAATAATGACAAAAAGTCATCTGTTCTTGAGAACTGTGCTATTTAGTTAAAACATGACTATTCCAAATATGTCACACTTAGGAATGAGATAGATATTACATTGCAAATTTATATTCTATTAAATAATCTGCATGAAGTCTTAATATATGTGAAGTATTTCTGAAGGGTCAGAAAGACCACAAAATCAAAAGAAATGTGCACTGCATACTTCTTTTGGTCAAATATGTTTATATTATCTCTTTGAATTCCCTGTTCATGAAAATCTTGATGGTATTGGTCAGGCAGAAGGCATCTGCTTCAATGGTCCATTTACGAGACTTGATGGAAGAAATTAATACATAGGAAATTTAAATAAATAATATTGATTATGATATAGAAAATATATACACTATCAATGGAAATGTAAATTATAACAAAATGAAAAACTGTATGAAGATTTCATTTTAAAAAACTAAAATTAGAACTACTACACAATACTCCTATAACATCTCTGGGTATACATGCAACTAATGGTAATGAATGTATTTATCATTTTTGTTGCAGTCAAGATATGGAATCAAGCTATATGTCCATCAACAGATGAAATGATAAAGAGAGTATTTTAGATCATACAGTGAAAGACTGTGTGTCCTTAAAAGAAGGGAATTTCTGTCACTTGTGAAAAAGGTATAAACTGGGAAGACATCATGGTAAGAGAACAAGGCTACCACAGAGAGACAAATGCATCGTACTTTTGCTTATATGTGGTATCAAAAAAGGGAATGAAACTACAGAAGCAGAGAATAGAACTGCAGGGACTCAATGATGAGGAATGGGAGAATGTGGACCAGAAGTTATACAGTGTCACAAGAATATACTATAAGTGTTTGAAATGATATGTGTTAATTAGCTTGATTCCATCATTCTACATTGTATAAATATATTGTAATATCACAATCTACCCTATTAATATGTACAGTTATAATATGTCAATGTTAAATTACATAAAAATATACAACACATTTACTGAGATTAATTAAATCCTTGTTCTAGACTAGAAATTATATAAATGAGCAGGATAATTATTCCTAATGAGTTATAAAAGCTATAGTAGGATTTCTGAGATCTGTTTAACTGTTTCACCTTCCTAAAGAACTGATATTATTCAGGGAGGTTAAGAAAATAGTATTAATTCAATCAGTAAATTTGACACTCACTCTTACATTATACAAGATTTGTCACTATTCATATATTTTCTTCCACAATATTTATGGTAAATATTAATTAATTTACATCCACTGTGCAAAGCATATCTTCATAAGTGTCTTTGTTTCCAACAGTCCAACATATGACCTTATTACTAAAAGTGATCTATAGGGTGATAGAATCTCTATTAATATACCAGCAATATTCATCACTGAACTAGAAAAAAAAAAAAAAACCTTGAATGTTCATATGGATTAGAAATGATCCAGGATAACCAAACCAATTTTGAGCAAAAAGAGCAAAGCATAATGCATCGTAACATGGGATTTCAGGTTATAGTACAAAGATACAGTAAAAAAATAAAAAGTAAATAATGACATACAAAGACGTGCAGACCAATGGGTTAGACACAGACATACCCACGCACACATGCAGCCAGTTAATTTTGAAGAAAGGAGCCAAAAACATAAAATGGGACAAATACAATTTCCTTAACAAAAGATCATAGGAAAACTGAATATTCACTCACAGAAGGCGAGAACTTGATTACCAGTTCTCTCCTTACACTAAAATCAAATCAAAATGGATCAAAGACTTAATTTTAATAAAGCATTGAAAATGTTGAAAGATAACATAGGTTACTGTGTTTTGTTTTGTTTTGTTTTGTTTTGTTTTGTTTTTAAATAAATTTTTACATTTGGAGCCAAAGAACCTGGCAAGGACTTCTTGAATAGAGTTCCAACAACATAAGAAATAAGATCAAGAATTAACAAATAGGATTATATAAAATGAAAAACCTCTACATAATAAAGAAGATAAGTATCTATTCATTATTTATAACTTGTATGGAAATCTTTATTGCCCTCAAAAATGTTTTCCTAGAATATCATATGCTTGAATCTCGTCTCATTGTTTGCCTCTATGTGATTATCTATCTATCTATCTATCTATCTATCTATCTATCTATCATGTCTCTATATTTTCCAGCACACTAAATTGTGTACATTAATAAATAGAAGATGAAAGTTTCTGAGCTTACATTCTCTTTAAGAGTCATTCAGCTCTGGCACTTCTTTGTACCTCTTGCACAGGAATCTTATAATTATAACACCTTATGGTAGCATGCAAATGAAAACAATACATATTTAAAATAATAATACTACATAACTGAGAAAGAGAATATCTTTTTTTAGGACCTTATGCTTTACAGGGGCTCACTATGCACCTAGATCTGGCCATGATTATGAATAGGACAGTGAATTCACAAGCCCAAAGGGAGAGAGGTAGTAGAATATGGGGTCACCTATTCTATCACTGGTTAAGTCATGCGACAGTACCTATGGACCTAGAAATCTGTCCCCAAATCATATTGAGACTGCTTTCAGAGCTGTGTCCTCTCTTCCTGCTGTCTTTCCTGGTAAACTATGCATTTGATACTTTCAGCTAGAAGCTGGTGAGAGCTGGGTGGGAAGAAAGTGGCAGGCAGCACAGTGCTAGACCGAGTTTCGACATTTCATTCGAGTTACCAAGTGTGCGCGTGCCAGGCATCTCGTGGAGTAAGATGAGCCAGAAGCCAGTTCTTTCCGTGTCAAAAATTCCAATGCTGGTCTTTCCAATTCAAGAACTGTGGTTCACTGGATTTCATTAGAAAGGCATAGATGGGTAGAAAAGCAGACCTAACTTCATTTAGTAGTGTGTTAATTTGACTTATGACTTTTAAATGGGTAAAAATATTGTCTGGGTCTTATTATTTTTTTCTTTTCTTTGTTAATATATATTTGGAGTGTATAAAAATTACATTCATCTCGGAGAACTAACACACATACCTATCATATTTTATCACTGTCCCTTCTTTCCATGACCTCCTCTCCTTTACCATGCCACCTCCAGATCCCTTTACACATCCTCAAAGCTTCACTTCCTGCCCTATCTCCTTTATTTTATTTTCCTCTTTACTTGCATTTTTTATAATCTGGATTTCTCATGTAAAATATAACAATGATCTTATCATCATCATAATCAACCTGATTATCATCTTAATGATGATCATCCTCTTCATCACCACCATTACTGATTTTAGTTTAAGGCTTGAAATCAAGGTTTCATGCATGTTAATCTTCTTAATTCCAACTGAGATCTAACGGTAGCCTTGCTAACTGTTCTTGCCTTGAGTCTTGAAAATGTTGAGCTTGATTTGGAAATTTCCTTAACTATAAGAAAAAAAACCACATATGCTCACAAACACAAATATATAACTCTTTTTATCATGCAAAATATCCATTGAGTATCTTATTTTGACTGCAGTTCTTGTAAGCGCTTACATGATTCAACAACAGCTGCCCATTTGACAAGATTCATTTTTTCCTGGAGGAAAATATTCAGTGAAAACACCAACAATTTACTTCTCATAATTCTTAGAGTATAAACAATGGAACATATATGTCAAACTGTTTTTAAAATTTTAATTATATGGAAACTACTATTAGCTATGAATGAAATCTTGAGGTTATAGTTCAGTCTTATTTATAACTTGCCTCATTCATGTATTTAAGACACACAGAGAAACATAAACATATATTCTAAGTAGAAACACTAGCAAGTGGACTTCATGAATCTGAGTGATAGCTGGAAAATAATTTAAGACCTGGTAGCACCACTGCTGGAAGTGGAATTCATTTAGAAACGTGGATCCTTTAAGTGCTTCCATTCTGCACAGATTTTGAATTTGCTTATCCATAACCAAGAGACATTAACGCCTGTATACTTCTACAAAATACATAAGTGCAGTTTGGATAATATTACATGATATTTTTCCAATTAGGGCTTTGTTATTTTATGATAAAAATGATATATGGTAAAATTTACAAGCAACAGTTCATAATATTGGGGAAGACAAGTCTGAAATAAAGCTTCAGGGTGTGTGTAATGTTTTCTTTTGTCTTTGGTTATTGATTCATAAATGTTGTACTCAGATCTAAATCAAAATAGTCAAAGTCTTTCCTTTACAATCTTCCACAGGGACTGAAAATCATAATGAGACACACTGATGAGTTATCATCTGTTTACACTGTCATTAACACATATTATCACATAATTAGACTGGACATTGGCCATCTCAGAGACAACTAAAAAAACAAATGCACACGTGAAAGACAAATGTGGACACAGAGCACTGTAAGCTGTGCATGGGTAGTGACACAATCCAGAGAACTCAAGATATTCTGTCATCACATGTACAGTGCACAATGTCGGTAATCAAATCAGTGTCTCCATCTGTGTACCACAGATTAGTTACCTGTTAAATTTTTGATCTCCTAAAACTGGAGACGTTATTTTAACACTGCTATTTTCAGGGAGGGAAGAAAATCATAATGGCCTTGGTAATTGTTAGGAAGTATTGACACAGTGAACATTATAGGTATGATATCTCTGGAGCTTGTGGGTTCAGCTGCATTTTGAAACAGATAACTAGGTCTCCCTTAGGATCTTCTTTTTCTTTTTTTTTTTTTTTTTGTTTTTTTTTTGTGTGTAAGTTTACAAAGGTCAGATGCCAGTGTGATCTAGAATAAGAGCTTTTGTGGGTGACTTTGAAAGGTTATTTTAGAGAAAAATCACATGAAGGATCAGTGCTGCAAAGAGCTGCGTGGAATGTGGCTGGAGTCTTATTTCCTAATAGATCTTGTGTGAGGGAACTAGAAAGCCCTAGTTTCTCAAGTATGCAGAATTCAGCTTCCATTTAATAAATAAAAACAGAGGAAGTATCTCACAGACTTTCTGGCATATGTGACGCAATGTCCATTGGACATCAAATGATTAGGGGATCAATTGTACCAATATAGTAAATTCTGAAATATCTACTTCATGGTGCAATAGAATCATTAGATTGGATCTTCGTGACAAAGAACAAGGCTTATTTTTTATGGACTATAATTCATAGTGCAACAACCTCAGAATTCTGCAAATTTTTATTGGCTGTTTGTGATACTATCAATACCCTGGCTTTTGCTTCCAGGAAAAATATGAAACTCTGAGTTTTGCAGAAAAGAAGAGCATCTTTAGTGTATATTTC
Source organism: Cavia porcellus (assembly GCF_034190915.1). NCBI lineage: Eukaryota > Metazoa > Chordata > Mammalia > Rodentia > Caviidae > Cavia > Cavia porcellus. The sequence goes on along the minus strand of NW_026947494.1, from coordinate 16,619,440 downwards.
ACATTAATGCCATTGACATTGCAAAATAACGAGCAGTTGGTGAATAATGTAAATTTCTTTTTGAATTAACTGCATATATTTTATCTGTGGATGACTCCAAATAATTAACAATTGAAGAAATATAAACACTTCTTGTTTGACTGCAAAGTAATGATATTCAATATTTAAACTTAGTAAACTAGGATTTTTGGTTTACCCTGCCATAGCCCTGATTTGGGAACCTACATATGTCTTACAGTTTCAGCTTTAGAGATCTGCTCTCTCTTTTTTTTTTTTAAATTTTACTTAAGAGGAAAAAGAGAAAAACACAAAACAAAACAAAGCGGTGTAAGGGTACACGTAATACAGAACTACAAAAAAAAAAAATAACAGTAAGAAATCACCTGTTAATAGATTACATATTATCATCTTGGAAATAGTTGCTCAAATCACAGTATCAAAGAATACAAACTGGACATTCAAACAGAGAGACTGCAAACAGCTGTGTTCAATGATCCAAAAACATTAATATAGTAAGCTATTTAACACCCCTAAACACACTTGCTGTTATATCCGTTAGAGCTCTTTTTTTTTCCCTCTCTTTTTTACAACAAAATTTACACATTTTGGATTTTATTACTCCTTAGTTCTTATTACTTTTGGGGGGGGATAATAAAGTCAAATATGGCAAAACAAAGCTGTCGGTCAAAACCAAGGATAGACATAGCACATGATGTAGAACAGAGTACAAGGTTATCAACAATGGTTATCAACTTTGTCTCTTGTTTCCTTAAAAAGAATTGTCTATCTCATTAGATATTATAAAGTTGGACAAAACAGTAGAGAACAAGACCTATAAAACTTAGGCATTGTAAACATTACAGGATTTCCAAAGGAGACAATAGTCAAACCAGAATGGGCATCTTAGTGAATCTTATTGCCTTCAAAGTAGTTGCCTATACCCTCAAACTTGATACTATCATACAGAATGGAACAGTCTCATCAGTCAAAACAAGAGCGTGGGAGTATTACAGGACTTCAAAACAAGTTAATAGGAAATCAAAAAGAGTTACTGCTCTCCAACTGAGGGTTAAAGAACATAGATTGGGAGCTGATGTGATTGTGCAATGATATATTCACCATGGGGATGTGATGCTAGTTGCAAGGCACAGGTATAAAGTCAGATGATCTGAGATGTCAGCGTCAAACTGCAGATGAAGAGAGTGAGAGAGTGCAAGAATTAAATTGTTAGAATTGTGGTAAAGTACCATGAAGATATGCTCAATCAGTACGTTTCATATAGGATACTGTTACATTAATTTATTTTTTCTTCTCATTTCCTGTATATTCATGGGGAAAAAAACAGTAAAATGCGTATTAAAAGAATGATTTTTTTTGTTACAACACTGAAAAAAATTTAAATCATTGTAGAAAAAACACTTATAAAAGTATGGTTTCTTGTTTGAGTTTAGGAATTATTGTCCAAGAAATGGTACATCTGTGGGTCTTACTTACAAAATTGTTACTTTAGCACTCAAGTTACAATAAATATGAGCCATGAGTTAATTAACATTTTTAGTGAGTTTTCTTTGCAAGTCATTTCTGAGTATGAATGCTTCCTGTAAGCTCAGTTATAATACATAGGTAGTAATATGCTTATCTTTTCCAGAAAATATCATCTCGCTGTTTCTAAGCACAAAGAGGAGTCAACCCACAGATTCTGAGAGTAGCAGATTGTTGCTCTACAATAAACTGATTACCAACTTGGACACAAGTGACTTTTATCACAGATCATAACATAACCCACATAAAATATGAATGCATTTGAGAAGGATTTACTGCATATCTAAGTGCAATATCTAACAATTTTCCTGGATGCTCCAGAAATAAGCAAAGTACAGTATAGAAAGTGTCTTCCTCTAGTAATAAAAGTGATTACTGTCAAGGTCCAAAGGTCCAAGACGAATATCAGAATTTCTGAAAGTTCGCTTATGTTCCAGTCTCTACCATTATTAGCCATCAAATATGGGGTCTTTAGTAAACTCTGAGGCTCTGGTTCACAAGATTGTTAATTTACAAATTTTGATCCTGAAAACTTCCATAACAGGAAGTGCTGTCTGCTCTCAGATGCAAGACTTGTTCTTTTAAAGAAGAATATAGTGCAAATATCTAATTGTTCCTGTATTACACAGTTTCTTTTTTCTATCTACTGGGTGTTATTTGATTGTCCTAACAGGGAAAAAATACTATAGCACTATCCAAAGTGTTTAATAATTGATTTTTAAGGGCTGGGGAATTAGCTCAGTTGCATAAATACCTGCCTGCAGGTGTGAGGTTGGGAAATCTATGTCCAGTACCGGTAAAAAAAAAAAAAAAAAAAAAAAAAAAAAAAAAAAAAAAAAAAAAAAAAAACCTTCTAAATTGAAAAACACTATACCGAGTGACAGAAGTATACTTTTGTTTCATTTTAAATATATTTTCTACAATTAGGAAAGACAATTCCTTAAAACAGAAGAAAGAATATCTGTTTTGATAGAAAAATAGATTTATAGCTTTGTTTGCACAAATGCATGCATCTAGTTTACCAACACTTACACATGGAAAGAAATAAATTATATTAAATTTTTATAAGTATACTATCATTCTCATTTTCATAAAATGTATTTATACTTATTGTATTGATGCATTTGCTACAAAAAAAGTAAATAAATACTTGTTATAGATTGATTATTCTCCCCTCTACCAAATTCCTACAATGAAGCCCTAAGTTCGAAGCTCAGAAATGGAGTGTGTTTGGCATGAAGGATTTTTATGAGGGAGTGAAATTGCAAGTGAGTCTTTAAAATGGACTCTCCTTTAATGCTTATTCCAAATTGGATGTGGTGGTAAGCAACTATAATCCCCACTCTCTTCAGGCTGAAGCAGGGTATTGTTATGAGTCCAAGGTCATCCTGGACTAAATAGAGAGACTCTATCTCAACCCCACCCCATCTCTATTCCAAATCTTATATATTTATTAAAAGAGTAAGATACAAACATAGTCACTATATCCTACAAGTGCAAGATAAGTATCAGGTAAACAGTTTGAATAGAGCCATCTACAATGCAAGCACAGTCTCAGGAGAAACTTGTTACTACCTTGTGGTCACATTTCCTACTCCAAAACTGGAAGAAAATAAATTTTTGTAGTTTAAACTGTCTAGGCTCTAAGTTTCCATATGGTAACCATCAAAATAAAACATAGTGCTTAAAAACTTTTGAATTTCATTTTTCCCTTACAAGAAGGAAAATAATGTGAACACAGTTATGTTCCATCAAGTATTTTGTTACTCTGTATATTGAAAGGATATTTATTTTCTGAATTGACTATTTTCTAAAATTTAAAATATTAATATAATTATCTTGGACTTATATAAATTAAAATTTAACTATGAATTTATTCTATAATATTTTTCTACAGGTTAAATATCATGATATTTAGAAAAACTGAGTATTTGTATTTAAAGTACTTTAAATTTAGCATTCTGCAGTATATAATGCTTCCATAGTTCAAATATTTGAAGTACTCTTATCAATTGACATTATGTCAGTGAATGCCATTTCATATTACATATACACAATTCATAATTACTAGAAGGATATACTAATAACAGTTTCTAGCACTTGATTTACATAAAATCTTATTTTGGTTGCCATACAAATAACTATGTTAGCTAAACACAAAATATAAACAGTGAGAGTTTTATGAATTCAAATGTGACTAAAGAGCTTAGAAAATTAATAATTTACTTAACACAGCATGACTATTATTCACTGAAGTCAACATTATGAACCAGTATTCAAAAGTCAGTTTCTAAGCCTATGATGCTAAGTTTTACACAATAATTTTAGAAAAGACTTCCTTCAAACTTGTCAGATGATATAACATATACACATTTTGCATATGCATGAACATTATATTATATATTTATATGCATTTTTTCATATATATATATATATATATATATATATATATATATAAATGAGAGTTCTACAAAACATGTTTATTCATTTCAGGAAAAGAAAAACCTGTATTAATATTTTAATACTAAATTTATTGCGACATCCTGCATAAAGATGTTACTTTTGGGCTGTTGAATTACAATAGATGGTCAAAGTGCTGGCCATGAGCTTCCAGGTAATTATTATTAAAGCAAATTACTTGATCACTGAGATTGTTGTACACATATCCAGGTTTCTCTAAGTGCCACCATTTTAGTGGGTTTTCTATAGTATACAGCATCCTCTGGCATCTTCTGTATGAGCGTAACACCATCTGTTGGGAAACATCTTACTATTTTTCATTTCCTGAAGTATATACACATTTTTTGGCAGTCTCTGTTTTTAAGAAAATGTGTGCATATATTTGTAATCACATGTGTATATATACAGATGTATGTGTTTACTTATATAGGATTATATATAATAATGGGCTTCTTATACTATAGAAACATGAAATATTTTATAGATTTAAACATATTCAAAGCAAATTTGTATAGAAACAACAAAAAAAGAAAGAAAACAACCAAAAATAAATTCAAATAAATTGCTTTTATTTATCTCATTACATTATGGGACACTTTCTACTTCATTCTGCTTGTTTCCAATTTCAAAATTAGCAGAATTCTTGCACAGACCTTACAATCTCCATAAAATCCTTCAACTCTATTTTAAGTTGTTATTTTAGGTAACAGAAAATATATAATTAATTGACTGAAATAGTTGTGATCCTATATCCTTTATATTTCTAAAATGATCAATTGTAACTACTAAAACTTTCACCTCTTTTGAAATGAAATGTTAGAAATACACTGATAACATTAAAAGTGACATTAAACTTACCTAATACTTTTCTGTTTTTCAGAATTTTCTATGAGATTCTAGGCACAAAAACTAAGAGAAATTACCAAGATCTGATAAAATATTTATACTAGACTAGGTTGTATAAATATTATAAGTGTTATGATCAATAAAAATGTGTTTATCTGAGTCAGAAAACGGGGAAATTGCATTGGTGCAAGTATGTGTCTAACTTGATGCTGCAGAGAGAAGCTGGGACATGAATCTAGTACAGCAAGTGTCAACCAATGAGAACAGCTAAACATAGAAATCCTGACACTCTTCCTTTGCTGTTACTCTCAGGGCACCAGCACGTCCTCAGGAAGAATCAAGGCCACAGTGTCCCTTTGCAAGCAATACCCACAGAAATTGTGAGTGAGCAGATTTGACACAGATGAGACGCGAAGGTTTCTAGAGAATTCATTTGGAAGACACAGTTGAATGAAATGGAAAAAAAAAATATAAATATCACTGCTGAAGGAGCATATAACCTCTTAAGGTTAGATTTGGCAGAATGAATCAGAAATTCACATTTTTTTAAAAATAGGGAAGTGCTTCAAGAATGAACAAGCTGCAAATCAGGTTTTTGTAAGGGATACTGTCCCTGATCCTGAGGAAAAATGTTGAAAATTCTCAGTCATTAGAGGAATAGAATCTAACATGTATAATCCACAGTAGTGTTTTTCACCAAGCAACGAAAAAATTGTGTTGTCATTTTTATCAACACTGTTTAATGGATTAAGAGTAAAATACATTAAATAGATTACTGAGAAATATTCTGATGAGTCTTCTCAGATCATTGGGAACGATCAGTTTTTATATTTCTTAGTCAAATTTTGTGCAATTGTTATGCCGAACGACTATATTTAGTATTATTGCTGAATCCCACTCAGACTGAGAAAGTGTTCTTTTTAAATGTATAGTAAAAGGTAAAAGAAACTCAACTCTTTAATGTTGGATTTCCCACTTGGATCTGTAAAACTCAAAAGTGAGTCATTGAAAGCAGGCTACGAGCAAAAGTGCTCACATTGGAGTGTTCACAAATACACCAAGAATATACACTTTCAACTTCAAACACTTGACAGCTTTCACAGGCTGAAATTTTGAAGAAGTCTAGTAATATTTCAGCTAAACTATAAAGACAGAAAAAAAAGAAATAAATAAATCAATATGTCACCTGGTTCATACCTACAAATGCTATCCATTATTTTACATGCCTGACCTCCAAACTTCTTGATTTCTGGCTAAAGGATATAGGCACATAAGGGAATTATTGTGCACTGTGCATTGATTTGCTAGGAATATTTTAACCAACTACCACAAAGTAAATGTCAAAAAAACCAGAAATTTATCATCTTGCAGTTTGCAAGTCAGAGTGCTGAGATGCAAGGTATTGATCTTCTGTTGTGTGTAGGGGAGACCATTTCCTACTCCCCCTGTCTTTCTTATGACTTGCTGGAAAGCTTCACTATTTTCTGGTTTGTAGAAGCGCCATCATGATTTTTGCCTTTATCTTCAAATGAGAGTCCTACTGTGTGCTTACCTGCCCCCTCGTTTCTTTCACTTTCAAGGACAACAGTCATAGTATATCAGAAAGTGCCTTAATGACCTAATTTTACTCCATTGCCTCTGAAAAGACTATCTCCATCTGAGGTCGAATTCTGAGGTACTATGTGCTTGCCTAGGCTTCAACATATAAATGAGGGAGAGATAACTTATAAATGGTGGAGACATAACAACTCAAACTCTATTATGCTATTAAACTAACTACTATGTCAAGTTTTGTGGTTATAAAAAGTGGAGGGCATCATTATAATAAACACATGAAACACGCTATGTCAGTGTCATTTCAGAATTAAACAACGGTGACCCAATTTTGTTAAGAACATACATATCATTCACAGCCACTACCTTGCTGAAATTTGGGGGGGAAAACTATATTACTGTTTTTTTGTAGTGTGAAATTTTGGGTTGTATCTTTTGGAGTACTGGTTGGAAATCAATCACTCAACCCTGTAACCTAGATTTCAGCTAAGGACAAGTACTCCAAGTCAAGGTCTATGCCTTTTCACTTTTCCCTGATCAGAGGTGCAAGACTGTCAGAGAATGAGATTGAGTATGAGACCAAATAATTTTGTGGGATCTGCTAAATTAAAATCAAGTGGATGTAGGGGAAAGAAGCTCCCAACCTACTATATGTCCAGAATGAGTTCCTGTTGTCTAAAATTGAAGAAAAAATTTAGGAACAACAGAGGTTAAAAGCAAAAACATTTATTGAGATAAGGAAACTTCTACCTAAGAGATAGATAGAAGGGATGCCAAGTGGGTTGCCAGGGTCTCTGTCTGTTGTGAGGATTTTTATAGAATGAAACCACGAGGTGAGGCAGGTTTAAAGTTGGGGATAACCGAGAACTCCCAAGGCAGATGGACATGAGGTGGGACAGAGCTATGGTCAACTAATAAGTAACTGTTCAGTAAAACTGACCAAATCAGGAACAAATGGGGAAGCAAGTCATATAGCAAGCGAGCATTCTTTATGGATCAGTGACTCTTCTTCTAGGGGACTGGGATAGTAACTCCTTCTCAGAGTGATCCAGATTTAATCCCTAAGGATTATGCTCAAGGTTCTTTTGCTTTCTGTCTGGAGATGTGGCCTACAGCAAGAGATGTTTGTCTCCTCCAAGATCATCAGACATCTTGGTACAAGCTTCTTCAAGGGCCAAACCCTGGCTGACAGCCCATAATATTTCTAACTAGCTCAGCTGCCTGTAACAAGGTAACTCATACTTTAAATACAGGAAGTAAGAAAGATACTTTGTAGCAATTTTGATTTTGAATAAGATAGTTTTTAGACGAAAAGTCATTATTTATCGATTAGCCCATTCAAATCTCAGGAATACTTCATATTCCTGTTAACATATGATGCACACTTTTTTGATCTGTTATCCGCTACTACAAGGAAAAACACAGATTGAGTCATTTTAAAGCAATAGATGTTACTTCACTAACATTTCTGGAATATGGGAAGTTCAAGAACGTGGCAGAAGCATCTTGTGAGGGTCTTCATTTTGCATCTTTCCATGGCCAAACACCAAACTAATCACCTCTTTTTAAGCCCCACAACACCATGCTATTGCATTGGACATTCGACTCCACACATGAACTTTACAGACCAAATTACAGCACATACAAAATGGGAATCTCCTCCATATAACCAGAAACCTTATGGCACTGGGCACCTAGATCTGCCAGCATTTGTCTACCAAAGGGAAGACAAATACATTAAATGTGCTTCTATAAAAGTGTTCTCAAGAAATGGAGTTACTACCCAAAGGAATAGAAATCTTTTGGATGTTTTAATTATTTTAGAATTCTAAGATTTATTGTGCTATTGAGAGGGTTTTTTTGTACATCTTCAATCTTGTAATTCCCACTTGGATGATTATATATTTGGTAGAATTCAAAAGCAGCAATTTCAAAGGTCAGAATACATTTTAGAAAGAAAGGGTCAGTTATAGTCCATTTGAGTATATAGAGAGAAAAACGTAAAGGCTGCTTCTGAAGGACTGATTGTGATTACTTTTAAGAGAAAGTTTAAATGTAGGTTTCTTTTTCCTCTCACTTGCGTTTGTGTGCTAAGCAGCTCGGAGGGTTTTACAGGGTGGCCCTGAAACAGCTGTGGGCAATGTGCTCCTGGGAGACACAGACTAGTACAAGATGATTTGTGTATAAAGACTTCCTGCACTTCTTATATTTGACTGTCTGCGAGATGGATTTTCTACGGTAAATGTGTAACTTTTGATAGTGTAACACAGATCACAACTTTGTCACACAAGGATTTTGGTCTTCACTTAAAAAGCCAAGAGCAACCCTGAAGCAACTGTACGCCACAGGCTCCAGGAAAGATTCCTGCCGCAGGCAAAGGCAAATGCTTCTGAACCACCCAGATGCCATCAGTGTGTGTGCACTTCTTTGCCATCCTGTGCAGCTGGAGTGGTGGTCACAGCTGCTGCGGTGGTCAGTAAGGCTAAAGTGACAATTAACACAACCTTTCTACCATGTATTGTCTCACCTATCTGACTCAGATAGCTGTAAATATGTGTCTAGTAATAAAAATTGCTTCTTAGACGTCAGTTGGATTCTTTATTCACATTCCTGCTCTATCAAAAACATTTGCAGCTTTAAACGCTTCATATTGTTTAGGTTCTTTTGCTTTTTTGTTTCATTTTAAACCACGGCCACAGACCCAAATTCACTGAGCCACATTCTCAACCCCTTATTTTTAATTCACTTAGCGTGTCACAACAAAGCATGTAATATATTTTTACTAAGACATTCAATACACTTCTAACTCATTCATACTAAAGTTCTACCTTATATTCATATTTTTAACTAAAACATTACTCATTACTAGCCCTTTAGAAATATCAAAATGCATGAAATTAATGTAAGTAATAGGTGACTACTGAATTTATAGGCACTAAAGGAAACAATACACAGTTCTATTTTTTGTCCTTTATAAGTATTTTTAGAATCTCTTTCCACAACCTTGTCATTCATCCCTGATCTTCCTATCACACATATGCAAACTTCTTTTTTTCTGCATTTTGTTTCCCCTAAATAGTTCTACAATGAACATCAGAACATGCGCTGATCTCTTGATGCTGATGATTTTGTTTCTTTGGTTGCATAATCAGGAAATAAATGACTGGATGTTGTGGTATTTTTGTTTGTTTGTTTTAGATTCTCTAAGGAGAGTTCAGAGCTTTTATGACTATATCAACTGACCTTCCTGAGAAAAACCAGGCCTCTGCTCTTCTATATCTTCAACAAATTTGATTTTCTTTTTCTTTTTGATAACAGCCACTCTCACAAATACTCCGTATATTTCCTGGGACTTTTGTTTGGTGTTTCACTGATAACTCACACAGGACAAGATAATTACAGGACTGTATCACTCATGTGCATAATTCAAACCAGTAGAACTCAGAATGGTATGGGGTAGGGAAGGAAGAAGGTAATTCTTTATCACCAAGTTAGATAACTATGTACAAATAACCTGCTATATAACATGGTGTCTACACTTGAGAATACTTGGAATTTCTTTAAAGCTTTCAAAGCATAAAATGAAAGCTTAACTGAGGAGACAGATATGTTGGCAGAGTTGTTTGTTGTAATAAAACTCACAAAACACAGTTATCAAATTACCATAGGATATAGTTAAAGATTATAAAGTTTTATTTTTCAGTTGTCAATCATATAAAACTAACAAGAAACAAAAAGTGAGGACAGCTTCGAGTTGGGCAGAGCCTGGCACCCTGGTGACATCAGTCAGCTGCCCCAGGCACAGAGACAACTGGCAGTGTCTTCTGGGATTGAGCTACACCTCTGGTTGGTACCCAACAAGCAAGTATAAAATTTTTATGACTCTGTGACATCCACAAGTTACAACCTAACTTTTGGATTGACTGGCTCAGAGACTCGAGGCTAGCCTGCACCATCCCTGCATCCCTGCATCCTTGCATGTAACTCAGATAACAGCAAATAGGGGAGGGCAGCAAAACCCCAATCAACCTGCTTTGGAAAGACTGTAAGCAATACAGAGAGGGCCAGACACCCCCAGGACATACCAGTCTGAAAGAAACCAGAAACATGACAAGAGATAGATTAAAAAAAAAAAAAAAAAAAAAAAAAAAAAAAAACTCCAGCTGCCGAACCTGGGAAAATAAGCCCAAGAGAGAGAACCAGCACAGTAACCATCCAATATTAGATACAGCATCAGCCAAAATAAAGAAATACATTCATGATCCCATAGAAGAATTAAAAACTGTACTTCTGATCCAAGTGAGGCAAGATATAAAAAGATTAATTAAAGAAAAGATAAGCCCCTCCCAAGAGAACACAGATGGAAGAACTACCAAAATCAGAAAAGAAAAAAGAATCTGCTGATGAAGAATTCAAACATAAACTAGAATACATGAAACAGATCCAAAGAAATTACCAGGAAACTAAAAACTCCATTGAAAACTGGCAAAATGCCTTGACAGAAACTAAAGTTAACTTTTTGAAACTTGAAGAGAGATTTATGATATGTGATTGCAAAAGAAAAGACCTCTTAAAAATAATTAGGAACCAGAAAGAAACAATTCAAAGGCTAGAAGATGACAAAAGGATACATAACTTAAGAATAAAGCACGTGAGTGAAGAAGCAGGAGTAACCAAAAATGAAATACAAAGAATATTCACAGATGTAATAAAGGAAAACTTTCCAAGCATAGGAAAAAGAAATGATATCCAGATAAATGATGCATACAGAATTCCAGCCACCTACAACCAAAACAAATCTACACCCAGACATATAATAATCAAGATTCCAGAAATCCACCAAAAGAACACAATGCTAAAAGCAGCCAGGGAAAAAATCGGATTACGTACCATGAGAAAATTAACAAAATAACAACAGACTTATCAACACAACTCTCAAATAGAGAAGAGCCTAGGGGGAAATAGTCCAAGCCTTGAAAGATAATAATTTTCAACCAAAACTGATGTACCCAGAAAAACTCTCTCTGCAAATTAATGGAGAAATAAGATGTTTCCAAGATAAGGAGGAACTGTGGGAGTTCATGACCACCAATCCAACCCTAAAAAGAATGCTGAAAGGCATTCCATAGAGAGAGAGAGAGGAAGGGATACCAGGATTCCAGCAAAAGTGGCAGAAAGGTCTCAATGAACAGGGAAGACAGTGGAATGAGGGAGTAAAGTGGACAAATTATAGCAGTAAAGTGGAGTAGCAGACCTGAGGCAGAGACGGTAAGCTATAATCTTTAATATAGATAGCCTTGATACACTAAAATAAATAAAACAGTCAGAGTAGTTTAGGAGACAGGCTCCATCAAGATGCTCTGAATGGGATATACACTCAACCCAAAGGAGGATTAATAAACTGAAAGTCAAAGATGAGAAAACAAAGCTAAATACAACATGAAACCAGAGAGAAATAGGAACAGCTCATCCAGCAGCTGCAGATAGATTGGAAAGCTATGACACTTTTGGGCAGGGTAGAACTATACAGCTGGAAGGAAGGAAAACCCTATGACTTTAGTGAGTAAAGGAATATAGTCCAAGCTCAAGATCAGTGGTAGAAAATTTCATCAAAACTCAGATAGACAATGAGCTGGTCCACTAATCTAAAAACTAAAGGAGCTAATAAGACCCAAAACATACAAAGCATCCTGAGAAGTAGAAAGGTGAAAAATAGCCTACGAAAGGAAGGCAGATGACATTGTTAATAGTGTATCAGGATTTAAAAGTCACAGTAGCCTTATCACTCTGTTTAGTTTGATTTTATTTTGTTTTGGTCTGTCCACTTGTATCAGATTTAGGGGCACAGTCATCTAACCCAAAAATAGCAGTTTGTACCACGGTAAATATCCTTAATTTCTTATTAACTTAACTAAAACCCTGTATTACTTACATTGTCTTACTATGACTGAACTTATTTGAATCTGGCTTATTAGACTGCAGTTTTGCCTTGGCTGATTTTTTCAAATTTTGTATGCATGATATTATCAAGTCTAAAAGTAGAAGCAACTACTATGAAGATGACAAGATGTAAAAGATATCCATACCGGATTTGATTATTCATCACTCTCAAGTCCTATATCGTTTTCAAAGTTGTGTTTTTATAAAAGTAGCTATGTAATACTATGTTTAACTATATTAAGCCTGATGATGTGTACAAGTCAATTGAAAATAACAAGAGAAAGTATAGTAACTATGGTAGATCACTTATATACTTTGCGGTCTTATGTGTCTTTTTCATTGTGTGTTTTTCTAGGAATTTGTTTTGTTGTCTTGTTATGATCTTTTTTCCCTATAATACAGAGATGATAGATATACATGTAGAAATTCACACATGGGAAGAGCTTTTTAAACTATTTATGGGAACAGATTATATAATGCATGATGTAATGCACAGATATTCTGAATAAGAAGAGACACTAAGAAACCCAATGCTAATTCTGTAACATTATGATATAAAATCTAGCAATAATATTATTCACTGGTCAGAGGGATATTAGTATAGTCCCTTAAGTTCAATTTCAGGATATGTAAAGATAAGGACAGCTATTATGAAGAGAATGAGAGACATTATGCTATTCATTAGTGATGTCCCAAATGTCAGATCTTAAAGACCTAAGAAGCCTCCATCATCCTGTAATGATTTGATTGGTTCTGTAATATGCAGTATGTATTCAGTCTGTGCAAAGATGGGGACAACTATTTGCTCATTTTAAAAAATTTTAATTAAAAAAATTAAAGAAAGAAGGAGATCAAGATAAAAGAGGACCTAACAACATAACAACACAGCTCAGAACAGAAAATTTTAGTAACATAGTGTTTCACCACAAGATAACCCGACATAACAAGAGCTACCATAGTATCTATTTCCCTGAAATATTTTAGTATAAATTCGTATATTATAGCATCGACCACAACATGACAGTGTGAAACCATTCAAGAGATTGAAAGTCTGCATGGTATTTAAGACCAACTAACAGGAAATGAACAATGGTTCCTGTATTATCTGCATGTCTATAAAAGTTGTTTATATTCTCACATATAATAAAATCCAATAAGATACATGATAAACCAATGGAGACAGAAGAACAAAATCTGCAGAGGACTTCAAAACAAAATGCTATTAAAACAGCACTACCAATTATATTGTACTGTTTTCTTCAAAATAACTGTTCATAGCATCACAGACAATAAAATCAAACAACCTAGAATAAAACCATTCCAATTAATGAATGAAATCATTATACGACTTCAAAACAATATAATGGGAATCATGTTTACCATAATTTTATGTATTCTTACCATTTCTTACAGTAGGGAAACTATTTGGCTTTTATACATTTGAGTTTGATTTATTTTGCTTATGAGTATTGTCTCAAGATGTGCCCATTTATTTATAAATGTGTCAATGTGATCTTCTTTATAGCTGAGTAGTTATATAAAAATACCACAACATTTCTCCATTCCTCAGTTGATGGACACTTAGATTGTTTCTAAGATCTGGCTATTACAAATTGCGTTGCTATAAAAATGGGTGCACATATATCATTACGGTCTGATGTTGTCAGTTTTTCTTGGAATATGTCTAGAAGTGGAATAGCTGGAACAAATGGGACTTCCTACCCAGCTTTCTGAGAAATCTCCAGACTGACCTCCACAATGGTTGCAGCAGCTTACAATCCCACCAACAGTGTAGGATAGTTCCTTTTTCCCCACAGCCTATTCAGCATTTGTTTTTGGTGGTTTTCTTGAACCTGGCCATTCCTTCAGGAGTGAGAAAAAATTTCAACGGGGTTTTAATTTGCATTTCTCTAGTGAGTAAAAATGATGAACATTTTTAATGTATTTAGTTTGCATTTGTATTTCTTCATTTGATAATTGTGTATTCATCTCATATGCCATTTTTGGATTGGATCTTTGAATAATAGGGGTCTGATTTTTTAATTCTTTATAAGTTTTAGAGAGAAGTCCTTTGTCTGAGGGAAAGTTCACTGATATTTTGTCTCAGTTTGTGTATTTTTTTTCACTATGCTGGAGATTTCTTTTAATGTGCAGAAACTTTTTATTAAGAGGTGATTCAATTTATTGATTCTGGGAAATATTCCCCGTGCAGTTTGATTCTTGTTCATGAATTCTCTACCTCCCCCTGTGTCTTCAAGTGTTTACCCAATTTGTCTTCCAATATATTTAGTATTTCTGTTTTAAAATTTAGATCTTTGATTCATTTAGATTTTAATTTAGTACATGGTGATAGGCATGTGTCTTGTATTAGTTTTCTGCATATGGAGAGCCAGTTTTTCCAACACCATTTATTAAAAAGACTGTCCTTCTTCCAGTGAAAATGTTTGGCCCATTTATCAAAAAATATGGTGGTTGAGTGTTTGTAGTTGTGATTGTATCTTCTAATCTATTCCATTGATCTTCAATTCTGTTTTGAATCCAGTACCATGTTGATTTTACTCCAGTTTCTTTGTAGTATATCTTCCAGTCAGGGATTGTGATGCCTCCTGCTTTGCCTTTGCTGTTTAGAACTGTCTTTGCTATTCTAGCTGTTTTCTGGTTCCAGATGAATTTTAGGAGTGTGATTTCTCTAATTCCATGAGGTATGTTGATGTTATTTTCATTGGGGTTGCATTGAATTTGTATAAGAGTTTTGGGAGAATGGCTATTTTCACAATATTTATTGTTCCTATCCATGGGCAAGGGATGTCTTTCCACTTTCTGATAACCTCTGCAATTTATTTTTTCAATGTATTATAATTTTCCCTACATAGTTCTTTCACTTCTTTCATGAGCATAATTCCTAAATGTTTGATTTTTTTGGTTGCTAGTGTGAAGAGTGTGGCTAATCTTATTTCCCTCTCTGCTACTTTGTTGTCAGTATATAGAAATGCTGTTGATTTTTGAGTATTCATTTTGTATCCAGCTACACTGCTGAATTTATTTATATATCTACAAGTCTTTCAATGGAGTTTTAGGGGTTTTCTATGTAGAGTATCACGTCATCTGCAAAAAAATGATAAATTAACTTCTTCTTTTCCTATCTTTACCCCTTATATTTCTCTCTCTTGTCTAATTGCTCTGGCTAATATTTGCAGTACTATATTAAATAGGAGCAGTGATAAGAAACATCCTTGTGTTGTGCCTGATTTTAAGTAAAGGACTTCAGTATTTGGCCATTTAGTATGATACTGGCTGTTGGTTTGTCATAGATGGCCTTTATTATATTAAGGTAAAAACTGTATGTTCCAATTTTCTGTAAGGTTATTATCATAAATGAATGTTGGACCTTACAAAAGCTTTTTCTACATCTATAGAAATCATCATGTGAGTCTTACTTTTGGCTTTATTGATATGGTGGATTACATTTACTGATTTACGTATGTTGAACCATCCCTGCCATGCCTGCGATGAATCCCACTTGATCACGTTGTATAATCTTCTTGATGATTTGCTGCCTCCTATTTGCCAATATCTTATTGAGTATTTTTCCATCTGTGTTCATTAGGTTGATTGGTCTGTAGTTCTGCTTTTTAGTTGTGTCATTCTCAGGTTTCGGTACTAGAGTAATATTTGCTTCCTGGCATGACTTAGGAAGGATTACTTCCCTTTCAATTTCACTGAAGAGTTTGCGGAGTGTCAGCATTAAGTCTTCTTTTATTTCTTATAGAATTCTGCAGTGAATTCATCTGGGCCTGGCTCTACTTTGTAGATAAGGACTTAGTTACATTATCAATTTCATGAATAGAAATTGGGTTATTCAGCAGTTTTACATTCTTGACCTAGCTTTGGTACTTCATATGTTTCTAGGAATCTATTTCTTCTGTGTTATCAAACTTATGAGAGCAGATGTTTTCAAAATAGGTGCTGATGATCTTCTGTATTTCTACAGAGTCTGTTTGATTTCACCTTTTTCATTCCTTATTGCATGAATTTGAGCTTTTTCTTCCGTTTTTTAAATAAGGTTGGGTAGGTGTTTATCAATTATATTTATTCTTTCAAAGAACCAAAGACAGCATATGGTTGGATTTTGTTCCTTGATCCATTCTGCCAGTCTGTTTCTTTTAATTGATGAATTGAAACCATTAGCATTAATGGTTATACCTGTTACCTATTGGTTTATTATTAAAATGTTATCTTTCTGCTGTTGAATCTTTATCTTTCCATTCTGATTAATTTTCTGCTTTGCTTAGTGGTTTTATCCTAAATGTATCTAAACTATCTTTCAGTATTCTTTGCAGGTTTTTCAGGAAGGTGTTTAGCTGTTCTTTGTCATGGAATTATCTTATTTCTTCATGGATTTTGAAGGACAGTTTTGAAGGGTACATCAGTCTAGGTTGGAAATCATTTTTCTTTAGGATCTGGAATACTTCATGCTCTTCTTGACTTTATTGTTTGTGCTGAGAAGTCTGCTAGTTTCTGATAGTTTTGCATTTAGAGGTGATCTGTCTTTTCTCTCTGACAGCTTTTAATATTCTATTCTTATGTTGGATTTCTGAGATGGTGATTATTATATGTGTGGGTGTAGTTTTATTTTGGTTATTTTATTTGAAGTTGTATATGCTTCAGTGATCCTGATGTCAGTTTCCAATATCAGGTTTGGGAAATTTTCAGCTATTACTTCTGTAAATATCCTCTTGACATTCTTCATGTTGTCTCCTTCTTCTTCATTTTTCCCTATCAATCATATGTTTTTTTTCTTTGCATAATCTTGCAGCTGTTAAATTATTATTTCCTGATTTCTTGTTATTTTTAAAAGATCTTCCCCTTAAAAGATCTTTCGCTTCACTAGCTGCAATCCTGTCTTCAAGGTCTGAAATTCTATCTTCACTTTCATTGAAGCAGTTTTTATAACTTTCAATGAATTTTTTGGTTGCCTGTATATCTCTTTGCATCTGCTTTATGCATTCTATTTGTTTCTTATATTGTTCATCCTACCTTTTTTTTAGTTCCTCCTATTTTTTAACTGTGTCTTCTTTAGATATGTTCAGCATCTCTTTCATTTCTTTTATCATTTCTTCTTCTACCTGGGAGAATATTTTTAGTTTTGATTCCTTTAAAGATTTCCATATTTTCTTCTTTATTTTAGTTGCTTTTATTTCAGGTATTTCAGGTGTATGTCATAAGTTTTCTTCCATGTACATAGCTCTGAATGTTTCTAGGGATGGGCTGTTTGTTTGAGATTGCATTTTTGTCTTTCTGTTTGGCATTTTCCTACATTTCTGTGCTTCAAGTGTTGTTCCAAGGCTCCCCCTAGATGTGTTGGAAATCATCTCCTGTGCCCTATGCTCCTGGGACTGAATGGAAGTTGGTGAGCCTGGCCCAGTTAGGCCCTCAGGCCCTCCTGTTCCACCTTCAGTGTTCCAGGTATCTGGGCAGGCAGCTAACCACTGTGCATGATGGGTTAAAACTCTCCCTGGGTGAAGACCAATGCCTTGGAACTCACTTCACCTACTTTCAAATCCCAAATCAAATTGAAGAAGGTCACTGGGCATAATATAGTTTGTCCACCAAATCTCCCAAGGCTAGTCTAGTGTTTCTGGGCTCTGGACAGTTCCTTGATCCCTGGAAGACATGATCTTAAAGTCTTCCTGGACTCAGGGTGGTGGACAAATTTACCCAAGTCGCCAGAGTTTCCTGGTTTGTGAGAAGGTCACTGGGCATGCCCTGGGCAGGCTTGAAACCTGTCAAGAGCAGCCTAGTGTGGTTGGGCTCTGGGTGGGTCCTTGAGCTCTAGAAGAGATGTTCTTAAAGTCTCCCAGGGAATCCGGATGACATGCAGACTCACTTCAACAGCTAACTGAGTTTCCCAGTTTGGGAGAAGGTCACTGGGCATGTCCTCGGCAGTTCTGAAACCTGCCAACCACAGCCCAGTGTGGCTGGGCTCTGGATGGGTCCTTGAGCTCTGAAAGAGATGCTCTTAAAGTCTCCCAGGGGCTCCAGATGTCATGCAGACTTACCCCAGCCAGCTGAATTTCCTAGTTTTCAGGTACAACTATTTGGAAGAAAACTAGAGACAATAAGATAGATAGTGAAGATCTCCAGTGGACTGGCTTTGAAATCTGTATTTTTTTTATCAGTACCAGGGATCAAACTCATGACTGCTTGCTTGCAAGGCAGGTGCTTATGCAGCTGAGCTAAGTCCCCAGCCCCTGAAATCTGTATCTCTTTAAATATTTTCATTATGAACTGTTTTGTTCTATTTTGATATGTTTAATCTTGTCCTCTTTAAGATGAGAAAAAAAAAACAAGTGTGTAAGACTGATAATCAAAATACTAAATTTTTGTTGGATCATTGAGCAGAATTGTTGGCAGTGCCACTATTTGAATGTTCTTTGTATGCTTTAATATTGTAACCTGAACAACTATTTCTAAGATGAAAATATGTACCTTATCAACTCGTGATTTCTCACTGTTTATTTTTCTGTAATTTTCTATAAAAAGTGCTTTTTTTTCTATTTTTTTGTTCTTTCTTTCTCTTTAAATAATAATAAAAAAAGAAACAAAATGTTATTTGGTATAAATCATGTAAGTTGGAATTACAGATACCAAGGATGTTACTGATTTTTTAACTACTGAGATTTTGCAAATAATTATAGAAAATTTTCCCCATTTATTAAGGAGTTGTGGATATCAAAGGAAGTTGGAATTTGCTGGGATTAATTTTACTGTTAAGCACCTTTGGAAATAGCAAAAGATGAATAGCTCTTTTCCTTCCTTTTAATTCACCACAACATGCTGAAAGGCTGGGTGAACACAATTAAATATCTGTTTGTTTATTTATCTATTCAATAACTCAAAAATATTTTAAAGGATTGAAAAAAAAGCATCAGTTCTCCTATGAGGATCACAGTCTAGTGTGTAATACTCTCTCACTTCCTGCTGTTATTTGAATCAATTAAATACTCCTTATTGTCTTTTTCTCAAATGAAAATTGTACCATGAGGATTTAGAGGAAAATCTCTTAAAATGTTAGAAAATATTTTTAAGTTATGATCCATCAATCATGAAAATCTACAGCCATTGATAATTCCCTCAATTTCTACTTGGTACTTCTTATCTTGATTAATGGCCCTTAGCTTTAGTTCTATATTCCAATCATCTGAGGAAATTTAGATAAAGATACAAATAAAAATACTGGGGAGGTTAGACATAGATACAGAAAGTGAATATCTGGGACACAAATTTAAGTATCTGTATTTTTAAAACTCTTGCAAGTTTATTAACAGCTGTGGAACACTTTTATGTGGATAACCCAGTTCTGACCAATTTCAGTAATTATTCTGTGATTTTTGTGTCAGCTATCTCATTGGTACAGCTTCATCCATTATAGGTGCTCGTATCTTTAAAAATCTATCTAATATCTTATCTAAACTTCCTAAGAATCCTACAATCTATCTAGATATTCTAACAATAATTAACCTTGTTTGCAAAATTATGAGTAGAACATTTCTATAAAATTAAAAATCACACCTTGACCACTATAATCAATATGACACAAAAGGAAAAATAAATTATAATTATATTAGGATTTATAATTCAGCACATCACAGCATTAGAGTGCCTCTGCATGCATCCAGTCTAGACAGATAGAAAGTGAGAAAGTCTGCATTCTTTCAACAAGACAGTTGCTAAGCAGTTATTTGCTTTGTATGCAAATATTGCAGAACTTACAAAAAAAAAAAAAAAAACTTACAGAGGCTCATAATCCCAGTGGATTTTGACCTTACATAGTTATAAAATGACTAACAAATTGGATTACACTTCTGTGCATATTGATAATAGAATTTAAATTAACTACACAAAATGTAACTGTTTCCTGAGACCTGATTTTAATATAAGAGTAGCTGTAGAAAGATTAATACAAGCCTTTGTAAAAAATCGACAGTTGGAATTTCGTGGCAGAAAAATTCTGTTTTGAGTTTGTATGGCAGCAAATGTATCACTTTATCTTCATTAGAAGAGATCTTTTAAATGGTTTATGTGAAGATTAATATTTTAATTGTTTTTTCTAAATATTGTACAGTGACAGGCTTTAATTAATCATCCAAGCACTAGGGCAGTTAAGTACACTGATACTGTCTTGGTTTTTATTGTTTGTTTGTTTTTGGTACCAGGGATTGAACTCATGACCTCACACTTGCCAGGCAGGCGCTTGTGTGACTGAGCTAAATCCCCAGCCAAAAATTTTTTGGCTACTATCTTCTTATATGCTGTAGTGCAATAGGTTAAATTATTGAATCATACTTAGTTTGAACGTGATACACAGGTGAGATTAAGAAGCAATAATATAAGGAATAAATAGATCTATGTTAGAATATTGTTAAACATTTAATCATGTCCAAATAGTTGTTACTTTTATAAATATTACAGTAGATTTTAAATATCAAACAATTTGAGTTTTTCTTCACCACCTTTTGTGATAATTTTATTTACTATAGGAGTTAGATTCTAAAAATTTTCTGATTTTAATAGTTTTCATAGTAAGTTTGAAGAGTAAACCTTAGTGTTTACATTGTGATGAATTTCTTTATTGTTTGGTGATTTCAACTGTACAGGAAGATCATTTGATGCAGTCACATATTTAGTAGCATGTCCCAGTGATCTTTCTTTGAACTATATTAAGTGACATTATGTTGAAAAAGTATATAATGAGTTGATAAGACTTACAGAAACATGCATGCAGATCTTTTTCCTCCTACCAGTCAAAATTAATTACATTCTAAACACTAAAAAGGTTTTGATATATACTTTTTGACACTAAGACATTAACTTGAATGACATTTAGTACTGAAGTGCCTGATAGCATATCAACACTATGAACAAAATAGTAAAGAAGTTTGTAAAAGCCATTTGGAATGGACAGAAAAGACAGAATATGTACTTGATTTTGTCTCATTTTATACCACTAACTCTCTAATCCCTTATGTAAAATGTAAGGTCTGGGCTAGTTTGTCAGTTAACCCTAAATAACAGTGACAAAATGATCGTTTCAGAGTCACAGTTTTAGAAAGTGTTAAAAGTCAGAGTGACATCTCCATCTTTCCTTGCTCTCCAAAGCTCGTTGTGTTTTGCAGCTTTTCTTGCATTATTGATTGAGTTTCTAGCCCTAAGCATGCAACTTAATACTTTTAGTAATTATTGGGATAAATTATATTTACAAGAAATATTTTTGATTGGGAATATGATATTGAGAAATATATGAGTGAGTCCTATTTTTGATCATGGGGAATATCATTAGCAGTGAACTAGGGTTGTTCATAGCAAAATTATATAACCTCACAATGACTGCTGCTAGGATTCCTACTTAACAGTTTTTACCACTGACTGTAATAGTTGGCTACTTTTTTTTACCAAACTTTTAGAGCTGTGATTTAAGATTATGTTTTCACGACTCATGTTTTGTACAAGATGCAATAATTTTAGAAGTCATCATTGAGGAAGATCTTGAAGAACCAGAGTTACATGATGATATTTATGCATTGTTGCAAGTAGAATAATGGTTCCTAAAGACATTTGTATTGGTATTCCAAGCATCTGAGATTACTTACATTGTCATGACAAAAGGAAATTTACAGATATGATTAAATATCTTGACATGGTGAGGTTACCCTGGGTTATTCTACAAGGGCTACTTTATTGGCATTCATTCATAATCATGGAGCAACTACTCTGGCCATTATCAGAAAAGGAGATAGAAGTATGGTCAGAGATAAAGCTATGTGTACTGATGGACGACAGAAACAAAAAGTTAAGTAGGTTTGGGAGCTTCTAGCACTGGCAGAATAATAAAAGAAGGTACAATTTCCATTTTGGCATCTAAAGAAGACTATAGCTCTTTAAACACACCAGTTTTAGCTCAGTGAAATATGTCAGATTTCTAAGTTACAGAGGTGGAAGATGATCAATTTGTATTGTTTCATGCTTGCAACTCTGTGGTAATAAAATGGTATAGAAATACAAAAATAATTCACACACTGTAGGCATAATTGTTTAAAGGTGTTTGTACCTACATTCTGATGCATTTTTACCTTTCAGAATTTAAGTTCACAATAGAATTTCTCTCCAACAATCTCATTATCTCCTTATGCATTACTCATGTTAAAAAATGTTGGGGCTTACTCAGTTTAAGAACATGCTAACTCTCTGAAAAACTTTCTTTGCTATGTGGTAAAGGCAAATCTGAAATATAGTGTATTTAATTTCTTTTCTTTTTTTTCCCCCTATTTACAAATGAACTACACCTACTTTAAATTTGTATCTAAAAACTTTGGAACATTTTATTAAGAATAAAATTTAAATGTATGTTTCTTGTAAAGTGATTTTACTTTATTTGTGCACACGTTTACATGATTTCCTCTACCAATAAGAAGGAATCAATTTCTTTTGATGTCTTTAACTTATCTTTCAAGGCGCACAGACCTCATCTAATGAGAGTCACAGAACGTGGGCCTTCCAAATCCGCGTTCAACTGCACACCTTTCATAAAAGTTTCAATGTCAGTTACTCTAACACATTTAAGAAATTAAGAAAATAATTCATATCACTAGAGATTTTTTTACCCTAATATAACAAAAAACTACATGTAACGTAAATACTGTCATAACCATTACTCATAAGTCTTAAGACCAGAATCAATGTTCATCTCTCCAAACAATGTTTTAGAGCAAATGATAAATTAAAGAAATACTTGGCAAACATGCATGTACAATCAAATTCATAAACACATGTATTGTTTAATGTACACATACCTACATATATGATGCATAAGTAGTAATGTTGTGAGTTGCATTTCACATTTACTACTAATAATTACATTTAAAGCATTTGTGCTTTGAGTATCTCATAATAATTACATTATTAGTTTATGACATTATAACTTTCAATATTTCCATTTATGTTCTCAAATCAGATTATCAGATTATTATCAGATCATTTCTACTGAAAAACTAATCCTTAATAATTTAAATGCCATAAAATAAACTAATCAATTTTATCTAATGCTTTTTAATGATTTTCATGAAAACATGTCATAACGAAAACACAGAAATTTGAGCACATATCCAACTCACTCAAGAGGAATAAAATGTGTCTTTCATAGTATATTAAATTTAATGTCCTCATTATAAATTTAATATCATCATTTTCATCAGTCTGTAAAACTAGCATGGAGATTTGTTATATGCAATGACATGACTGCAATACCAGGACAAACTCATAATGACCTCTAAAAATGATGACAAGCTTCAAACAAGAAAACTCATTAAACAGGTTGTACAGTTAATTTTGTAAACATGTTCCAAACACATTTTGGCAGAAGAAGGATACAAATATTTCAAGGATAATTTATGGGGTTTATAAAAACTTGACTGCTTTCCAATTAAAGCCATTAATAAATTTTTAAAATTTTAATCTTTTAAGATCTTTATTGCATTTTATCACTTGATTATTGTTGTTGTTGTTGTTTTTAATACAATGTTAAGGAACTGAAACTATGCCAAATTTTAATATTCTATATAAGGAAAAATACTGGAATTTGTTCCTCTACTTTTCAATGTGGCTAGCCAAGAAATACATACATTCACATATATGTATATGCATAATTAATAATTAAAATATTTTAAAATTAAATAATTAAGCAACAATTAAATCCAGCAAAATTATAAGCAGAGAAACAGTGCCCAAGTTTAGTTAAATAAATAACTACAAATAAAACTCTTGGGAATAAATTAAGAAGAAACATAAGTTAGTACATACAGCCTTTAGACACATAAAACGCTAACATAATTTAAGAAGCAAAGAAAATCCCAGGGCAGAGTCAAAAGCTACACAGAGTAACTGCCACCTACAGCTTATTACTGATCACTAACTAAGAAGACTGAAACTCAAATGACTGAGAGATGATGAAAAAGAAACAAGAGCAGTGTAAACCCAATGGACACCTTCACCAGATTTGCAGAGAAGTAGTGACTTGCTAATCAAACTGAAACAACGGAGTTCAGTGTCTATGCCAACTGCTGCTCTGGGTTGTTCTTTTCCTTTCTGTTCGGAAATCATTAGTTCATTTTCACAATGTCGCATAAAGAAGTTAAACAAGAATTGCATATCTGAATGAGGTTCATTAAATTATAGAGAAGTCTCACAAACATCCATGTAAATTATCAATGTACATAATAGAATCATAATATGTCAAAATACCTTGGGCAAGTTTTGGAATGAAGACTTGATCAATACCTAAATGAACTACCAGTAAGCTGGTGGCAGATCTTACTGCTCATGGTGACGTAACTTACTGAGGTCTCTAAATTAGAATACCAGCCATTCTGTGTTAGTCATTAAGAGATTCTCCAGACAGTCTAGTTTACTGCTCAGTAAATGCATGACCTTGGGAAACACCTTGGTTGTTTAAATTCTATGTATATCATCAGTGGATAAATTATGATACTGGTACCTGTTGGTGGAAATCCCTATGAGGATTCACTGAAATAATCCATGACTGATGATAGAATTACAATAAAATTCATCAAGAGGAGAGAAAACTATGTAAGGCAAAATTTCTTACACTAAGAAATGAGGAAAGTCATACTGAAATCAGAAAAAGGAAAAATAAACATTGAGAACATGTTTCTCTTGCTTAGTTTAAAACAAAAACAATTTGTATTTCCTACAGCTGGAGTTTAAAACAGAAAGTCTCATGCATGTGTTGAATAAAGCATGTTTCCCTCAGACAAAGATGTCTTTTGAACCAGTGGGAGTGAATAAGCTTGCCATGAAAGGGAGAGATGTGTCTTCTGGAACAGTAGAGAATATGGGTTCAGTGTCATCCTCAGCCTCACATAATTGCTGTACTAACCATGTTATATTCCAGGGGACAAAACCCACCCATCCTGGAAGGTGTAGAGGGCAACTGTGTAATTTCATTTACATTTTACAATACAATCCTATCTATGCATTTATGTAACAAGATCTTCCCTTATGAGTTTAAAAATATTAAAGCTAAAGAATTTGAAAAAAATATCACAGCTAAAAATGATTAAGTTTAGGATGAAATCTGAAGTGTACTAATAGGTCACTTAGCAAAAATTTTTATGTTCAGAGAAAATTTCTAACTTTATATACTTTTCCAAAATAAAGAAATTAATTTAAGCTCAAAACTTTATAAACGTTATCTTTATCTCTAAATACCTTAAGTCCAGTGTTAAATTTATAGTCTACTAATGAATTACATGTATTAGAATTATCTTTATATGTAGACATATCTATGTAAACATCACTTATTAATCTACCCTTTTATATGTGACCCATCTAGAATAAATCAGAAATGCTCCAAATTTTTGAGCATATTTGTTGATCTTTCACTTTAGATCTCTGTTTAAATAAGATTCTATAAACAACAACTTGTTAGAGACAATGATATACATAGCATACAAAAATTTATGTAAAATATAGTATAATCATTGAAGAGACTGCTAAACCTCTAAATTAATTGATTTGACAGCTTAATGTAAAATGAATAGTCAGTGAGTTCTCTAAATTAAACATTGCATTTTGTTTTTCTTTTAGCAGAAACTTTTGACGTTTTTAATACTTTCTTCCAAACTGCGTATCCTTTTGTATTAAATTGATTCCTTCCTTCTAAACTTTCATTGAATAATATTAACTTTACTTTGACTCTATCTACACTGCATAGCCCAAGATAAGTTGGAAAACAAATACCATGTTCATTTTTTCATATTCTAGATTAGGTGTATCATTAAATTATTTGGTCCAGCTCTGAGTTATTAGAAATGACAGAAATATTTTTCCCAATTCAGACATGAATTGTATAATATCTTTAATATTTGTATTCGTGTTATGTTCTGCTATTTTATTTATATTTCAATGAGAGTATAGAAAATACAGAAATTTATTTTGAGTTGTCTCATTAGTAAAGTTTAAACTTAGACTGAGTTAGTAGAGCAGAACAGGACATTTTAATGTCACCTGAGGCACATAAATCAAGAGAACTTTAATCAAATTTTGATCCTATAAGAAGTACCAGTTCTTCTTCTCCCTTTGGGTTTAACTGGAGTTTGAAGTTGCTTCAAATAAGGAAAATTGACATTGATTACATTTTTCTGAACTTTGTTCATAGTTGAAATTCTATAGTTATGAAATGTAAAGGAAAGGTCAGTATATTCCTTCTTCTAATGCTTCTTTTCAAGTCTGTGATATCATTAACACAAAAAAAGCTTCTCAGGCAGTGGTCAGTCCATCGTGTATATACCCAATTCACATTAAAAGTAATGAAATATGTTCACTCTGGCAACACAGCTGCTTTCAACATGCTGAAACTGTAAGGACGTGGATATGTATGCTCTTCACCTCTGGGAAGTACTTATCTAAAATTTCAGATTGTTGAACCACCACGGGGAAGAATTACTGCTACCGTAAAATACGAAAACAAAAATCTGGCTCCAAAAATGAAATTCAACTTATTTTCTTAAACTCAAATCTCTGATTTGTTGTGTTTAATTTTATTTATTGCTTCATTATTATATTCACATTATTGTAATGAATGTTCTGACTCATAATTTTATCTTTTGCATTCATCCAATAATGTTCCCCATATCTCAGTGATATATCGTAGTAAATCTTAAGGCAAAGTTTCTGAAATTTACATTTATCCTGCATATCAATCAATAAGTTTAAAGAGTGGAAAAGGAGTTTTCACTTACAGTGACTCTTTAAATAAACATTTAAGTTTACTTTTAAGGCATTCAGTTTAAAAGACATGAAGGAAATATATAACCTGAACTTTATCACTGCAGGGTTGATGTGATCTTAACATATTTCTGTAGTTTAAATCTAAAGTTAACTTTGAGTATGAGATCAGCTTTTTCAGTCACATGTGCTAATTTGCAAGACAGGGGTGGAATATGGGCTTTAGCAAGAGGCTAAAGGAAGAACTCCCAGTGGTTCAGGAAATTCTTGCAAATCAGTGGACCCCCAGTTCTTTAGATGTAGCCTTTGAAACCCTGGCGACCAAATGTTTAAAAGGGAGACTGAGCAATCTTTTGCCAGAAAATCGTACAGTAATAAATATAAGAAGTTGAAGGGGTTATTTTGCATTGAATTTCAATAAGAAAATGCTCCTTCTTACCTAGTCAGCAGAGTAAAATCCCATCTATTCCCTCCTCTCTTTTAGAAAATGATAATGTCTCAGCCAGAATTCCAAGGGCACAGTGACTTATCTCCGAGAGAGTGGCCGGGTAAAGTGCACAAGTAAAACACTCAACATGTTTAACAAGTTGAAGCAGCAGCCTGTATTTGGCAGACGACATTGTGAGAATGATTCACTCCTGCAAATGGGCACAATAAATCTCTGCTAAGATGAAGGGATCCACAATGAGAAGGAACACATGTGTTGATCAGAAACAGTCGATTGGGGTAAAAAAGCAGAGATTTCTAAAATGAAATAAAAGAGGTTAGACTGGGGCAGATCATTTTATTATCCACATTGATATGATGTCCCCATTATATTTATAAATTATCAATGATTGTTATTAATATTTAATGTCACACTAATTTATGCTAGTCATATCTATTTCTTAAATCAGTGTTAGGCAATATTTAAATCTAATGCAATATTTAAAAGCCTAAAATAAAGGAATTTCTCTGGGCAATGATTATTATGTTTGGACAGAACAAGATTATTAACACGACTTCAGTATCTATATCACAATCATCATAATAATAACAATACTGAATAGATTTTCAAATTTGTGCAGCAAATACGAAAATAATGTGATTTAGTAGGAGATCATTTGAAATTGATTCACATCCTACTGTGTATTTTTTTATATTGGGAAATTTCCTTAATTTCTTTGCATATTGCAACATAAATATGTTATGATTATGTAATTATTCTTGAATGATGGTCAATTTTACGTGCCACAGAAACTGAATTAAAGGATACATACATAGCTGCCAATGTATTTTTTCTGATTGTGTCTGGAAGGTGATTTTAGAACACACTGCCATGAAAGTCAATGAACTTAGTGGGAACAATCTTATCTCTAGTGAGGGGCAACATCACCTACCCAGCTACCTGCCCAGCTAGGGCAGAAAGGGAGATGCTGGGTAAGTTTGCTTGCTCTTTGACAGTGCAGGGATGCTCCTCTGTCTCTGATCTCGAGCATCAAGACCATGCTGTCCAGATTTTGTACATTCCTTGGCTTCTCAGATTTAGGGTCAAGATTGAGAGTTATACCATGCCTCTTCTGGTTATGAGGTTTTGGGGCTGAGTCTGAACTATTTTATTCTTTTTGCTTGTGTTATTACTTTTAGATAGCTTAGCCCACAATTCTTGGATTTTCTCAGCTTCCAAATCCTGAAAACCATTGATTCTTACATATATATACTTATTATCACTATTTTCCTGCCAAATTCTGGTTAATATATCAAGCAAGTATATTATTAATATGAATTGGATAATGCTTGTAAAATGCTGAACACAGCAAATACTATTATAGTGTGCATTTGACAATTCATTTCCATAACTGATGTCGCTGATAATTTCTTCTCCTATGATAAGAGCCATCACTTGTAAGACTATTTATTTTAAATGAAAAAAAAATGATTTCTCTACAGCATAACAAAGTATTTACTTTCAATATTTAGCATAGTTCATAAGATTTTTGTTTTATATCAACATTTATTATTTATTGAGTATGCAGAAAAATGACTTTTAAATTAGATTTAAAAAAAACAGATGCAGTCATATATTCCTCAAACATTTAGTTATATTCACCATGAACTTTTTCAGAATTCCATATGCTGATCAATTAAAAAGAAATCTTGTATTTAGAAGGAAGAAATGCATATAAAGATACTTCAGTTCTCAAAACTCCTGAATTATCTAGTACACCAGGTAAAATTTTCCTCATATAACCACAGAGGTTGTTTCTCTGCCAAAATACTCAATTTTGTGAAAACAAACCCACAAATTTATATAACATTCTAAAACATTCAAATAATGCAACATTTTCTATGTTACTTCATTTTCTTTCTTTCAAGATCCTGTGACAATAAATACTCTTGATTTTTTTAATCCTTGAAAATATAAACTTACCAAGCACAAAGGACATTAGTCTCTCTTCAATATTCTTTGAGGTGCTGAGTGCAAAATTGGTTTCAGAAATAAAAATGCTGGCATTAAGCTAGCATCTAAATTTGGCAACGGAGAGTAGCTTTTTTCTATATGATACTGAGAGATGCACTAGAAAATGGACTTTTCAGACCCTTGAAGACGTTTGCTGTGTTCCCAGGGAATCAGGGAAAAGTTATACTGAAATCTAATTCTTGACGGAAAGTGCATGGGAATAGAGGACCAACTCTTTGATCTTCAATACACTTCAATAAATGGAGCAACGTTACCTGTTTCCAGTATTTTATCAATCAAGAAAAATCTGATAATAGCATACTCCAATACATTCTGACTTTGGTCCGTTGTTTCCTTTACAGAGTAATTTCCACAAACAAATATATTCAGCTTAATGTTTTTTTTCCAACCCAATTAATGCTTCTTTCGATTTTGGTTTTTCAATTATGCTCAATATTAATAAACAATGATGTATAATGCATTACTTATGCATGTTACTTGAATTAGGATTCTGCTAATATGTCTTTAAGAACTACAGGGTGATTAGGTTAGGTTATTGCATTGTTGACCAATACAGGTCGTATATATCAATGAAAGTTACACTATTACAAGCATTACAGGAAAAAAATACTGAAAAATAATTCCTTAGCTAAATTTAATGAGCACTCAACATCCACTAAAGACAAAAACAGTAGTTCTTCAAGTGTTCCAAAAACAGTTTTTATTATTAAAATTGCATTAGTGATCCCTCTAGATACTGTTTCCCCTATATTTTCTCAGTTTATTATATATTTTTTATTTCTTGAACTTGTTTTTGTTTAATAAAAGTAATGGCTTTTATAGGAAGCTATTTAGCTCAGCAGCACATGTGCCTGGTTGGCAAGTGCAAGGTGGTGAGCTTGATATCTGTTTAAAAAAAAAAAAAAAAAAAACTGTAGAAGTAATGGTTTTTCCTATTGTAATTTTTGTTTACTCCCTGTCACTCTCATTTGTGTTCTGGCTGTTCTTATTCTGTGAGATGCGCTAGAAAACGGGTTTCACAGCCATCTTTCCTAGAACATCTACCATCACAGTCTCACTCCCCTTCCATCACCCAATCCGTGGTATCTCGTTACTGTATGTCCTGCTTCTTCTGCCTCATGCTTCACGTATAATGCAATATCTTAATTTGTATTTCACTTTCTCTCTTATAATTTATTTGGACGTTAAATATGTAGAACTCATGAACATTTCTGACAAACGAGGAATTCGTGCCAGGCATTTTTGTGGACAAAAAGATTCAGCCCTGATCACTGCAAAATTCTTGCCTTCAGAAATATACATCAGTGGTATTGATTAACTCATTTAAACATTATCGTCCCTGTCAAGTACAGTCTTCTGCAAAATTACTCAACAAAAACCCAATTAGTTAGAAACTCTTTGGGTCAAGTCGCATAGGTTAACTCAGGCAACTCTGAGCATAGTAATAAGGTACTGCATCTTACCTTTTCTAGGGTGAACACAGACCCAGCACAAATGGAAATACCTTGTATCCTTCCCCTGCCCCCGAAAATGCCTTGAAAACAAATGATAAATTCCAATGTGAGAGAATAAAGAGGTTTATGGATAGCAAATAGAATGCATTTTCCTTTTCATTTGAAATGATATTATGTGGTTTGAATTTCATTTTCTTGAATATTCTATGTAAAAGAGTGCCAAGTCAGTTTCTCTATATGTGCTGGGTATATGAAAATTATGTTCGTAGTCTATGCCTAGACATTTCTTTCATTTTGCAGCAAATAGAAATGTTACTGTTTTTCTCGACAGAGTAGAGTTCTTTCATCCATAGCTCTTCAAAGTCATTATTGTACTTTAAACAAAATATCTATATGAAATTTTGATATAAATAAAAAAACACATTAGAATACTGTAAACAGTTAATACATGGTATTTTCATATTTTATTACAAAACTGTTTCATGAAGATTTTTAGTATTCGGATTCATTAGTGATAATACACATTTTGCCTTTACGAACAATATTGAGAACAGGTATGAACATACACATGTACACGTTTTCCTTCACACACATATGAGCATGCACACACATGTGCACACTCTAATAGGATAACAGAAATAGGATTAGAGGTACACGAGATCTAATAGAAGGAACATGCAGACACATGAGAGGACAGAGGCAAGGATGAGCTGGGAGAGTCAGCAGTCAGCACACACTTTTGAAGCTTTCTAAAAGAGGAAGGAGGCTTGAATAAAAGGAGTATCGAATGTCTTCTTTGAAAAATACTCAGTTCAATGTCATTGCTTATTTTGCATTGGGGTATTTGTGGTTTTTATAATTTTATAAAAATTCCTTATATTTTGGAAATTAACTCTATCAACTTGCTTGACTTTTCATTCTCCTGTTTTATCATTTATTCTTAAAAGAGAAAGAAATTCTTTCATGTGTAACATGGATCAGTTGGGAGGATTTTGTGAGAAATGAAATAAGGAGTCATGGTAGGAAAATTACAACGTAATTCTACTTCTGTGACGCATCTTTAATAGTAAGCTGATTAAGAGTGATACAGTTGGGAGCTGGGGATTTAGCTCAGCGGCATAAGCCCTGCCTTGGGAGCAGGCAATCCCGAGTTCGATTCCTATATCAATTTAAAAAAAAAAAAAAAAAAAGAGTGATACAATTACAGGACTTGTCAAAATTTGAAAAATGCATGGTCGAAGGGAATATTTTCATGGTGCACAGTTTCACTTATGCTAAATGAATTACTTTTTAAAATATGTTGTGTATTTACCATGGTAATAGTGCAATGGTGGGCATCATATAAGCTGCTCAGAATGTAGAGCTCATTTTAAGTGCTTTCCCACACAGCAGCACAGGCATACTCAGAAGCATCCAGTGAACACGGACTCCAAGAGAAATAGGAAAACTTGGGAGCTATTTTATAAATATATTACTTTATTGTGTTGGTGATGTCATAGAGTTCTATATCTTCAATTTCATCAAGTTTTAGACATCAAACAAACAAGTACTGTTCTTTGATATTAATTATAACTTAGCAAAACTGTTAATTAAATGTTGGTAAATAGCATTTAAAGTGAGTTATTTAAAGATGCCTAATACAAAAATTATATTAATGGGAAGCATTTATTTGTTGGGTTCATTTCATAAGTTAATAAAATACCTTAACAACAATATATAATATTTAAAATAGCAGATACATTTAACAAGAATTTAACATGTTTTATTAGATTTGAGGCATAAAATTATTCTTAAATTTAGGATTAAATTCATAGTAAGTTATAATATTTCACACACAGATATGACAGTGTCTTTTCAGCTTTGCTGGTAAATGTTCCAGTCATAGAAATGTCAACAAGTTATGAGCCATCATTGCATTATTTAGGTAACATGGGAAGTGCTTTTTATAAATCCTTATCATTGCTATCCATGTAAATTAGGTATTCCTGAAATTTGTTAAGTCAAATCCTGAATATATTACTAAATATAGTGTTGGATTTTCCCTGAAATCTAAGTACATTCATAGATTCTATTCTACTGTGTATATCTGTTAAGAGAGGGCATACAATAATCTCCACATGAAGAAACGAATTTCTAATGTAGTTTTGCATGGAGATTTTGTCATTTATAGAGAGAGCTAATGACAATGCATTCCATCAGGACTCCTGGTACCAGTAAGGACTATTTAAAGGACCTGGCCCTTTACACCTTCCACCTGTGTCAATGGCCCAAAGCAGTGGGCCTCTGGAGTTCACATTTTTACAAGGAGAAAAACTTAAGTGTCTCTGAAAAGCTCTGATATTTACATCACTGACAAAATTCTTATTCTTAGTAATACCAGTTATACACCAAGAAAGCATATTATTTTTCTTTCAAAATACCCTATATCCGTTTATTAATCATCATGGGTATATTTATTCAACAAACAATAAAACATCTAGTACTTCCATTAGGCTTGCTATTTCCTATTATGAGCTTTAGAGTCTCAGAAGACATTACCAAAAGCTATAAAAAAAATCAATATGCTCAAAGCTCAGGCCATTTAATGTATTTCAAAGAAAGCAGTTGAGAGATTTAGGTTATATAATGTATGCTTTATTCAAAGGTGCTACAGTTTCTTTCTAAAGTTTTTAAAACCTTAAGGAAAAAATGACTTACTTCCTCATTAACAAGATAACTTTTGGTTAAGTTACTCAAATTTTCTTTGCCCCAGATTGATGTAAATAAAGGAACTAATAAAAATGTTCTCTCTGGGCTGGGGACATGGCTGGGGTGCAGTGCATGCTTTGCCAGGAAAAGCCTTTCGTTCAACCACAAGAAAAACTTTAAATAAATAAAGCAATCATTATTATAATGTAGATATGCGACTAAAATTAAGCAATGCTAGTAAAAATTTACTAATATTTCGAATGGGAAATGTTTAATGATATTAAACATTATTCTGTATGAATAATGGCATACATATTATTTTGCAGAAGTCTTTGGCCTAAAACTCCAAATCAATATAGCTTCACCTTAATATATAGTGTATACTTATCACTTTAATATTGCCATAATATCTCATTGTACAGTACAATAATTTTCTATTAATCTCTATTGACACATTGAGATTTTGTTTTGCTTTCTTTTGCCATTATAAACAATAATGTTATGTCATTGTTGTGTACCTATGTCACATAGTAAGTGTATCTTCTTCCATTCGCTAGAATCACAATCTAAATGCTAGGTCAGAGGACATACATACTTTTGAGCCTGAAAGAGATCTGAACTTTATTTGTCAAAAGTGAAGCAATTTATAGTGGCACTGCAAAGTTCAAGAATGTCCATCATCCTAAAAGTACCCTAAAATATTTTTTTAAAAAATTTTTTGTACATGTGTTTTTTAATATAGCCAAATTAGAATTTTGACAGACAGATCAGCAAAATGTCTGTCTCAACAAATTCACAGTATATTTTAGAATAAAAAGATATAAATTGAGAGATACATGATTTTAGTAATAAATCCTGAAATTATGAGTGCCTGCTGGGGATATGAAACATAATAAAAAATTTGGTTCATTGTAAAGAAATACGCAACAATTTTATGTGCATGGATAATGCCTGATGTATTATTCACCAAATTACTCTTGCAGTTGCTTCATGTCTTTCCTTTCTGTATCCATGACACACAATTTAAGTCAGTATACAAAGTAAATATTAACATTTAAGTTTAATTTCAATAATATGAATACTAATATAATTGAATTGGTAATCATATTAGTTAATATAAAACTAAGATAACTAACAGCACATGTTTCTATTATGTATCTATCAAATTTTAAAATCAGTTTATATAATCAAGATTGTGTCTCACAGAAAATATTTCAGAAGTCTGTTGAAAAGCATATAGCATTTGTTAAAGAGAAGGTAGTAATTAATGTCTAATTCCACAGAAACTATACTATTGAAAATTCTTGCAATAATGAATAGCAAGTGATGGTAATTTTCAAAATTTTGAATTACAGGCATTTCTGTATCCAGCAATGAATTATACACATACTTTAGTTCATCAGCACATATACGACAAAATTTTTGAAACATATCAATTTCATAAAGTATATATATATATATATATATATATATATATATACACATATGCATAGTATAGATTACATATATATGACAATATATAGTTGTACATATATGTATCAAAATACCTAGTTAGGTTCTATGATTATATCTTTTATACAAATTATTGGAAGCTATTCATTCATAAACACAGAAGAAATCTTAATATACAAAGTTTTCTCTACAGGTAAACAATAAAATAATTTTGTCAAATTCTACTTCCTTTTGATTTCTTTTTGTAGAAAATGTTTCTCATTGTCCTAATGATAATCAGAACTTTTACAGATGCACTCAGATATTTTCACTAAGTGCTCACACAATTCACAGGGTGATGCTCCTTTTCAGTAACAAGAATGGAGAAGCAGTTGGTAGGCTCCACAACCTTTAGAAAAATAGTGGATATGAGTATAGAGCTTTCAAGAACTTACTAGAATATTATATATTGAATAATTCTATTGAATCAACACTTACTATCATTTTAAATTATCTATTTATGTAACCAAAATTTTAACACGGACAGTTTGGAAATGTACTCTAAGAAAACAGCACTAATTGGGTCAAGCAAAATTTATGACAGAATTAGATCTTAACAACCACACTATTTACACATTTCCTCAGATTATGGCTTATATTTGGCTGTCCCCAAAGCCTCATATTCTCAATATGTGGCTTTTGGAAGGTGAGTGGGATATGGGAGAGGTGCAACTGCCTTGCTATTACTGAGGTCTGGTCAGTCTCAACAGTAGGGTCACAGGACTCACAGCATGCAAGGATGCAGCTTTCTTCCTTTCCTTCTACTCTGTCAATCACTCGGAAGTAAACACCATTCACCATGTCTCTTTTGTCCTGGAGCCAGCCAACTCTGGATCGAAACCTCTAACCTGCAAAATGTTTACCAAAATAAACCGTTCCTTAATTTGTATGGTGTCAAGTGTTTTGCCTCAGTGAGGAGGAAATTGACTGAGGCTCCTCAATATATTTTAAAACAATTGAAATTTAACAGAACAATTTAAACAATTGCAATGAATCAAATCCACCCCCCAAATGAAAGAGAGGAATAGAAAAAGAGAGACAGAGAGAGAGAGAAAGACAGGAAGAAAGAGAAAGAGAGAGAGAGAAAGAAAGAAAGAAAGAGAGAGAGAAAGAAAGAAAGAAAGAAAGAAAGAAAGAAAGAAAGAAAGAAAGTTTAAACAAGAAAGAGATTTTGTGCAAGATAGAAGTGTAAACCCACCTGATATCCACAAATTTTGGTGATGATGACTATATTAACCTTAACAATACCACTAACATCAGAAGTCTCACCTTCATTCTGATTGTTGTCCTTCATTTATTGGGATCAGATATGGTCCAAATTCTTCTCTCTGCTCATGGTTCTAGATCATGCTTCACATCTTTTTGTAGAATGATTTAGAAACATTAAAAAGACACACCAGATACCTGATAGAATCTCTGCTGGATGATTTGTCTTTGATTGCATGACCTAGAATTCAGTCAGATGATTCAAAGTATTTCCAAATAGTACATGAATAAACGATTGTCTCTCTTAAATGGAAATTTGTCAAATTAAATATTGTTATCCTATCATTAATGATGAAGACCAAGATAAGTGTTGATGGTGTACCGGTAGCCTCCACCACAGAGATTTAAAGGTGTTTTCCAGAATAAAATTATATATCGGGGATGATTATTTAAAGACTCCATCATCCTATAATGATTTGATTAGTTCTATAATATGCAATAAGTATAGAAAGTGGGTGAAGTTAGGGACAACTATTTGTAAGAAGCTAGAGACAGTTAGATAAGGTAGATCTCCAGTGGACTTGCTTTGAAATCTGTATTTCTTTAAATTGTTTTTTATTTTTTTTTAAATGTTCTGTTCTGTTTTGATATGGTTAATCTTATCCTCTTAGAGATGTAAAGCAAATAGGTGGGACTGATAATCATATTACGGAGCTTTTGTTCGGCCATAGAGCAGAATGGTTTGTAGGGTCATTTTTTTTTTAATGTCATTCTATATACTTTAATTCTATAACCTGAACAGCCATTTCGAAGATGACAATTTGTAACTTATCAACTGGCAATTTCTTACCTTTTGTTTGTCTGTAATTTAGAATTATTTCTACCCTTTTTTTTTTAATCTCCATGTATTTTTTTTTCGTTTCCTTTTCTTTAAATAAAAAAAAAAAAAAAGGCTAACACAAGGATTGGGAGGGGGAAATTACAAAAGGCTCTGAATAAAACAGAGAAGTAAATGAGAGCATTCTGTGGTGGGAGAGGCGAGTCGATGTTTTATCAGTTTTGTCTTGCTGTGACAGACTGCATATCTCATAACT
Organism: Cavia porcellus; assembly: GCF_034190915.1. Classification (NCBI taxonomy): domain Eukaryota; kingdom Metazoa; phylum Chordata; class Mammalia; order Rodentia; family Caviidae; genus Cavia; species Cavia porcellus. The sequence goes on along the minus strand of NW_026947494.1, from coordinate 16,581,902 downwards.
AAAGGAATTAATTTCTTATAGTTCTAGAAGCTGGTAAATTCAAGATACAGGTACTTACAGATTTGGTATCTCATAAGAGCCAGGCCTCTGTGCTCAAGAAAGCTCTTCAAGTGATGCATTTCCTGGAAGATAGAAACATTGTTCTTCACAAGGAATGAGGGCAAAGAGAGAGACATAACTGTGAAAAACAATTTTAAAAGCATTAAACTCATTACCGAATCTGGAGCCCTCAGAGCTTAATCACTTCTTAAAGATTCCATATCCCAACGTTATTGCATTGTTAATTGAATTCAGCACTAGCTTTGGAGAGGTCAAACATGTAAAGTTTAGTGGTTGAGTCCTTGAAAATCTTGAAGGAACATAAAATTGCATTTTTCAGGTTTTGAAATTTGACTCTACTGCCTTCTGACTAAACCAAAGTGTGTGCAGTTCTAGGCACAATACTTAAATTAGTTTTGAATATGCTCTATTCCATAAAATATGCGTGTCAAAATTCAAATCATTAAAGTTAATTTGAATTAGTACTATATGTCATGATGGTTGATATCAAATATTATTCTTCTGAAAACTGAGTTGACCACAATTGATATTAAGATTTAGACAATATGTTGATGTTCTTTACAGAGATAATTATTCCTGTTATTAATTCTTAATGTCAAAATGACATGTTAAACAACCATGCCTTGAAATAATGAGGAAGCTATAAATTATAAAGACTGTGTATGCTTTTACTTTATGATATTAACATCCAAGACAAAAATTTGATTACTGAAGACTGACCTGTAATCATGAGTAGTACTATTCACTGATACTGAAGATCTCAAAACCAAAAATGTATTCCAAAGACACATAACCAAGAAAAGTAAAAAACAAGCATGCTAATAAATGCAGAAATTACTAGATGTCTTGGAAGAAAATTTGATGCAGGTTTTTCAGTCTTTGTATAGACAAAATATGGTAGAATAATAATGCTTATAGAATATAAATTCCCTATGAAATTAGATCATATCAATTAATTTGTTCAGTTGGACTCATTTTCTTGAGGAATCACCTAGTATTTATCACCAGACACATTCTACTAAGTCAGGCTGGACTAGAAATAAAAGTAGTATCATTATTAGCAGTATATTTATGGTTAAAATTGTCTGTTTTTGTATTTTGTGTCAATGATATCACGATAAAAAATGAGGTGCCAAAATAAGCTATTTTGAACTACTTTCTATACTAAAAAGAATAATGAATAATTTGACAATTTTATTGGCTATGTATCAAAATACATTTCTTAAAGACAGAATCAAGGAGAAGAAACAACCTTATCTGGTCATGTTGCATACAGATGTACCTCACCATGTTCCTGAGATAAGAAAAAAGGACATCCCAAGACTTAAGAAGGTATTCCAATCAAAATCCAATATAATATTTCCAGTCAGATTACTATTTTGGTAAATAGTTTGTTTGAAAGCAATTTTGGCTCACCTTCCTTGAGCAGTTAAGTGTAACATTAAAGAAAATGTCTGAAAACAATACTACTACATTTCACAGAGGTAATATTTCAAAATCTATTGAACTGTGATACAATTTGAAATCAAAAATTATGAGAAACCTAATCTTTAAAATTTTTAAGTCAAAATGAGTATTTTCCATAATTTAGATTATAGCAAATCTCAACTTCCTGATATAAATTATATAATTCCAATGTTATTTCTACAGGAATTTGATACATAATATATAATCATCAATTAATCTTTGGGCAAGGTTTCCTACCAAAGGGTCACTAAGAGAAAAGTACTAAAAAGTCTGGATGGTTTATAAACTACAAAAGTCTGTTTTCTCTAATTTGCTTCAGTAATGGAATATGGTCAGAATATCAGAAATGGTTTGCTTAACCATCCTGAACTATGAAGTTCAGATAAATATATAATATCTTTTGGTATTGAATCTATCATTTTATTTCTCTTTGGCAAAGCTGAGAATATACAGTACATAATTGGGAAAGGTATTACTTATGGATACACACACAAATAAACTTCAACATTTTGTTTACAATTATTAAATTTTAACACTCTTTATTCTTCACTTTCATAATTAATCACTTCATGTAAAAATAGGGGAAAAAACTCAGCCCAGTTCATACCTAGTTACATGAAATAACCAGCTAAAGTATTAGACCAAATGTATGCCATCTTTTATATGCACACATTGAAGCTGAAGGATAAAATACATCATGATGATGCTCTTTGTAAGAATAGAGTTATTGTAGTGGTCTCAGTTTTATATATGGATACCAAAAAATATGCTTGTAAAAACAATGTCTCTAAAAGTTCATTATGTTAGAAATTCTATAAAAATTCAGAAACCCATTTCTCCTGAATTAAAGTTTACATTATGGTTAATACTTTAGATGCTGTACAGAACATTTTTTGTTTGTTTGCTTGTTTTTTTATATTGCATCTGGGATTAATATAGGGCATCCTGAATCCTAGTAAATGGTAATATCATGAGCATCACAAGTCCAACTTAAATCCCAGGTTGCAGATTATTTTTCAATCTTTAATCCTTTTTTCTCTAATAACTAAACCTCATGTCATTGATTTTATCATATGCTTATCTTTAGGAGTTTATCTGCACTTTTATATATGTAGTGCTATGTGAATACATAGTAAGATTTATTATAAAGAATTAAGCAGGTGGAGAGTCACAGTGCAGGCTGTAATGGAATGAAGCTCAGGAGGAGGCCGTGGCACCGGGGCACTGGTTATCCCTTTTTCCACAGGCAGCATTCAGGAAGAAAGACAGAGGGAAGAGTGAGTAGCTGCACACTCATTTTGCTGGTAAGCCCCAGAGAGGGCCTAAGGCTCCTTTTAATAGCTTTCCAAGTGATTCCTCCACCTCAGTCCAGGGAAACAATCTTTCACCTTGTTGTAGTTCATGACCGTGGCATGGCACAAAGGATGAGAGATTACTCAGCATCTACGTACATTTTAACCTCTAAGCCCAAAGGGGCTGCCTCAACCAAGACCCCTCAGTGTGAGTCTCAGGAGAAAACAAACCTTAGCTGAAAATTCTTTGACTTTTTTTTGGTAAGTCCAGGAAGCAAAATAAAGGACAAAAGAAGGACACTTGTGCAGCAATCCACATAGAGGAAAGGGATAGAGCAGAACGATGGGGGAAGATGAGCCTGGCCTCATAAGTGGCTGACTTTAGGGCTAATCTAAGTGATTAATTAGAACAAGGGGAGAAAAAGGACCACACCACACATTTCTTAAGCTGATGCGTTTTGATTCAACTTGGACTTGTGGCCTCGTGGGCTTATTTTTAATCTTTAATCATTCATTCCTGAAGATTTTGAGTGTGTGCCCCCAACAGTGCCTAATCCCTGCACGTCCATCTCATACACATCTCTGCCCCTGGATAATGCTCCACAGTACCTAAAGCAAGGCAATCAGGGGCTTTAATCACATTTCCAGTTCATTCTTAGAAAAACCTAGATTTGAGTTTCAGTAATACAGTGTGAGTTGTCTAGACAGTTTTCTCACATAATTAACAGGGTTCTATGCTACACAAATATGATACCTTTAATTGGCTTTTACCTGGATGCAGATGGGGCTCCCAAAAAGGTGGCAGTAATTCAAGACCTGTCCACTAATGTCCACATTAGGTTTTCCATATATGGCTAACCAGTAATGAGGACAGAGTCAAAATCTGTGGCAGACCTGCCATTTCACAAGAAGATGTGGCTGAAGTATGCCACTATAATTACTGAGTACAACAATACTGCACTGTAATCCAGGCAGGTTATATTTCTACTGACCCTTCCTCAATGGGAAGCTAAAATTGCTCCACTTCCCTGTTCAAATATATCCTTTAGTTTCTAGAATATTCCTTTCTGATTGTATGTTGATAGTACATAAATAGTTAGGAGATACAAAGTATACTTCCAACTTATTTTTAGTTTTGAACTGCATCTATTTTAGTAAAAACAGATGACACCTTTGACAATACAATTCTCAAAAATCTTTTTGGATCGAAACAACAAACTGTAACGTTTTCAATTACACAAACCTATATTTGTTCATATGTGGAGACAACCTACTATCTACATTTCTTTTATTTTAAAGAAGATAAAACAAAATAAAACCAATCAAAAATAAACCAGTTGTAAAAGATACAGGACTTCAAAACAATATGAAATCAACAATAGTTACCATAGCACCTTTTGATGTTTTCAAAACAGCTGCAGATAACTTCAGATATAGTGAAAATCAAACAGCAGAATAGCCTAGAAATGATAAAAACAAAAGAATGAATGCAATAAAAGATTTCAAGACAAGCCAATAGTAAATCCAAAATTGCTACCATAATATATGTTTCTGTCCTTGAAATAGCTTCTCCTGACATTGGATTTATCATAACCAAACCAAACAAAAGAGAATAAGCCCAATCCAACTCAAAAAAAGAATGGCAATGATATAGGACCTCAAAACAAGGTGATATGGCATCAACAATGCTGCAGCCCTCAGAAGGACATTCCCTCCAGATGCCACACTGTGTACCGCCATCTTCTGAACCTATAATCAGAGCACTGGCCCTAAACCTGCAGTGCTAGTCAAACATCAAACACCACAGACATCCAATTGCATTTCACCTCCTTCGCTGTCACCACAGCCTGTGCTTCTCTGGATAACTGGGTCAATTACAGTGTGGGGGTTGGTATTTCTTGTTGTCCAGCCCACACACCTGAATGCATTGGGGTCTGTGTGTTCCAGTCCAGTGGTTACCCGCACATGGCACTGGATCCTAGAAGGGGTTTGTTTGGTGATGTAGCTTTTCTCTACCCCCAGTCTGTGACTGGTGCAGATTCATAGGCAGAGGTTGGGATCTGTCTGGTCCCGGTCCACTGGTGTCCCATGAATCTATAGTCTACTTCTAACTGAGAAATAAATTTTAGAATTTCTGAGATCCTGAAAGTTTTATGCACACTATTGATTTGCTTGGTCTCTGTCAGTATCCCCAAATCCACATTCTCTCTGTAGCTCTTAGTTTTAGAAATTTCTGCCATTTTAATAGGCCAAGGATGAGAGATTCTCCAACATATTAAGCTTTGAAAAGAAATATTTTTGTTTCTTTCTGCTTGAAAAAAAAATGTTTCTTAATTTGACTTTTTCTCCTGAGGTATTTATCAGATGCAGCACACCCCAAAAAATCAACTTCCTAAATTCTTTGTGAAAATACACTTGAGACTTCTGCTTCCGGCTGCATGCAGAATGCATGAGATTGGAAGCTCGGTGGTGTCCAGCTGCGAGAGACCCAGGGATGCAATTTCCTCCAAGGGCCTGAGTGCTGGCGACCCTCTGGCAGGCACAGAACCTGGGTTCTGGTAAAATGTATTTGTGCTTCTGGGAGAACACGGCAGATAGATAGCAGCAGCTTCAGAGGCTCTCTGAGAAACCACACTTAAAATCTAGGAATGGTGCCGGGCGAGAAATCCTAAGCAAGGGAAATATACTTTGCCGACCTAGGAATGAACTAAACTAAGAGAAACCAATGGGAAATGCAATCCTGGTGATATAACAGGAACAGATAAGGTCTCAGTGTGGAAGCTGGACCCCGTACCACTGGAAGCTGCGATTTGAATTTCCTGCAGCCACTGCTGTATCCCAATTGGCACAGCAAGGAGAGAGGGGTGAAAGCTCTGAGAGTGGGAAGCAGTAAATAAAGTTGAGAGCAGGACTGGCCAGGAGCACTGCATCAACCTGTGGTGAGTGAGGGGATAGGGGACCCTTCCATACAATAGGAGGCTTCAGCAAAAGACATACTGGGAATGGGCAGACTACCTGGAACAGGATGCTGCAGTGACTTCAGTCACATATTCCCCTCTCAAGCGGGATTGGTGGGGAGTTCCTGACCTGTGTGATGCCACTGACTAAGACCCAGTAGGCTAGCCCAAACCAGATCCCAGCACCTTGAGATGCACCCTAGCAGTGAAGCCTTCGGTAGGTTGACCTGCAGGGGCGGGCCCAGCATAGGCTGCACAGGTCTGTGTCTCCCTGATACACTGCAGTGGGTGGGAACACCTAACTGGCGCAATTCAAACAAACTGTAATTGACAAAAAAAAGAAACTGGGCCTCTTATATACGCTTGTATAAAAGAAACAAAAACTATGGGAAGAGGGAACAACAAGAAAGGGTCCTCGCCCCCAATCCTGAGAAACATGCAATATCAGACACAGCACCAATAGACACAAAGCACTATCTCCAGAGCCTCATAGACGAGTTCAGGAATGAAGCTATTAATGACCTGAAGCAAGATGTAAGTGGAAAAGTTAGAGAAACGATAAGCACAGCCCAAGAAAAAAAACAGATGGTAGAATGGAAGAACAGAAAAAAAGGGGAGAATTGTTTGATGAAGAAAATAGAGAAAGCATTGAATACATGAAGCAGGTTCAAAGAGATTACCAGGAAACTAAAAACTCTATTGAAAACTGGCATAAAAGCTTGAAAGAAACTAAGGATAGGTTATCTGAACTGTAGGGCATATTTGTAATACGGGAGCGTGAAATAAAAAACTTCTTAAAAATAGCAAAAAAAAAAAAAAAAAAAACAAACAAACAACAACAGTACAAAGGTTAGAAGATGATAAGAGGATCTATAACTTAAGAATTAAGAACATAAAAGAAGAAGTAGGGACACAAACAAATGGACTACAAAAGCTATCCACAGAAATAATCCAAGAGAAATTCCCTAATTTAGCAAATGGTAAAGATACTCATATATGAGGCATACAGGACCCAGCCACCTACTACCCAAACAGAGCTACACCAAGGCATATAATAATCAAAATTCCAGAAATCCAATATAAGAACAGAATATTAAAAGCCATCAGAGACAAGAAACACATCACTTACAAGGGAACACCCATCAGAATTACAGCAGACTTCTTGACACAAACCATCAAATCACGAAGAGCATGGGGGGAAATAATTCAAGCTTTGAAAGAAAATAACCACCAGCCAAGATTGATAGAGCCTGCACAACTGTCCCTAGAAACTGATGGAAAAACAAGCTGCTTTCAGGATAAAGAGGAACTAGGGGAATTTGCAACCACCAATTCAACTCTACAGAGAATACAGCAGGATATTCTAAAAAAAAGAAAATTCCAAGATTCCAGAAATAGTACTAGAGAGGCCACAATGAATGGAGCAGAAAGCTAAATGAAGAAGACAAACTGACAACAAATGACAGAAAAAGAGCTCAGCAGAAATGAGGCAGAGAAGATCAGATGGTAGGAACAGCTTTTTTGGAGCAAACAAGACATCATAATAGCTAGTGCTGATTTAGTATCATCTTGTTTTGAAGTCCCATCAAACTTGTATTCTTCTGTCTCCATTGGTCTTAAAAGGTTGTATCTTATTGGATTTTATTATATATGATAATATAAGTAAAAACTTTTATAGACAAGGAGATTATACAGAAACCATTGTTCATTTTTGGTTAATTGGTTCTAAACACCCTATAATAATGTCATTCTCTTGAATGGTTTTATAGTGTCTTGATATGTTTGATGCTACAGTATAAGAAGTTATACTAAAAGATTTCAAGGAAAGCGACACTATGATAACTATTTTTATGTCAGGATATCTTGTGGTGAAACACTATTTTGCTTAAATGGTTATGTTTTGACCTGCGCTGTTCTGTTGTTATGCCATCTTTTATCTCAATCCCCCCACTTTTTAAAAATTATTTACTTTTTTATTTTTATCTTTTTAAGGGAGATATAAATAAAAAAGCAGAATACATTATAGTAACCTACTTTGATTTCCTATTAACTTGATTTGAAATCCTGTATTGCCCTCATCATCTTGTTTTGACTGATTTTCCCCTATTTTTCTTTGCTTGATAGTACTAAGTTTGAAAGTATAGGCAAAACTGTGAAGACAATAAGAATCATTATGACTTCCATTCCGGCTATTATCTTCTTTTAATGTCCTGTAACGTCTCCAGTGCTTAGGTTTTATTCTTTCCTGTTTTGTTCAATTTTATTATAACTGTCAATTCTTCTTAAAATAGCAAGAGGCAGTATGGTAACCATCGTTGATCACCTTGCATTTTGTTTTTACATTATGTATTATGTCCATCCTTTTGATTTGACTGACTCTGTTCTGATATGTCGCATTTGGTTTTAATCTCTTCACAGAAAGTAATAAGAACTGTGGGAGTAATAAATCCCAAAATGTGTAATTGTCATTATACAAAAGAAAAGAAAGTGCTCTAAAGTTTATAACTGCATATATATTTAAGTGTATAAGATAGATAACCATATTACTGAGGTTTTTTGGATCATTGAACAAAACTGTTTGCACTCTCACTGTTTGAAAGTCCACTTTATATGCTTCAATTTTGTAACTTGGACAACTATTTCTAAGATGAGAATATGTAATCTATTAACTAGTGATTTCTTCCTGCTTATTTTTTAAATTTTGTTTCACTTATACCTTTTTTTCTGTTTTTTTTTTTGTTCTTTTTCTCCTTAAATAAAAAAAAAATGTATTTGTGTTTTCAAAAAAAAGAAAATATACTTGAGCTAACTCTATGTCCACAAGGTATAATTTTTTTCTTTCATTTTATCACTGATAATAGGTTTGATAAAATTCTAACATTAAGGTAAACAGACTGGTAAGGTATACAGACTGGCCTTGAAGAATGTAGAATTACAATTTCTCATCAATCTTCCATTCTTCATTAGCATTCACATATTTGACCTTCCAACATTTCACTTCACTGTCAACTTCATATATTCAGGTTTTATTAAGTAAATTGCTATTAATGGTACCTAATGCTGTTTTGCATGATTGTTTCTTTCCAGAAAATCTACCAATAATGAAGAATTCAGGGGAAAAAGGTCACATCTTCTGCTACATGTACTGCCAGGTAGACACTCTCCCTTAAGACCAGTTTTAAATGACAGCTGATTTCAGCAGGCAGAAAGGACTATGAAAGTTTATGTTGACCTGACCAAAGGCAAACTGTTAATTACTGATCAAGAAACCCAGAAATACATTTAAAGGCAGCACAAATGCTGTATGCTAGTCTAGTATCATTTTTGACATAATCTGTTTCCAGACTCTTTTGAAAAACACAAATTTGATTTTACAAAATCACCATTGTAGTGCATTTTACTGAGTGTTTTATTCTAAATTCAAACTCATTCATTTGAAGATGTATCCAAGTCATCTTCTAAAGGTAGTTCTCAAAGACTTTCCACTTTTATTTGGCACTCTGAAGACATTTAATATTTTCTATTCTGATGCAAAATATTACTTTCCCACTTCCATGTATCAGAATCCCCAGGACTTCTTGACACATTATCAACTGTGCCATCTCACTAAACAGCAACAAAAAAATCACAAAAATTAAACCAAAAAAGCGCAGTATCTTCTCTTTTCTCAATATGTTGACTCCATAAATCACAGCTCAGTTTTGCTCACTGTGTTATAGACGGTTATTTTCTAATCTGTAGTTCTTTGTAGTCATGGTTCAGTTGCTTTATCTCTGAATGTCACCTTGTGTATGTCACCATCAAAGCATCCATCACGCTGTGGAGGGGTTTGTATTTTGCCATTCACTCTTCCAGAAATCATTGAGCTCCACCGTGTACCACACAAACCAGTGCTTGGCAGACAACTTTACACACGAAGACATTCCACACATGTTCAGAGACAATATTTAAGTTAATAAATATCCACAATAAATTTAAGAACATTTATATCAGTCAGGAAGCTTAATAGGACTCTCCCTCAAAATAATCAAGTCATTTGTGAAGAATATACAATATATATTCCACTGAAAGGTTACATTTAATTAAGATATTTATGAGCATAGTGATTTTTTATAAAAGATTTTGTTTATTTAATATCTTAAGTAAATAAGTAAGACTATATTCTAAGGAAAAAATTGATTCTTCAGCCCTTGGAATATCCTTGCTGTGTAAGTTCAATATCTCAACACAAAAAATAAAAAGTCACTTTTTTCAAGATTTCCTTTTTTGTATATTAAGCAGCAGTTATTGAGCTCATTGGACTGCAAAATACAATAAACGTCTTCATTCCACGGCCAAGCTATTCATCTGCACTGAAGTGAAAAAAGTGTGCAATGATTTTTTGAAAGGCTACTGCTTTGTCAGAAATAGAAGGTACTGCCAAACTTTCCTTAGAAAATAAAACATGTTTCTACCAATGTTCTGCTACATAAATGGATTTGTTTTCACAAACATTTATGTTTTAATAGGAAAGGTTTATTCCTGGAATGGGGAGGGGATGGACACAAATTGTACAGCATCGTCCTCTCTCCACTTGTATTTTTGAAGCAGACCTTGAGCGGCCATTGCTGACATTTGTGTTCTGGAGTGAGGTCTGATTTTGTGCTGTGAAGGACTGAAATTTAATCATGGTCCATGAAAGTGAACAAACAATAAGAAAGATTGTGCGTTGGAAATATAACAACATAAACTTTGAAAAATAACACATTATCAGTTGGGCAATCAATGAAAACAAATATATGAGGAGTGTAGAATACTCAGGGTTTGAAGAAATATGAGAGAAACTAGGGAAACCACCCTACATAGAGGATTAAAAATGGGTTAGAAATGAATGCTGGAGGTAATTATCTGAATTGCTATACAGTCACGTTTATCTCATTTGTCAACAGGTATAGCTTTTAATACAGGAAGGCAGAACATGAAAAAAGAAAAATATCAGTCCAGAAAATCAATTATTGAGTAGGCATAATTTTTTAATTTAATAGGACAAATACATTTCTAATAAAAATTTAAGAATGAACAGATTTAAATAAATCAACTTTTTCTTTTTTAGATTTAAATATAATCTTCCTGTATTTTAAAATATATTTTCAGTTGTGTAGATATTTTCTGGGAATTTGGTTATTGAAGCAACAGTTTTACTTACTTATATGAATGGATAAAGCCTATGTAAAATGAAATTTGAAGTTTTGAAGATTTCCAGCATAATTTCTGAATCTGCACATCATCTCCAATCCATGTTAATATGGTGTTTCAATATGTAACACTTTCTTGTGTTCGTTAGATCCTTGTGGGAATGTCCACTACAGAGTAACTTCTGTAATTCATTTTGAAACATAAAATGTGTAGAAATATCAATTGCATTCTGTAAATTTGTACTAAATAAACAGATTTGTTGTTATTAGCATAAAGCAGTGAAGTAATATAGACAATGTCAGTCATAAATGTCTGGAAAGGTCCTTTCTTCTTCTGAGACTATCACATATGTGATGCAGTCAATATTACCCTCATTTGAAGGCTCAGTCTTTTGTTTCCCTTGTGGCTAAGGAACAACCTAAATTTATTGCACAGTATGGGAGTGTTTTCCAAAACTTCTTAATAACTTCTGCTGTAGATTAATGGAAGCTTGATGAAGAGCAAGCCATAGCCTTGTATCTAGTGATCTTGAAACAAAATGAGAAAAAACATCGAGGAAACTATTATCCTTGGAAATCCCCAAGCTTTGCCTCTGCTTATTCTTTTTTCAAATGTCTAGTCGTCAGACCCAGAAGGCTGATTTGTCCAGGAACTTCACCTGAGTTTAAGAGAATATTTTAGGGATCATACTGCAGAAAACTACACTAATTTTTAATTTTCTATATTTTGTGCTGTAATATTTAACAACACTCAACTTTGGAAACCTGTCCTTTCATGGATATGCTTTCCTTGTAGAGGGAAACAGAAAACTTTTGTCTGACTTTTTAAAAATTGAAAAATCCACTAGACACCAAAATATTACTTTTCATAATATTGTTAACAAGTCCAGTGAAATGACAAGTGGGGATGTGTGTTTTCCCTTTATTAACCTGGTTCTAAAGAAACAAGTACAGGTGTAGACACAGGTGTAGGCAGATCAGAATCCAGACTGCACAGGAAATACAACAAAGAATCAACAAATGAGACCTCACCTTGTTAAAAAATTTTGTACAGCAAAACAAATCACCAACAAAGCGAAAGACTACTAACCACGTGGGAAAACATTATAGCCAGTTTTCCCTCCAGTAAAGGACTTACATCTAGAACAAGGATAGAATTGAAAAAAATCAGGCCCTCAAAATTCAAAGACCCGATCCAAAAATGAGCATTTGAAATGAAAATATACTTCTCAGAGGAAAAGTAAAACAGCAGTAAATATATGAAAAACACGTTCAGCATCTTTACCCATTTGAGAGATGCAAACTAAAACAACACTGAGATTCCATCTCACTCCAGAAAGAATGGCCGTCATCAAGAAAACAACCAATAACAAATGCTGGAAGGACCTTGGAGAAAAAGGAATGTCTCTAAACAATTAGTGGAGTGTAGAATGGTGTAATAACTGGAAATCATATTGGAGATTTCTCAAAACACTGAAATTAGAGAACTCTTTCCACCTAGCTATTTTCCTTATTGGTATATTTTCAGAAGAATTAAAACTATTATACCACAGTGACATATGGGCTTACATGTTTGTAGAAGCAAGACTTGTAATAACCAACTCTTGGAAACAACTCAAATGCCCAGCAAACAAGGAATGGAGAAAAATGTGTTCATTAATAAATTGAAATAATAGCAAAAAAACCCACCTGACACTCATAAGTAAATAAATGCAACTTGGGACCATGCAAGTAAGGAGAATTAATCACACTCACTAGTGTGAGAATCCGACAGAGTTAACAAGATAAAAAATATACAATAATATTGTAAGTCAAGAAGAAACTGTTCCACAGAAAAGAAAAACTGTGATGACAGAAAGGGGAAAAGAAGGAAGAGAAAAGGAAAAGAAATATATGTATATAAACAGAAGACAGAAGATTTCTCTTGGTTCAATGGAGGGAAAGTTTTGTGCTAGTAATTTTCTGGACCATGTTTTATGCCTATATTTTGTTCTCTGAACAACTGTTGTGTGACTATAACAATACAAAATATGTTTTGTATTGTAACTAGCCTTTTTTGAAACTCTGATTTATTGTTATTTCTTACTTTTACTGTTTAAAATTAAAAACAAAAAAATTCATAAGTAAGAATAACTATGTAAATAAAAACAAAAAAAGCCTTAAAATGACAGGTGCCTCATTTTCTCAAATACATTTGAGTCATAGTATCATCATGATAGTCAAAGTGATGGATCATCTTTAAATCATACTCAGTGTCATCATGGTGGTAAAGATGATGTTTCAGTGTGTGACGAAAATAAAAAGCCAACACTAAACAGAGGTGTATTATAGTTACTCAGCTCTCCCTCAGTGGAGAAGTAGCACTGGAAGAGAAGGGAAAAAAGAATGTCCATTAAAAAGAAAGCTTTATTTTACTGTAATGAGAGAAAGAATGGTAGAGAAGAAAAGAATGATGAATTAACAACTATGATCAGGCACACGGACACTGAAGCTCACTTATATTTTGAGTTGTTTTTTTTTAACTGACAAATGCTGGAGTTTTAGGATGCATGCTTGTTTGTCACATATATGGTAGCTTTAATTAACATGAAGACATTTTTACTATAGTAAGGAGATAACCTATAATGTATTCTATTTGTATTATGACCTTCATGGTAAAGTTCTATATTCATTCTAGATTATGAAAGAATTTATAATTTAAGGGCCTCCTGAATTCAGTTTTTATTCCAAGCCCTTCCATTTCTAAATGTTATTGTCTTACCAGAACTCTAATATTCAAGTGATATTTATCATCTTTAAATAGCTTATCTGTAGAATCCTGCCTTTCAGTTAGGCAAATTGACCTGTACGATTGTAATATTCAAGAAAGAAAGAAAGTCATAGTTCACTACATAGAATTATAGAAGCATTGGATACAATAGTGGAACTCAAGGTCCTCTTTTCTTACAAAGATAAACACATCATATCTTTTCAATTTGATCACTAATTATCTTTACTGCAAGTTTTGTTATGAATAACCACGTGGTGTTGTGTTATGTTTCATTTTTTTTTTTTTTTGCGTGACACAGGGCCTCACTATGCAGTTCAGACTGGCCTTGAACTCACTATGCAGCACAAATTGTCCTCAAGCTCACGGTGATACTTGCTGCTTCCTTAGTTTCCCCAGTGCTGGGATGAAAAACATATGCCGCCATGTCCGACTTGGCACATCTGTTTTTCACTATGCCAATTTATGTCATTTTATCACACCAAAATTCTTACCAAGATGCATAATCTTGTTTTTCCAAAGAGGTGGGAACTTTGCTATCTCAAATCATAGTGATCTCAAAGCAAGTGCCATAATATTTTGCAATATGAGTACAAGAAATATGAAAAAGTTAATGACAAACAAGGGAAACATGTCATTACATAGAAAGTGGGTTATTGTCAGATTAAATGTGGGTAGTAATCACACCAGGACAGAAGTCAGATATCTTGTACTATATTGCAATAGGGCTCCAGACAAACGAGTTTCTGCTGAGTTTATGACTGATACATTGTAAAACTTATTTTTATGAATGTAACATATAAATGATCAAACCAGTTAGTCCCACTTCATAACGGAAGAATGTGCAAGCTATAAAATGAAATTGCTATATACAAAAATTAATTGCTCTGCTTCGTACAGTCCTGTAGACATGTTTCCACAACTTTTACTTTTCCTACCCGTTATTGATAGTACAGATTTCTTAGTGATCTCAACCAGTGTTTTTAGTACCAGCCTTGTTTGTTTCAGTCATATCCTTTGCTGTGGTTGAATGTGTTTTCTCAGGACTTCAGGAAAATAGGAAGATACTATGAGTTTATCATAAACAAAAATCATTCAATTTATAAAATCACTTGTGTTTCTGACATCTGACATTTCAACCTTTTTATTTCAACAAGGGTGATTTTAGATAGCTTTGTGTTGTTTTTTGTATATTTCTTGAGAGATTTATCATGCCATTGAGAGCTACTAGTAAAATTTATAGTAGCTTCATGCCACACTGTAGAAAATCAGATAGATAGATAGATAGATAGATAGATAGATAGATATACACACAATATGTAAATATCTATATAGACAATGATTTTAAAATTCTACTCTAAACACTATGCCCTTTTTCTCTCCTTAAAATGAAAAACAGTGATTACAATGTGACCCACACAATTATTTATTTTTCTTTATTAACCTATTTGTTGGAACTGTGAAAAAGTGGATTTTTTTGGTTTCACTTATCTTTGTGACATTTCTGGACTAATTTTAATTAACTTTTACTTCATTTGATGTCACAGTGCTCTGATTCCTTTAAAATGTCAGATTTTAGAATGCTGACATTTTCTTGGAAAGAGCAAGGACCTGAACGAGTTAATTAGGAAGCACTGGTCACTTGGAGATTCCTGTGTAAAAGTCAGTTTATTTTGTAGATAAACTGATGCCCCTGCAGGCAGAGAAACATTTTTCAATGTGATACCGAAATTGTTTTGTATTCTAAATTGTGTTCCACACTTCTTTCTGGTGAGAGAACTGACTATGTTTTTCTTTTTCCTAATTTAAAGGTCTGATAATAATCAGGAAAACAAATGTACTCATTTTAAAGTTTCTTGACAGGAGTTTGTCACAGTGTGTTTACATTATATTAATAACTGTGCTTAACACAGGAAGACTATAATAAATGCTTCTTTTTTTTTAAATTTTTTTTAATTTTTATTTAAGGAGAAAAGAAAAGAAAGAAAAAAAAAACAGTGAAGGGGTACCAGTTATACAGATTTACAGAATAAAAAAATGCGCACTAGGAAATCACAAGTTAATGGATTACATATTGCCACCTTAGAAATAATTGTTCAAGTCACAAAATTAAAGCTTGTAGAGTGGACATTCCAACAATGATACTGCAAACAGTTCTGTTCAATGATCCAATAAAACTCTGTGATATCATTTTCTATCTTATATATTTAAATATACATGCAGTTATATAGTTTAGAGCACTTTCTTTTCCTCTCTTTTGTACAGTGACTATTACACATTTTGGTTTTCATTGCTCCCACGGTTCTTATTGCTTTTTTGGAAGAGAGTAAAACCAAATGTGACATAACAGATCAGAATCGGTCAAGTCAAAAGGGTGGACATAATAGATAATATAAAAACATAATACAAGGTGATCAACAATGGTTACCATAATGCCTCCCGCTATTTCTAATAGAATTGCCTATATCATTAGTTGTAATACAATTGAACAAACCGTAAAGAATAAAACCGACAAAACCTAAACATTGGAGATATTGTAGGTCTTCAAAAGTAGATAAAAGTCAACGAGAATGGGCGTCATAATGAATCTCATTATCTTCTCAGCTGATGCCTAAACTTTCGAACCTGATACTATCCAGCAAAACAGAATAGAGGAACCTCAGTCAAAAACAAGATGGTGAGAGTAATACAGGGCTTCAAATCGAGATAATAGAAAGTCAAAGTGGGTTACTATATTATATCCTGCTATATTTTTCCCTTTAATTAAGTGGATAAAAATAAAAAAGTAAATAATGGAGTGGAGATTGAGAAAAAAGAGGGCATAACAGCGAAACAGGGCAGATCAAAACATAACCATTTAAGCAGAATAGTGTTTCACCACCAGATAATCCTGACCCAAAAATAGTTACCATATTGACTCCCTCCCTGAAGTCCTTGAGTACAACTTCATATACTGTAGCATTAAGTATATCAAAACAATGTAAAACCATTTAAGAGAATGACAGCATTATAGAGTATTTAGAATCGACTAACAGAAAATGAACAATGGTCTCTGTGTAATCTCCTTGTCTTTAAAAGGTTTTTGCTTATACTATCGTACATAACAAAATCCAATAAGATACAACCTGTTTAGACCATTGGAGACAGAAGAACAAAAACTAGATGAGACTTCAAAACAAGATGATACTAAATCAGCATTACCTATTAAGATGTCATTTTCTCCAAAATAGCTGTTCCTATCATCCAATCTTCTCTGTCTCATTTCTGTTGAGCTCTTTTTCTGTCAGTAGCTGTCAGTTTGTCTTCTTCATTTTGTTCTCTGCTCCATTCCTTGTGGCCTCCCTGCCACTATTTCTGGGTTCTTTGTATTTTTCTTTTTTTAGAATATCCTGCAATATTTTCTGTAGGGTTGAATTGGTGGTTGCAAATTCCCCCAGTTCCTCTTTATCCTGGAAGCACCTCATTTTCCCATCAATTTCCAGGGACAGTTGTGCAGGATATCTCAATCTTGGCTGGAGATTATTATCTTTCAAAGCTTGAATTATTTCTCCCCATGCTCTTCGTGATTTGATGGTTTGTGAAGAGAAATCTGCTGTAATTCTGATGGGTATTCCCTTGTGAGTGATCTGTTTCTTGTCTCTTACAGCTTTTAATATTCTGTTCTTGTATTGAATTTCTGGAATTTTTATTATTATATGCCTGGGTGTTTCTCTGTTAGGGTTGTAGGTAGCTGGGGTCCTGTATGCCACATACATTTGAGTATCTTTACCTTTTGCTTAATTAGGAAAATTCTCCTGGATTATTTCTGTGAGTAGCTTTTGTAGTTCACTTGTTTGTGTCCCTACTTCTTCTTTTATGTTCTTAATCCTTAAGTTATGGCTCCTCTTATCATCTTCTTGTCTTTGTATTATTGTTGTGTGTTTCTTTGTTATTTTTATGAAGTTTTTCATTTCATTCTCCCATGTTTCAAGTCTGCCCTCCAATTCAGATAGTCTGTCCTTAGTTTCTTTCAAGCTGTTATGCCAGTCTTGGGTAGACTTCTTAATTTCTTGGTAGTCCCTTTGCACCTGCTTCACATACTCAATGCTTTCTCTGTTTTCTCCATCAAGCAATTCTCCCCTCTTTTTCTGTTCTTCCATTCCACCATCTGCTTTTTCCTGGGTGGTGCTTAGCATTTCTCTAACTATTCTGCATACTTCTAGCTTCAGGTCATTGATAACTTCATTCCTGAATTGGTCTATGAGGCTCTCTAAATGGCGCTTAATGTATATTGGTGCAGTGTCCAGTATTGCCTGATTCTCAGGATTGGGGGCCGAGGAGCCTTTTTTGTTGCTTTCCTTCCCCATATTTTCTGTTCCTTATAAAATGCAATCTTACACAGGAGGCCCAGCTTCCCTGCCTGTCAGCCACAGCCCGATCAAATTGCGCTGGCTAGTTGTTCCTGCGCCCCAGGGAGTTGCGGAGGAGGCAGCTCTCGCGGGGGTCGGTCGCTCCTCCAGGCCACCGTCAGGCTCTGGGATCTGGGCTAGGCCAGCCTAGGGAGTCCGCCAGCAGCGTCACGCAGGCCAGGCACCTTTCACCAATCCCGTCCGAGAGGGGAATGTGCGGCTGCAGCTGCCACCGCGCCCTGCTCTTACAGGACTGTCCGAGCCCAGAAAAACCTCCGCTGGAGTCAAACTGTGGTAGGGAGTCAGTTCCTCGCTCACCTCGCCACCAGTCAGCCTTCCTCCCTGTCCGTCGCGTTTCCGACTCCGTTCGCAGACTCCCGTTCCCAAAGCTCGGTGGGCGCGTCTCTCCTTGCCGAGCCGCTGTGGAGGCAGCCGGCCGCCGGGCGGCGGGAAATCCAAACCGCGGTTTCCAATGGCGCAGGGACGAGCCTCCACACCGAGATTTTTCTGTTCCTATTTTAGCGCCAGGACTGTATTCCAAGTTGGATTCTCTCAGCCCAGTTCGTTCCTGAGTCAGCAGAGCATATCTCTACTGGTTCGTATCTCCTTAGTCCGCTTCATTCCTGGCCTCTGAGCCGAGTCTTTAGAGAGCCTTCAGTAGCTGCTGCTGTCTGTCCGCCATGTTCTCCAAGAGTCCAATAAATGCTTCTTATGTTAGCGCTAAATGAAAGAGTGACAGAGAAATAGTAAAAAGGAAGACGTGATTCAGACAAAAGGTGAAAAAATGGTTGAAAAGTTACAAGAATTGTTTCCAATGAGACAAATGAACACTTGAACTTCATTCAACCAAAGGCAGCTGAACATTTGATGCTGAAGTAATTTTGAAGCTGAATTCATGTAAATATTTAAATATAAGCATTTGGAGATCATAAAATTATGAGGCAGATACCAAATTCTGAAGAATACAAAAAAGCAGCTTAGAGATATGAGTGGGTAAGGGAAAAAGACTGACTGTGACACTTTTGTATTTACATAAGAGAATATTAAATTCGAAATTTTACATATAAAAGTTGTTTTTTGGTTGTTTACATGACCCATGTTGTGAAATATATAATGAAGTACCTTGTTTGGTTTAGTATTTCCAAAGAGTATTTTTAGAATTTAGAATAACAGTAAATAAGATACACAGTAATTTTTAGTGCTTTGGGGTAATCAATATCTTACAAACAAAATTGTCTATTAAAGAAAACATAGAATTAATATAGAATAGCAGTAAATTCAAAAAATAAAGGCTAAATAAGTGAAATTAAACTAACCATGTGTATATCTAACCTTTAATTGTGAAGAATATATGTTAGTATATATAAATTTTTATCTGGTGTCCATTTTCCATATCTAATCATGTTATCCAGGCAAGTGGTTGAACCACTGAGCAAAATCCTTCACCCATTACAGTGATTTTTATATTGTCTGAAAAACAAGAGAGAAAAAGACAGAGAAAGAGATATATTTTAACTACTACTAATAAAAATGTTTTAATGAAATGAAATAATGGAAATATATATTAACTATTCATTGGGCTATTTATAGATTTTGAAGGTAGACATAAACATGAAATACATGAGGATGACTTTTTGTTGTTGTTGTTGTTGTTGTTGTTGTTGTTTTTGTCTTTTTTCCTTTTTATCGGTACCAGGGAACAAACTCACGACTGCCTGCTTTCAAGGTACCAGGGATCAAACTCATGACTGCCTGCCTGCTTTTGCCGGTGAGCTAAACCCCCAGCCCCGAGGATGATGTTTTTTTAAATGATGGTACGAATGCTATGTTACGTTTAGAATTTTTGGTCCTGACTTAGTGATGGGGTCCCTAGCACTCTGCCTTGTCTCCCACATTCCACCAGGTGAATTTAATGCATTGGACAAATCTCTACCCTAGCTAGTTTGTGATAGTTGTGTTATTAGATCTTGAATCATTACCACTAAGGCATACATTGTGACACTGATATTTGTTGGGGAGAGAAGCAGGAAACCAGGAATCAAACTCAGGACCTTGCACTTATCAGGCAAGCCCTTGTGCTATTTAGCTACATCCTCAGCCCTAAATTGTGACCTTTACATGAATCCAAATTTAAATATAATCAGATATGTTCAAAACTTTCATTTCCAAAGCTGCCAACATGTAACATGTACCTGATTTCTCATCACTGCATTGTCAAACCAGCTGGGATTCAGAGAAATTATTTTATATCCCTGCTGGGCAATAATGAAATGATTTTTCACCCTGTTTGAAACTCATGAAGATCTGCATGAAATGGAAATTGAACTGAAATCCATAAGGTATCAACCAGAGGATCCAGTGCATGCATATATATATATATATATATATATATATATATATGCATTTTATATTTTTCTATCCTCTGTTCTCTTTCTTGCAGACATATAGATAATGAGACTATATATTTATATGTATATATATATATATATATATATATATATATATATTTCTCTCAACTCATTGCTCATTGAAAAGGCAGGTTTCACCCTTGTGTGATCTCAGCAAGCATTTAACAATAGTTAATTTCACAAAGGATCTGAAAGCAGTTGGGCATTATGATGAAACAGAAGGCTGTTACTAACTGTATCTAATGTGGGAATGTTGATTATTGATCCCTTAAGTCACAACTAGTGTTGGTAAAAATGTAGCTAAAATTATCATGAGTCAAACTAGAGGAGTCAAATTTGTTACTTTTTTATTGCTTGTGCAAATCTTAGATGTATCCAAATGTGACAAATTGCTATCCTTTTTTAAAACAAACTAATGTCATCAACAATTTTATATTTTACATTGACACTAGCTTTTATGCTTCAAAAAATTATAAATAGATACTTGAGCAACTATCTCTAAGATGATAATTGTAATCTATTAACTGGTGATTTCTTACTTTTTGTTTGTTTGTTCTGTATTAATTGTACACTGCTTTGTTTTGTTTTGTTTTTTTCTCTTTTTCCTTTTAAATAAAAGAAAAAAATATAAATAGAACAAAGGAGAGCACTCTTTTACCCATGAACTGAGAAAATTATTTTTGATTAATTAAATAGGTACGGCTTTAAGAAAGGGATAAGTTTCCTGGCATAGCTGCACATGCCTGTAATCTCAGCAGTTGGAGACTGAGGCAGGCAGATCACTGTGAGTTTGAGACCAGCCTGGGTTACAAAGTGAGTTCAAAGCCAGCCTGAATTGTGTAGCAAAACTCTGTCTCAAAAGGACAAATAAGTAAGGCATAAATAAAATTGGTCTAAATTACAAAGGTAAGATAATTTAAAAATAATTGTTTTTTGCAGGTAGTTTTCTTCTGAATTGAAAAATACAGAAAAATTTCTTTAATTTAATATTACTGCCTCTTCACCATGAGAGCTGAACAAAACTTATGAAGACAGTCTTATATAATACATGAATGCTTAGATATCTCCAAGGTGGTCTTCATATGCAAATTGTATTAAAATGATCTTGGTTTTAACAGATAGGGCAATGTGACTTTACCCTAGCAGATTATGATGTATGTACCCATTTATGGTAGCAATGATGACACCTTACATAGCTATATCAGCTTTCTTTCTCTCATCTTTATGACCTAAATAATCAGTTCTACTGTAAGTTTTTTGAAAACTCAAAATTTCCAAGCAATAGGCATAAGGAAAAAAATTGAACTTGGCATAGAATTCAGAATTTCATGTAGGACTTTGTCTGTTACAAAGAGTGAAATCTGCATTCAACTGCACCAAGTTACCTAGAAATACATAAAAGAACACATGGAATCATGAACACAAGACTCTGAGGACTTTCTCTGGAGTCACCGCCCCTGCCTGCTTTCACAGGACCTTACTTTGACCACTTTCCTAAACTCCAAAGCACATCAGGAAGCCTATTGGCCCCATACTGAGCTTTCCCTTTAATTTTGCCCCTGTTTTATCAGTTTAATGTTATTTCTCTTCTTTACAATTGTCTGTCCTCTGTTCTCCTTCTTGCAGAGTCACAGACAAGCAAACTTCAAATTCTTGTGAAAGTAATTTGACATTTTTCTATATAGTCTTTATTTTTCAATTGTGTAACATGCATAATCTGTGCTACTGTATCTCTTTTTATGGAAAAAAGTAAAACAAAAATTCACAACAGAAGAATAGATGGATAACAAGAGTTAATACATTGCACATTATTTTTGAAGCAGTTACTTGGGATACAAGGTATGAACACCACAATTTCTCCAATCATTATTAGCACAAGCCTTCCTTTTAATGAAATAAAAGACATAAATAGCATAACTGACTTTTGTTATTTTTTTCCTTTTCCCTACTTCTCTTTCCTCTTTCACCCATCGTAGCTCTTTTTTTTCCTTTTGAATAATTTCTTCCCTTTACACATTATTGTTGACACTGTAAACTTTAAATACTCTGTTTCTCACACTAGAGAAACAATATGATGTTTATACATGTGAGTCTGATTTATTTCTCTTATGAATGTGGTCTTTAGTTGTATATATTTACTTATAAAAGTACTGAGCTTAGGCTTCTTTATGGCAGAGAAGCACCATGACCCCTGAGGCTCCTGAGGTTTTTGGATGAAGGACCACGAGAGGATGAGAAAATAAAGAAAGGACAAAAGAGAGAGTCAACCCTTATTCCCCAAGTGGGAGGAAAGGGATCGCTCCCTAACTGTGGGGACGTTTATTTATACATCCAGCAACACGATGTCACGTGGTACCCCTTTGCCTAGCAACCCATTTCTGGGATTGTCTAGGGGCTTGGTGCTTTTCTGGGATGAAGCTGGTATGTCATACAGATTGCCCCAGGCCCTCTTTGTTCTTGGGGAGGTCATGTCCCAGCCCTGCAAGTATGATCAATTTCTAGCTTCAATGGCTACCAACAGAGTAGTACATCATTGTATAAAAGTGCAACATCTTTGTATCCATTCTTCAGTTGATGGGCATTTGTGTTGTTTCTAAGATCTAGCTATTACAAATTGTGCTGTTATAAACATGAATTGCTGTGGGGTGTTGTTTTTATTTCTTCTTGGCATATAGCCAGAAAGGGAATAGCTTGGTAGAATGGGACCTCTATTTCTAATTTTTTGAGAAATTTTATTTTTTTGATTTCCACAGTCACAGAGTATTCTACACTCCCATCAATAGTACAGAAGTGGGCCTTTCTCCCCACAACCCCACCAGCATATGTTATTGGTTTATTGCTTACTAATGGTCACTTTTTCTGGGGTGAGATGGAATCTCAGTGTTGTTTTAATGTTTATCTCTCAAATTTTCAGTAATGTGGACCACTTTTTCATATATTTATTTGCCATTTATAGGCCTTCATTGGAGAAGTGTCTATTAATATCAAATGCTCTATTTTTATTGGATCTCAAGTTTTAGGAGTCTGAATTTTTCAATTCTTTTTATTTCTCTAGATATGTCTTTTTACCTTATTATTTTTGTCCTTATTTTATGATGCAAAAGTTGTATGATTCACACATGACCCTATTTCCCCCCTAACCTTTCATGTGTCTTGCTGGAAAAGTTTGTAGTGTGATGATATTTATGAAAATATTTTTGATTTTAGAACAAGAAGTAGCTATTAAACTTTGGAACTATTAAACTCTGTGGCATGATTGTTATTTTGTTTCAGTTTGAATGGACTCATGGACTTCCAGATAGCTGACAAAATAATATTTCTTGGTTAGTCTTTGCAGTTATCTTTGGAAAAGTTTAATGTATGAGATGATTAGGAAATCAGATGCTCTTCTAAGTGCACAGGCTTCATCCAATAGCTGTGCATCCACGGAGAATATAATAGAATAGAACACTAAAATTATGGCACGAACTGCTTCTCTATTGAATACTTCTACTTAGCCACTTACAAGATGCTGTCACCAACATAAATCTGTCCATGACACTTTTGAACATTTTTGGATGATAAAATATATAATGATGTTTGCTTGTTTCAAATATTACTGGATAAATCAAAGGATAATTAGGGGAAATCAATCCTCACCTTAAACGCTCTATAAATGACTTGAGAATTTTGAGATATGTTTAGATGTTTTATCTGTATCCAAAGGGAACAGAATTATCTCTCATTCACTGAGTTCCAATTGTGAAAGACAGATTCACTCTGCTATAGGGTGATTCACAAGTTAAGTTGAACTCCCAGCCACTGTTAAAGTGTTGGCATTGATTAGGAAAGTTAGGATCTTGTAACCTAAGACAGTGATGTATGCAAATATTCTCATGAAGTTGGGGATATTGAGCTCCTTCTTTGTCACTAGACAGAGGCTTTCAGTATCAGAAAAGTGGTTTCCCCACTGCTAGTGACAGCAGCCATCACCCATTCCAGTGAGCAAGCACCACGGACAGCATCACATGTTTTTGTTTTTTAAACCTGCAGCAGAGGGGATATTTCCACTGATTGCCCAACGAAGCTGCCATCTAATACATGTGATTATCCTCAGGCTCTATTCCCATACCTGCTTGCTTTTCAACCTTAAAGAAGATGCCAGTCCCAGTAGATCTCTAAAGGTAAGCTGGAAAGTGTGACCCAGAAGAGGGACACTTCACACTGAAGGAACATTCTGAGTTTTCTAAGTTGCATAAGCATTAATTTTGAGAAAATATATGATACTAGATATTTAGGGTAACAGATGATAGTAAAGGTCACATTTTTAAAATATGGGTTTAATAAGTACAGCTTTCATGTGTAATGTTACAATTCAGTAGATAAATGGTTTTAAACTATTTTCTAAACATTTGTCTGCCTGGATCAATTGTGCAACATATGTTGGTCTAATGTAGAAAAAGAATGAAAAGTCTCAGAAAGTTGGTGCTGTTAAGTAGACTTGTAGATTTTTCATACAAAGCATATTAATTCACACGAGGGTAATCGGAAATACATAAAGGAATGTCAAAAATAAATTTGGTCCGGAGGGAGCTTAAACACTCTTGGGGAGATCTTGATCATCTTTTTCCATAATTATTCCAAAACAAAGTACACGTTACTATTGAATCAAGACATTATAGCCTATGTGTATTGTACATAGATCACACAGTTAGTGTAAGGGTTCAGATTAATAGAATTTAATTTCATTCCTTTTTTCTTATCTGGTACACAATGCATCACTCTTTTCTCAATTGAATTTATGCCAGTGATGCCAGCATTGGCCCTTAGAATTGTCATCATTGGGGCTGGGGATTTAAGCTCCGCAGCATAAGTGCCTGCCTTGCAAGCACATGGACGTGAGTTCAATCCTGGGTACCAATAAAAAAAAAAAAAAAGAAAGAAAAAGAAATGTCATTATCTTGATTATAATAAGCAGCATTGTTTTCTTTACCACAATGTACAATTTTTTATCTTAAAGAGAATAAAACATAACAAAACAAAACGCAAAAGCAGAATAAAGCAAATCACAACAGAAAAAAGCAAAAATGCAGGACTTCGTAATAAGACAACAGGAAATCAGTAATCAACAATACAATAATATCTCTCATTTTCTTCAAAATTCGTGTCCCTACTATCACACAAAATAAAACCAAACAACCCAAAATGGAAAAAAGCTAATCAAAACAAAAGAACAAATGCATTATAGTACTAAAAATAGAAAACCAACAATATCTGCAATAATTTCTCTTGTTTTCTTCAAAATAGTTTTCCATACCATCATACATAATAAAATCAAACAAAACAAAAGTGAACAAATTCACTTTTTAAAAAATAAAGATATTATAGAACTTCAGAACAAGATAATAGAAAATCAACCATGGTTGCCATAATACATGATGTTATCTTCAAAACAGTGAACCATATCATCACATAGAGTAAAATCTTACAAAACAAGCTAGAGTAAAACAAAATTAACAAAATTATGAAAACAATACAAGAATTTAAAACAGGATAATAGGAAATTGTAGTGGTTATCACTTTCACTTTTTAAATGATTCTCCCCTATCATTTTCATAATACCTATTGTGATTTTTGGATTGACTAACTCAGTTTTTTATGCTAGAGAGATAACTCAGTGTTCACCCGTGTGAATCCAAACCATTTCAGCCATGAGTATGATCTCCAAATCCATCTATTTACATACAGGAAACTTGAGATTATCCTACTTTATAGCTGAAGAGATTTCAACTATATGAAAATCCCTTACTTTTTGTATCCATTCTACAGTTGATGGGCAAGTTATTCTTGCCATTTTCTGAACTTCTGTTGTGTGGAAAAATAGTTTTCTCTCCTTTGATTTTCAGTCTATGAATTTTCGTTAAAGTTAAATACTTTTCTTATATTCAGTGCATTGATGGACCTTGTTTCTTCATCTGCTCTCCCTGTGCTTTGTTTTATTGCTGAATGGAGCCCTCTACACTGATGGTATGACTGGCATGCACTGGTCCACCTCTGCTGTGCTGCCTTGTTGCTGTTGTCCTTCTGTTTTCCCCTTCATTCAGTTACCCTTCCTGTTGTGATCCTCCTCTGCTCCTGTTCCTGCAATCATGGCCATCTTTATCTCTCTCTAGAATGTCCTTCAGAAATACCTGTAGGGTTGGTTTGGTGGTCATGAATTACTTCAATTGTTCTTTATCGTGGAAGTGTCTTATTTTTCCATCAATTTTGAAAGATAGTTTTGCGAGGTAGATCAACCTGGTTGAAGTTGTTTTCTTTCAGGATTTGAAACACTTCACTCCAAATGCTTCTTAACTTTATGTTTTGTGTTGAAAAGTCTGCTGTGATTCTGATTGGGTTCCTTTATAGATGATCTGTTTCTTTTCTGCAACAGCTTTTAATATTACATTCTTGTGTTGAATTTCTGGGATCTTGATTATTATATGTGTGAGTATAGACATATTTTGGTTATGTCTATTTGGAGTTCTAAATGCTTCACTTAGGTGTATGCCAGATTATTTTCCCATGTTTGGGAAGTTTTCTGTTATTACTTCTGTAAATAGTCTTTTTATATCATTTGTGTTGAACCTTGGTCTTTAACTGACACACATAACTCTTAAATTTTTTCCTTTACATCATCTTGCAGCCAGTGAGTAGTTATTTCCTCTTGCTTGTCGTTTTTAAGACATCTTTCCACTGATGATTGTTAGCTGCAATCTTGTGTTCAAGGTCTGAAAGTCTGTCTTCTCTCTCTTTCAAATGATTTTTCTAGCTTTTGATAGACATTTTAATTCCTGGGTATCTCTTTCTCTGTCTTTTGTGAATTGTAATTCCTTTCTATATTGTTTATTCATGGTTTCCATCATTTTCATACGCTCCTCTTTATTAATCTATGTCTTCTTTAGAATCACTCAGAAATTCATTCATTATGTATATGATTTCTTCTTTTACTTGAGATATTATTCTGGATCTGATTACTTTTACAACCTCATAATTGTTTCTTGATTTAATTTACCATCCTCTCCGAGATTTTGGGAGTGTGACTTCCATTTTTTCCCATGCTTATATCTCCCAGACTTGTTCTGTGTATTAAGTTGTACATTATTTTTATGTAAACATTTTAATGCAAATGAAGTCCAGCTGTCTTTATGATACAAAAACATGGAATATTATCTTTCAGTGCTTTTGTTTTATCAGTATTTGTATAATTTCCTTTTGTATCTTGAGAGTGTTAACTGCTAAGCCACAGTGCCTACGAAAGCTGATGATGTTGTAAATCTTTATATATATATATATATATATATATATCAATCTAGCAATTGTTTTTCATATCTGAGTTTATTTAATTTGTTAATTTCTCTGCCATAGTATACAATGTTTTATGTATACATACATAAATACAGAAATAGAAGTATCAATTTTCTTAATATGTAGATTTTATTTTTATTATGCCTTATTTGATATAAAGTATACTTGTAATCACCTTTCCTTAATAATAGGTTATCTTGTTCTTAAAAACTCTTTCTATTCAGAGTGTGTAAGCATTATATTTGCTTTAATATTCACATTTATTGCTTAGTTTCAATAATTTATTATGAGTTTTGCGTGATGTGAGAAACGTAACAGAAGTTTTCACAATTTTTATTGCAACGTTCTTTCATTTACTCTGTAATAATCTCAGCAATGTAATATAAGTAACTACGACAGAGAAAAATGAAAGTACATGCATGAGTAAAAATATATGCATATATCATATATAATTGTAATTCAAAAGTATTTTGACTTAACTCTTAAAAGTGTTAATTTTGCTTCTTTTTACTTTAAGCGCATTTAAAAAACACCAGTCTTCTTTCATTACTTTTACATTGTTGTATCAGTGTGCATTGGTTCCACAGATTGCAGGGCTCTTTTCGCTGGTCTGTGCTTGCATATATAGACTTTAGTCATTGCCTTCCTATGTTTCCCCTACGCCTGGAACATTCTTTCCTCTAGTTCACATTCAGGGATTTGCTTAATGCACGTGATATGTTTTGAGCCTATTTATCTCCCACTAGCTTTGACACTTAAGAACAAAATGATTAGAAAAGAAAACATAAATTGAGTCATCATAATGCGCTTCAATACATACATTAAATACTTCCATTGTTTTGGAAAAACTTGTTTTTATACCACATTCCACTATATTATTTGAGGCTCTTTTATGTGATCTGCATTATTTTAGTCCATTTTACTTCAACTTGAATCATTACTCTGAGATATCCAGAATTAAAGAGAAATTAATTCACTAAAACAAAAATTAAAATAGAAAGGTGCAAGAATGAAAATAGATGGCTCTGTCCAACTGTGGAAACTGCTTCAAGTTACCCTTTGGACATTTTAGTTATTATTCTTTGCTCACCACGTCCTGAAATTATTGAAATGGTAATTTTTCCTGATGGTAATTTAACTTTTGAAACATTTCCCAAGGCATTTCTCTAAAAGGTAAGAGTCTCTCCTTTTAACCTGTTCTCTGTTATTCCACAAAGCAGTTGAAAGCTAGACATTCTCAGGGAAGGAACATCTTATGATGGAGCCCTCTTTTGCCCTGGCACAGGAGGAATGCAGCATGTCTCTGGTGAAGTTAGTAAAGGAGAAAGACGAATATTCTTTTACAAATACCTAATGATTGTACCCATAAGTGTGAGTCCAGTATCATGGAAGAGAAGATGTGGGGAAGTAAGAATAAATGCACTTTTTTTCCTTCTTGTGGAGAGGCTGGCAAGCAAGGAGTACTTGTTTTACTATTTGGAGGAGAACACCTGGTAGAGTTCCCAGAAATCAATATGAATATACTTCAGAAGACTTCTTACGTGATCTACTGAGTATTCAAGAATGTCTTACTATTGTTTTTCTAGTTGTTCACAAATTTTCTATGGCTAGTTGTGTTAATTCATTTCTAACTTCAATGCACAATGATATGATAGTCTGCAGAGACTCATTTCAATTATTTTGTACTGAGTTATGCCAGCATAGGAAACTAATATGTGGTCTTTTTGGAGAGAGTTCCATATGCTCCTGAGGCGGGGAGGGAAAAACTATATGATTTTGTAGTAAGGAAAAATGCTTTGTAGATATCCATTAGTATTAGAATATCTCTGTTATTTCTTTGTTGAATTTCTGTTTAGTTGATCAGTCTTTTTATAAAAGTGCAGTATTGATAACCCCACTGTGTTCACATGATGTTTATTGAACCCAATATGTCCAGCGTTTATCTCATAAAGTTAGGATCTCCATGCACACATATTTATAGCCCCTTTTATTATATTGAGTTGTTCTTAATAGTCAGTGGCATTATAAGCCCCTTCTGAACATTTTCAGTTTAAAGTTTAATTTGAACATGAAATTGCTACCTCTGTTTCCTTTAGGGTTAATGACACATAGAATATTTTATCCATTCTTTGGCTTTTTATTCTATGTTTTTTTTTCTCTTTGGATTAGGTGAGTTTCTTGAGTGCAACAGATGTTTGGTTTCTGTTTTTTGATCCAGTAGACAAATTCATGTATTTGTTGGGGTAGTTGAGACAATCTGCATTGAATTATTCCTGAAAGATACCGATTTATTATTGCCATATTCTTCTAATTTTTATGATTCCATTATTTTTTTTCTTTTTATTTAATTAATTGCATTACTGGATGTATTCATTGCATATGATTTTTTTTTCTTTGTTGTCTCTGTCTAGGATATTGATTATGTTTTGGAGTGTTGATTTGGTGTTAATGTATCTCCTAAAATATTGTTTTGATGGACTACATTTATTTCTCCCTCATTTTGATAGATTTTTTTTAGGGTACAGTATTCTTGGCTGAGAGATGTTTCCTTTAAAGATCTGAAATACTTCATTCCAAGCTGTCCTGGCATGTAAGATTTGTGCTCAAAAGTCTGCAGCAATAATGGGTTTACTTTTATACATGATTGTTTGCTTTTCTCTGATAGCTTTTAAGATTCTGTCTTTTTTATTGGAAATCTGGGCTTTCACTGGGAGATGTTATGGGGAACTATTTTTTTTTTTTATTTCTGTAAACCAATCTTTCATTCCTTGGGTTGCCTTTCATTCCAATTAGCCTTAAGTTAGTCTTCTTAATATCTGCTGGATATAATTTTCTTAATTTATCATAATTTTCCATTGTTCCTTGATTTTAGAAATCTTATTTTCACATTGGTTATTTCTGCAAGTTATAAACTCTATACAATATTTGTGTCTTTTATTCATGTCTGCTATTTTTTCATGGAGTTTGTATCTTTAATAAATTTGCCATTCATATCATGAAACAGTTTGGTCAGCTCATTCAGTTTTACTTGTTTCTCTCACATCCACATTGGTCAGTTTGTATGTCAGTTACAGCCTCTTTAGGGCCATGTCCTCTTTGATCTCACCAACTTCCATTAACTCTTCCCCAATCACTTCATACAGTTCACCTATCTGGTGTTTTATTTCCTTTCCATTTCTCCATAGGTGATTTTTTATTTACTTTCGTAGATTTGAGGGTCTTTATGGGCATTATATTTCTCTCTCTCTCTCTCTCCCCCCCCCTCTCTCTCTCTCTCTCTCTCTCTCTCTCTCTCTCTCTCTCTCTCTGTGTGTGTGTGTGTGTGTGTGTGTGCATTTTGGTGCTGAGTCTTTAGGTCAGATACAGTTTGCTTTTGATATCAGGATATTTTTTAGTTAGATTCTGTTTTCAGTGATGTATTTGAGGATTTAATTATGCAGATCTAATCGGCATCTTTTTTTACAATTCCTGTTAAATGAGTTAAAGCCTGTCACTGCATTGCCAGGAGAAAATTCCTACTGATTACAACAGCAACTACACATCCAATTGTACAGCACGCCTACGTGTTAAACATTGTTTTCACACATTCGTCCTTCATCAGTATCCTTTACGCTTAGTAATCTTTTGCTATTACAACTTAGTCTGTGATGTGGGAAAGGAAGGTAAGAGGAGGAGCTGAATCTGTATGGAGAGACATAGATAAGAGATATAATAAATTTTAAAGAGATCAGATGAGGGATCAATTTCTGATTGAATTCTTTTATATTTATAATAAAACGTTAGTGCTGACGGATTTTAAGAAGTCATTTGTTGGAGTGGGGATATGAGGTAGGAGAAATAAGACACAATTTGGAATTAGGAAAGCTTGGATGCTATAAGACATTGTGGATGAAT
This sequence comes from Cavia porcellus, assembly GCF_034190915.1. Classification (NCBI taxonomy): domain Eukaryota; kingdom Metazoa; phylum Chordata; class Mammalia; order Rodentia; family Caviidae; genus Cavia; species Cavia porcellus. The sequence goes on along the minus strand of NW_026947494.1, from coordinate 16,550,169 downwards.
TTGTGGTTAAGATGATATAAGAACTTGTGGATTTATTTGTGTTTTTTTTAATTATTTTGATACAATTCTTTTAGAAGCTGCTATTGTGGGCATAGTTAATTGCAAGCTTTTATCGCTGGGCTGAGATCATATCACCTCAATTAATTGTGAGGAGGATACAGACTTCTCCTAATTCTGCCAGTGTCTTATAACTATTGCTTCTCTTGGTTCTGGGCAAATCACCATGTTCTAATTTCAGGGATTGTCTGCCTAGTATGTCATCACAAGCCCTCTGTCTTACCAATCCCCTTTATTCCTTTATGCTCTGGTCCTGAACTAACCATGTCTGAAAAGTTCCTCTGCAGCCAATGGCACATGATGTACTCCCTGGGTTTGGTCTGGGGATACTTTTCTCCAGCACAGAAGAGTGTTCGCTATTCAAGATTTGTTGCTAACTCAGGTATGTTTCAGTCTCTGTGGAAGTGACATGGAAGAGATCATTCTTCTCCAGCTGTCCAGTCTCACTGCCTCTCCTGCATCTCCCTGCATGCAATTATTTGGTTTTTGCTAACAGCTTCAGCTCCATCCCACCTTTTGTAGTGTTTAGCTTATCTGAGTCTTGATTCTGTGAGATGTGCTTGCCAGTAGCAAGCCAGGAAGAATGCGCTGTGGGATCACCGTGTTTCCTGATCTTAGCAGTGTGATAGGCTAATAGAGGATATTGGAAGAACTTGTCCCAGGAATCTGTCCTCTGCAGCAAAAGCTCTCTCCCTGGGTTTGCCAGAGTTGCTCTCATAAGGGTGCCAGTGTGTGTGAGATACGGAACAGTGCTGGTAACACTTCCCCTTTTCAGTGATCCAGATATTTGGTTTCATTTAGATGGACTGTCTTTCAGATTGAGTATCTGTTTCTGCTTGTCTCTGCCATTCCAGAATACCAGAAAGTTTGGTAACTATTTCTTTATGGAATCTTTATGGACCCTTCTTCTAATCGGCATGTTGCATATGTAACTTGATTTTCATAAAAGGCTTGCATGGTAGTTTTTTCCTCCATGAATTGAAAACATTTCTTCATGTATTTTTAGCCTCTAATGTTGCATAAAACAACAGCTATGAGTGCATTTAAGTATGACATGCATTGTGTATTTCTGTAACTCTTCCAAAGTTTCTTATAATTTAAATTATTCCAAAATAAAATTAGAGGTTCTTTCGATTAGATTTTTCATTTTTCCTGCCAATCTCTTTTGAAGTCTTTGAAGGTTTAGGGTTTATCTTATGAAAACTTTCAGGTATTTTGTTTGTACATTGTTCTCCTGTCCACCTTGTCTTGGAAAGCATTCTGAAAAGAGGAGTGGTAATAGATAAGTCCTCTTTCTCTTCTGTACTTACAATTTATCCATTATGCACTTCATTTATTTTTTTCATATTTAGTACCTTATTCTGTCAGGCAGCTGATCTTGATTTGGTGCTACAATATCAGTAGTTAGCTGGTTTCTCTTTTACTACTGTTCGGAAAACCAATCTAGCAACTTACCAGAATACAAAACCACTGTCAAAGTGTAAATGTTTTATATATATATATATATATATATATATATATATATATATATATGAAATTGAATAGCAAATAGATAGTGTTACATACAATAGTATCAAAAATATAAAATATATTTTAAATAAATTTAGCAAAATTGGATATGATAATTAAATGGAAGAAAGCAAATTTTACTGAAGAAAAGAGACCTATGCATACACTAGATAGCTTGCACATGTAGGAAATATTAGTGTAAGACATTAATTTTTATACTAAATTGGGATTTTGAAAAGTTTTCTCAGTTGATTGTCACATGGAGTAAATCTAGTGTCATTTGGGAGCAAAAGCTTGTGCAAAAACCACAAGGCCCTTGTGTGTTCATCATAGAAAAAAGTAATTTAAAGAAAATAGCATCAAAAGCAGCTACACTGCCCTGGAAAGGAACGCTGATTCTGTGATAACACAGAGAAAGTTCTTGAGTTCAGAGAAAAATATATCTCAGACAAGAGAATTACAAATTGATAGGAAAAGAGTGAAAAAAAAAGTTATTTAAGAAGATTGAATTACTCAAAAACTCTCCTGAAAATTTGCCAATTAAGTCATTGGATGTACCCTTTGTGACATTTTGGAGAACTAATCATTGATAATCAGAAGATAATCGTTTTTTTTTTTTTTTTCATTTTCTACAATTCACTTTTTACCTAATCTACACCAAAAAGCTTTTCAGTACTTGGGGGTAATCATTTCCTTGTCTTGTTCACCAGAATAAGATGGTCCCGACTTTCAGATACAGAAATCACCATGCCAAACACCCAATGGTGCTGCAAACCCCCAAGAGAGTTGGGATGAGTTCCAGAGGAACTCATCTGAGAGCAGACAGGGACAGGGTGTTGAAATAATCAGGAAATTTGAGTATCCAAATTCACAGATATTTCAAATGATCAGCAAGTATTGAGAAAAAAGAATACGAAAGGGATGGATGATAGCATTTTATCAGATTTCCACAACTCCTCTCAGTATTGAATTGCTGGTTTAGAGATAAATTTGAATCCCAAGATAGCAATTTAAATGTCAGAGGAATTCAGTGATAATCTGTGTGAGTTTGGAAAACATTTAAAATGTGAGTGGCTATAATTGTACTGAATTTTAATATATATGTAAGAACACCTTCAGATGATAAGGGTGTTTTGATTGGATAGTTACAACCCATCTAGGTACAAATAATTTTTGAGCTTTCATAATCCTTATGGCTCATTGATTTGCCTTGCTCAAAGCATCAGGCTTTATGTGTCTTTAATTAAAATATAAATATAATGAACATTTTATGTGCTATAAGATGTGTTTTCCGTTTAGGCTTTTAAATAGAGAAATATACAAATGTAGCTTTTAAATTTTTGCAGTTTGCATTGGATCTCAGCACTCAGAAACACTAACCCTCAGCAGCACATACCCTAGAAACAAGAGCCATTATTGGTGGGAACCTATGCTGTTCGCCAAACAATACAAGGAGAAACAAATCACTGAACTACAATTGGCCCATCCCTAAGGGTATTGAAATGTAGCTAATTTGTTTTGCTGTAGTGCCTCCTTTTTTTCCAGCACAAATATAATTAAAATAGAAATGGTAGGAGTCTATCAAAAATGTTTGCATTCCACAAAATAGTTGCATAAGTCATTGCAGAAAAATCTCATAAACTTCCAGTTATTATTTTGAGGAAGCTTATTATTATCTTCTTTCTCCAAAAAAAAATGATGCTAAACAAATTCCTTTTAAAGTGATCAGATAGAGATTATCCTTTTGCTTTCACTATTAAAAAAATTAATTTAAATTAGAACCAATTTAGCCAGGCGTGGATTTTTCTCAGTGATTTTCCCTAGGAAACCATCATTATTATGCTTTATATGCTAGTATGAATTAAATATTTTTCAATTAGTCATGTAGTTTAATTTCGAGCACTTCCCATTGAGAGGACTCCTGATGGCCGAAGTGGGATTAGGGTCCACACCTGCTAAGCAGGTGCTCTACACTTTTCTCTCTGTTCATGACAGAGAAAAGAAATGATTCTCCATCTTGGTGAGTATATGTCTTTTTTTTTAAGGAAATATATTAAAAACTGGATAATACTTTTCTAAAATTTGGAGGAATTCAGGTCAAAAGAGGAGGAAGCTGGACGTGGTGGTGCAAAGCTGTAGTCTCAACACCTCGCAGGCTGAGGCAGGAGGATCACTAAGTTTGAGGCCATCTGGGCTATGTAGTAAGTTTGAGGCTAGCCTGTACTACATGATGAGACCCTGTCTCCAAAAAAGGAAAAAAAATGCAAAGGAAACGATGACATTTATGCTGACAGACTACTAAAAGGTTCAATGATACGCACTCTGCAAGCAGATTGAACAAGGTTCTAATCCCAGCTCTACCAATTACTAGATCTGTGGTTTTGGGCACAGATCTAGTGAATCTTAATGATCAATATTCTTATCTGTAAAGTGGCCTTAATAATAGAATAATTTTATAATGGTATTGAGTTGACATTCCTAAAGTACTTGGAGCAGTCCAAAGACCGCACTAATTATGTTCATTATAACAGTTGGTACTTATTTCAAGTTTGCTTAATCACTTCTTCGTCTTTATTGGTTCTTTTCATGTTTTTTTTCTGGTATTCTACTTTTTTTCTTTTGGTCTATGATAGTGTAATTTAAACTTTAAGGTAATAATGTTTCTATTGACCCAATTTATGTCAAGACTCTAGTATTGCTGCCATCATGAACAGTGTGTATACCCCACAACTACTTTTCCCCCTTTTTCATGTTTCTTGTGGCATACCAAGGAATATCATAAATCAGAAAGAAACAAAACATGTACAATAAGTACAATGCTTATAACATCTATACTCTTTGTAAAAAAAATTGGCTAGCTTTATTTAATTGCACACTTGAAGTAATGTTCTACAAAACATCAATTTCATATAATTGCATTGATGAGTAATTTTCTAGTTAAATTAACATTATTCCAGAGAACACAGCACTTTTAAATTGTTAGTATACCTCCCTCCACACACATATAAATAAGGTCATTACTTCAATTGTAATATTTAAATGTCTAAAGCTTAATAAGTAGAAAAGTACAATAAAAATGTCTTTAAAGACTTGTATATTACTTTAATGAAGTGGTTTGCCAAGTAATCCTCAACACGTTAACTCTGAAAAGATAAAATTAATCTAACTGGCTTTCATCAAAACCAAGAAGAAAGAAAATTCAAAAGAAAAGCAAATGAAGACAATGGTGATAATATAGTATTACTGGTCTGAAGACATCTTTTTGAAAAGTGCAGAGATGTAAACCCTAGACAGATCTCCATGCATGATATGAACTTGACGGTGTTGCTAACACATTTCAAAGATAATGTACTTGTGCATATAATTAACCTTAATTATTTGTCATTTCTGTATTTGAGGATTCACATACTCATTAAGGATTATTTTTGTCCCTAACATGAATACCCACATTTCTTTTATATCATGTGAAGATGTGTGTAGATTGAGAGATAAAAGCGAGGAGCTAAAAAAGTGGTCTCTCCACTGAGTTGAATCAAGGTGCCCCTCTACTGTTTATTTCAGCTTTTGCACAGTACATGTTGATTATTTCCATTCTGCGTAATGACTCTGTTTTAGATTTTCATGCTCTTTATTAGTGACTTACCTGTTTAATAAAATAAACACAATGGAACTCCAGAAATTTCATTTAAATCCTTTATGCAAAAGAAGACCATGACATAATCTGTAGAGAAAATATATGTACCAGATAAGCTCTATATGGTACCATTGGTTCTGACAGCGCTATTCAGGAGTTAGTGCCATGAAATATTTAGAGAAAGAACAAGAAATTCTCTGGTCTGTATGTGAGGTGATTGAGAAAACTTTTAAATTAACATGAAGGGTTTGGAATGAACCTATGAACAAAAGATAAAAAAAAAAAAATTCATGGATTTCACAGTGGACTCTGATCCTAAATAAACATTTCCTTTTCCATGTGTATTGAGTATTTTGTTGCTGGAATGAGAAAGACAATAACCAACAAAAACCGTGGTGGGCAGGAATATCATAAGACTTAAAAACAAAAACAGATTAGATAATGTTGTCCTGATTATCAAATGAAAAGAAGAGAAACTATTATCCTAGAAAACTGTGCATAATTGATTATTTGTAAGAAATATAAATTTAATAAGATCCTGTTCAACAAAACAAAGTCATTTGTTGAGTACCTAACAAAAATGTTGATACCAGAAAATCTTTTGAAATTAACTGTGTATATCATAAAAAATTTGGTTCAATATACACTGATTATATTGATGCTTATTATATCTGTTTTAGGATATTAAACACAATTAAACTTTGAATTTGATATAATTCTACATATGAAATATTCATTAGGTATATTTGAGAATATGTATTCTCCTGTCCAATATAAACTATACTACTCCTCTCTTATTTATTGATACCCAGAATTAATGTTTCTTTGTAGTTTGTCTTTCTTTTAGACTATTGTCTTTTCAAGTTATCTACCTAATCACAAACTACCAGCTCATTTATTTCTTAAAACTTTATTTTTCTAAGAAAATATACTTAAGATACTCTTTCATTTAAGAACTAAAAATACTATCTAATTAACAACACATAGGATGTGAATTATTTTGTTTTGATTTGTTTTTGATTTGTTTTGCTGTGAAAAAGGGTCTCACTTTGTAGTTCAGACGGGCTTGAACTCCCTATATAGCCACGGCTGACCTCAAACCCATACCAATCCTCCAGCCTCAGCCTCCCAAGTACTGGCTTCACAATCATGTGTCATCATGCCAGGCTTGTGATTTTTCAATTGTTCTTTAATATCCTATTTTTATTACACACAATATGATTTTTCATTGCATGTTTGCAAATAAAGTGGTTTGCCTTCTTATATTGCTTATCATCTTGTATTTGCTAGCAATTAAATCATAAGTGAATATCAGTAATAAGCATCCGAATAGAAAAAATAAGTCAAAAACCAGGATTCAAAATTGTCCTGGTAGTTCTTGAAGCCTAAGTAAGGACGGCCAACGTGTGTTACCAAAATGAATAATGTCAATTCTAACTGGTAGTCTGAGTATGTTAGCAATGTGAGTAAAATAAGACGTATAAATACTTCATGGATTTGTGCCCATAAAGGTGTTGTGTCAAATTCACTTTGTAAATGCTAATGTTGCAGGTAGCTGAGCTACTTAGAAACATTATAGGCAGTGAGATAGAGTTAGGTCCTCAATGGAGGTAGCTCCCTGGCAGCTCCCTGGGAAGCTGAGGCCTCCTTCTATGGGCCAGGCCTCAAGACAAAAAACCCTACAATACACCCATGTCCTGAGATTGATACACTAAATAGTTCCCATCTCCCTAGCAAAGACTCGCTGCTCTCTAAGAATGCCAGCTTTCTATGTGACTGGCTTCCACATTTGTCCCTAATGTAATCAATTTTATCTGAACGATTGAGCTTATTGGCTACAATCATTATGTCCCACCTTATGCCCATCTGCCTTATGAGTTCCCAGGCTTCCCTCACATTGAACCCATGGTTTTAATCGATAAAAGACCCAGAAAAAGACAGAGTCTTGGGAACCCGCTAGGGACCTCATCTGTCTGTCTCAGACAGAAGCTTTGTTTCTCTCAATAAATATATTCTACCGTCACCTCCGTTGTTCCTAAAATTCATTCTTCGATTTTAGAGAACACGAACACGTGGATATAGTAGGTTGGGCATTTCCTTCCTCTATATCAATAACAGGTTCTTTGGATTATAGGAAATTGTAATTAATAATTTAAAGGACACAAGAGATATGAATTTGCTGGGACTGAAACACCTTTGACATGTAAGCATGCACGACTCACAGGAATGTTCAGATGTAACATGGGGAAGAGAGAGGGGTTCACCTAAGGTGGAAAAGAAAAGACGTAACCCAGGCTCCAGTGTCACCCAAGGGTGAACCCAGGTACAGGCTAGGGTAGATATGAACAAGCAAAGGGCTAAAGCTCGCTGCTCTAAATTTTGTTACAGGAAAACAATATTAGGAAAATAGAAGAAACTAGCAATGTCTTTAATCTTAGGAAAAGCATGCACTGACAATTTTACTTCTTATATTTCCTTCTACATGCCATACATGTGTTAGGTTTCCCCCCGGACATATTAAAAAGAGTTGATATCAGATAACAGGGTAATTGCTTATTTCTTTGCATTTTAGGTTGATGTGTAACTTATATTTCATCTATTTATTTATATTTTATAAACATAAGCAAAGGTGAGAAATTAATTGCACTTAAACTAACAATAAACTAATATGCCTATATTATCTCACTTTGGTTTTAGATTTATGAAGTTCAGGATAATCAGAACAATTCAGCTTATTAAACTTTTGTATTTTTCAAACATCTTATTTTTGAATTCTCCATTATTTCACAAGATAATAGAAATTTTCTCTATCATACTTATAAAATTTACATGAATGGAAGCTTTTCCTCTGTGCATTGTGTTCTTACTCATTAGCGATAAATGAATGGTGAAACTTCTAGCTACCACAGAAAACTGTATTTCTGCATTTCTTGCAGATTATAGATTATATCGTATTGGAATGTAACCAATTCCTCTGTTCCTTTTCCAGAATTTTGTGACTTTCTGTACAATATTTTGAAAGACCATCAAGCTTAGTATTCTTATTCATTATTAGTATTTTATTCATTATTTCACTCAGCAAATATTTAATGAGTCACGCTGTGTGTCAAGTGTTGTCCTAAGCTTAGAAGATCTATCACTGAACAAAATACAGAAACACGTCTGCCTTCATAAATTTAATAACAGAACAATGAAATTCATTGTTAAAGGCAGGAGAAAGAAGAAGCCAAGTTCCTAACACATCTTAGAACTTTGTTTTAAAATTTGTGTGTGTGTGTTTGTGTGTGTGTGTGTGTGTGTGTGTGTGTGTGTGTGTGTGTGTGTGTGTTTTGAGACAGGATCTTTTCATGTGGTTCAGACTGGCCTTGAACTCAAAGTACTTTTGGCTGACCTCAAACATGGCGCAATTCTCCTGCCTCACCTTCCCCTGTGCTCAGATTACAGGTGTGCACCACCTCACCTGGCTGTTTTAGAAGTTCTAAAAGAATGCATTTTACATTTGTAAGTAAAATTTATATCTTCATATACCTGTTAATATTGTTTCATGGTTTATTTATAAATGATTATAGAATTTTCTCTGAATCACTTTCACACTCTAATATAGTTTGAAAATATTTTAAAATTGTTGAATTGTATATACTTAAAATGTTTTTTCACATATGGTGACAGTATAAAGTGCTTAAATCAATACAGCTTACAAAGCTATCCACTGAATGATTTTTCGTTTTCAAAGTAAGATTAACACTTAATATCTACTTTTCAAACAATTTTGCAGTACAATATGCTGTTATCCATTATTGAATAGTTACAATAGTTACAATAATTTACAAACTGTAAATTCAACCTTCTGAGAAAAATGGCAGGTAAACTGCTACTTCTTAAATAAAATATACACAGTAGTGCAAATACATATGTACATTTTTGTAAGTATCATATGCATTTAAAAATGTGTAAAAGCTATTGAATTGTCTGAAACAGGAATTATTTCTAAGGCATGAATTATGAAATACTACGTTATACATCTTACCAATTAGAAAAATATACCACCTTTAATACATTTCTAAACAGCTACAGGACTCGACTAGTCAGATGATTGTAAAATCTACTTATATTAGGTCTTTCAAATTATCAGTAAATATTATTTAGATCCATGTTATTTTTATAAAATCATGTTTCATGAAAAGCTTCATTTCTCAGTTGATTTTCAAAAGTATCTTTCACGTTTACAAGCCATGCTTGAAAATTACTTCATTAACAATGCAATCTTCAACCTCCAGTAATATAAATCTTTTTGTTCAGGAGGTTACTGATATATGATTGACAGAAATGGGCAATGTCAAAAAAAAAAAAAAAGAAAAAAAAAGAAAAAGAAAGAGATGAAGCAACCAAGTGAGTACAGGGAGAGCTGATATGATTTTGTTTAAAGCATGTTGAGAAAAACACTGGATTTCCTAAGTTTTATGTGGCAGCGAGCAGGTTTTTAATAATAAACCTTCAAGTTGCAACTTGTGAAACTGCCAGTTCTATATCAATCATTCGGTTTCACAGATGCAATGTTATAACAGGACCATAGCAAGGACACTGCACTTCTAATGTGTGTGCAACTGCTTGTTTCACGGTTTTAAATGTAAAATGAATCATTATGACTTTTCTTTTTTCTATATCTCTTAAAGTCGTGGTTAGCTTTATTCACTGATTGAATATTCTGAGCATTTGAGTTTCCATACTGCAGATAATATAAATTTCTGTTTTTATGTTGATAACAATTATAAAAATTAAATTTATTTAACCACTAAAGCTAGTGATTAGAAATTCAATATAATTTAAAAATTTATCCCAGAATGAGATTCATTCTTGAAATACTTACTCAGAAACATTTTTGCATGTAATGTGCTTTTCATCTTTCAATTGTTAAAAGTCAATGGAGAGTTGATGAATTAAAAAAATTCATACCTAAGATGATTAAAATTATACTAAAAACTTAAAATCAATTTTGTCTATCACTCGATCACCAAGTTGTCCATGAGACCTTGTTTATATCTCAAAACGTAATGAATTTATGTAATAAAAGTATCTCAAACTGTAATGAATTTACTTAATGAATAATATTTCAAACAGGCATTGGATAATTATTTGACTATCTTTCCTCATGTTTATAATTATTTCATTTAACTTTCACAGTAAAGCATGGAATTTAGATAAAACTACTTGGACATTCTCTCCCTATGGTTACTATCTGTATATTTTGCTCATGTTTTAGCACACAGCATGCACCTGGTTCAGATGGCTTCTGAATGTGCATTGAAATTTATCTAGAAGATCAGCAAATGTCAGTTTTTCTATGTTCAGTAAGTCACTTCTGTGATGCCAGATACCTCTAACGTGGCTTCATGCACAAAAAACAAAAACAAAAACAAAAACAAACAAACAAACAAAAAAAAACCACCATAATGAGAGACTGTGCAAGTCCTAAGGGGTAGAGGAGTTAGTTGCTCAGCAAATAGAATTGAACTTTTCAAGAAGCAGAATTCCATTTAGTTAGTTCTGTTGTCTTTCATCATTTTGCCCTGCACTGTTAGGCAGGAACAAAGATCCATTTGCTGTGTGTTTTGTTTCCTTGACTGTGTTGAGATGCTGAGATTTGAGATGATATATTAATACATAAAATTTTCTTCTCAAGTATTCAAATAATAACAATCCAGAAAACAAAACATTTGTGATTCTCAATAGAGTTGCAAACATATTTAATTCAATATATTCTTCTTTGAACCATGGATATATTAAAAGATACATGTGTTAATGATGAAATATTGATTTGTAATATAATAAAACTCAAATTTAAGAGAAGCAATCACAGAGAATATGGATGTTTTACAGTATGCTTCTTTTAATTTGTAAGACCAGGTTCCTTTGAGTGTGACATTTATTGACCGTATGACACATTCTTTGAACTACTTCAGGTGATTTCTAATTCCCCTTAAACACTTCTAACAATCTTACCTTGTATATCTTAGTACCTCCACTTTATAGATAGGGGTATAAATGTCCGAGACTCCATATACATCAAAAGAATTTAGGCACTTATATATTTCAGGCTCTTTCAGTAAACAAAATAACGCCTTCTTTGAGCGCATTGTACTAAAAACTAAATTGTTGGCTACACTCTTTTCTCACGTATAATAATGACATATAAAATTTGACTTTTTTTTGACCATTACTAAACATTTTAAATTGATTTAAATGATGAAAAATGCACTAGATTACTGACTTTTTCTGGAGATAAGAAACAACAATTATTTTGATTGAATGCTGGCTACTGTTAAATAGAAGTATTAGTTGTTATATCATTATTTGATAACATGTAAAATTAGTATTTAATCAGGAGTAAGTACAATACAATTTAGATCTTCCGATTTGAAACCAATCATGTATTTTCATTGAGCAATTGGCATTTGTTTCCTATATTGAGTTATTAAAGTGTTTTTTGTTTTATTAAAATTTGAATATATATCTTTGTTCTCCAGATTCTGGCACTTTGGGCAACTTATTTAATTTCTCTACATCCCAATTTCCCGCTTTTGAAAATAATATGTTGGAAATATGCATGGCATGAGTTTATGAGCACTAAAAGTTTGTGCATGGAAAAATTAGCCAAAATAATCATAAACACAATTAGAACCTGATAAATGCAAATTGTAGTTAAAAGTTACTTGTAACATATAGTGATGAAATTCATCAAAAATTAGAGCAACTAACCTACTTTATAGGTATATAAGACTAAAATATTACTATTTAAATGCATGTGTTATATTTAAAGTAATATGAAACGCATTTACTGAATTACATACATTAGGTTAGTTACCTTACAATAATATATATAAATTCAGGTTATGTATTTCTGGTAAATTGCATTAGACACTTTTAAAATTATTTTGGTTGATTCTGTTTCATTTTTACTAAGATAGAAAACTAAGTTAACAGAACATTAATGTACCAATCACAAGAAAATAGAAAATATTGTTATAATTTATGAAATGTCAGTCTTTTGGCTTGCTGTAATCTAGCAGAAAATTGCTTTTGAGCTTCCCCACAAAATTGGTTTTTAGCTTTTTGAGTTAGTTGCAATATTTTTGTGTAAATGTTTTTTTCATTCATCATTAACCACATTTTCTTAGTAATGATTATTATTTAATCGAGAAAACTGAATGTAACCAAGATTCTTCATAATTCCTTAACACAAGATTGACATTCAAAAGTAGAAAAACAAAAACATATTAACTCTATTGTTTTTGAGGTGAAGGATCAATATTTGCCAAAAAATAATCCTAATAATAGTTGACTAAGATATTGTTTTTCTTTTTTTTTATTGGTACTGGGGATCAAACTCACGACCGCCTGCTTGCAAGTCAGGTGCTTATGCCGCTGAGCTAAATCCCCAGCCCCTAAGATATTGTTCTTTCATGTATCAACATGTAATCATAAATTCAAAGGGCCCTGTTTTGAAATTATTGTAAATAGTCCAGTTCAAGAAAATGTTAAAAAGAAATATATTTGAAAACAGTATTTTAAGTTATTTTCCAAAGGTAAAATTAACCCTTATAAAATGGCAAAATCACATTCTAAGTAATAAACTTTTAAGAGTGATTCTGTAGATATATGGAAGAATATTTTGAAAACATTCTAATTTTTTCTTTCAAATATTTTACACAGTTAAATGCCTTCTATAATCATTTGTTTGCTTTGCTCTGGGCCTGAAATGTGTAATACTGTTCATTTCCCATACTACACACTCTTTTTTTTTTTACTGGCATAAATATGCAAAATACGATATCCTGTGTCCTAAAACCGCAAGTTTCCATCATTATCTAAGTAATCACACAGTGGGAAAATTAACCTGTCTTCACAGAACTTCCCTATTAATCCTTTTTCCTAGTGAAAATACAATAAACATTTGATAGTTAATATTCATATATTCTTGTAAACATCAGCTACTTCAACTAAATGCTTCAAATTAGTGACAGAAATGGGGTAAGACAGATCATAGTATGTCTAGTAAGATGAGAAAACTGACCTGCAGACATGTGAGATCGTTTTGAAAGTTTGTGTGTTGGCCTGTGAAGTTCCAGGAATGGAATATGGCAACAAACAAAAGACATGATACTGCCTAATTTGTAGCTAGTATCACCAAGGATTTGCATGCTATTAGGCTTCCTAAGTGTTTCACTATTTCTTCACTTGTATGCTGCCATGCGCAAAGGTACCTTAGGGAAAGGTGAGAAACGAGGTTCTGGTTGAAGCTGAGTGCAAGACACTGAGTTATTATAAACCGCAGTGACCAGGATGCATTGATTTGAGTGTAAGAAAATCCTGACAATCAAAGCTATTGAATTAGTATTACCATATCCTGGAAAATAGTAACAGTGTCACAAAAATATGTCTTTTATTTGTTATTATTTCAAGGACACAAAATATGTCATGTACCGAGATGTTTTCCATTAATAAGAAAGCCTTTAACAATAAAATCAAAAGTGCTTTCAAATGAAAAATATATGTTCAAAATTTTTTTTTAAATTTTGAATATTAAGTAGATGAAAGACTTTGAAGCACACTAATGATATTGCCAGTTTTGCATAGCGTTCTTTGTTGTACACTCCTTTAGAATTCCCTGTAGACATGATTTACTTACTGGTATTTGTACATTGTATTTGAGATATAATGAAATCATACATTATGAGAACTGCAGGTTTATAATATATTAAATTAAGCACCACACCCCGTTATCTTCACACTCAATCAGCACTTATTCTTACTTCTCTCATCTTTTACATTGGGATAGTCATCAGATTCCCATGCATTTAATCAGTGCAACAGATAAAAATTCACAGGATCATGCATTTCTATTTCTGTAGTTGAATACTGTTATTTTTAAATGCAATTCCAAGGACAACATTAAATGTGATATGTCTAAAAAAAACTTGAAAGTTGAATTCAGGAGGCTTCAGGCCACCAAAAGTAGCAGCAATGTAACAGCAAATTGGCAAGGAAAGAATACTAAAATATTTTGCTAATATTTAGCTCAGGTATTTTTAAAACTGTAAGATCAAATTTTGGCATCTGTTTCCTGAATTTCATTTGAAATTTCCACATTAACCATGATAAGAGCCTATGTAGTATCTGGGATATACCAGCGTTTCTTAATTAGAAATTTCATATGTTCATCAAATGCATGTAGACTTATGGCAGCACGATGCTCAAACATTACCACTGGACTAGTAACCATGCTCAGGCAACCAGTGGTAATTTGGAAACTACATGAAAGGTCTGTGAAGTTACAGATAGGACTGTGCCACCAAAATTTGCGCTTTCGTTAGAGTGTGGAACAATGTATTTCATACAAACTTTGTCACTTTTGGTGGAAAACTGCCATACTTGGAATGAAAGGCGTGTTCTGTTGGGAAGGAGCTGTGTTGTTGAAATTCATTCATTCATGCATGCATTCGTTTTTTCCATTAATATTATTGTACTTCTCCCTAAGCTTAGGGGGTACAAGATACAAGAGAGACAAAACACACTCCTGCTTTAAACTGTCTCACTATTAGGGAATATGTTCTCATTGATTGATAATGAAAACAGATTTTTAAGAAAACATGTAAGTATGTGTGAGCAATACCATCCAGGCATGAAAGGCTTCCTGAAGTAAATGATAACTGAAATTTAGCAGAATATATTAATAAGTTACAAAGTAATATTTAGATGGGAAAGTGGAAGGGAACATTTGCCATAAAGATTATGGCATGTACAAAAAAATAAAGAGTACGAAATTATGCAAGAAATGAAGTCTGAAGAGCAGAAACCTGCTCCGAATAAGTCCAGGGAATACCACTTTTCCCAAAATCATGTAACAGTTGTGAAATTCTTTAGTGCCCATGCAATGAGTCAGGCCCACATTTTTCTGGGGATAAGCTCAGAACACTTCAATATCTTTGCTTGTTGTTCAAATTTTGAGAAATCCAGTGTTTAAGCCAGTGTGGATTCATGACAGCACTTGGTTCTTAATAAATTCCTGCTTCTATAAATAAGATTTGAATTCATACATAATCACTCAGATGCTAAAATTCTTCACCCTTAGCCACAACCTAAAAACACCAACAACAAAATCAACAACAACAACTAAAACCCCAAACGTGGTTCTGCCCCCCTTTGTTTTGAGCAACATCACACAATTTTAGTGCTATTTATTGTTGCCCTAAGCCAATATATCTGGCTTTGTCATACAAGCTCGTACATGATGTACTTTTGCTTTTAACTTTAACAAGATCTGAAAGTAGATTGCCCAACTGGGAATATCTTTTAAGGCGCTTTGGCAATGTAGCTTGGTGATTCTCTTCCCAATTGCTACGTTTAAATTCATCTGCATCAGTAGCTAACTCTATAATCAAAGACAAATACCTTTTTTAAATCAGATTGTCCAGATCTCTTTGGTACTATAATAGTATTTCCCTTGGAATGCTGTTGCTCTTAAAATTGAGTTAACATGCACAGTGTAATTAAAAAGATGTTTTAGAAAGACTTCATGTTGAGAAACTTGAATTTCTTTCTGTGCAAAATAAGTAGTAGGTGAATGTTTTTAATTCATAGACCATCAAGCTGACGAACAGGAAATGTATAGAACAGTAAGGATGCCAGTAAACAGTAGTTAAAAGAGAATGTAAGAGTACTTAAAACATGATGGTAAGTGTAAGCTTAAGACGAAGTAATTAAACAAGTGTAACTTGTGGAGAATTCTATAAACAATGTGCAAATAAAGCTTAATATAAAAAAAAGTTGTTACACAGCATGGACAATGTACCTAAAAGTGTCCTATGGTTTGGTATAATATTGTCATACGGGTTTTGGTCTTAGTCTAGCCTTTAAGCAGTTAACCAATTCATTTCAGCTGTTAAGAAACTGGCCCGCTTAGGGAAGTTCTGCATTTTACAGACATGGAGCAGCTCACTGCAGCCCTCTCCAGTCCTTCTGCCCCATGTTAGTCTCTTTCTTTTCTCATGTGAGCAGTGTATATATTTCTTCTTTTCCTTCTATTAACTAATATTTCAGGAAATTTGTCATCTTTATTGACCTTATAAAGACTCACATTTTAGTTCATTGACTTCTCAGTAACTTTCAGTTTTAGTGATTTCTGCTCTGATTAATAATACTTTATTATTTTTAATATTTTAGACATAATTTGCTATTCTTTAGAAAGTGAAGGCTCTTGACTATAGAGCTTCACTTTTATTAATATTTTAATTGCCTTGCCTTTTCCTCTGACAACTATTTTCTGTTACTAAAATTCTACATCATTGAGACTTATTTTCTCCATTTTTTAATTCTAAAGCTTTCTTTTTCTGTATATGCTTTTAGAAGCACATCGTTGCAGTTTAAATGCTTGAGAAATTTCTAGCTTCTTTTCTAGTACTGATTTCTAGTTGATCAACATCATGCTCTGACAATATACTTTATGTGACTTGTAGACTAAGACTAAGTTTGTTGTGACAAATGTTATGCCCAAGAATGCAGTCTGTACTGGATAATATTCCACATGAAGTTGACAAGAACATGTTTTCTTTTATCGTTTAATGAAATATTATATAACATTAGATTTTAAGAATTACGTCTATATTCGTCCTTCGTAGTTTTACCTGCTAAGTTTATCAATTATTGGAAGACGGTCAGTGAATTCCTCAGCTATACTACTGTGTGCTTTATTCTCTCTGTAGTTCTATCAGCTTTTTCTTCATGCATTCTGATGTTTATTTAAGCCACATTACACTCTATCATGTCTTCAACTGCTTTTACTCATTATACTTAGTATGTTTTGCACTCTTTTTTACCTTCTCTGGCTTAGTTGAGCATTTTGAAAGATTCCTTTTCCTCTTTTCTGAGCATATCTATGATTCTTTTTTAAAAATTATGTAGGCATTTAGTTTTCCACATATTTTTTAACAAATGTAAGCCTATTTTCAAATTATGCTATTCTTATTGTGCCATAAAACATCCCTCTCCATTCCTCTTTAGCTTGCTCTTATATTACAGTCATAATATATTACTGTTGTCATTCCTATATGTTGTCATTCCTAGTTGCATAAGACTATAATCTTAAAAATTGGAAGGCTACTCACACACACGAATATGCTGAATACAAATATACCATGTGTAAGAAAGTACTCCCATTCATAAAAACGATTTTCTGCTATACGTGTCTTCTAACATTTTTGTAAATGTTTGTTCCTTTAGGATTTTACTTCCAAGAACAAATTTTATTCCTGTTCATGTAAACTTTTTAGTTTACATTTGCCTCATTACATTTGTCTCATCCTAACTTATATAAGCATTTTCAGATATTTATTCTATTTTCCAGAGTACATACATATTTTCAAGTTCATCATTCTGAAAATCTAGTGCAGAGGGCTGCTATGTCTATTTTTGATTCATTACTGTATTTGAATGTAACATACTTTGTAATATACCCACGTTTAAAAATTTGTGACTCCTGCATCTGCTACCACGCAATCAGAATTTTCCTTTGTTGAATAATTTGCTCAATCACAAGAAGTATATGGGAATGAAGTATCTAGTCTTCTCATGCATTATATTCAGAAATCTGTCTGTTTCTGTGGAAGAAAAGTAAAAAGGATTCATAAGAGTAGAATTTGAAATCCAACACAATATTAGAGGACAGCCACGTGAACTGTTTTAATCTTCCTGTTTGCATATGACTAAAATTTGTTGCATTATTAACCACAAATAAAAAGTTGAAAACAATTTACAAGTAGATGGGTAATAGATTGCAGACATAAAATAATTTAAAAAGTACTTGTTGTTAGAAATGTTTGAAATTCATAAAATGTCCATTTACCTAAATTAATACGCAGATATCCAAGTCTGATAAAATATCATTTGTTTCCTACAAAAATAAGAAAATAAGCAGGTTTGTTTTACCGAGTCATAGAAGGATATGAATACCAATGCAGTTTTAAGGAGAAAAACAGAACTAGAAAGATTATGGTTTCTGATATCAAATTAGATTACAACGTGCTAGTAATAAAAGATCTTAACACTGGTATAAAAGCAGGCTCATAAACCCCAGGAAACCCCAGGAAATAAGTCCAAATGTAACACAGGCAACCTTATCTCTGTTCTGATTTCATGGACTAAATCAGTCATATATTGAAAATCATCAAGAGAATGATTGTATCTGTAATGAATATGAAACTTTGTCTTATTATTCCCTATATTGTGGAGTATAACAAGTATTTACTAGACATATACTCTGATTTACTTTTATATGGAAACTGAAAAAGTCAAATACATGAAAGTAGAGTGAAGAATACTAGTAATTGAAAGTTGGAGTAAACAAAACAAGTAAACCCTGACCAAATCGTACAAACATGCAATGGCTCGAATAATGAATGCGGGATATCTAAAGCGTAGCATGGTAATTATATTTAATAATCGTGTATGATAAATTTAACATTTGCTGAGCAGACCTTATTATCATCACATTTAACAAAAACTTATATGAAATGATGGTTGTGCTCATTAGCTTGATTATGTAAAAACTGCACAAGATCTATTTATCGATCTATTGTCTAAAAATATCACGTTGTACACTTTGTGCATAATTTTTATCACCTAACTCAACAGAGCTAAAATGATAACTTTTATAATTTTAAGGTAAATTGCAGGTGCTTTAGTGATGAAGAACTTGGCATTTTTCCTTTCAGCAATTCCATGTGTACGCAAAATATAGACAATCAGAATATCATGAACACTTACTGGTAATTGTGGACTTTGTGGTTTTTATTTAATTATGCAGCAACAAAGAAAATTAAAGATTTGATAAAGAAATATTTTCTCAGTTTCCATTTAATGCAAAATTTAAAAATGACTTTCTTACTATTGAATTTGTTGCACAAAAATATATCAGAATTCACATTTTATTAATTCTATATCATATATTTATGAAATTATTTTAATATAAAAATGTTATTCACATGAAGCTAAAGTGATTGTTGTAGATTTTTAGCAAATGGAAATTTATAGATATAAATATGGTTATCATAAATGTGGAATTTATTTTATAAAAATAATTACAAAATTAACATCTTCAATGTTTAATGGAAACTAAGCTCGATATGCAGAATCTTTTTTCCAAACATAGAAATGCAAATAAATTTAACTAAAAATTAAAAACAGCAACTCTTCTAAATGTAATTACAGGAAATACATTATACATACTGCATGTTAAACGGCACATTGTACATTTGAGAATTACTCTAAGGAATGCTGTAGGTTAAATGAGGATTCATCAAAGAAAGGTTCAAAATAGGTGATAATGAAGGACATGATAACGGTTACTAAGTAAATATTTTCACATACAGGAAACATTGATATATAATTTCAAATAAATTTCCTCTAGAAAAACAAAAAGAAAGAAAAGACAGTAAGAGACAGAGTGAAAGAAAGAAAAGGAAGAAAGGAAGAAAGGAAGAAAGAAAGAAAGAAAGAAAGAAAGAAAGAAAGAAAGAAAGAAAGAAAAACAGACATGCACAGGATCACACAAATTCTTTGAACTTATACGTCCTTACAAATATAATTAGTAATGTTAAAATGATTTATCAGACTAAGATAGTCTCGAATAAGTATAAATGTTACCCTTTTTAAAAGATATCTATAAGCCAGGGGTTTAGCTCAGAGGTATAAGTGCCTGCCTGGCAAGCATGAGGTCATGATTACAATCCCCAGTAAGACGTGCATAAAACGACTGCTTCAGATCACTATATGACAGCTGTCTCTGCGTGAAGTAATGCAGCTCAGCTGCAAGGCAAGAAACAGAATTTACATCCACCAGGAAATGCTGAGAAGTAAGCAACATCCTTATACATGTTGCAGAAAAAAAAAGAAAGCCCCTAAACAACTTAATTTTGAATTTTTGGCCTCCAGAATATGAGAAAAACTATTGTTTAAAGATCTCTGGTTTGTAGTGATTTCTTAGAACACTTCCCCACAAAAAACTGACCAAATCATCTGAAGTTACTAAAGCAAGTTACTAAAAACTGTGAGTCAAAAGTGATTGTTACCTCGAGCATTCATATATATTTAAGTGTCTGAATGACTGACAAGTGTAAAATGTACAGGAAAACTTAAGCATATTTTAACTGGTGCAAACTTTTATGGACTAGAATAAATCAGGGTAAAGGTGAAAAGGTGAGTCCAGAGGAAGAAGTACTTACATTTTTAGAGGTGAAATGTAAGTATTCAGTGTAGAGTGTGGATTATACAGACGATTGAGTGATGTAAGAGATGCAGCAAAGTCTCTTCTGGAACATGGCTACAGATGGAGAGAATGAAAACACCCTCAGTACTGAGAAAGGGTGGAGTATGTGGAAGAAAGGAAGGATGGATTAGATCCTGGCAGATGAAAATGCAGTACAGGAAGATAACAGTGGATGTAGCCATGGTAAGAATTAAAAAAAAAAAAAAAAAAAAAAAAAAGAGCTGATAAGGAACGAAACTATTTATTAATTTCTCAAGTTTTAATGTTTATTAGACATTAGAATACAGATGTGTGACAGCTGAATTTATCACGGTCAGATTTTGTGTAGACATTAAATTATGCTTGGAAACAATCAGTGTCTTATATATCATGCATGTAACTATGCCTGCCTACATAATTTTTTCGTTGAACTTTGTGACTCACAAGTTTACAATCAGGTCAGTATTTCACTGCGCACCTCCTCTACCTTTCCAGATGAAATAAATGAAGTTTAGTGGTTTGAAGGTGTAGGGCAGGTCTAGCTTTCTACAGAGCTTGCACTTACTTTTTACATTTTACTGCCACATGTTTGAAAAGGTGATTTTATTGTCCTCAGGTCCACTGTGAAGATGTAGGAGATTTATGTTTGAGGGAATTGAAAGGGGATGGTAAAGGAGAAGGGATGTGAGAAAAACAGGTGAATCTTACATAAGCTTTTTTGGGAGAGACCTGCACCGAGAGGGCTGGAGGAGAAAATCTGAACCAACATAGGACATCAAAGGCTGTGATTGGAAGCATCTTTCATAAGGGGAGAGGACGAGGAGTATCCCAGATGAGGACCCAAAGAGGGCCCTACACAGCCTGGTGAGGTCACTCAGCAGCATGGGGGTATCAAGCCGGAAGCTGAGGGGCTCTGGAGCAGAGAACTTCAAAGGTGGGAGTTGCTGAGGGTCCTGGAACCCCAATCCTCCATGGCCAACAGACACTGATGATTAGTAGGAAGCAGCTGTTTCTAAATGACTAAAAGTCTGCATATTTGGAATGTTTTAAGAAATATGTGATGAGCAGAAAAGTGAGTGTGGTGTTATCTAATCTTTGCATAATCTGTCTCATCTTGAGATGAAAAGAATAAAGTATCTAAGGACAACACACAGAGAAGAGAAACTCAATTTGTAATTTTGAAATATGATAATTTAATTATAGCTCAGACAATCAATAGGAAAAAAAGAAATAAGAGTCATGAGAATACTGCGGGAAATAAATGTCTGACAGAACTTTAACATATATTTCATAAATACATTAATGGGTTTTATATGTTACTGAATATTATTTAATGCTGTTATTTATAAAGTTTCCTTCTCCTAATATTCATCTCAGAACCTAATATATCAGCCTCCTAGTTAATAAATAATGTCCATAATACTAATTATATAGTGAGCACACATTAATGAGCAAAATAAAATTGTAACAGGCCCATTTTTCCCTTGTGCTTTCATTTGCTCTGTGTTAAAAATGAGCACATGAAGCTAGATAGTGTCTTGAGAACTTCAATTTTCAAAAAAAAATCACTCACATAAGTCATGCAATGAAGACCAAAAAGGAGATAATGCACACCATCCCCAGCGCACAGTATTCTGTTAATGCAAATCACCGCCAATACGGTTTTGCAATCAACCTTTGACAAGGACAGCTAAGTAGTGAAATGCCAATGGCACACAGAGTGTTTCAGTTTAGGACAAAGTAAGAAGCATGCAGGAGGAAATGAAATCACTTCTTGGAACTAAAGTTTCAGAGAAAACTTCCTAGTTCGTAGCGGTTTTCCTCCTTCCACGGTTGACTGGTAAACTTTTATTTGTGATCTAACTGCCTGGAGTATAGAGAGATTAATAACCTCCAGAAGAAACTGTTAAGCCATTTAATTGCTATTTAGTGGATTTAGGGACACACATGGAAAGTTGTACTTTATCAAAGAACCAAAATTGGGTCACTGCGGGGAGGGGACTACAAATCACTCAGATACTAATGTGCCTCCAGAAAAGGCTTGTTCAAATGTTATCAGTGTGGAGATTTTTTTCGAAGTAACTCAATCTGTGACTTCATGTTTAATATTGAATATATTTTCTTGCCTACCTTCATTCCTCACTCCCTTCTTTCTTTGTTTCTCTTGATTTTAGTTTTATCTTTTGTGACTTTCTTTCCGGCACAAGTCATGACTCATACTGTAGAGCAAATATGAATGTATCAATACATTTTAATTCCTCAATAGTGTTTAACTTGCTGCCTAGAATGTTATTTAATACTGAGACAACTATCCATGAGATAATTCAAAATGTATCACAATGGAATAATGATAACAATGGAAAAATTGTATTCTTTATATGGCAGATACTTACGTATTAATGTGCTAATAAGAAAAATAGTAGTTAACTTTTAGTAATAATATGATTAAATTAATAAAACTAATGTGCCGAAATTGAACACAAAGTGAGAAAGTTGTTTCTTACAGTAAGGTTTATGAGTCTGCTACTGGACTCCTGGGCTCTTGTGTGATGTAACGAGAACCCAGCAGACCCTAAAATTGCTCCATGGCATTACCCCTCTCATGCCCTCACCATCCATCCTGTCCGCATCAGAACATCGTCAGGATGAGTCTGCCTTCCCTGCCATGAGATCCTGAGGTGGAGAGACTTGCTGAGGAATGCAGTGAGATTTAGGTGGACCCTAAATCATGGAATGTTGCAACAATAGAACACATGAAACAACATAAATTATTTCGTGTTACTCAGAAGTCTGGCAAATTTCAGTACTGGCAAACAAATCCAGAGATAGTAGCAAAGCTAAATTCAATATTAAGAAAAGTAACTCAAAATCTAAGATTATTATTTTGCAAAATAGATTAAAATTTTTTGATCTACTCCAGTCACTTATTTCAAAAGTTGAGTCAGGTGATCAATCAAATCTACCACTATTAATGGTTAGAGTAAGTGATAATGTGACTATTGACAATATACTTACAGTATTTTACATCCTTCTTTAAGTCTGGATGCGAAGCAGTTAACAAAACATTCATGCACATGTTTTATAAGTGCAATTGATTGGCAGAAAGAGAAAAATATTGTATACCAGGGAAGGAGCAAGATAATCCTTTGTCATGAGGCTGTCTGGTGTACTACAGGGTGGAGAACAATGTCTCTGGCTTATACGCATAAGAGATAAAGAACCATCAGTATCACCTGCATTTGTGTCAGATATGTCTTCAGACATTGCCAAATGTTATCCAGGACAAGCTATTTTTTTTAAGATGAGCATAATTTATATGGTCAACAGTACATATCAAAAAAGGTATGCAAAGAAAAGTGTTAAACAATGGAGGGAAATGAACTGAACTTTGCCAAAATTTGTGTTAACCTCCCTTTATTTACAGTTCAGTGGTTATTTTCACATGTTTTTTGATTCAAAATTAAAAAAAAAACAACAAATAACAGAGGAAAGCACCTATGAAAAAGAAAAAAAATAATGAAAAAGAAAAAAAAAAGCAACTTCACTTTTTCCTATAAAGTGCTGTGATTATAACTATTCCTTTGAAATTCATCTGTTTGTTTTTCAGATCTGTTTTTAGAATGAGGGGAAACTGTTTGCTTCATAATGTCTTGTTTTGTAAATAATATATTTTCATAGCACTCCTATCTTAATCCCAAGATCAAGGAGATAGTGCCAGAAAAACAAAGCAATTAGCACAAAATTGAGCCTAGTTTTATCTGTTTAGAAAATCGTATTAACCTCCCTTCACAACTTCACCAGTTCTTGCTTGAGCACTGGGGAAGCTGCTGGGAAGTGCTACTATCTATAGGAAGAAAATAATACCCTCCCTGCAGTCCATAAAACTGCCAGAAAAGGACCTTGTGTTCAAAAGTAAACGCTTTAAAATTCCTGATAAATAATAACACATTAAATTAATAGACAAAATAGCTAGGCATCTTAAATTCATAACTTATCTTCAATAATTTCTTATTTTTAAATTTGTGATATATATCATGGGAAATTGTTGTATGTCCTTCATTGAAATGGTAACTTAGATATAGTAGGAGACATATTTTGCTAGAGGTGCTTGTTCTCTACACCGATGTCTTTCATAGATGTTCAGTGTGATGGGATTAAAGTGTATTTTCACTGTTGGAGAATGGCTGGGGTCCTTCACCTCCATTTTATGACAATAACTCAGTAACAGAAGTTAGTAGTGTAAGTGGTTTTATAACATACCCACTGGTAATATAAAGTACAGTATATCTTTGAAATGTCTTATTGCCATTTGAGCTATAGAAAATTATCTTTATTAATTATGTCAATAAATTATTATTATTATTATTATTATTATCATTGATATTTCATCTATTATAGGTGTGTTATCATTAACTAGGCACTGGTAAAATGACCCTAAATATAAGAATCTGTTTTAATTGTTGCTATGTGCTAAATTAGTCATCTTTAATTCAGGGAAGCCTAGAAAGCAGTTTGGAACCCAGAGAAAACTATTGACTGTAAATAGTAATATGAATGCCTTGACATAAATTTATATAAAAATCTAATTATATTTTGAAATGACTCCCCTGTGCTTTGAGTTTTGATTGCACAGTTGCATTGTTATGATAATTTTTTTAATCTTTTAGATGAAAAAGTCAGCTGATCACCAATACACACTGTTACTTAAACAATTTTAACTCAGCTATCCACTGCGTTCCCAGTGTTTGGGAATGATTTTGTGACCCACTTTGAAATTACAACATAGGAAATTGGGCTTCTGGTAACTTTGTCATGGAACAGTAGTAGCTACAGCAACAAGAAAGTGCATAACAAAAGCAGTAGCTAGCAGAAGGAAGCACTCAGCTTGCAATGGGTGATGAGACTACAAGCACTGTCTCTAAGGTTCAGTATCGCTGGCATTACTGTGTCTCTGAACTCATTATTTTTGCTTCTTGGGGTAAAATCTCCCTGGATTCCTAAGATTACCATAACCAAATGTCACACACTATATGATCTTAAATTACAGGGATTTATTTTCATACTATAGTTAGATTTAAGGCAAGCTATGCATAACTATGTGCTTTAGAATTCTTTGTTTGGATACAGACGGTCACCTAAAGATGTTGTCATTATCAGAGTTTTGTCCACATTACAAAATTATGTTCAAGTAATTCCGAAACTCTAATGCCATTATTTTTAATTATTTTTCTGCTCAAATATGTTGCCTGGTTTTATTCAGAGGTCCTGAATCCCAAACCTTAGCTTTAGTAGCTTAATAATAATAATAATAATAATAATAATAAATGATAAGAATGACTGTAAGACTTAAATGCCATAGGGCAAATAATTTACAGTTCAGTCACAATCATGTTTTACACAGTCAATAAAAAGTAATTGTGGCCAATATCATAATTTTTATGATTAACATGAAAATTACAATTATAACCTCACTTGGATGTATTTGATTTTTATTATATTTTGTAATTTGATCCTATTTAATGTCATTCTTATGTTTCTTAAGTGATTTCTGTACTAAATTCGGAGAAATCGAATGTTATTTGGGGAAACATAGAAAAGGAAAGACATTTTCCCCACTGGCAAAACAAAATTTGAGCACTATTTTCTTTGGTAAATGTGAAGTTTTGAATTGTTTTTTTACAACCAAGTAGTGTTTCATTGAAACTTAAGCTATATTTTCATAGAAAAAAACTATATAAATGAGGTATATTTCATATGCATGCAGCCAGGGAAATATTATTATATGACAAGGACAGAGAGATGGTTCTGCAGTAATTAAATCTCCAAATCAAATTCAATATCTTAAGAGAATCGAAGACTATTTTTTGATGAAAGATAATCCTCCATAATAGAGTGCTTGCCTGACATCTTTGAGGCCCTCTGTTCATTTCCAGCTCTGCAAACACAAGAAATGTTTATTTCTTGCTCAACTCAGGTTGGTGGTGGCAAACAGATCTGGTAATTTCACAGCAGTATCTGGTGTTACACTGTAACTATTGGGCCACAAGTAGAGACAGCTCATGAGAGTTGTTTTGCAAGTAAATTATCTTTTCCTGTATGTGAGAAGCTCTGTACACTTATCACTTTATCAGAACTACTCACAAGTCTCTATGTATACACATGGGATGCGGGAAGTATAATTTTATTAAACATTGAAAATTCAGAGTGCTGATATTACAGAAATATTTAGTGAGCTAAGTTAAATAGTACCAAATTTTACCTCCTCCTTGTCTCAAATCTAATTTTATGCATTTAAACACTTATAAACAGGAAATGTTTTATGGTACACAATATACAAATATATATGTAATATAAAATAAGGTGGGGCATACAGATCAAAGAATATCATGGAAAATGAATTTTTCTGGAGACCATAAAGTTAAGTAAAATAAATCAGACACTCAGGCTTAAATATTACATTGTTTCTCTTTTATGAGGAACCCAGACTAGCAATAAGGAGCAAAATAAATAAAACATAGACAGTAGGAAGTGGAGTGAGAGATCATCCCCAGAAGAGACTGGGGCCAAGAGGTGAAAGGAGTGGAAGGGAAAAGTATCAATGGATGGAAAAGGAAATGAACATGTGCTTTGCATGTGTACTGACTCCACACGCGGCATATGAAAACTACGCACTGCAAATGCACAGAAAATAAGTATATAAAAAGGAGGTAAACAAAGGCATAGAGAGAAAAGAGACAAAGAGCAGGAAATGGGTATTAAAAAGGAATTAATATATGTTATGAGCATGAACCAATTTTCCACAAGGAATATAAAAATTATGTTCTTTACCCATGTACTAACAAAGCGAGTAAAAATCTATAAATTTCTCATCCCTAATAGTTATATGGTGGGTAAAATAAATGTGATGTGCTATGTTCCTTTCTTTTCCCTTAGCCACAAATCATTGTTGAAACAGAAAATAAAAAAACTTATTGATATTTAACAAAGCATCACTTTTAGAATTATCTGTTGCAAAAAAAGTGCTTTTATATTATAGATTCATAAATTTGTGTCACTCCAAACTGTTAAAGAATGATGGATGTTGTTAGAAATAAACCAATATTAGCATAGAAGACTATTGAGTTAAAATGCTGTAACATTAATAATTTGAAAAGAACTGCTTTAAAGAAATGACACATGCAAGCTTTGTAACAAAACATCACCATATTCAGAGGAGTAATATTAAATTACGCATAGCTACTTTTTGCTTATAGGCAAAGTATACTTTTCAAATTATAATTTTGCTTTTTGTTTCCTTTTTGTTAGCATTTTCCTTTTCTTTTAAATCAAAGGTTTTGATGATTCTGATTATAATGAAACCTAAAGAATTCTAAAAATTGGAAAAATTAACCTTTTTTACCAAACATATTTTGTAAATCCCTATTCTATGGTATAGTAGCATGAACATTAAAGAAGAAAACTATGATGAAATATACACAAAAATGATTTTACATAAGAAATTTGAAGTTTTAAATATTAAATATATTAAGACCAACAGAAAATGTCATGTGCATTTTTCATGCTGTGTTACAATTGTTTTCCTTACTTTCAAGAATCCATCAAATATAAATGTTGAAAAATAGAGAAAGCCTGTAAAAGGTTATACATTTCTCCTGGGCAAACGATTGTGCATTGCCTTGTGAAATGCAGAATGTTAGATTGTGCACACGGATTGGCTCATTTATTATTCAGATTTTACTTTTATTTCTGAGTCTATTAGTGTGCAAATGTTAAAGAATCATTGGATGTTTATTGTTTTTTAAGTGGTAATTAAAATTAGTAGCATCTCTGTGTTACACAAATTATGAAAATTTGAACATAAATTTACATGTACTTTTTTAAACATTTGTTCTACATGGGCTTCACTTGTTATCGCTCATAGGGAAAGTGGAGCGGTAACAGCTGTATCCGTCCATTCCCTTGATGTGAGTGAAAAGCAGCATGTTCAAATGCTCTCTGTTGTCTCCCTGGAGGTCTGAGAGTAAATATACTCACAATTTCTAGTCTCAGAAGAAATGGCCCACTTTTTATGTCATAAGATCTGAATTCCTCACCATCTTTTAAGTGGTCAAAAATATAAGCCAGAATAACGAATTAATCACATATGTAGCAAACTTGATATAACATGGAGCGTGATTTGTATTATTGGTTTACTGTTTTATGTGTATGTGTCAAGTTGATTATATGAAAGGATAATTAGCTGGAAAAGCCTTGTTTCTCAGTTGGAGTGTTTCTGGGTGATATTAACATTTAAAGAAGCTATATTTTTACCCAACATGGACAGGGATCAATCAACTGAGGACCTGGATAGATGAAAAATGCAAAGGAAACATGCTTGTCTTGACCCTGGGCACCAGAACTCAAGGGTCATTGGCCTTTGGAGTAAAGTGCACCATTGACTCCAGTGTTTGACAGTTACACTATGAACACTTTTATTTCAGATTTTCAATCCTGTACTAAACAATACCACCAGCTTTTCTTCTACTTTACCTCACAGACCTGTTATGGAACTTCTCAGCTTCCATTGATAAGCTACCAATTCTTCTAACAAAAGTTCTATCTATCTACATCTATCTATTTATCTATCTATGTATTATCCATCTGTTTATCATCTATCTATCTGGTCTGCTATTTGTTTCATCTTTCTGGATAAGCTTAATACAATTAGTTTTTGGTACTTTCTTTTGTTTTAGGTCTTCTCTCATCACATACCAGTAAGAGATTATAGCAGAAATTTATTTTTCCTCAGTATTGTGCATTGAAGTGAAGCTAAATGAAGGTAATAACACTGTCTTGGTTACTTTTCTCTCATTACTGAGACAAAATACTGGATTCCCAAAATGAAGGAAGGAAAGGTATATTTATCTTACAGATTTTGGAGGTCCCAGTTCGTACTCAGCTCCAAGGCATGGACATTGGGCTAAGGGGCAATTGTTCATGGTGGCTGCAAGCCACAAGACTGAAAGGGACAAAAAGGGGATACCTCCTTCCTTCCCTTGTATTGTATACCTGCTACCTGCCCCTGGGCGGGTGCAGCATCCACACCACCAACCCCAGTGCTAGATGATGACTCAATCTGAAACACTAGTCTTTAGCCACCTTTGAAAGGCCTGCCTCCCTGCCATGGACTGCATGACAATTTGGGGGGACTTCTAGGCACAAACCATGACATGCAATGTTGAAATTTATGAAAATTGTAACAAAGTCTGTGAGTGCTAGGAGTGTAGCTGAATAGCAGAGGACTTGCTCAGCATGAGTGAGGCACTAGGTTTGATGACCAGAACCAGAGTTGGGGTTCTCTGTCCCATGGTCCTCTCCATATTTTTGCAGACAACATTTAATATTCTTTGGTCTGTAGTAGTGGAACAAATCTTTACATGGCATTGTTCATCTACCTCTTTGTGTTCACATTTCTCTTAAGGACAGTGTCATAGAGATTTAAAGTCCTTTCTAATGACTTACTTAATTTACTCATCTGCAAGGACCTTGCTTGTAATAAGTTCACATTCAGATGCAGTGAGTGTTAGGATTTTAACAAATTTTGGAGGATAACATTCAAATTCACAATGTAAGATAATCACTTTAGGATTGCTGAGGAGAAGTTCTTTTTTTTTTTTTTTAGTTGTTCATCTTGGTAGTACTTGATGTTTACATTGCCCTTGGAGAGTAGGTACCGGTACTGGACATATCTTGTTCTTTTCTATTTCCCTCCCACAGCCCACCTGCCTTCCTTCTCCCAACTCTGGATCCCTTTCCTCAATTTTACTGCCACCACCACCACTACTACTACTACTATTTGTAGTTCATTCTTAGGACAGATTTCATTCACTGAGGGTGGTTGATAGGTGCACATGATAGACGTTAAATCCTTTATGACTGCTTCCTTTTTCCCATCTTCCCACACTCAGATTGGCATCCCTTTACATTTGCCAAAGATTTATATCCTGTTTTCTGTGATCAATCTTTTATTTTTGTAACGCATTTAAGAATGGTGTCAGAGAAACGCATTTAAGCATGGGTGTCTGATTTATTTTACTTAACATTATTTTTGCAATGTGAATCCATCTCACTGCAACTGTCTCAAATGCCTTTGAGTCTTTTGAGAGAAGCACCATATTTTTTAAGATCATCGCTTTTATATTTTATATTATTTTGACATTTTCAGGGGCCTAGCTGATTAGAGACTTTTAGGAGTATTTCAGTCTTTAAAAAAATGAATAACTTTTCTTTTTTTTTTTAATTTTTAATTTTGGAGGAGAAATGACCTTGATAATATAGCAAATTGCCTGCGCTGATCTGTAGTTTGAGATTCTCCATCCCTGGCAAGTAAGCAGAGTTATAACTTAAATGAATCGTTGTGACTTCATGCCCTATAATCAATTCCTTTATCTTACTTTCATATACCAAGCCAATATATATTTTGTTCCAAACCTAGGCAGCAATGATACTACTAGAAAAGTTCTTCCATTAAAGCTTACCAGAATCATTGAAATTAAACCAATAATAAGTTTTTGAACATGAACTGTTACACATTTCCTTGAGATATCAAGATAGTCATGGCCTAAGTCTTATCCTTAGTTACACCTCTGCTAAACTTGGTGCTTCCCTATATGACACTATTAGTGAGAGTTACCTAGTGTGGGGAAAAAAGGTTTTCAGGAACAGATAGAAGATAGATAGTAGATAGATAGATAGATAGATAGATAGATAGATAGATACATAGATACATAGATAACATACCATTTGTGAGAACAAAATTGATTTGTATGATTGTGGAAAGCCAAGAAATCCTGATATCTACAGTGAGTAGCCAAAGTCTCAGGAGAGCCAATAAGTCAGGCTTAAAAGTTACCAGGCTTTGTTCAGAAATGTTAATGTTTCAGGTTGATCTTGGAGACAAGAAACAGTCAATGTCCCAGGTGAACACAAGAGGTCAAGAGAAACTCATTCATGCAACATTCTTTGCTCTTCTTGGAACTCCTACTGGCTGGATGAGGGGCCTCTCATGTAAATAAGCACAATGAGCTTCCATCAGTCTACAGATTCCTAATTTCATCTCATCTAGAAATATCTCTACAGGCACACCAGAGTAATGTCTCACCGACTACAGGGGCCACCGTCGTCCTGCCAGGTTGGCAGACAATTCACCAACACAGGCCCTGCATGGCTTGGTGGATCATGTTCTCCCTGGTCTCTCAAGGGTGCTAACTTGTGCAGTTCCTCACTCAGTCACCCCATAGAGTCCAGTCTAGCAAGTGCTGCCAGGAGACTTGCGGGACTCTTTCCGGATCCATGTGAATCTCAGTGGTTGGTGCCCTGCACGCTTCTCCAGACCTCTCTTCCTCCTCATCCTCTCTCAGAGGAAGGTTGTACCTCCATCAGCCCACATGGTCACATTGTCTTGCCTTGAGCTTTATATCTATAGGATCTGACTAATAATTTTAGGACTAGAATTCTGTGAAAGGAAAAATAGATATAAAAAGTCTTAAAACCTATACAGTAAAGCTAATTTAAATTTTCTAATCAATAAAATGATAATATATAGAACCATATCCAGAAAGGAAATCAATACAAAATTTCATTTCAGAAATATATGTTGTGCTATACATATGCGATCAGTTGTTATAGATAAGAAATTTCTTCCATGGGGTAGAATGGGACTCCCAATTTTTATATTAAGTTCAATGAATTAATCATTATAAAAATACCCTGAAAGAAGACTATAACTCAGAAATAAATTGTTATTTATTATGACATTTATTATGACTTATGCAAGTAACTAGTTAGTACTAGTATCCAGTAAGCCAAAGAACCAAAGAGGGAAATGTTTGTCATGTAAATTATTAAAGACACTAAACAGAATTCTAAATATTGGAAAATATGTAACAAATATGAGTGTATTCCGGATGTAAATATATTATTACCAAAAACTTTGAAATGCATCCTTATTTTTGAACCAGTACTCATTTTCAAACAAAAACTATTTTAAGATAGATTCATGTATGCAGCTATAAAAATCAAGCTCAATGATAATTATAGGTGAATGTGCAGGAAGAGATTACAGAAATGAAGACCTATTAATATGTCACTTTTCCACTAAAATAACGTAGGAGAATAATGTATGTTGACGTGTAAAAACACTATTGATATATCAATACAGACAAAAAATAATTTATTAATCTTTTGTGACTCAACTGTTCATAGATTGTAAAACATTAAAAGATACACAGTAAAATCTGGGGAGAAGTTACTTATAGAGTTAAAATTACTGATTTTTTTTGTTTCTTCACATGTCAGTGTGAGTTTATTCAATTCACTGCCACAATGAAACATTAAATTTGGGAAGTTTTATAAATATTATTTAATAAGAAGAATGTTTATGAAACATAAAAAAAGTGCAATCCAATTTTTTCAAACCAGAATTTTAGAAGTATCTATATCATCTTTATAGGGATGTGGGCTACAAAAGGGGTAAAAGAACGTGAAATATTAATGTGGAACAGAATATAACTCCGTTTTCAGTGTTTGAAGTATGGACACTGAACCTTCCCACCATTTTCTAAGACAGGGTCTCCTTAAATAGTCCCGTCTGAGTTCAGACTAGCGATACTTCTGCCTCAGCCTGCAGAGTGCTGAGACTACAGGCAGCACCGCCACACCAGGCTTGTCTGTGTTTTAATGTTTCCTCGAGCCAAATTTGAGACCCGGTTGAGAGGCAAGCTCATGAGTTACCCTGTTTTCGCACGCTTCTAAGCTCAATCCACAGCGGTTTCCCTCTTCGTTTCTATGTGGTAGATCATAAACGCCTATCAACACAGAGCCAGGTACCAAAACCCAAGCCAGCTCTAACCTGCTTGCCAGAAACAAGGTCCCTGCACAGCTCTGGGTTCCAGTTATACTGTGTGCAGCTCCAGCACCCTGGATGATCCAGCCAAGCGGCCTTCTCTCCCGTGCAGTTGCTGTAGAGACTTATACTCTTTGTCTATGCTAGTAACTGTGTCCTGGGTTCCATTATCCAAACAACACTAAATTTTATAAAACCAAACGTACACATGTCTCTCCAGATGGGTACAAACATGTAACTTTTCTTCCACAACTGCTGCCCTCATTTAAATTTTCATTATCTCTACGGCAAATGATTATAATGTTCTTCTAATACAAACTTTACATTCTCAAATTATCAGTGCCTAATGTTTTCTGTTAAACAAGTTGATTTGGCATGGTTTTCTTTATATATTATGTTTTTAGATGGTATTTCAATTGTGTATTCATACTAGTTTTTCTGTCCTTAATACATGCATTGTATTGGGAAGAATGCACTTAGAAAATGTTTTATCTTTTTTCTCTGTAATCATTGCTGTCTTATCCATGATGAAATTCTCTGGTCATTGTTCAAAAACTAATGTTAATATATACTCAATCCCAGCATAAAATTAGTACCTTCTGTTTTAATAACTGTAACATCTGGAAAACATCATCACGATGTGAATTACTATGTTTCACACCTGTGTAGTTACATTTCCACTTCTCAACTATAAATGAACTTTCTGAAATAGGTAAGTACAGTTAATTTTCCCCTGTTTTCTCAGTCATCAATTACATGACAAGTGGGCTGTATTCAATAATCTTTCCAGCTGAATATCCTGGAACTACATATTTATAAATCTTTAATTAGAATATAATTCTTTGAATATGAAATCACATTTAATTCAACATCTTTGAATTTAGAGAGTAAACTATAAAGAAAATGGTTGAGACTTAATTTCATAAATATAATATCTGTATTTCTGATGCCAACACGAAAGTTTTATATGGCTCAGAAATAGTTAAATAGTAAACTATGCAGATATTTCAAAACACTTTATCCTAGAGATCATAAATTCAGTGATTCTCTCTGGTAATATTTGATCTATTTTATTCTATTGAAAGTCAGGCAGATTTATACACAATATCCACCAGGAAGAAACTGTCATCTTTGCAGTCCTTAGAAGGACAGATTTATATCTATCAAGAGTCAGAGCCTCCAAATCCTGCATTTTTATGTTTATTCAGCACCACAGAGACAGCGACTGTGAGAGCGAGATTCATGGACATGATTCCCTCACGCTCTGTAGAATTACCATTCTAGAAATTGTAGCTGGTATGAAAACTCCACTGGCTTTCTTTTAGAAAAAATAGCTCTGAGCTAAATATTTAACAAATTGCATAATAACTTACAGGATCAGTACAATCTCTGGAGAAATATACCACGCGTGGTGGGAGAGTTGGTGAAAAGAAGGTAAAAAGATTTCATAGAGAGTTGTACTCTAAATTTATTAGTAAAAAAGTAGTCTTAAATTTTCCTGTAACCCTATCTGAATACACATTATATAGTTTTTGTGTGTATTGTACATTTACTTATATGTCCAAATATATGCTACATATTTTAACTAATTAATTACAGATAGTATATTGCAAAGTCTGACTCGGTGCACTGATTAAAATCTTAGATATTCATGTCCCGCCTTCTTCTGTCATATTAAATGTCAATATTATTTGTACCAGATCA
This sequence comes from Cavia porcellus, assembly GCF_034190915.1. Classification (NCBI taxonomy): domain Eukaryota; kingdom Metazoa; phylum Chordata; class Mammalia; order Rodentia; family Caviidae; genus Cavia; species Cavia porcellus. Next base: position 16,515,084 of record NW_026947494.1, on the reverse strand, counting down.
ACTCAAGTCACACTTCTGGATATGAAGGTGGGAAATTCAGAAAGAACATCAGCAGTTAATAAGCTTACTTCACAAGGCAAAGAGGAAAATTAAAAGGTATTTCTCCCTTGAAGTCCAACATTTTGCTTTCTGTACATTAATATATTATCAAATTTTTACTTGAAATTTTAACCTTATGCCTCGTGTTAGTTTTGCTCAATTTGAAATAAGAACTTAAAAATAATACTAATAAGTAAAAATACTTGTATGTTTCTTGTGTTCCTCAATTTTTTTTCTTAATCACTGAGGATCTGTATCTCTTTTTATCTTTTCTTTTCTTTTCTTTTCTTTGTTTGTTTTTTAGTTGCTACCGTGGATCATACTCAAAAACCTCCCAGTTGACAGGCAGGTGCTTTTGCTGTTGAGCTAAATCCCCAGGAAATAATCTGTATTTCATAGCCACTGTGGTTTAAACAACAAGTTAGCAAAAATGAACATGTTACCCATTTGTAATAACAATCACAGAGATTGTAGTTCCACCCCAGTTACTCCCCAAACATAAAAGTACCATACGATTCGAGGCAGCATTTAACCAAGATCCTTGGAGGAGTCTTCACTTCTAGTGAGAAATTGCAAACTGAAGTACATTTTCAGTGGCAGAGTAGAGAGTCTAACATGTATGAATTACTATTTCTGGGTACTTTCCTTCATTTGTTTTATAAAACACAGTTCATAGAGACCTTCTGTTCATGTTCTCCAGCCATAAGGAGCAGATGGCTGCTTCTTTGGTGGTTAGAATGTAGACCAACAGCAGTGTACTATACCATGTTTACTCTCTCTTGGATCTGATCAATAATGGAGAAGCTTTGCAGGTCATAAATTTGCAAATAGCAATAATAAAGCATATTGCTAAACAGCTCTTACTCTTAAATGCACTTTGTGAATAATGAGACTTCTGTGAATTGGAAAGAATTGAAAATATGTACTCACAGATCTATATATTAAGGGAATATTATATATATATATGCATTAATTCATCAGAAATACTAGATAACCTCTTATATTTACAAAGAAATAGCATAGATTACAAAATATGAATTATAGTATGTGTGACAAAGAAAATAATATTTCAAAATATTAATAGTGTACAAAAGAAAATAAGATGACAAAAATAATGATTTCCTTACAAAATGTATAACTAAATATTGATTTTGTTTGCTTAGTATTTATTGTACTTTTAAAAATTAGCTATTTATGTCTTTGGAATCACTGAATGTGTTTTGTAAACTACCTATTGTTAACAAGGAAAACAAAGTATCTCATCTCGGCTGGTGTCAAGCTATAATTATAGGAACATTTTCACACAGTTAATTTTGATTGTATTCACTTAAAAATATCTGCTAAGTAGGGGTTGTCAATGCATTCAGGACATGCCTGACTTGTCAAAAGGCTGGAAATATCACTTAGCATACTAAATTTTTGCAGCAACTAAAATACATTTTGAAGAAATAAAAATGAACCATTTTCATCATTTGAAGAAAAATATTGGCCAATTTTTTAACAACTGGATGCACATGAATACTTGCAGGTAATTTATAAACAAAATAAGTTGTTTTCCTAGTATTTGACAGTATCTTTCTAACATTGTTCTTTTGATGAAGAAAAACAGTCAGTCCTCAACTTCATGTTGTCATCTAATTCACAAACTAAAAATAAAAAAAAAAAAAAAAAAAAAAAAAAAACAACTCTCAACATACCAGAATTACTCAAATACCAGGCCCTAGTGAGGCACCCATATAAACTGCCTAATTACTATATCTAACAAGAAATCATTCTAAAAAATATTAGAATCCTTATCTAAACATTAGTTTATATACATATCTTGAGACAATTTACTTCTAAAAGTCTTTATAAAATATTTTAGAAATATGTGACTAGAATTTCTGTAAAATTACAACTTCCAAAGGAAACTAATAATAATAATAATAATAATAAAATAGTGACTACAAAGTAATTATTTTTTTCATTATCACAATGATTTCTCTTAAGTCACATTTGAAAATCGTGCTGTTATAGTCCATGTGTGTTTTGGTAGTGTTGCAGGCAGCTGAGTTAGTTAGAAATATAGGAAGTCAGATAGGGCTGGCCCTCAAAGAAGCCAGAGTACAAGTTCAGATACTTTGCAGGCTTAGTAAAGACAATCACCTGCTGTGGGCCAGATTTCAAGACAAAAAGCAAAACAAATACAATCAAATCTTCAGGAACTACAGTTCAAATAGTTCTCTGTCACCCTGAGGAAGTCAGGAATCAGCATCTCCACCCCCCCCACCAAAGGAAGAGTCACTGCTATTAAGCCTGCCTGCTGACTATGTCCCACTGGTTTGTAATTTAATCAATTTTACCTGAGCAATTCATCTTATTGGTTGACCGCAGCTCTGTCCCACCTTATGCCCCCCTGTGAATTTCCATTTTTCTCCACCTTATATCCCTCTCACCTCATGATATTACTCTACAAAACTACCTAGAAAAAACCAAGTTTTTGGCAACCTGCTGGGGATCCCTTCTGTCTCTTTCAGACAGCTTTCTTTCACTCAACATTCTTAACCTCTGTTGTTCTTAAAATTCACTCTTTGATTTTAGAGAACATGAACTCAAAATGCACATATAGTAGGCTGGGTGTTTCATTCCATATATCCCTTGGAAAGCTTTTCTTTCTAAGATGCTGACATTGGAAACATTTTTCAAATTTCATTTTTTAAAATATATATCTAAACAAAAATTGCAATAGAAAAAGCACAACCAGAATGGAAGGATTTTTTAAAGGGGATTACAGTAGGGAATAGAGGCCAGCATACATTTGAACTCAACCCCAGTGAAATAAATGATAAGGGTGGAGTTTCTAAAAGCTCAAAGAAGAGGATGGAAAAAGGACAGATTTTAAGCCATTTGTCTTTGTTGATTTGTCCTTCCAAAAGAACAGCTAATATTGCCCTAATTCTATGTCTTCAAGACAAGAGACAGCTTCAAAATGTAGTAGAAAGTATCTGTTGTACACTAGCAAAGAGGTTTCATTATATTTGTATTATACCAAAATACCTGTAATGTGGCCTACTGTTCTGTATGAATTTTTCTTTTCCTCTGGAGGACCTAATTGATATGCTAATCAATGCTGTCCTCTGTAAAGAATGGTGATTCCCTAAAAATCTTACCTAATTGATAAGTTAACCATGGTTGCCCTCTACAAATAACAGACATGATGCTAGAGTAAGCTGATAAAGGATTGTTAATTACTGCTAGACTTCTGTCCTCTGCAAAGGAAAACATAGTGTGTTCCTCATTGACAGTTTTCCTGATCTACATCCATAACGCTTTACTTTGTTAACTGTGATATGTACTTAAATGTGGTAAGTATAGAGCATCAACACACAGCTTTTGCAATCTCCAACTGTACTGTGTCACTGGGCCCAGGATAAAATAAATCAGTGCTCCTTTTTTAAAGTATGTCTTTGCCTCATTTTTGAACTCAAGTTTGAGGGTTCGTTTGTGGATTACAAGATTTGAGGGCTCGTCCCGGATTACTGGAGGACCTCCCCAAATTATTTTTTCACTGATCAATCTGCTAAACATGTTAAGTATTTGTTTTTTTTTTTTTTTTGCTTGTTTGTATTTTGAGTGTACACATTCATAAATACAGATAAAATGAGACAACTTCCGGGGGCTTTTTTTTTTTTTTTTTGCCTGTTTTATAAAACATAAATTACAATTAAATTATAATTTATGGCTTTTGGGGCTCATTTGTAACTCTGGGCTTTGACTGGTGTGGGGGTTTTTGCCCGTTTGTAATTGGATGCACGCAGTGACTGCAGATGTGCTAGGGCTCTTTCTGCACCAGACTCCGGGGTCTATCACTTGTTTGTAATGTGGGGCTTTCACTCATGCGTGTGGCTTCAACCCATTTGGAGCTTCGGTCTGTTTGGGACTTGGGTTCTTGGGGGCTTCAGCCCATTTGGGGCTTTGACCCATGTGTGTGGCTTCGGCCTATTTGGAGCTTTGGCCTGTGTGGTTCTTCGACCCGTTTGGGGCTTCAGCCTGTGTGTGTGGTTTCAGCCCATTCAGGGCTTCAGCCCATGTGGGGCTTTGGCTCCTCTGTGGGGCTTCGTCCCATGTGGGGCTTCGTCCCATGTGGGGCTTTGGCCCATCTATAACTTTGGGGCCTTTTGCCTTTGTGTATTTATGTTCAGTGTTTTTGTACTTTGAAATTGTCTTCCTGTTTGAATCTGTTACTAACTTTAGGGTTTCTTTTTTTTTTTTTTTTTTTTTTTTTTTTTTGCCCATTTGAACTTGTTGAATTTGTTACTAGCTTAGGGACTCATTGCTCATTTCTGTTGCAGGATCCATTTGGCTCGGTGGACTCAAGGTTCATATTGAAAATTGTTTCCTTTAGCTCACCAAACTGTGCACAAATCAACCTTTATTTGTGTGTTTAATGTAGCTCTTTTCTTTTGTGGTGCTTTGTTTAATGTTTTAGTCCTCAATTGATTACTTGCAACTTCGGCATGCCTTTTTAAAAAGTATTTTTCTTTCTGGTTAAAATGCGAATATATGTGCACATATATATGTATATTTATGGTTTTTAAAAATCATATCAACTTTACCAAGTAAAAACCAGGTCATACTGTAATTGAGCCTGTTAAAAAGTGTACATGTTTTGTTTTGTTTTGTTTTGTTTTTAAATGTAGCATTTTATTGTGGTAAAAAGACACAAAATGATTAAATATGTTTCAGACTGCTAAAAAGGTCACTTCAAAGATTTTGTTAAAGGTTTTAATGCTGTCTAAAAATCAAGAGAAAAAGCAATTGACTGATAATAATTAAAAAGAAAAAAAGTGGTTTTGTCTTAAAGCAAAAAAATAAAAGAGAAAATGCTTTCTTTCTGTGGCATGGCTATCAAGAGCAAAGAGCCCAAAAGGATAATTTGCAATACTGTGAGTTTGGTGGAGGGAAATTTCCAGGAATGCTATAGATTGTAAAGACAGAGTTGAGATTTTTGATTGCTTAAAAAAAAAAAAAAAAAAAAAAAAAAAAGAAAAGAAACAATTTGTCTTGTACTAGAAAAAGCCGATCTAAATTTAAAAGAAATAACTATTGTGCCTAATGTGATTGGTGATTATAGAGATAAAATACAAGTTCTTGCATGTGCTGTGGGCATCTGGGTATTATGCGGCACAATTAATTTTGTTACCTATGAAAAAGCCCTCTTTTGTTAAGCATGTAATTTCAGTAAAACAATGGCCTGCCATGTGGCACCCTGGGACAAAAAAGTGGTGTGCCGTCCAGATAAAGCCTGCCCTCTGATCTGAAATTCCAGAACTATGCGTTCCTTTTGTCCCACCATGATTGGGCAACCAGATAGCCATTAGGACACACTAGAAAACCCACCAATTTGCCCAAGATAGCAGAGGTGAAACAATTGGCTAATAAGTCTCCCTCAGGGTTTTCTGAAAAGATTGTAAAAGGCCTACCACATTTATACACTGGTAGCACCTAAAAATGCAAGGGCCATTAATATTGTCTTTGTAACTCAGTCGACCCCTGATTATAAGAAAAATTTCAAAAGTTTAGGAGATTTGAGAGAATGCCCTTTATCCAGTTATTAAATGTTGCTTAAAATATATTTGACAACCTAGAGGACCCTAAATACCAGACTTAAGAGGTTTCTGCTGGACAGAAAGACCACATTGGTTGTTGGACTCTCCATAAAAAAATAAAATAAAATAAAACTCTTTCCTCACAGCAAATACAAGCCATCCAACAGATTCCAGTCCCTGTGACTAAAAATCAAGTGCAAACATTTCTAGGAGTCATAGGACTGACCCAGAGTTTGGGACGCTGGCAGAGGCCTGTTGCCTGTCTTTCCAAGAGACTTGATTATGTGGCAGCCAGCTGGCCACCTTGTCTGCGGGTGATTTCCTCTGTGGCCTGCCTGGTAAAGGAGGCTTAACAATTGACTTTTGGACAAAAACTTTTGATTTTGTCCCCTCCTATTCAACGGAGAGTCTCATCAATGCTCTGCCAGATTGATGACTACCCAACTCCCAAGTCATTCATTATCAGGCATTACTTCTAGATCTGACCACCATCAGTTTCAAGGGAACAGTGGCTTCAAACTCTGCTATTCTGCTGCCTGATAATTCCCCTCCTTGCTGCTCCATGACTGTATTGGGAACCAGACTTTACAGATGAGCCACTATTCAGAGTTCCTTTACATTTCTTAGATGAAAACAGTTACATCTATCAAGGTGTCTTAGTTACTTTTTACTCATTGCTGAGACAAAGTACCTGAAGCCCAAGTTGGGAAAGGAAAGGTTTATTTCTTACAGTTTTTTGGAGGTTTCAGTCCACATTCAATTGGCTGCAAGGCAGGCAGGCACGGCTGGGCCGCAGTTCATCACGGCTGCAAAACAGCAAGCAGGAACCAGCAAAGAGCAAGACACACCTTCTTCCTGCCCTTACATCACATCCTGGCTCCACCCCTATGTGGGTGGAGCACTAACACCATCAATCCAAGCACTAGACAATGAAGCATCACAAATGCACAATGCAAACGTATGAGGTTTGGGGGCCACAGACATAAACCATGACATTTCACTCCTGGCCCCCAGGATTCAAGTATATCCTTTATACAAAAGACATTTAGACTACCTCCAAGATTTGGCAAAATTCTAACAGATTTCAACTCCCCCAGCATTTCTCTTAAATCCTCTTTGCTCCCTTTTTGCAGCTTTCCTTGGATCACCCATGCTCCTGGCTTTTCCAAACTTTTGGGGTCTCCACTGCACCTTTGGCTTCACCTTTACATCTTCACAAATTGCCCTCTCACGGGCACACTGCTTGGCCTCCCAGGCCCTTTGCAATTGAGGTGGAAGCCGTCTTACCCTTAGAATTCATGCGTTTTCCTTGCACCTAAAATTAGCACCTTGTGGATGCCGCTAAGGTTTGCTGCTAGCTGAAGCAGTAGCCAGGTTTTTCTCTCTCTTGGCTGTAGGGGTCAATTGCCTGGATTGCAGGGCTCTGTTTGCCTGATTGTGAGAAAAAGATTCTCTATATTGCCACGATTCTGGAAACTCATGTGGCCTCTGTGGCCATTTTGGAACCTCCTGTGGCCTCTGTTGCCATTTTGGAACCTCATGTGGCCTCTGTCACCATTCTGGAGCATGGTGCTCTGAACAAATTCTTTCAACTTTGCCATGAAGCTACAAAGGTGGGGACCTGCTTTTTGGGATTTTGTGGGGCCATCTTTCTTATCTTTCTGTTTCCCATTAATAATCAAAATCTCAACTCTGTCTTTACAATCCACAAGCTTCCTGGAATAGTCCTTCTGGCTGAACTTGCAGCATTGTGAATTATCCTGCTGGGCTCTTTGCTCTTGATTTGAAACATAAAGCTGGCTGAAAGCCCCCAACAATAGCCATGCCACAGCCTCAATATTTGATTGCTTTTGAATTTCTTTTTGAAGATTAATCGGTCCATTGCCCTTTGTCTCAGTCTCAGGCAAAGTCTCTGGCCATGAGCAAAATGCAGACAAACTTTCTGCCAAAGCATAACACACGTCATATGGAGTACAGCAACTAATGCAGTCCTTCCCAGCAGAAACCTCCGAAGCCTGGTCTTTATCATGAGGCTTTTTATCAGCCTTCTGGTCTCCTGAACCTGACCAGTATAGTATCTCCTCTACAGAACAGCCTAAACTGTTCCAGCTTTATGTATCCAGGTGACATGTCCGAACCTTTCCAAACTCTTAAAAAACATGGTCAGGTATAGTCACAGCAAACGACCCCACTCCTGGTACCAAAATCTGTCTTAGTTACTTTTTACTCGTTGCTGAGACAAAATACCTGAAGCCCAAAGTTGGGAAGGGAAAGGTTTATTTCTTACAGTTTTTTGGAGGTTTCCAAGTATTGGCTCAAGGACATATAGTCTTCTTCAAAGGTCAGAATAACATGGATTGCATTGTTATAAAGATGGTCGTGCATGTATCCCTGTAATATGATATCTTTAAAATTTTGGGGAAAATACCTGGTTTAGAAGAATACCTGGGTCGGATCAAATGGAATTTCTAGTTTTAGCTTTTGGAGGAATTTCCAATGTATTTCCATAGAGGTTTCATCAAGTTAGATTCCTAGCTTGCTAACTCTTCTCTCCTTGCCTCATCAAAATTTGTTATTTTTCACGTTTTGATGATAATAATTATTTATTAAGACGGAATCTGAGTTTTTGTTGTTTCAAGTTCTCTAATGCAAGAGATGATGAACATTTCTTTGTGTATTTATTGGCCATCTTTACTTCTTAGGTGAAGTATCTATTCATTTCAATTGTGCATTTTTTTCATTGAGATTTTATCTAATACTCTTGAGTTTCTTGTGTATTCTAGATATTAGGCCTGTGTCAGGAGTAGCTGAATTAAACTTTTTGCTATTCTGCTGGTTATACTTTCATTCTGCTATTGTTTCTTTTGCATTAGAGAAGATTTTTTAATTCCACATGATCCCATTTGTTGATTCTTGGATTTATTTCATGTGCAATCAGCTTTCATTTCAGTAAGTTCATCCATACACCTATGACTACAAGAGCTTTATGTAATTTATTCTCCATCTGTCTGTCTAAATGTCTCTGTAGTGACACCTAGGTCTTTGATCCATTTTGATTTTAGTTTTGTATATGGTGAGAGACATACGTTTACATCCAGTCATCTCCATGGAGATAGCCACTCTTCTCAGCATCATTTGCTAAAGAGGCAGGCCATCTTGCCTCCAGTGCGTGCTCTTGGCTTCTTTGTCCAAGACCAAGTGCTTCAATGTGCTTCAGCCTGTTTCTATCTCCTCTATTCTGTTCCATTGATCCTTACCTTTGTCTTAGTGCTAGTACTACCTCTGCATTCCTAAAATACTACTTCAAATCCAGGATTGTGATGCCCCCTGCCTTGCTTTTGTTACCCAGGATTGTTTCTAACCTATGAGTCTCTCCAGTACCAAATGAATTTTAGAACTGATTTCTCCAGTTCTGTGAAAACTGTTGGAATTCTCATTGGGGTTGTCTTTAATTTAAACATCAATTTTAGAAGTATTACCATTTTGACTAGATGGTTTCTTCCCCTCCCCCGCAGGAAATAGGGATATATTTCTATTCTGATGTGCTCTTTGATTTCCTTTTTCAGAGGGCTATAGTTCATGTTATAGAAGCTCTTCATTTCCTTAGCTACGTTAATTCCTCACAATCAATTTTTCATTGGTGCTCTTTTGAATAACATTTTCTTCTCAATTTCCCAGTGGGTTAAATATTGCAAGGAAAGCAATTGGTTCTTGTGTGTTGATTTTGGATCCTGCTTCATTGTCAATCTGACTTTAATTCTAGAAATCATTGGTGGACTTTTTGTGGTCATCTATGTGCATATAATGACAGTCTGTGTCTTTCATATTGGGAGTTTAGATCATTAATGTTGAGCTTTATTACTGAATACTGTATTCCTATCATTGCCTCATTTCCCTCTTGCTAGTTCCCTGTATTTCCCCCTTGCTTACTTAACTGTAACTGGTATGTTCCACCTTCTTTTATTGTTATTTTCATAGAATCTTTGTCTCCATAGTTTAAATGTGTTTACAAATTTTTGAAGAATTGGTGATCTTTAATTTATTTAAGTATGTTTTATCATGGGAATATCTTAATTCTATATCAATTTCAAAAATTGTTTCACAGGGTATGTCAGCCTGGGTTGAAAATTGTTTACAGGTTTCAGAATTTAAACTTTGTTTAAAGTTTTCCTGGACTTTATGATTTGAGTTGAGAGATGTGCTGTAATTTAGATTGGTTTACCATTATAAATGGTTTCTTAGTTTTCTAACTTATGAGAAAATTATTTCCCCAGGCTTTATTATTTCTTTCCTTGTTGGAACTCGTCATTTTCACTACTTCTTCAACTCTTTTTCAGGGTTTCAGAATAAAACATTTTCTTTTTGTACTGATATCAGTCTTAGTTACTAGATATATCAACGTAATTGATATTTTATTAAAATATGTAGGATATCCATTCTATCTTTAAATGGGCTATGACCCATTTTTCTCTTTCTAATCAGTGTAATAATTATATCAATGTTATCATTTGTAAATCCTAAGTAGTACATGATATTAGTATCATGTACACAATATGAACTATGAAAATAAAATGTGAAGAAAAACCCTTGAATGCATAACGCCTTGATTTACATAATATTATTTGCTATTTTGTTCTTCATATGCATAAAATAAGACATTAGTTTTTGGTTAAATATCCCCCATAATAGCTTGAAGACTAACTGTATAAAGTCATGTGCTATATATATTCTTTTCTGCAATACAGTACCATTGTGAATAATTATAGAAATTAATGGCCTTACATCAGTGTGGCACTAAATCAAGCAAAACCTCTAAATTATGTTAATTGCAGGATGCAGCTAAAATATTTGGTCAATGAACCTTTATGAATTGTATTAATGTGCAAAAATAATTTTGCTGCAATGTATATATCATGCTAACACATGTTTATAATGATTGGCTTTAGAATATAATGTCAGGTCTGAGAGAAGGGAGAGGATAGGAGAGAGAGAGAGAGGAAGAAGTCCGTGGGAGGTATGGAGCGGACGGCCATGAAAGTAGTGGGCAGTGGTGGCTTAATTCCGGGAATGCGGGGAGGAGGCCCCCTTCCGCCGGCCTGGGCGCAGCCTCTCCACTGCACCTGGGGCCGTGGTTAACATGGGGAGAGGAGACTGGCGCGCTGGCTGCTGGAATCTGGCGATCTCTCTCTGGCGATCTCTCTTTTGTGACCTCTCTCTCTCTAGCGATCTCTCTCTCGGACATGTGGCGTGGGGGAATCTAAATAGCCTAAGCTTAGGGCAGCGCCCCAAGGCCATTAGAGATGTACCGGTATCTCATTGGCGCACAGGTTCTTAAGGATGGGGATATAGGGTTACAGTCAAGTTCTTAGGGGGGGGGGGGTTTCTAACTTAGCTGCAGCCTTTTCTGGTTACAGTGTTCCGTCTGGGCCAGCAACTCTTTCATATAATATTTCTTACAATGTTGTCTCCTAGAATTATACATTTATTTCCTAAATTTGCATCTTAGAAATCAACTTAGTTTTATACTGTCTTGGCATTGAATTAAATTGAAATTGTCTCTTTTTCCTCATATACATCACACATTTTCCACTTAAGAATAATATACTCTTTAACTATAGGATTATTTTTATTGTTGAATAATTATCATAATTGGCCTTTGTTTAAAAAGTACATATTTGTTATCCTAAAGTTTCTTTGGATAAGGCATCTGCACGTATTCATTCTTCATCCAAGGTCTTCCACATTTGAAATCAAAATGTAAAGTGAATCTGTTTTTTTTTTTTTTAATTTTCTTTAAAAGGAAAAAGAGAAAAAACAAAACAAAACAAAGCAGTGTAAGGGTACAAGTAATAGAAAACTACAAAAAAAAAAAAAACAGCAAAAATCACCAGTTAATAGACAACATTATTATCATCTTAGAGATAGTTGCTCACATCACAGTATCAAAGCATACAAAGTGGACATTCAAACAGTGAGACTGCAAACAGTTGTGTTCAATGATCCAACCAAAAACATTAATATGGTCAGCTATTTAACACCCCTAAACACACTTGCTATTGTATCTTTTAGAACCCTTTTTTTCCTTCTCTTTTTTAAAACAAAATTTATACATTTTGGGTTTTATTACTCCTTAGTTCTTATTACTTTTGGGGGGGGAATAAGGTCAAATATGGCAAAACAAAGCTGTCAGTCAAAACCAAGGATAGACATAGCACATGATGTAAAAACAGAGTACAAGTTTATCAACAATGGTTACCATTAATGTCTCTTGTTTCCTTAAAAAGAATTGTCTATCTCATTAGGTATTACAAAGTTGAACAAAACAGTAGAGAACAAGACCAATAAAACTTAAGCATTATAAACATTACAGGACTTCCAAAGGAGACAATAGTCAAACCAGAATGGGCAACTTAGTGAATCCTGTTGCCTTCAAAGTAGTTGCTTATACCCTCAAACTTGATACTATCATACAGAATGGAACACAGTCTAATCAGTCAAATTAAGATAGTGGGATTATTACAGGACTTCAAAACAAGTTAATAGGAAATCAAAAAAAGTTACTATTATATATCCTGCTAATTTTTAAAATTTTTCCCCTTAATTAAAAAAAAAAACATAAAAATAACTAAATAATTTTTTAATGAATAAAGGAGAGATTGAGATAAAAGAGGACATAACAACATAGCAATACAGGTCAAAGCATGACTGTTTCAGCAACCTAGTGCTTCACCACCAAATAACTCGACTTAATAGTAGTTACCATAGTGTCTGTCTTTTTCCTTGAAATATTTGAATAAAGCTTCATATACTATAGCTTCAAATATTTCCATATCAAGAAGCCCAGAATAAAGCCTTTCCAATTAATAAGTGAAAACTTTATAAGGCTTCAAGGCCACAAAATGGGGAATCATGATTATCCAATATTTTTATATATTTGAATCATTATTTACATTAGGGAAACTATTTGGTATTCACAAATGTGAGATTGATTTATTTCACTTATGAGTATGGTCTCAAGCTGCACCCATTTATTGATAAATATCTCAATGTGGTCCTTCTTTATAGCTGAATAATACTCCATTGTATAGAAATACCTCAACTTTTTTTATCCATTCCTCACTTGATGGACACTTGGGTTGTTTCCAAGATCTAGTGGTTACAAATTGTGCTGCTTTAAACATATGTGCACATATATCACTATGGTATGATGCTTTCAGTTCTTCTGGGAATATGCCTAGAGGTGGAATAGCTGGAATAAATGGGACTTCCAATCCCAGCTTTTTGAGAACTCTCCAGACTGACCTCCACAAAGGTTGTACCACTCTACGCTCCCACCAACAGTGTAGGAGGGTTCCTTTTTCCCCACAGCCTCTCCAGCATTTGTTGTTGGTTTTCTTGATCCTGGCCATTCTTTCAGGAGTGAGATGGTATCTCAGTGTGGTTTTAATTTGCATTTCTCTAATGACCAATGATGATGAACATGTTTTCATGTATTTATTTGCCATTTGTATTTCTTCATCTGTGAAGTGCGTATTCATGGCAGATGCCCATTTTTGGATTGGATCTTTGAATTTTGGGGGTCTGAGTTTTTTTTTTTAATTCTTTATATGTTTTAGACAAGAGTCCCTTGTCTGAGAGAGAGTTCACTAAAATCTTTTCCCAGTTTGTGGGTTTTCTTTTCACTATGCTGGAGATTTCTTTTGACATGCGGAAACTTTTTAATAAGAAGTGGTCCTAGTTATTGATTCTGGGAAGTAGTTCCCATGTGGTTTGAGTCCTGTTCATGAATTCTCTACCTACTCCTATGTCTCCAAGGTTTCTACCCAATTTGTCTTCCAATAGATTTAGTGTTTCTGTTTTAATATTCAGATCTTTGACCCATTTAGATTTTAATTTATTACATGTTGATAGACATGGGTCTAGCTTTAGTTTTCGGCAAAGGGAGAGCCATTTTTTTCTAGCACCATTTATTAAAGAGACTGTCGTTCTTCCAGTGAACCTGCTTGGCTCCTTTATCAAAGATAAGGTGGTTGAGTGTGTTTGTAGTTGTGGTTGTATCTTCTAATCTATTCCATTGATCTTCAGCTCTGATTTGCTTCCAATACCATGTTGATTTTACTACTGTTGCTTTGTAGTATAACTTCAAGTCAGGGATTGTGATGCCTCCTGCTTTGTTTTTGCTGCTTAGAATTGCCTTTGCTATTCTAGGTCTCTTCTGGTTCCAGATGAAATTTAGGAGTGATTTCTCTAGATGTATAAGGTATGTTGATGGTATTTTTATTGGTATTCCATTGAATCTGTATAACAGTTTTGGGAGAATGGCCATTTTCACAATGTTTGTTCTTCCTATCCATGAGGAAGGGATGTTTTTCCATTTTCTGAGATCATCTTCAATTTCTTTTTTCAGTGTATTATAATTTTCCTTGTATAAGTCTTTCACTTCTTTCGTAAGAGTAATTCCTAAATATTTCATTTTTTTGCTTGCTAATGTGAAGAGTGTGGTTTCTCTTATTTCCTTCTCTGTGATTTTGTTGCTCGTGTATAGGAATGCTATTGATTTCTGAGTATTGATTTTTTATCCAGCTACATTGCTGAATTTATTTATTGTATCTAAGAGTCTTTTAATGGAGTAGGGGGTCTTCTATGTAGAGTATAATGTCATCTGCCAACAATGATAATTTAACTTCTTCTTTTCCTATCCTTACCCATTTTATTTCTCTCCCTTGCCTAATTGCCCTGGCTAGTACTTCCAGTACTATATTAAATAGGAATGGTGATAAAGGACATTCTTGTCTTGTGCCTGATTTTAAAGTAAAGGCTTTCAATTTTTGGCCATTTAGTATGATGCTGGATGTTGGTTTGTCATAAATGGCCTTTATTATATTGAGATAAAGACCATCTATTCCAATTTTCTGTAAAGTTCTTATCATGAATGAATGTTGGATCTTATCAAAGGCTTTTTCTGCATCTATAGAAATGATCATGTGATTCTTACTTTTGACTTTATTTGTACGGTGGGTTAGATTTATTGATTTATGTATGTTGAACCATCCTTGCATTCCTGGGATGAAGCCTACTAGGTCATGTTGTATAATCTTCTTGATGATTTGCTGCATCCTATTTGCCAATATTTTATTGAGGATTTTTGCATCTGTGTTCATTAGGGAGATTGGTCTATAGTTCCCTTTTTTGTTGGGTCTTTCTCAGGTTTTGGTACTAGAGTAATATTTGCTTCCAGGAATGACTTAAGAAGGATGCTTCCCTTTCAATTTCATTGAATATTTTGAGGAGTGTCAGCTTTAGGTCTTCTTTGTATTTCTTGTAGAATTCTGCAGTGAATCCATCAGGCCTGGGCTCTTCTTTGTAGGTAAGGACTTAATTACATTTTCAAGTTCATTAATAGAGATTGGGTTATTCAACAGTTTTACATGCTCTTGATCTAGCTTTGGTACTTCATATGTTTCTAAGAATCTGTCTATTTCTTCTGTATTATCAAACCTTTGAGAGTAGATGTTTTCGAAATAGGTGTTGATCTTCTGTATTTCTATTGGGTCTATAGTGATTTCACCTTTTTCATTTCTTATTGCACGAATTTGTGCTTTTTCTTCCCTTTTTTTAAATAAGGTTGGCTAGGGGCTTATCGATTTTATTTATCTTTCAAAGAACCAAATCTTTGATTCGTTGATTCTTTGGGTTTTTTTCTTAGTCTCTATTTTATTGATTTCTGCTCTGATTTTTATAATTTCCTCCCTTCTTTTGGCTTTGGGCTTGACTTGCTCTTCTCTTGCTAGCTGTTTGAGGTGTAGCATCAAGTTATTTATCTGTATTCTGTCTGATTTCCTGATGTGGGAATTCAGTGCAATAAATTTTCCTCTGAGGACAGCTTTCATTGCATCCCACATGTTCTGGTAAGTTGTATCTGCATTTTCATTTTCTTTTAGGTATTGTTTAATTTCTTCTGTGACCCACTGATTACTCAAGAGTGTGTTATTCAGTTTCCATTTGTTTGCGGGATTTTTGCAGTATCTTTTATCATTAATTTCTAATTTCAGAAAGCTATGATCTGATAACATGCAAGGGATGATTTCAACTCTTTTGCATTTGTTTAAATATGTTCTGTGAGCCAATATATGGTCTATTTTGAGAATGATCCATGTACTTCAGAGAAGAATGTGTTTTCTGATGTTGTTGGGTGGAACATTCTATAATGTCTATCAAATCCATTTGTTGGCAGGTGTGATTCATTTCTGTTATTTTTTTGTTCATTTTCTGTCTGATTGATCTGTTCCTTGGTGTCAATGGCGTATTAAGGTCTCCTGTTACAATTGTGTTACTGATAATTTGAGTTTTCATTTCTGTTAATAGTTGTTTTATATAACTGGGTTCTCTGGAGTTTGGTGCATATATATTTAAGATAGTCATCTCTTCCTTTTGGAGTTTTCCCCTAACAAGTATGTAGTGACCTTCTTTGTCCTTTATGGTCATTGTTGGTTTAAAGTTCACGTTGTCTGCAAACAGAAGGCTACTATTGCTTTTTTTTTTCGGATTCCTGCTGCATGAAGTACTGTTTTCCATCCTTTGACTTTCAGTCTGTGAGTATCCTTCTGGGTTAGATGGGTTTCCTGTAAACAGCATATGGTTGGATTTTGTTTCTTGATCCATTCTGCTAGTCTGTTTATTTTAATTGGTGCATTGAGACCATTTACATTAATGGTTATTACTGTTAAATGTTGGTTTATTGTTGACGTTATCTCTCTGCTGTTGCATCTTTATCTTTCTGTTCTGTTTAATTATCTGCTTTGCTTAGTGGTTTTTTTCTTTGTGTATCTAAACTGTCTTTCAATTTTTTTTCAGGGTTGGTTTGGTGTTCATGAAGTTCTTCAGCTGTTCTTTGTCATGTAAGTATTGCATTTAACCATCAATTTTGAATGATAGTTTTCAGGATACATCAGTCTAGGTTGGAAATCATTTTGCTTTAGGGTCTGGAATATTTCACTCCCTGCTCTTCTTGACTTTATTTTTTGTGCTGAGAAGTCTGCTGTGATTCTGATAGGTTTTCCTTTGTAAGTGATCTGTCTTTTCTCTCTGACAGCTTTTAATAATCTATTCTTGTGTTGGATTTCTGGGATGGTGATTATTATACGTCTGGGTGTAGTTTTATTTTAGTTATGACTATTTGGAGTTCTGTATGCTTCAGTGATCCTCATGTCTGTTTCTGATCTCATGCTTGAGAAATTTTCAGCTATTACTTCTCTAAATATCCTCTTGACATCCTTTATGTTGTCTCCTTTTTCATTAATCCCTATCATTCTTATGTTATATTTCTTTGCATCATCTTGCAGTTGTTGAATTGTTGTTTCCTGATTCCTTGTTATTTTTAAAAGATCTTTCCTTTCCTGTTCACTAGCTGCAATCCTGTCTTCAAGGTCTGAAATTCTATCTTCACTTTCATTGAGGCAGTTTTTACAACTTTCAATGGAGTTTTTTATTTCCTGTATATCTCTGTGCATCTGCATTATGCATTCCATTTGTTTCTTATATTGCTCATCTAGGGATTCTATCTTTTTGTTTAGTTCCTCCAATTTTTTAACTGTGTTTTCTTTAGATATATTCAGAATCTCTTTAATTTCTTTTATCATTTCTTCTTTTACCTGGGAGCTTATTTCGAGTTTGAAATTCTTTAGAGCTTCCTGCTGTTGCTTGTTAATTTCAGTAGCTATTGTGTCCAATATTTGATGTGAATGGCATATATTTTTTTCTATATACCTTGCTCCTAGGGTTTCTTGAGATGGGCTGGAGGTTTGAGGTTGTAATTTGGACTTTCATTTTGTCATTTTCCTATATTTCTGTGTTTCAAGTGTTATTTGAAAGCTTCCTCGAGGTCTGTTGAAATCCCCTTCTATGTTCGCAGCTTCTGAGACTCTGGCACCCCGTTACCCTAAGCCACTGGGCCTGTAGAACCAATGGCCCTCTTCTGCCTGTTTAGAACTCTGTAGTTCCAGATAAGCTGGACTTCAGGGACACTGTGCACCCCCCTGCTTGTTGGAAGCTCCATAGTTCTCCAAGCGCAGCCAGGATGGGGAGTCGGATGTAGATACCTCAAACCCACTTATCCACTTCACTGCACCTGGAAGCCTGGAGGGTCCCGAACAGTCTGGGCTTTAGGCAGAGTGTGCTGAGCACTTAGCATAGGCCGCGGGGACTCTGGAACCTGCAATGCTCCTCTGCTTGCTGAGATAGCCACAGTCCTCCAGACACATGGAGAGGCGGAAATAGGTGCCCCAGATCCGCCCAGCCCCTCCTGTGCACACAGGTGGTGAGGTGCAGGAGTCCCAAATAGGCTGGGCTCCGGGGATAGCGTGTACTCACCTACTTGTTGGAAGCTCCACAGTTCTCCAAGCTCAACCGGGATGGGGAGGGGGATGTAGATACCTCAAACCACCTATCCTCTCACTGCACCCGGAAGCCTGGAGGGTCCCTCACAGTCTGGGCTTTGGGCAGAGTGTGCTGAGCACTTACTACAGGCTGAAGGGCCTCTGGAACCTGCGATGGTCCCCTGCTTGCTGAGATATCCTCAGTCCTCCAGACACATGGGGAGGCGGATGTAGGTGCCCCCATTGCTTGATTTCTTGACAGTAGGTGGTAATATGGGTACCGGGCTGGAGAGGCGGCAGCAGCGCCCACCTCTGCTCAGCTAGATGCCCACCTTCTGGTCCCCAGCAGTGGTAGTATGGGTCCTGGGCAGGGGGCGTGAATCTGTTTTTGAACTTGGGATCTTCTTCCTGCCTCACGGTGCTGAGAGAGCTCAGCTCACTCTGATCATGAGACTGAAATTCTTATTTTCTTACTCTGTAAGGGCCAGAGTTGGTTCTCATCTCATAAAAGTCACTCTAGTCCTCATCATATGTTCCAGAACAATGTAGCTTACTTCTTCAAATACCTTGCTTTTGCTCAAAGAAGACATCTTTGTATCTTTAACACAGTATGTTCGATAACACGGCACAATTACAGGAGTGATCACATTATATTCATGGGCGTGACTTACAGTCCTAGTTTGGTAGCTATGCCCGGGTAAGACTCCTGAGGACAAGTTTAGAATTTAGCCTGTCTCGTTTCCCAACCACACTACCTCAAGACACAGGCACAAAATGCTTTCTTCTTGGTCCCAAGTAAAATATTCACTGTCAGAGTTTTTCTGCAATCACCAAATTAGTTAGCATTTATTCTCGTATGAAATTTTCACTGCTGGAAAGGTGCTACATATTTTTTAAAGGGAATGAGGAGCTGAACAATTTTTGAGTACTTCTAGTCATTATACTATTTTTTCCTTTATCTGTATATTAAACAAAGACCATCTGATATGCAATGTCTCACTAGAAAATCCATTTATGAATTAATGAACGTATAGCCACCCCCCCTCCAAATATTTCAACTAATTAAAAATTAGGGCACTACTCTATAATCTAACATTCCACTACTGTATATATGAAAGATGATATAGGGAAAGAAAGAAAGAAAGGAAGGAAGGAAGGAAGGAAGAGAAAAATAGGCACAGAGAAATCAATGCACATCACATGAAAATTCATAATAGCAAATAAATAGAGACAGCCTATGTGTTCATCAGCTGACGAATGAAGAAACCAGGGTACTTATATGAAATATGATGTTACTCAAATACAAAATAGAATGGAATCTGTTTATAGTTATTGTTGAGAGGAAGATCTGGCATACTCTTAAACGGTAGTGTCACTGTCAATAATTGTTAACTGTTGCAGAATTTTAAAAAATTAGAAAAAAGGATTTCAAAAGTTGATAAGTGATTTATTTTATACACATACATATATATTGCATCTGATAAGCACATTTCACTAACACGTTTTTCTTTTTTCTTTCTTTTTTTTTTTTTTTTTTTTTCTCTATCCATCCCAGGGATCAAACTCATGACTGAGTGCTTATAAGGCAGGTGCTTATGCCACTGAGCTAAATCCCCAGGCCCACATACAGGTTTCAAAATACCATTTTACTCCATGAATACGTACTCTGCATGCATTAGATAAATAAATTTAGTTTTACAAAAGGAGTAACATTATCCACTATCTTTTTAACTTCATTGCTTTATTTCCAAATCTTTCTTACACAAATACCTCATTGATCGTGAATGTTTGGTCCTTATTGAAAAATTTTAGAATCTATTTGAAAACTTTTACAATGGAAGCTTTCTTGCCAAAATGAAGGCTGTGGTACATGACATGAAAATTAGGACATCAATTGTCATGTTCAAAAGCAAAGAAATATCTCCATAAATTTGATTTCACTTTATGTAATTTAAGTGATGCTGCTACAGGTGTATCTAGATCGAGCAAGGCAAGGACATTTCTATAGTTGTGACAAATTTTGTTTGACCTACTTGATACTTGACTTTGTGTATTTCAGTAGCTGCTGTGATAATCAAACACCTGGGCAATGTTTGCAGTCTTTCAAGATGTCACTTTGGGACATGAATTGGTGTTAACATACACATAAATCATTTCAATAAGCCAAGAGGACCGGAAGCAGATCTTCAGCTCAAAGAGTCACCTTCTGAGGTAAACGAAAAGTTCAGTCAGCTAGTTGAAATGCATTCATTTTCTAAATTATTTAGTGTTACTTTATTTTATCCCTAATAAATTTAAGTAAAAATTGATGTTACTAAAATTAAAAGTGATTTCATCACACGTAAAATTCATAAACAAAACATGGCTTGTGATACCAACATTAAAAAACATTCAAGAAGAAAGACTTCCTATTTTAGAATATTAAATATTGAAAAGTGACTAAAATTATAGGATGGTTCTATTTTGTCAGTTTTCTGTGACCCTTAGGGCGAACAGATTTAGAGGGCAGAAATATTGAAAAATAAGGTAAAATAGCAAACATTAATTTCGTGGCATTCAAAACTTGTGAAGATTATGATGAGATTTTGTGTCCTATGAGGAGATCAACTTTTAAATACAGTATTCTATATAACACTTCTCAATAGTGAACTTTTCTGACTTCTCAGTGTCTTTAGCTACATTGTAAACACAGAGATTTTCAGGAGCCATAGGTATTTCAATTCTGCATTTCCATTGA
This sequence comes from Cavia porcellus, assembly GCF_034190915.1. Lineage (NCBI taxonomy): Eukaryota > Metazoa > Chordata > Mammalia > Rodentia > Caviidae > Cavia > Cavia porcellus. Next base: position 16,494,346 of record NW_026947494.1, on the reverse strand, counting down.
AGAAAATCTATAATTAAATTTCATGTCTTAACTAGTGAAAACTGAGAACATTCATCAGGACATTAAAAAGAGTAAAGTTAGCATAATTTAATTTGAAGTGGCTTTTAATTAATAAGTGTGATGATTAATATTGATTGCCTCCCTACTGGACAATCAAGTTGGTGGATTAGTAAAGAACACCTGTGTGAATCCTGAGTGCGTGACCTTGTGGATTATATGTTTTCGGCACACTCTGATATTCTTTCCTTCTGTCCTACATCCAGATGGCTACGGAGTGCACAGCTGTGCCCTGCCATGCTGTTCTGCTGCGCTGTTTCCAACTTGGGATAATCTAACTATGGACTGTAAGTGCCAGTTCTGGAGCCAAAATTTAATTTCTTCCTCTCACTCTGAAAAAAAGTGCCAGATACTTGGCAAATCAATAAAAACTGCCTGATATCATATGTATTTAAAGGTAATTTATTTTTATTATTTCAAAGCATAATATTCAGGGTTGTAAGCCTGGAAAATCACATAACAAATTTAACACAAGTTTTGATGATAAATATTATGAAAGTCCAGCTACAGAAATATCTTAGAAAATATTACAGCAGTTTAGTTTGGGGCAAGACAAAAGGGCATAAGGGAAAATTATTACAATAGAGCAAGCAAATTAATAGAGAAAATGTGGGCACATGAAAAAATCAATGTTGGCAGAGAAAGTACAAAAAGAATAAAGAAGGAACTTCTATTAGTCTTCATCCTTTCTCATAGTCAGCACCCTACACGGTTAGCATACAGCAGTTTAGAAAAATTACAGTATGAAGGAAATGCTTAAAGTTATATGCGTACATTTTTGATTACTCAGGAAATAAACTTCTTGTGTCATAGATGTGTTCTATAAACTTCACTACCAGAATTTTGGTGGTTTAGCAAGAAAAGAGCCTCAGAATTATCATTAATATCCTTGATGTCAAATTAATGCCTATGTTACATTCAGTTTCTCCTCTCCCTGGGTTCACACAATATTCAATCCACTTTCTCCAACTTTCTGTCTTCTCGATTTCTATAATGGAAGTGTAGCTTTCTGTCTACATAGTACTGGGCTAAACATTCCAAAATCCAGCTGCTCCAAAACTACTGTTTAGCTACATTGTCTGGTGTCTGCTACAAGAGAACCCAGGCTCCAGGCACCCATGGTGCCTATAAACTGTGAGCTGTTCAGGATTTCAGGTGTGCTGTAGTACTTATGAATATATATATATATATATATATATATATATATATATATGTATGTATATAAGGGCACACACACACACACACACACACACACAGAATTAGCATTCTTTGCTATGCCATATAATTTAAACTTCATTTATCTTTTTTCCTGCTTCTGAAACTCTGGGTTCTTCTATCTCCTCTCTAATGCACATGTTATTTTTCAGTTGATGTATATTATTTGATTTTATTTTCCTGCTGTTATTTGAGGAGAGCAGGGAGAAAGTGGCCATAAGAAATATTTCAACAAAGAATTTGACTTTAAGTGTTGCTTTGTCTTCAAATTCTTCACTTAATTTATTCAAATAGTTACCTGCATCTCAATCACTTCTTGAATTAGTTATTCCTCTTAAAATTCCACCACTCAGTGAGAATTCTTTACATGGTTGCTTGGAAATGTTTGAGGTAGATTTATCCTAAAAATACAATGTCCCTGCAAGTGCCTGCGTGTGCATGTGATCGTGTTTGCTGTTTTACTGCAGACTTGCAGTGTCATTATATCCTGAAGAACGAAAAAGGCATAGCTTACTCCATCTTGAAATATACTGAGGTCTCTTTTATGACTTACTGCATTTGTTTACTCCTTTTTTTAAGAAAAAATGTTGGGCTTTATTATTACAGCTCTTTCTTTATTAATTTCAGAGCTCACACTGCTTAGCTGTTGTTCATTTTGTATTCCTGTAATAATTCCACCCATATTTTGTCATTCAAGTTAACTCTTGGATGGCTATGAATACATTTCACCACTGGTTTGTTATTATTTTGCAGTAGTTGCTATTGGATGCAGCCTTATCTGATAACTTTCAGTGCTTATTCTCGGAAGCAGTATATCATATTCCAAAACTGCAGATGTGATGTAATCTTAGGAATCAAAAAGGTAATTTAACATACTTACAGATTAAAGGGTGGCAATCATATACCTCACACAGAGCTAACAATGGATATTCTGCACCAAGAAAAAATAGTAAGTACAGTGGTATTTCCACACATACCCTTATTCTACTCAAGTGAGTTTTGCAAAGATCGTGTTCTGATGTGAAGAATGGGTGTGTTTGCCAACCATTTACCCTTGTGCTGAGTCATTTTATGTAGTTCTTCTCTTATTTTCTATTTTTCAATTTCCTGAAAAAAATTTACTCCAATATGATTGGATATCCATCTGGCCCTCAGTTCTTTTGCACATGAGTAGTTATTTTTGGGTCCCTCTTAATATATTTTGGTAATTGATATTCCAAATTTTCCATATAAAATGGCTCTATGTGTATTCTCTCTTTAAATAAACTATTTTTCTTTTTATACACTATCTTACTATATTAAGGTTTTAAGTTTGGTGAAATGCCAGTTACTCTTTTGCTAAATTCTTTTTCTTTCTCTGGGGCTTGTCTGAATATTGATAATTCGAACTATGTCTTTTTGGTCACTTGTGCATTACATCAAGCATTATTTATTTGATATATATCTTCTTGATGTCATCTGCCTCCTTATATATCCATTGTATTTTTACATCTGTTCATTTAAAATCTGATTTTCTATCACCTATTTATCACATATATAACCATCTCTGGAGAAATGTTCTTGCAACTGAAAATTGACATCAACATGTGTTCCTCTGAATGTGATTATGTGGAAGAATTAGGAAGTCCTTAGAATGATTATTTTGAGCCAAGGTTTTGGTCTCCTGTGTGTTGACAATGCAATACCCCAAGTCCAGTCTATAGAGGATTTCCTACCACTCCCTCTAGAATTTAATCTTTTCTCTGAGTTTTCTGTATTGGGTTCAAAATATCCTGACAAACATCAGAAGAGGAATTTTTCTGAGGTAATCCATTCACCTCTGTCTCTCCTTCTCTCATCAATCTTGCAAAATCCAAAGCCAAAGAACGTCATCTGTCTATGAGCTGAAACAAGCTTGGTTATATATTTGTTTTCTTTTAAAACGTCTTTCTGCCTTTCAACAGGACATGAGAAATTTTCTGCTGAAATGAGATGGAAATAAGCACCTCCAAACCACTGCTCTTGTTTAGCCCCGCCATCTAGCGTGCTCGTGTCTGCCCTGGACGACCTGTACTTGCAAAGAAGGGAAAAGCATTTTATGCTAGTACTTTTAGAATCAAACACAATCAAATTAAATTTATCTTTAAATCCTTTAAGTTAGAATTATTGTGATATGTGTTTATTATTTGGTATATTTAGTATGTTGGCCTGCAAAGATATATACTAGAAATAATATAAGCATTTCAATAAAATTGCCTATCAGTATAATTTTTTCATTAATTATATATACATTTATTTTCTCATAATACAATTAATGGAACAAAAATGACTTCTATCCATACTCACTGGCCCACTGACTATGAAAAAGAATCCCCTTATTCTAGAACATTTTTTTACAAAATTAAGCATATTCTGACTCTCTATAAGAGAGCTTAGTCTCCTGAGTGTATACCTGATTTCTTGATCAAATTTTAGTTGTTTGCCATGTTTTTCCAAGTCTAAAAACTGATTATAAAATCATTTTATCCTTCTTTAACCTAAAGAATCACTAAGCCAAAGTTCTTTTTCATTATTCTTTGAATTTCTAGCAAACCCAGTATTTATTTTTACAGTTATGTTATGTATTAGCTCATATTATCTTCTACCATAAGGTTTATTTATGGCTTGAATATTTTAAGTTCATTCCTATTAGACTGAAAACACTGAGCAAATAGGATCTTGATTCTTTGTTGTATTTTATTCCCTACTTGTTGAAAATACACGAATTCCAAACGTATACTAACCATTCAAGAAGTGTCGCTATTTTAATACTGTAATTAATTAATTTATCACATAAAAGCAAATATAATGGAAATACAATAGCATTATAATTTTATTCAGTATGACAAGTGTCAGTTTAGTACTTTTTATATATTTCAAAGTTATCATAGTCAGGGATAGGGTATTTTTATGCTATCGACTAGTATAATTTTCTTTTTTTTAATATAGCTCAAGGGGTACCCAGAAATAGGTTTATAGTATTAAAAGCGTTTCCTTAAGAAGTATAGAAATATGTTATTCAGATTCACAGAAATCCACAAAATTTGTTCTTTCAAATTTCACACACTTTTCTATCATAACAAAGATTCTTCCTATTTTACAAAATGACATACACATAAGACAGTGAACATAGCCACATTTCCACTCATTTCTGTAACTTCCTAGGGAATTCTTCTGAATTCTTTAGATGTGCTTTAACTCTGTGGCAGAAATTTTATTGTGAAGTGAAATAAAGCTGAAATCTGTTCACTGAAATTGGCATTATGCTTGCTTAGGCATAAATGTTCGCCGAACTTGAAGTGGTTTAAGATACTGTCTCACAAATTTCTCAAGCATTTTCTGGCACAAGTGGTTGACTTGAAGAAAACTGTCATATGTTCTTAAAATATATATGAGTGTTTGTATACCATTCAGGCTGAACTTATATCATTTGAATTCTCTTACGTAAAAATATTTCAAAAATCCTGAAGTGTGTTCTCAGAATGACGTAACAAATACCTACCCCAAAAGTTAAGCACACGTTAAAAATTTAGCAGACTGAATTAATATTTTCAGCAATCAATTATAGATGGAGTTGAGGCTTCTTTTTATGCATGCACTATTCTGTCTCAGAGATGTGCAGTTTTGCAGTCAGGATAATTTCTATAGTATCAATATTTTAAAAGTAGAATTTATGAATAAAACTTTACTGCATTTTAAAACTTACTCTTATAGGATAATATGATAAGTATTACTCAGGAAAAACTGTTTCTCTGATGAAAGCTTAGAAGATGTGTTATCAAGATTAAATAAAAGTAAGCCTCATTCTGTCTCTATCTGTTGTCCACTGACAAAACCAGGGCAGGATTTTAGGTAATTGTCCTTAGCACTTCCTTCTGTGTTAACCAGAGTGAAATCGGGTCAAACTCCCAGTCTAATAAACCTGGGGAAAGAGAGGGGAATTTCTTTAAATAGAGAAGAATTTGTACCCAAACTAGTAGGCATTTTCACCTCACACTAATATCCTGTTACCTCCTGCAGCTATGGCTGGCAGGCAAAGCAAATTCATAATTGATGCACATAAGTGATTATTTTCAGAAACTAAAGCATTCTCTCTCATGCTCTCGCATGGTGTACTCATTCTTAAATTTTACACCATGTCTACAATATGTTTAAACAAGCCTTTGATGAACTCTTACAGTTACCATTTGATTTTGTTTAATGATTCCAGAATTTTTGTTAATATGTGATTATTTAGAGTGCCTGAGATTTATTGATTACTAATCTATGTTCCTGTATGTGGGTTGTCACTTTATGTTTAGTATGCTTATTGTAATTACTGCTGTACCCAGTTGGTACTCAGTTTCATTTTTATGTTTATAAAAAACAATAAGATGCTTAATTATTCTAACATAAAATGTGCATCTACACACATTTTCTAAACATTTAAAATGGTACCAAATTATGTATAATGTAAAAATTAAATGAAAATGATTAAGTCTAAAACATGGAGTTAAATATTTAAACATATTTCATTTTGCACAGTAGACTATGAAAGACTTATACAACAGTTACGGCTTCTGTTTAAATCACTGAAGTCTGATTTGTACCTAGATGGGTTTTTGGAGATGATTTAAATTGGCATGATACTCATCAGTGGATTGGTCCACTGATAGGTTTATAGCTAGATGTGATGTTAGAAAGTGAAACCTTGTTGGACAAGTAGTCTTTGGAGGCGTGGCCTTGAAGGTTCTCTTTCCCTCCTCCCTTGATCTATCTCTGTGCTTTCTGCTGCCAACCCATGAGCAGTTCTCCTTTGTGACACTCCTTTGCCACGTCGCCATGCCTCAGAGCCACCAGCCTTGGCATTGGAATCTCAAGAAACTGTGAACCAAAATAAACATTCTCTCCTTTAGGAGTTGTGAATGTCGGGGATCATGTCTCAGTGATGGGAAGAGTAACTAAAACAGTAATATACAGTTAATGAGTGAAATGCCAGCACTTGATCAAAAACATCAGAGCTTATTAGCCAAAATGCTACTGGATTAACTGTATAGTATGTGCAGCTCAGATATTTTGGTAGCTATTTGATAAATAATACTTGTTACAATTGAAGGAAAAAAAAAAAAACCCAAAAAACTAAGGGCCACTCTAGACAGTTATCAATTTTCAATATTATTGGAAACTATACTTCTAAGAAAATTTTCTCTAAGCCCAATGCTTGTATTGAGTTTGTGTCTTTATTTGTGATTTTTATTTTTTATTTATTTCTTAATTAAATTTTTTGGTACACTACAGGCATTGCATAATGATCACATTCATTATAAAAATTGTATCTGGATCTGATAGAACTTCCTATTTTTTCTCATTCTTATACTCTCCTTTCAACTCCTGTACTCTAGTATTAGGTACAAAAATACATATTTAAAAGTTTGAACTCAAGATCAATGAAGTTTTACTGATGTATACTCTTGAATGTTTTCCTCCCAGGAGAAAATATAGTAAAACAGCCTGTATCCCGGCACTCCAAACACTATTCTAATTCTTAAGGCCACAAATTTGCTAAGCCTGTAACATTTGTCTGTCTTATTTGTTCACTAATACATTTATAATTTTTCAGCTGTTTATGAGTAGTTATGTATTGCTGTTTTATTGTTATATCATATTCCTTTATATTAGTGTATAAGAGTCCATTGAACTGTTTTAGAACATTTCCATTTGTTTTCATTTTTGATCTCTTAAATACAATGTTGCAATACATATATCTGCATATCTTTTGATAGACATAAATATATAATTTTTGTGAAGTGTAATTTCAGATTTTTAAAGTAAAAGTATACTTAACTTTAGAAGATACAGTTGAAATGTCCAAAATATCTGTACTAATTTACTGGGCAACAGCAATACAAAGTTTTAGATTTGCACAATATTCTGACAATCATATTGTGTCAGACTTTTAATAATTGCATCTCTTATAGCAGAATATAGTAATTTTTTACTCAGTATTGCTTACCAGGTTGAGGTTTGCTTTTCATTTTATTCGTATTAAAATTTAATTAATAAATTTTTAATATTTATAGTCTAACTTTTTACATAAAATAGAGAAGTTTTCTTTACACTTTATAGTATTATTTATCTACTTCAATGTCATGTTGTCATCCTATGTTTTCATGCAGAATAATTAGGATTTTTTCTTCTAAATTCCATAGCTATAGTTCACTATGAATTTGTTATGCTGTATGGTGAGATGCAGAGGCTGAATTTTATTTCTCACATGGATATCACAATACCAAGTAACACTGACTGTGTTACTCTATTTCCTACAGAATGACATTTAGTTATGTTTTAGATCTCTTTATCAATGTCACTCTCCCAATTTGTGTACGTTTAAAAATAAGAATAGTGCAGAAAAATTGAAACATAAAAAGAATATCCTTAACCAAAAAAAGAAGGAAAAAAAAAAAGAATTATCTTACAGATAGAACAAATAAAGATAAATGTGAAAGACTTAAATTTAACCATACTCATATTTATGGTACATTGAAAGGCAAACATTGTCAGTTTAGATTTAAAAACAATATGTTCTAACCATAGGTTGATTACAGAAAATCCACTTTCAAAATGAAGTCACAGTTTGAAAGATGAAAGCAGATATGTTGTGTATTAGTCAGCTTTGTTTTATTAAAATGAACTACCTGGCACTACTAACCAGTAAGGAGCAAGGTTTCCTTAGTTCACAGAGTGAAGCACCCCCCACCCAAAGTCAACTGGCCCCATTGTTTTGAAACCCTGGCGAGAACTCTGGGTTGCAGCTGAGGGGAAGTTATGTTTCATTAGAACACTTTTATCTTGCAGGCAGGGAGCAGACAGAAGACAGAAAAAAATGTGCTTCCACATTCTTTTCAGGGCGCATCCTGAAGGACTTCAGGACCACCCACCATCATCCCATTCCCTAAGGATTCTACAACTTCCTAATGGTACCACGCTGGAAACAAAGCCTGTGACATGTGTCACTTCTGAGCTCACTGATCCAAATCACAGTGTCATTCTAATATTAGTCAAAAGACACCTTTTCAGTGTCTTCAAAAGAAATCTTTTCAGTTGACATAATGAGAAATGGAAGCTTTTCCTTATTTTTTTAATTTTATTTAAGGAGAAAAAGAAAACAAACAGAAAAAGGGTAAAAGTAATACATAATTATAAACAACAGTAGGAAATCACTAGTTAATAGATTACATATTGTCATCTTAGAAATAGTTGTGCAAGTTACAAAATTAAAGCACATAAAGTGGACATTCAAACGTTGAGACTGCAAACAGTTCTGTTCAGTGATCCAACAAAAACTCAGTAATATGGTCATCTATCTTATAGGCTTAAATATACACACAGTTATATCCTTTAGAGCACTTTCTTTTCCTCTGTTTTTTAAAATGACACTTACATGTTTTGGGTTTTATTACTCCCAGAGTTCTTATTACTTTTCTTTTTGAAGAGAATAAAACCAAGTGTGACATAACAAAACAGAGTCAGTCAAATCAAAAGGATGGACATAGTACATAATGTAAAAACAGAATACAAGGTGATCAACAATGTTTATCATAATGCCTCTTGCTATCTTAAAAAGAATTGCTTATATCATCAGTTATAATAAAATTGAACAAAACAGTAGAGAACAAAACCAATAAAACCAAAACATTGGAGACATTACAGGACTTCAAAAGAAGATAATAGTCAAACCAGAATGGGCGTAATAGTGAATCTTATTGTCTTCAAAGTTGTTGCCTATACTCTCAAACTTGGTACTATCAAGCAAAACAGAATAGAGTAAAATCAGTCAAAAATAAGATGGTAAGAGCAATACAGGGTTTCAAATCAAGTTAATAGGAAATCAAAGTGACTTACTATAATATATCCTGCTATTTTTATTTATTTTTTCCTTAATTAAAAAGATAAAAGTAAAAAAAAATAATAAAAAAAGAGATTGAGATAAAAGAGGACATAACAAAACTGCATAGGTCAGAACATAACAATCTAAGCAATGTAGTGTTTCACCACAAGGTATCCCGAAGTAAAAGTAGTTACCATAGTGTCTCTTTCCTTGATATTTGAGTAAAACTTCCTATACCGTAGCATCAAACGTATCAAGACAATGTAAAACCATTCAAGAGAATTACAGTATTACAGGATATTTAGAACCAACTAACAGAAAATGAACAATGGTTTGTCTATTAACTCCTTATCTATAAAAGTCTTTGTTTATAATAGCACATATAATAAAATACAATAAGATAACAACATGTTAAGACCGATGGAGACAAAAGAACAAAAGCTTGATGGGACTTCAAAACAAGATGATATTAAATCAGCACTAGCTATTATGATGTCTTGTTTTCTCCAAAATAGCTGTTCATACTATCACAGACAGTAAAATCAAACAGCCCAGAATAAAACCATTCCAACTAATTAATGAAAACATTATAAGTCTTCAAAGCAATACAATGGGGAATCATGATTAGCACATACTTTTCTGTATTGTTATCATTTTTTACACTAGGGAAACAATTCGGTATTTATACATGTGAGTTTGATTTATTTCACTTATGAGTATGGTCTCAAGCTGTGCCCATTTATTTATAAATATCTCAATGTTATCATTCTTTATAGCTGAGTAGTACTCAAGAAGTAGTTTTTCTTAAAAGGATGAAAGTATGAGTGACCAAGAAGGTAACAAGCTGTAAAACTTTGATGCTATCACTAAATGAAGAGTCATTCTGAAAGAGAATTTGCATAAATCTTCTTTGACCACGTATTCATAAGATTCAGATGATGTGTTATTTTGTTGCAAACACACTATAACTTTGTTTAGAAAGCATTATCATCCCTCATTTTTACCAGGAGAGTTTATTTTCACCTGAGGCCAATTCTAGAGGTGCAAGTGTCATGTAGGGGAGCAACTGGTTGGAACAGTTACCATGAGGCAGAAGCTGTTACTGATCTTAGCGGTTAAGAGAATAAAAGGGATCAGTTACCGGTAATCTAGAGAAGCTGAGACGATTAGCTCTCATAGAGATAAACATTGCTATTTAACTGGCAGATACAACAAATCCAAGAAATAGGCAAAAGAAAACTTCACGTCAATTTTTATCTTCCTCACAATCCCCAACTTCCTTGCATTTTCTAACCTCTTCAGTTTTCTTCTCGGGTTTCTAGTTTACTGAATCTTACCCCAAGAATATAGGCTAAATGGAAAACAGTGTTTTATGACCATAACGACTTCCAAAACCTGCTTGAGTAAATTGAGGCAAAATTATCCATGCTATGCATGGAAATAGTCTTCAAAAAGTTATACTGCACAATGATCTCCTAAATGCCATCACTTCAGAATGTCACCATATTTATATGAAGCCTGGTCACTGCAGATATGTAGTGATTAATTAAGTAATGAGGAGTTCGTACAAGAGCTTCCTGAGAACATAATCTGATATGGCTGAAGTTCTTATAAAGAGAGAGAATGAGAATATGAACACACACACGCGCGCGCGCGCGCACACACACACACACACACACACACACACACACACTGGAGATTGAGCTACAATAGATGGGTGTGGTGTTGTGCACCTGTAATCTCAGAAGTTTGGGAGGCTGCAGTAGGAGCCTAACCTGATAATTTAGGGATTTAGGGAGAGCTTGTTTTAAAATTAATTTTAAAAAAGGTCTGGGAATAGAACTCAGTGAGAAGTCCCTAGATTCAACCCGCAGCATGATGAAGAAAAACAAAAATAAAGAAAAGATTGATTTATTCTATGACCAACTCAAAATTTAACACAAAAATAAAAGTAAAATGTAAAGTGAATCCCTGCAAGAGACCAGGACTATCTCTCAGGAGTTCAAAGTGTAACCTATTTTCTAACACATCTCAGACACACGTAATAATAGGGATGCATAGTGTTTTTCATTAAATCCACTAAACATAATTAAAATTTATTCATGAGACATATTACTATAATATAATATCTTTGATTATGAATCTATTGAGTTTTGTGGTTAATATCTCAGTGTAGCTAGACCACAGCCGAAGTTATTTGATCAAATACGTTGTGTAGGTGTTGCTATGAAGGTATTATATAAATGTTAACTCCTCTGACCAGGTGACCTCAAGGAAAGAAATTACAGTCAGTTAAGCAGTTGATCTTCAATCAGAGAAGCAATCTTAAGAACATTAAGAGCTTCAGGGAATCTTCTCTCTCAAAATAGCAGCATCAGCTTCTTTTTGAATTTCCAGGATATTCACACACCCTGCACCTTTTGGATTTCAAGCGCTCATGGTCACATGGAACAATTCCTTTGTAAATAATCATTTATTTCTCTAGGGTGCCCTAATAAATAGAGATTTTTCTATTGCTTTTAAGAACATACGCATTTCCATTCCTCTTGGCTTTTGAAACAGAATACATTTCTCTTTTTGAACGAGCCATGACAATCTTCTCATTTTGCTTTGAATTGCTACAGTGTCAGTCTATCTACACGATTCGGCTCCTCTTTTGCTTTTATAACCCTAACTCTCTCCTCATCCTCCTCCCCCGTCTCTCCGCAGGAGCACAGGAAGGGACTGTGCCCCTTCTCAGCCTCCCATCTCCCCCTGAGGGATCCGGGTCAGCTCTAGAGTCAGTGCCTGGCTGGGGAACCAAACGGCTCCCGCTGTGTTCAGAATCACTTTCCGTGGAGGACAGGCAGGACAAGGACTCATGAATTAAGACAAGAACATTTTTAACTCTAGATAGAACACAAAATTAGGTCATGGCAGTTTCCTCAGCTTCTCCCCAAAGTAATTTGATGTATAATTCCAATTTATCCTCACTATATGAGATATTTAACAATGGAATGAGAAACTAACTTTGGCCTTACATGTGGGCATTTACAAAAAGGAAAATTGGAATAGGAAGATAATGTGATGCTGAAATAAGTACTTGTAAAAATGAATAAATTATTATAATTCACCAAAGGTAACACTGGCCTGTGTCCTCCCTTAATTACTGAAGCCTCACGTCTCTGACCACTGATTTGAGGACATCTGCACAGAAACAGTTTCTGACACAATCTTTGTGAGCTCTAAATGTAAATAAAGTAATTTCAATAAATATCTTAATATATATTAGTGTTTTGCTTAATTTATCTCACTAAATCATGTGCAAAGTAATATCCTATTTTATAAAATTAAGTGTAAATATCTCCATTTGTGGGTTCCTTTGTATTATTTTTGTTAGAGAAAAATCACTGAAGTGGAGAGACTGCTTTGAAAATATCTTTAGTCAAAATTTATTTCAGCTGTAATCCTTTTGTTTCTATAGAATTATGCAAGTAATGAAGTTGACAATTATGACTCAAAATTTTAGTAACATTTTCATTTATCTCTTGATTTTCATTTTTTAAATTAAAAATGATTTCTCAAATCTTTTTGGAAGATGAAGCTTTCTGTGTGACATACATCTCTTATTTCTCTTCTATTTGTTCTTTTCATGTGTCTATTGATTTCTTCTAGAATTAATCCACAATATGCCCACTTTTTGGGTCAAAATCTTCTTTGGGATGATTGTATTCATTATAGGCAGCTAAACATATTCACTGTTCCTTCTTTCTACCATTCACATGATTTTTCAATCTTTGATTTTTAAGAACCCAGAAATATACATGTTTAGGGTGACAATACAATTTGAAACATGTATACACTGTATAGTGATCAAACTTAAGCCTTACCTTAACAATTTTGACAGTCAGTTCTACTTTTCATTGTATTCTTGTATTTTTAGTTCAGTTTTCCCCTAATTGAAAAAAAATAAGAAAAAAATAGATTAATTTTTAAAAACGGTGGGGTTGAGGTAAAAGAGGACATTGTATTAGAACAACACAGGTCAGAATCGAACAATTTAAGCATCATTGTGTTTCACCCCCAGATAATCTAACATAATAGTAGTCACCATAGTGCCTCCTTCCTTGAATTATTTGAGTATAACTTCATATACTATAGCATCAAGCTTATCAAGTCAGTCTAAAGCTATTCAAGAGAATGAAGAAATTACAGGGTATTTAGAACCAGTTAACAGAAAACAAACAATGGTTTCTATATTATCTCTTTACCTATAAAAATTCTGCTTATACTATCACATATAGTAAAATATAGTAAGATACCACATGTTAAAACCAGTGGAAACAGGTGTACAACAGCTTGATGGGACTTCAAAACAAGATGGTATTATATCAGCACTAGCTTTTATGATGTGTTGTTTTCTTCAGAATAGCTATTTGTACTATCACCGATACTAAACTTGAACAACACAGGTTAAAACCATTGCAATTAATGAGTGACAACATTATATGGATTCAAACCAATATGATTGGGAATCATGATCACCACATACTTTTATGTATTCTTATCATTGTTTACACGAGGGAAACTATTCGGTACTTATACATGTGAGTTTGATTTATTGCACTTATGAGTATGGTCTCAAGCTGCGTCCATTTATTTATAAATATCTCAATGTGTTCATTCTTTATAGCTGAGTAGTACACCATTGTATAAAGATACCACAACTTTTTTATCCATTCCTCAGTTGATGGACACTTAGGTTGTTTCCAAGATCTGGCTATTACAAATTGTGCTACTATAAGCGTGGGTGCACATGTATCACAGTGGTGTGATGCTTTCAGTTCTTCTGAAAATATGCCTAGAAGTGGAATAGCTGGGTCAAATGGGGCTTCCAGTGCAAGCTTTTTGAGAAATCTCCAGACTGACCTCCACAATGATCATACTCGTCTACACTCCTACAGTGTAGGACAGTTCCTTTTTCCCCACAGCCTCTCCAGCATTTGTTGTGGGTGGTTTTCTTGATCCTGGCCATTCTTTCCGTAGTGAGATGAAACCTCAGTGTTGTTTTATTTGCATCACTCTAATGACCAATGATCCTGAAACATTTTTCCATGTATTTATTTTCCTTTTGAGTTTCTTCATCTGAAAATTTTTATTCATCTCAGATGCCCATTTTTGGATTGGCTCTTTGAATTTTGGGGGTCTGATTTTTTTAAATTCTTTATATGTTTTAGACAGAAGTCCTTTGTCTGAGGGGAAGTTCACTAAGATTTTTTCACATTTTGTGGGGTTCCTTTTGACTATGCTGGAAATTTCTTTTGACGTGCAGAAACTTTTTAATAAATGTGATCCCAGCTATTGACTCAGGCAAATATTTCTCATGCAGTTTGAGTCCTGTTCAGGAATTCTTTACCTACTCCTATGTCTTCAAGGTTTTTACCCAATTTGTCTTCCAATAGATTTAGTTTTTCTGTTTTAATATTCAGATCTTTGATCCATTTAGATTTTATTTTAGTACATGGTGGTAGGCATGGGTCTAGTTTTAGTTTTCGGCACATGGAGAGCCAGTTTTTCAACACCATTTATTAAAGACACTGTCGTTTTCCAGTGAACATATTTGGCCCCTTTATCAAAGATAAGGTGGTTGAGTGTGTTTTGTAGTTGTGGTTGTATCTTCTAATCTATTCCACTGATCTTCGGTCTGCTTTGGTTCCAGTACCATGTTGATTTTACTACAGTTTCCATGTAGTATGACTTCAAATCAGGGATTGTGATGCCTCCTGCCTTGTCTTTGTTGCTTAGAACTGTCCTTGCTATTCTAGGTCTCTTCTCACTCCAGATGAATTTTAGGAGTGATTTCTGGAGTACTATAAGGTATGTTGATTGTATTTTTATCGGGATTGCATTGAATCTGTATAAAAGTTTTTGGAGAATGGCCATTTTCACAATATTTATTCTTCCTACTCATGAGAAAGGGATGTCTTTCCATTTTCTGAGATCATATTCAATTTCATTTTTCAGTGTATTATAATTTTCCCTGTATAGGTCTTTCACTTCTTTTGTGAGAGTAATTCCTAAATATTTCTTTTTTTTTTTTTTTTTGGTTGCTAGTGTGAAAGGTGTGGCCTCTCTTATTTCTCTCTCTGTGACTTTGTTGTTAGTGTATAGGAATGATATTGATTTTTGAGTATTGATTCTGTATCTAGCTACATTCCTGAATTTATTTATTATATCTGGGAGTCTTTCAATGGAATTTTGGGATCTTCTATATAGAGTATCATGTCATCTGCAAATAATGATAATTTAACTTCTTCTTTTCCTATCTTTATGCCTTTTATTTCTCTCTCTTATCCAATTGCTCTGGCCAGTATTTCAAGTACTATATTAAATAGGAGTGTGATAAGCGACATCCTTGTCTTGTGCCTGATTTAAAAGTAAAGGCCTTCAATTTTTGGCCATTTATTATGATATTGGGTGTTGGTTTGTCATAGACAGCTTTTATTATATTGAGATAAAGACCATTTATTCCAATTTTCTGCAAGGTTCTTATCATAAATGAATGTTGGACCTTATCAAAGGCTTTTCTGCATCAATAAAATGATCATGTGATTCTTACTTTTGGGTTTATTGATATGGTGGACTACATTTATTGATTTACGTATGTTGAACCATCCCTGCATGCCTCAGATGAATCCCAGTTGGTCGAGGTATATGATCTTCTTGATGATTTGCTGCATCCTATTTGCCAATATTTTATTGAGGATTTTTGCATCTGTGTTCATTAGGGAGATTGGTCTGTAGTTCTCCTTTTCACTTGTATCCTTCTCTGGTGTTGTTACTAGAGTAATATTTAGTTCTAGGAACGATTTAGGAAAGATTGCTTCCCTTTCATTTTCATTGAAGAGTTTGAGGAGTGTTGGCATTAGATCATCTTTGTATTTCTTGCAGAATTCTGCAGTAAATCCGTCCTGGCCTGGGCTCTTCTTTGTAGGTAAAGATTTAATAATGTTTTCAATTTCATTAATAGAAATTGGGTTATTCAGTAGTTTTTCAACATCATGCCCTAGCTTTGGTACTTCGTATGCTTCTAGGAATCTATTTCCTCTGTGTTGTCAAACCTTTGAAAGTAGAAGTTTTTGAAATAGGTGTTGATGATCTTCTGTATTTCTATAGGGTCTGTAGTAATTTTGCCTCTTTCACTCCTTATTGCATGAATTTGAGGTTTTTCTTCCTTTTTTAAAATAAGGTTGGCTAGGGGCTTATCGATTTTATTTATTCTTTCAAAGAACCAGCTTTTTGATTCTTTTATTTTTTTTGATTTTTTTTTTTTTTTTTTTTTTTTTTTTTTTTTTTTTGGTCTGTATTGCATTGATTTCTGCTCTGATTTTTATAATTTCTTCTGTTCTTTTGGCTTTGGGCTTGACTTGCTCTTCTTTTTCTAGATTTTTGAGGTGTAAAATCAGGTTATTTGTATTCGTTCTGTGTTCCTAACGTGGGAACTCAGTGCAATAAATTTTCCTCTGAGGGCAGCTTTCATTGCATCCCACAGATTCCACTAAGTTGTATTTGTGTTTTCATTTGTTTGTAGGTATTGTTTAATTTCTTCTTTAATTTCCTCTGTCACTCACTGATTATTCAAGGGTATGTTACTCTGTTTCAATGTGTTTGTGGAATTTTTGCAGTATCTTTTATCATTAATTTCTAATTTCATAGCGCTATGGTCCGATAGCATGCAAGAGAAAATTTCGACCCTTTTGCATTTATTTACATATGTTCTGTGAATTAATATATGGTCTATTTTAGAGAATGACTCATGTACTGCTGAGAAGAATGTGTATTCTATTGCTGTTGGATGATATATTCTGTATACGCCTATTAGCTTCATTTGTTCACAGGTGTGATTCAGTTCTTTTATTTCTTTGTTGATTTTCTGTGTGGTTGATCTGTCCATTGGTGTCAATGGTGTGTTAAGATCTCCTGTTAGAATTGTGTTACTGCTAATTTGGTTTTTAATTTCTGTGAGTACTTGTTTTATATAACAAGTTGCTCGGGAGTTTGGTGCATATATATTTAAGATAGTTATCTCTTCCTCTTGAAGTTTTCCCCTAACCAGTATGTAGTGTTCTTCTTTATCCCTTGTGATCATTATTGGTTTGAAATTCAGATATCTGCAAACAGAATAGCTACCTCTACTTTTTAAAATTTTTTTTTAATTTTTTAATTTTTTTATTTTGGGGGATCCTGTTGCATGAAGTATTGTTTTCCATCCTTTGACTTTTAGTCTGTGAGTATCCTTTTGGGTTAGATAGGTTTCTTATAGACAGCATATGGTTGGATTCTGTTTCTTGATCCATTCTGCCAGTCTGTTTCTTTTAATTGGTGCATTGAGACCATTTACAATGATGGTTAGAACTGTTATATATTGATTTGTTGTTAACATGTTATCTTTTTGCTGTTGCATCTTTATCTTCCATTCTGTTTAATTGTCTGCTTTGTTTAGTGGTTTTTTCCTAAATGTATCTAGGCTGTCTTTCAGTATTCTTTGCAGGGTTGGCTTGGCTTGGTGATCATGAAGTTTTTAGGCTGTTCTTTGTCATGGAAGTATCTTATTTATCCATCAATTTTGAAGGACAGTTTTTCAGGGTACATCAGCCTACGTTGGAAATCATTTTCCTTTAGGATCTGAAATACTTTACTCCACACTCTTCTTGACTTTATTGTTTGTGATGAGAAGTCTGCTGTGATTCTGATAGGTTTTCCTTTATAGGTGACCTGTCTTTTCTTTCTGACAGCTTTTAATATTCTATTCTTTTGTTCGATTTCTGGGATGTTCATTATTATATGTCTGGGTGTAGATTTATTTTGGTTATGGCTATTTGGAGTTCTATATGCTTCATTGATCTTGATATCAGTATCTAATCTTGTGTTTGGAAAATTTTCAGCTATTACTTCTCTAAATATCCTCTTGACATCCTTTATGATGTCCCCTTCTTTTTCATTTATTCCTATCAACCTTATGTTGTTCTGCTTTGCATCATTTTGCAGGTGTTGAATTGTTATTTCCTGATTTCTTGTTATTTTTAAAATATCTTTCCTTTCCTGTTTGCTATGTGCAATCTTGTCTTTAAGGTCTGAGATTCTATCTTCACATTCATTCAGGTGGTTTTTACAACTTTCAATGGAGTTTTTGATTTCCTGTATATCTCTTTGCATCTGCTTTATTTATTCTGTTTGTTTCTTATATTGCTCATCCAGGGATTCTATCTTTTTGTTTAGGTCCTCCAATTTTTTAACTGTGTCTTTTTTAGATATGTTCAGCATCTCCTTCATTTTTTTTATCATTTCTTCTTTTACTGAGAGATTATTTCTAGTTTGAATTCCTTTAAGATTTTCCAGAGTTGCTTCTTTATTTCTGTTACTGTTATTTTAGGTATTTCAGGTATGTGGAATGTGTTTTCTTCTATGCATGTGGTTCCTAGGCTTCCTTGGGATGGGCTGGATGTTTGATGTTGCATTTTGGTCTTTCATTTTGTCATTTTCCTATATTTTTGAGCTTCAAGTGTTGTGCCAAGTGAGGGAGAGAGTTCCCCCAGACCGTGTCTAGGCCCGACTGGCTGGGCCCACAGGAAACCATGGCCTGGCCCCTCAGGCGGGAAAGAGTGCTCCCTGAGACTGGGATGGGATTCCGTGCCTAGGCCCAAATGGCTGGGCACGGCCAGAAACCACATGCTGGTCCCCAGGCAACAAAGAGAGTTCCCCTAGACTGAGGCAGGATTCCATGCCCATCTGACTCACTGGTCCCAGCAGGAAACCACAGGAAGATCCCCAGGCAATGAAAGAGTTCCCCCACACCAGGGCAGGATTCCTGGGGCAGGATTCCTTGTCTAGGCCCCACTCGCTGGTCCTGGGGTAGTGCTAATTGTAGTTATTTCTAAAAGTAACTGTTCAAAAAGTTGATACTGTTATCTTGGTATTTAATTTTATGTACAAAACTATGGGGAACACGCAGGGTATCAAAAACAGCCTTACCTGACCCCGTTTCCCCACATGCTGACCTCATCTCAGTGTGGAATGTGAGATCCTTCCTGCTGACATTTTTCTCCTTTGTAACCTCAGCTCTACATAGAATTTAGAGCGCTATAATGTGTTTATTACTTGTGTAGTGAAAATTATGCTCAAGTATTTTCTGTTTTTTAAAGTTTACTGTCTTTTGGAAATTTTCCAATACATAGTTTTTCAGGATATTTTCAACACTTCCTTGCTCATCTCTGGGATCATTTCTTTGTTTTCCATTTCCGTAATTGTCAGGGCTCGGTTTGCTATTGTATTGCAGAATTTAGGCAGATTCACAGTCAAAATTATACAGCTTTATGTTGTTATCCATGTACATATTTTCTATCAGATTGGACAGCCTGAACACCAAAAATTATTATTTTATATGTAAAATCAAAACTCATAGTACTTAATTTCATATACCAACATATTAGTCACGTTTTTGAATTAATAAATTAATTCACCAAAACAATGTTGTGCAGAATATATGCTTCCTTATTTCATTTTCAAAAACTAACCTCTTGTCTTTCAGTGTTAAATTCCTCACAAAAGCTTTTTTTTTTTTCCAGTTGCCTCTGTGATCTTGATAAATTCAGCCTTCTCTTTCTCATTTTCTTTCTCAAGATGTCTTTTTCAACAGCTTTTTCCCCTCAACCACAGAAACGCAGTGGGTATGATTAACCGTTAAAACAGACATTTAGAAACCTTGACATTCAAAAAATTCAAAATATTTTCTTCTTTCTTCCATTTTTTTTCCTCCCTAGTTCTTATGGAAGAAAACAATCATTTATTCTACCAATCTTTTCAGTCTCTCTCTGTGGTTAACGTTACCCTGCGTGTTTCCTCACAGTTTCCCAGCTGTTAACCACAACTCAGGAAATCTACGTGCTCTTGCAAATTGGTGCCTTTACAGAGGTGTGGAGTGCAGGCTCCGTTGGGCCCCAGAGTGGCTCTTGTCAGGCTTCTCCTGCTCTGTCAGGTCCTCACCCTCATTCACCCCAGCAAAGCTTTTTATTCTGCAGTTGTCCACTATCCCATCTCACAGAGGTCCCATTACCCCACGGTATCCTCCACACAATCCCACCTCTGCATGCTCAACTTACGGTTCCAGTAGTTGTCAAATATGAAAACGTCAACTTTCTGTTTCCGTTGTAAACCTGGTGAACCCTCTAGGGTTGTTTTGCTTTCTTAGGTTGGAAGAATAAAAATCCAGAGTCCTCACACTGAGCTACATCAAATGCTCTTTAATTTAATTTATTTCAATTTAATTCAATTCCATTTAATTTAAAGTCAAGTCTCACTAAATCCCTAGGTTAACAAGGCTGGACTCAAACTTGTGATTCTCCTACATTAGCCTCGAAAAGTGCCAATATTACAAGTGTGTGCCCAGAGGCTCAGCTTCCTAAATCCTTTTGATCAACAATTTTTCAAAGAACGTAAATTTTTGTCTGTCATTTTATTGGCAATGCCTTTGATGTCCTGGCAAAAAGAATGTTTGTAATCCTACTTTTGGGAGTCCTTTTCCCTGGTTTTGTTTTTTAAATAGTTGTACAGTTTCTGATCATACATGTAGGCAATAGATTGAAATAGTCTATAGATCACAAATTAATTTTTGTATATGACATTATAAATTGGTAAAATTTTGTTCTTTTGTTTATTAATATCAGTTGCCTATAAATGATCTTGACACTCTTGTTAAGAATCTTTTGTCCATATAATCAAAAGTTTATTTTAGATTCTCTATCCTGTTCTCACTTAATGCCAGTAACACATTGTTTTGATTACTAGGATACATTTTTAATAATTTTTCAATTTGGAAATTGTAGGTTTTCTAAATTTGTCTTGCTTTTTAGGATTATTTCAGCTACTTGAAATTTCTTGATTCTGTGTAAATTTAGTATACTTTTTTATTCATAGAAAATTATTACTAGTATTTTGATAGAAATTTCATAAACGTATGGTTTTCTTTTGGTATTTGTATCTTAATATTAATTATTCCAAGCCAAGTAGACAACTTTAGTTTTGTTTTCTTTTTTCTGTTACCATTTAATTGTATTTTCATTTAATTGAAAAAACAGAACTTTCACATGATTGGTTAAATTAATACCTATTCCACTGATGTTATTATACAGGAAATTTCTGTATTAGATTTCTTTGGGTTTGTTCATTGCTAGTATACAAAAAGCAACTGAGTTTTGTGTGTTTTGTATCCAGTTAAATATAAAAATACACTAATTAGATCGAGTATAATCTAGTAATATCTATAGGCTTTTCTGGATGTCATCTGAATAGAGATGATTTTACTTCTTCTTTGCCTAGTAAGATTCTTCTTTATGCATTATTTCCCTGGCTAAGACTTCATACAGTGTTGAAAAAAGCAGAGCGAGCAGGCCTCCTTGCCTTGTTCTCTTGTTACAGAAAGAGCTTTCAAGCCTTTATTATTGAGAATGGTGTTCATATGAATTTTCCATCTATTGATATTATTGTGCTGAAGCAGATCCATTTTAGTATGAATTTGGTGAGGTTTTTTCAACCTGATACTTATTTCATTTTATTATATGCTTTTTATTTTTTCTTCATTCATATGTTTCTGTATGAGTCCACTTTCCAAAATCTAGAACACAGCACTGAAAATTCAGCCTTTAAAGGATGGGAGGGTTAAACTGTTCCATGGAAAGGGGTGTACAATCCATGTTTGGCTGCTTCCACAGCAGAAAGATCATGGGGAGAGAGCATGGTAGAGAAAGCTGCTGAGTCATGGTACTGAGAAACCGAAGAGGAGACCAGTGCCAGAGAAGAGGGTCAGTGTCTATATTTAGTCCTCAAATTAAAGTGTCCGTGACCCACCCTGAAACACAAAGAATTGTGGTTTCCTAATCTTTCTAGATATTCAAGTCAATCAAGTTAACAGAGTTAAGCTAAATCACCATGGTTAACGTGGTCAATTATAGTAATAGTGTTCATACGTGGAAAAATTCTTGTATTACAAAATAAATCCAATTGTTTATGACGTATAATCATTTTAGAATGTTGATGAATTTGGATTCCTAGTTCTAACTTGATTAATTTTGCATAGAAGTTCAGATGGGACGTTGGATAGTCACTAGTTCTAGCATCTTTCACTTTGAGTATAAGCATGGTGCTCCTCCTATCTTATTGCGACTCTTTGGAAACTGAGAAATACTGGCTATAGTTCATCAATAAATTTGCATTTTACTATTAAAGCCATCATGTACAAGGCTATAGTGATTGCAGTGGAGCGTCAAACTGATGGCCTTTGAGATCCACTTGATAAATTGGGGGAAACACACTTCTAAATGTGGGTCACAGAGGCTTGGCCCAGGATTTGTGTCTTCTCTCTCAGCTTCCCTTTCTGGAGCTGTTCATCTACTCTGCATCCCAGTTGCCATGCACTAAGCAGTTTTGCTCCACCACGGTCTTCCACAGTGGAGCTTCCACCGTGGAGCCAAGTGACTGTAGATTAAGTCCCCTTCCCACATGATCCAAATTAAACATCCTCTTTTTAATTTGTAAATGTCTGACAGGGTGGTCAGAAATAAAAAATACAAGGGAGTATTGCAGTGGGAGGCCACTGCTGTGCAGGGCCGCTGCTGGATTTTGCAGTTTAGAAGCCTTTGCCATGTTTGTTGAAGGAGTTTAGAAGACTTGGGGATGAACTGTAGAGAAGTCTGCATGAATACAGCGTGATGGGTGACTCTGGGTAGAACTCAGTAAGCCCAGGCTTAAGGAGTTTCAGCTGAGAACAAGGCCTCTGTTGCATTTGGAGCAGAGACCATGTGTGTTACACTCTGGAAGATACTTTCCTAACTTTTTCTCATGTCCCACCACTTCTCAAAAGATTAAGATTAAGGATTATGAACTAATACTCTGACAGATGAAATTTCAAAACAGACCAAATTCTAAGCTACAATGTGGATACTATAGGCTGCTTTTAGTCACATTTGGAGTGAGAATTTGAGGCAAAAGGCAGTGAAAAATTGTTCAAAAACTTAATTTTGACCCAGAAGGAACAATGTGCAAAGTTTGAACTAAAGAAACTGTGGCTCTTGAAGAGATAAGTGTATTCTATTTGTCCAGGGAAAATAAGACAGATGCCTCAAGGCTTCTGAGAAATCAGAAATATCCTCCCATCACAGTATCCAGGGTCAAAGGCATAATACTTTCCATTGAGAAAGGAATCTCTGGTTCCTTATTGCGGACTGCCTAGATAATTGGTTCCCCAGACCCATTTCCTTCTGCTCAGGCATGCAGGTACTCAGAGGCTACCTGTAACCCTGGTACCCAAATCATTGGCTACTAGCCTCAATGATAGCAGACCTTGGTGTCATCGTCTGATGCAAGTTTTATCTGCACACAATATGAGAGTTGTGGAGTCATGGAGGCTTCCAGCCAGATATCAAAGGAAGGCCTGGGAGGGCAGTGCATGAAGCCATGGGAATGAAGCCAAAGCTGCAGACTGCAGAAACTCGTTGCTGCCAGGAATGTGGAACATCTGCTCAATAAAGATGCAGTGTGCGAGTGGAGACAATCAAAGGCTAAGTCATTTAGGCTGAAACTACCAAACACAGGAGTGGAGCTGGCCAAGCCCAATGGAAATCACATTTTACCAGTGTGTTCCCCAGATGCCTGATATGGAGCTACAGGACTTAAAGTTTTCCCTAGTGACTTTTGGTCTTGCTTTGGTTTGATTCCCTTCTATGCCCCTATACCTCCCTTTAGGATGGGAGTACTTACCCTGTGTCAATTGTACCCCAAGATTATGTATCTTGTTTTTTACTTTTTGACAGCGGTCACAGCTAACAATTTGCCTTGAGTCTTAAAGAAGAAGTTGATTCAGAGTTTGTATTAATTGTGGAACCCTAGACGCACTGAGAGGGGATTTCTGCATTTTTGATTGTGTGCAGAAGAGCTGTACTGTGTAAGATGTAAGTATAAATTTACCTTTTTCTTTGAAGTGTAAGTATGGTGTACAGATCTGTCTATGTATGCAGACAAGGTATGGAATAGTTTGCATATGAAAAGAATGTGTTTGTAAATGAAATAGGATGTGGTAATTTAGGATGAAGTATTCACTTTATGGGTTCTGTGAGCCACCTGATGAATTGGTAGAGCACATTTATTCATCTGGGTGGATGATAGAGGTGTGGACACAGAAATTTTGGCTGGTCCCTCACCCTTTTGGCTCTGACACTGTTCCTACCTCAGCCTCCCAGGCAGCATGAACTAAGCAATTTTGTTCTTCTACACCCTTCCACAATGATAAAGGAAAAAGCAGAGGTGAATGTGGTTGTAAAATATAACAATAGCTATATATACCTGGCCTGTCTTGGTTATTTTTCTCATTGCTGAGACAAAATACCTGACACCTAATATTAAAGGAGGAAAATTTGTTTAGCTCATTTGGAGGTTTCAGTCCATAACTAGCAGGCTCCAAAGTAGGGTGACATGGCAGAGCGGCAACAGTTCATGGTGGAAGAAGAAGGCAAAAGCAACAAGAGCAAAACAGGGAGAGAGCAAGCTTCTGTTCCTCCCCGTGTTGCTAACAGGCTACAGCCCCACTCCTAGGGCAGGTGAGGCTCTCACACCATCCCCTGCCCTCCTCTTGCACAGGCTGAAGATGTTTACAAAGTGAGGACCCTGGCCACCTGCTGAGTTGCTTGATTAACTTCTAATATTCTCAGGTAGAATCAATGTATCAATCATTTCAATACCTTAGCTATGATATATCTTTTTTGTAATCACTTTGGATGAATATCAACCTTATACTTATTTCTCATTGATTACGCTCTTCATTTCTTTCTGGGTAAGTCTAGTGGTAAACATCTATCAATCCATCAATCAACCCCAAAATTCTCTGATTTTTTTCTGTGAATGTCATAACTTTTCCTTAATTGTTGAAGGACAATTTTCCCGATATTCTGTACTTTGTAGATGGTTTTCTTGTCTTTGCTGTTAATTTCCTGTGAGCATGCTCAATGTCTTTTACTCTCCCTAGTTTTTGTTGAGAAAGTGGAGTGCAATCTTAATGAATTTTTTTCTTGTATGTGACCAAATGTCTTTTTTATTTTTGCTGAGATGGTAACCCTGCTTGTCTAGCACAGGTGTGCATGAGATACAGTTATATAACCATAATTTAGCACGGGTAAATACTCATACACTGGTTATGGCACTGTGTAATAATGTAAATATGAGATAATAACCTGTATGTTAATTATACTATAAAGATCTAGGTGGTTCTTGTGCACCCTGCAGTCTCGTGTATTGTGTGTAAATGTGCTTTGTGTTCTGCTCTGTTTCATTCCACCTACTATTGCTACTGATGTCTTCCACATGTACATTCTCTCTCAAAGAAAATCCTCCCTTGCCCCCACCTTCCCTGATTGGAACAATTACACTCTGCTTATAATGCGACTTGGTGCAAAGTTTTATACATGTTTACTATCAAAAAGGTTTTGAGTCTTTGGCATATCTTAAACTTACACACACCTTTACCTAATTTGGGGAGTTTTCATCTATTATTTCTTTAAATTGTCAGTGTGCCTCTTTCTCTCTTCTGTTTCCAAAGGAACCACAGTGTCAGTGCTAATCAGATTCATGTTGGCTCACAAGTTTCCTTACACTCTGATTATTTTTCTACATTTTTGTCTCTTTATTATACCCGATAGTTTCTATTATTTTATCCTCTGGTTTACTGCTCAAATATGGTTTCTTATAAAATTTTCATTTCAATTATTGTAGTTTTTGCTCTGTGGTCTCTATGGGGGATTAACTAATGGTCGCCCTGCATACCCAGATAACTGAATGATCATAGTGCTGTGTGGAAAGCCCACCTCATGATTGTTGCCAATGGCATAGAAAGAGAACTGGAGGGAAAGACGGTGTGCTTTGTGTTCTCCTGGAGAAGCTTGTCACACTAGAGAAAAATACAAGAAGACACATACCAGCCCTTTAAATCTCCTACAAGTCATTTTATTCAAAGGGTAAGAGGATTGAAGGAAAGTGCAGAAAAAATGGTCACTGTTTTTTGTTGTATTCTCTTATGAAAATGGCAGCCAGTGCGCAGATTCCAAAAATGCAGTAGTTTGAAGACAAGGTACTGTTTTATTTAGCCCTGACCCATATGAGCTCTGTGCAAGCATTCCAGGAACGTTCACTTTTTGCCATGGGGCTGAGAGGTACAGAGTAAGATTCTGCTGTTCTAAGAGTTTAAATGGAACAAAATAACTGCAATTTCTCTTTCTAGCCTTCAAGGGGCATTATATAGTGTAAAGGGACTGCTTCATAAATAGTTACTTCAGATTCTTATTCTCTACAAAGAAGGCAGTGGAAGAATTCGAATTCTAATACTTTCTACTCTTTTGTCTTCTAGTAATCACTCTATTAATGTTAATTTATTTTGCTCTTTCCAATAATATCAGTTATAACACCCTCAAATCAATAGCTGGATCATTATTTTCTGTTTTGTTAACAGCTGATTCCCAAAATCTTAACCATATTAAGATGATGGGTTCTGGAATTTGGTAGCCATATAATGATTGTGTATCATTTTACAAGGTAATACATCTCTTTAATATCAAATTCAATTTCATAGAGTTTTAAGACTTAAGAGATTGTTATATGAAAAAAAATATTAGGTCATCATATGTCTTTCAATAAATTAATCATATGTCTTTCAATAAATTATGCTTAAATTAATCTAAGCATAAATTATTGATGTGTCTTTTTATTGATGATTGACCAAATCACTATATTCTAGGGAAAATTCAAAAAAAAAAAAGAAGTGGAGAAAAAATTTTGGACAATATCAGGCTTTTAGCATTAGCAAGTTTATATTTTAGTAGGAAAATATGTATAATGACAATTGAACACATAAGGTACATGCAATTAGATAAATGTGAGACAGAGAGAAAAAATGGTGGTGTATAAGGGGTGTAACCTTTAGTATTAAATTTTTCCCAGTTGCCTCTCTGTGCAGAATCTTCTTTAGTAGCATGAAAACCCAAGTATGTGCACTGTGGTTTTACACTATTGCTTTACTCATTCCCACCTTCAGGACATTTGTGTTGCCTTTAAATGAAAAGTAGTAGTGGCATCCCAGGTGGTTATTGACTTTTAGTTGGGTCTCCTAGTATTCAATACACCTTTCTCCTAGAAAGTTCTCCCAAAGCACAGTTCAAATTCTACTACCTCTCTGCTAAAATATTAGAAATTGTTTTCAAATTCCCAAATTACTAAGATCCCAGTTTTCAGATTTCTCCCTTGTGTTTGGCTAATTAATGGCCCCAATATTTCTGCCTCCTTTGACCTATCATGTGGCTTCACTTGACCTTCCTCTATTTTTTAAAAAGGAACATTACCACAATATGATTTTTACAAACATGGTCTCTGTATTGTTTTAGAATCAATGTGATCTTTCTTTTTAGTAGTATTTACATTTTGAGTTACTATTAAAAAGGGAGACAATTGTTCTCCTTGTGCTTTTTTTTTTTTTTTTTTTTAAGAACTCCTTATACCAGACTGTAAACTCCTGGATAACTGGCTACTTATAGTATGCTGGAAATAGCAAGATACAAGCTGCCCTGTTCTTCATTTACCTATGGTTTTTTTTTTTTTCTTTTTTTTTCAGTTTCTGAGAGTTGAAAACCTGATGCAAAATGTTGCTCCATAAATATTTGCTTTACTGCATAAGTTAAATCACTAAAATTGTCTTCCAAAGAGTATTATAATTTTTTATAGTCTGAACCTCAACTGAGCTGAGCTCCCTGGACATACACCACAACAGCTGTTTTTGACTTTGTTTAGAAGACACATCAGAGTATCCATGCATTTTGTTTCTATCATATGAAGTTGAAGGTTGAAACTAAAATGGCTAATACCTGAAATTTAATGTCCACTTGGAATTGAGCTGTCATCAATTATTCTTATATAATTTGTTTTACTGCCTACAGTAATGCATTATCTCAATGAAAAAGTCACTAAATCTTGTTGATCAAACAGTGTGAATTTGATAAAAGCAGTCATCTCCTAATAAGAAACAGAAAAAAGAAAACATGTCTAAAGTCCATCAGTGTTAACTTCCATTTGTGACAGGGATGAAGTAAAATACTTTAATAGTTCAAAAATAATAATGTTAAAAGCTTTCTGTGATAGACTGAATGTAAAAGTAAAAAAAGTATGCATAGTTGTAAAATAAAGATTTTTAACATGTTTATTTACTATGCACTATTTTAATTTAAATGATAGCTTAATTAATAAACATGTCAAGTTTATTGCTGCAAAAATACTGCATTTTTATGGTTTGAGTACACTGACCACATCAACTTTTCTTTTTTCACTTTTTTTTGTTATTGTTGTTCTAATGGATTTATGCCAGGAATAAAAATCCTTCCTGGTCTTCAGTGGTTTATTTTGTGCTTCTTATGGTTGGTCACAGTATTTGAGCAATGAATGTGTCACTTTAAGAAGAAAATCTTCTTAACTTTGAAGGATTGAATCAGGTGTGAAGTGCACTATTTGATACATTTAGAAGTGTCCCTTTGTAGATTTGTGCTTTAAAATTGAAAAAAAAAAATATTCTAGAGACGGACGCTTGACTCAGACATTGGTTAACCAATATCTGAAAACATCACCATTCCTTAGGACAAAAAAATATTGATCACAAATTTTCTATAACAAAATAAATAACTTTTAACAGTACACGAAATATTAGGTGCTGTTTAATTGATTTGAGTCATGCAGATTCCTCCAGGCATAGTTTCTAGCCAAACAGAAAAATTTCAGTGTATGCAGTTTTGCTCCTGAAATTTTTTGGATATAACTGAATATGAAAGATATTTTTCACATAAATAGCACAGTGCTCCTCTGCAGCACTTCCTAAATAATGATGGATAAAAGATGAGTATGTACATGTTAATTTCAGTTGGATTAGAAGGGGTACATTTTTAAAATGCAATAACACTAAGCTTGCTTTAAGCCTCTGTTCTCTCCAAACCTACTGCTAAGGGAGGCAAAATAATGAAAAATACTTTGCTAAACTGCTGGCAAAACTCTTATTGTTTGTACCACTCTTGGAAAAGACTCTTGGGACTAGCAGTAGAATCCTTGCTATTGATTGGCTGGTTAAATAGAGGACTATTAGCTTCAGACAGGCTAGATTGATTATACAGCAGCAGCAACAGCAGCAGCAGCAGCAGCAACAGCTCAGACTCAGAGCTGAGTGAGCATCAGGGTGAAAAGGAGAGAGAGAAAAGAGAGGTGTGGAAGGCTGTGCACGTTCCGTAGCATCACTATGTAACTGCTGCTGCTGCTGATAATCTTGCTTCCAGCTCCCTCCCGTCAACAACTTACTGAGGTGCCTTTTCTTTTACAAAAGGATGTCAGCTCTGAGACCCAGCAAGAAATAACAGACCTCACCTTGGAATAGCTCGTCCCACTCCTGCATCATTAAAGTGGATTTTGTAAAGAAAACAAAAATCAAGCCCCATTACAGCCCCTCCTCATTCCAGCACTGAACAGAAACTGTTTCATGCTCCAGGTAAGGAAAACAAATCTTTATCTCTGTGCTTCATTTTAGTCATTTCTGGTAAAATACAGGATAGCTTTGCATGCTTTAAAAGCAGAGTTTGCAGTCATGCATTAAAGTCAATTCAATACACACAACTATAGATTTAAGAATGTAAGAATGCACATTTATACAGATATGTTTGCTTTTCCCCCCAGGTGTGTGTGTTTATAAAACCACTAGATTATAAGTTTATGTGCCAGAGACTCCATTTAAAGGAAGAAAAAGCCAAATTCATACCTTATTTTTTAGTATAGGTATTTTGCTGACAGCCTTAAATACGTTCATAAATATTATTTTTAGGAGTTAAACAACTTTGAGAAATAGCATATCGAGAAAGGATAGTTACTACATTAACAGCTAAGTATTATATTTCATGTAGACATAGAATCTATGTGCTTTTCAGTCTTTTTTAAAAGTCTGTCTTTTGATTGCCATTTTAACTTCAAAATAAACATAACATATCTTATGCGATGTGATACTAGACTGCCCTCATTACAGCTATTAGTGGCTGTCACCTGTTCCTAGCAAAGTACTGAGCAGGCAATGAAGTAGGATGCTGGAGATCTTCAGCTATTCCATTCCACAGTTCATTGCTAAGCTGCAGTCCTATCAATTAACGTTTAAAGTGTCACTGATAGTATGTGCAGGTAACATGTCAATGAATTTAAAGGAACTTTCATATATTAAATTCTCTACTGGGAGCAGGGCTTTTAAAATTATTTCTTAGGAAAGCGATGGAATAGAAAAAGAAAAGCCAGCTGTGGCATTGCAGTACTGATGTACTTGGTGGACCTTAGGTTTATGGGTCACAAGTATCAATTATTAAAGAGAGAATGTTGTGACACAGAGCATTCGTGTCATAGTTATGGTAAAATTAAAATGACTTTTGGCATTTTGAATATCCATTTTTAGGGAATCAATGAAGAGGTATTTTATCCCAAGAACTATTCTGAGTGTCTTTTCAGTGAAGTTCTCTGAGTCACTCCGTTAACTGAAGAACATATTGTCAAAAGTAATAAGTCAACAAAAGCCCTGCTTTTAAAAAAATATATATTTAATGTACAAAGAAACTAACTGGGAATGCCCTTGAGAGAGCCAATACATTTGAAGTTTACTGTAAACACTACATTGCTTTACTGGTGTTTACTTCACCCTGTTTTTATGTTACTATCAACCGGTGAAAAACAATTATTTATGATATCAATATTAACACCTCAGTGTAACACTACATTGAACTACTTCCCAAAGATAGAACTATTACAACTTCCTAAATATTTCTGTTGGTAGTAATCACATCAGAAGAGTAATCACAACTTTCAGCTTAATAGGAATTTTGAAAAGTACAGTTTATGTGAAGCAATTGAGATATATATTGAGGAATATTGATCGTTTTGTGTTTGAAGAGTTATCTGAATAAAGGTTTATACATCTATATCTATATCTATATCTATATCTATATCTATATCTATATCTATATCTATATCTATATCTATCTGCTTCTCCTGGATACTGAGGAAGGCAGTATAGGTTATACTTTCCTGGATGTAGTAACAATATTATAACAAATTCACATTCAACATTGGTAAAAATTTGTTATAGTCTTGCTTAATTATTTGGCAAACGTATAAATTATGTGTTTTTTAACATGTTCTCATTTGTATCTTTAACAATCATTTTTGTGCAAATGATCTTATATCTCATTAAATGATGTAATTTGTTTAAATAGAATTAACAGCTTTTAAACCATAAAATTATTTAAAATTCATAATTTTCTCAGTAAAACTATTTTCTGCAGAAATTGTTTTATGGCATGTATGTGCTCTATTGAGATATACAATAAAGGAAATTGATTATCAATTTATTTTTATTTCTGTAACATCCACTCTGATTTTAGCATGAGTATATGTAGACCTCCATACTTAATTTTTTACTGAGAAGTGCATCCCTTCTTTGAGAAGACGTTTAAGAATTGTTTTTTAAGCTGTCATTACACCTAGACATTCAACTTAGCTTACTCTTGGTATTCATTTCTTCTTTTTCTTTATTATACACTATGGAATGTCTCTTACAAGAAATTTAATTCTCTAGCTCCTTTCATAGGAAATATTCAGTGATTGAATAAAAAGTACTTTCTTTTTAAAACAGCATTTCACACTTTCTAGGCATGTAATTAACAAGTCTCCTGCATTCCAGATCAGTGCTTTTCAGCAAACGTGATTGAGGAAGACAGCTGCCCCGGAGTGATTAATGTGAGGGTCAGTGTGATTCTCAGCTTTTCCTGCTTACTTAACCAACTTATCTTAGCAATTCTCACTTTTCCTTGTGTGTTTGAGAGCAGAGCATTTGACTGTTTTTTCCCAACTTCTTGTTCATTTCCATAGCATCAGACATCTGTCCTGATTATACTTGTAACCTTGCAGAATCAAGGGTTCCGAATGAGCAGCTTCTCTTGCTGTTATAGATCCAGGAGCCATTAGGGGGCTCCTGCTTCCTTGCAATCCTCAGTAAACCCTGCACAAGTGACGCTGCCTTCTTCAAATGTTCCCTGCTTACACCTAGAGTACCACTCGAAATAGCGTCCTACACTTCCCTGTCCCACAAAGGAACATCTAAAATCAGTAAGAAGCCTTTATTTTTGCAATAGAAGTATATACAGCCTATGCTTTTTAAGTGTGGTTACTTCAGATTTATTTTTATTTTTGAATGTTTATAAAAATGACTGAGAATATAGAAATGGCCTATTTATTCCAGACAAATTTAAAAGTTATATCCACATGCCAATATAAGTTTAAAATAAGATGACTCGGATAGGAATAATACTATTTTACATTTTTTTTCAAATGTTTGCCTGCAGCTTGATGAGTGCTGTTGACTCTGTAGGCTCCCTGCAGTTTCGCTTTCAGAAGAATTGAACAACAGGCAGCTGAGAGGAGTATCTATTTTTAACACAAATAAGCATGGGAATGCAAAAGTAATAGGATAGTTTTACCATATATATAATGAAAACGTCATAATTACAGTAATATGACATTTTGATTACATGGGAAAGTAATACAAAAACTAATTATGGAAGAAAGTTACTGAACATATTACATTTTAAAGACATCATTTTCAATTTCATTGCAGACTTTCCTTATACAGGGAAACATATTTTCCCTTCTCTACATCAACCAAAGATAATCCTCTACTATAGGGCTTGCCTGGGAAGGTGCCAGCACTGGAGGAATAGATGGACCTGTGATCTGTTTAGAAGGACTAGGCTTTTCACTAAGTGAGCTGTCTTCTTGCAAAGAGAAGTGACATCCACCACTGTGAGATATTTCTTTTGGGAAATGAGAGGAGGGGAGGGTCTCGCAGCAATGAACCATAGAACTGAATTTTTTTTCAAAGAACTTGTTGGCTTATCAAGGTGGAAGCTGGTGTTTAAATAAGATAGAAAGATCGAAATTGTCAAGAGTGCTTTGAACATAAAAACTAGGAGTTTTGTTCTTTGTGTGAAAATACACATAACTTGAAGGGAGAAACTTGTGAATACAACTGGTGTGATATAAATAACTCTGTGGACAGAGCTCAAACCTACCTGAAGAATGGTGAACTGAAGTCTACTGCATTCCTTTTCACACAAAGGGGTTCTGGAAATGTTCATTATTGAATAGTATAAATGAGCGATGTGATGCTACATTTTATGTAAAAGTATGAAAAACCCTAAGAAATGTAATTTTCTCTGAAAAGAAAATCTTTTGTGGTACAGTAGCGAGTCATAAAAGATGAAGGAAAGGGCTAACACTGAAAATAGGACAAATTACAGCAACTATATGTGAAATTTTGCATGGCAAAAGTTGGCCCAGAACCAAGAGAAAATCAAAACTATGCAAGAAGTATTTTCATGCTTTCTATTTAATGATAAAAAATAACTATACCACTGAAGTGGAATATTTTTGCAACTCACATAAGAAGGAGAGAAAGGTGCCCTCCAAGATAGGGGGTACGGAAATGGGTAGCTGTTAATAAACTGAATACAAAATAAGTCTCATTTTTAAGGACTTTTATGGAAACCAATACATGGTATTAATAATTATATAGCAAACATTTACTTATAATTGTTATTGCTATTTTTAACAATTAATTAAATTGTATTACTTATAAAATTACCTTTGGGTTTATCTTTATTAACCTATATGTGTGCCAGGAATATAGTTCAGTGGTACGGCGCCTTCCTGGAAAGCACAAGGTCATGAGTTCCATGCTAGGTGCTAAAATAAATGAATAAATATTTAAATTAAAAGAAAATATAAGAGCTGGAGATTTAGCTCAGAGGCGTAAGCACCTGCCTTTCAGGCAAGCAGTCGTGAGTTTGATCCCTGGTACCGATAAAAAGGAAACATACCAAAAAAAAAAAAAAAAAAATCTGTATGTGTGCTTGGTAAGCATGTAGGTCAGCAGTGACCCCACTTTCCTGGCACCAATTTTTGTCTCACTTTTCACTTGTTGCTGAGACAAAATACTTGAACTCCAAATTTAGGGAGGGAAAGGTTTATTTCTTACAGTTCTTGGAGGTTCCAGTCCATACTTAATTATCTGCAATGCAAGGTAGCATGACAGGGCTATCATACATGGCCGCTGCAAACAGCAAGCCACCAACCTGGACCAGAAGAAGAGAGCATCTTCCCACCCTTACATCGGATGTGTGCTGGCTCCACTCCTACATGGGCATAGCACTCACACCACCAATCCACGCACCAGATAATGAACCAATAGCAAACTCAAGATTTAGTGTTGTCTATAATTGCATAAGGCTTGGGATCCACTGACATAAACCATGACACCATGTTGTCTATTTTATATTTTATGATTGATAAAGTGAGAGTCCCGGTCTAATTTGTAACCTTAGTCTCAGAAATCCTATGACAAATTGCCTCATCAGCAGTGCAGAGTGAGTAGAGTTTGTGTCTACCTGGGCTCCAGGACTACATTTCATGACTGAAGAAAGAGTTCTAAAGGACAGCAGACAGTGTGACAGAGGACTCAGATGGGCCTCTCTAAGGTCAGAGATAAAAATGGAGATTCAAGTGGGTCACTGCTGTTATGTTGCCTGGCCACATGATTTAAGAGCTTTGGAAATTAATTTGGAAAATTTTGAGAGACTGGCCAAAAAGACAGCTACAACATATGGTCTATGCTGTAACCATATTGGAGACTCTGGTGGGAGCCTGGAAAAGTCAGAGTCTGAAGGAAATGCTGCCAGTTAAGAGGAAGCATGGGAGATTTCTTGTGAGGATTGCAACCGCTGCTTGGAGCCCAGGTCGTGTATTGTGCTTTGGATGAAAGTTGGTTTTCCTTTAGTTTTTGTTTAGTGATATTACCCAGTGGCAGAAAAAATTTCATGGCAGCCTACTGTTGGAAAGGTTCTCCATGGTTATTCCAGAGAGCTTTTGAGCAGATCTGTATTGGAAATATAAAGAGCCAGTAGAGGAATTTAAAACATTTGCTCACAAAGAAGGCTTTAGTAGAACTGTGGGTTACAAATATGAAACAGAGAGTAACGTAGTTGTTTAGGAGAACAGGATAATGTAAAAATGAACTGAAGTCTTTCACCTGAAGATAAGAGTATATTTCAATTGCAGGAGATCCTTATATTTTTGTCTTGCCATTAAAAGTTAATGGGAAGTGAGGAATGTGATTGTAATCTTTTAGTTTGATTTTAATATTTTTATGTTAGTAACCAGACTACTTAATCAAAGTATTGTGTTATAGTGTTGAACCTTGGTCATCTTTGAATATTTTGGTACAGAAATAAGGGTAAAAAGAATTGTATATATTTATTTTTGTATAAAGGTAAATATGAATACACCAAGACATATTAACCTTTCACAAATCTGCCAATAAAGATTGTGGTTAAAGGAAATGTGGGTGGTTATCAAGTTGACCAGGGGTGGATTGTTATAGATTAAAAACTATTGGCCAACTCAGTACCAGCTGAATTAAATCAGCATGGTGCTGAGTGTAGATGGCCTACCTGAGGAAAGTTGCCAGCATAGAGACATGGAGAAGGAAAAGTTAGGTGTTGTGGGTTCTTGTAAATCTTGCTGTTTTGAGCCATTGGTTCTCCTGGAGGAGCTTGTCATGGCTAGATTCCCCAGTGTGAGTTAAACCCGTGTCATCAGAGGAGCTCAGAACCTTATTGATGAGAGTGGTTCTCATTCTTTTTGGGGAGCTTTGGACCTTACAGTGAGCATTTGGATTGCTTCCTGGCTCCGGAGGGGAAGATGTGTCATGTTTAATCTCCAGGAGTAGCTTGTCATGCTGACTTTCTGGCATGTACTCAGCTGTTCTTATCTTCGTAGGAGCTTGGAAACTTTGTGTCACTGGGGATGG
The DNA here is from genome assembly GCF_034190915.1 of Cavia porcellus. Lineage (NCBI taxonomy): Eukaryota > Metazoa > Chordata > Mammalia > Rodentia > Caviidae > Cavia > Cavia porcellus. The sequence goes on along the minus strand of NW_026947494.1, from coordinate 16,458,194 downwards.
CTGTGCCCTTTTCAGGGCAGCTCCGATTCTTATTTTGAGTGTGACTTCTTGCCTCCAGTATAGAAACCTCAACCTACCAGCATGGCTCCTTCATCCCACTGACATAGACTTTCTAACTTCCACCACTGACCTTTTGCCCTTCCCAGTGTAGATCCATAAACCAGACTGGCGCAAGTCCTTCTTGTAGGCTCTAGACCTTCAGCTGGACTCATGGAAGGCATTGTCAGGAGCTCTAGGTTTTCATCTTGACTCAGGCGGACATTGCTGTGGGATTCATGCCCTTGGCTGAAAATTCTGGGTCTTTAGTGTTGTGGACATATTTACTGAACTTTCTTCTGTTTAACTCTGGGTGATCATCATAAAATAATGTTATAAATTCTGTGTTCTGATTCTAATTGTTCTCCTTACATCCGCTGACTGTAGCACATGGGTTTACAGTATTATGTGCTATTCATGGTGGACAATACAAAGAATGCAACATGCTTGACCAAGACAGTGGACCATGATGTCTGAACAACATATTCAGGACAGCCATGGCCAATGGCTTCCATATAAAATGGACTCAATATTTTACGAAAAGAAATATTTAGATCAATTTTAGGTTTACAGATCAGTGAGAGGAATAAATAGAATTTTCTTCTGTCTTGTCATTCTCAACCTTTCCCCACAGAAAGAATGGCTATATCAAGAAATCAAATTATCACATATGTTGGCAAGGCTTTGAAGAAAAAGAAATTCTTCTACACTGTTGAGAATGTACACTAGTGAAACCATTATGGAATAAGCATAATGATTTCCCCCAAAAAATACAGGATCAAGGTTTTAGTTCAGTGGTAGAGTACTTTCTGGCAAGAATGAGATCCTTAGTTCAACTTCTAGTGCAAAAAAAAATTATGTATGTGTGTGAGTATAAGTTCAATTTGACTCATATTCCTGAGACAATTAAAATTTTCAAATTAAATTGATACATTCCTATCCATCGCAATGGCTTGTATCTAAAAGTTCCCTAAATACCCATGTGGTCATAGTCAGGACTTTTCTGAAGTGGCTGGATTTAGGGTGGATGAATATGAATTAAGGATGTGATACTGGAATTAACAGTTTGGAAAATGGAAGTCCAGCCCTGGTGTGAGAGTCACCAATCATTTGGCTTATGTCCTGGATAGAATACAAAGGAAAAAGAAGAAAGGTGGGCTTCCTGCTGCTATTGCTGAGAAAAAAAGGCTGGTTACTGCTCCAGCTGGCTGAAGACCTTGGCATCACACATGGTGCTGGCTTTAGGTGCATGAAAAATGCAAGAGTTGAGGGCTCAGGATAGTTTAAGCTCAGATTTCAGAAGGAGGCCTGAGAAATATGCCCATGAAAGGGCAGTGTGTGAAAGTGTGAGTGTAAAGCAACAGGTGCACTGGAACCCGAGAACACCAGAGAAACCAGGAATGGGCATCCTCATAGGAGAGCTGCAAAGAGTGAGCAGAACTAGTCCAAAACAGAAACTGTGGGAACTATAAACACCCGTGGCCCAGCGTGGTGGAATCAGTTAAACCGTTTCCAGTTTACATCTTCTTGCAGAATGGCCTAGATTTGGACATGAGATCTCACTTCTCTTTCTCTCTCTCTCTCTCTCTCTCTCTATATATATATATATATATATATATATATATATATATATATATATTTGTCTTTTTCCTTTTTATCGGTACTGGGGATCGAACCCACGGCTGCCTGCTTGCAAGGCAGGCGCTTATGCTGCTGAGTTAAATCCCCAGCCCCTATATATTTTTTGAAATGGCAGCATTTATGTTGTGCTTTTGAATGTTGAAAGTGTTTAACTTTCTTTTCATTTGTACAGGGGCTCACAGCTTTAACTTACAGATGAGAATTTGATGTGAACTTTTCAGAAATGGTGAAACTGTTAGAATGTTGGCACCTCTTAAAGATGGATTAAAAGTCTTTTGAGTAAACGGATGTACATGAGTCTTGGAGGCCAGGAGCAAGAACACTATGGCTTGTATCCTGATTTTCCTGCAGAGCCTCTTGGCCCACAACTGGGCTTTTTGGAGGCGGCTGGAATTAAAATATGAAAATGTGGATTGAGGGAGGCTGAGGATGTGGATAATGGAAGCCCATCCATTGTGTGGATGGTGGGTGTTGCTAGGCTTCTGGTTTGGGTGGCATATTAAGAGAAAAGAAGGTACGTTTGCTGCTGCCACTGTCGCTTATTGCTTTTTGCCTGCCCTGCCGTAGACTGTTTCTCTTCTCTCATGTCCTTATGACTTGCTTCTTTGCCTTGAAGACATCTAATTATAGACTGCAACCTCTACCAGTGGGGAGCCAAAATACACCTTTTCTTCTTTAGTCATTTAACGGTTTACCCTGAGTGTCACAAGCAACACATTTATGTACTGTATATTCCAAATAGACAATCAAATAGATGTCATTTCATCCATTCGATTCTTGACTGAATAAATTTGATAATGTTGTCATTTTATATTTCCTGTTATCTTACCAATTAATGGAAAAAATGCAATTTTTGGTCACTGTGTATTTAAATGATTGATTTTGATAAGTGGTTAAATTTCCTCCTTGACGTTGGATATTTTGTCCTGGAAATTATAAGAGTAACTAAGACCTCCATGTTTGCAGTAGCACAAGTCATAGTGACTAAACCTTAGAAGAGGCCTATGTCTGTTCATAGATGATTTGTTAAAGAAAATACAGTATTTATACACAATGGACTATTAGCTGTCATAAAGGACAAACTTCACTGATTTATAGGAAATTGAATACATCTTGAGAACATAATATTAATTAAAATAATTCAGTCATGCAAGCTTAAATATTGTGTAGCTTCCTTTTTATGGAAACCTAAAATAAAAATAAACAGATAAGTAAAAATTAAATAATAGGAAATAAGGAGATAGTTTTGTTTTGTTTTCAAACAGGAAGATACCAGGATATAGGAGAACAGGAATAAAAGAAAAGTATTTTCATGTACTAAACTTCCATGATGAATATAACTGCTATGTACTGTAAGTACATGTTAATAAAATTTTAAAAATAACTTATTCATTTAAAGTATATAAGTAATCACATAGCTCAGAATCTATCATTTTGTAGGCCCTCTTTTTCGGTTAAAAGACTGTAAAAATAACTATAAAGTATTCTAATCTGTTTTTCCAGTATTTTAATGCATTATCTAAATATCCCTGAAATTTCTAAATATATTTCTAAATATATTTCTAAATATCCCTGAAATTATCTGGCTTTAAATTGTTTATAAGAGATCTAAAATCCTCAAGGAAACCAAGGTTCTTTTATTACCTACCCTGGACTGTAGTTTCCAACACATTCAGCTATTTCCAACTAGAAGTGAGCTACATCTTTCATATCCAATATGCTTTCTTTCAACTTTCCACTTACACCTTTGATAAGTCTTCATTTGACCCATCTTTCTCACCCTGCTTGTAAACTCAAGATTTCTCTTTCCTCATCTCTTTCTTATTTCTATTGTGATAATCACATGAATTTTTTTTAATTATTAACTCACAGTTTTATGGGTCTGCATAACATCTTACTATTTGAATTTATGATTTGAAATAGGAAAGGTGATCCTTTGCATTTCTTTTAGATTTTTGTCTTCAAAGCACAATTTTTTATGGTATTATTTGAAGTAAAAAACATTGCTACATTAATAAAAGTTCTATTAACTATTCTTGAAAATGTGTTTTGCTTCAAATTTTCTTTCCTAATAGTTCATCTGAAACAGAGAACAATCTAGTAGGTCAAGCAAGTCTAATGGTCTAATCTTTATGCAAATGTGAATATCTACAAATTAAAAAACATGTATATTTGTGTCTTCTCACTGGGGAGAAAGAAATTCTGACTGGTGTATTAATGAGTTAACTCCCTAAAAATGGATAGAACTGTGGATGAATGTAAGATAAACATATTTTTAAATATTTTTGGCAACAAAACAATGTTCTTGTTGAAGTAGAGTGATTTAAGGCAAAATTCAGAATATGGAATATATTTATACATCCCCTGTGTTGATTACTACTTTCTTCTTACTAAGAAAAAATACCTGACATACAAAATGAATGAAGAAGGAAAGATTCATTTAGCGCACAGTTTGTGGAGGTTTCACAGTTTGTGGAGGCTCCAAGGCGGGGTGATGTGGCACACAGGCAACTGTTCTTGGTGGTGGAAAACAGCAAAATCAGCAAGAGCAAAAATGGAGAAGCAAAAGGGGAGAAAAAAAAAAGACTCTTTCTATCCCTTGTATTGTAGATAGTCCACATTTACTTCAGTGTTGCACCCAAAACCATAATCCCAGCATTAGACCACAAATTCTAGAATTAGCTGCCTTCAAAAGCCCAATCCCAATGGTTTCACAAGACTTTGGGAGGACATCCAGACACAAACCACAACATCCTCTTAATGCACTTATTAAGTTAAAAGATATGCAGATTTGAGCCAAAGAGTTGGGTAAATTTGATAACCTGTTAAATTTTCCAAGATTTCTTGAAACAGTGCAGAGACACATGTGAGTCACTCTCAGGTTTTTGTCACTGTCCCCATCTCTCTCTGTGTGGATAATTTGCTAACACACTTATACATAGAAGATTGACTTACACTTTGAAATGTGCACCCTTGACATTTGTTTAATAATTTATGTGTACTTTTAATATTCTTTTATATAAAATTAGCTTTTGGCTGGTAGAGATTACCATGGCATCATTTGAATCATCTAGATATTCAACAGTTCTGTCCTAGAACAATATAACTTTAGTTTCTAGGCTTGAATTAGCAAACTGAACAACTCATTGCCATGAATGCTCCTTCTTGTAGTGTTTCTCAAATCTTTTGAGAGAACTATGTGATGCACAGCAGGAAAATCAACACCAAAGGCATTAGAAATACCCTAAAATAATTTTATGAAGTGAAATTTTGAAATTTATTTCTTAGAGGGAAAGAAAGACTGAAGTGCTGAATTTCAAAGTCAGGTTCTTCTATCTGTGATGTGGATTGTTCCACACCATGGTCTATTGATTTCATCACTCTAGAAAATTAGAAAAAAAATTGTTTGAATAATTTGTCATCTTGAATCCCATCTTCTTTATAATAAGGACAATAATGACAAATATGTGTCTAGGTGACCAAATTGTTCATTGAGATTAATGCTTTTAGAAGCTTGGAAAAATTGCTGACAAAATCAAAGTCATGTGAACAACAGAAGTGCTCACCTTAGCATAAGTGCTTCTGGATCCCTAGTGCTTAATAATATACCAACAAGACTTCAGCAGCCTTCATTCAATCATGCAAAAAACATGATAAGCATCGTATTTTACTTATAATGATTTGTGTGGATGCAAAGACAAATTAAATCAGAAACTGCTTCTCAAGCAGGCAAGGAATAAAAGTGTAGCTGTGCTCTTTTCCACCCTAACACACCATTCTGTGCTGTTTTCTAAGGGCTGGGTTGAGCCATTTGGAAGAATATTTCCTGGTTAGCTTTCCATTCTATTCTACCAAGAAATACTTCATGTTCTTAGATGGCAGGAATGAGAGAAATGCCTTGATGTTCCTTGTTTGCTGCTCTTCTCAGTGTGTCTAGTGCCCAGCATCTCAGCAGCAGCAGGTGACTCAAGAACATGTGCCTGCTCTTTCTAGCTGTTCCTGATGTGCCCAGAAGTGAGCTCACTGTGTCCCCTGAAATGGCAGCACCAGTAAGATTTTCTGTAGCGCCATTGTTTCCCTCCTCTGTTATTCACACTCTTATTTTTTCAGTAAGTGCTGTCACTGAGAAAGCAAAACACTCCAAAGTCCTTGTTAAAGAAAGAGAGAAGGACTGAAAACAGAACCAGCTTTGCCTCATACACACCCCTGCTCCGCTTCATCCACTGCAAACAAAATACATATAAAATATAAATATTAAATAAAATACTGTATAAGAAAAATATATAAAATTTTATATAAATATGTAAAACATTGATACTTTTTTAAAATACAAAAAAAGAAAATGGCAAACATATATTTCTTGGCAAGGAGTCAACATGAAAATGTTCATTATTGTTACTTCATTAAAAGCATGTTTGTGAGCTAACAGATCCTAGAGAAAACTAAGGAGGTCTTCCTCATCCAGCTGTTCCACAAATGAGGGCTGCATCCAGCATCTAAAGTCTCTTCATGTCACCGTTCCAGTCTTATATTTTCAGCTCCCGAAGATACCCATTAAACTTCCTGCTAAAGTGACTGGTGTGCTTGCAGTATTCCTGAGCTAGTGCTTACTGAAATGAGTTCAGATTTCAGCTGATAACACAAGAATTCATAACAGAAGTAATGTGAGTTCTCCTTGTTATATTTAGGCAATTGGTGTGGCCATGTCTTTAGCCTTGGGCGCAGTCCTGAGCTATTTGCTGATAGAAAGCCTGAACACACAACCTGGAGCATGCGAAGATTGTCTCAATTAATCACATAACCAACCATGTCTTCCTGTGCGGCAGGGCCTTCTGAAACACAGCTCCAGCAAGTACCTGGTGGTGACTTTCCTGTAACAATTGTCCCTACTGCTAATTGCAAAAACATAAAGGTGAAAAATTTGCTTCAAATCCACTTGAAAGCGAACAAACAAACAAGATCCTATCATTACTAGAGAATCAGATTCTAATACGATCTGAGTGGGTGAGAGTTGAGCTGAAGAGCTCCCGATGCTCAGTTCCTCTAAGCCTCTTCTGACAGCAGAAGCAGCCTTCCTTGCCCAGCCTGAGCAGACCAAGCTCCCCAGGCTTTCAAATCCAGTAATACACTACCTGAGTTCCTTCCTCGCCACGTTGAAGATTTACTTTCCAATGCTCCCTTCTCCTTATCTCTTTACCTTAATAATTAGGCCCAGAGTTCATCATACTCCAGAGGGATTTTTACAATATCTAACATAAGAAAAGCTAATTAATATCGGTAAAAAAAATAGTAAGGCTTATAGAAGGTGCTAGATTCTAAGAAGCTAGAAAAAATATTACAAAATGTAACGCGGGATCTGGCTAAATTTAGTTGGAGAGTATAACTTCAAGGATCCTTTTCTAACCCATTTCCTTGCACTCCACAGTGTGGCACTGAGGGGTTACTTGGTGCTCATGGTGCTCATGTCCCTTACCTTGCCCTGGGGTAAGTGTTGACTAGTCTAGATAACTTGTAAATTGGAATTCATTTCCTATGTCTAATGTAAAATGTAAGTTGGAATGCATTTCCTATATCTAATATATCTTAGCCATGCAAAAGAGATGGCTTCCCTTCCTGATTTTGTGGCTGACTTGGAACTGTAGTTCACTGCTGCTACCCAGATTGCAAGAAAGCATCATAGCAGCAGTTGATAGCCTGGGAAACAAAAGCACTATGCCAACTTCGAAGGGCATTTTATTTTCCTGAGGATATATCACTTTTGAACCATCTTAACATAAAAAAACTGTAACATCAAATCATTGTAAATTGGAGAGCATCTGTATTCATCAGTAATCTACACTCACGCAGGTTGCAATGCCAGACTTTATTTATCATAACTCATAGGGAAGAGTGAAATAAAAATGCTTAAGCAAATTTATGATTTTTCAAATTTCTCTCTACCCTAACTCTCACCAAGCAAGCTCAGAGCATACAAACCTTACTATTAACAACAGAAACAGTTGTGAGCAGAGTATGTTCATTGCTGCTTGCAATGATTTCTAGTATAGTCCAAGTGTGAGACATGATGTTGGAAGATGATACTTTTGAGATGGGCTCTCTGGTATCCCTGTAGACTGAGGGTAACCATAGTGATTGAAACCAAGCATCAGTGCCTTACTGCATAGCTAAATTTCAGTAAGGTGAATGTACCAAATAAACACAAGAAATAAAGAACTTATCTGGGTGTTTCTGTTGGCAGAATCTGTACTTTTCAAGGGTCAGTGTTCTTACTACAGCTTACTGAATGTATAGACTTGAACTTCCACAAAGGAGGTTCAGATCCACTCATTCATTCATTCATGAGGCAAAACAGGCCAGATCATGTAAATAAAACCATGTCATTAGTATGCTGGATCCTTTTGCACACAGACCCATCCTCCCTTAAACAAGTACAATTTTAAATTTCCATCTAAATCTTTTCAAAGGAACTAATATGACTTATACTATGGTAAACAAATTGGTGAAGAAAACAAGCACTCCTGAAAATTCATCCCAAGGTCAGAGGTAATATTAATTTCTCATTATTCAAAATACATATTGACCTCATTAATCCCTGAAAGTACACTTAATGTAAAAATAGTTGGCCAATTGTAGCATCCTTGTATTAGATCTCCGACTCTCAGAGTGAAGGAGTTATGGAAGAGAGAACAAGATGCAAAGTGCTGAGAACTTTCTCCCTGTATAAAGCTCTAATGGATAAAGTGTGTACTAATCGCTATCATTCTAAAATCAAGACACTTTGCAAAATGGTGAGACAATAAAGCAGATATTAATTTTGCTGTTCTTCACTTGGTCAAACAAGGGAATTCAGAGGACCTGATATTTGAGTCGTTCCTAAAATAACTGTGATGAAAGAGAAGAAATTCACAAAAACTATGGGGTATATAGACTACTTAGTAAAAAAAATATATATATATTTGCCAAGTATAGTATCTTTGTATAAATGAGAGCTTTTGACACTGGAAAGATAGACTGTTAAATACATAACCAAAATGTATTATATATTATGCTGCAGAATGTGGACTTTTTGATAATTAACCTTTAAATATTTTTAATCCATGGTGATATGTGATCTTACTTTATTAAATGGTATAAGAGTTGTGTTAACAATTAATAAAGACTACACTGGCTCTGGGACCTTTCTGTAATTAGAAAACATAGAGCCTAATATTTTGGATGCAGAACTCTCAACTAGTTTCTTTCATTTCGACCATTAGCCTGAAGATTATAGTCCTGTTTGTTAACAACAACAGTTTAAGGAGCTCTGTTGAGATGAATTCTGTGCCAGATCTTATGTAAATAAATGAGTTGCCTAAAGTAATAGAACTTCCTTTAGTGCGTCTGTTGATATTTATGTATGCAAAGCCACACTCCAGATGTGTTATAACTAGCTCTTTGAATTAAGCTTCTGATTGAACACCTAAAACACAGCAGTAAATTTTTTTTTCAAACCCAAAGAACACTAATTGCAAAGATAGTCACTAACATTTAAATATTTTCCTTTTTGTTCTTGTTTACTTATTTCTTAAAAACAAAATGTAAGTTAAACTTCTTGTCAGCAATTAAAGAGAAGAGCATATGGATATGAAGGAATCTTTCTAGACATAGATAAATGGGGTATAATCATGCTGGAGCACTCAGCAGTTCTGCAGAGGTTGACCAGGTGAGCTTTTGAATGCTTATGACACAAAATAAATTGTTTAGTACACATTAACTCTAAAGCCACACATTTTGTTGATATGCTTTTATAGATAAACTGTTACAAATTTAATTTAAAGATTTATAGGCAAGTCTCATAATTTTAAGAAAGAAAATACTTCCTTTTAATACCAACAGGCTGTCCCTTTCCATACCACATCCTTTTGATTTTTACCTGTATGATAACTTACAAACAAAAATATATTGTTTGATGCAGTGGGGCTTATGCAATTCTGCTCTGACGTTAGTAATTCTTATGCTAGAGGTGCAAGAGAATATTAAAATAGTAATTATGGTAGTTTTGTGCTTATTTTAGCAGAGCATAATATTTTAGTTACTTAACCCAATTAAATATATATTTCATAATGTTAAGTGTATAGAAAATAATCTCTGACAAAATAATTTTTGATAACATGGTTTTATATATTGTGTATTATTAAAATATCAATTAATATGCTGTTCAACTTTTTTATTCATAACTGAAGTGCATGAGCGACTCCTCTTAGATCTCCTCTCAAATATTTCTATATTCCGCAGTAAGAATATCCCTCAGCCATTATTAAAAATAATATCTAGTATTCCTTTGTGTATAGCAAAAATTACATATTACTCTATGTCTCCCAGCAATTTCAAAACTCTTGGTAATAATTTCTATTTCTCCTTTTAGTACTCTATTACATATATGAACAATTTGGTATGAAAATAATTCCCCAAAATTTCCTTTACCCTTTGGATTTGTGAATGTCCAATTTAGGTCACCTATTTTCTTTTCTATTATAGATCTTTGGATTTTATGAATTTTATAATTAAACTTTAATGAATTTTACTCTAATAATTTTGAATATTACTGAAAAAATCACCATGTGCCATTTTATTCAAAACAGGATATTTGATTTGAAAGTTTTCATGCAGGTCTTAGCATTAATTTTCAAGTATTTATATTTTTAAATACAAAATAAAAGTCTCATTTTGAGTTTTAATGTTTTAGAAACGTGGTTCTTTGAAACATGATTCTACTGAAACAAAGTAGTAATGAAAATATTACAAGACAAGGTTAAGTCATTTTCATATAAAAATAATGTTAAACTAGGAATCTAGAATTATTTTAATTATTAGAATCATCTATTCCTGCTTTAAAGATATTTCCCTTTTACATAGTTTGAATATTTAAATTCTTTGTGTTGTATATTTTATGTCTTCACAAAGATTTGCTGACATGCATACACTATTACACATCATACAGAGTGGGCTGCTGACATGCACACACTAGTATAGCATCATACAGAGCGGACTGGCTGTACTGGAGCCCTTACACTTTACCAATTCTTCCTTCCTTGCCTTCCCTGGTAACTACAAATCTTTTCTTTCTGTACATAGGTTTGGCTTTTTTGGTATGCTTCATTATTGAAATCATATAATAACACTTTCTAATTGTCATTTTCCATTTAGTATTATTTACTTAAAGCCCATTTGTAGCATTTCATGGCTTGAGACCTTATTTTTAATGTTAAAAAGTTCTCTAGTTTCCTGATAAATCACAACTTACTTATCCATTCACCTATTAAAGAACATCTTGCTGCTTTAATAATTGGGCAAATGTGAATAAAGTTGCTAAACATTAATGTGCAGGTCTTTGTGTAGGCTTAACTTCTCCATCACTTGGGTAAATAACAAGGAATATGATTGCCAGATTAAATGCTATGAATGATCCTGTTTCATAAGAAGCTAATTTATAGCCTTTCCAGAGTGAGGCTATTGATTTACGTTTCCCCCACAATGACCAGGTGTTCCTGTTGCTCCATGTCCTCAGCAGCACGGGTGCTGTAATATTCTGGATTTTGGCCATTCTCATGTAGGCTACTTGCTGTTTTAATTTGCATTTCCCTAATGATATATTACATGGAACATTTTTCCATGTATTACTAGTTATCTATATATTTTGATGAGCTCTCTGCTCAGATCTTTGATCACTTTTAATCAGAATCTTAGCCTTCTTATTGCTAAGGTTTCAAGATATTTTTGTACCTTTTATACTAGCTTTTTATTCCATGTGTCTTTGCCCTGGCCTGTGGCTTGTGTTCTCAATCTCGTGATATTACACACAGTTTAAGAATTTATAGATAATCTCTTCATTTATTAAACTTTTAGTTGCCTTTATCAAGAAAACCTAATTTCTCATGTCTCCCAGGCTTAGTGTTCTGGAGGCTTTGGATAGATTTTAATGATCTCTGAGTAGAATTTTATTCTGAAGATGTGTTCTATCATCTGAATCTTCCATGTCACCATTGTAACAGTATTAAATTAGAGCTGGGACTTTTAGGAGGATATTTGATCCCGAAAGGATACTGACACAGGACTGTGCTCATTATTGCAATGGTGACTCCTGATTCAAAAGATTTCGGTCCAATTCCCTTTCGCTACCTCATGGGCTTTGTTATACAATGCCATGCAAACATGCCCTCACTTCCTGCGGTTTCTCAGTGTTGGACATCATAGGCTCTGAAACATGAGCTCAGTATAATATTTTGTTTATAATTTACCCAGCATCTGATATTCTATGTAAAAATGGAAATGCAGACTGGCATTCTCAGCATTTTCCACTGGGAGAACCTGACAAGATTACTTGCTAGAATGGATCTTGTGAAAGGTACATTTCTATTCTGGACCGTTTCTATTCTGCTCGAGAATTACCTTTACCTCTCAGTGGATATTTGTTTTCTTTTAACTGTTTAAAGTCATTTGGTGACTCCTAAAATATTATTCAAACTCTTAAATTTATTTCTGTACCAAAATCATATGTGCGTTGAGATTTCCACTGACACACAATAAGCCATTAAACAATGAATTATAAGTTTGACTATTAAGCCAGATATTTGCAGTAAAAGTTCTGAAAATAGGGTCTCCTGTGAGTAGTGCAAAAGATCACTAAAAAGATGTCCTATTTTAGGGGCAGCCCCTTTAAAATCCTACCTGTCACACAAAAAATGCTGAAATCTGTGACAGCATGATGGCCTACTGCCCATGAGTCTGCTGATTCGGTCCTTGAATTGTTCCAGGGCGCATTTTCACCTGCACTTAGCAGCTGTTTCTTGCTTGGTTCAGTGGAGCATGTGATGCTAAACCAAGCCACAGGTCAATAAAGTCACTTACAATGATCAACCCCGTAGGCAGGAGGGGTGATAAACAGCCAGAGCACTAGACAACAGACCGAGCAGGGAAATTTCGCACTTTAGCTAGTAACCTGCAATCAAGTAAGTCAGCAGCCTGCATATCTCCGCAATTAATTTTACTACCTTTGGAGAGTCAGGCAACAAACTTTTAAATGCTTTTAGCCTTTAAGTGGAGATGGTAGTGTTTAGACATCAAACAATTTCAGAAACCTTTCAGCCTCAATTTGTATGTACCTAGAAAGTGATCTCTTATTTTTTATTTTATTAGGTATAATTCAATACTCACTTTAAATTCTTCATAGTTCTCTAATGTTTTCTTATAAGAATGAATTAAGAAATTCATTTGTAATAATTCTAAAGTGGCATTAATTAATACTTCAATAAAACCAAAAACTGCCCTCATTGAGGGCATGTTAAGTCTCATGAATTAGTATTATTGCAATTAACCCTCAAAACAGGCTACAAAGATAAATGACATATTCACTATTGTAAACACTCTTTATGCAAACTGAGTTAAGAAAACAAGTTAAGTAACATTCTAGTATTGTAGAAAATATGAACTGAAGTACTAAATGTAAGTGTTTCATGGAGTCTACATATTTATTTCATCATTAGAAACCTAAGTGTTTATTTAGAAAATTAGATTCATAAAATTGACAATTGTTAAATCCTTAGTAGTTTTTAAAAATTTTTTAAATGTGTGCTACGTTATTTTCCATAGCATTTAAGACCAATGCAAGAGTGAAACAACTTGTTATATTTATGTATGAATCACAACAAAAACATTGGTTACCAATTAAATAATTAAAATTCTTGACTCCAATAGGTGACACGGTCACAACTCCTGACATAATCCTCATATTAGCCCCTGAAAATCAAAATGTTTTTATGATATTAGGTGGATGATCAACTTATCTCTCAAGTAAGTGTCTAAGTTTGTATAACATTATATATAATCAGAATTTCTTAATTTTCTTCATTCAACCATATATTTTACCAAAGACCTAATTTTATTTTATTGTGTAATTTGGACAAATATTTTTTGCATTTAGTCACAGTTGTGAAAGATAGCAAAAACATATATGAGGTGAAACTTTCAGTTTCTATGTGAAAGCTAACCTACTTGTATTATTAACAATGATTCCCACTTTGTACAGAGTTTTATCAAGGCATTAAACATCAGATCAGTGTCAACTTCAGGAGGAACAGAAATGGGTGACATATAAAGTCAAAGTGTTTTAGAAGACAGACCTTGAATTTTTTTGCAGTTTATAGATATTTCTTGTGTTGATATAAGCACATTGTAATGCAAATAATGTAGCTCTAATTAACTGAGCAGTCAGGAGAGTAAAGTACAGCTGGGTGTGGTGAATCATGAGTCTAATCCTAGCACCCTGGGAAACTGAGGCAGGAGGCTCCTACGTAAGTATTTAAGCTCCTTATTGATGTAGTGAATTAAGACCCTGTTTTAAAATTAGAAAGCAATATTTAAAAAGTGTTGGGTTTGTAGTTCAATATAAAGGTCCTGGATTCAACCTCTAGTCCTCCTAAAAGTAAAAGAACAAAAGACAGTAAAGTGCAGTGTTGAACAGCATGTGATATATGTTAAACGGAGTTCAGAGAGAGAAGACTATCTTAGGGTTAAAATGGTCCAATAAACCTCTGAAAAGGAGAGCAGGTGGAATGTATGTATCAGATGACCACTGGGATTTATTGTTTCTTATTAAAGTAGATTTATTTGAAATTAGCAAATTTATTTCAAGATTTCAAGCTATAGAAGACATAATATATTTTCTAAGAGATCTACAAATTCCTAGAAATCAGCAAGCCCAGAGAATGACCTTCTAACTCCTTCTTTTCGTCTGTTTCTCTCTGTCTATCTCTGTCTCTCTCTGTCTCTCTCTCTCTCTCTCTCTCTCTCTCTCTATATATATATATATATATATATATATATATATATCCCCAATGTTTTCTTCAAAATTTCTTGCTTCCAAATTAATCTTTATGTGTTCTTAATAATTATTGATTCCCTCTGAGTATTCCCAAGTAAAATAATGTTACATCTCTTATGCTATTCTCTGTGGCCAGTAGAGTTTAGTTAAAACTTGAGGAGAGATAGAAGACATGGTGCATCCCAGAAGCACTGAGAAGCCTCAGCACTGAGTCACTGCTGTGTGCTGTGTGCAATGATTTTGCCACCAACCCAGAGAGATGGTACATGTAGTACTTGGTTTTATGGCAGCTCTGAGATTTATCTTGTTCTTTCTGGAGGACTTTCTCAGTTCCCTTGCCTTCTTATGCTATTTAAGAGACTGCCGAGTTGTTCTTACTCAGTGTTCTGCACCTAATTGTCTCTACCAGAGTTCTTCTCTAAAACTCAAGTCTAACACACAAACCAACTAGCTAACTAAAGGCCAAAGGACTTTTTTTTTTTTTTTTTTTTTTAAATAAGGACGTACTCTGTTTAAGTGCTTCTGATATTCACCTGGGAGGAGATGGAGGTCGCTGTTAGGTTCCATTTGTCCTAATTGGGCTTTGAAAGCTTAAGTGGTAAATTGTGACCATATAGAAAATGTAGACTTTTCCAAATGCTAGTGCTTTATTTTCATTGAAGGTCTCTAGTGAACAGAAAGTGAATAAAGTGTGTCTCATCATTATGATATTCTTTGTGTCATAGTTTCTGTCTCTGTGATTTGTACTCCTTTGCGTTAGAAATATCCCTAGGGGATGGGGATTTAGCTCAGCGGCATAAGCGCCTGCTTTGTAAGCAGGCAGTCGTGAGTTGGATCCCCGGTACCGATAAAAAAAGGAAAAAGACCAAAAAATAAAAAAAATAAATAAATATCCCTTCCTTACTGACTCAACTTTCCAGTTGTTTCCCAGGTGGGCGTCTCATTTGTCCCACCTGTCTCCATAGAGTCCCTCACCGTCCTAGTCACTCCACTGTGAACCTAGTTTTCTTATGACATTCTTAAAATGTTTTGGTAAACACTAAACACAGTGGTGCAGATGTGGTTTTATAAGTAAAAGATAAACGATGCAAAAGTTAGATGTAACACATTTCTGTTTATGAAAACACTTGGTTTTCTCTTGTAGCTTAAAAGTCATATATTGTGGTTTTTGACAAAGAAACCCTCTGTACAGTATTTCTCAAATCTCCTTTTGATATTCTGTATATATGCATCATGTTTTGGTGTCACTCTCATCATATGTATTTTTGTTTTTGTTTTCTTCACTTCCATTTTGTCTTTCATTTCCTCCATGCAATTAATTGTTGAATAGTCATTATTTTGGATTTGTTTAACTCTGTTTATATTTTTACATGCCATATGAAACTGTTCTCATTATGCATGATATATACACACACACACACATATATATATATATATATATGACAAATCATCTCTATATTATAAGATAATATTTCTTGATATCCCCATTCAAACAGGTTTCAAGTTACCTGAAATCATTACACTTAAAAAACTCCAGCTATTTTCAATGAGGAAATGAACACAAGCATATATGATATTTCATTGATAGATTAGTTTTGCAACATCTATAGCATCTTATAAATTTTAACCTTGAAATTTGTCACTCTGATACAACACAGTAGGGAGTGAAAAAACGATCTGTGCCTCGTTCTGAGAAAACTTTCTGTCATGCTGGTGTAAAGCATGCTCCTGAAACACACTGGAAAGTTCTTTTATGTGACAGTCATAATAAATGCATTGACCAATCAGCAGGGATGAAGTATCCAGAAGTAAAGCTTCTCAAAGTGATTGTCCTCCACCTTTGACTTCACAAAGTAATCATTTTTTTAAATTATTGTATAGCCTATGCACTGAAAATGTCCATTCGAAATATTTATCTCCTAGACAGTTTGCTTATAAAATTGAAAGTCTTTTTAAATCTGCTGAACACTTTGATGAGTGAGGTACATATATTTTTAACTTCAGTCTGTTAGCAAAATATGAAAGAAGCTTAATGGATCTTAAAACAGTTTTACAATTCCCCTGTGGAAAATGAAATACAATGTTTCCGTTAGATACACAAATTAGGTTTGGTGATAAGAAGAGTTCCAGAAGAAGTGAAAGCCCTCAGAAAATCAAGAGAAACCAGTGACTTGTTACAGTATGTGTGTTGATGTGAAAGAAACAGAAGAGAAATGATTGTTTTAAATTTTTTGGCTTCCGAAACTGGACACAAAAATTCCATTTTAAAAAAGCGGGGACAACTGAAAAGCGATGTAACTAATGAGTTTCCTCTGGGCAAGTATTACCTTTGAAATAAGTGGGAGAATGTATCTGCAAAATAAAGATCTCGAGGAAATTAGTCTGCATCCTCAGAAGAGACTGGGGAGCAACTTCACACGTACGAGATAGATGAATCCAGTGCAATACCCAAAATTATCGGAGGATAGTGCTGCAAAAACATGATCATTAAAAGTCAGACTGTTTATGAATTATAACAAAATAGACCGAGAAAGAATGAGGAGAGCCTGCAAGCTGTTTCCTAGAAAAATGCCTAGGAAGTAGAGGAGAATTTGAGGAGTTTTCGTAGTTATCTATTACTTTATAACCAATTTGTCCAATGTGCTTCAGATAATGATAATCATCCCATTATTTCTTAAGATTTCTTTATCTAAAATCTGTAAAATATTTGGACGTAATGATTTTGGCCTATCTGAGCTTAGACTGCCCTAACAGAACACCACATTGGGGAGGCTAATCAGGTGAGATGCTTTGCTCACAGTTCTAAGTCTGGTAAGTGCAAGATGAAGCAAAGGGATGTCTGGCTTCATGAATGACTGCGATTTCAAAATGTGTTCATGGTGTGTGTGTGTGTGTGTGTGTGTGTGTGTGTGTGTGTGTGTGTGAGAGAGAGAGATTGAGAGAGAGAGAGAGAGAGAGAGAGAGAGAGAGAGAGAGAGGCAGAGGCAGAGGCAAAAATAGAGGCAGAGGGAGAGGCAGAGACAGAGGAAAGGAATATACTCAGGTCTACTAAAGACGCTACTTACAATGTAAGACTCTAACTTCATGTTGTTCCCTAAAATTTAACACCTCAAAGAACCTAAATCTGCCCCACAATAGTTTAGGACTTGAACTTACATGAATTTTAGAGGACACTGACTTTCACTCTATGACCTGGCTCTTTTGGATCAGAGCTAGAGCCGCTGAGGTGCACTCTAATGTTATCTCCGTCTTCCTTTCCTCTCTTGCCTTCCTCACGTGACCTCCTGCTGTGTGTCTGTGGTGCCTTACTATAAGGTGAGTTCAAGTGCTGGGACTGCATGCATGGTAGCAGAGGGCCTGGATGTAAACATTCACTGCATAGCTGTCTATATGACCCTTTATGACATAATTCCAGAAGTCATACAGTGCTACTTGTGAAGGATCCAATTGGTGACAAATCTATCCAAATTAAAGTTGTGTGAGGTTCTGACTCTTAATGGAGAAAAGAGAAAGTTCCAGAAGAGCATATAGATTGGGAAAACTGTTATGCTCTCCTTAAAAAAAAAATCAAAATGCAGCATAAAAACGTGACCTCAGAGTGTCATCTGTGGTGGAGACATCAATTATGGCAATATTTAAAAATTGTCTATTGGATTTATTCCAATGAAGTCATAACATGACACTGATAAAAAACAAAGTAAGATTCAGTGATTTTAGAATGCATGAGACCTGAGGAAGTAGACAGGGTATGAAATTCCATTGCAAGCTTTGGAGATGAAGATTAGGAAACATGATCTTGAAGATTTAGCTTTTCAAAGCCTGGCTTTGCAACATAGGCAAGACTTGACCATGCTTCTGGGGTAAAGGGAAATACATAGAATGTGAGCTTTACATCAAATTTGTCCTCATTTTACAAGTTTTGTGGGCATGCAGTCAATCCTCTTTTCAAATTTTAACAACAGAATTAAATAATAGTGACCAATGCTGTCTTATCCAAGTAAGTCAACTAACTTGCTGTCACTTTACAAAGAATATTTCCTAAACCATTTACTTTCAGAGAAACTCTCACAAAGTATATTAAAAATGGTGTTGTTCCTTGGAATGAGTTTCTGAAAGAAATATCTTCTATCCAGACCAAATATTTGTCCAAATATTACACAGTTGCTAGTATATTAGTTATTACAGGGGACACTGGAAAATGATTGTAAAAGAAGAAGTTTAAGGACAAGAGAAAATCTTTAGTATCAAATCTGTCATTCTTTTGAAGTGAAAGAATACTGATGTAACAGTATTAGAAATGTAACTATTATTAAAAAATAATAGTTACACAAAAGAATTGTTATTTTCAAATCACAATTATTCTGCTAAATAATATAAAGTGACTACACCACTTTGGGCGTGGTTAAAGAAATAATTGTTTGTTCTGTCCTATAAGGTATGTGACTTGAGCATCACAGTACAGTTAACAAGTTTTTTCTGACATATTACAAGAGGTAGCTTTGTTTACATAGTGGAATCTTTGATTTCTGTAACTAGCATGCTGCAGTTGGACCATTTAGTTTTTAGTCAGTCAATTTGTGAGAATGATTAAGGGACATTTTACTAAGATTCTTTGTAATATATGGAGATCCCATAGTCAGGAATTTTCTTAACATAGAAGTTTATAAGATTATAATATGGCTAATACACATTAACCATTGCTTCTGGGTTTCGTTTTTGTTGTTTGTGGTTGTTAATTTGTGTGAAGAAATCTTGTTTTGGTCACAAGGACAGAGTGTCAGTGATATGCAGGGTGACATGGGAGAGTCCCAAGCATACCACAGAGCTTGGGTCAGGCCTAGGCAACTGAGAATTTCATCATCAGAGCAGTAACTTTATTAATAAAGACTGTGTAGAACATATAGGAATATACTTTAGGATGGTATGGATTTTTTTAAATAAAACATTTTCAAAATTACTACATATATCAGACATTTTGCATAGAACAGAGACAAAAATAGCTTTTATAAATGTTTGAAACAAAAATGTTTTATAAATGTTTGAAAATAGAATAACAGAACCTATGAACAACTATAGTAGATCTTGGGAAAAACTTCAAGGGATTCTACAAATCCAGAAAAAAAAATTGTCCTAACATAATATTAAATAGAGGCTGCATCTTGGCAAAATTAAATTTTATAAATTTTGTATGCAAAAACTGAAGATGAAATTCTGTATATTTTATCTTTTATTCTCCTTAAAATGAAAAAATAAAAAATAATTTGTTACACTTCAAATCTAAATATTTTTTTCAAATATAATATTGTTATCACTTTTTTGAAACACTTCAACCCCTGATTGAGAGTATCAATACATTATTTTTTCAGAATAAGTCCAAAGTATAAAATGTAGCAAAGAAAAATGTGATTAGTATATATTTGCATGGATATTCTAAAAATGTGTGTGTGTGTGTGTGTGTGTGTGTGTGTGTGTGTGTGTTTGTGTGTGTGTGTGTGTTTATGTGAAATATTTATTTTCATCATTGGTCAGCAAGTCTTTGGCAAACATATTTCCAAATGATTGATGTTCCTTGAAAATTCAGTGAGATAATCTGAGTAACATATAAGATAATTGGATTTCATACCACTTATAGATTTCTATATTTTTTTTGTCCTTTTAAGAAATTGATCGCAATTTGTAAATCAGAACAAGTATAAGTTTGGAGATTTAAAGCTACATATTATTTTTGGAGGACCTATTGCAATTATCAATTTACATGAAATAAGATGTTGAAGCAGAAACCCCAATGACTCTTTCTATATAGCAGTCAGAGCAAATATACTCTTGTAGAAGTGGAGAGCAGCCTGTGAGTAAAATGGTATTCAAAATAGGACACGTGTTTCTCTCTGTTTCCATTAACACTTGGTGAAGTCAGACACAGGCGCGTGCATAAAATGCACGAGCATTTACAGGCAATTACAGACTCACCTCTGAGCAATCAAACTAAATCTGTCCTGATAGAACTAAAATGCTGAGTAGGGAGGTGCTGAAGACTCGCCTTTGGAGGAGTAAAAATGTAGTCAGTGGATTTGGACAACTCTAAACATCAAGAACAAATTAAACACCAAGGAAAATCTTTGCACAAGTATCCTTCATATGTATCTTAGAAACAAGATGATAAAGGTTTATCTTTAAAAATAAGAAAGAAAAAAGAAAGAAATAGGGACCCTTTAAAATTATTTTAGGCAAGAGTTTGTCTCATACCTTAAGTTTCATATTAGAAAAATAATGCCATGTGCTCCTAACAGTTTTTATGTAATTATTTATTGGTTCTTAAAGGACATCAGTTTTAAGACATATACTTCTTTCAACTTTGCAAAAAAAGTTTTCAGAAACTTTGGGCCTTTAAAGCAGCTCAAAATCATAATTCCAAGATGGATATCATTGGATTAAAATGAAAGTTTAAAGAGATTACATTTTCTTCTGGATGTTCTGAGACAGATGCTGTCTCCATTATTTTAGGGTTTATCTGTTTATTTATTTGATATAATTCAGATCTTTATAATTATAAAGCTCCAGCTCCTTTCCAGCCTGTCACCTACTGCATTCCAGTTACTGTCCTCTGCAGATTTCCTAAATGCTTTCTCTTGTGGCTCCTTCGCTTTACTGCCAAAACCAGCAAGTTCAAGACTAGGCTTTTCTCCTTCCATTGTGAGTTCTCAGGCTTCCATCTTCCTTTTACACTTTTAAATAATTTTAAGAGCTTATATGTTAAAGGTAAGCCCTTCATTGCAATTTAGCATATTTTTTTAATGCTTTACTCTTCATTCCATTTGCAAATTTCCATCTCCATGTCATCCCATCTGCTATCATGTATAGTGAAAACTAAGATAATCCCTTGGTCATAATTAAGTATGATTAACAGATAATGAATAATCAATTGCGTAAAATTAAAATAACACCCACAATATGTCAGAATAGCCTCCATTATATTGTCTCCATGAAACTATTTCAGCATATTAGAGATTTAAAATGACAACATTACTTTTTCACTCATGTTATATATTGTGGTTCTTCAACTAGCCTTTGCTTCATATATTATAACCCTAGAGTTAATGCCAAAACAGGAGGAACCATCCCAGCATGCTGAGAAAGAAAATGTAGTAGTGGATGACTTATTGGCGATGTTGAAAATGTCTGCTACATTTGATAGTTAGGTTTCTCCTTGCTTTTCACTGAGTAACCAAGCCATGTGTCCGCCCATGACGTCCAGGTGTAGGAAAAATGTAATTTTACTACAGATGTAGGATGAGAACCAGACTCTTTTGGTGATCTTCAGGAATTGGTATTAAATATATATGATTAAAGCAGAAGTGGAAATTTCAATGACCCTTGCTAGGTAAGACTTTTACAGATGACTGTATCTAATCTGAAATATTAAAAAAAAAAAGCTTCCTTGAATAGTGATCTTTTGAAATGGAACCAGAGGATGAATGGGGCTTTAAGAAATGAACGATTGAGTGGAAGCTGTCATTTGGGAGCATCTACAAGTACCATACTCCAATGGGAGACAGTAGGCACCTTGAGGACTCTCCAGACGGTATAAATGGAGGTCTGTAAATTGTCTGTAAAATACCAAAGACTTGTATTTTAAGCAATATACTGCACACAATTCTGTGGAAATTTATTTACCTAGAAAAAAGTGTCCTATCCTGAAGTAAACTCTAGCTGAGGTTTACCTAGGATTTGGAATAATTTGAGACAGTTTAACATGCTTAAAAGAAAACTTTAGTCTGACACCCAGGGCTACTGCTGGCCTGGAACAGGCAGATACGTGCCTTTTCCCTGTGGGTCAGCATTATTTGCCAACGGGGGTAGAGAGAAGAAGAAGGCCACACTAGGAATTACATCCAGTCTGGGAACTGGCTCCATACACGGGCCACCACCAAGCTAGGACAGACAGACTCCAGCCACTTCCAGTGCAAGGGCTAGCAAAAAAGAAGTACCAACAATCATTCCCCTCACTCTGAAAATGGGTGACTCACTTATCTAAGAAGAAACACGGGCTGTGATGACAGCCATCAAGGTGAAATGCAATTGGATTCCTGTGGTATTTGGGATTTCACTAACTTTGTAGGTCTAGGGTCAGTGGTCTGATCACAGGTTCACAAGATAGTGGTGTGCAGTGTGACATCTAGGGGGATCTCCTTCTGAGGGTTGCAGCCCTTGTTGAATCCCTATGACTCTGTTTTGGAAGTCTGTATTGTTTACATTATTTTGTTGAATTGGGTTTTATTCTCTTTTGTTTTGTTTGTTTATGTTAAATCTGATGATGTGAACAGCTATTTCAAAGGTAGCAAGATATATTATGGTAGCAATTTTGTATTTACTATTGCCTTGATTTGAAGTCCTTTATTGTATTCATTGTATTGTTTTTAGTGTTTCTATGATTTTTGTTCTATTTGATTTTTATCACATCTGAAAATATCTTCAGCTATTTTCAAGACATCAAAAGGCATTATGGTAACTATTGTTGATTTTGTATAATTTTGAAGTCCTATATCTCTTACAGTAGTTTGTTTTGATTGGTTTTATTGTTTTATCCTCCTTACAAGAAAATGAAATAAAAAAAGAAAACTTTAATAGTTTCCAGAGTATCCTTAGTGAATGTGCTATAAAAACCCCTGAGGTGCTTGTTAAACTATAAGACCTTAGCCAACTGTGATAATCTTTACAAGTGGATTAACAAAACACAGTTTTAGAGACACTTCAGCAATAATGGGAAATTTCTGAAATCCAGGAGATACTCCTATGAATGCTTTTGGAGGAATGAATAGTTTCTCAGTCTTTAATCCTTTATCTGGAATCTATAGGACTATGTACAATAAGATCACATTTGTGAAAAAAATACATTTATGAAGCAAAAGATGGCCATAAAAGAACCAGTACATTCATATTTTAATATTCCAAAGTCTGATTATTATCATGGCAGTATAATATCGTGTAATTGGCAATGGCTTCATTTTTTATAGCAGTGGTCATAGTAACACTGCTGTTGTGGTGGTCAGTGCCTAAGATCACCTTGATAGAAATGCCACATTGTTCCTAGTGATGTGAAACATCAGACAAAATCCTGCAGTCCTGAATGAAGACTTCCCGCTGTGTTCTATTCATTCAAGACAGGAAATATAAGCTACTAATCAGTTATATAAATATAGTATACACAAAGACATTTAGATTTCCTTTTAATTCCCAAATCTCCCCTACCAAATTGATTTCCATAAAAGGTCTCTATACTATTAACTTTAATTATTTGAAATTTCATTTTTCTTATAATGTTTTTTGTGACTTACTTTATTTGATATTTTACTACAATGTATATAATCATTATGCTCACCTACATAGGGTTTGATAGTTGAAGATAATCCTTTAGATGTCTGTTTTTAAAATTGTAGTCCATACTATTTGGCTTTTTATATACATTGCTTTCCTTTATCTTCATCTTAAATTTTGCTTTTGAATAAAAATTAAGGCTATGGATATAATTCACATTTCCAGGGTGAGACTATAGCTCATAATTGGTAAGACTATAGCTCAGCAGTACAGCGCCTTCCTGACAAGCATGGGGTCATGAGTTCGGATCCTGTAAGTTCATGACTCCATATAAATTTGCTTTTAAAGTAAGCTTGAACAGTTTTGTTTACTTACCTGTCACTAGAATCTTCTCTTTAAATAAAGAACATGAATGGAAACACCCAGCACCTTGTCCTCCATCAAACATGGGCAGGCAATTTTAGCAAACATAGCCAAGTCTTATTATTCTGTTGCTATAGATTTACAAATTTCAATTTTAAAAATGCTGGAAAAACTGACATTGTATGTGATGGAGGAACAAACACTTAAAGCAAATTGTTTTTACAAAATTTTGGGTGAAAGAGCTTTCACACATCTTTTCTTTCATCTTGTGTATGAGTCTGTTTTGCATTCATATTCTAGCTTCCTTTGTGACAAACTAATGCATACTCTTCCCAACTGTGCTACACATTTGAGACCATGTCTCCAATTTAGAAATGTCTCTTTGGAGTTAAAGCTCGGCAGCATGAGCACCTGCCTGGCAAGTGCAAGGTTGTGAGTGTGATTCCTGATATATAAAAAATTAAATACCTCTTTCAATTATCACCTCTTTGTTTGTAATGCTTTTGGCCACAATCTAACCTGGCAACACAGAGATGGACATAATTTTAGCAATGAGTCTAATTACATATGTTCCAAAACATCTTGCACATAGATAATCTTAGTCTCTAAAAATAATTTAATGGATATCATCTGAAAATATTAGATATTCATAAAATTTGATGCAAATAAATGGATATTTTATATTGTTATAATACTAACCAAACAAGTGACATGAAAAATGGCTTTAGCATTCCAAGAATATATCACTTTGAAAATTCTTGACACAATGTTATATGATTGTTCAACTAGAATCCATATGGAAGAAAGAGAGTACAGAGTAAAATGCAGACTTGCTGAACTTACTTATGATTTTTGCTTCTGAAGTGAAGACTGAGAAATGGAATCAAAAAGGTAGAAATATCAGAGAAACCAGAGAGTAGTGGGCATAATTCATGTCTTGTAACACTCTCCATTGCAGTGTACCCCTCTGGGTAGTCTTAAAAGTGGTAGTAATCCAGAGATAACTCACCTGAAACAGGAGGTGCAGGAAGAATAACATGAGAGTCTGACTGCTTCATAGACCAATATTTAAATTCTAGTTGATTGAAAGTCATACAATTTGGAAGTTCTTGCTGAATTCAAGAGATTCCATGCCAAAGAAATGTGAAAGATTGAAAATTATCAGTTTTAAATGAATTTATACTTTTTATGAAAATACAACTATAATTGTTTCCACATAGTGAAAATATGTGTGAAATATATATACATATATATATATATAAATTATATATATATAAATATATATAATGTGTGTTTGACTTCATATATATATATATATATATATGTGTGTGTGTGTGTGTGTGTGTGCAGTAGTACGTATAATATATATACATATTCTTACATGATTCTATGTGTGTATACACATATACATATGCTTATTATATGAATTAAAATATCAGCAAAAGTCTTTACCCCAAGAACAGGATGTGGTTTCTTTATAGTTAGTTCACAGTTTCCCTCTGTAATATAATAACAATAACAATAATAAAAATGTACCTTTAGTACTTACTATATACCACTCTTTTTTTCTATTCTTGCTGATAACAATAATAACTGATTTTATTTACTATTAAGTATTCACCTGCTATTTGCTAAATAGTTTACAAGTATGTAGAAACTAGACTTTAAGATAAACAGTAACTTCTCCAGGAACTCACAACTAATGAATGTTAAACGATGAAATTAAACCTAGAGATATTGATGCTGCACTTCATCATGCCATACAGTTACCTCTCACATGGTTCTTCTGGAAAGAACAGAACAGCAAAGCCCTGCTGCTTTGTCTTCTTAATGGTAATTCCTTGGGTTGTAAAATACATTTTACTTCCCTACGTATTTCTTCTTAAAAATCTTCTTAAAAACCACAGAGATGCACCTTAATTTTATAAGTTCAGTCATGTGCCTTACTTATGTTACATAGAAAAATATTTTTCCTAATATTGAAGAAGCAAATAATATTTTTAGATTAACTTACCAACTGCATTCCAGTTTACAACACAGTACAGCTCCTGTAGCACCATGGACACATACTCATTTGACCTTACGTTAATGCTCAGACAGCATTTTATCTAACTTCTTAATTACTTTACAAGCCATGTTATTTATATTTTGTTGCATCAAATTCACTGTGTAAAAGGAAAAAAAAAGTAGATGCATTTAAATTTTATCAGTAATTTTCTTACCTGTCATTTTACCAGATAAAATTATTTTACAGACTTTCAAGATTTCAATGATACAATTTCATGATTTATAATTGAATATGAAAGTACCACCCCTTTTTTGAAATGAAAGTAGCAAAAGATACTTGATAGCTGAAGCATTTTAAGAGGATATTAAAATCTCTTTCAATGTCAAATGAAACAAGACCAATAATTTGATGTAACTTGTTAGTATTTTTGAAATATTTCTAATCATATTTATAGATTTCTTTCCTTATTGTGACTTCCACTTCAATAGGTATACTGAGACATGTAATCCTAATTTTTAACCTCTTTCAGAATGATATTTAATCATCAAATGGAAAGACAGCGATATGCTAAGCACAATGTAAGGCATATCCCCATTCTAGTTGACCACACTGAGATTAAAAAAAAAAAAACTGATAATAAAATTCATTAACTAATGAGGAACATTTTCACTGATTTGCAAGATTTCATAAAGATCACAGGGGAGTAATATACTGGTTCAAGTGCTTCGTTCAGTATCGGTCACTTTTACCACTGTATATTTGACCAATGTCATGAATCCTGTTATTAAATTGGTCCTCAGATTGAATACTGCTCTAAAGCGTTAGTGAATGATGTTATGGCTTAATTTCTGTTACCAAAAAACTACAGTTTATTCTAAAATTCATATTTGAGAAACTGATACAGTGCAACATTTTAGAATTACTCCCGTGTTAATTAAGGCATTACTGTATTTTATTTATATCTATTTCCTCCTCCTTTTTTAGTCACTCACATGTGTTATATCATTGAAAAACAGGATCGTTGCTTTGGAGCAATCCATCAAATATTTTAGGTTACTATAAAATTTCATAAAATTGCACATGACTGACCATATTTCTTTGAACTGCATGTGGTATGCAGTGCCTACTATGTAGCTACCATAATTATTATTATTGCATGGATTACTGGTGATATATAATTATAATTATCACATTTTTCAGGATTATGATGTTGTATTTCCTTGAGATTGAATGTATTTTTAAATTAGTGCTTAGGATGTGACTGCTCTGTGTGACCTACTGCAGAGAACACTGTAGGAATAATGTAGCTTATGTCTGATTTTGCAGAAGCACTATGCTAATGTACTGTCATAAATATTAAATGAAAAGAAGCCACAATTTTGTATCAACTACTAAATGACACAAAATCAAAGATGTACCAATTTTTTGTGCTGTTTTGGGGTTGAAGTTATTACCAAAACCACTAAGACATTTAAATTTGGATATTAAGCATTTAGGTGAGTTAGTTTCATTATACAAATAATTATTTAGTATAATCATTAAAAAAGAACTGGATCAATTCTTTCATATTTTCAATGAGTACCCTGAGTCTTTGATAAATGAGATAAATATTACAAACTCACACAAGTTATAAATGACAGACTGGGATTTCCATGTCAGAATGTAAAGCCAATCTCATTACCAAAGTCTTTGTTACCAGAAGAAAACTTTGTAATAGTTTTTAGTTTCTGGTGTGTATATATGAGCACCAGCGCAGATGGTGATTGTAATACAATATGCTTTAATTTGTACATGTGTGTCAACTAATATTAATGTTTCCTTTAGATGTCTACAGAGTCAAACTTTCTTGACTTTAAAAAAATTTGTACCTGCCTTGAAAGCAGGCAGTCGTGAGTTCAATCCCCGGTACCGATAAAAAAGAAAAAAAAAAAAATTTTTTTTGTAATGGCTCAAAAAGTTCTAGTCAACAACTTCCATTACTTTCTGATAGAACAACTTATTCTTGATTGTCATAGTGTGGAAAACGTCTTGACAGAAGGTCTTTTGGTTCCTGGTTTCATCATACAGAACTCTGTATTGACTCTTGGCAGGAAATATTAGCAGTGGCATTTTAGAAGCTGCAAGCTATCAATAAATATAGGCACTAATGTCATGGTTGAGTCACCACTACAGAGGCAGCATAGGGACTCAAAATTGTCTCTTTAGTTTCACCATGACTGTGATCTATTTTAAATAGGTATATTGAGCAAAAAAATTGATTTACTATAATTTTTATCTTCTATAGCTGTGGCTGACAACTTCAATAGTAAATTGGCAATATAGACAGGTATCCACTAAATGAAATCACCACACAAAGGTCATTATTCCACAATAGAAGTGATTATCAATTTCACACAGTACGCAAATGCAAATTAGCTAACAGATAACATTTTCTTTTTTCTTCAAGCCCAAAAAAAACCTGAGAAACTGATTAGAGATTCACTTATATGCAGTAAACATAATAAAATCTCTTCCTGTCATGGCTCCATCCCCAAAGAACAGAGGAATGTGCCAGAGATTAATGGTCATGATTAACTCCATACAGGTTGTGGTTTCACTGCTCAGTGATTATTCTGTCATGATTCTGCATGACATGCTACCAGAGTCACATATGCTTTCAGCCATAAAGTCCAACAAGAATAAAAGGTCAAGGCACTTAGTTGCAAGTATTCCTTCATTCTGGCACATGTGTTCACAGTAAAAGTCATAGCAATTGCATAATTAAAGTGGTAACATGGGTGTAGTATCAGGTGCCACAGAGTCCATTGTGAAGCATAATAGACTGGAGTCAGGAGATGAAAGCACCAGGTTTTCCTAAGCACCCAGCATGTACACAAGAGGAATGCATTACACAACTAAATCTGATCAACTTAATTCAAAGGACTTTTGAAATCAAGTCTTACATCCTGCTCAAGTTATGTTTTAATTTTACAGCATTCTGTCTCATGAACTGTGAATTTTGACTTGCTGACCATTTATGTTTAAGCTTACTTTTCTCAGAGGAATAGGATATTAATTAATTTTGCAGTATTTTTCTTCTATTTGCAAATAAACTCACAGTTATAAAACTATATAAGTCTTAAGTGGAGTGTTTTCCATCACAAAATAGAGAAAATCACAAATTGTTGTCTAAAATACAATGAAAAGTATGATCACATACTTTGTTTAGTCATACCGATGATTCAAAATAATGCATTTCTTAGTATTTCTAAACTTCACAAGTGCAGCATTTTACTATATATGACTTCATATTCCTTAGTGTGTGTGGCTCATGTACCAAAATTTTCCATTATTATAGCCAAACATTTTCAGATTTTAAGAACTTGAACAAATATTTGTGTGCATAACTTTTTACCAAGTGGACAGAACACTTGGAAATGTTTTCTTTCTATTTATTTGGTATTTGTGTTATAAGGAATTTAATTCTTCATGACTCAAGATACAGTCTTTTGAACCCAAATGAGCTTAATTCCTTCTGTGGCATCTGTGAGTCTCCTGTTGCCTTTAGTTCTCTTTATAGAAGCTTTTAAAAATAATATGTAGGAGAATATGGTCCGCTATGCTTTTAAAGCTTTCAAAGTATCATCAAGTCAGATAACACGATGTATTTTCATTGATTTATAAAATGTAATTAATAGCTTACTTTCCACAAAAAATTATATATGATTTTAAACAAACATTATTGAATAAACTAACAAATGTTTGTAAAGCATATATCTGTTGTACAATATTATACCGTAATTATACTGTTATATGAAAATTTACTATGAATATATGTTACTAGCAAATGAAAATATTTCTCACTCTTTATTTATTATGTAGACTCCAGTTTTACTGTAAAACTAAAATCAGTACCCAATACCTGGGGATACCTCCCAGAGTGTATATATAAATACTGTTTCTAAGCATGATACAGTCCTGAGAATATAAGCAAAAAGTCAACCTGGAGTTCACCTAGTGCATCCATGACATGAATGGAAGAGTTTTGACATGATAATGCCTAAGCCATTCAAAAACTACTGGTTGGTTGTAAATGTAAAGTACCACTCCCCAGATTTTCAAATTATAATGAATATTATTTTCGAAATCTACTACCTGTTCTCAAAATTAGAACAAATCTGAAACTAATTAATGAAACAAGGTAAACATTGATTATACAATGGGATATTTATAGCTGTTGACACTTCCCACAAATATTTTATTCCAAAGTTACGTCTTATTATTCCACCTTTAAATAGCTATGTTCTAGTAGATGCACAATAGACCTATCACACATATGCAGGCATTTACACTAAGACACTTTAGAAAGTATGCCTAAAAGGCTTTCCAAACATAAGTATCTTTAAAAAATATATTAGTAAGTGATAAATAGCATGACTTGTTATTTACTCCATTCTAAGCATTTATGAAGAGATCTCTTTGCTCAGTGACTTGGAAGAAATTAGACATTTTAATGCATTAGCTAGAAAGATGGAAATTACTTTTTTTTTCTTTTTGAAGTATATTTAGAAGTATATTATAAAATATGTATATAAAGAAACTAAA
This sequence comes from Cavia porcellus, assembly GCF_034190915.1. Lineage (NCBI taxonomy): Eukaryota > Metazoa > Chordata > Mammalia > Rodentia > Caviidae > Cavia > Cavia porcellus. The sequence continues at coordinate 16,427,391 of NW_026947494.1, read as the reverse complement.
CACCTGTGAACCAAACTATACTCCTAGCTTTTGTTACTGTTATTTTTTTATGTGAAAAATCCATAAGACACTAAATCCTAGTGAGCACCAAATTCTTAGATCAGGAAAGGGCAAGGCAAGGACCAGATTGAACAGAGGAATCTCTTTCCCCACAGGAGCCATGACTGGTAGGCTAGAGAAGTAAGGAGCTATCTGTTATTCAGTCTAAGTACTACAGAGGTGGACCATCTAAATTTCCAGTGGACGGTTTATTTATGATAGGGCTAGAGAAGAAAGATTTTCCAGGTTCATATCTACCTTCAGTGTCTTTGAGACCTCTAAAAATCAAAAGTGCTGAATTCATATAAAGTGAATGAAGTCAGAACATCTAAAATTTTTCCACTGGGTTTTCTTACCTGTTAAATTAGTAACAATCCATGTTACTTTCCATTTTTGAGTGCACTGCACAATCAATTACCTCTGAGTTAAAAAGCCGTTGTGGAAAATAGTGTGAATTTTTGCAACTTCAGCTGATAAAGACCAATTCAGTCTTCCCAAGCTCCTTCTCTAGCTGGTAATGCAGCCATTTTCTCTTGGTCCTAAGTGAATCAGAGTACCAGTTCCAATGCCCAGGCATCAGCTACACTTGTGCAATCAGAAGCATTAGGAAAGTTCATTCTTCTCAAATTGAATAGTTTAATCAAAATTATATTTGGATCTTACAGATATGTGTTTAATTTTAAGTTATTGTAGTAAAGTACCTATCACCACTTAATCTTCTAAAAATATGTTCGCTCATTTCAAAATCCACTTATCCTTGACACTTTCCAAAGCAGTTCTGAACTCCTCTTTTGTGTCTTTATTGGGTGTTGTTAAAAATATGGTAAATCCTGCTGTTGGTTGCCATCCACCATAAAGACAGACTTATAAAATATTGATATCTCCATTCACTTTATTTGCCAAATCTGTCATCATGCAAATTCCTATTGGTTTTATTTTGTTTTGTTTTTTGTTTTGCACTGGGATTTGAACTCACAAACTCATGCTTCCCAGGCAGGTGCTGTACTGCTGAAAAATATCCCTGGCCCACATCATGCAAATATGCAAATACTGACTCTTCCTCAAAGTTAAAATATCTAAGAAAAGTAAGCATTTTGGATTAATGTACAATACAAAGGAGGTCACAGCAATGCAACTAAAGACACTGGTGAAAGAGGATTACCAGAACTGCTTCAAACAGCACGAGGATGATGCAATAAAAGCCTCCAAAGCATAGGTGAATATTTTGAGGGGAATTAATGGCAGTGTGCCCTTTACTGTAATGAGATTTTTTTAAAATGTTAAATAATATTTCTTTTACTCCATCCTTCACTCTTTAAACTATTTCCGTTTTTGGTGTTTACTGCATCCCAACAAGTTTGGGAAACAACAAATACGTTCATTGTCTATTGAATAAGTAAGTAGAAAGACTTCATTGGTAACTGAGTTTTGCAGGAGACAGAAGGAATTGGTGCCATTTTTTTTTTATCCTGAACCCAATTTTCATTACTCTTTAGTTGAAGAGAAGAACAGGTAATCATGTGTCAAGTATTTTACAACTAAAATACTTTTTATATCTTTTGAGTAGTTTCTCTATTATAAAATAATGCTACTGAAACTCATGCTACTGAAACTTAAAAATATGTAACATTGCCAAAATTTTTGGAGAGTTCTGCATCTGATGGTGAAAAGAAAGTAACATGTATTATAAACCCTGTGCTCCCTCAAAGGAGGTCAGGTATATTCTTAGTCGTGGTTCCTCATTGCTGAGACACAGCAGGCAGCTTCCTTAACTTAAGTAAAGGTTTTTTGGCTCACATTTTCAATCTGTGTTCAGATGACCAATGGCAGGAAAAAAAAAAAAAGTAGCAGAGGAATGTGGCAGAGCACAGCTGCATATATCATGTTGTCAGGAATCACACAGCAGTGGAATGAGCCATGGAGGGAAAGAGGGATCCTAATTCTTTAGTTGATAAACCCACTAACAAAAATTTCATCCCCATGACCCAGCTACTTCCAAAAGCCCTACCTCTAAACATAGGAGGCTTTGGGGGACATTCCATATCTCAAACATAACAATTTTGAATGTATGAATTGTTAAGAAAATATAAATCTTTGTCCCTGAGAAATGATCACTCAGCTGATTTCTGAAAGCCAAAAATTCTACTCAATAAGGTTGAACTGTTTTGTATAGATCAAGCAGACTTCCATATTTTTAAGTAGTTTCACACTACTGTTTAACAGTTATTTTATTCTAGTTTTTGTTCAATCTAGAAGTGGTTTTCAATGCTTGATGTATTTTAGAATCATGTTAGAACCTGTTATTTATAAATCTATATTCTTTCTTTTTTTATTTGTTTTTGTTTGTTTTGTTTTGATTTTGTACCAGGGATTGAACTCACAGCCTTGTGCTTGCCAGGGAGGTGCTTACACTACTGAGGTAAATCCCTGGCTCTTGATTTATATTATTTCTGATTAAGTTGAGTGTTTTATTAAGTTTTGAAAATGCTTCTAATGTACAATCAATTCCAAAACAATTGTGGTAAAAGTTAAGTAGACTTTCTTTGTGAATAATGCAAACAAAATTCTACAGTGTGAAAAATTAATGCTTTGCTTGATTTTTCAAATAATTTTATTTGCAAAAATCTCTCTTTGTGAATGAAAAAATATAAATGAACATATCTGATAGTAAACCTGGGTACAAGACAGTAAGTTCATGCCCACAATACCAATTTTGCCCCCTGCCCCAGATACCATGGCTGGTTAGAATACCAACAGGAATCCAAAGACCCAGGACAAAGCCCAGCACCAGACACACACACACACACACACACACACACACACACACACACACACACACCTCTGGATGTCAAAGAAATCACCAATGTCAGTAACATGGAGATTAAAGCCTCCATTGAAAGCATATGCAACAGATTGAAAGAAAAGACAGAATTAAAGCTAAAGATCACGAAAAGAAAGATACCTTAACAGTTGCAAGAGACCATGGGGTCATGAGTTCAATAGTTCGATACCCAGTAAGAACAACAACAGCAATGACACCATCAAAATCAATCTAATAGCTGCAAGATGAAGCAAAGAAGAATAACACACAATTGATTGGGGTCAATGAGAAAGCTGCAGACAGCATAAATGCCATAACAATCATAAATATAGAGACAACTAATAAGGCATCACCCAACTATTTAAGACAGTTATTGATAGGCATGGAAAACAAGTTAGACAGGAAACCTCAGTACTCCATTGTCACAGAAGGAAAGATCAACTAGACAGACAATCAGCAAAGAAATAGCAGAGCTGGAGCTGGGACTTTAGCTGAGCCTTCCTTGTAAGTGCCTGCTTGGAAATGCGAGGTCCTGAGTTCAATGCCTAGCACCAAAAAAAAAAAAAAAAAAAAAAAAAAAAAAAAAGAAAGAAAGAAAAAAAAAAAAAAGAAGAAATATCAGAGCTGAATCAAACCTGGGAACAAATACACTTAACAGGAAGAAATCATACCCTGAGGCTATGCACCAGGAGCACAGAGAGATCCTGGGAAACCATCACCAAACTGGATGAACCACTGCCCTGTGCCTCTTCACCACTCCAGGAACTCAGGTGCTAGTCCAGTCCACTACACCAAGGGACTGGCAGCCAGTACTGGAAGCATCTGGGATGCAGCAATGGGCTGATTCAGAAGAACACAGGAAAATATCAAGATGAAGGAGCAAAATACAGTCTCAGACCTCCAGCAGACACAGAATAAGTTTAGGAGACACAGACACAGGAGAAATTAGAAGTCACACACCTAAAATTTCTGAAAAGATAGCAACTGAAGTGAAGATGCAACTTAGTTCTTGTACTATTTGGCTAAGTTTTACATGCCGATGTCTGGTGGTATGTGATAGGATTATTTCCAAAAGATGAGAAGTATAATACAAAAGAGGCCTTTATTCTGAGAACACGGAGAGAGAGAACTAGCACCCCCGACTGCTGGAGTCTGGCTTTTTCTCTGGTGGACATGTGACGTGGCGTCGGGAGTATGTAAGTAGCCTCGGTTTGGGGTGGAACCTAAGGGGACATCAGGGATGCACAGGTAGCCCATTGGTCCTAGTTTAGCGCCATAGGTAAGTTCCCAGGGGCAGGGAAGATGATGTCACAGGTAAATTCATAGGGGTGGGGGAGATAGGAGCTTCCTGGTTCCAGTTGAGGCTTTTCTGGTTACAGAGTCCTGTCTGGGCCAAAACCCTTTCAGTATGGTCAGTTCCTTTGAAGTTAACAAGAGACATTATGGTAACCACTATCCATTTCCTATTATATTGCTTTGAAGTCCTATATCACTTTCATTGTTTTGTTTTTATTAACTTTATTTTGTTTTATTCTCTTTAAAATAATTTTTAAAAACATATATATGAGTGTAAAACATAACCTCAAAGAAATATATATTTAATAAATGTATATATTATATGTAGTGTAAAATATAAGCAGAAAATGAGTCATACCATTTCAAATAGGAATAGTGTTCCATAACTTATTAATTGATAAAAAAATGGTAGATCTCCTGAAATTGCATGTATTACTAAAAACATTTTAATAAAAATTTCTCATGATTAAGCAAAAATGACGTATAGAAGCTAGTAAATGTTAACTTACAATAGGATACATTTTTGTATAAAAGATTCAGTTAGAAATTTCCAAGCTGCAAATACAGATTCAATAGCCAAATGTCTCTGTGCAAGTCCATTGTTTGGGGAAATATTACCTCTATTCAAAACAGCAAGAGTCCTTTCTTTTTCTCTCTGATGTGCCGATCTTTGACTTCCTCAGCATTGCCATTTTCACCTCCTATCCTAGGGAAAACAAATACCTGTCAAGTTGAAAGTTGTATTGTGCTCAGGCATTGTTGTTTCTACTAAGTTTTAGCTTCTTTCTCAACACTTTATATTTTGTAATCAATAAAAACATTCAGGTTAAAATAAATCACACTCCCCAACTATCTCTTGGTTATTACTTTGTAGGCCATGCATTATGAAAACTCCTATGGTAAAAATACTTTAACTCACAAATATTTATGGACTTCAGTTTCAGCTCACAAAGACAAATTACTTCCAATAATTGTTTCTGTGGTGTTAGAACAATATATAAAATCCTGATCTTTAAAATTTTAGCGATAACAACAAAAGACTGCAGTTTCTGAGAAAAGGGAAACAAAGCAGTGTTTTCCAGAAGACAGTGTGGGAAGGGGAAAAGGCAAATGGTGCAGGGTTCTGACAGAATTAGGAAGCAGAAATTAGAATTTCTAGAGTTTAAGATGACTGAATCACAGTGGACAGACTTACCAGAACAAAACACAGCGCAGCCAGCTATGACCCTTTCACTTTTGACTTTAGACTCCTGAAATGTGTTGTCTACTAGGAGAGAGTAATGAAGCTACAAAAACTGAAAACAGAACGCTCATCAGATACATCAACAAGGCAAACATATTCAGAGCTGGAATTTGTGGTGATAGCAGCTTCCAGGAGAAACTCAGTGAGAGGGGAACCTATGCAAACACCACTGACATGGTGGTTTAAGTGTAGACAGAATCATGCCTCTCTTCCCTGCGGTGGTGGGAATAAGTATCTTTGCAGGTCAATACGTAAACGCTTAGTATTCAGGGTGGCCTGTTTAGGGGGTGCTCTGGGCCTTTGCTAGGTAAGCCGTGGTGGGGGACACTTAGTACAGCAGGATCCTGACTTGGAAGAGAGTGAAGGAAATTCAGTCTGCTATTTGAACTGAGGTACAGCCAGGTTAACATATTCTAAGCTGTTTAGAGTTAGGCTAATTTTCTCCAGATTGATTTAACTTAACTGAATGTTACAAAATTGATAGCAGCTTAATGGGATTTCTGCAATGACAGTTTAAACAAATAATAATACAAATGAAAGTTTTAAAAAATAATTTCCCTTCAATATAACTTTTTTATCAACTATGTTTTAAATTTTTTAAAAATGTGACAAGAATATGTAATGAATATATATATGCATTATGTATGCACACATGTATATATTCAGATGGATATACACAGAAAATTTAGAGAAAGAATTTTTGTCCATAATTTCTAACAATTAGCATTAAGCAAATATATACCTTTTGAGATATTATAGATAGATAGATAGATAGATAGATAGATAGATAGATAGATAGATAGGAAAGTGGCTACATATATACTGGAGATTTATTTGGAATAAGGAATATCTCATTCTTTTTAAATAGATTATTTTTAAAATTTAAAAACCAAGAAAAGAAATTTGCAGAGCCTCAGGTACCATAGTGCGAAAGTTTTTGATTTATTTACATTCAAATTCTAGGTAAATTTGAGTATATTATTCATAAAGAAATTTTTACAAATTTTCAATTGAAGTTAATTTGACATAGGAAAACATAGTAAGAATTTATAGAATTACATACAAAGAAGGTCAATTTATAACTAAGGCTAGATAAATTTACTTAAAATTCTCCTGTACATTTATGTACAACTGTCTTTCCTTTTTTCTTTCTTCCCTTGCTTTTATTTTCATATCCCTTTTTCTCCCAAACATAAAGAAATACTTTTTTCTTACAAAATAGAAATATCCAGAAATATTCGGTAATTTAAAATCTATGATATCTTCTAGCAGTCCCTTTATAATATTCTGCAAGGTGAGAAATTATGTAGATAAGCTTCCCTGCAGAGGTTACATTGAATAGCTGTGTTTCAGCATATTCCAACCATGATTATGATATAGAGAATTTAAATAAAGATTCTGCTAAACTTAGATTTGCCCAGGGTCAGCACACAGTCTGCTACAAAGGAAAGGAATGCCTTAGATCATGCATATTCTCAGCCAGCATTTTTCACAGACTTACAGTCAGATTAAATTGTCAACTCAGCTAATGGCAAGGAATAAGAAGACATTTGCAAAAGGAACGCATGAGCAAATTTGCTTTCAGCAGGTTTTTTAGCATTAATAAAAATTAAAGTTTTTGGTAGTGTAGCACTTAAAAAGTGATTGAAATGAGAATACAAAGACAGTGATTCCTGTCTTGCACAAAGATACACCGCATTGAATAACTGTGGAGAGAAATGAATTGCAATGTATTAAAATGATGAAATTTGTAAATTTGCTGTTAAACTTTTAAATCCTACGGTTGCATGGCTAGCATGAAAACAAGGCAAATTATTACTTAAAGGGATGTTATATGCAAGATTTTTGATTCACTGGTTGCATATTAATCACAGCTAAGTTAAATGCCATACTCAATTGTTTGATTCTTTTTCCTCAACATCCTTGGTAGAAGAGATACAAGTGTGTGCACATAAATTAAAGATAAATTCTTTCAGATTATGAATCATGTCTGTAATGAAAAACACTTTATGAACGGTTTCACACGAGCCCAAGAGAGGATTTTTTAAAATATTAATTTATTGGTTCTGAAACCTTCTGGAAATAGAGAATCAGGCACTGTCTTGCCTTTAGAGGAGTATATAAAATGTCAGATTTCTCTTATCCTGCCTCACATTATTATTATTATACATTTACCTAAAAGAAGACCTGTCTGGTTCATTCTGTATAATCCATGTCTTATTCTCTGTATCATAACTAATAAATGTGTTGCTCAATATATTGAGGAGCAGTAAACTGTAATTAAACACAATGTACCTAAGCCATAGTTAAACCACCCATTTGTATTTATTCGTATCGTGGCACTTCAGTGTATGCTTATTTAGTAACCTTGATAACAATTGCTGGACAGGATAATAAATGTCCCATGAGATGTGGTTATTACTGTCAAATAACTTCCGTCCTTTATTAATTTGCTGGGAGTGCCATCACTAACTGCTACAGATGGCTTAAATAAGAGCAATTTATTTTCTCACTATCTTGAGGCTAGAAATGCATGGTAAGAATCAGAGGAATTTTTACAAGAAGCTTTTAGAACATTCACAGTCTTTCTGTGCAAGTTTCTGGAATCTTTCTTGTGCATGTACAAATTTCCCTAATATATAAACACCAGTTCTGTTGATTGGAGGCCTATTCTGAACATATAACTGTTTTTAACATGTAATTTTAAATTAACCACTTCTGGGGACTTTTTCTCAAAATATGTGTATGCGTTGAGATGCTACGGCATAGGACACGAGAACTGGATATTGGAACAAGTCACCACGTGCCAAATCCTAGTTGTTCTACACTTCATTAAAAGGGTAGAACGTTAAAATCCCACATCTTACTCATTAATTTTATAGTCAAATAATTTAACTGTACTTGACACAAAATGCTTGCTAGCCAGCCTATAATTTGAACAAGATCCCCACTTGCCACCACAAAAGAAATCGCTGTAGAAATCAATGCCTTTCTTTGCTACATCAGTTTTTCTTTTCTACTGAATCATTTCTACCATCACACAAATTTATACCTGATTCCAAGTGTAAATATACATCTCTTCAATTGGTTTTTCCCACCAGATACTGCTCCATTCATCTACTCTTTGTAAGGAAAACATTTTAGATTGGGGTGATGGTTACATTCACATTTTTTCTCATAAACCCTTCTACATCCACTCCCACAAAGTCATGGCTTCATCTAAATGCCTGTCAAGTTCAACATTGAGCGCCCTTTGGCTAAATCTACTAGCTAATTCAGATTGTTAAGTCTCATTTGTCTGATCATCAAGGAATGATCATTTCTTGTTTAGGATGGTAGTGACAGCTGAGCCCACGTTAATTTAATATTTATGTGTTGATAGTGGAATTTTAACTACTAACAACGTCGCAGTGAGCACACGATCATCCAACTCTTCTTAATTCCTTTTTTACATTTATACATCTTGACTTCTATACAGTTTAAAAATTTTGTCTCAGTCATTTAACTTGACATTTGCATAGTTTTCACTTACTACTTTTGCTAAACAGTAACATGTAAGTATGATCAGACTATTTTTTTCTACCCATCCTATTTTTAACTATTACATTTTCTTATGCATTGCTTTTATATTATAATTTTTTGCTGCATAGATTTTATACATTTGCTTATTCTCTACCCAAATTTCTCTTGTGGTATTCAGATGAATTACTTTCATGAAAAAAAAAAAAAAAGAAAAGAAAGAAAAGCTTTTCATTCTCTTGCTGCATTTTATTTTTGGTCGCAAGAATAATTTCTGGATAGCATAAACTTTCTTACTAAAAGCTTTGACTTCCTATTACCATTTGTGGTACATTTAACCCTTTGAAACATATGGTTCCTTGATGGTTTGGTTATATTTGAGAAATCATCAAAATCTGTAATTAAAGGATGAGAGAATTATTTGCCTACTAGCATATGCTAATTCAGTCAAAATACCATTTGTATTCGACAGACGTCTCCCCTGCTTGTTATGGTTTATAGAGGAACTGTACAACATTGGCATATGCTACTCAAAAGTGATTATGGATCTTACGGCCAAATTTGATTGCACAATAAAAGCAGAAACCCAGACGTTCATGCTTTGAAGATGAGGTATACATTTAAATCTTTTCTTCCTGAGCTCAGCATCACCTACCAGTTTTCTTTATTCTTTCTGTAATATATATTTGATTATTCACAAAGCATCTATGGGAGCAAGCCCAGTACCAGGCTCCTTTGGAAAATGAAGCCAGGGAATTGCAAGATGGAGGTCAGCCTCACAACTTAATGAGACTTTTTTTTATCTCAATACAAACTTGTAGAGAAGGGCAATTGAGAACACAGATCAAAGGCAGCATACATGCCTTGGATGTGTCTTGCCCTGGGTTCAATCCTAGTACCACAAAAATATCTGACAACCTATCAGCTATAAAATATTTCTCACTACAATAAAAAAGTTAAGTCAATGACTTTCCAGTTGCCATGAAAAGAAAAAAATAAAGTTGAGATAAGACGATTTTGGTTTTGTCAGATACAGGCTCACTGAGTATCCTAGGTGGATTTCGGTTATGTGAGGGAAGAAAACAAACAAACAAACAAAAAAATTCACTGGCAGGAGGATATCTGTATATCTTCTACTAGTATTCCTCTGTACTCTCCATTTAAATTTGACATCAGGGTCATCATTATGTGTACTGTAAACAAGAAACTTGAAAGATTAGAGTAAAAAATGGATGGATGTATTTTGGGATAAATATTTAGGATCAAAATCACTATTTGATTTTATAAAATACAATTAATTTAATTTCCATTCCCTCTCATAATCAAGTCCACTTTCATTGTTCAAGAATTCTCCCCACGTTCCCTGAGACAAACATCCCAGCCACACCAACTGTGACAGTGTCTCAGCTCAGCAGAGATGTAATATTGTAAAATTGGAACTCAAGTGCCATAGATTTCACTTTTTCAATGGGACTGGGATAATTTGAGTATTTTATTTTAAAAGGCAGAATATTATCTTGATCTACATGGAATGCTTTCTTTAACATGATTAAGAACCTTTTAAGAACCTTGTAAGCCGGGATAGTTTCACAGAGTGAGCACGCATGCTAAGTGAATAAAAGATGGAAGCCCTTTATTTTGAAGACTTATCAATACCTGGGCAGTCAGATTTAAATTAGTTTCCTATGCATGTGAAATTTCTTGTTTTAAGATAATTATTGACCAATTGAATTAATATTTCAATTAAAATCATATTATGTGTTAACCCAAAATAGTAATATACTCACTTAAAAGATCCATTATGTAGACTTACTTCATTTATCATAGTATTGACCTTCACAGTAAGTTTTTATAGTATCCTGCTTCATTGTTTGTTATATCGTGTTTAATATTTATTATGTCATCATACGTTCTTGGAGAAAATACATATGAACAAAATAATTTTTTAAAACTTTATCTTTATATCCATGATTTTAAATTTAAAAGTTCTCAAACGAACTCATATCTAATAAATAAAGTCTACATTAGAATGTAAATAATAATTCATTCAATTTATTACATTGTAGTTCACAAGCATGCAACAGTTGCCAAAGAATTATCAAACATAATAGCAAGTATAGAGATTTTAATTCAATAACTGTAAAAAATATACACAGTTCTCTCTTATGAACAGACTATAAAATGTGCTTAAAATTCCATTCAAACTGGTTGAATTTCCACTGTACTAAAATATAGTAGATAAAATTATACTAAAGCATTATACTAAAATCTAGCTAATGAAATCTGCAAAGGAAGAATTAACCACACTTAAGTGGTTCCTGTGATTTGAAAACAAATAACTCATCAGCAACTTTAGAATAAATGAAGTTATAAATTCTGTCTCCTCTCACTATAGATTTAAAAATTCCTTATGGAAAACTGAAAAGAAACAAACTAATACATCCTCAGGTGTACAGTAGCATAACTAGTCACATAAATCAGTCTTACACACTCCATATCAGTTCCTGATTTTGTAGAAATGGAATGAGCCTAAAAAATTAAGAAGCACAAAGGAAACTTAAATTTTTTGTTTAATATAAATTCACTGCTTATTGTCTAATCTCTTTACACTTTGTTCCTAATCCCAGTAGTATCAACAAATCCTTGACGTTTTATCACTTATGATGATAATTACTTCATTTGCAAACCAAGTATAAAGTTATCTTCATTGAAATTGTTTCCTCTAGTACTACATTCTGTGAAATATCTGACTTTGTTTGCATTCTTAGAGACACTGGTACACAGTTTACAGTAAATTATTCACTAAATTTCCCGCTTCTATACACAACTATACTTTATATTTTGTATTTATAGGATTATAAAATCATTTCCAAACTACTTTTTTCAATTCTCTGAAATTTCTCCAAGATTGTTGTATTCCAGTATTTATAGAACATCGTAAAATAAATGAAATAAAGTGTCCATGTGAACTTTCCAGCAGAGAATTTCTCCAAAGCTAATCCCTTTTTCATCAATGTGCTCTAAAGTGAAAAAACACAAATTATAATGGAGTTACCCTTATAAGTATTTTTACAAATCTTTCAAAATTTTTATTCATTGTTTAACATATAATTTATGGTGCAATTAACAATGATATCCCGTGTCAAATTTTTGAAAATAATAACTTTAAGTTCAGTTTCATCCTGTAAGTTAAAGGCACAAAAATTTAAAGAAATGAACATTCTCCATGTTACAGTCACTCTGTGACTATCAATCCAGATCTTAATATGTTTAATTAAGCTAATGCCAGTCAATTAGTCAAGCAGCTTAACTTCATATTTTTCTGGCTCTGATGATGATAGAACTGTAAATGTTTATAGATGAGAAAATAGGAAGTCTGCCAATAGCCATTCAAAAAAAGATGAAAGTCAAATTGGTTTGTAATACCGAAATTCCCTGTCTTTCGGGGAAACTTCTAACTTTGAAGATCATGACATCCCAAAGCTAGTAGACTTTCTCCAGGGGAGGTGTGAATCAGTGTTACAGAGTTGACCTTTGGAAGTGCTTCGTAGCTAAAATATATCTTTTCCTTTTAACTTTTTATTTTATTGGTACATTTTACTTATACAAAATAATCACAAGATTCTTTTCTCTGTTCTCCTTCCCTTCCCCCTTTATTTACAAAGCTTTGTTCTCATTTTTCTTCTTTTTTTCTTGTCCTTTATTGCCTTTCTTCCTCTTGCCTCTCTTGCTTCCCTTCTCATTTAAGTTTTTCTGTTTTGCTCTTGAGTTTATTTCCTCCTTCTTTCCTTCCTGTCTTCTCCACCAATTTCCCAAATTTTGGGTACCTCCGTGTGTCCTCCAGCCTTGCGTCTAATCTCTCTTCTCTACTTCTCAACTTCCCTCTGAACTCCTATTAAAATTTCTCCCCTGAAGGTAAAATCTCCGTATTGAGGGCATAATTACTGTATGCAATGTACTGGTTCCTTTTAAATTTCTTTTGTATAATCTAGTTCATAGGGTTAAAGTTAGCAAATTAATAGTTACCAGTTTACCATTGTTTAGGCTGTTTTTGATGTTACTGTTATTGCTGATTGTACTACATTAGTCAAGGTGACATAATTGTTCAGATCAGCTGTTCTTTCTGATATACCTAAACTGAGATTCCTCCAGAGTCACAAACAATATTATATGCCAGGGCCAAAGAACAAGTACTGGGCCAAGTAGGCAGGAACTTTCCATTTCTAGTTAAATAGAAGAAGTGAGATCTTGCAAAGGACTCAAACCCAGAATCCAGCTACGTCTGGAAGACAAGTTTGAGGGGTAGACATTTCCTAACAGTTCCAAATAGTAACTAGATAACTACTCACTGTAAATAATTTACAACAATCAACATAGGGATTAAGCTAAAATTAAAAAAAAAAAAATAAGAGGGGAAATTAGAAGATGCTTAAACAAGATGCTAACACCAGACTTCCAATTCACCAAAGGCAAACCCAGAGGGGACTGAGGAGAAACAATTTAAAAACCAACATGTATTTAGATCCATTAGAATAGCTACATGCTTGAATAAGAAGGGCTGGCTGTGTTTAGAATAAAAAGTTGCTAAATATCAATGAACAGGTGTTTCTGAACAGGATTAAACATACTAAGAGTGGACACTCGGGTGTGTAGAATGGATTAGGTCATAGATTTCTAAGGAGAAGGAGAACAGAAACTGTCTCTTTAGAACAAAGCTCTCACTGGATGCTGACTCACATATGTGTTGAGTGCACTTGTTTAGTACAGGACTGGTATGCAAATTAGATATCTGTCCTCTATACAGTGCAAGAGGCCTTTGTGGCTCTGGTTACCCCTCTCCTTTACTTCATAGTTTCCTCTCACTCTCTTTTTTCTGTTCTTCCAAATTCTGCCACTGGCAAGATGTACATATAAGTCTCGGTGGAACTTGTTACACAATTATTAATTCACTAATTTTGTTCAAAATCATTTCTATTTCATCAGCAATCACTGCCAGTGGCAATCTTCATTACACAAATGTTTATTCATTTAATGGTTAACAGAAATATTTCCTGCCTTCCTCATACTATTCATGTGTTATTTAGGTTTATATTTATTTAATTTTCTCTCATTATGACTTTTGGAGTCATTGGAACATATGATCTTCATAAAAGTTGTTAAGAATGATATATCCATAAAATATAAATGAGTACAAAAAAGCAATGTCCAATTAGTTGCCTCTGAATAAGCTCAGAGTCTATGGAGTAATGACATTGTTAACAAACATTGCATCTGAAAACATAGTTTATAAGTGATATTCTTTCCACATGGCAGGTAAAAATCTTTAATACTTACTAATTTCCCATTTCATTGAGCAGTTTATCAGCTTGTTGGTTGAGCAATAAACTGGGACTTATGATTTGTCAGGAAGAAATCTTTTGGCAACACACTTATAGGTGCATACAAAAAATCACCCATGGGGATACAGTGTCATTCACAAGTATTCTTACTCGACTTTCAATCAGCACATGTAACACCATGAGCTTCATTTCCTTATGCAGACCTCTGGTGGAGAACATTAGGGAAAAATCCATAGCTCAAAGTTTTGGATATAAGGAAGAGGCAATCTACAGGGAAGCGAGAAGTAAGTGCAGTATAGATGATAGGAGGATTTTGGTTGCCAAGATCAGAGGAGCTTGAGGAAGTTCATATATAGATGAAACGTAAAGTTACATTGAAAGCATATTTAATGTTAATATTTATTCTATCTACCTCACATTATTGAAAGACATTGAACATTAACATCTGTAAAAACATCACTTTGTAATATAGCCTGTAAATATCATAAATCATTTAATCATTATCATCATTTTCACGAATACCTCTGATATATATATTTGTATAGTAACTGTATGTGTTAAACATATTATGTACATGATAACCAAATATACATTTGAATTCATGTTTCTTATCAGGAGAAAAATATTTATTAAAGGACAAAAATTTCCATCTAATGATGAATACATACATATATATATATATATATATATATATATATGAAATCTAAATTAACTCTGTAAATATTTTCAGTTCCCTAAAAGTGGGTATATTTGTGATTTCTCTAATACAAAATTACTATGAGTTTTATATGTGAAATTTCAAAGGAAATAAATATAAATATATCAGTACTTTTCATATGATTTGATCATTTCTGGCTGTACTTAAGATTGACCTAGTAAATTTATATTGTAGTACATGAAATAATCATTTTGTGTTTAATTTTCATTATTTATTACTTGCATAATTGATCTAATATAGAGCTCTTATTTGTACTGTCAAAAAATGAAATTTTCCAGTGTCATTTCTATCAGATTGTTTGCTCAGATAGTAGAATTTCCATATAACACCTAATCACATAGCTATCTTCTTAAGAAATATTTTTTGAATTTTCAATTTAGTTTTTGTTAAAATTTAAACTTGTCATATTACATGGGGCCATTGTAAAATAAAAACTGAAGATCTTTATATTTGTAAGGCGTCTCACATTTTATAGGCCACATCCAATTGCTGGGTCTTCCCTTCCTTATTAAAATTAAATAAAGAATTCGATCACTGGTACCAATAAAAAAATTAAATAAAGACTTGTTTTGGGTTTTTAAAAAATCAATAAACATTATTTTATCATACTCATTTTAGTTAACTCTATAAAATATATTTTATAAAATCTACCTAAATTATTGCTCACATTTTCAGAAAGTAAATGGAAAAATAATGAAAGCTTTAATATATAGTAGTGAAAAATTTTTAAGGGAGAGATCATTGGTGACTGATGAGCCTGTACAGAATCTCTACGTATCAAGGTTCTTTGAAGTACTACAGAAGTTAGGTCACACTTTAAGCTTTTTATAAAGGTTATTTTAGTAATTACAGTGGGATGATGAGGAATAAGTCAAAGATGATTGGATACAACACAGGAGGGCAGGGGACTAAGCTCAGTGATGTAAGCTCCTGTCTGGCAAGCCCAAGGTTGTGAGTTTTATCCCCCGTAACAACATCAACCACCACCATAACAAAAATACAATATAGGTTGCATTTTAATTCATAATCACAGGAAATGTGTTACAATGCAGAGCTAATTTACAGTTTTTCAGTTTGCAGAAGATAATATCACAGGTCAAACTCAGTGATGAACTCATAAAGATTTTCTAAAAATATATGAACAAATATAAGAAAACCTGAACTCATTCTCTACCAGAAAGTTCTGGACCTACTAAAGAAATCTAATACAAATGGCCAAATTAAAAGATTAAAGACAAATGGATGAAGAGATGTAAAATTTCTTTAGTTTCAAAATGGCTTATAATTTATTTAATGTATACAATTTGCTACCCAAATTCCAAAAGAATATACTTCTACAAGGAATATATATCTAATGATCTTGATATAAAAAACTCACTAAGAAATAAAATAAAATAAGCAAACTTAAATTATATAAAATGAACACATTTAATAATGTGATAATCTATGTATCCTCTTTAAATGAAGAATAGGACAAGGCATTTTCTTTGACTTTCTTTATGACTACTGGGATAGGAAAAGGAGGAAAAGAAGGGAAAAGATTGTGTGTGTGTGTGTGTGTGTGTGTGTGTGTGTGTGTGTACTCTTATTTTATATGGTAAAGTTATTTTTCCAAGAAAATTTAAGATGCTTAAAACTGATAAAATAAATACAATTCTAGTCACCATTCATAAGAGTGGAAAATTATAAATCTCCATCAAACGTAAGTGTGTTTTTCTCTCCATTAGCTTATATAATCAAATATGTTACATTTTATTTCAGTATCATAGTTAAAAATGCTTTCTTTGAAATTTTTTATTAACATCTCTTTTACTGTGAATTGTGTCTCTTTCGTGTATTTCAGCATATTTGCATTTCTTTTATGGCAAACTATCTTTGCATTGTTTGCCTACCGATTATTGGTATTTTCTCTACTTTTAGAAGCTTGGTTTAATGAAAATTGGCTCTTCAAAGTAATACATTTCCTTGTTAATCATTTAGTTTTTCTTATTTCAACTTTTATTATAGTTTCTTCCAGAAAATTCCCAACCACCTGCCTTTCATTCTAGGACAGAATTCTGCCTGCTTGATCTCAAGCACTGTGCATACACAAGTACTTGTAAAAATAATATTGAGAAAGAAAAAGAAAGAAAGAAAGAAAGAAAGAAAGAAAGAAAGAAAGAAAGAAAAAGGAAAGAAAGAAGGAAGGAAGGGAGGAAGGAAGGAAGCTAGGAAGGGAAGAAAGAAAGAAAAGAAAGAAAGAAAAGAAAGAAAGAAAGAAAGAAAGAAAGAAAAAGAAAGAAAGAAAGAAAGAAAGAAAGAAAGAAAGAAAGAAAGAAAGAAAAAGAAAAAGAAAAAAAAAGCTGCCAAATTCCCTCCAGTAATTGTTCAATCTTTTCTACTGGATTTTGAATCCGGGGTTATGCTGTAATTCACTCTCATCTATTCCATTCCCTTTCTGATCTGGTGCTCTTAGATTTCTGATTTATTTAGATCGTGTGTTGATCTGTTGTTTGAGGGCCAACTGTTTTGATTTTGCTTCTACTATTTGAAATGTCATCTGTTAAAATGAGTTAAAATTTTCTCTCATGTATCTGCATGTGTTCTAAATTTCCCATCTTGTTCCAGTCGGTGTGTTCTAACCCACCACTCTAGGAACATCTTTACCCACTCTCCGTCAATTCACATGATGCTTCAAATTTCCTGGCTCCTTCTGGTTATTTAATGTTCCAGAGGAAATGAATTTCTCAGTCACTTTACAAAGCTTCAGGCAATAAACGTGATGTCTTCATTCAGAAAGCATTCTGTTCATAAATTAAATGAGAGTGGCTGTTGTTAGGTTTTAATGTCTTTATTTCCAAGGACATAACATGACACAGCACTTCTTCAAGACAAGAATTGAGGCGGAAATTAGCTAGATGAAGATAATGGCTGGCACGCTGAAAAACACATTCAAAACAATTAGAACCACTTGACATTTGGCAAGTGTGGACCTGTCTAGAGAGCTAAATTTTCATTATTAATGCTAATCAATATAGTGTGGGTTATGCTGGAAGAGAAGGGCTTTATTCCTACAGGAATTTTAAAAAATATATAATATACTAATATAGCAACAAAGCTTCCACAGATAAACTAATATAGTAGTATACACAAGGTTTTATAGATCTGTTGAATTTTTAAATCCTGTACTCACGAGTAATATGTAACTCTAGGACAAGTTTTATTATCCTTATATGAAAATGTTATTGAAGAACGCTAATGAAATATGATATTTTCTTTGTTCCTTTTTAATCTTCTCATCAATGTTTCTTGTGAAAATGAAACCAATTTTTTAACATTTGCTTTCTTGATAAGTTAAAATCAAATATTATCTTCATGGCATATTAAACTGTCCAAATAAATAGTGCAACTCCATACCTTTGAAAAATATGTGTAATAAATATTCTATATGTCTAAGTAAAGCCTAAAAAGAGATTCAGTGGTTTTGAAAAAGATTTAGAATTTTTAGATTAGTTAAATTTAGTTAAGTGAACATTATCAATATAGTTTTATAAACTATTGCAGTAAACATTAAAGACTGGATTGCACGTCCACCTTTTATTTTAAACTTCTACCATGAATTTCTCAGTTGCATTTTGAATGTGATGAAAATGTGTCATTTAAGGAGACAACACTGAACCCAGCGTTCTGTATGATTTTCTCCAACTACCAGGAACTTATTTATACTTTTTTCTCTTGTTTTTCAATACTTTCCATTTTCTGTATTACTTGTATGAGAACGAAAACTTATACAGTTCATAATTTTTATTACAGAATTAATCTATACCTTCAAGTCCAACATTTTATTAAGATCCATTTCCAAAACCATGACTTCACCCAAATATCTTAATGAAGTTTTGTTATTACAAAAGAGCTTCCAACAAATATCAGTAGAGATATTTTACTTACATTAATTCACTCAGTATACATTGTGATTCTAGGTGCCAGTCATTCTTTTCATCCATGGGAATGTGTTCCTTGTCTTGAAGTTTGGACTTTCTATTACAATGTAGCAAATTATATTGTATAGTCTTAGCAACTTAAAAATATACCTCAGGTACAACTTGGGGGTGCATTTATTTGCATATTGACAACTCTTAGCTTGGACAGGTATGATTTCTTGCTTGTGTGCCATGCACATGAACATCTATCATATTTTATTTTTATTTTTTATTGTTTATTTTATTTTTTTCATTTTTTGAGACAAGGTCTCACAATGCAGTTCAGGTTGGCCTTGACTCCACTTCGGAGGCTGGGCTGGTCTCACACTCACAGTTTGTTTTATATCAACTATTTTACCATACTTTTAGAATACTGTATTCATCTTTGATGTTTATTTCTAGTGGAATCTAATAAGTTCTGGTGATTTACTTTTACTCTTTTATGTTCATCTGTGAAAAATCCACTCTATAAAAACTGTAGTCTATAAAAATTCTTAATGTAAGTATATTAGAATATTTTTTTTACTTGGCCAAAACTCAGTGATATATCTGTACAATACAAAGTGAACAGGTTTAAGAAAGTCAGACTGAGGAGGAAGGAAGCACCGAAAGATCTGTAAAACAAAAAAACTGAAAAGGGGAGAGATGTTAGACTATTACAGGGGAGAACTCTGTGCTTATAAAATGGAAACACAGAAAGAAGCATCTGCTCATTGTCAAATACTCATGATACAAAATGTTAGGACCTGAAAGAATAAAAGTAACATAATTCCAGTAGTGGTCAGTGATGATCATAATTCCATAGGTGGTTATCTTGTCATCCAAAAGTGAGGGAAATATTATAATAAAATATTGATGCATCTTCTGCAAAAGCATTATAGAATTAATTTGTTGTTTATTCAAATAAGGGTCTTTAAAGAGCCACTTAAATTTAGATCAGGCCTCATAGGTCAAATAAGTGAAAATATAGTGAAAAGCCAACCAGGATATCCATCATCTACATCTTCACTAATAAATTTAGCAAACAGACATTTTATTGATATTTTGTGACCTACAGAACAAAAGGAAAGATCCATAAGACTACCTAAAATATGTTCTTCAAAGAAAGACAGTAATTCAAAAAAATTCAGAAGGACAGTATCTGCTACTATCCAGATAGTAAAGTTGCGTTTTGTATCGAGCATTTAAAAATATACCATACATACAAAAATATTGAGTAAATCTGGTAAAATTGTTGTTTTTATAATTCTGTTATATTATCACATAAAATTAATTAAATATATAATTTGGCCATCATGCATGTAAATAGTTGGGCAACTTACTGGATAAGCCAACAAAATATTTTTTGGTGACTTTACATTTGCTTACGTTTCTTGAATAGAGCTCATCTTTATTCTTTGTGTTATGTGGTCTGCTTCAAAAGAATAGGAGCTCTTTCCAGCATTCCTCAAGCATGACTGGTAGCTCAGCTCGATCTCATCTATTTCTGTCTTGTGGGACTCTCCACAAAGCTGCACAAATTTTCTCAGCATGAGTGAAAGTTTGGATAAGGGAAAATGGGAAGTTGCCAATCTGCTCATACTTCAGTGTTTCACGACAGCTGACATGTAGAACAGGTTGTTTTCTTTCTGTTCTGCGGAAAGTGTAAAGCCTTCCAACAAAGTGTTTAATGTGGACTTTTCTCTTGCACCCATGCTGTAGATTACTGAATATAATAGTTTGATTGTGATGCTGAATATATGTGTCTTTACCAAAAAAAAAAAAAAAAAAAAAAAAACACACAAAAAGAAAAGAAATTCTATTAGAACAGTTACAAGCCCATTAAAATTTCCCAAAAGAGGAAGATGAAGCATAAATTTATTTCTCTGTAAGAAAGATAACAAAAAGCTTAATATTTTGAATATAGTATTCATAATATATGAAGAACATACAAAACTGGCAAAAAGATAAGGAACTATGAAATAAATAATTACAGACAGATAAATCTTCGTATTTTCAGATCACTGTAGACACAGAACATTGATTTATATAGTAATATAAAATACAGTGACCCTAGTTGTGTCACAAATATCAAAAAAGATATCTAATGTAAAATTAAAATAACTTTAGAATTGCAATACTTTAGTTACCCACAGCTTTGTAATAATATTCCCATAAGCTCACAATTTCTTTTAGTTAGAATTTGGCATGGCTTAAGTTCTCTGTAAGTTATGATAAGAAAATTGGATGAATATTTAAATTTAAAAATATCACAATAAAATATGTTGCTAATAATCCCCATCAATAAACAGTCCCTCAGTTAGCATACACCTATCCTTTCTTTCTTGCTGTTTTCAAAGCAGTTGTCAGAGTCTTCTTTTCTTTAGTTATGATTTGTGAAGCCCATGATGTCCTGAACTGATTCAAAATATTTACTTTTCATGGCCAGTTTGACTTTGGGGAGAAGCCAGAAGTTTCATGGTGCCAGATCTGGTGAATAAGTAGATGATGAAACAGTGGAATGTTTTAAGAGCCTGCCTTTCTATTGGTCGACATTTGTCAGCAATATTCACTGTAATTTTGATTTCATTATAGAAAGATTGTCAGAAAATAGGACTTCCAGAATGCTTCAGAAAATGGCTACAAGAATGGGATGAATATGTTTGAAGAGAAGGGGAAGTTCTTAAGGCTGTTTAATGGGAATATTAGAATAACTTTTAATGAAACCATCACAAATAATTGGATCATATCTTGTACTTTAGTACTAATTAAGGCAGCAATTAAAGTTTCAGCGAGAATTCTCATTTGGAGCCTTTACAGTGTAACTGTTTTCATGTGCTAATAGACATAGATTTCAGTTCCTGTTCACCTGGAGACTACCTGTACCTTCTGGAGGTGGTCTGCAGTTCCTTGATACATGAGGTTTCTTAGAATGAACATTGGAGCTCCCAAAGAAAGGTGTAGTGAAAACTCAGCATAGTGGGCAATGTGATCTAGTAGGATTTAGGTCAATCAATATGGAATTACTGCAGTGCCCAACGATCCTCATGAGGACTTCACAGAGGATGATAACCAAGCAGTAAAGAGAGTTAAGGGTCATCTTCACTGTCAGTGCATATCGAATAGTAATGAAGTATCAACACACCAGCACTACAAAAGACTCCTAAATACAGTAACTACTTTTGTTTGTGCCAAGTAAATCAAGGTCAGCATCATTTTTGCCTCCTTTGTCATTCTTTTACCCTCTTTATTGGGTCAGTGATTAGGCACTATTTCTGTTTCTCAAGGGCATCAGTTATTGCCATTCTCCCTCCAACAGGTACCCAGAAAGGGAAACACATGACTATGGTGGCTTCAGTGTTAGACTACAAGGATTGGGTGGAGGTCTTATCACCTGAAGGACTGTACATTATGCAAAACCAGTAATTGCTGCCACTCAGAAATAGGGGGTCAGAGATTGACAGAACAACTTTTTTTTAGAGAAGTTAAAATCCTTGATTTTAATGAGAAAATTTGACATT
This sequence comes from Cavia porcellus, assembly GCF_034190915.1. Lineage (NCBI taxonomy): Eukaryota > Metazoa > Chordata > Mammalia > Rodentia > Caviidae > Cavia > Cavia porcellus. The sequence continues at coordinate 16,404,957 of NW_026947494.1, read as the reverse complement.
GGTAAAGCAGTGTGCAGAAAATATACCTATAATACAAATATGTGTGACAATCTAATAGTTTTTTACCTCAGATTTTAAATATTTTTTTCAATTTCAAATCTTTTTCTTATATCTTTTATATGATATATCTCTAAAATGTGCTTGAAAGAGATTAAATTTGCATATGTTGCAAATTTACATGAAGGTGAGCAGGATACCAAATTGTGAAAGGTATAATCATATTTTATGGGAATGATTGATATTAGGAAATGTTTGAAGTTATTAAATATTTGTCACTAAATGTACCATGATGCTGTGTTTAAAAAGGACTAAAAGAAAACAAAACAAAGAAAAAAAAAAAAAAAACAAGACTGAACGTTTTATCACTTTGCTTAATATGTACCATCTAGAATTGTCATGTAGAGAATGATACCCTGGACAAAACAATGGCCTCTTTCTTTTAAGAATGCTCTTCATGAAGCTCTTTCAGTTAAAAGTGTCCTAATGAACACCGCAAATATAGCACATCCCCTTGTGATGTTTTCTTTGTAAGGTACACAGGTCTTCTATCACTTGGATCTAACTCTTCCTTGACTACTGACATACTTTCCATAGTCAGGATCTAGTTTTCTTACTGACAACTTTGCTTAAAATTTGTTCTCTTATCAATTTTTCCTACCTTTTGCAGGTCCTAGCTCTTAAAATTCAATTTAAGCATCTTTTTTTGTATTAAAATGTTTCTGATTCCCCCAATTATATTCAAATCTTCTTCTACAAAGGTTAAGTGTTCTTTAAAATATTGCAGTCATAATACTTAAGTCACTGTCTTTTGAATGATCCAGTGTGTATTGTACGGCATAATTTTATAATTTTAAACATAGTTCTGAGAGAAGTATTGATGACATGCATTATTTTCTACACTTTAGGGAAAATGCTGGAAATATTGTGTTTTTGTTTACTTACCATAAAGCCCTATGAAGAACTTTGTTCAATATTGAAAATAAGAAATTACAAAGGCTTAAGGTTTATATGGTGCCATTAATGTGGACACTGTAATGGCAATGCAAATTTCATATAGTGGGTCTTTTATGACAATCACAGAAAGAAACAAAATATCAAAAGGTGAAATTGTTCTTTGAAACTCCTAGGAAATAATGAAAAACAGTTTGCATTTAGAACTTGAATGACCTAGTTTTTTGACTCAGTGTTTTATTTCAATTTAAAGTAAAATAATTGGATTAAAATCATATTAGTATTCATTTGAAGATTTAAATTTCCTCATGTTTGGGGCTTAATCATTGTTAGCACTTATTATTTTGAAAGTTAATCAGTATTTCAAGAAACACTGAAAAATTCATAAAAAGTCTCAAATTTCTTTTATGTACTATTAAAATTTTAAATGTCTTGTCATTGGCATATAAACACACAAGAGAACAAAGAAATGAATCACTGAATTTTGGATGTTTAAGATCCTGAAGTTCTTTTGTATTTCTATCTCTTGCTCATGATATAATAGATATTAATAAACTGAATATTATTATCCCTTACAAATTTGAATTAATATGAAAATAATGGTTGAAAAATCTGATAAAAGCCTTTCTCTTTGTGGCACTATAATAAACTTAGTTCTCTAATTGGCTTTCGTTGAGTGTATCTGAACATCCCTCCTTTTTTTTCCTAAGTTCACACTAGCATTGACCTTTTCTTCATAAAAGGAAAATTTATTCTCATTAAATTTAATTGCGTAGTTAATGTTTTCATTGAGGTGCCTATTAAGCTCCTCTCTGACATTTCTCAGATCACTTAAGGTTCTGAACTTGTCATGGAAAAATGTCAACCCATGAAAACACCCAATTCTCCTTTTTAAATGTACTAACCCTGACTGAGACGCCTATTGCTTCTCGATAGTCTACGGAACCTGTTTCACGTACCTGCATTGGTACTTTCCCAGGAAGCCTGTTTCAAAGATATCTTTTTTGTATCTTATACACACTTGTACTAAGATCAAATATGTGATCATAGTTATCAGTGATATTCAAAATTTCATAGTTTTTGTTTTCTAAAAATAAAATATTTGCAAAATTGGTGTATCTAAACTTCAAAACAAAAGAAAACAAAAAGAAGCAATAACAGTAAAACAAAACAAAAAATAAAAACAAATGAACATATAGAAAAAAAAAAGCTGATTTCTTTATAGCAGGTTCCTGAGTGGTTTGCTTCTTACCTATTCCATGAATCTTCCCTTTATAATTAGAATTAACTCATTGAAAAGCATGGACAGTGACTACAATTCTCTTGTGCTTGAGGCAACTGGGTTTTTTTAGGCATTAATTAAGAGTTAACTATGAAGAAAATTATCAAGGTAGTTTTGACTGTGGTTGATAACCTTGACTTCTGCCACTGTGTACCTTTCACCACCTGCAGTGTTTCAAGCTGAGCATGCCGTGTATATGCATCTTCAGCATCCATTTTCCTGATTTTGAGAATAGTAATCTTCTGAGCAACCAAACTTCATCCTTGGAATAGTTCAAAGGATACCCAAAGGAGAAAGAAGATCTCCATCCTTTAATTCTTCTGATTTTTGCCAGTTTGTTGTAAAAATCTAAAACTAGACTTAGTAACATTTGGGATGACAGGCATAGATTGTCTTTGAATAATACTTTATTATAGGAGTTTCATAAACTCTGTTTTCCTTTTTTTTCTCAGACAAGTTGATATGACTTTCTAACTAATAGCAAACCCTTATGTGCTATTTAACCTTACTTTCTAGTCCCAATCTTTTGCGATATTTTCTTGAAATAATAACTTGTATATATTGTATATGTGTGTGGCAAATGTATTTCTTTTAAAGATAATATATAGTTTCTCCTGACCTGAATTTTTATTGCAGATTTATCTGTAGTATTCTTTTGTAAATAGGCACCATTATGATTGGCTTAGTCTTCTTTAATCTGTACATGGTTAGGTACACTTATAAATCATTATTTTTTGGATTTAGTAATAATAAAGAATATATTATAGAGTTAATTGGCAATATAGAATAAAGCTATTCCCCAGTACTCACCTATGAAGTGTTACAATATCACACTTATATTACAAATAAAATAGACATATTTATATTAATTTAACAATTCTAAAATTATTTATGTTTAAAAATATTACATGTATTTAAAACTAGAAATTATCTTTAAGAATATGATATTTTATCATATATGTAAAATATAAGGAAAGTGGCCTGTATATCCAGGTCATACAGTTATTTAATAAGAGCTGACATAAATTATTGTGTAACATCATACTTACATTTGAAAATAATTTGCTAAATTTGGCCAAAATGTGTACAGTATCTGTGTCCTTATAGTTACTACACCAAGGCCACTTGAGTTTAAACTTTAAAAATTGGATCACAATATGATTCTTTTAAAATTATAACAAAATCATTTAAAATATAAAATGCTTATTAGCTGGATCTAGTGAACAAATACTAAATATTATTTGGATATAAATATTAATATTTAAATTATACTAAAACTATCATAAAATCTTATATTTGTGTTTTTAGACACTTAATATACATATAATGTCATTAAGGTATGAAATATACAGATATATTTCATAAATATTAATATACATAGATTAAGACATTAATATATATGAAATATCTGTATATTTTATATATCATTATGCATATATTAAGGAATTTATATATTTGAAATATATATATATTTCATTGAAAGCATGATGCAAAAATTATAATGACATATTCCCATCTCAGCAGAATCTCCCATTTCATTGCCATTATTTTTAGAGTCAGTTTTTCTAGCTGTACTAAAATTCTTACTTAATGATGCCTTAAATTAATTTTCAGAATGTCCAGTAAAGGAACACCAGATATTCAAAACATCTTTAGGGCCCACGGTTTCCTTGATAATGAATCACGGTTTACCCTCCTTACCAGTTCCAGGCCAGTAGTGATCCCAAGTATTCAGAGTAACTTAGAGGAGTGACAAATTCCTCACTTCCTTAGGTGGCCCATAATAATTTAATTCTATAGTTATTGTTATAATCCAAACATGTTTGCTTTATTACATATTCAAATTTATTTTTGAAATATTTGTTTAGCGTTAGAACAGAAGTTGAACTATTTGCACCTGAACATCAAATACACAACTCCTATTTCCTTAAAAGTATTGTCATATCTAATTAACGGAGGCTAACAAAATTTCTAAAGAGGCATTTAGATAAATACACCTCTCTCAAAATTAGCATCAACAACTGGATTGAGTGTTTTACCATTGTGGAAAAGAATATTTAAAATGTATTTTTCAGCCTTAAAAATTATAAAATTTATTTCCTACAAAACAGGAAGTCATACTGATTAGATTTCAAAGTAATCTTATGAAGATACGCCGTGTCCCAAGGTTGTCTAGCCACAGCACTAGAAATAGCTAAGGGAATCTACATATGTGTATGTAACATGTAGCATGGTGAAAGCATGGAAATAACATAAGACATTAATTTTATTGGGTGTGAGGGAAATAGGCATCTTCACATACTATTTGAATAATGCTTGTCATATGAGAATAAATGTTTATACTTCAGCATACCAATTTTCCAGTAAATGACAAATTTAAAATACTTATTTGATCAACTCATTCATTTATAAATTTAGGCATGTATTGATTCATTATATGCATAAAATTCTAATCAATCATTTATATAGTAAATTATCTTACCCTATTTTGTATTAATATCTAGATCTCCATTCTCAAAGAGATTGGTCACCCAAATCTAAATTTATTAGATTTACTGTTGCAAAGAAAACACTTCACTGATTCTCCTTTATATTTCAGAATCAGAAATCCTCTTTTAAAGATATTTTAGGGATTTAGTCTAGAGACAGGTTGGTGCTGAGAAGATACTGACAGATAATAACTTTAGGTCAGTGGGAGCTTTGAGGCAAAGGCCTTAATCCAAATTCTGTTAAGCATTAGTGTTTCTAAGTATATTCTTTAGAGTGTTCATGGCTCATTTATCTTGAAGTTATTTTATGATGCATTAGACAAGAAATGTTAAATTCAAAGTTAAAAATGAATATTTAGACTAATAATCTTAAATATTTGAATTAAACTAAGAAATTAATTTCACCCTCAGTATAAAAGCCCTGATATAAGTAGTTAAAGGTATTTATTCATCAAGTTATTCTTCACTGTGACTGAATATAAATATAATGAAGTTTTGAATTACAACTGAGTTGAGTGACTTTTATTTTTAAACTGCACACATCAAAGATTTATTAACATGGTTTAACATTGATATTAAACAAGAAACTTGAGTAAAGATCTAGAAATTCAATTTCAGGAACTATTTAGAGGTTTTGATTTGTAGCACTTTTCAAAACAGCAGAAATAAAAATTTTTAAAATGATATTACCTATGACAAATTTTACTTAATTTAACCCAGTTTTATATTTTTAATAAGGTATGTAAATGTTTACATCGCATACAATTAATATATGGTATTTCGTAGATTTAAACTATGAAAAGTTTAACTGAAATCTTCTTTCTAATGAAGTATTTAGTGTATTTTTATAGTGGTGAAATCAGTGGAAATAACATAAATACATACAGCTGATAAGATTCTAATCCTTCCAGGGACATTTATTTATAAAAGATTGAAAACTAAACGGTTTTAACACACATAGGTAGTCTATTAATACCCCAGACATTATGATTAAACACAGAGGTCCCCTCTCGACCTGAGTTTGTATTTTTTCCTGTTTTTTTGTAACACAAAGTCCCTACATCACCCAGACTGGGCAACATCCTGCCTCAACATCCCAGAGTGCTAGCGTTACTCATATAGAGCCCCATGCCATGCTTGAGGTAGTGCTTTCTAGAATTTCATTAACTCATATTTTCAGTTAACTGTGAACAAACATAATCCAAAATCAGTAAAACAGAAAATTCTAAAAAAGAATCTAAAAAAAAAAATTCAGTTTCATACACTCTCTGCTGTCTGACAGAATCGTGCAAATTAGCATTATGTTGCATTCAGGTCATGAATTCTTATTTGCCGACGCTGTGCACATTGTAGTATTCACTAGCTACCTGCTCACTCAGCAACTAGCTCAGTTATAAAACTGTTTTGGTTCATAATATTTAGATTTATAATATAATTACTATATGTAATAATAGCCCTAAAAACAGTATTTCCAACAATATCCAATTCCAAGGTTAAAAAAGCCCCTCAAAGTACACACAACTTTGAGGAAAGGGTCATTTTGAAACATGATTTTGGTCTATGGTCAACTGGCTCCAAACCAGAAATAGAATGGCAGAGGACATGGTGGTCAAACCATCACAACAAAGAAGCTGAAACAGAAAAGAGTGTTTGAGGACAAGAAGACATGCTCCAGGTCACACTTCCAATGAGCCTCCTCTAGCCATGCCCCATCTGCTAAGGGCACATTCAACTGCTGAACCAGTCAGTGCCAATGACCGTTTTAGGGGACATTTTAGAAATAATGATCTTCTCTCAGTTCCTGTAACACCCAAGGCTGGTTCATTATGCAAAATGCATTTAGTTCATTTCCAAGAGGCAGCACAGTTTTGATTCTCTCAAGTTTGCTGAAAAGTAGAAAGTTTTCTCTGCAACTCCAGATAAACTCTTAGCTATGAGCAAAACCACCAACACCAACATTTCCAGTAAAGAGAGGCATAGATTAATTATTCTCATTCAAAAATGGAAAATGAGGGGATTAAAAGGAATAAGATGAAAGAAAGACTGAGCTACAATTGGGCAAATACTAATTTTGTAGTTCAGTGTCCAGCAACTGGTATAAATTGTGTCAGGATGTGAGCCCACCCATAGGATGTTGATTACTTTGCCTTTATGACCTTTCTTTGGGTGTCTCTGCTCAATGCAGCACCTTTTTCAGCAACCATTCCATGCTCTTGGTATCTCTAACTTCCTGAGTCCTTACCTGAAATTACTGGTTCAGTCTCATGGTGTCACTCACTGCCCTTTCTGTAGATGCAGGACTTCTTTTGAAATTTGAATGGAAGCCTCCCTGACCCACAATTCTTACATTCTGCTTGACCTAGATTTCTGCATTTGGTTTCTGGTGAAGTCAAACTTTATAGCTCGTAGATGGAAATTTCTGATTCTGTTCCACATTCTGGAAGAGCAATTTCTCTCCAAAGCTTCACTATAAAGGACATTGGTCTGCACTTTCCTAGGTCAGGGCAGCAGAATAACAAGTTCAAGATTATTCCATGCAAATAAATGACTTAGCTAGCCCCTGTCTAAAAATAAAAAATTAAAGATTAACAACTTTGAAAGTAAAAACTAAAATTAAAAAAAAAAAAATCTCAAGTGGCTAGAGGTGAAATTCGGTGTAAGGACCCTCAGTAGACTCCCCAGTACCAACAAAAACAAAGCTCCTGATCCACTGGATTCATATAGGTGCTAAGGTAAATTTTGGAGAAAGAAAAATATTTGAATCAGAACATATATTTTCCGACATGTAAATATACTTTCCTTCTTTTATTTTCTGAGCACCATTTGATGAAACATACACCTTTAAGGCAAAGGAGAAAGTGAGCAGAAAACATTCCCTTTTATTTATCTTTTTAGTAGTATTTGAAATTTATTGTGTATTTTAGACAAAAACAAATGAGCAAAAACTAGAGTTTTGCCAATTTCATATAAGGCTTGCAACAACTGGGGTCATTATTTTGCTCTCGATCTCATAGAGATCTTCTCTTTGTTTATGGCAGCTCAGCCACACGGTGTTTATTCAGTTGAGCATAATGCGAGTCTGCTTTTTTCTTCCTCTCTATTTTTGACATTTGCTCTTGCTTCAAATTTCTGAATGGTTTAATCTCTTCATTCTCTTTAAACATTTTTTCATGCATCACATTTCATACTCGAATGATCTGTCACCCACCCTCTGCTCCCAACTGAAGTTCCTTTGTACCTTTTTATTTTATTCAGAACAATGTGTCATCTTCTTACATAACAAAGCATACAAATTCCTTGTTATAGCAAGTTTATTGCCTTTATCTGTCTCCCTCCGTTTTCCATCCATATATATATACAACAGAGCACTCCATAAGGATGAAGATAACTATTTGATTCTTCAGATAGCAACACCTGGGTTGCCACAAGCACAAATTTACTTTTATTAAATGAAGTACAGGTTGAATTTTTCGTATGCCACTCAAATGTAAGTGTAAAGACTATTTTCATTATTCATTTGTTGGTTCCTGTAATCTTTTATTTTAAAATAATTCCCAGTTTTGCCTGATTTTATAACTAATATTAGATGTATCACTGTAATTTTTATGAAATATAATTCAGACAATATATGTCTAATTGCAAGTGTAAACCAATTAATATTCTGAATTTAAGAATTCTTTATTTTTTTCCTTTTTGGCATATTTTTTGATTGGTAGAATTATTTTACTAGTTTTTCTTCTGAAAAATGGTCATGAATCATTTATCTATCAGTCATTTTCTTATTTGAAAGATAGTACAGTGAGGTCTAAAATTTGAGGTTCCCATACTTTCCAAGGCACCATCAATATCATGGTACTGCACAAAGGACAAATGAAAGCAAACTGTTCTCTATTATCACTGACTTCCCCACCTGCCCAGTGTCCTTGCATTTTCCATGAAAATCACTAAGCGGGTAATGGTCAGCTTGGTTGTTGACTGGTTTACATTAGTGTTTCTTAGTAATGATGTACACTTTCTATCTTTATATTTATTTCAGATCAGTATTTTACTTTAATTTGATTTTATATTTTCTGTTCATTTTTTTCTTTTCTCATTTCAAGATATTGCATGTGAAATCTTTAATCCTCATTTTAAATATTTATCATCTTGTTAAAACTGATTGATTGTCTATTATATAAATTTATATTTTGTGACCTAAGTTATAGTCTACTTAAACTTTTCAGATGCATTAATTATTAGGTTGTGTGTATCATTTTTACTATGCCTTTCATTTAGGCTGTAATTATTTTGTGAATTCTGCAAATTTGAATCTTATTTATCTTACATTCCCTTCTTTCTTTTTTTAAATTACTTTCAACTTTTTCAGATTTATGTTCTTAAAAGAGAGAACACTGGAATGTTTTAGTGATAAAATGTCTACTTAGCGTGTGCAAAAGTCTGGGTACAAAAAAAAAAAAAAAAAGATACAGATTGTGCCAGCAGAGTCTTTGTGATGACTGTGAAGAGCTATCAGAGTAGATTCTTGTTTCCTGGGTTATTAATAGTCTCGTACATGTTACATCTTGTTATTTTGTGAGTAGAGTTATGGCCAGATGGTTCTTCTTCATCATAATCAGGTAAAAGCCAGAGGCAGAAACGGGAACCATGATAGCTTGAAGTCTTTACCTTCAGCAGAGATTTGCTGTTGAACAGCTTTTCAGTCCTGGAGCGCTGTCACTTTGTAAAGCAGACAGGATGCTAACCACGATTTAGGGACATTTGTTAGGCTTTGTCCTCTGCTGTTGGGCTCCCCTCCTTCCTTCTTTTCATCAGAGACATTTGTTGCCTCCAGTGATGAAAGAACACAGTGCAAAGGAGTTTACAGTTAATAAAATAATTTCAAATAGTCTCTTAAATAAGAGAGACCACGAGCAAAAAGAGGCAACACTAATCGTTGCATGAAAGTTCACCCAAAAGAGATTTTCAAACTCGGAAGAAAATGTTTGGTCGGTTTTCAAGTAGTCAAGAATTCACCTTATAGAATTAAACACACACACACACACACACACACACACACACACACACACACACAATGTTATGACAAGATTGTTGCTGAAATATTTATATCCTATTTGATATTGCTTCCTTTTTTTCCTTCTAATTTTGCATAAAACAGCCCCAAACAAACCCTTAACCCCAGAAGCACCCTAGTCCGCTGACCTTGCTGAGCCTGAAGGATCACAGGGCCTGCGGGATGAATGGTGTTGCCTGGTGTCGCGGTTTCTCTCCTGCTGCTCCTCTTGGCTGTTCTTTCATAGTTGAGTTTCCATAGAGTCATTTTCCGTCCTCTGAAGACATGCATTCCCCTGGACTGCTCTGTTCTCAGGGAAGTAGCCAAGAAACAAGCTGTTAAAACTTGGACGCTGACTTGTGGGCACAGGCCTCCCATCTGGGGCTCCTGCAGAGCCTCTTTGCACACTGCCAAGCTCTTGAACTGCCCTGCCTGTGGTCAGCCCGTTCCTTGCATTGGTGGCGGACACTCTTGCAGCAGCAAAGCCAAATAAAGTAGCCTCTGCTTGTTCTCAGCAGAGAGCACGCTGCTGGGTCCACAGGTAGAAACAGGGAGAGTGATGCCACAGCCAAATCTACCCCAAATATTTCATATGATTTCTTGAGAGTGAAAATCATTCCCTAAGTACATGCCATAAACAGCCCCGTGTTTGTTATTGTCTACTTCAGTCTTTTTACAATCTGTTTGATCACCAGCTGGTTTAACTTCTTAAGGGGAGCTGTATAAACACCTTGTTCAAAATTTAGTCTCTTAAATAAGGAAACCATTCTCAGCAGTGAACAGAAAAAGAATAATTGAAGCACATGTGTGCTATCAAAATATTTCCTTGAAGAGATTTCAAAGAAAACTGAGGGATCTAGAGACTTAAAGTACTTTAAATACAATTAAATATTTAAATATTCTGAAATTAATACAGAATATAATTGGTACAACTGCAGGCATTCAGAATTTTAAATATCTGAAAACTTGTCTTCCTCTGGTTATGACATATATGTATTAGTTAGCATTTTACCAGGACAACCTTTCTTGTCAAATTGAAAGGCGAAGTTATTTCCACATAAATCTAAAAATAGAACTTTGCCAGTGATATTTCATAGGTAACATTTGAGATGTCAGGAAGTAGAACACTATATATTTTAAGGACACCTTTGTTTCTTATACTCTTGGAATGTTTGAACTATTTATTTGAAATTTGGAGAATATAATGTATTTAAATTGAAAGCAATGTTAACAAATATTAGGCTGCTAAAATCACTTCAGCTTCTAAATGGTAAAGTTATTGGTAGTCAATTTTCAATTTTCTTGTTTTAAAGAAGGCACAGTGACACTAAATAACAAACAACTCTAAGGAAATAATCACACATAGTGATTTACATAAAATTTGTTGTTGTGTGACATGTTGCATTCCATACTTTTTTTGGGAAAAACTAATGATGAATTCATACCTCAAGGAGATGACATAAGCTCTCTGAATTCATAGATAATTTATTAAAATATGAAATAAATCTATTCAGCTTTTAATACATTTTAGAGAGAATTCCAACCTGAGAACAGGAACAAAATAAATTACAATTAATATATGATTAATTCAGAACAAATTATAAGGTATAAGGAAAATAATGAATATTTTAGCACTGTATTTTGGTTAACGAAGACTAAAGACGAATGGTTACAGAGAAGAATCCCTCTGATGGTTAATGTTATGTGTCATCCTAGCTGGACATTAGTGAATGTATATTTTGTCATATACTGTTCTGCATATCTATGAGAGTGTGCTTGGATAAGATTTACATTTAACCCATTGGACTTTGACCAATTTTTCTGCATAATATGGGAGAGTTTGGGTCAATCAGCTAAAAGTTTCAGTAAAAGAAGTGAATGAATTCCCCAGAACAAGAGGAAATTCTCCAGCAAATCATTTTGGAATGTACGATATCAGCTCCTGAGTCTCCAGCTTGAAAATTTTTAAACATGAATTCTAAGTTGATTCTGTTTTGTCTCTTGAACAGTCAGCCTATCTTGCTGATTTTGGACATGCAGCCTACCCTAATCAATGCTAACTAATCCTTAAAATATGTTTTCTTATCTCTTGATTTTCTGTTCTTTGTCACTTCAAAGGGTTCAAGTTCTGGAGAATTTTAACACTCTTTCTTTGTAATTTTATTACCTGAAATGTAAATATTGCTAAACTTTTTATGTTACTAGACATTTTCCTAGTTTTCTTGTAGAAATATCTATCGTAAGTTCAAATTTAGTCCTGTTCAAGCACTGTGGTTGTGTGTTTTGAAGAATCTTAAAAAAAAAAAAAAAAAAAAAAAAACCTTCAGAAAAACTAAAACTAGAGATTTCATTTGACCAAGAAATAATATAGGCCAGCAGAAACAAAATATATCTAGTTTTTATGAAGAAAATTTTCTGGCATGTTTGTGAATGTTCATCTAGAATTCTAATTTGAGTTAAGTATTAAAAATGCTCGGTATGCCTTCAGTCTGAATTAAAGTTGCATACATCTTTAGATTTACAAATAGCTGTTCCATGGAAGCAAAATAAATATTGTTTTGAAGTACTCATGTCATTTTGTGAGATATACTAAATTTCCATGGCTAAAATACAAAGAAGTAACCACTATTTTAAATCTCGTGTTAACTGAATTATTCGTAGAGGGAAGATAGCTAAGAGAAAACCTGGAATTCATAGAATATTTGATAAATGTAAAGTATTAAGTCATGTATTTTTATGTTTTCATTTATTACTTATAGAAAACTGTAGAGCTATGGAAAATTGTATCATAAAGAATAAAATGATTCCCAAAAGTTCAGGAAGACACAGAACCACGGATATGAAAACTGAGCTTAAACCCCAACCCATTAATCACTGAATGAACTGACGATTCCAACAGAGCAGCTTGGCCATGATAATCTTACAGACTTAGCAATTTTACTAATCTTAAAAGAATATTTTTAATTATAGTTAAAATTTAATCTTATTAAATTTAATGAATACATCCATGCTACGTTTATTATTTATTTTTTAGTCACTTACTGCATAAAGTTCCTCAGAAGAGTTTTGATTTCTTTTGCTCTTTTGTTCTCTTTCTCCTTTTCTTTCTTTCTCTTTGTTTTATTATTATTGATTTATTATTTATTTTTTTACTGGGAATGGAAACCAATGACTTCACATTGATCTGCATTTACACTCCTTTGTCATCTTTTTACTCTGAAACAGACTTTCTAAGATGCTAAATTGCCCAAGCTGAGGTCAAACTTAGCATCCTCCTATCTCAGAAACTCAAAAGACTGGGATTTCAGATGAGAGCAACATGGCCTGATAAGTTTGATAACTTATAAACATAAGTTCATAAGTTTTTTCTACTAAAGTTCAGTGACACAACTGAGACAACATACAGTAGAGACAGGAGTAGACCTGAGCATTTCTCTCATTTTATCAGTCTAGGCTCTTAGAATCTCTCAGGTTATTACTTATCAGAAAAAAATGATAAAACTAGTTATCACTCAGAACTTTGATTTTTACACTTTCCATATCATAATCATTGTCATAAATTATAAGCTTTTGATCACAAAAATGGTCTGGGGGTTTTGATATGTAAAAAGTCCAAACTTTTACATCACAAACTATCAATTATTCCTGGGTATTGAGCAGGTATACATTTTTTGGTTTACCATCAAATTATTCAGTACTCCCTACTGGCTGTATATTGGGGCCAACTTAAAATTTATAGTCATCATTTAGATAATTTTTCAAAGATACATACATTAATACCTTCTAGAATAATTTCTGTCAAGAGTGGGTGCTCAATCAGATTTGCTAAGGTAGTGATGTCTGGGATGTGTTTTCTGTGGCATACTCACATCTCCAGGAAAATGAATGTGGGCAGAAAAATAAAAGTACAATGTATAGCACTGTTACCTAGGGATGTGCTCAGTGTTAGAGGGCTTGCCTAGCACATGTGTATCCCGAGGTCACTCACTAGCAGCACAAAATATGAAAAAAAAAAAGTGGAACTAAATTGTATAGCAAGTGATACCTGGAGAAACAAAAAGGTTTCAGGAAGTTTTCTGTATTTGTGTCATAGAAATATAAAAACAGAGCTTTTCAGGTTAAATCAGTTAATCCAATCCTCAAGTGGAAGCGGCTTCTTGTTTTAACACATGTGTGATAAGGCGGTCCATATCCTAAAAATGTATTCACCACTCAAACTATAATATTAAAACATAGTGTTTGAAAAATAACACAGCATTAAAGTTAACACACTGAAATTAAAACCTGTTCTTCGTTATGTCATTTTGGCTCAAAGTTTCAATACAAGATTATTTTTATGAGAATTTTTTTAAAATTGAAATCATCCACCTTACCCTGATGAGTTAGGGTTATGTAATTGTGATGCCTTATTTAGAAAATAAGAATGACTAATTCTATTAGCTCCTGAAGTAGTTGAGTCAATTTTAATGTGTTAAGAAATTATGCATATATATCAATATATTCATATATTTGTGTACACATATATTAAGTGTTGATTTCATGTCATCTGCATAACATGTCAAGACAATGAAAGAACACCAAGCCTTTGAGTTCTAACTCTAACGTAGAGATTGTTTTATCCATTGTGGAAGAGACTAGTTTTAACAGCAAAACCATCTGAAGTTTGCCATACGACATTTTCTGTGTGACATTTATTCTAAATTTTGAGGGCTCCCATTGTGAAGTAAATTCAAAACCTCTGAATTCCCCACGTGTCTCATCAAGCTGTACACAGGGAGAAACTGGCTAACCTGAGAGTCTTGAAAGGTTACGTGAAAACCTTTCCAGTGCTCTTTCTGGAGAGAAGGCATTTTAATATGAAGGAGCTATCATGTATATGTCTATATAAAGCTCATGGAAGTGTAATTAGAATTAACAAAATTATAAATCATGCATATGTATTTAAAAATGCAAGTGAAGTGTTTCCTATGGGTTTTAGACATTTAGAATTCCATTAATATATATTGTAGCTGTAGGATATGTCTTTTGAAATTGCATTAACATGTTGAAATTTAAAAAGGATAAAAATAATCCCTTTTTTCAGGAGCAAAATATATGACATTTTCAGAATAAAAGGTACAAAGAAAGAAATGGCATCTGTAGAAATGACAGATCCGACAGCCAATCAGTGGCTGAGAGATCGGCCACTGCTGAATGCCACTGCTGAAGGCGAGTTACAACTGATGGCACAAGACCTCTGCTGCCGCCCGGGGGGCCTGCTTGGACGTGGACTCTGTGTTCTGTTCAGATTTGACAGTAAAATCTTGAATTGAGCTTGGCAAAAAATATGCAAATTAAGTGTAGTATATTTGTCTTCACAATATTAAAATCTGGGATATTGTCACAGTGTTGCAGAGATATGATTTAAAATACTGTGCAATACTTAATAACACTGTGCCTCTGAGATGGACAATTCATAAATTTTATGGTTTTGACATCACCCAAGGCTAAATTAAAAGAGTTAATTCAAAAATTTTTATTTTGTTTTGTTTTGTTTTATTTTGGTACTGAGGGTGGAACCCAGGATGCCTGTATTATTTAGCTACATCCCAGCTATTCATTCGTTTGTTTGTTTGTTTCTGAGGCACATCCTTGTTTGGGTTAACTGGTCTCAAAGCTGCAGTTCTCAATGCAAGACTACTGAGAGGGCTGGGATTTGAGCTAGTTTTCAAGTTAACTTTAGGAAATGTGTTACCTTTTTTCAGATTTTAAAGTAAAATGAAATTATGATGTACGTTTGCTATCTAGAAACGACACTGAGTAAACACAGTGACCTTCTAAATGCCAAGCTCTGATATATAATGAGCACACTTAGTTATAAATGAAAACATATATGTATATGTCTATGTGTGTACTTGCACTCACATATTTAGGCATTCATCTCATGAATCAGTTAAATTTCTTTTAGCCTACATGTTATTCTTGTAGGTCTATAGTATATATTTTTCCTGACAAAAAGTAATCTTACATCCTGTTATACAGAAATACATAAAAATACGAGTATGAAACAAGAACAGTTTAAGGAGCATAAAATTATCAGTTTTTCATTTATGTTATGAATGGATTACTTTTTGTTTGAAACAAAGTCTTACTCTATATTTCAAACTGGCCTTACACTAATTATGTTGCTCATTCTGTCCTTGAACCTGTGGTGTTCTTCCTGCCTCAGCCTCCCAAGTGCTTGGAGTTCTGGTGTGAGCTAGCACACACAGCATGAATGGATTATTAAGTATGTGGTTAGCTGCATCAGAATCACACTGAGTGTTAGAGGACAGCTTTTATGACCTACCGCAAGCAAGACCTTGCCACCTCAAGGAACATCCAGACAGTGCCTTGACACTGACACTGACACTGACACTGACACTGTACAAACCAGAGGGACACGGATTCCCACTCTGAATCCCTGTGCTCTGCACCCTGAGTTTCATGACCAGTACACCAAGAACATTCATTACCTTCTGTCTTCCTGTCACCTTTGGAATTTTTCAGTTTCTATCTCAGTGACCAGAGTGCACCTTGTCCTTGATCTAATTAAAATGTAATAACAATTCAGGTCCTACATTTCTGAGATGAAAAAAGTAACATTAAAAAAGGAAATGTGACCCACATGCAGTAGACAGAATCTAGTTCAATCCATCCCTTTATCACTTAATGGCAATTTACACAACTTCATACATATGTGATCCCATTTTCCAGAACAAAGCCTCAAATTTATTAATGAAAACCTGCCAATCCTTTGTCAAAAATAGTCTCACAATCAGAAACCTGATCCTGAATAATAAAGTTGATCATCACTAGCAAATGTGTATAAAATAATGCAAAATGATACAGTAAAAGAAATGCAGTAAAAATACACATTATTTTATTATTTTTTGTATTTTAAAGACAAAACAATGATACAAAATTTCTAAAACAAGACAGTATGAGAGTAGTAATGGTTAATATTTTATATTGTTGTCTTAATGTAGTTTCTCATATTATCAGATATGAACAAGAAAAATGATCAAAGTGGTACCAACCTTTCTTTTCAATGAACCACTAGAAGTTAGTAGTATAACTATATTAACTATTATATATATATATATATATATATATATATATATATATATATGTATTTGTTTTCCCCTTCTTTGTTTTCTCCTTTTTGCACCCTAATTTCTCTTTCCTTTTGAAGAATTTCTTCTCATTTCACAAAATCTATTATACATTTTGGATCTTATTTACTCTTCAACTTCTTACACTAAGGAGACAATATGATGTTTACACATGTAAGTCTGATTTATTTGTCTTATAAGTGTGGTCTCAAGTTGCAATGCAGTTACCTATAAAAGCCTCCAGTTTATCATTCTTTATACTGAGTAGCACTGTATTGTATTGAAATAGTACAACTTGGGCCAGGGATTTAGCTCAGCAGCATAAATGTCTGCTTGCCATGCAAGAGGTCCTGTAAGAGGTCCTGTGTTGGATCCCTGGTCAAAAAAAATAAATAAATAAATATAAATAAATAAATAAATAAATAAATAAATAAAAGTTTTTTATTTGTTCCTAACTTGATGGGTTTTTGGACTGTTTCCAAGATTTTGCTATTGCAAATTGTGTTGCTATAAGTATGGGTGCACCTAGACTGTTGTGCACATATGTTGATGCTCTTAATTATTCTGGAAAAAAATCAGAGAGACGAATAACTGGGCGGAATGGGATTTTTAATCATAACTTTTTGAATAATCTCCAAACTGATTTCCACAGTTTTTGCACCAGTATACACTCCCACAAAAGGTAGAGAATTGTTCCTTTCCCCCCACAGCCTCACCAGCATTTGTTTTTGGTTAATTTATTCATGATAGTCATGCTTTATGAGTTGAAATGAAAACTAAGCATGGTTTTAAACTGTATTTCTCTAATGACCAATGATGTTGAACATTTTTTTCATCTTTACTTGCTATTTTTATTTCTTCATCTAAGAGTTGTGTATTAATCTAGATACCCGTTTTTAGATTTAGTCTTTGAATTTTGGGGGTTTGCCTTTCCTTTCAATACTTAATATGTTAAATACTTAATATGTTCTAGACAGAAATCCTTTCTCAGAGGGACAGTTGACTAAAACCTTTTCCTCCTTTGCGGATTCACTTTTCACTTTGTTAGTGATTTCTTGTGTTGAGCAACCCTTTTTAATAAGATGAAATCCCAGCTGTTGATTCTTTGAAGTATTTCCCAGGTAGTTTGGGTTTTGTTCATGAAATCTCTGCCTCCACCCATATCTTCAATATTTCTACCTACTTTTTCTTCCAGTAAATTTAGTGTTTCTCTTTTAATATTTAGATCTCTGAACCCTTTTGACTTTGGTTTAGTGGGATAGACATGGGTCTAGTTTTTGCAGCACAATTTATTAAAGAAGCTATTTTTCTTCCAATATTTGGCTCTTTTGTCAAAAACAAGGTGGCTGAGTGTATTTGAATTGTGTCTTAATATTCTGTTGTATTCTTCTAATCTATAAATATGTTTAATTTATTTTCATTGCCAGTACCGTGCTGATTTTATAACAGTACTTTTGAATTGTAATTTCAGGTCATAGATTCTGATGCCTCTGCCCTACTTTTGTTGGCCAGTATTGCCTTTGATGTTTTAGGTCTCTTCTTTTTCCAAATGAGTTTTAGGAATGCTTTCTATAGTTCTGTTTGGTATGTTAATGGTATTTTGGAATTGTATTAAATCTGTGTAACAGTTTTAGTTGTATGGCCATTTTAACTATGTTGGTTTTTTCTATGCATAAATAAGAAAGGAACACTTTCAGTTTTCTCATATCCTCTTCAATCTCCTTTTCAAGAGTACTGTAATTTTCAATGTATACGTCTTTTACTTCCTTTGTTAGATTGATTCCTAAGTATTTCATTTTTGGCATGCTTTGTGAATTGTATGCCTTTTCTAATTTCTTTCTTAATAATGTTTTTTGTTTGTGTACATGAATGCTATTGATTTTTGAGTTTTGATTTATAGCCAGCTAGGCTACTGAATTTAATTATTAATTATAGAAATCTTTTGGTGGAGTTTTGGGGTCTTCTTTGTAAATTATTATATCATCAGCAAATAATTTTAATTTTTCTTCCTTTTCAATCCTTATTCCTTTTATTTCTCTCTCTTGTCCAAATGTTCTGTCTAATGTTTCCAGAACTGTACTGATAAGGAATGGTGGTAGTGGATATCCTTGTTATTCCTGATTTTAGAATGAAAATTTTCATTTGTTTATCCATTTAGTATGATATTGGTTGTAGCTTTGTAATACATACCTTTTATTGAATTGCAGTAAAGACTATCTATTCCAATTTCCTGTTGTGATTTTGTAATGAATAATTGTTGGACTTTATCAATTTTTTTTTTTTGCATTTGTTGAGAAGATCATGTGATTTTTATCTTTGGCTTTTTGAAATGTTATATTACATTTGTTGATTTGTATTTGTGGAACCATTCTTACATTCCTGGGAAGATTCTCAGTTTATCATGGAGTATAAATTTGATGATTTGTTGCATTCTGTTTACTACTATCTTATTGAGGATTTTTGCACCTATGCTACTTAGGGAGATTGGCCTATAGTTGCCTTTCTTGTTGAGTCTTTCTCAGATTTTCGTATCAGTGTAGTACTTGCTTCCCAAAAGGTGTTGGGTAGTACTGCTTCTCTTTCAATTTCATTAAACAGTTCAAAGAGTATTAGCATTATTATCTTCTCTATATTTCTCATAGAACTCAGCAGTGAATCCATCAGGACATGGGCATTTTGGTTGGTAAATTTTTAATTAAATTTTCAATGTCGTTAACTGATATTGGGTATTCCAAATTTTTATATCCAATTAATTCTGTTCTGATAATTAAGCATATCTAGGATTCTGTTCATTTCTTCTGTGTTTTCCGTCCTAGGTAGGCAAGTAAATATTTTTCTAGTAGGTATTTATGATCTTCTGAATATCTATGGGATCTGTAGTGATTTCACCCCTTTCATTCTTCAATGCATGAATTCGAGTCTTTTCTTTCCTTTTTCTCATACGTTGGGATAAGATTTTAATAATTTTATGTATTTATTTTTGAAGGACAGATTCTCTGATTCATTCTTTGTATTGTTTTATTTTCAATGGTGCTTATTCCTGCTCTGATTTGTATAATTTCCCTCCTTGTATGGGCATTGCACATGTCTTATTCTTTTTTCTAAATGTTTGAAGAGAAATATTATGTTATTTGGGAACATTATTATGTTTTCCTGATTTGAGAATTCCCCACTATGAATTCTCCTCTTAGGACTGCTTTCATTGCATCCAATAAGTTCCAGTATGTTATATGTGCATCCTTGTTTAGTTGTAGATATTATTTAATTTCTTTCTTAATTTTATCTGTGACCCATTGGTTATTTAAGAGAGAGTTAATTAATTTCCATGTGTATACGAAGGTTCTTTTTGGTTCTTTTGCCATTAATTTCCAACTTCATTTCACTATGGTCAGATAATATGCATGGGAACATTTCAGTTCCTTTGTATTTAATGTTCTGTGGGCTAGTATATTGTCTATTTGAGTGAATGTCCCATATGCAGCTAGGAAGAATGTGTATTCTGATAATGTTGGTTGGAACACTGTGAAAACATCTAATAAATTCATTTGTTTACAGGTTTTGTTTCAGTTTTGATATTTCCTTACTGCTTTTTTGTATAGCTAGTCTATCTCTTTGTGACAATAGTGTATTAAGTCTACCAGTTCAATTATGCTATTATTTGATTTTTAATGTTTATTAATAATTGTCTTATATAGTAGGGCACTCCTATATTTGGTGCACAAATAATTGTTTTTGTTATGTCTTCCTGTTGAAGTTTTGCCTTAATGACTATATTTTGAACTTCTTTATCAGTTTTGATGATTCTTGGTTTGATATCCACATTGTCTACAAACAGAATATCTACTCCTACTTTTTTAGGTTCCTGTTGTATGGAATATTGTTTTTCATCCTTGTACTTTCATTCCATGAATTTATTTTTGAGTTAAATGTGTTTCTTGTATATAATGAATCTTGTTTCTTCATTCATTCTTACAGTCCATTTTTTCCCCCATTGGTGAATAGAGGCCAGTTAATTTTATGTTTATAATTGATTTGCATTGGCTTATCTTTGTCGTGATAGTTTCCTGAAGTTGGTTCCCTGATTTTCCCCGGTTCAATTTCTAGCCCTGCTTTGGTGGTTTCTTTCTGTTGTTGTTCTTGAGTTGAAGGTATTCTTTTTAAATCTCTATTCAGAATATCTTTTATAACTTTTATTAGCATTGCTTTAATGGTCATAAATTTTTTTCAGTTGTTCTTTGTCATGAATATATTTCATTTCTCCATTAATTTTGAAAGACTTGCAGGGAATATAAATCTGAGTAGTTGGAAGTTGTTTTCTTTCAGACCTTGAAGTACTCTTTTTGACTTGGAGGTTTGTGTTGACAAGTCTGCCATGATTCTGATGGGCTTTCTTTTACAGATGATCTGTTTCTTTTCTCTAACTCATTTTAATATTCTGTTATTGTGCTGAATTTATGAAAACTTTATTATCATATGTCTTGGTGTAGTTTTATTTTGGGTGCTTGAAATTCTATATGATTCATTTATTTCTATGATTCATTTATTTGTATTTATCCATGATTGTGAAGTTTTCTGCCATTATTTCTCCAAAGGCATTGTTGTTTTGGTGGTGGTCGTTGTTGTTGTTTTGCAATTTCCGTGTCTCCAACTTTCTTGATAACCACAATCATTCTACGTTATTCTTATTCTCTTCATTTTGTAGCAGTTGGATTGATTTTTTTCATGGTTTCTTGGCTATTTTTAAGGAGGTAAAGAATGTAATAGCATGTGAAGAATCAATTAGAAAGTGAAAACAGTATTTACTCACTTGTAACAAGTAGTTGAGGAATGAGAGAATGGAGATCAATAGAAGAAAATTGAAAAAAAATCTAAGAAACCTAAACAATGAGTAAAAAAAGGAATAGGAGAACAAAGAAGAAAAGAAGAAAGAAAAAGAGCTCAGCAAAAGAGAAGAGAAAATAAAAGCCTAAAAACAAAAATAATGACAATATATAAAATGAAATGAGATGACATTCAACTAGACAGGAAATGGATAGCCAATCAGACAAACGAGGAAGAAGAGAAGTAGTAACATGCATCTGGTGTTTACAGTTCTGTGATAGCGCCCATGTGAGACCCCAGGATTGTGCTGAGTATGGAGTTGGTGTGGCCTCTGGATGTTGCAGCTGGGACTGGTCTTCGGTGGTGGGGTTCTCCAAAGCCCGACCGCTGGATCCTCACTGCTACTTCAGGCACTTCCATTTGTGAGTCTCACTGATTACACTCCAGAGCATGGGTGTACCTGCGTGCCCAGGTCCTGCTGTCCTGCCACATTGTTTTAATATTGAATGAATATAAATGAAGATATTCTGTAGTACCAATTTCAACAACCATTGTTCATGAGATCAGAATTCATATATATTTTTATCTGAAAGTATCAAGATTTTAGCCTTGAGGAAATAAACTCCAAGTCAGAACATCTGTCAACTGCTGCCTGTGTGAAGTTAGATTACCCATGTACTTGGGATTATTAAAAAAAAAAAAAAAAAAAAAAAATGAAAAGGTCTTTCACTTCCAGACATGTTCATTGTAGTCACTGTGTTACAATCAATTCTTTCAATCAGGATCTCAATCAAGGTAACAGGATCAAAAGAGCAAGACCTTCCTTGACCTGTAGGTTCAGTATCCAAAAGAATCCCAAATGATGCACAGAACCCATTGTATCATCTCTTTTAAAAAATGCAAACTCTTTCCTACTTGTGTCCCAATCAGTATACCTCAGTGTCATTCTGGAACTACTGTATCCTTTCTTATATTAAAAAAAAAGGATATCTTATACCTCTGTATAAAATATAACTTCAAATTCTAAATCATTAGGAAGTCTACCAGTAAGACTGAAAATCATGATGGATTCTGCATTGTGAAAATCACATTATTTTCTTAGAAAGCCAAAGAAAAACTGAAAAAGAATATATAAAAAGAATTTGAAAATTTAAAATCAATTACCTGAGCTTTGTTTTCTTAACATATATGTATATTTCATGTTACATAAACAGTGAAAGGACTTAATTTTATGTCAATTTTCAAAATTTTTGAAATTCATATTTTGTCAAACTATAAATCATATTTAATATAAATGTTATTCTTGTTAACACTACTAGAAGATAGAAAATTTGATGAATGTTTATATCTACAACTAAAATAAATTTCAAATATATATAAAATAAATAAATTACCATGGAGGATTCTGTCTTTGTTACTTTTCTCTTTTGCTGGGATAAAATACCTAACACCCAAAATTAAGGAAGGAAAGGTTTATTTAGTTAGCACATGGTTTGTGGATGTTTCAGTCCAAAATCAGTTGGTTCCAATTCAAGGTGACATGATTGAGGGGCAAAATGGCAGCTGCAAATGACAAAAAGCGAAAAGAGCAAAAAAGACATGCGCACTCCCACCCTCTCTTTTATATGGTACTGAGACTCCCTGACCTTGGCTAGTGCAGGACTCACACTGACAAGACAAAGAACCAAACACAAATGCTGGGATCCTCCCTGACTCTATGAGGCATGCGGGGACATTCAAACACAAATCCTGGTGGGCTCTTTCTATGTATTTAAAGTATTTAAAATACTAAAAATATAAAAAGTAATCAGTGACATTTACATATCTACTCCACAAATTGCCTGAATCATGATAATCATAATATATTCAATATTACATGAATGGAGTTTATCAGAATACTTTTAGCTATTATTTGATTTTAGTTGTACATTAAATTTATGAATTTTATTATATTCTAGTTGCAATCGTGAAATATCAGTTAATAGTCCAAAATTATGAAGTTTTGTGCTATTTAACTAAAACAATAATATATAATATGTGCTATATATGTATGAAACTGGGGCCATTCCATATATGTCCAGCTGGAATGATGAAAATATGTCTCAGCAAATAAATGTTGTAATTGCAATTTCATTTTAAGAAACAGATGCCTTATAAATCATTGGATAATGTCAAGACTACACATTTTTTAGTTAAATGTGAGTCATTGAAATAAACCTGTTGCCTAATAAAATTATATTAGAATATACAAATTTAACATTTAATACGTGCCTTTCATGTCAATACCCTTTGTTACCATATACATTTGAACCTGGCTCTTTGTTATGTGTCATTCTGAGTGGTCTATTGGCTTTTATATTTGATGTGTTCTTGATCATTTTTGGCTTTAAGAAATTAGTATCATATTCAAGAAAGATACCTTAACTGCTGTGCTCTTTGGTAGAATGAAGTTTTTGAATTACCAGTAGCAATTATGTGCGTGCTATCTTGAATGGAAATCCCAGCGAAATAAACATTTTACTAACTCAAGCTAGCAGTCAATCTTAAAACACTGATGTTGTGGTAGTGACAGAATGAGAGAGACATGCCAGGAAAGAAAGAAGAATAGAGAGAAAAATTAACAATTCAAGTCAGAAAGTGCCTGGGGCTTAAACAAAAGAGACAGACCCAATGCAACTAACAAGGAGGTGAAAGTTGTCCTTTCTACCTGTCCAGTCTATCTTCCAGTGCATGTTGCTGAATGTCAGAATCCCATGGTGGCAATAGTGTCACATTTGACACCCGTGAATCACTTGATCACTTCAGTACTCTCTCTCCATCTCTCTCTATCTCTCTGTCTCTCTGTCTCTGTCTCTCTCTCTGTCTCTCTCTCTGTCTCTCTCTCTGTCTCTCTCTCTGTCTCTCTCTCTCTCTCTCTCTCTCTCTCTCTCTCTCTCTCTCTCTCTCCAATGGCAACAACACTTAAGACGTAGGATGCTACCAATTTTTTCGTACCATTTCCACTGAATCATAGCCCCATTAACTTTAACCATCCTCCCTCTGTAAAACCACCTGACCATACAGGGAGAAAAACTAATATAGCATCCCTAAAATCCTATGGTGTAAAACTAAAAATATAACAGAAAAAATACAAGGAAAATTTAAAACTCTTTGAGAAGCTTCATATATTTTAAAAGGCTGTGATCAGTGAACATATGGATTAACAAGAATATTATAGAATCAGTAAGAAATAGAAACCTTGAATAAAAAGATATCACCAGTAATTAAACTTAAATTTGAAGAATTTCCATGAAAATAGTTTCTCAGTATATGTACTAACATGTTAGTTTTTAAATTAAAAAAAAATAAAATATAATACCAAACAAAAAAGATTTTAAAAGAGTAAGGGTATTTATAATTTATGTAGCATTATTAACATTATTCATAACTTCAAAAAAGCAGTGCAATATATTTTAAACGTGTAATTTAGATACAAAAATTATTTCAAACTTAAATATAACAAAATGATAGCCAAATCAGAAAGCAGTATATATCACATCTAATAATTTGGGCTTTGTCATTACAAGTAAAATAATTCAACTCAACTGAATTTAAGCAAAAGCAAATAAAACAGTTAGTAAACTGAATTTAGAGTTTGCTTCAAAAGCTGTTGTAAAAACTGTTCAAAAAAAATCCTTAACTTTTAACTACTGTGCACTTAATGTTTACTTTTTTTGTATGCTGGTTTTAATATTAGACAGTTTTCCATAAAATGATCAGACGGGTCAGCATCAGACTAAAAATTATCATCTGTTACATTAATATGTTTAGTGAAAATAATTACAGCAAAACCTGAAAGATAGACAATAACTGGCCTAGGCTGTAATGTGCTAAAATTCCAACCAATCATGGTGCCTCTTACAATGTACAACTTTTAAACCTTTACTGTACTGATTACAGAACCAAATTTTTAGTTTGGAGTTTATTTCAAGTGCATGGACTTAGAGCATGTCAAGAATTCTTCTCTGAAGGAAAGTTAAGAGTTCTGTTACCAGAAGGTAGCCAAAATCAATAGCTGGAGTTTTTCATAGTGTTGTTTTAACGTGTTCTCCTTAAATAAATGGGATTTTGTTTTGTAGACAAATGAACCTCTTGTGACAGTTCACAACTCTGGGCACATCTAAATCCCTTCTAAATAGGGTGTCTAATTCTTGATAACTCATACTTTATCTATGGTTATTAACTCTGTAAAGTTTAACATTTAATTTTTTTTTATTTCTATACTCAGCTTATATTCTTTTATCTTCAGAGAACTCTGGCTAAAATTATGCCCAGAAAGAATAGATGTACATTAGAACAGAAGAAAACTAGACATATTTGTAGGAAGTTTTTCAAAAAATTACTACACTCATTGTTTAAAAAGTTGCTAACTTTATTATACTAATTGTATATATTATATACTCAGTGTATTTTACCTCTCCAAATTGATTGCTTTCTTTCATATCAGTACTCATTTGTCTAAATTGTAATATATAACTCCCAACATATAAATACCCATGATTATGTATTACAGAAAAATGGTATAACTCAATCTCTCCTGAAAGCCCACTGATGGATTTCGTCACGTTTTTTATCAACACTCCTATCTTTAATTAATGATAATTTAGTGTCATTTCTGCTCCCTATACATAAACTGCAATTTTGCTCTTCCTGTCCTTTTTTTTTTTTTTTTTTTTTTTTTTTTTTTTTTTTTTATCTCTGTTACTTGGTTTTGGGATATTGAAATCTTGTTTTGTTGGTGGATTTTAGGATATTTTTGTTCTGCAAAAATACTTGGTTTGTACAAGCATAAATGATAGTATGGATTTACATTTATTAAAGAGTTGAAAATAAATGTGCTCTGCAGAGTTTGGGGCAAGTAATAGTAGGAGAAAAAGTTCGTTGTGCAATATGATAGTGGAAGAAAGAGCAGAGTAGAAAGCTCAATGGTGAGTGTTCTTTTGTATTTCCTGCTCCTCAGGCTGGCATCAGGTCTAGAATCCTACTAAAAAATTGCTTGAAGTCTCATGAGATTTGAAGGTAGCCCTTTCCAATTCATTCCAGGTGCAAAAAGTGTTTTCACAAATGTCTTCTTAATCTCCAGGATTGGTCAAGGTCACATCCAATTGTCCAGAAAGTTTGTCACATCCTAGTCTCTTATTTCAGGTTCATTTAGTGTTGAGCTAGTTCAAAGTAAGAAATTGCAGAGCAAAGTAAAGCTGATCACCTCAGTCAGGAAACAGAGATAAAAGGGAGGAGGCAGGGACAGGAATAAACCTTCTGAGTCATGCCCATCTCTTCTTACTAGACCACACTCCAGATGCAAGAGACTTTTGGGAGACATTCCCTAACTAAACCATAACACTCATCCTTGGTGTTCTTAACAATCATGTTCATCTGATTATGAAAAATGCATTTAGTCCGTCAATAAGAGGTGAAAATTTCTTAACAGCCTCAATCGGCTGAAAAGTCCAAAATGACCTCTAAGATTCAAGGCAAACTCCTTCTGACAGTCCCTTAAAAAATAAATGTAAATTCCATTATATTCAATGGGAAATGGTAAACATTCACATCCTACAAAGGGAAGAATAGGGGACTACAATGATATTGGACCAAAACAAGATGAAAACAAAACAGGGCAAGCTCTGAATCTTATAGCTCCATTTGCAGCACCTGGGGCACATTGTAGTGAGATGTGCAGGTCAAAGGATTTGAGTGTCCCTGCCTCTATTGTCTTGTCAGTTGCTGCCTCCACGGGCTTTCAAGGTGGCAGGCTCCACACACTCCTACTGCTTCCACCAGTGACACGCCACACCCCTGGCATCTTCACTTCCTGTGGGGTCCACGGTATATATTGCTTCCCTCTCACAGTTTCACACATTACCTTCTGAGGGACACAGCCTCCCAAGCCTTCCTTTGAAATATGAGTGGAAGCTTTCAGAAACCACAGCACTTAAATTCTGCATGCCTAAAAAGACAGCACTAGATAGATGATGCCCAGGTTTTCCATGAGCTGCAGCAGTATCCCAGACCACATATGTCATGGCAGCAGCCTTTGATGGCCTGAACGGCTGAACTCTGGGTAACTTTTACTAAATGAAGAGGGCACCCTGGGGCTCTCTTCTAAAAGCTAAATCATTCAAAATGAGTTTACCCTTTAATACATTTAAGCATAGGATAAGTTAGGTCTGCCTACTCCCTGAGATATCTTCAAGGCATACATTTTATTGTTCTAAGACAAAGTACTCCACTTCTTTTTAAGGTTAATCTTTTCAATAACTCATGTTTTTCTTGGCTTCATTTCTGGTGAAACTCTTTCATATTATTCCACTGTACTTACTGCTCTTGAGTCTCATTGCTCTGGCTAAAAGTAGCCAGATACTCCATAACACATTCTGAACTCAGATCTGCCTTGTAATTTCTTCCACCTGATAAATTACTCTATCGTCTTTAAATTCAGTCTCTTACAAAGCCTTAGGAAGTATAAACAAACAAATTCTTTAATAGGATGAAAGACACATTGTCTCTAGTTCAGTTTCCAAGGTAGTGTTCAGCCCCAAATAAAAGATCAGTTATGCATTTACTGCACACATCTTTAGGCATTATGAGCATCTGAGTTCCTACAAGAATTGCTCATCAAGCTCTGTTCACACTTTCATTAACCTGAACCATGAAACGGCCAAACTCCTCTTCCTAGCCATTTGCAAGGGCTTCTGAATCACACGGTCAGGGGGAGTCACAGCAGTGATCTCACTTGTGGTACCAAGAGTATGCAGATGTTAGGTTAAGATGGCTTTTTCATTGGTATGGTCATAGTTACTGTAATGATATCTGATAAATAGACAGATATTCTTAACAGAATGAAAATTAGGTCTAAGAGGCAGTGTAACTGTTGTCAGTGAACAATCCTTTATGAGGCAAATGGATAAGTAGTTAGGATTTTGAGAATAGTACCCTAATTAAATGTATATTTTAAAAGAATTGTCGGAACACATGTGAGGAATGCCAATCATGAAGCTGCTGCTGTAATTCAGGTGCAGTGTGCAGGTTATTTAGTGCTGTGGTATTCCAACAAAGAATGCAATGCAAAGCGATTTTATTGAACCAGGTAATATTTACAAAGCTCAGTCTCCAGAAAGAGGCAGTGTTCAACATTGTTAATGACACATAAATTCTGACGACAGTCTTTTACAGCAGAGTACAAAAATTACCCAACAAAATTAGAGTAAGTGGAATAGAAAAGATAATAATTTTCCTTTAAGTATATTTAAGAGAGATGTGGAGGAGGGCTGAAAGAACATTTTCAATAATTTTAGCTGCAACTGGGTAAACACAAATGGTGAAGAGCATAAAGGGGTCCAGAAACAGTACACTTGAAGAGCAGGAAAGCTACAACAAAAGCATGATAGGAATGGTTCAGTAGAGAGGACACACTGGTGGCCTCAAAGGTAGAACCCAGAATTGTCCAAATGATGTCACTGAGCAGCAAAGAGAGATTTCACACATAATAATTGGCCAGTGTGTGAAGTTACTGAGTCCAGGGCAAAGTGAGAATCGTAATATAGCTCCAGATTATTGCAAGCATATACCATAGCAAAATCGGAGTTTGTTCGAATGAAGAGTCATATTATATTTACATAAAAATACTGCAAGGAGGTCAAGGACCTGGGTGAGGCTTTGGCAACACTGCATAAGAGAAGGTCTTGGCAAGTGGCACATTCAAAACAGTGAAAGCAGAGTTTGAAGGTACGGATGTCAAACAGGAAGATACATGTGAGGACACAGGATTGGATTTATTTGTCAGGGAATTTGGAAGCCTGTATCAGCTAAAAGTGAGTACAGGAAAAAAAGATCTTTGAAGAAAGGAAAAGGGTACAGAGTGCTCTTGGATGAGAATGAAAGAGAAAAGGCAAAACAGAAATGAATTATTTTAGAGTTGAAAAAGAATTTAAAATAGATCGGGTACAATACATCCGTATTTTTCTAGAGCCATGTCAGTGTTCAGCTTTGGGGCTAGATTAGTGAAAAGTTGAATTTCAGGAAGTTCAGCGTTTCGTCAAATTTAATGAGACATTCAGAGAAGAATGGTGTGTATAAGACGTATGTAAGGGAGTCATTTAAACATCTGGCCATGGAATTTATACCTAGTTCTGGTAAAAGAAGAAAAAATATAAAGGTGGTGAGAGAAAGTGAAAATGCTGTGTAATCAATAAATATACCTCCCCGCTGGCATAAAGGCTTATCAGAGAGGGATTGCTTTAGGCAGTGAGTTACAAGCAAAGGGTCAGGAAGCGGAGCCCACAGAGTGTGAGGCATGAAATTGAGATTACAGAGGAGCTGCTGTAATACATAACAACAGCAAGGTAGAGGTCATGACTATCGGACCGCGGCTTGGGGAATGTGAAGAACTGGTTCACAGCAGTTTAAGAAACTGAGAAACTCAAATATGGTTAGGATTTCCGTGCACTCTGAAAATTAAAATCGCCCAAGTTTCTGGGAAAAAAAAGTAATAGTGGGATAGGAGCTAAAGATACCAATAACCAAGGCAAGAAGTAGATGTCAGTCAATTCTAATGTAATGAGTGAGAGCCACTGAAGTCTGATAGAAACAGAATGTCCCGAAGAGAGGAAGGAGGAGATGCATCTGAAGTCCTACCTACATCCAGGTTCACTGATAAGAAAAACACAGTGGGAGCATAACAAAATGTCTCTACGACTTTTAGACTGGAAGGAGCAGTGAACAGTACCCTTAGGTAAGGGCCTAACATTAATCAGAACAAACTGAGAAGTGCATTTTCAGTGAATCAGCTGAAAAGGGGGATTTTATGATGATAAAATTGTATTTCAGTAAAAACTTTTCTGATAGCAGTGGCATCTAGGAAACTGGCAAAGACAGAGGCGAAGGTAACTGTTTTCTAATTTTTACGATATTTAAATGACTTTTTTGACAGATTGTTTTCTCTCATAGATTCCAAAAATATTTTATGTCTTTCAAATGTCAATCTGTTGCAACATATGAATAGCATAAATGACTGTTTCCAGAAAAATAATATAGCAGAACTATCCATAATCATTGACAACTGCAGACAGATCGTGGTGGTTAATTCACATGAAAAATATATTGGATATTTGTTATCATTCTACATTCATTGGCATGTGTTTGCACTTTGATTGGGCTGTAAAGTTGTTGTCTGCTACCTGCTTCCATGTTTTTACAAGCATCACTGTTACGTGCTGCAAAGGGACTAAAAAACAGTATATAAGCCAGCTTTTTCCAAGGAAATAGGATATGGAAGTCATAGTAAGTTTATTTTTCTTTAACTTGACTGATATTTCCTATGATTTTCTAGTCTGATATACCAGTATAATTTTAATAAGTTTCTTCTTTTGTTGTTCTCAGCTATGTGTCCAGGGCCTAACGACACTAAGCAAGTAATCTAACATCAGAGTACACACCTAGTTCTTTAATTATATTTTCTATGTATTTTCAGGTCATCACCTTCATGTATATCTAGTTTTTTACTCTGACTATTTAGTCAAATTCATTTCCTTAAATAGTTCTGGTTTTACATGGGATCTAAATTACATTTCTGAAAGTTATTAGGAAATATTTTATAGGGGAGTAAAATGCTTGGAAGTTATTTTGGATTATAAAACAATCTTTTGAAATAAATTTTAGATATATCAGGAAAATGTCAATGTTTCTCAGCTCATTTGGGATCCTTGGTATTTCAAAATATTAAATGATAAATAAAACACCATGAGGTCTTTGCCCAAATAATTAAATAAGGAGTGGAAGAGAGAAAATGATGAGACATAGATGTCAACAGATATTAAAACTGAATCTTTATATGTCAGATGGAGAATTATATTTATATATGTTTGGCATCAAGAAGTAATTAAAGTATTTTAAAATGAGAGAATGCTATCAATCAAATATATAGAAAATTAAATAATGACAAGTTATTTTACAGCAAAACCCACCTAATGGAAAGCATCTGTTGGTTCATTTGTTTGTTTTGTTTTGTTTTTGGTACTGGGGATCAAACTCATGACCTTGCCTTTGCCAAGCAGGCACATATGCCGCAGGAGCTAAACTCCGGCAACATCTATTGTTTTTATATCTGTAAATGGTACTGTTTTCAAGCCATTAGTTAGGAGATGCTTCCCAGTTCTTTCTCTTCTCTGTCATATTTAATCACCTAATTATAAATCCATGGGCTCAATAGTTTCAATTCAGTAATTATGTATAAGTCAGTGAAACTTTGTATTCTAGTGAATGCCAATTTCACTCTTAAATTCTTCAAAAGAATTCTCATGATGTTCTTTCCTGATACTTTCATCTAATCCAAACTACTAACCTATCCAGTCTCTTTTGCTCACATCTACTCTTTTTTGTTGATTTCTATTTTATCATTACATACCAAAGATTAAATCCATACATCTATAGCTTATCAGAGCTTTTAGAATCTGGATAAAATATTGCATTTGTATATGAAGAGGAATCTGTTCACCCCTGTGTGTAAGACTGTAGTTTTATTATATCACTTATTTGGTTGTGTTTTTTTTTTCTTTACATTACTGTTAGATTTTTCAAACAAGAGCACGTATTTTTACCATTCAAGAATCACAAAAGATTTCAAGAACCACAATAGACTGTAAAGTTTTATATATTGAATAAAATATGGATGATAAAATTGGAGAAGTACTTTTACTCTCTGAATATATTTTCCATAATAGATATGTTGGTTCATATAGTTATCATATCTATTAGGCAATATCTTTTATTAGGCAAATTCATTTTAATTTATTTCAAAGGATAAGTTTTTATATCTTTTAGGTCATAAAAAATTCTCTGGTTATGATTTATTCCACCATTATCTATTTCACATTATATCTTCCTTTATTGCAACAATGCAAAATTACTTGTATTCACAAACCATAATTTAAGGATACTTTTGAGACAGTGATTATATTCTGAGAGCTAGGAAAGTAGAGCACATCTCTCTTTCCATTAAATAAATGGCATAAACTATGAAGGTTTTAAGTTTGCTGAAATAAAAACTCTGGTTCATTATCAGTCTGTCAGGACAGATATGGTGAAAAAGCTTAACAAAGATACACATTCCTCGAAAAGATGAAAAATCTAGGCCTGACACAGAATGTAATTAAGGAAAAAATCTATTAGGTTTGTGGAGACTGATATGCATCGCTCCTACTTGTGAAAAGATAGCTCGATTACACAGTCTGTGCAACCACAGGATTAGACAGAAGTACAATGTGTGTAATTATGTGTCATATTCTCTATAAAAGAACTTAATACAAAGGCAATGTTGTGATTTAAGGAGTAACGAAATCATCAACTATACTGTACTTATGGATCTGCATTTAATGTGTTTATTTCTAACTATGAAATATATTTTGCTATAAAATGATCTAATATTTAATTTTGTGATTTGAATACCTTACTTTATAGAGTAATAGAGACTCAGCTTGAAACAGCACTGCAAATTATGTGATTGTATTGATTTCCTCATAAAGAACTTCCCAGGTTTAAGGAACACTGAAAATCATGTTCTGCACATTGTATTTCTGTATTATGCAAGTCATAGGCTCATATATCAGTTTGCTTTCAGTAATTGCATGGAAATGACCTCCATATTTTTGATATTTGTTATTCATAAAGAAAATGGCAAGAAACACAGGAGGGTCTAATTCATGAGGTCTTTAAAATGCTTATAGATTTCTGAGTATGATTAGAGAAAATGGGGAAGCTGCCTGCTCTATTGGATGATCAATATGGACAAATATTAGCAACCAGAAAATCAGTCTTGTCAAGGACAGCAAGTTATCAGCTCACCTCATGTGATGAAAAGCACCATTTTCTTAGATCTTTATTAGCAGATGTGGAGCCACAATTGCAGATTAAAAGTTACAAGTCATGATGAAACAGTTAATCTACTACTTTTTTGTAGATTGTCACTCTAATTAAGAAAACAAATGATACTTTGAATTACTACTTCAAGGTTTAATTTCCCAAATTGTATTTTATTGCCTTAAATTTATGATGCCTTCATCTGAATGTATATTAATATAGGTTGGAATGAATTTCAAATATTATGCAGGGCATTGTTAATCATATGATAGTCATTCAGAAAAAAACTTACAATCAGTACATCAACATTATTCTTACACAAATTATAGAAACAAACTACACATGAGAAGTTGACCAGTAGGAAAATATTAAAGTATATTCAATGAAGAAATCCTTTATAATGTTTCATTTACTTGGAATACTATAAAATAATTTCTAAAATCTCAGTATTTCTTATGATTTATTATACTACATAGGTTTATAACAGGTTACATGACATAAACCTTTTTGAAAATTTTTATAAACCTCATTAAATTTTTAAAATAAGTTTATTTTGTAATAAAAGTAAGCTTCTTGCTTGTGAAATATTCTGGGGTAAACGAATTTTTATATCATTATCCACATTTAAATTCTTCTCTAAAGAAGAGAAAAGCAGGCCTAAGTGAATTTTTGTTATCATTAGGAGTTTACAAATGATTTTCATGGTGTTGGTAATTTTACTGTCATCAGTAACTACAAAGGCTCCATGCTCACTTCTTACTGCCATCCTGCCTCTTCTTCATTGTATCCTAAGTCTGCTTCACTTCAGTGATTCTTGTTTTGTATCTACAAGCTTTACTACTGGCTTTAACATACTATTGTAAAACTTAACTTCATATTCTTCATTGGCTGAACGAGCCCACATCCAGCATGCTAAACCAATATTCACGTAATTTTAGAAAGCATAGGTTCCCAATACCTCTGTATTGTTAAGAACCCCTATACATCTAGAATGGCAGTATTTATTGATAAATATACTAAAACTGTCCTGAAATATTCATCAATATGTTATTTACTTAAAAACTTCAATACTATCTTTCCTTTACCTCCCTTTTTACTTCCTTCCCAGCACACCAGAACAGACTCTGGGTTATAGAACCTTTGCTTTTTATACATTTTCTCTCTTTCTTCACTGATTCTCTGTACAGGTTTTACTTGTTCTCTCTCATGTTCACAATTATTTGCAAAGATTTTATTTCAAATTCTCATTCTCCATCTTCTTACTCTCCATCAACCTGCTCATTCATTTTTACTAAACATCCCCTACTGACAATTCATAAATATGTCTTCTCTTAAATACTGCTTACCACAATTTACAATATAGGAGTTTACAAGAATTTTTAATCTAAGAAATTTTAACCATCACTCTTACATAAAAGAATGAACATATGAATGAATAAGTTTCTCCTATGTCTTTCTAGTCTAAGTAATTTTTCCTCTATTTTTCTATCCTATTCTCAGTGTTCACTCAAAGTGCGCCCTAATCATTGATAATCATTTTAAAGAAAAAACAAGATGACCCTGCAGTGTAATTCTACTCAGTTGTATCCACATCCTCATTAACGTAAGATCCACCACACGAATGTAACATATCCAGTTGGCATGGAATCACAGACGTGACTGTTTCTTGGCATGCGCTTCCCAATGTTTTACTCATTTCTTCTCCCATTGGCTTGGCAATAATTACTTGGTTTGTTGCGTGTAGTTTTCCTTAGAAACTTGAGGATTTTCTGTGTTAGACACATGACTTAAAATCTCCAAATTTAAAAGCAAGAGAAAATACAATCTGCACTCTATTCAATATGAAGACAGTGCTATCCTGACATTCTAATTTCAAATATTCATGTCTACCTTGTGAAAGGAATTTGTTTTTCCCTCAGAAAGCAATAAAAGTAGTCACTTATTTGGCACTTGTTGCGTTCATATCTTTTTAACCTCTTAAAAAATTTAAATCTGCTCTCTGGCATTGTAGTATACAAATTACTCATTTTTACATTTTTCCTGCTTACTAACTTTATGACTGTCACTGAACTTGAATTACTAAACTTCAAGATACTCTCCAATGTCTGTCTAGTTTTCTAGAAATTATGGTAATTTTCCCATTCGACTGGGATGCAATGATGAGGATTTTCTCTCTTTCATTCTTTGCCACTGTGTCTTATCCACAGCCACCCGATCCTCTTGCACGGCTCTCTCTCTCTCTCTCTCTCTGCTTCATCGCTCATTCTCAGCTGCCATTGTGCTGGTCAGCACCCACATGCTAGACATCCTGCCCCAACTCTCTTCAGACTTGTGGCCAGATTCACGTTGGATTCATACTGCCTGGGTTTGCATATCATCTCAATACACCATTCATAATAGCTATGAGACCTACTGGCACACTATCAAACCTTTAGACCAGGAGATCCTTAATACACTTAAAAAAGAAATAGGGCAATGTTGTTACATCTGGCTGCTTCGCAGGGAACAAGAGATGTCCCGCCTGGGGTAAAAGCACCACTGCCCTGCCATGCAAGCAGTCCACTGGGATCATGAAAGCCCAAATAAATTATTAGAGGGACAAAGTTCAACAAAAAGAAAACACTATTTTTAAAGAGGAAAAATAGAGAGAAAGGAAATAAATATTAATACCCTGATAAGGGAGCATCAAGGTAGGGGGCTCCGGAGAGATGGAGGATGGCAGGTTCTCTTCCTAACGCCTTTTCTTTCTGTCTGTGTGTTTATTTGTCTTTGGTCTCTAATTTAGTTCTTTATCTTTGGGGTAGACAACTTGGTACCAAGAGAGTACATTATTTATTATTAGCATGTAGTTAGTAAGGGGCATGTGAAGATGTACTTCACTCTATAACAGCACTAGGGTATCTATTGAACTCTACAATGACACTAGAGTGAATAAATAGTGACTCTAGAAGTGTGTAAGTGTCAGTCATACTGCCTTAGTCAGCACTCTCCTTGTTTTCTCGGTACTCTGTTGAGGAGAGAGTGGCACACTTGGGGTCAGTTGTGCACTTGGTTTGCTCTCTGTGCCTCCACTGACAGCTCTTTTCCTTGTCTCTGGCTTCAAGTCCCGAGGCTCTATGTGCCATCTTTATGCTGCTTTACTTTTTTCCTCCTTTTATTTCCCTGCTTCTATCCTCGACCTGTTTCCCAGGGGAATTTCTCTGGTAAGGTTTATTTTTAAATCCTTGTAGTCACAATTGTCTAGAAGACTTCATGAAGTCTCTATTCTATGTTTTTTCCCGGATCATACAGTATTTTCAAACAACACATGCCATAAATGTAGGAATATTTAAACAAGTGCACACAGCCCTATAATACATCTTTTGACACAGAATAATATAATTATTGAAAGCGCAATCAGAACATTCCAATTTTGCATGAACATTGAAATGGGTTGATGAACCACAGATGTGAATATTTAAATATACTGGATAAGTTCATCACCTTATAAAAAGGTTAAATGAATTTTTAATTGCACACACAATATGTATAAAATCTGGCTTTTCTCATTTTTGGAATATTATGCACCATTCTTATAAATTTGTTACCTACTGAATTTACTTATATCTCCCTATGATGTTAATATAAATTATTTAGAAAGTGATTAACGAGCTTCAGTGTTTTCATGTGGTCATTATGTATTCTAGCATCTAGTTTTGGAAATTACTAATTTAATGTCTATGCATTTCTGTCGAGGCAACTATCTTATTGTTTCATACTGTTACTTTATGTATTCTTAATGAAAATTTTTTATCATCTAACAACAAAATGCCCAGCCACATAACCACATTGATTGAGTTGAGGCATCACATTTGTTATGTGTAACAACTTTTTATACTCAACTTCTACTCTGTAAAATTGAAACTATTAAAAACCTTTTAATGGGTGAGTTATTTAAACATGTGAAGTTCTGAGAACAATGCAATAGAAAATATTCAATAGACATCACATGTCATTTTGTATTATTTGAAGTTATCTCTTTTGTAATTCAGGATAGCTAGCAGCAATTTGTAGGTCTTAACCTGAATTTATTATCTTTATATATGATACTCTACCTACCTTCTCCTCTGCAGTGCCAACCTTTAATGGACTATTTAATAAAAGAAGATCCTGTAGCATCATTTCAATAGCTTGACTTTATGGCCTGTTTTTCTCTGGCATTCCCCTAGACTTCAAATGTCATTGTTTCATTTTCTAAGCTGAAAACTGCGGGAAAATAAAAATAAACTTGTGAAATTCTTTTGAAACACTCATATCATTAAAAGCTTTCCACATTACAGGTGTATTTTAGTTTGCATAGTGTTGGAACATGTACACATAATCACACAGAACTCTTCTAAATGTCAAGAAAAATCAATTTTACAAATGTCAATCCTCAGCCAGGAATTCATAAAACTCAGCTCCCTTTAAAGGATCTTCCTCTAATTTATGATAAAAGATAAATAATTTCTATTTACCATTTTTTCAAACAGGGAAAATGAACATAGCTACATTTTGTTTGATAATTAATTTAGTATTTCAGAGTCATCATATGCAAGTATATGTATTATACATTGAAAATAACATGGCATATATTCTGTCCTATAGGTTTTTAAGATAATACACTTAAATATTTACATGAACATTTCAAGAAATTATTAGACACATGATTTACTATTAAACATTCATTTATATGTTTGTATCTTGAGAAAATATTAAACTTTAATTGTATTCTTCATTTTATTGTCTGAAGCTCTGCATGTATACTGATAAAATTGTGGTACAACAGATCAGTGATAGGGAAACTCTTAGAGCTTCCAATGTTGCAAACAGTCCACTGTGACAGGCATGCCTTAGGTTTGTCACCACTTCTGTTGTTCAAAAGGCCACGATCAGTCTATAAGGTTGTGCTCCATTTGAGAATAATAGACTGCACTAAATAATGTTATTCATATTTTCATTTTCAAT
Organism: Cavia porcellus; assembly: GCF_034190915.1. Taxonomy (NCBI): domain Eukaryota; kingdom Metazoa; phylum Chordata; class Mammalia; order Rodentia; family Caviidae; genus Cavia; species Cavia porcellus. Next base: position 16,366,353 of record NW_026947494.1, on the reverse strand, counting down.
TTGGTATTTATACTTAGTGATACCTTTTATTTGCATGCTGGCACATTTTATCTTATGATTTCCTAATGAACTTCAAATGTCTTACTTAAACCACACAAATTTCTTAAAGCTTTCACTATACTTTAAATCAAAATTTTCCAACGAAACCGTTTTTGTGGCTAGAGTTCCATGTATAGTCTCTTTATCAGGAATTTTAGGCACTTCTGTAACCACTATTTTTAGTAGGCTATTTGAGATATACCTGCAGTTGTAGACAAATTGGTCAAAACTTCTTCAAATATCAGAGTTTAGAATCCAAAGGTGAATATTTTAAAAGTATTTACATGGATGAAGAAATCACTAACAGTTAGATAACAGCATATAAACAGTCTCTTTCTTTGGCCAATTCCATCTTTTGTTTTTACATTTTCTAATTGATTTTCTAGAACGATTGTCTTCCGTGCCTCTCGGCACTGTGTGCACAGAACCTCTCTGTTAGAGGAGAATGAGGCTGGCATAGTAATAACCTGAGTTTTCTGTCAGCATCGTCATCCCAAACTCTTGCCAACTTCTCCTATCAAAGCACACATCAGATATTTGAATCTCTTTGCTGAGCTGTAGTAAATATTTCCCTTGGTTTTTGGAATGAAGAAGGCAAAATACTAACAATTTCTAATCCTTAGGTCCTATCCTGTGTTTTCACATATCTTGGTAGTTATTCTTTGATTTTTTGTCAAATTATTTTCAATTGGAATATGTCAATTAATTAATAATGACCTTGAATAATAATAGAATCATAATATGGAAAAACCCGCTTGTCATGAACTATGGCCACTGTATTTGTAACAATCATTTATACAATATCGTTTGTATACTAATTAACTCTAAAGTAATTAGTCTTTGGATTTCCATAATTGAATATTCACTTGTCCCTAATTATATTTTAGGCATGACAAAATTCTGACACATTTTATTAAATGAACATTCTGAATGCTAAATATTTATCAGTCTTTTCTATGGCATTCAATCTATAATTGAAATATTCTTGTACAAACATCTTTATAATCTTGTTTTTTTGAAAGTTACACATAAATTTAAAAATCATTTCATTTTTTAAGTAGTTAGGCAAAGTTGCAATCATATTGAATTTTATTAACTTAATAAGGGTGTATTAATACCTTGATATGTAGTTCAAAGTTGGACTTAAAGTTACAATATAGCCAAGACTGGCCTGGAACTCACAGAGACCCTCTTTCCTCCTCTTCCTAAGTTCCAGGATTGCACAAATGGGGTGTGATGGCCAAGCAAAATTTTATTTTACAAAGACTGTTGAAAGCACAAAAATATAATATAGGAGAAAATTATGTCATTAATGGAAGCAAAATATCACAGTTATGTGGATATTTGGCAATAGCTGGACATAAATTACATATTTATATTTTCCAAAAACACTCAAATTTTGATGACTACATTTTACAGCTGGAAATCAATGGTCTCTGGCTTGAACTTAATTAGACTAATTGACACTTAACTTTTGGAATGATACATCTTCAGTGTGACATTACTAAATAATTGTTCCCAACACTTCCAGTGACTAGACATATTCCATGTTTAAGGTCAGTTTTGAATTCTTAAGATCCTTCAAAAGCTATGAATCACATTCAGCAAATATGGTAACATTTAATATTAATGTGTCGCTCTTAAAAAAGTTAAACAGCATACTATGTTTAATTATTTATGTTGAATCACCTGAAAAAAAATCATTTGAAACAATTGCCAAGTATTCATGTCAACTACAAACGCAATTGTGTTTACTTGCAGTTCTTATGAACTGGGCACTGATATGGAAAGCCATGGTCTCCTTAGTTTTTAGTGCTTCCTGTGAGTCATCCACAGTAGACAGGTATGAAGTGACAGGGCACGCACCTGAGAAGCAGCTACGTGTATTTGAAAATGCTAGGTAAAGTCTCTCCGTCCTGAGACTTCTAATTGGAAGTCAGAGACATAAATTGGAATTTACAGGAGAGGGCTATTTGAGAAAGGAATCCATTCAGAATGTAATATATATATATATAATATATATTACATTCTGAATGGATATTAAATAAATAAAACACATACACACACACACACATACATATATATATATATGATTTTTTTATTTATTTATCATTTTTGAGTCAAGGTATCATTATGGAGTTTTGGCTGGCCCTGAATTCACTCTGCAGTCCATGTTGATCTCAAACTGATGACAATCTTCCTGTTTAACCTCCTGAGTGATGGGATTACAGGGGAGAGCCATTACATGTACATGTATAATACTGAAATGTTCGACATGTACACTGTTGAATGAATAAGAAGGAAAATTGAACAAAAGCCATTGAACCATTCAAAGAAATTAAACATAGGGTAGGATTTGACAGAGAGAGAGAGAGAGAGAGAGAGAGAGAGAGAGAGAGAGAGAGAAACAGAACGGAGAGATAGATGGGAAAAGAATGAAAGGTGCTTAGGTGGCTTATATAAAAGCTAACTTTCATATTCTGCTTTTAGTAAAATAGCAATAAAATCGATTGACTTACTGGAGGACCAAAATACTAGATGCTTTATACTTTAGGAATGCATGATAAGGGGCCAGAGTTAGCTCAGTAGCTTCAGCCCCTGTCTGCTAAGGGCAAGGTTATGAGTTCCATCACAGGTACAAAAACAAACAAAAAACAACAGAAAGATAAATACTGGTATTTAAATTTGAAAATGACTAAATATTTTATATTCTCATCAAAAAGAAATTAATTTGTGAAACATTTTAAAGAAAAAAAAGCGAAAACATCCTAATATATAATTATGCTTGAAAACAACAAGAAAGATAGAAAAAGAAAGAAGTCAGAATCAAGGCTTGGAAGCTGTGGAAACGATGAATTTCTGAGGATACCAGCAGCGCTTACCCAGTGCAAGCGCAGAGCTTGGGCTCAGCAGTGGCTGCGGATTCTGAGCTTCCCTTACCCCACCATCACTCTGGCCTATTTCGTGATACCAGTGAAAAGCAGCCATTTTCGGCAGAAGCAAACCGCAGCAGGCTGGAGGATGCTGCACTGGACAGAATGCCGTGTGAGCTCTCACAGGGCCTCCTACGCAGGCTACTGTCCCAATTTGACCTCTGCAACACTTTCTGGTAAAAACAGTCTATTCACAAGAATCGATTGTATTTGATCTGACTCCAGCTCATTCAGTGAGCCAAGAGACATCCTGAGTGGGTTAGAGAAAAATGCTCAGAGATGAATAAATCAATTTTTTAACTTCAGAGTTACATGAGTGAATTACACTAGTTAAAGTTTGCAAAAGGGTAAGGGTCCAGACAGAAGGTGAGAGAAAGGAGGGGAGGCACATGAGGAATACAGTCATTATCTCCTGCAAACTAGTCCTAACACAAATTTAAAAAGGGAAAAATTAATTTAAAAATATGAGAAACGAGAAGTCTCCATGTGACTTTTAAAATTTCCAACACATTTCTGGGTTTCTACAAAGACACACTCATATAGAAGGCTGAACATCTGCTTACAGGGAAAGATCGGATCACTTGAGTATCTCATCTATTGCTAAGATTCAATGTCTGTCCCTGAACAAATAACATCAACAACAAAACAAAGAGAAAGATCAGTGATAAAAACAAATCTTTGTGAAGGGGAAAACATGATTCCCAGCGTTGGTAACTTTCATTATTAAAACTCATTTAAACATAAATAAATTCAAATATGCTTAAACTATAGAAAAAACTGCACTTTAAAAAATTACCAATATTTCATAAATCATGTAAAGAATGAAGAAAGCACTCCTTAAATTCAGGAAAAAATTCACTAAAGCTGTTTCTGAGGAAACTTGGAATTTAAACTTATTCAAAAAAAATTAAATCATTTATTATGAATCTGGAAAGGACAAGTATATTAACTAAAAGAATTGATGCAAACAATATCTCATAAAAAGGATAATACTAATGAAGTACAAAATTTAAAACTGGAAATTCTGGAATATACAAGTCTAATAACTGAAATTAAAAATTTACTAGAAACTTAGAGCAGTAGATTGGAGCTGGCACAAATAATCTGTGAACTTCAAAAGAAGCAGTTTGAAGAGGTAATATCTGAATAATATAAAAATATTTGCATAAATTATAGGCCTATTCTCCAAAACTCAAAAGGATAATGTCGGAAAGAACAAGGTGAAAAAACTAATCACACAAGAAAGACCTTGTGTCTGTCAAGGATACTTACTCTCACCAGTGTTTGCAAAAGAAATCATGCAGTTCCAGAGACTGAATATAAGACAGATAATTCAGTGAAAGAAAACAATGCCAGTGAAAACTCCTAAATTATGTATCTTTCAACAATGAAAGGTAAATACAGATATTTCCAGTAAACAGAAACTATTAGCAGGCCATTGGCACTGAAGGAAAAGGAGAGTAAGAATAAGACGGAGAGTAACAATATGACAAAAAATAACAGAAAGAAGAGGAAGAAAGGAGGAAGAGGAGCAGGAGGAAGAGGAAGAAAACCTGAAGGGAATAGTCTTAACATTCCAAGCCAGGAAAGGAAGAGCCCAGGGGAAAGAAAATATGCAAATATATCATTTTTAAAATGTATAATGTCAGCTCTACCTTCTGTGACACAAAAGACAATTGTGTCATGATTAGAAAGAAGTACTTGCGATCTGTTGATGTATAAAGCTGTTGTTTGTATGAAGATAATAATATAAAGGAGAGCAGCAAAGGGATACATCCAAAAATTTTTTGTGGATTCTGTGGCTCAAGCTTGAGATCCCTGCATTCTAGGCAGCATGGGCAGTGGCTCTTCTTCTTCAAGGGGAAGCCTAGCCTGAGCAATTTAGATGCTGTTAAATGCTGAAAGGAGGAGGAGATACAGCCCATTTCAAAGATCTAGAGCTCTATTTCCATTAACCCCAATTCTACACAGACTCACAAAAAGCAAACACAAAGAGATAAGAAAGTTGTCATACCATTCAGGTTCAATTAGCATTCCTTTAAATCATGTCATTTTAAATTAGCACATCTAAAAAGGTTACTGTTGAAAGAACAGATTGTAAGGGTTGGGGATTTATTTCAGCAGCATAAGAGCCTGCTTGGCAAGCTTGAGGTTGTGAGTTTGATTACCGGGCCTCCCCCGCCCCCCAAAAAAGAATAGATTGTAAATAATTATGGAAAATGCTATATTATTCAGGAAATAATTAGAAGAGAATTGGAGGTTCTCCTGTTAGAGAAAACTGATTTGCTATTTGTTATGGATTGAAATAACATTTATAAATATATATTGATCTCCAATAGAATTTCAAAATAAATGAAGGAAAAATGGAAAGAATTGAAATGAGAAACTGACTATTCAACTACTAGAGTTGAGACCGCTTTTCCTATAGTGAATGGAATAAATAAAGAGAACTACTAACAAAGCAAGTTAAATATGTTGTATACAGATAGCAATTCCCCACTGTGAATGTAGGTATTATGTACTGAAAATATGTACTAATAAAAGTGAAAAAAGAAAAAAAAATACACACAGTATGTGCAAACACAAGCAACAAAATCAGAGAGAAGTCCAGAAAGAAAATAGAATAGGTCAGAAGGTATGATAAAATTACTAACTCAATTAGGCAAATATCTCTAGAGTTGAGGCAAATAACAATAGAGCACAATTTCTTCTCAAATGCATATAACACATTATCCGGGATAAACCCTAGATAGGGCATAAAACACGCATCAGTAATTTTTGAAATGCTTGAAATAATATAAAGTACATTCTGTAAAACAGTAGAGTTAATTTAGAAATCAATAATGTAAGTCAATTTTGAGAATTCACAAGATAGCCTTAAATAACCAATTACCAATGAAAAAATGCAAGCCAAATCAGACAACACTTAAATATAATGAAAACAAAACAAAATTTACAACATGCAGCTAAACCAACTTGTAGAGGAAATTCATAGGTAAAAACACATAGAAAAAAAAAATTCAGTAAACACCCTATTATGCCACACTAAAAACCCATACGTTGATGCAGACTCTCAGATTCTGTTAGTTCTTTGTATGTTCTATATATGAATAATGAATGACCAGCAGTAGTAAGGCCATGCTGATGCCCACACGTCCCATCATGATTGAAGATAGCTTCAGCTTTTCATAGTACAATAAGATAGGAACATGTTTCTTTTATGTTTGGGACCCAAAATAGCAACAAAAGATGTAATATCTAAAATTACTTAGCATTATGTTAAGTAGTTCTTATTTTCTTATCCAACATTTCCAGTTCCATGTTTATCTTGGTTTCTGTTTTTATGTTCAAAGCCCTTTGATTACTTTATTTGACTCAGTAAACAGTTTGAAAGAAATTAAATTGTATTTTTCACTGAGATAGAGCACTACCTTAAGTCAAGCATAATTTCAGAGTCCTGTTTATCTATAATTCCTCAAAAGCCAAAATCCACTAAAATTAAAATACATTTAAAGTTCATTTCCTTTTAGTCCACATTTCTGCATTGAAGTTCATTTCAATGCAAAAAGAATATTAAGCACACAAACATAAGTGTATCAAGTCTCACCCTATAAAACTAGGTAATTTTGAAAATTTATTTGCTTTTAATTAATGGACTACGTAGGAAAATGCTAGGTTTGGTTTGAGAGACTTGACTCTGAGTATAGATACTAAAATTGTTATATCTGTTGTGAAATAGTTAAAACTACAAAGCCTAGAATGAAAATCATAAAATGTCCCTTTTAGTGTTTTAAGAAACATTAGGTTAATTAACTGAAATGAAACCTAACTCTAAATATAATTTCCTTTCACTTTTCACTTTTAATTTTTCCAAAATAAATCAGGCAAAGAATTTTTTTAAAAAATTATTTTTATATAAATATATCATCGTGGTGTTTTTCTTCAACCATCGAAAAGATTGTTTAATTTCATGAAATGTACTTACATAGAAAACTACATGATATTCAAAAAAAGCTAGTGTCTGCATTAAGTTAATATTGATTTCTTTATTAAAAATAGAATAACAATTAGTACATCTTCAAAATCAAGCAACACTTCTGTATCATGCATCTCCCTATGCATGCAGTAGGTTTCTTTTACTTAGATGTTGTCTTTTTTTTTTTTTTTTTGTCTTTTTCCTTTTTATCGGTGCCGGTGATCTATCTCACTACTGCCTGCTTGAAAGGCAGGGGCTTATGCCGCTGAACTAAATCCCCAGCCCCTTAAATTCTGTCTTTTTACCTTAAAATTTTACAGAGTTTCAGGAAAAAAGACTACTCAGTTTCTTCACTCAAATGAAGAATATAATATTAATAACGTGTCAATTTTATATTGGCATATATTAATAAAATCTGCATTACTTTTATAAACACATATAAGAAAGGTGTTAGCTTTAGAAACATTACCCCGAGTAATTTATCATAACAAGAGTTCCCAGGCACATTCTGTCAAGTAGTAAGTTGTTTATCTTCTGCAGATTAAGTCACTTAATACAGTTTTTGGCTATATGGTTACATAAATAATTTTTTAGAAAATGAAAGAGATTTAAAATTTAGTGCTTGGGACATAGACCCTACTTATCACATATTTGTTGGCTTAAAAAAGAAAATACTGTTTTAAATAAATACACTTAATAAATAGATTTAAATGTTTAGGTTTGATTTTTGTAGGTGTAAAAGATCACATATGTAGGAAGTTTACTAGAAACCTAAATACAATGTTCTGTAAAACAAACAGGTTTGTATAAATAGAATAAATATGAAACAATAAACTAAACTACTTTTGAAAACTTAATTCTTGTGCAAGACAGCACTACTTTTGGCAAGATATGATAGTATGTATCTTCTTGCTTTCTACCCTCAACAATTTATTCTATTAAGCCTTAAAAATTATGTCTAAATTTTTCTCAAAGTAATTTGCATGATTCCCTGCTTGTAATTCCCTAGTTTAGACCCTTCCCACTAATTCTTTCTTCTGTAGCAATAGCTTTTTATTTTATCTTTGTCTTGATCTCCTTGAATCTTGCAGATTGGGAGTAATGTGACTGATTTAAATTTTAAATTTCATTGTGCCATTTCATTCAGTATAACCTTCAGTGACTTGTTTTCAAATAAGTCTATGCTTATAGTTTTATGCATGCAATCATGTGTATACATTATCTGTACAGTTACGAATAACTTTTGTATAAAATGTATTCCTCATGCATTAACAGGAATAAATATTGTGAAGGAAATCCAATTCCATCTGTTTTGGAATGAAAATAGCACAAAATAAATAAACAGTAAACTACCTGTGAAGCATGTAGCTTGATTATTGACATGGGACCAGTTACACATTGTATTAAACCTCCGTTAGGGTTTGAACCTGGAATGCCCTCAAGCATGCACTCGTTCATGGGCATTTTGGAAATGGACTCAAGCGAAGGAACACTGTCATTCACTTGCTGCTAGCACAAGGGGCTCCTTCCTGATCACCACGATGTGAGCAGACTTCTTCCACATCAGCCCCTTGCACAATGCTGTTTCTTTCTAGGAACCATCTGACAATGAACTGAAACCCCCAACAAATGTGACTCAAATAAACCTCTCCTCCTTTAAGTTGTATGTGTCAGGAATCGTGTCCCGAATATGAGAGAGTGACTAGGACGCCCATCCTATATTATGAGATATAAATCAAAATTAAAACATAATATGAATAATAATTTCCCTTGGCCTACGCACCTCTGCCAGCTGCAGCTTTGTAAGATAGCAGGCAGATTCATTTTATAAGTACTAAATCAATTATTTGAAACATTAATCATAATTTTGTGCTTCAGAAGATAATGAGATGTGCCGCAAAATAGTTGGAGTTATTTGTGTCACTAATTTAAAAAGTAGTAAGTTTTTTTTTTTCCTTGTTAGACATCAGTTGCTAGTTAAGGTAGGTGACTTCATGGTTTTGGAAACTGTACCAGGTATGTTTCCTACTTTATAAAGGACAAGATCAATCTTTGAAGAAAATAGTTCTTCTAAAGCAGGGGAGCCTGATAACAGCAGACTTGGGATTTGCACAGGCTTGAGCTGAGGAGAATTAAAGCTCTTCACCACACAACATGTGTTTGTTTTTCACTGTGCAAAGCAACATGACCAAAAATCAAAGCCTAGAATCATATATTATCGTGAGAATACTGCTTTATAAATACAAACATGAATATAAATATGAATATAAATCAATGCACATATATTTGTCTCTAAAAACAGATAGGAAAATTATTTTTTTATTGTAGCCTACCCTTTGCTTTCCACTGTGGATCTGTGCATTTTCCTGCAGTTTGTGGATTTGAGTTCAGTCTCTGCTCTATTGCAATTGTATTAATAGTTATTGAAATAATCTTCAGTGACTTATTCCTTGTCATCTTGAACAAGTGTCAGAATAATTGTTTACCTTGTAAATTATTTTTAAATTCCCAGATTACTTATTCTTTTCCCCCCATTTTGATGTGCATTTGTTACTGTCATGTACAGTGTTGCTTTTTAGCCCTGAATTTTTTATTTTTTTAATATGCAATACTTACGAAATCAGATAATCAAAGTTGTGAGAATTTTGTGCAAATGAGAATTAAATGGCATTATTCAGTTCAGTCTGTGTAACAGCTATGTCTATTATTTTAATTTTATGCTATATTTGGAAAGTTGGATTAGCAGAAAGCAGTAACCGTGAAAGACAGAATACTTCTGTGCTGTGTTTCATGTAGTGTCTAAAAACATCTATATGATTTTAATTTGCCTTCAATAGAAAGCTACAGATGGTCAACAAAGCTTAATATTTGTGATTTTGCTTCAAATGATCATTAAATATAAACATATAACCCTTTTTGTATCAAACTGTCACTTTTTGTTGATATATTTGTCTTGCCTGGCAGACTAGCTGCATCTCCTTTTGGAATTTGCTTTCTTCATATCAAATGAAGTCTCAAGTCACTGATGGCTAGAAAAAAATAATTTAGTATACCATATGCTTCAGATGATCACAACTTAAATATTGATATTAAATATTGATGACAAGGAATGAATGAAAAAAGTGATTTCTTTATTTTTGCTAAATGTCAGCCACAGATGGCCTTCAAATCTCACAGCTTGATGCTAAGATTACATAATTTGATTCAACTAAGAAAAGAACTTGTCGAACGTAAAGATGTCTTCCCTTCATCTACAAAAGAACTTTGGTTATATTATACACAAGCTAACATGTGTTAAACAGTCTGACTGGGGAATGAATTTCCCTTCATTAATTTATTTATCCATATAAATTAGTCATCAGATTATTTCCATGTAGAGACTTTGTTTAAAATCTTCAACTTGATCTGCATCCTGGAAATTTGACTCTTGCATTTCATAAGGCATTCAAGCTCTGAATCTGATACAAACAGATGCACAATGTTGTGAAAACATACCTTCTTATTCTCTTTTGTTGATAAGATAAATTTACCAACTGTTGGCTGCTGGCAAAACATGTTACTTAATTTTATTAAATTCTAAAACACTTGATTCATTTTTTTCAATATTGCTTCTCCTTAGGCTGTTGAGCATAACAGAAAATAAATTCTTAGTCTTTGAGATTCAAATATTATTCTACTCACATACTTTAAAAGCAAAACATGAAATGATTAAATCTTCAACAAATCTAGGAAACATTTGTGTTGGAAATATATTTAAGCATTATAATTTAAAGCATTCTATTAAAAAGTGCACCCAAGAAAGGCCATGTCACTAAAATCAACGCATGATTTTTTAATGAGGACTTTTCTTCACAAATTTAAACGTTATATTCTGAGCAAATAGTAAGAAATACTGAGAACACATAATATTGCTGCAAGTATTATTCTAGATATTAAAATATTCAACTTTAATAATATCAGCAAAGGCCTCATCAAATATAACACTGGCTAGGAATTCACAGAAATTATTACAGAACTATATGGAGTTTATTTGACCAAGCAACAAAGGGAAAATCTCGTACTATTAAAAAGGTTACATATAAGTAGTAATAAATATCTCTTGTTCTACAAATGCACAAATTAGTATCGAGACATTAAATAGAGAATGAAAAAATGTGAATTAAATTCTTAAAGTTCTCAAATATATACTTCAACATATATAAAATCAGATTCTTTCAATGACTCATAGATGAAAACAAAGCACTATTTGATCCTACATTTAGCCATATAATTGAATGCGTTATTTGTATTTGGAGGAAAGAACAAGAGCTAATGAGAGACAGAGACAGAACTAACTCGTTTTTCATGTTTATTGAGAACACCTATGACCTCGAGATCGACAATAGAAATATTGTAGAAAATTAACTAAAAGGGATAGAATAATGACCACTGAAATACTGGCAACATGAGAAAAAAAGATAAACACTGCAGAAGCATAGTATAATTTTGTGAATTTCACATTTAAGAATCAGTCTAATAGTAGATAGTAATAGTAGTTAAATGATCCTGAATTTCTAGTATTAGTGGCCATCTACTAGCTCTCTCATTGCTGGACCATGATAACCAGCAACCATCACTTAAAGGAGAGATTAATTCAGTTAATGGATTTGATTCATTGTCTTACTTACTTTTTTATTTCTGAGTCACAATTCCTAAGCCCTGCTACTTTGGCTCCCATTTCAGTCCATAGTTACTTAACCCCAAGAGACGATGGCATGGTGCAGGGGCATGATGGAGATCAACTGCTTATCTGTGGAAGACAGGAAGCAGAGAGCCAAAGATGTTGATGGTAAAGGATATGTAACATTCCAGGCTAGGCCCAGAGTAATCCACCTCTTCCAGACCCAGTCTACTGTGAGTAAATCGACTTCCAGATCCAGACTACTATGAGTAAATAATCCAATCTCGTTCCAAAATCCCCACATATGAATGCATGAGTCTCTTGAGAGACATCTAGATATAAACCATGACATCCATAAGCATCTGGCTCTAAGACACAATCATAAAGTTGGAAGGCTGTGGTGGGCCAAAGTTACTTATATCATGGTGGCAGAAAACAGAGTGAGAGAAGAGTGTCAAACCAGGGAAGGCAACAGATCTGATGTAGACCTTGAAGCTATCCCATCACAACTCATGCCAAGACATATGGATTCCAGGGGAAGATCAGTGCCCATCAAATTGAAACTACCCTGACCACTATAAGTTGTAGTGTTAAAAAGTTGCTACCCAGAGGTATCTTCGTAAACCACTTTTGAATAGACTAAGTAAAGACTATTTTAACATCATGATGCTACTACCCCTTGTACAACTGTGCTGGCATTTTTCAAAAGTTCAAGTTCAAATCTCTTCTGCAACTTAAGGAAAAATTTGAGGTGAAAGTTTCTGTAAAATTCAAAAGCAATTTACATGATTCTAAGGTATAATGGCATAACATAAACATTTCCATTTCAAAAGGGAAAAAGAAAAGAGTAGAAAAAAAGATTAGATTAAAAAAAGACCAAAACCCAGCCCAGGAATCATTAAATTTTGTAGTTCATGTTTGTTATCACTAGAGGTAAATGTGAATTAAAATGCCTCCCCACCCATATAGCTTTTCAACAGGCATGGCCTGCTTTTCTGTGCTCATACCACTTTCAAGATGCTCAGCAAGTTCTGGTGTCTCTGAATTCCTAGAATCTAAAATAAACTTTGCTTTTTTTTTTTTTTTTCCTGTAGCTTCACATTTGAAATATGAATGGAAACTTCCCTGACCCCATAACTCTTGCATTGTGCATGCTAGTAAAACCAACAACATGCTGACAACAGCAAAGTGTGGTGTCAGCCACAACAAGGACCATGGAACAACAGCCTCTGAGTGTATTTATTGCTGAGCTTGTGAAATGAATCTGGAGGAATCAAATCCAAAGGAGAACTTTCTTAAGCATATAGGTTCCATTAAGATCTTTCTCAAAAAACAAATTTTTTTTTTTTTTTTAACATTATAACACTGTTGAGCCTAGGATGGGTGGGGTGCGTGCTGGACTTAGTCTTTTCTCTCTCTCTCTCTCTCTCTCTCTCTCTCTCTCTCTCTCTTTCTTTCTTTCTTTCTTTCTTTCTTTTGTTCTTTCTTTCTTTCTTTCTTTCTTTCTTTCTTTCTTTCTTTCTTTCTTTCATCTTTCATGAGACAGGTTATTGCTATGTAGTTCAGGCTAGGCTTTAGCTATGTACCCCAGATTAGTTTCTAACTCACTGTAATCTTCCTGACTCATCCTCCAAGTGCTGGGATAAAAGATTTTTGCCATCATGCCTGACATCTTTCTGCATCTTTCTGATGCCTGATATGCCCTCATAGCATCATTTGTCTTTTCATTGAACAAACTACATGCTTTCCTTTTAATGGTTTCAATAGTAGAAATGACCCCTCCTCTAGCCCTAAATTTATACAGGGCTACTTTGGGGACATATCTGAAGCCATTCATATTTTTATGCTCTGACTTTTATTCCTCATTTTTACTATAAATCTCCGTAAAATTAACCAACTGCACTCTGGCCACAACCTGAATTTTAGGCTGCCTTGAAATTTTCTCTCTCAGATTTATTTGCTTTCTGGCCTTAATTTCAATTTTTTCAAAGTCTCAGTTATGACAAAATACAGATGAATTTTCTATCAGTGTAATAAATCTGATTTCTCCTCGACCTGGCAGTGGAGTCCTTGTACCTAAATGAAACCTGCCAAGACTGGCCTTTATCATCCACATTCTTCTCAGCCTTTCAGTCTCCTGAGCTCTGACTAAATCATCCAGAAGACTTTGCTTATATCATTCCAGGACTTCTTGAAATACTTTGAAAAACTTTCAAATTTCTACCACACACTTGTTCCAAAAGCTTCTAAACCATGTGATTGTATACAGTCACAAGAAATCTCCCACTCCAAGTGCCAGTTTTCCGTGTTAATTAGCGCTCACTCTGTGACATGATACCTAACACCCACAGTTTAAAGGAGGAAAGGTGTAATTCGGGTCACAGTTTCAGTTCACGATCAGCTGGCTCGAAATTAAAAAAAAAAATATGGAAATGCATGGCAGAGCAAAGATCCATTGTCCACACTGGCTTGGAAGCAAAGCAGTAAAGTAGCACAGCAGAAATGACAGGAGGCTAGATTTAGACTTCATGGCCACCTCCCCGTGATCCAGGCAGACACAGACAGAAGTGTGCTTTACCAACCCCTGGGACACAATGCTGAACAAAGCAGGTTCAGTCTCCACACAAAGCACCACAGGTGACGGACAAATTTATTGAGCATCTATACAATGCCGACAATAATTATTTGTCTAAAATCACTGGATATTGTGCAGGAATCAGTCATTATTAAATTCCCCTGAACCATCAAAATACTTAAAATGGTTGCTATTCTAGGATGCATCACTGAGTTGTCAGATAAGGACTTTATGGAACCTGTGACCATGGAGATGCCGTTACTCATACTCATCCATGCTATTTTGGAAAAAAAAAAATATGTATAGACTGTTTAGTTTAATTTTAGGATATTATACATAATTCTATCAAGTCATTCTACCTATGGTGGTTATATCTTTACACAATAATGTGAACTGTTTTAAAGAGATCTTTTCTCTTTCCTGGTCTTTCTGGCAAAAGCTATGCTTTTGCATTTTTGCCCATTTAGATGTTAACTTGCAATGAGCTCCTGAGTTACTTATTGGCAGTGCTTATATATTTGATCCATTCGATTTGAACATTTGTCCCTATTCATGAGCTGTCACAGACATTATTGGCACTTTTTTTTTTCAACATCATTATTTCTCCTGTGACTTGCATTGTCAGAAGAGTAGCAGGCTTTTCCCGTGAGGTTTCTTTCCTGCAACAGTCAATAACTGGTAGACCAATTAGGGCTCAGCAGGCAGCAAGTGTTTCTTTCTGTAGCTAAGCTTCCTTTGTTTTACTCTTCGCTCATTCAATATTTTATGAGACCTGACACTTTCAGTGAAGGCACCTGTTATTTGTATGACATGACTCAGCTTTCTATGTAACTCAAACCCCCAGGATCATCTAGCATCAGATTGTAAATTCATGACACAGTGTATGCATATGTAAGTTTTATATAGATCATCCCATATTTGAAATAAAATTTCTAGCATTTTCATTCCAACGGAGTATAGTAACCGCAAATCTGATATTACTGTAAGGCATTGGAGAGCTGTTCTTTCTTAGTACTATCCAATTATATTGTTTATTAAGAAATCTCAAATGTATGCTTCGTTTGACTCTTTGAATATTTTAACTCTTTAGTATAAACGTATTAGTATTAACAATGAAACAGTTTAGGGTTTGTCTTTTTGTATAGTTATTGTTCTGAGCTCCAGAATGCCAAAAACAAGTTTTGGTGGGATAAGGCAAACTTTTGAAGATTTTTCTACTCTGGTAAGTATCATAGAGCCCTATATTGAAGCCAAAATACTAAGAATTGCATTTCTTAGGAATCAGAAATTTACTGCACAGGTAACAGTATAGGTAACAGTTACCAAAGCAATTAACAAGATAGGTAAAATATACATTGTCATATGTCACCACAACCGTGAAATAAATTGGGATTTTGGGTCTCCTCTTTAATCTTATTTTACTGACTTTCTCATGTGAATAAATGTGACTGATTTTGGGGTTGTTTCAGTTTGCTTTTGACTTTGGAAACTGAAGGAATGCTACATTTTCATCTGCACTTTTACAAGGAGAAAATACAGTATAAGAAAAAAGAATAAACTATCATGACAAGCCTCTGTTTCTATTTGGAGAGCATTTCCGTCATCCAAACTCAACTTCTCTGCATTGTGTGTGTTTGTAGTAGGATCTGCTTAGGTTTCCAATCTGGGCTTCCCTCTTCATTCCACACATAATGCAAATAAGATGAATATACTAGTGAAAGTCATTTGCTTTTAAGTAAGAGGCAAGAACTTTGAGCATACTTGTTGATTCTGTTTTACTAACTTGTTTTTCAGCTGTGTATGGTTTATGATTTTACTGCAATCAATTCTTAGTGTTTTTTCTCATTTCTTCTGATCAAAAGGAGATATTACATATATTTTTGCCAGAACTTCAGAAAGTGGTCCTTCTCTGTACTCTAGAAAGAAATGTTCTCACAAATTTCTTTAGGTATAAACCTAAATAGAATGATTGCTTAAATTGTACCATTTACTTTTAACCATGGTTATAGTCATTGTCTCACCTTTGTTTTATATTTATATGCTTTGAAATGTTTTTTTACTTTGTTAGGTTATAAAAATTCCAATCTCTCCAAAGTTCAAAATCTGGAGTTTATGTCATATTAACATTACTAGGTATTACACTGTAACACTGCATTCTATGTATTTGATTCCCTTAGAAAGTGAGTAATTGAATCCTAGAACTTGTTTTATTTTTGTGGTTTACTTATCTTATATTGCATAATCACTCATTCATTATTTATAATGATCAAATGTAATTAATGAAGAAAAATAGAGAAAAAGAAATTTATGTTTCCTCGATATACTAGCTTTAAAAATGTAATTTTGTCCTAGATATACTAGCTTTAAAAATGTGAACATTATCTACCCTTTTTCATTTAAATGGACAGTGGAAAATATTTGGAAAATTTTCAAGATGCATAATGATTTTAAAATGTAATTCCCCAAGTTATGAATTGTTATATCTGAAATGGAAGATAATTTGAGAAAAATATAAACACATACTACCTACTGATATATATAGGAGAAATGTAGATGTATGAGCTTTAGACACATTATTTTGAAAGTATGGATTTCATCTCATGTGGCATTTTAGCAACAAGATGTAAAAGTATCAGAATCATGCCATGAAAATTAAATCAAGCGCATAAAGGAGATGGATATGTTGAAATTGAGTAAGGCTATAAAATCAGTTTAATAACTTTGTTACCAATGTACCTTAATTAATAAACTAGAAAATAATACATATATTGAAATTAATATTGCCTATTACAGCATTATTTAAACTGAACTGCATATATATGTATATATATATATATATATATATATATATATATTCAAATATACACGTATTTGATTAAAAATCATTTTTTCAGTTTGGATTAGAAATGCGCTTCAAAATCTCAAGTTTTGAATCCTTAGCAAAATGTGCTCCTGGGAGGTGTGTCCATCCAGAAAAAGCAGGTTGTTGAGGGAGTGACCTGGAAAGACAGACCTCCCCCCGACAGACCTCTCTGTCTGCTTCTTTGAAGCCATGATGTGAGCAGTTTTCCTATACAGGAAACCCTTCCTCCATGCCATTTCAATCTTAGAGCCAGGTCAACAAACTATAATCATGAGTCAAAATAAAATGCTCCTGGCTCTAGTCATGGGTGTCCGTGATATGTCAGCCATGGGGCAGCTGACTAACAGGATTACAGAACTTTCTGGGTATGTTGTTTGTCTTTTGCATGGTAGTCTTACGTGATTTTTCAGTCAATTAATTTGAACACTTTTGATTGAGACTGTCTCTGCCAAAGCTTTCAAAACAGGGAGCTGTGGGAATGACAGAGATGTGCATTCGTCAATATTGTTTTACATTAAATAAAATTAACTTTATGTGATCACCTATATTATGGCTATTAACCTTGGTTCTTCTGTTTCCTAGCGGAGTTATCATCAGACTGTCTTTATTCATCAAACTATTTCCTTTTTTTTTTTTTTTTTTTTGATTGTATCATTTGGAAATGCTTAACCTTCTTTTTGCATATTTTTAATTTACTATATATTGAGGCTTTATATACTTAATTCACCCATCATTGTTTTACAGTTCATCAAAATTATTATATTTACCCCAAAATAAGTATTTTCTCTAATAACAACTTATTATACATTACTCTGTGGGCCTATTTCCCATTACTCACATTTGTGAGAATTTTTGGTTATATCAGTTTTTTTCATCTTCCTAATTCTTAGAAATAACCAAAGAAAAATAGAAAATATGATACTTTAAAGCCATAAATTTCTAAAGAAAAAAGCACCATGGTGTGTATATTTATTAATGCATATTTATGTATGTGGGCATATGTGCATATATATATGAAATATTATGTATAAAATATTAATTTTATTGACTTGAGAAATGTGTAGCAGATTAAAAGCATGTCTGGGTCAGTCATGGGTGCATGGTAGAGGTAAATATATCTGGATTTTTCTCTCCCTTCTGGTTACTGCAAGGTCAGTAGTTTCCTCTACCACACAATTTCTGGCTTAGCTGATGGATCATGGACTAAACTAAAATCACGAGCCAGCTTGAACCTTTTCTATTTTAAGATCTTTATGTTAGTTATTTTGGTCATAGGACTTCAAGCTGTTTAACACAATATACATATTTTAAGTGAATACTTGCAGTAAATGTTCATTGCATTTACTTCCAGCAACTTTTTTAGGAAAAAAAAAAAAAAAAACAAAAAAAAAAACTACATTGTAAAATCCAGTGCCTTGTTACTTTTGCTGATAGATGATGTTTAAAGATAATAGCTACAGTGAAAGAGAGTTAAATATGATTAAGCTGAAAGAGACAACCTGTAGGATACGAACAAGCACATAATAGTAGGAGGGTTGATTTCAATTTCAACTTAAGAATTCATGAATCAAATAGTGCTTTGATTTACAATGCAGAGGGCACAGAAGAGTGAGCTACATTTCCACAAGAAAGTGGAACAATCAATGGAAGCATTTAGTAAGTGTTTCTAGCAATTGAATATGTTATTTCATGTTCTAGCAGTAGAGTGAAATGGATCGTTCTATTTGTCTTCCTCCAGCCTTCACTTACGTGTATTAATTAGCGTGTAGTGGTGCACTGCAGATTAGAAAGAGTGATTTAAAAATACATGAGTGAATAAATAAAGCAAATACTCAAATTATGCAGTGAAGATCTTCATTTTGGTAGCTATAGCTTAGAAGTTTCTACCTATAAGAGTTTGCTTAAAATCATTGGAAATGTATAAATTTTATAGATTAAAAATAACAAAAAGGAAATATAAGTAATGATGTTATACTCATAAAATATTAACAATAACAAAAATAGTTCATAAAAGTTATTGCTTAGTAAGTCTCCACATAAGCATGTATTCTGCTACTAGTTTTAAAAGTTTTGTTAAATATTATTTTAGAAAGGAATAAAAACAGAAAATCAATCAAACCAAACCAGTGTAAGAGACTTCAAAACATTTCAAAATCAACAATAGTAATCATAATGCCATTTTATGCCTTCAAAACAGCTGCTGATAACTTTGGACATAGTAACAATCAAATAGAATGGAATAGAACAGAAACAGTAAAAACAAAACAATGAATACAATAAAGGACTTCAAAACAAGCCTATAGTAAGTCCAAAATTGCTACCATAATATATCTTGCCATCCTTGAAATAGCTTCTCCTGCAATTGGATTTAACATAACCAAAAAATACAAAAGAGAATAAAACCCAATTCAACAAAACAATGGAAACGATATAGGACCTCAAAGCAAGACCATAGGGAATCAGCAATGGCTGCAACACTCCAAAGGGGACCCCCCCCCAGATGCTACACTGTGTACCGCTATCCTCTGAGCCTGTGATCAGACCACTGGCCCTAGACCTGCAGTGTTAGCGAAACACCAAAGCACCACAGGTATCCAATTGCATTTCATCTCCATATCTGTCATCTCAGCCTGTGTTTCTCTGGATAAGCCAGTTGCTTACTGGGTGGGAGGGATGGGTTGGGGATTGAGACTTCTTGTTTGCCAGCCCTGCACCAGAAGGGCTTGATTCTAGATGTTTCCAGTCTGGCAGCAGCCCATGCATGGCGCTGGTTTCCACACTGGATTTGCTTGCAGGTGCAGCATTGTTCTCTCTCTCCACTACTACTCTGATATCTGTTTTTAAAATATGTTCTTTCATGTGTTTATGATAGTTAACTACCATAAAAAAACAAAACAAAACAAAACAAAACAACAACAACAAAAAACACTTATTTTAATTGCCTGGGTTTCTACTCTTGATATTTGCCTTAGTTACTTTTCTCATTGCTGAGATCAAATACCTGACACACTAAATTTAAGGAGGGAGGATTTTCTTGAGCTCACAGTCTGTGCAAGTTTCGGTCATAATCAGCTCGCTCCAAGTCAGGGTCTTGAGGCAAGGGAACACCAGAGAATAAACACAGGTAGGCAGGAGACAGCAAAAGCAGCAAGCAGTCCTGATTTTCCTTTTTACCCCATCTAGGATATAACTATGGAGTTATTTACTGCTGTCCTCAGTAACTTCATTCAGCCAGGCCAGAGCTATTCTAATTACAATCAGTGGACTAATTTAGGACCACCCACCCTTAATGCCAGCACCACACACCTCACATTCAGGTGGTTTTCAAAAGCCCCATCTGGGAGGCCATGAGGTTTTGTAGGCAAATCTACATACAAGCCATAACAATGTCTAAATTACATTTTTGAGACAGATTCTCAATTACTGGCAATTGCTTCCATCTTTTGCAAGTGACTCTGTATGATAGCACAACACAGAGAGTGGTTGTTTTTATGTCACTCTTCTCCAGAATAAAATATCCAACAGGCTGACCTATTTCAGGCAGCAGTTTTGATTTGTGAGTCTGTAATGATGCAAGACGTATACCCTGTCTTAGCGACACACAACCTTGTCAGTTTATGATCCTGTAGTCAGAGAAACAGAGCAATAATAGTCGTTTCATCATGAAATTGTTCTGTCAGAATGTTCCTGAATAAAATGAATTTAGAAAATATTCGCTAACTTCTTCACTCATACAGCACTCTACCTGCAAACATTTTTCTTACTTACATTATAGTTGTGTGTTGTCCTAGCACAAAGTATCATATTTCATGCTGAGCACTTCAGACACACACAAACACCGGAGGCCCTTGTGCTTTGTAGTTGAGGGCAGAAATGAGCAAATCATGTCCTTAAGCTTTAATTCAGACCTGGACCATATGAAATGAGCCAGATTTTTCTTTTTCTACCATCTTTAGTTGCAAAAAAGCTGAGGAATTCAAACTCAAGAAAAAAGAATTACAATTGTGTAGCAAACTTATCAGCCTATAGCACATTAGAGAAAGGAGAGAAGTGTTTCATGGCTGGAACACTATGTATACATGAAAGAAGAAAATGTGACACAAAAAACATACAGTAGCCTTCTCAGCACTGTTAAATTATTAGGGATGCATGCAGAGCGAAACTCCCCTGGACTGAGAAAGCACCCTGGAACTTGGTGCTTCTCCCTTTGAAAGAGGATAGAAGCCAGATAGTGAATTGAAGTCTAATTTACTTTGCATGCAAATGTGAATTTAGACTCCAATTTACAGGAGCACATTAAAGTCGTCAAATGAACAGAAAAATCATTATTTCATGTTGTACAAAAAGTTATAAAAATACAGATTGGCCTTCTTAGGAAATTAGAATTTTTCAATGGAGAATAATTCCCTAAGTAGAGTACAAGCTTCAAGAGTGAATTTATTTTCATTTCTTACTTGCATTAAACAAAATACTCAAGAGTTAACTGTTAATTCATCCGCAAATGATAAAATATCATGTATATATGTATTGGAATCCCTCTGAGAATTAGATGTGGTTTGTCCTACAAGGAGTCAAGCATTGGAGACTTGGTCCTGGGTTGGTGATGGGAGAGACTGTGGAATACTGAAGGCTGCAGCCTATTAGGAGTGCATTGGAGATGCTGTTTTAGTTAAGGATTAAGATTTGTTTTAAAATAGTCTCTGTCTCTGTATCTGTCTCTCTCTCTCTCTCTCTCTCTGTTCTGTTTCTGTCTCTCTGGCTTCTAATCATGCTGTACAATCTTGAGCATGCTTTTATAATACTCGTGAATCTCATAATGATGGCATCTGACACAGTTTGAAATATCTAGGGGATCTTGCTGGAGCTGGTGCAGAGTGTGGAGTTTCACACTTGAAAACTATGAGCTATTTTTTTTTTTTATTTGTAAAATGCCTTGCCTCAAGCATGTTGTTACAGCAATGAAAAATGCATTATTTTAAACCCTAATTCCCAGTACTTTATAATGTCACTTTATAATCCCACAACCATAATAAAACATTAACATTACATATTCTAGTTAAATTGGGCTGTAATCTACTAAGGATACCTTTGACAGGAGAAATGTAAGGGCACAGACAAAATAGAGAAAATACGTAATGTTAAAGGTTGAAGACAACCATATACAAACCAGGCAAAAGGTTGCAGAATGAAATCAAGATTGTTCTGGTGCATCTAATGATGCACTGACCTCAGACTATCGGCATCTAGAACTATGAGAAAATACTGGAAGTTTAAATCACCCAGTGTGTGCATTTGTTATGGCACCCCAAGGGGAACAAAACAGTGACATTCTCTGATCATGAGCTCAACAAATACTTACTATGATCCTTGTATTTAACTTAAGCCATTCTATTCTCTCTAGCTCTTGCCTCCTACGGGCCTCAAACATCAGCAGCTGCTTTGAATTTTCTGTTTGTCTACTTTGCCTCTGAATATAAAATTGACATTGGGTTCTGAATGAGATCAAACAATGGAAATCAGAGTGGAAATGAGAATTAGTAGTATAAGAATAATGACTACTGCTAATTAAGGCACTCAGATGTTAACAAACTAAACTTTTTTTTTTTTTTTTTTTTTTTTTTTTTTTTTTTTTTTTAACCAGGGATTAAATTCACGCCCTCACACTTGCCAGGCAGCTGGTTACACTGTTGAGCTAAATCCCCTGTCCCAGCTAACTACTTCTGTAACTCTCCATTCATTTCTATTTCATGTGGTACAGTAATCATCCTGACAATCTTGCATGCTCAATGAAATTATATATTCCAAAACAGTGTCACAGTGTATCCTGAGTCACTGTATATGTTTTTAGTGAACCTGTTATAAGTTTATGAGATTTTTGGCTGATATTTGAGAGCGTCTGTTTTTCTTTGCAAAAAAAAAATGGTCTAACATTGATCAGTTTGTAGAGTTTATTTATAGAGAAAACAAATAAATTACATCATGAGCAGTTTTAGCGGTCTCTTGTACATCAGAATTTTTCATTATGTGTCAATTTCTCATTAAATTGCACTTAAAATGTTTTAAACCATGGTAGAAGAAACGCTTTATAAAAATTAAATTTAACATAATTGATGTGCATAAAGAATGCAGACATCAAGAATTAGGTAGCATCAGAATAAGAGGTGGAGAGTGCTCCCTCTAGCGTTCATTGTTTTAATGTCACAAGAACTATTCCTAAATTCCAGTGTTTACATTGGTAAAATCTTTATTTATAGAGACAACAAATTCATACTAACCACCTGATTTTTAACCTGCAGTAATACAATATTAAATAATGATAGGCAGTATGTCACTTAACCTACAGTTTTTTTTTGTACAAGCATGAAATACAAAATGCATCTATTTTGCACCTATGCAAGATTTTTTTTTTTTTTTTTACATCTAAATAAAACAAAGCACATAGATTGGAAGGAACTATTCGCAGTCATAGAAAAACAGCAGTAGAAAATAATAGTAGTTTTCTTACTGGAGAAACATTATTGCACTGATCTGAAGAACACAGATTTAAATCAAGGAGATTAAATCCAAGATCTTCCTGGCCACGATTTGTTCACATGAACTAGGCTGAATTTTTATTCAAATGTGAGTGAGGATGAAATACTTCTCATGTTAAAAAATTAAAAAATCAGTACGAGTCAATGTAAATTGTTTAATCTTTTCTTTGTAATCTGAGAAGTGGCCAATAAAAAGAATCTCCTTAAGATTTTAAAGATTACATACTATACCAATTTCCCTTCTCCGGTTCAAACATTATTTCTTTGATTTGGACACAGTATCCCTTGACTAGGCAAGTGTGTTAATGTTAAGCAAAATTCATTGACTTCATTTCTACATGTTTTGTACTAGCAAAGCCGATATAAATGCATTAGGAATCTTTGTGTCTCTGATGATTTTAGCCCTTCATTTATGGATTTTACATAGTTATGTTTTAATAAAGCTTTGGAAAAAAAATAATACAAATACAAAATTCTAAGAAATTTTCACAACATCAATATATATAAAACAAGATTCTTTTTCAATAAGTTTTAATAAGACCAAATGATCACAAATGATCACGCTAATCAAACCATGTATATGTATAATTATTGTCATAGTCATTTAATAAGTTAGACCTTATTTTGAATCAAAGATTGATAAAAAGCTTGATAGACCATGATACTCAAGCATAGGTCTATGTAATATGTCATTTGCTTTTACTTTATTGTTTAAAATGTAGTTAATGCAGAAGTACTCTGTGTTAAAATTTATACAAACAGCTCTTGTTTTTTTCTCAAAGTAGGTTGATCTTTCTGTCTTTAGTACATCACACTTCTAGAAAGAATGTAAAATCTGTAACCTTTTTTGTCTCACACCCATATTTATAAGGCTGGTTAGGACTATCAAAATAGTGAAAAATTTTGTGGTGGTGCACCGCAAAGTCATTCATCTCAGACTTGTCTACAAAGTAGTTTAACATCTACTTAGCAATTTCTTTTTCTGGCCTACATAGGTTTTATGGGTCAAATTAGCAATTCTGAAATAAATGCGGTGTATAGAGCCTGTGTAAGAAGAGAGTGCTGTGCATTTTCCTTACGATGAAGGTACGCTTTCCTTCCTTCCCTCTGCATTCTCTTTTTTTCTTAAACACACACACACACACACACACACACACACACACAGTATTAGAAGTACGGCTATGTATTTGATCGCTCTTGTCCTCTTCACCTGGAATTGAATTCTCCTAGGTAGGCGAGGTACTGTGAAGGGGAAGAATAGTTTGCCCACCCCTGCAGAGATGCTACAATCTACAGAAACTTCCAAGGAACCGGCATATATCAGAACTGCAAAGGCGAGTATCCGAGTCTCCCTTGAGGAGAGAAATTGGATGAAAACACGCTCGGAAAAAGGAAGCAGCACAATCAGCAAAGGAATAGAAGAGTGTTTGTGCTATTTTACACTTCCCTGCAGAACATCAATATTTTATAGGCTTCTCCGTTGGGAAATGACAGAAGATTCTATCTCCACTAAGTAAAAACATGCATCGCTCTCTTTGAGAAATTGCCTATTTTCTTCTAGATGATGGGAAAAATTACTAATGCTTGCATTTTTCAAGGAAAGTCTTTCTTATTTCCTTTTCTTGCTTTATTTTGCCTACTTCTGAGAAAAACTATCAAAGCAAGGCAGAAAAGGGACTGAATGATATGGATTACTTGTGGTTCATTACTGTGCTTACATGTGTTCTGTACGAAAACAAATTGAACTAAAAACAATTTCATATTTTTCTAATTGGAAAAGTGACATGTTTCAATGAATGAATTTGCAACTTCAAAGTAATAGAAGCCATTGTATTTCTGCATCTAGATGTTTTCATTTCTAAAAATAAATCAAAATACATTAAGCTTGTCAGCAGATTCCTTGGAGTTATTAATTTTATGCCTCATTAATAATTTTTAAAAGTCAACAAAATTGTTAACATACCTCAAAAATAAGGCAGTAAAGGAATCGTACAAAATTCAAAAAGAAATAGGCATTTATTTAATAAGAGGCTAGTCTAAGAATAATAAATATAAAGGATATTGAATCACAACATCATTTGCCCGTGCACTGGCAAAATAAATTTTGCTGAATTCTTTATTTAGAAAGCACCCTGCATCTATTTATGAACTCATGGAATTTCAAGGCATTCTCTCATTTTGTCTTTTTATACCCTGAATCTATTGACAGGCTTTCTCTTGAAAAGTTTATCTGAACTTATTCTAAGGATGTTATGCATTCAGGGAAACGGGAGGAATTGGAGAAATGTCATGTATTCAAACTTTCAGGGGATACGTTTAGGTTATTTTCCAAAGTGAAAGTACTCTACATCAGCCATTGAAAGGGTTTATAATGTTACCCAATACATATTGGAAGGAAACAAAGCTACTTCCTGCAACATAAGCCTAGCCTGGCCATTTCATTTCTAGGGGAACGCAGCCAGTTTCATGATTTGAAACTTAATGGGTCTTTCTTTGCAAGATTTTAATACTTCAGAAAAAATTTAACAGTAATGAAACAAATTCCTGCTTATTCCTGTATCATTTTCACAAAGGTACTTATTTTTCTGCTGCTGTAACTGAATACCATTTATAGGAATAATTATAAGCAGTAGCATTGTGTTTAGGTTATAGTTATGGGCCCCATAAAGCCCAAAACCAAAGGGCCACATATATCCCCTATATGACTCCATCCCAAAAGAAAAGCTAGTGAATAAAGTCTTAAAATCAGTTGTTCTAACTCTGTGGGAGGTAAGGATATTCGTTCATGCCAAATTTCCCTCAGTGAAGACACCTGGAGTCCCAGACAACTATAGACCAATTAGTTTCATTTTTAGCCACATACTAGGCCAGTTATTTAAATACAAGGTGATCACAGCTGGCGTTTTGCCGTGATTTTTGTAGGACAGCATAACAAGAAATACAAAAATGATAATTTTACCAATTTATTCAATAATTTTTATGTGATGGTACATTTTAAAACATTCATTACACAGTGCAGTGTTCTAATAAGGACAATAGTATCACGTCTCGCTCCAGATTCTTTTTCATTATCATCTTCCTGTTAACAAACACACTTTACACTGTTGTGTTCACGTTTCCTTCTTTCGGTGGGTGGGATAATTTCGATAAATGTCTACTCACTAAACTTAATATGAAGACATCCATGATGTAGGTTTTGTTTGGTGTTCTACTGTCTTGTATTTTTACATTGTTTGGTCTATTAGACATAGCCTAAATTGTAAATTAGTTTTGAACAATTTTTTTTGAATAATTAACAAAGGATTTCTATATGTCTTAGTGCAGAAAGTGCAGAGGTATTTTAAAATAATTTATTTTCCTTTTTTGTTTGATTACAGGACAGCTTGTTCAGCTGCCAACAACTCTCATAGAATTATTGTCATCCCTGGCGGCTTTGTAATATTTTAAGTTTAAGCCCTTCTTTCAAATTCTGTCAATTTCTATCATGAATAGTTTGCAATAACGAGAGTCTTTTGCCTTTCTATTTCATAATACGGATTTTTCCTCTCAAATATGCTAAGGTCTCTCCTTTTTTCATGTTGTTTGTTTTTTTGTTTGCTTGATTTGTTTTGCAGAACTTTCGGTATTTCCCATTCAGTCTCGAGTGTCCCAAATGTGTCTGTTTTGTGTTGTAAAGGAATATCACTGAGTTCTTTCACTTTGGAATATCACTGAGAACTATCGAAAGTTATATCCAGTTACATACTATAAAGATTTTTGTAGAATGTAGCAAAGAATTGAGGTTATTTTCTACCAGTAAAATAGATACTAACTAGTAAAGGAAAATCATCAAAGCTTACTACTAGATTTCTTTAAATACTTACAGTAAAGTTGAATACAGTATTCTCAATGAACAGATATGTACAAAATAGTCAATATAACAAAATACACAGAATATGGATGTTGGAGAGACACTTGAGACATTCAGTATGTAAGCAAATGCAATGCCCAGGTGATGCTGGGTTAAAATTAATTTATTAAAAAGCTAGTTCTCAAAAATGGCCATATTTTGCTATCATCTATCTACATCTTTATCTCCAAAAACTACTTAATACTTTTATCTATTTATCTATCATATATCTATATATCTATCATTTTTCTTATTTATGAAATTTCAAATTCACTGTCATAAATCTGCCATAATTGTGCTCTTTTTACTTATATAGCATATTTATTTTTTCTCTGTTTATGTCTACGTAGCTTAACTCCACATTGAAATCAATTAAAACTTAATCTTAATAATATTTCTTCTATTGATACTATTCCCAGTAGATTAGTCAGAATTCATGCTTTGTATATCAGTAACCGCATTATCCAAAATACATTGCATTATATTGTTAACTATGCAATTACACATTCATTTATACAACATATACTAGTAAAATATATCAGAATACAACTACATAATATACTTTATTATTAATTTTCTTCATTTGGCTTTCCTAATGATGTGACTGGGGATTAGCTATCAGAGATTCATTTAAGCCCTTCTCTAAGAATAGAATATACTTGTCCTCTGAGTGTTCATCCCATGTCAGCCTATTGCTTAGCAGTGTGTAAATGAAATAATTATTTTTAATACATATGGAGTTAATTTGCATTCTAATATATGTAAATTTGCAATGCCAACATATAAAAACTTTATTCATATGGTTTACTCTACCAGCATGCACTTAACTAGAAAATGACTCTCAATTAGTCATAGTAGAATGAATGAGATAGAAATAATATGAGGATACAACTGGCAGAATTAGAATATAGAAAAAATATGTACTCTACCCTCAACCATCGAATCAATTTCACTATTTAAAGCTGTACTCAAAAGAAATCAAGTATTACTAATAGAGTGAATATGTGACCTTTAAAATTATCTCATGTAAGCAAATTCTTTTTTTTTTTTTTTTTTTTTTTTTTTTTTTTTTTTTGTGGTTTTCGTTTTTATCGGTACCAGGGATCGAACTCATGACTCCCTGCTTGCAAGGCAGGTGCTTATGCCGCTGAGCTAAATCCCTAGCCCCTGTAAGCAAATTCTTAGTATTCCCATTAATTAGTTTAAATTGTATATTCATCATTATGTATCATACATTATTAAAAATAAGATCTTTCTTATCCATATTACAAATATTTTCTAATGCAAAAGGAACTGTGCAGAATAATGTGTCATGTTTATTATATTAGTCTTGGCAAATATTTTCTTTTTAAGAAAATAGATGCTTCCGAGGGTGCCTTTGCCTACTGTTTAATTAATCAATCTAAATTCTAAATAATTTTGTAAAATTCAAAATAATATAGTGCCATTTTCAGATATCAATCCAAAAGTTTTGTACTTTTAACTTACTCATTAATGAATAGTAATGTGCATGTTAAATCAAATATTTCACATTGAATGTTAAATGAAAATAACTTAAAACAGTTCTTAGTGGATAATTTTGTGCTTGTTGTACTTTATCATCTAGCAATTCGTGATCAGTGTTTTCTGAGAGCTTTTTCTGGCACATCAAGGACTATTCATTTAATCACCCACCAATTCAGAAAGAGATAAATTCTGGTTCAGCTCCATTTCCTGGGTCAGGAAGATGAGGATCAGAAGAGTTACAAATATTTTAATAGTATAACAGAAAATGAGGCCCCCCAAAGCCAACATACTTCGGTTTCTTATTTGCCTGTATAATAGATTCTATTCCATTTCTGGTTTAGCCCGTCTCTTAGAAATAGCTGGTCATCATGATGCACAATGTATAAACCAATCCCCACTGACAAGCCATTCTGCTTCTGTATTTCCTGCTTGCTTATCCCATGTGAGCCCTAGACCATCAGAGATCAGGGCCTAGCACTCTGGGAATGACTCTAATCAATGCCTGTTGGCATAAATACATTTGTTTCCAAATTCTGAATATCACCCTGATGTTTTTGCTTGTTGTTGCAATAGATTTTAGACAGTGGTAAAAATTTTAGATCAGGACTCATATTCCTGTTGGCTTTGCAGCTGTTTCCTGTCTACATTCGACAAAAGGAGTAGGATTCATTGCCTATAAGGTACACTGCTATTTGGTTTACTCAAAAAGACATTAATAAATATCTCATGCAGTCCTTTCAAACAGAAGTGACAGAAGTCCTATTAAAGTTCAGAGTGAAATATTTAAGCATTTTTTAGAAGTCATATGTATGTAACTGTGGCATATTTAATTGTCTAATTTAGCCACCAAATGATCTACAGTCAGGATGGTTTGGATTTTCATGGATCTAGGTTTCTACACATCCTTTTCACTATTCATTATTATATTAATTGTGTAAGTAATATATGCAGATTTATAAACTGAGTCAATGTATATTGATTTAACTATGATATGCCAATTTAAAAACTGTTATCTATAAAAATATCTTTTGTTTATGCATAACATAGTTTTAACAATATCAGGATATATTTTAATAAATAATAAAATGATGAGATGATAAGATTAATAGCATAATTAACATTTAAAATAGAATTTATCGGGGCTGGGGATTTAGCCCAGTGGCATAAGCGCTTGCCTTGCAAGCAGGCAGTCGTGAGTCAATCCCCGGTACCAATAAAAAAAGGAAAAAGACAAAAAAAAAAGTTAAAATACAATTTATCAAAATTTATGAAGTTGCTTTTATCATACTCTAAAATATCTTTTACTAAGAATAATAACTCTAATAATAGTTATAACGTTTCCATTTGTATATATGGTTCTAAAATTTTAATGAATATTATCTGATTTAATTTTCCCTAATGAAAATGACGATTCTGGTCTATTGGTACCATGGCATAAAAGATGAGAGAATCTAGAGACAATGATATCTTGTAACTCTGGCAGGTTACACAGAAAGTGAGAGAGATTTTCAACCGTGTAATCTATGTTCATAAGAACTAAAGCTCATAGCTATTGTATTAGCTAATATTTAGTAGTTAGCACATAGTACATTGCCATGTTTTTAAAAACTGATCACAAAACGATAATTATAATTATGATTATATCTAATTTGTTTTTGCATCCAGTTAGCACAAAGTCTATCCAAAACAAAATATGTTATTTGGAGAAGTACTGCAAGTTTCTTGTAAATAGCAACCAAAAACCATCTGTTTTAGCAAGCTATTTACCAGCATAAATAAAAAATATAACAAGTAAACTTGTTAATTCTCTGAGGTGTAAAATATCAAAACATTAATAGATACACCTGAATTACAACAAAATATGAGTTTGAATCAACTTATTTTTAACCAATATAACATAAGTCTTTTTGTAAAAGAACTTTTGCAGCTGACTTTGAATAATTTTAAAAGCAAAAATCATTTCTATGCCAAATCTCTGCAACTATTTCAATATAATTATTTGTCACTTCTTATTATTTATTAAGTTCTTGAAGTAAATGTAGGTAGCATACATAAAACTTATACCACCAGTTCTGATACCTTGCACATAGGATTTTGGTTCAGTATATAAATGAGGCTTTATTTTATGTGATTGTCCAAATGTTTTTTGGGTTTTTGTTGTTGTTGTTGTTTTTTACTGGGGACAGAATTCATGGTCTTGTGCTTTCCAGGCAGGCACTTATGCCACTGAACTAAATCCCCAGTGCTGTCCAAATGTTTTCTAAAAATAAAATTATACTTATCAATTATTCTTGTCTCTCTTTTCATTTTGTTATTTTTCTAAAGTTAATATTTGCCTAATTTTATTTTGATTAGCTGAAAGAAAACAAAACAAAACAACAATGAAAAAGATACCAGTGTACTCTCTGTCGCATTCTCCAAGTTCTAAGGACCATTGCAATAGACTTCCCAAGCATCTAGCTCTTAAGTTTCTGTTTACCTGCTCCTATTTCAGCCAGGATAGAATGATGGATTTGCTTTTCTCTCAGGACAACTCTCAGTTTCAATTTTGCTGAGAAATTCCTGGTCCCTTTCTGTAGTTCTTTTTTCCAGCATAAGAAACACAGTGCCTTTTAAAATCTGTGTTTATTCTTTATAGAGATGAAAACGAATTTATAATGTTTTTCCTAAACAACATACAAATAGATATACTGGTTCTCTACAGTTCTGTTTTCTCTCTTTCCCGTGGACTCCACAGTAGCTGATAGAAATACATAGAAATTCTGTTGTAGATGCTGTAAATGAGAACAGGTTCTTTCTATTAGATTTGTTCTTTACAAGTTTCTTTTGGTTCATAAACTTCTGCAATTTCAAATACTAAGCGTTGATAATGAATGATTAATCTTCATTAAGTAAGAAAAATGTATTACAGTGTAAAGCCAAACTTTGCTCACCTGTCACTTTCTGGAATCCTTAGTTATTTGTAGTCTTTGTAGACAGAGTTTCTAATTTTGCTGCACATTATAATCACCATAACTTTTATTTTCTAATTTCTTGAAACTTATCATTCCTTTTTTGGAGTTCTTCATTGATATTCACATTTCTGAAAATACTCATTTTTTACAGTGTGATATTTCCAAGATGGTTTTCTGCGTATATTTCATTGTTAAGTATATTTACACATTTATTCTTCTATTATAAGTGCTTTCACCATTTCTTCTGCATTGCACATAGATTTTCCTTAAATTATTTTGGTTAAAGTATTTTAAGATGAAAAATTTTCACAAATAGCTATCAATATTCATCCAGCTATTTCTGCTTTAAAAAGACTTTATGAATTTTCATTCTTCAAAGACTTTATAAAAAGACTTGTTGCAAGTTGTGATGGTCTGTGTACATGTTAATGTGTTCCTAAAAGTACACAGGTTTGACTGGAAATTTGGAACAATAGCAAATTCTTGATATAGATTATGCAGTAAACAGGTAGAAAACATGAGATTTTATGAAAACCATAAGTAGTTAGTGTAGAGTAGTAGATACTCTACTCAAAGGTGTTTAATTTCTGTATTAAACCATCACACTGGCCCCTTAATCAGGGGTATGATGCTGCTAACAATATTCCCAGAACTGGAGGGAGAAGAGAGCTAAATTTCCCTTGTACACTGAACTTGCTTCTGTTCAGTCTCTGTATTTTGGATGTGGAAAATCAGCACATCATTTGTTTGTGCTCAGGATTCACAAGTCTAGATGAGTTCATTTTCATCTCCTATAGATAATACAATTCTTCTTTCAGAAATGGAGATTTCTAGCACTAGAGAGGATTGAAGGGTATGTTGTTCATCTTCCTGGCTCTGTAAGAAAACATAGGAGATAATAAACTTAAAGGGTAGAAATATCTGAGGAAGTAAACTTACTCTGGCCCATGGTTTCAGAGGATTCATTCCCTTGGTCCTGGGCTGGTGATAAGAATGAAATCTTCTGCAGTGTAACTCATCTCATACAGCTCAGTCACCAAGAAAACGAGCTAGAAATTAAAGGGCTAGATCGGGTCCCCAAAAGTGTGCTCTAACCACCTCTCTGTATTAGTGTTTGCTAGAGGAAATAATTTAATATAAAACATACAACATCCTTTATTAGGTAGGCTTATAGGAAAAAATCTCATAGCCATCAATGAATGTAACTTGTTTTCTGCAGGCGGAAGGATCAGACTATCCAAGCAAAGGTGCAAACCGAGAGTTCACAGGGGAGTCCAACAAAACCTGTTTTGGGAGGCTAAAGAGTCTTCACTAGAACCTTGAAGGAACTGGAGATGAACATCCAAAGGCAGTCACAAAACTAGTGCTCTGAATTAAGACGGATGACTTCCCTCCTCTTCCTCTTTTTATTCCATCCAATCTTCAAGCCTGTTGGTTATTGTCACTCACACCAGGGGTGAGTCCTGCCTCCTAGTTTACAGCCTGCCTGTCAGTAACCCAGCAACACACCAGAGCTTTATTAACCTGCCATGTGCTTCTTCTTACATCAAGTTAACATATCACAATTAATAATTACACCCCCCTCAACTAAGCCCAACCTATGATTCCATTATCATCTAATAATGGATTAAATTATCAACACATTAATCCACTGATGAAGTTAGAGATGACGGTACAGTCACTTTCCAGACGCTCTGCTTCTGACCACAGCTGCATAGGCCACAACTCCAACATGAGCCTCTAGGGAAAAATAAAGATCTAACCATAACAGAAAATCTAACACCAACACTATATAGCAGCTTTCAAACTAACATATGGGTTTAGGTTGGTATCCAGTGCTACATCAAAGAAATAATGAAATATAATTTTAGCATGTTTATTTTTATGGAAGACCCATGAAAGCAAAAGTACCCTACAAAATTCATAGTGTCCTGCAAAGCCATTAGTCTACCACTGCTGCAGATCCTGAAAGAAACATTGTCCAGCACCCTGGACAAAAATTCCCCCAAATCTGATAAGCCAGAAGAGGGAGATACTAGTTTGCTGTTTTGACAGTGGTAACAAATAAAGCATAAAGGATTTACAGATTACCCAAGGTCCACCCAAGGTTACCCAGTAACAGATTCAGGATTAGCTCACATCTGCAGGTGCGTGGTGTTCTAAAAAGGCACTGCTGAGGCTGGATTGTGCCAACACAGCCTTACCAACAACCTTCTCCATTCTGATGAAAAGAGGAATGATTCTTGTGCTTTCCAAAGTTTCTGTGATATGAACTGGTGATTCTGGTGAAATATTTACTCCTTGGCAATTGAGATTAACTTTTCTCTATTGAGTTCTGTTAAGTTTATCTATCATCATATGCTCTAAATTATTATAATTTGTGTCTCGGGGTTTGAATGTAAAGAATGTTCATTAAAAGTAAGCATATATTTAAAGTTTGGATCTGATTTTGAGATAATAAAGTAAAACTTTTTTGAGACAATAGATAATATTCTCATGTAAACTAGTTTGCTTAAGGTAAAATGAATTGATTTGGAAAACTAAATTTTATAGGAGTATACTAAAATTTGTACACAAAGTTATATTTTATTATTAATGTTATATAAGTAGGTATAAAACCATATTATGAATGCCAAGTTAAACCATCTCTGGAGAGAACATTTAACATCCTATTTGAAAACATTCTGAAAGTGTTTTTTTACTTGAATTCATTATATTATCACATACCACACAAACCATGATTATATAGTTTTATTTAATTGCAGAGAGATGAGTGGATTTTAGAATGTAAACTATTTAGAAAGCATATTCCAGGTTGCTTTTCCTCTCTAGATATGCATTTAAAAGCTCAATTAAAGGGCTATTTATTCACTCAAAGTATAATTTATAAATTTATTTAGAACTACACATATCTCTGTTGCACAAAAGGATTTTGTTTTTTCCACTTTTTTAAACTCTGATAATTTGGAGTTAGAATACTTAATACAGGGAAACTGTTTTAGTGTCTAACACTGTCGTTAGAGTGTCTCCATGAAAAGGTAGCTAGACAATTTTTGAACATAGTAATCAAATACAAAATAAGTTGATAAATTTATGGGTGTATCAGGCAAATTGCCACAAATAATATCAGTGCAGTGCTTCTTTAGAGTTTAGTGAATTATGCACTTATTTATCTATATGTGTATGGGTACACATTTATGTACATACGTTAAATATTTTAAACACAAACACCTTATGAATTCATTCCAATTTTCTTGTTTTCACCACATTGAATTATTTCAGCTTGTATAGAGTTGAATGTGAACATGAGAACACACACACACACACATACACACACACACACTCACACAAATGGATCACAAACAAAACTTTAAGAAGACACCACACACCACAGCAGTCTTGAGTCTAAGTTAAAAATGTGAAAAAGGGTAATATTCTGTGCATTCTAAATTAAGTAGTATGTTAGTTACTCTGCTTGATACTGGTAGCAAACGCCCACAGCTTAAAAAAGGAAGATTCTATTTTGAATCACTATTTTTATAAGATTCAGTTTATGGTCAGGCTCCAAGGCAAGAAAGCTCTGGAAGAGATGATTTGCTGATGTCATGTCAGCAAGATGGCAGAGAGAGACAGGCAGAAACATGGAGAAAGCTACATTTTTCCAGGTCACAGCCCCAGATACTTGCTTGTAATCACGGCAAACCTCCCAGTAGGAAGTCAACTATGAGCTTGTTTCCAATGATGGCCCCAGAAGACTTTTGGGAAACAGCCTGTGTCTACATCATAAGATTCCAAGCCCTACCTCCAAAATACATGTCACCATCTTCTTTGAAAAATGCATTTAGTTCTTCTCTAAATTGCATTTAGCCCATCTCTAAAAATGGCCAGATTTTAACAGTTACCACTGCTAGCATATAATTGCACTGGGAAACAATCTCATTTGAAAAATAATGAAAAGGAGAGAATGGAGAAAATTAACTAAAACAAGGCAGACATGCAGATGTGAAACCATTAAATCCATTTCTCTGTGTCCAGAGCATGGTGCAAATTTTGACAAGATGTAAGGTCCCATTTGCCAGTTGCAGCCCTCGTGGACTTTGTCTTGCTGTGATTTTGCTCAACACCTACATCTTTCCTGAGAAGACATTCCATGCTTCAGGCTTCCTTAACTTCCTGGGCTCTCCACTACAGTTTGGCTTCACTCTCATATCCATATGTATTACCCTCTGAAAGCCTCCCTGACACCACAACTCTTGCATTGTGCATGCCCTTAAAACTACCACTGTAATCTACTGCTAGCTTGAGAAATAGTCAGACCCTCTTGGATCATGACTGCAGCTTCTCTCAGTGTCTGGATGTCTTAACTCCAAGAAGTGTTTCTTAGTTTGCCTTTGGCCTGCAAAAGGTAATGTCTTGCTTACCTCCAAGATACCACCAAAGAATCTTTGCTATTGTCATGATGAAAATATGTGGCATCTTTTTTTCTTGAATGCTAATCTTTTCAAAAAGAAGTCTTTTGGTCGTAGTTTTACAGGACCAAAATTATAAGCTCCTTCCTTTCTAGTTACCTATCAATTTTTTTCTATTTATTCAGCTCTGCTTCTTACCCCTGATTTTTCAGAGTAGACATGTATAAAATCAGGCAACAGTACTCAAGTAATAGTCTCAACATTGGGCTGCCTTGATTTTTCTCTCATTAGATTAATTAGGCTGATGCCCTGAGTTTCAGTATCTCATGATTCTCAGGACTTGGGCAAAATATAGAAAAAATTTTCAGCCAGAGAGTAATGTATATATTCTGTAGGTCAATGAAGTTCTTTCACCAAACTGAAATGTTCTGACGCATTCTTTCCTTATGTATATTTCTATCAGCATACTGATCTGAGCTCTGTCCAGAACTCCACCAAGCTCAGTTTATAGAACTGTAGAATTTCTCCAACGAGCACCACCAAAACTTCCCAAAATTCTCCTTCAATCCAGTTCAAGGTGGTTTTGAACCACAAGGCCAGGTATAGTCACAGTAATATCTCACTTCTTCCACCAAAATCTTAGTTAATCTCCTCATTGCTAGGGAAACAATTACGCAATATACAAATCTTAAAGCAAAAAAGATTATTTTGGCTCATAATTTTTAGAAAATACAGTCCATAGTCAGCTGTCACCAAGATAAGAAGTGCATGTTGGAATAGTCTAGCTGGTGAAAGACGCTCAATTCATGATGATCAGGAAGTAGACAGAGAAAGGAGGCTCTGATGGGGGACATGCACTTCAAGGTGAGGACTCCAGTGACCTGCTACTAACCAGGACTTAATTTCTAATGGCAAGTTAGCTATGAACTTGGTAGTTTCAAAAACCACTGGTGAATGCAACACTCATGAGCCAATCATGTTCCTAAGAGAGGGGACCTTTAGGGAACACTTCAGATCTAAACTATATGTAGAAGAACTGTTTAAATCTGAAGTCTTATTCATTTATTTGCTATTATTTGGTATCAAACTCAAATGAATGTGCAAACAAGTATAGATCTAGAAGGAAAAAATGCATATATTTTCAAAAATAAGTTTTCGTATTTATTCCCATCTTAAAATTTTAAATTTCATGAAAAAGTTCATTAATAAATATAAAAAAAAATCAGGACTATATGTAGGGAAGGACTATCAATCTTATTTTGCATATTTGCTGTGTATAGTGAAAATCCCTAAAACTTGTCAAAAATCTTATACATTTACATGGCATAGTAATAAGAGGTATGATTTTTATAAGGAATAAAAAAAGAGCCTGTTTATATTTCATTTGGAAAGATATTTTTAAAAAATTAATTTTAGATTATGATGAAAACAAGGCAAAATAAAATTCTATTACTTTTTTAATACTGAATAACAATAAAGCAAGTTATTCTTGTCTATTGAAGAATCCTGAGTCATTTTACAAGCTTTTATAAAAGTTCTGTTTTTTAAAAAAAAATAAGAGATCTTGAGGGGACCAATAAAAGCTAGAGTTGTCTTCCTTTCTGTGCTTTAACATCTAATTATCAACTATGTAATAAAAAATAAAGTTAGATTACATTTTTTTTTACTTGTTAGAGTATTGTTTATTTTTATGTCATTATTGGTCCTTTACAAAGAAAAAAATCTTGAACTTTCATTCATTTTTTCACACATTTTTTCTTGTAAATAGGTATGGTTTTTACAAAGACAAGTGACAAATGTATGTAAAATATATTTTCACTTGCTATAATCTGTCTTTTTCAGGTTGGAAATGTCTGAAAGTTTGATATACTGAAACTCTAGGTTAACCAACTTGCTTTGTGGGTTGAAGTGGAGACTTCATCTAAGAATACTATAAATCACAAGAAACAAAATTATTTTTAAAAAGGCACTGCTCTTGTGCTTGTAAAATATGATAAATTTTCTTCTTCAATGATCATTTTTCAGAAACACTTAACATTTTTTCTTGAAAAATAGATATATAATAAAGAAAAATAAATGGACTTCAAAGTTGGAAATTAAAATTTTACGATTGAAGTAGATGGTTCACCCTCACACATTATATGTACATAAATTATACATGTACTTCTTACCTCAGGTTGTAACATCAAAGTACCATATGCTGAATGGCTCATAAACAATAGAAACTTATTTCTCACAGGGAGAATCAAAGCACAAGATGAGTGTGGTGACATCACCAAGTTCTCTGGAGCACAGGATGAGTGACATTACCAAGTTCTCAGGAGGGCTGCCATCTAGGTGGCACACTATATTTTCATTATTTGCTTACATGTTCAAAAGAGACTGAGAGAAACTTTTAAAGTTTCCTAGTAAGGACATTGACTCCATGCCTGAAGATTAAGTAGTCATGATGAAAGCATTTCACACAGGACCTCTTCCTAAGGCCATCACATGGGAGATTAAGAATTCAACGTATGAACTGAGAAGAGGAGAAACAAACCTTCGGTCCAGTGTATTGCATATCAATATTTATAGATAGATAGATAGATAGATAGATAGATAGATAGATAGACAGATAGATAGACAGACATCAGAACTAGAGCTAGAGTTAGAGCCATAGCTAGAGCCAGATATAGACAAGAATATATAGATATAGATATATAGATATAGGTGTATGATGTAGATATATATGATAAATTATACTTGTCAGGTTGCAATTGTTCATTTACAGTTTAATTTTAGAAAGTTTACTTTTCTGAATGGGCTTATCCTTACCAGAGAAAAATAAAGCAAAATAAAACATGAATTAACATTTTAACCTGCATTTTGACTCAGAATTTCTGCCTAAAATAATGATGGCCTCATTATAGTGTATTTGTTAGCAAATGTAGCTTCTAAATATGCATCACGATGATCAAATACATGTTTTTAACAAATTGTCCCCTAGAGAAAATATAAGCAAATATCAGCCATGGGATAAGACACACTCTTTTGTTTAAAATTTGATGCCAGCTACGTCTTTGGTAGCAAATTCACAGCTTTTCTTTTCCTCTATTTTTGTAACAGGTGTCCATCAAAGTGACCACCCTCAGGGCTGTGCAGACCAAATGAGGTCATGTAAGAGAAGGGCTTAGAAAAAAAGCAACCATCACCCTAGAACTAAATGAAAGTCCAATTTCTGTGATGTAATAATTATTGAGATAAGTGGAACTTGGTTATTCATCTCTAATTTAGACACCGCCTCCTGCGCCCTGCTTTTTAATGTGAAGAATGTGATTGAGAACACTGAATGCCATATTCTCCTGAGAATCTGGAATAACACAGCAAACAGTGTTTACAGCTCTTGCTTGTTCAACATGATTTGCTGGTACTGAGTTTTTCAAATCACCAACAAGCCGCAATGTACATTTTATTTTTAACAAATTTGTTTTTTTCACTCCTCAACCCTGAACACCAAATGTGATCTAACTGTGTTAATTTAGTTTCAGAATGAATTTTAGCTGATGATATTTTTATAATAATGGAAGATTATAGCATCTCATAATTATCATTATAGCACAAAAAGAATTACGAAGTTGAAGTCATATGCTCTTTTTAAAGATAATCTTATTCTATGCCCAATATTTTGTATTAAAATAAGAAAAAAAAACATAAAAAATCCCAAGGAAATAAATATCCAGGAAACAATACAGCAATTTTTATCAAGAAAACTTAAGTTTATAGCATTTCTATTATATTTGTAATGGATATTCTCAAGCAAAAACCATCTGAATTGCTAACTAT
The DNA here is from genome assembly GCF_034190915.1 of Cavia porcellus. Lineage (NCBI taxonomy): Eukaryota > Metazoa > Chordata > Mammalia > Rodentia > Caviidae > Cavia > Cavia porcellus. The sequence goes on along the minus strand of NW_026947494.1, from coordinate 16,326,194 downwards.
CATTCATAGCTTACAAAATAACCTCAAATTACTATACAAAAACAAAACAAAAATATTCTTAAATATTTTCATTATTAGACTCTTCAGCCTTTGTAAATTGGAAATCAAATGATATAATCTATATACTTAAAGAAACTCACTAAAACTATGTACTGAAAATTTATGTACAAAGAGAAATCTTATTTTTTCCTCATATAGTGCTTTTTCAAGGTTTAATTTTTTTTTTTTTTTTTTTGAACTGGTGATCGAACTCATGACCTCGCACCTGCCAGACAGATGCTTATGCTACTGAGCTAAATCCCCAATCGCTTCCGGGCTTAATTTCTAATACAGTGTGTATATTTCACAAACGTATCACTGTTTACTTTTTACCTCCCATTATAAGTCAAGTAATCCACCTGCTATTAATTGACCCTGTAATTATTTATTTGTTCTTTAGGTACATTTCTAAATTAACTTTAAGTTTCTTCATGGTGTAAATATTTGACATTATTATAATATTATTTATACCAATATTAAAATTATAGTCTTTCATATTAATCTCTTATACCGAATATTTTACCAGCTGTTCAAGTAATATCAGTCCATTTTTATTTATATTTATATTGAGACAGCCTTTTTTGTACATAATTTAGTAAATGAAATATAACTAAAATCTGACTTTCCTTTTAGTGAACAATTTAAATGAATTTTTATCTCTATTGCACTCTTTATTAAGTCACATTGCATTTTTCTATTTATAACTATTTTTATTTTGTATTATTTCTCATCAATTTTCTTCTGTTCTCTGTTTTCATTGTGTTTTAATTAGATTTAAAGTTAAAAATTAAAAGCTTTCCTAAAAAGAATAATACATTTTTATGTATCCTGGAATAGTACATCATTTATTAGTTTAATTAATTTATTTTATTGGTACATTTTAGAGATACATAATGACCACATTCATCATAGGGAATTTGTACCAGCATAACTTGATTATCTTTTTTTTAAAATTTCTTACCTTCTCTTCAAGCCTTTTTCCCCCACTTATTTACGAAAGCTTTGTATCCATTTTTTCTTTCTTATCCCTCTCTGTGACCTGGCTTATTAATTATAACATGCTATCAATATTTATCAACTTTATTATAAATTATAAGATTTCTTACATTTTAAAATCACAAAATGTATTTTTGTATGCCTTTTTTCTAATAAATTTTACATTTTAAAGTTGTAAAATTGTTTTAATCCACTTAGTGTTTGTTATTATAAAAATACTGACTTGTCTTAGTTACCACTTATTAATAATATATTTTGTAGTTAAAAGTGCTATACTTCTCTTTAATCTTTATTCTGCAAAATCATTCAACCATTTTAAGTAATTTGTATTTTTAAAAATAAATTTGAGGTTGCTTTTTGATTTCTGTAAAACTTGCCATTTGGATTTGAGTATATACACATAGGAATTACACTATGTAATTCCTGAAATAAACTGAAGCTATAATTTGTTTTCTGTAGTAAAAAACATCTAATAATAATAAATATCTCCAAACATATGACTATTAGTAAAGTTTCTTTTGCAACTGGAATTAAATCAAAGTAGCTTAAATCCTGGAGCTATAAAATTAAATGGGTTCAATACACATGAAAATAAAACCAATATATCAAAATTGATAGCATACAGAAATGATAATTAATGATTGCATGATGAGCACCTAAATGGAGAAATTTCTCTGAGATACAAGATTTAAATACATAAGAAAACAAAGAACATGGCTAACCCACAGCTGCAGGAAGGAAAGGAAAAGTATAGTTTTATTTATAGTGGAAATAAAGAGAATAGAGAAAAATCTTAAAAAGATAACCGAGATATGTGTTCTGTTTTTGAACAGATAAATACAATTGGTATAAGTTTAACTTTATGAAGAAAAGGAGAAGCATCAACTAATTAAAAGCAGAAACAACATGGGAAATATTACAAGTAATGGCACAAAATTAAATACAATTTTCTGAAATTCCTATGAATCGTTGAACACCAACAAGCTCAGTTAAAAATGAATGCATTTCTTTATTCACATCATTATTTATTGTAATTTGATTGTTGAAACTATATAATTTCTACATATTTATAAAATTTTCCATTTTCTTTTTAAAATTTTATTTTAAAGAATAAAATTAAACATAACAAAACAGATGAGAAGAAAACTATGTAATTAACACAAATTTCAAAGAAAGACAACCTGAGATCTCCACTGTCTATCATACTGTCTCTAGTTTTCTTCCAAATAGTTGTTCATATCTTCACATACTATGAATCCAAACAAAACAAACTAGTATAAAACTCATCAGAACAGGATGATCAAGGCATTATAGGTCCTCAAAACCAGACAATAGGGAAGTCAACAATGGCTAACATAACATCTCTCATTCTTTTCAATATAGCTGTTCATGCTCTCATGTATGTTGAAATTAAACAATACAAACTAAACAATACAGACTAAAATCACTCTGAACAAAGAATAATACTATTGCTAGATTTCCAGCATGATGGAATCATCACTGGGAATCTTAGTGTCTCTTTTCTTCAAAGTAGCTGTTCATTTCGTCATGGATTATATAATCAGTTCTCGTAAACTGGTTAGAAGTTCTACACATGTATGAGTCTCTACATGTATAACTATCATTTCTGTATTAGAGGGGAAAAAACAAAACAAATTCCTAGAAAAACACGAAACAAAAAATACAAATAAACAACAATAGCAAAGAGCCCAAACACTGACAATATAGACCTTCCAAAAAAGATAGTTGGAGCATAAGGAGGATTGTTATTTTACACAATGATCTTCAAGAGTTCCTCAGATCAGCATACAATAATATGCACAACTGTTCCAATCCTATGAATGTTAACTATTTTGTTCTAAGAACTTATAGAAATTGTAGCACAATCCTCTTAGCGATACTAAGTGTATTTATATAACTTTAGAAATTTTTTCTTTTCCCTTCCTTTTCCTTTTTCCTCATTTTCCCTGAGGTATTAACTTTTCTCCTTTTGGCAGATTCTTATCCTTTCACTGTATTTACTATTTTAGTATCTTATGTACTCTTACCATTTCTTACTCTAGGGGGACTATAGGGCATTTACACATGTGAGTTTGATTTATTTCACTTATGAGTATGCTCTTGAGTTACTTATAAATATTTCATCCATTTACTTATAAATATTTCAATGTGATCATTCTTTATAGCTGAGTACTACATTTTATAAAAACACCACATCTTTTTATCCAATCCTCAGTTTATGGACATTTGTTTCCAAGTTCTGACTATTACAAATTGTGCTGCTATAAACATGGATGCCCATATATCACTGTGGTATGATGCTTTCAGTTTCTGGGAATATGCCTAGGAGTGAAATACCTGGATCAGATGGGATCTCCAATCCCAGCATTCTGAGAAATCTCAAGACAGACTTCCACAATGGTTGCACCAGTCTACACTCCCACCAACAGTGAAGGAGAGTTCCTTTTTCCCCACAGCTTCTCCAGCATTTGTTGTTATTTTCTTTATCCTAATCATTCTTTCTGGAGTGAGATGGAATCTCAGTGTTGTTTTAATTTGCATTTCTCTAATGACTAATATTGATGAACTTTTTTTTTTTCATGTATCTATTTTAATTTGTATTTCTTCATCTGAGAACTGTTTATTCATTTCAGATGCCCATTTTTAGAAAGGCTCTTTGAATTTTGGGGATCTGATTTTTTAAAAATTCTTTATATGTTCTAGACAGAAGTTCTTTGTCTGAAGGACACTTCACTAAAATTTTTTTCAAAATTTGTGGGTTTTCTTTTCACTATGCTGGAGATTTCTTTCAACATTCAAAAACTCTTTAATAGGATGTGATCCCAGTTATTGATTCTAGGAAGTATTTCCTGTGAAGTTTGATTCTTGTTCGTGAATTCTCTATCTACCCGTATGTCTTCAAGATTTTTGCCTACTTTGTCTTCCAGAAGACTTAGTGTTTCTGTGTTTATAGTTAGATCTTTGATCCATTTAGTATTTAGTTTAGTACATGGTAATAGGCATGGTTCTAGTTTTAGTTTTCAGCATATGGAGAGCCAATTGTTCTAGCACCATTTATTAAACAGACTATCCTTCTTCCAGTTAACTTGTTTGTCCCTCTATCAAAGATAAGGTGGCTGATTGTGTTTGTAGTTGTAGTTGTATCTTCTAATCTAATCCATTCATCTTCTGGTTTGTTTTTATTCCATTATTATGCTGAATTTATTATGGTAGCTTTGTAGTATAACCTAAAGTTAGGGATTGTGTTCTCTCGTGCCTTTCTTTTGTTGCTTAGGATTGCCTTTGCTATTCTAGGTCATTTCTGGTTCCAGATGAATTTTAGGAGTGATTTCTCTAGATCTGTGAGGTATGCTACTGGTACTTTGATTGGGATTGAATTAAATCTGTGTAATAGTTTGGGAGAATAGCCATTTTCACAATATTTGCTCTTTCTATCTATGAACAAGGGATGTCTTTCCAATTTCTGAGGTCCTCTTCAATTTCTTTTTCAGGCTATTATAATTTTCCCTGAAAAGATCTTTTACTTCTTTTGTTAGATTGACTCCTAAGTATTCCATTTTTTTGGATGCTGTGGTGCAGAGTGTGGCTTCTCTTATTTCTCTCTTAGTGGTTTTGTTGTTAATAAATAGGAATGCTATTGATTTTTGAATGTTGACTTTGCATCCAGCTACATTATTGAATGAATTTATTGTATTTAGGAGTCTTTCAATGGAATTTTTCGTGTCTTCTATGTAGGAGAATCATGTCATCTGCAAATAATGATAATTTAATATCTTCTTTCCCTATCCTTTCTCCTTTTCTCTCTCTTTTTTAATTGCTCTGGCTAGTATTTCTAGCACTATGTTGAATAGGAATGGTGATAAAGTACATCTTTGTCTGGTTCCTGATTTCAGGGTAAAGGCTTTCTCTTTTTGGCTGTTTAATATGATGCTGGCTGTTGGTTTGTCCTAGATGGCTTTTATCATATTGAGATAAAGACCATCCATTCCAATTTTCTGTGAGGTTCTTGTCATGAATAAGTGTTGGACCTTATCAAAAGCTTTTTTTTTTTTTTTTTTTTTTTTTTTGCATCTATAGGAATGAACATGTGGTTCTCTATTGATATCATGGATTATATTTATTGATTTGTGTATGTTGAACCATCCCTGCATTCTTGGGGTAAATCTCACTTGGTTACATTGCATAAGTTTCTTGTTAATTTGCTGCATTCTGTTTGCCAATAACTTACTGAGAATTTTTGTATCTATCGTTCATTCGGGAGATTGGCTTGTAATTCTCTTTATTGATTGCGTCTTTCTCAGGTTTTGATGTTAGAATAATATTTGCTTCCAGGTTTGAGTTAGGGAGAATTGCTTACCTTTCAATTTTATTGAAGAGTGTGAAGAGTGTCGGCATTAAGTCTTCTTTGAATTTCTTGTAGAATTCCACAGTGAATCCATCTGGACCTGGTCTTTCTTTGTTGGTAAGGATGTAATTACATTTTCAATTTCATTAATTGAAATTGGGTTATTCCACAGTTTTGTATCTTGACCCACCTTTGGTAATTCAAATGTTTCTAGGAATCTGTCCATTTTTTCTTGTAAAAAATATGGAATGCTTCACAAATTTGCAAGTCATCTTTGGGCCATACTAATTAATCTTCTCTGTATCAATCAATTTTAGTATATGTGATGCCAAAGTGAGCACAACTTTTCCATTTTCTATCTGCTATTGACTTTTTTTTAAATTTCTCTTGTGAAGGAAATTTGGTGTGATTTTTTTTCATAAAGTTGTTAAACTAGGTTTACAGTCCTAACATGGTATATCTTTAAGAATATTCTCTTCTCAATTTTTAAATATGTCTTGCTGCTGTTAGGTTAAATGTTTTCTGTTCTCATGCCCATTTGTTCTTGATAAGATATTGAACTCTATGACCTCATGTTTGTGAGGTAGGTGCTGTGCCACTGAGCGACAGCCCTGGCCTGTCCCATTTATTCTTTAGTGTTCATATCTACTATTTTTTAGTGATTTTTCTTTCCAATTATTTTATTATTATGACAGTGTAATATCTTAATATAATGTAATGACTATAATACAGTTTTTAATTCTTTCATATGTGTGTGTGTGTGTGCATACAGAATTATAATTTTTATACATCAATGGAAATTGCTTACTTTATAATTGTATGGTGTTCTTTCCTGTCTTTCTGTGTAGTTTTTTTTTTTTTGCATAAAATCTACTCTGAAATATTGGTAGATATACTTACATGCTCTTTTTGCTACTATTTGAAGAGAGTGTCATCCTCAACCCCTCACTTTCTCGTTATTTGTGTCTTTTAAATGTAATATGACTGTAATAGAAAGTATATATTCTTATTACATGTTTTAAAAATTCATTCATCTGTTCCATGAGTTGTAATAGACATTTTACAGCATTTATTTTTATGGTAATTATTAACAGAAAGGAATTTATCATTTAATCTTTTCTGCCTTACTTTTAATTTTCAGATCCTTTAATTTTCACATCCTATTGCTCTTCCTTTTCTTCATGTCTCTCTTTGAGTTTTGCTCTTTTCTTATTCAAGACTCTAGTCTCTTTATTATGTAAATTTTACATTGATACTTTCTTCCTAAGTACCAAGGGACTTTCTTAAAATGTCTTAAAAATATCCACATTAAACTACTTGCTATTCTGATTGCACACAAAAGTTATATTTTTATTTCCTCCCCAAAATGTGTTAAGGATATCATACTTTATACTTATTTGTAGGTAAATCTATTTAAATATTATATATTTATTTTAATAGACTTGTCTTTTAACTCATGTACTAAGACAAATTTACACACCACGGTTTCAATATTGTAAGGGTCCATAATTTTTTTATACTGTCACCTTTTCCAATGAGTTTTAAATGTTCATATCTATCATGTTGATCCTTTTCATCTACCAGTTGTTTCTTTTCAAGAAACACACTTTAGTGTTCTTTATAAGGCGCATCTAGTCTGTATAAATAACCTGTATATTTGTCCTTCTAGCCTAGCTAGAGGTTCTGGGGCATCATAAACTCTGATACTAATCCAAATTACTGTCTTTTTTCGAAACAACCTCCCAGTATCTAGAGTATGCCAGATCTAATCAACACTCAGATAAATGAGACCAAAATGAAGCTGTTTGGCAGCACCTTGAAAAGTTGACACTTCAGTGAGGTCAATCAATTTTCTCCATTCATTTCCTTCCTTTTAGTGAAGCTAGCACAGATTTATTTTTTTAACCTGATTTATCTGTTCTAACCTGGAGTAAAAGCTAAGTAAGCCTCAACTCTGTTTCAGCTTGCTATCTGTTCTGAGGAAATCCCCAGGCATCTAATATACAGAGGAATCCTTCAGCACTCTAAAAAAGTCAAGGCAGAAGCTAATTTCTAAGACAGGGGAAACAGTTGAAGAGTAAACCCAGGATTCAGCCCCTCTTCTCCCTAGAGAGAGAGAGCTGCCCTCTCCTCCTATTTCTCTAACACTGCACTGAGGAGGAAGAAACTGTCCCACCATTTTCACAGTGGCTGGTTTTACATTTCCCCATGGTATAAGAGCATCTCAAATAAATGTTACATTTCTTATAAAGGTAATTGATAAGTATATTTATTTAATTAGTTTATTCATAAGCAAGAGAGGCTGCTCTATCTACTTATTGGTACATCACAGAATTCTGAAGAGATTGATCATTCTTAAACCACATTAGTTATTTTTATGTTTGTTCAATGCTCCACAGTTTGCATTGGTTGAAGTAACTACTTGATTTTATACTCTTTTCTATGTGGCCATTTTGGTTCTAAATTAAGTTATCCTTCTTTATTGACTTTCTAACCGATTTTGATTAAATATGGACAGAACAATAATTTGAAAGTATTCTGATTTTAAATAGCATCTTTGTTTGGTAAAAGCCTCTGTTAACAGCAGGATGGATCTCCTTTATTTGTATTTCATGACTTATGACAGCTATTTCATTGAATTACTTAGGTTGTTTTTGGTTTCGTTAATTTATCTTATTCTTTTGAAGTTACATTTAAATGTTTTGATATTATAGCATTCCATTACATACCTCTTTAATTTGAAAAATGAGATTTCATAAAGTTTCTTATTTCAATTATTTTTTTAACATTCGACACTCTTGATAATTTTTTTTTTTTTTTTGTCTTTTTCCTTTTTATCGGTACCAGTGATCAAACTCACGACTGCGTGCTTGCAAAGCAGGCACTTATGCCACTGAGCTAAATCCCCAGCCCCAACATTTGACACTCTTAAAACCACTAATGAGCAGAAGAGATAACATAATTGACACAATATTATAATATGGCTATTATAAGAACTATCATGAATAAAACATTTGTTTTTATCTACTGAATTTTGTAACATTATAGTAGTAATATTTTTAAAAATAATCTTCAAATGCCAAAAAAACTGCACTTTAGATCAATATACAAACAAGTGTCCATGTGATTGTATGTATATATACTTATTTTTTGTGGTTTTTGTTTTATACTGTCTGGGTTTATTTATTCATTTATTTTTTGGTTTGATTTTTGGTAAACCATGAGTGAGAACTCTCACTACCAACTTGCTTTTTTTCAGAAAGTAAGGAAAACTGTATCAATAAAAACATAAAGTGAGTATTAGGTTTACAATACAGGTCTTAGGTAGATTAAAATGTTTATATAATTTCTGGTTCTAATATTTCAATAAATTTTGTTGAACATTTATTTTGAAATTAATTATTTTTTACTATGTTTCTTGTAAGGGGATATTATTATATAATATTTTGAATTATCCAAATGATAAAATATTAATCCATTAATCTGTGTGCATTCCCCAAGAAACAATTTTAAAATATTGAGTGAGGTTTAGAAAATCAAATAAATGATTCTCTCCCTTAGGAGTGCATTTAGAAATCATTTTTCATTAGAGTTGCTGAGATGTGAATCAGAGAATAGAAGTATGCATGTGAATGTTAAGTAACTGAAAAAAACATGTTTCCTTCATATGCCTTGTCTAAACTTAATAAGTTGCTTGATTTCCTAATAAATGGAATATTGATTTCAAACAGATAATTATATGTGAATAGTTACAACATGAATAAAACATAAATAAAATATATGAACATTTGACTCTACTTGAAATTATCAAGAAAATATAACTCACTACCACTGTGTTACTACAAATCAGATCGCTATTTGCAGCAGTAAGTTCCTTGAAAAGAAAAACAAGTATTATTTTTGTCCTAGATTTATCATACAGATATGAATTTTACAAGTACTGATACAAAGGTTACTATATATCATGCTGCACTGCGTGAGAAAGGGATCATGAAGCAGATATCTGGCTGGTATTTTACGCAGTAGTGCAAACGGGATGTTTTCACACTGAGATATTTTCTATGAAAAAAATATATGGTATTCTAGGATGATAAGTTCAGTAAAGTCAGAACAGCAAACTGTCCTAAACATATAATGTATGGTGGAGAGCTGGGAGGCTAGGAATAATCTGTGCAGTGTTGGGACCAGGCATAGGCAAACACAGAATATGTAAGTATAAGTGTTTTGAGGTGAGCACAGCCCTGCATGTTCCAGGACCAGAAAGCTCATGAGTTTGGAGCATTCATAGCAATGAGAAGAAGCAAAGCAGAGAAATAAGGCAAGTTGGCAGAACTACATCGGAAGGCTTAATAGGTCAAGAGAAAACGTGACCACGTCATTATTAGAACTATGAGCAGGCACAAAAAAAAAAAATATTTGAAGCAAAGATATTGTATGATATAGTTTATAATTTATAATATCACTGGAAAATAAAAGCAAATTAAGCTGGTAGGCAAATTATCTGAAGGATATGGGCCAATGAGGAGAGTGGAACTGAAGAGGTAATAAGTGATAGGAGTTTGGTCTGCTGTCTCACCACCAGTGAAAAAGGTTTTAAATGGATGTATGATTATTAGTTGACACAAACATGCATAAGAATTATAAGAAAAAAAATCAGAAACAAGACCTCACCTTTCTTACATGTTTTCTGTGTAATAACTGCATAGGTTCTTCATGTGAGGGGAAAAAAAGATGGAAATCGTGATTTTAAAGCAGGGGAACACGAATTCTTCACTCAGCATAGAAAAAACAAGAAATACAGATCACTTAAGGAAGCGTTTGTTCAATTACAAAAGTTTTGATGTGATGTAAAAATGTGAAATCTATCATTTATGTTATCATGAATAAATTTCTACAAATTTTCATTCCTGAATGCAATAAATCTACTTTGTATATCTGATAAAGATACCTTTGATTATCTATTTTCATCATTTTTTTCCTTTTTTTTTGGGGGGGGGGATACCGGAGATCAAACTCACAACCACACACTTGCAAGGCAGGCACTTATGCCGCAAAGCTAAATCCCCAGCCCATTTTTTTTTTTTCATTTCTTATAAATAACAATACACTTCATTTCAAAAATTCACAAACTAATTAGCATACAATGTGTTCTTGTTATAAGCACCTTCAGAATAGTATTGTCAGATAACTATTGTCAATGATATTGTCCTAGGTAAATATAAAACTCATATATTTACAAATTATATATTTTTTTTTATTTAAGAGGAAAAAGAGAAAAACACAAAACAAAACAAAGCAGTGTAAGGTTACACATAATACATAACTACAAAAAAAAACATAACAGTAAGAAATCACCTGTTAATAGATTACATAATATCATCTTGGAAATAGTTGCTCAAATCACAGTATCAAAGAATACAAAGTAGACATTCAAACGGAGAGACTGCAAACAGCTGTGTTCAATTGTTTTGACTGATTAGACTCTGTTCCATTCTGTGCGATAGTAGCAAGTTTGAAGGTATAGGCAACTAATTTGAAGGCAATAAGATTCACAAAGATGCCCATTCTGGTTTGACTATTGTCTCCTTTGGAAGTCCTGTAATGTTCACAATGCCTAAGTTTTATTGGTCTTGTTCTCCACTGTTTTGTCCGGCTTTATAATATCTAATGAGATGGACAATTCCTTTTAAGGAAACAAGAGACAATGTTGATAACCATTGTTGATGACCTTGTACTCTGTTCTACATCATGTGCTAAGGATCGCATTGAGATATTTATCAATAAATGGGCGCAGCTTGAGACCATACTCATAAGTGAAATAAATCAATCTCGCATGTATGAATACCGAATAGTTTCCCTAATGTAAGTAATGATTCAAATATATAAAAATATGTGATAATCATGATTCCCCATTATGTGGCCTTGAAGCCTTATAAAATTTTCACTTATTAATTAGAAAGGCTAATATATCCCAGTTTTTTCTCAGAATTTGTTCTGACAATAAATAAATTAGACATAAATGACACAATAATGAAAAGTCAGTGTCAATGAAGAATAAAATGTTCAGTGAGTGAAGAAAAGAAAACATCATTTTCAACATAGGAGACCGAACAACTGATTTTTGTGTGTGAGGTACTTGGTGTTTGTTTGATTTTTTTGACAGTGAGAGGTTTCTAGGAAAGCTGCTAGTAGGCATTTCAGAGATAAAGGGCTTAGCCTGGAACTGATGACCATGATTCAGCTATGCAGAAAAATTCTAGAGGCGACCGGAGATATGGAAAAGAGATTTTACTGATCACTAGATCTGAGACTGAAGTTTGCCACCTTGACATTCTTTAGGATTTTTTAGTTTTTAAACCCCAATTCTAATAATTGTTGGTTTTCAGGTAAAACAAACAAACAAACAAACAAACAAATTCCCGGACAACAGAAAAAGCTTATGCACATGTTGTATTTTTTAAAATTTTGTTTAGTTTATATCATAGCCACTTACCTTGTACACTTCGGCCACGTAAATTTTTATTTTATTTTATTTTATTTATTTATTTGTTTATTTATTTCTTTATTTATCTATTTATTTATTTTTGAGACAGAGTCGTGCTGTATAGTTGAGGCTGGTGTTGAACTCACTGCATAGATCAGGCTAAATTCAACTAGCTGTGATCTTCGTGCCTCAGCCTCTGGAGTGTTGAGATCACAGGCATGTGCCACCCACCTGGTGAATGAAAAAGCTTTAAGCATTTGTTTTATGCTATTCCATATTTGCCAAATCCCAAAGCACCCACCTGGGTTTTTCTAAGGCAGAGAATACTATACTGTTAAATTATTATTACAATGCAAGTATTTTCTCCTTTAAATTCTTCACATTTTGTCATTTTCTAATGAAAAACAATTATATTTATGACACAAAAAGAGGAATCCAAACTATTGAAGAAGATGAATCATTATTTTTCTAAAATGCTTTGTATGATTTATGCAACAAGTTTAGTAAAGATATTTTAAAGTATTTGCTGGTAAATTTAATGAATACATGAATTAATTCAAAAATGTTTGTGTATGATGATCTGCCTGTTATACTCACCACATTTTGACACTAAAGACTTTAATAACATTTTTGTCCACTATATTTGACTTTTATTGTGTCACGTATTGTAACTAACATGACATCAAAAAATTGATGTAACATTACCATCAATTACTTAAAATTAATCTTAGCCAAAGCAAATTGAGAAATCTTATATTTACATTACCTTTAAAATCTAATAAATAGTTGTAGTATTCCTATTTTCAATAAGATCTTTCTAGAGACTAGTGTTTATTAGAATGAAACATTGCAATGAAGATTCCTTGATAAATATAAGTAATTACAGGAAAAATATACTATTTAAATCTAAATGTATTTTGTTCAAATGTTCACTAACAATGATGTTAATGTGATATAAATTTGCTAAATGTCCCTTGCATAATAGAACCCTAAGTTATAGATATAATAGCTACACTGATCCCCACAAAAGCTAGTTGAGGAGATACTCTAAATATTACCAGTATGCAACTTTTACCATGAAATATAGGCAAGTCCTCTCTGACCAATTCATTTTAGACTTGGATTAGAGAACTTAATTATTATCCTGTGGAGTCAGATCTCTCTAGTGATGTAACAGCAGGAGGTTTTACTGAATTACAAGATGTCATATGTTTCAGAGCATCATTTCTAGATTGCATATGTTTAAACCCCTATTTACTTTTAGGCAACTTGATATTTAATATTTTGGTGTTACATTTTGATGTCTTAAACAAGAGCAATAATTCATTCTTATGAAGTATTTGACGGGATATAGGGATATAGAGAAGATTGTAATTACTGAAATGTGATCAGGGCCAATTACTAGGAGATATTACTGTTATTAGATTTTATCATTACAATATAAAGAAACCTAAAATTTATTTCATGTCTCTGAATGCCAGTCCCTATATTATTTTTTCATCTGATACCATGACAGCTAATTAATTTTTTTTTTGTCTTTTTCATTTTTATCGGTACCAGGGATCGAACTCACGACGGCCTGCTTGCAAGGCAGGTGCTTATGCCGCTGAGCTAAATCCCCAGCCCCCTAATTAAATTTTTTTAAAGAAACTGAGGCTCAGAATGACTAAGCCACTTTTCAAGGACTATATTACATAATTTAAAATTAAAGATTTTCTGCTACTGCATCATTATTTTTTCTCTATGTCATTTACTTTCCTAAAAGTGGCATATCAACTTATATTCATTCATTATTTTATTAAATCTTTCCTGGGTTGACCCCTTCCCGTCATGCACTCTTTCTCTAGGTAAAGGTTACCAACTTAGTCTCTTACTTCCTATTTCTTTCCATTACGTAGAATGAAAAAATTATATATGTTATCATCATTTTTGGCCTTATACAACAAGCCATATTAAATTTGAAGTGAAATTTAATAATAGAAGAGCAAGTAGAATTGCTTTAATGTTCATTTAGTTAGTTCTCTCAATTTTATGTTCCCTTAATCTATCTTAAGTTCCTCAAGCACAGCGCTCATGCCAGATGGATGTATTATTTGAGTGAAACAGAGATGCAGGAAGCAGGCAGATTTCTATAACTGGTTTAATTGCTTTCTGTGTGGGCTGCCTTGCTCTTCCCTCCTGAGAACCTGCTAACCTTGTCATGGAAAGCCAGATTCTTTTGTTTTCTCTTTTTGTCACAGAGCAGTGTTGAAGTTGCTTTCTGTGGTTTTTCAGTCATGACCACTTTACAGATTAAATCTCTGAGCAATGCATTAAAAAATTTAAAATAAGTATATTCATAGAGCATTGAATCAGTTCAAAAAGGGAATTTTTTGTCTATGTGTGTTTTACAAAAACTGAAAAGCTGTGCTTTTATCACATGATTATTATTCTGGTGCATAGTGACTGTTCATGCACCTTAAAACCAACTTCGAGGACAGCAGAATTGTTTTGAAAGACGTTACACTTAAAATGAGAAACATATATATGCTTGAATTTTAGTATGAAAGGTAAAGCAGTCAAAAAATTGAGTGACATTTTTTTCATTTATTAACTGGCTTAAATCTAAGCAGTATAGCAGCCCATTGGCTCTGCTATCAATTGAACAATTAAAATATGCTAAACACAACTGAGGAAATGAATATTTAATATTAACATTAAATTAAATATATATATATATATATATATATATATATATATATATTTTTTTTTTTTTTTTTTTTTTTTTTTGGTACTGGGGATTGAACTCACTACCTTGTGCTTTCCAGGCAGACACTTAAGCCACTGAGCTAAATCCCCAGCCCCTAATATATTTATTTTTGGTGGAGTTTGATTAGTACACATTTGCAGGGCATAATGATTACATTCACTGGAGAGAACTGATACATACACATCACACGTTTCCATTCTTTCCTCCCCTCACCTCTCTCTAACCCCTTTTGCTTTTCCAGCATCAAATTCATTGGTTTCATATCAATAATTACCATATACACAGATTAAAAACCAGATGAATAGGCTAAAGAAAATTAAAAACGTGTAAGACAATGATATTAAGTCATGGTACACTTTTAGATACCTATCCACAATAGATTATAAATACCTTTTATTTTCTCTTTTTTCTACTGTTCTGTTTGTTTCTATTATTTTTATCTCATATACTAAGAATATGAATATATATCCATATCCTATGAATATGAATGTATATTTATATATAATGCCTGTCTTATTTCACATATATATGAGAAAGAGACAGGGAGAGCGCAGGAGACAGTTTTTAGATAAGAGAAATTTGCTCTTTCAGGCATCAGTAGTCTTGTCAGTTGATTGTCAGCACATTGAAAGTTTACCAAACCCAGCGAGCCGCTGTATGTCCTACTCTGTATAAGCAAGAAAGTGGAAACATAAATTGTTTTCTTGCTTATTCTGCAATGCCCAGGATCCTAGTTAGCGTCAGGATTCTCAGAAGCCTGCCAGCTTAGCTCAAACAGGCCCCGTGATCCCCAGGCTGGCACAGTGCTTGTCATGAAGGTTTAAGAAATTATTCCAAATCAGCCTTTTGGGAGAGAGAGGTGGGCCAAAGGGGATCAGCACTTAGTTCAGGATTATTTAGAACAACTAAGGACAATTTCTCAGGCCTCTCACTAGGGATCTGGGCGTCTGTGCTCTTTTCTAGGTTTGTCAGAAGGTACTGATCTGCAAGAATTCTCTATCTTATAAACATCAATAGCGTGTGAAATAGGTCTGTTGGTGTTCTCTGGATTTCTTGGTTAAATTATAATGCAAGTTGCTTATGAATATTAAATCACAGACAAAAGTACAACATAATTTAATTTAATCAAACGAGTAATATAACCAGTATATAAATACCTTCAGCTTCTGACAAGTCCCACTACAAGTACTGTTTGAGAGGATGTGCCAAAACTGGAACCCTTGTGCGAGTTCGTAAGAATGTGAAATGTAGCTACTGTGGAAAGCCATATGGAATTTCCTCACACAAGTACAAACAGAAATATGATATGATCTCACATTCACTTCCGGGTCTATATTCAAAGACACGGGAGTCAGAGTCTTTAAATGGCACCGAGATTCTCATGTTCATTTTTACATTATTCACGGTAGCCAAGTCATCAGATGCTCCAAATAGCCAAGAGAGTGAATGAATAAAGAAAATGTGGTATACGGATCCTTCTTAGCTTGTACAGGATTAATTTCTAATAATCCATCACTATTTTAAAACACTGTGGAGTAAAAAAAAAGTACATTTAGCACACAGAACTTACCCCCTTGGCATCAGGCCTTGCTGTACATGTAGAGTATCTGATGTTGATTCTCATGACTGTGAGACTGAATGAAAGCTGAGTTTTGCTGACCGTAGAGTATGAATCATACTATATGTATCACTAAGGAGGGAAAGGTAAACATCAGATATCTCAAGGATTTTATCTACTGAATACATAGGACCATCATGTCATTGTAAAATTGAAAAATTAGAGAGATGTGCCATCATCAGATACCCAAGCAATGGAACAGAATTCAGCCTTTAAAAAGAGACTAGTGTCATAGGCAACATGAGTAAACACTGATGTTATGTGAGGTCAGAGAAGCTAATTACTGAAGAAAAAAATATGGCCTGGCTTGACTTACATAAAGTATCTACAATGGTCAAATTCAACAAAAAGAAAGTAGAATCTTTATGGGACTTACCAGAAACTAGGGGATGGTGTAAATGGAGGAATTATTCTTTGCATATAGCAGTTTAGTTAATGTAAAATGAGTTAATTTTACTTTTTTCTCTGTAGTAGTTTGTTGTTAAAATTTCTGCATTGTTCTTTTAAAATTTCTTGTAGCTAGTAATTTTTATGTTTAACTGCTTTCCCCAGAATACAATTTTAAAAGAAAAAAATAATTCTCTATAATTTCATTTTTTCATTTAAATTACTAAACAGTATATATAAATTGTATATTTTATATCAATTGTATATCAATTTCTTCCCATACCATTGGTACTTAACTTTTAATGAGGTTTAATCTAAATTTTATGCTCATTTTTCATTGCACAGTCTTGCTAGGTTGTGTAACACGGCAGACATTTTAATTTCTACACCATATTCCTTTTGGTAAAGTCATTGTTATCCTTACTCCAATCATGAAAAGCTATTACTCTTTTATCATAGCAGTTACACATTTTTATATTATTAATCATACTCAAGTGTATTTCTATTTCAAGATCACATTCTGTAATTATGTGATTTGCAAATTCTTTTCAATAAATCTTCAGTTTTCATTCGTCTTTAGGGAAAAAATAGATCAAAGAAAGCATTTTAGTTAAGTAAAAACTAAGTGTTAATACAGATGATATTGCAGTGCAGTAGTAAGTTATGACAGTTGTCAGCTAGAAGGCGTTCTGCGTCCTTGTGGATAGTAAAGGCAGCTAAAAAACTGAAACAAAACAAGGCCCGGGTGCTCAATATTCCACCTATTAGTGGCTCCAAAAATTATGTTAGCCATTTCCAAGAAAATCAGGGGTTCTGTCAGCCTTTGAAAGCTTTGCAAAACATTCCTGAAAAAAAAAAATCCTGTTTCTCTGATGTAGTTAACGTACTCCCACAGCATATGGACAGCTACATATTACGCTTAAGCTTTAATTTTTACACTTTCAATGACTGATGTTTGGATATAATTTTTGTTTGACCATTTCGTTTTCTAAATGGCCTCAATAGTGCTAACTCACAACATCCAAATGTAAAAAATGGCGGGGGGGGGGTAAAATACTTTTTGTTACTACACAAAGTTTAACACAAGGTCACTTTAGAATGCTAGGTACAGCACAGAAAAGGATACTGTTATCAAATTATAGCAAAGGAAATATTCTTAGAAAGGAGATTTAGATTGTGTCCAAGATGGCAAGTTAGGTAAACATTCCCTGGCCGCAACCACCCACTTTCCATAGAATGGTCCTGCTGAGTGTGTGTAATTTTTAATGAAAATGTTTCTGTTTCCATAGAAAACAATGGTTACTATAGCGTTGATTGGCAGGAAATGAATAACTTCAAAGAGAAATGGAAAATAAATGCTAAGTGTTTAGCAGTGGGTTCAAAGTGAAGTAAAACACAGGCCATAGGTATAGTACAACCTACAGCATTGTAATATACACATGAATGGCATTTGATTTTAAAGACCTGTAAAACCAGTGTTGCTTTTAATAGCTTATTAATAATGCTTGATCCCTGTAAAACTCAAAAATACAGGCCCGACTGCCTCGCTCACAGGTGTTCCTCTCTCACTGCCTTTCTCCAAGGTGGCGTTTGTCTGCTTCACCCTCCTGTAAGGCAGTGAAGAACCTGGAACATATTTTTCCATAGCGGGGCTGATCTTCCCATGAAAGTGCTAACACCTTCACCGGCACTGATGGAAGGGAGGAAAGGATGACAGTTTTCTTGTCTGTTTTCCCCTTCTATCTAAACTGTTCCTGCTGGCCATAAAATAATGTCATAAGGTATTAGTGTAGTGAATTCACTTACACAAAAGGCTACAGTCATCCCCACTCTTTCCACTGAAAGCAAATGTCTGCCCTGAGCTGGTCCATTTTTGTCAATAATTCTGCAGTGTTATTCTTGACAAAACAAAATGAAATAAATCCCCTTGAGGTACATTTTCTTCACATAGCCTACGCTTATCACATCCTCTAGAGCACTATCTCATGACCCCATTTTCATATAAATCGTACAATGAAAAACCTATCACGTCTGTGATCATATAGAAGTGTCTGTCTCCCTTTTCAGATTTTATACTTTGAAAGTAAAAATATACAGTATTGTCTACAGACATTTCCATATTATCTGATATCTAACTAGTGATTCATTTTAGGTACTGATCCACTTTGGGGGGATGAGTGAGCATGGTGTTGTCTTTCAGTTAAGGTATTTAGTATTCAATATCAATATGACTTGCAAAATGTTTAATGTTATCATGGCTTCAACTGAAATATTTTTCTTGTATTTTCTTTCATCTTTTCATTTTTAATGATTCTATTAGAATCTAACTTCCTCATAGGACCTGAACATAAAAAGGTAAGGTAAAATGCTTTCTTATATGTTAGTAAAATGTTTTGCTGACTAACTCTTTATGTCAAGGTCAGTCTTTTCTCTATTTATAGCTGATATTGAGTTTGGTTCTTCATTTGTTGAATGGACAGGCTGTTGGGTAATCCTCAGAGCTCAGCTTGATGCATTTCTGTTACTGGGGTTTCTGTGCATATTAATACACTTTATATGTATATTTTTCTTATATAAGAGTTGATTTTAAAGAACTTATTTTATTCACTTCTTCAAATTTCTTTATCTTATTCATATCCTGTTTGTTAAAATATAGTATTTCTCTGGTCCTCAGGTTTTAAATGACCAATAAATGTGGAGTGTATATAATTCATTACATAGAAAGTCCAACCAATGTTATTCTACGAGAAACTGTATAGGCTGGTGGAGAATAATTTTCCATAGTATATTTTGCAAAACAATCAATATAGTTCCTTTTTTTTTTGGCTCTAAAATCCTATCTCCTTACGCTATGTTAAATTTTTATCATAGAAATTGATAGACATATGTTATATCTCAGAAATTGTGCAGAGAAATTACAAACTATTCCATAAAGACAAATTATCTTTTTTTTTCAATTAACTTTTAAAACAGTACCTTAACTTGTCATTTTATGAATAGCTATGCATCCATAGCCTACAACTAACCAGAGCTTCTCTCTCCAAGGTTATTTTCATGCTTTGGATAATTATGTGACTAGTGGGCCAGTATATAGCTCAGCAGCACAAGCACCTGCCTGGCAAGTGCAAGGTCCTGGGTTCAATTCTGGTTAAAACAAAACAAAACAAAACAAAACAAACAAACAAACAAAAAAAACTGGATTGGAATTTTATGTATTAACATTTTAGTATATATCAGATAGATAATAAGACTTATCAGAAGATAATAAGTCTTCACAGCCAAAGATGTCTTCTACAAAATAACTACACTTTGTATCTATCAAGGAGCTATGGAGAGACATCGTTCTTATTTACAAAAGAAAGAAAAGAAATTAAGATGTTTCAGTCCTCCACATTGTATAATTACATAATCTTGAAAACTCATTTGAGCCCAGATTTACCTTGAGAACCTCTCTACTCAGGCATGGAGCAAAGGAAGTTCAAGGATTAATATTTAATGCACTTTGAACTCATCCGTCAATGTTGAATTAAATTGACAAATATATTTTTAAGAGATGCCACATTTTAAAACTAGCTATTTCCTTTGTGCTATTTCTTCCCCCATTTTGCAAAGACATCCACTTCGTGCCTTTAGCCATCAATCATGGAAACCACAGTCCTCTCTGGCTGAAAGAAAAACAATAAAAACACTTGAGATACTTTATAGAATTCAGATATTGGAACAATTGCACTGTCTTAGTGCCTTTTTTTTTTTTTTAAGTATCCATCTAGGAGACCGATTTAGATTCAGTGATTGGGGTCATAGCCTATGGCTCGCGGACTCTCTTTTCTCTCTTCTTTGTTTGCAGAGTCTTTAATGGTCAAGAATAATTCAGTGGTGTTTACTCCTTATTTGTCACTACTAAAAACGAATATAAATTGAGCTTATTTGTGTCTTAGGATATGTTTAAAATATATGTTAATTACATTTATTTTAGAGAATTGCATCTTCATCTAGTTTTACCATATTTTATTCATTAAGCTTTATCACAATATGCTGAATCTGTGTTTTAAAACAAATTCCTACATCTAAGCATTTAATTTTAGATACATTAATATCACCAATTTTTCATTTATAATTCAGCTTGTTTTATTTTTAATTCAGTTGAACATGTGTATTCATATTTTCATCAAACATTTCTTTAGTAGGTTTGCATGTTTCAGAGTATTATTGCTAATTCTGCTAGTCCTGAAATAAAGGAGAAATTTCATAAATTTTTGATATGTTCAAAATAATCTGTTTGGACTACATACTGACCCAATGATCACTCTTCAACAGAACTGTAACCTGACATTTGTGATTATAAGCAGTGATTTAATGTAAAATTTCCCAAATACAGATGTATAACATATTTTCCAAGGAAATTGTATGATTATAAGAAGCGATGGTTTAAACATTCATGTATGGAAATTATGATAAAAAAGAAAGGCACATGATATAAGCAAATTATCATAGTTGTTGATAGCATCCTACGTTTGAGATGTGATGTACCTTTCATAGTTTTTAGATTTCATAACAGCCTGGAACACTGAAAGCTTTTCCAACAAGGTCACTAGTCTTTCTCTTGAATTTCATAGCTTTTTATAATAGCTACTTTGTGTAGAATGTTCTGAAGACATAGAGTATGGAGAGAATACCCATTTGCCTATATAAACCATTTTTGATATTTGGCCAAGTTTCCGTGTATGTGATATTATCTGAAATGTTTTTAGTAGGTTGTATATTAATGTAAGATAAATTTCCTTATTGCTTTTGTGTATCTTAGAAAGTTGTCTCAACCCTTATTATTGATTTGATGAAACAATTCTCAGGCAAAATAAATCACCTAAGATGCTAAAAGCAGTTTGGTTTCAGTTATAGATCTAAGCTACTGTATTGCTAAAATCAATCTACTAATGATGTAAGGTTTCCATTCCTTTATTTGAAATGAAAATTTTAGAATCACACTGTGTAACATGCATGTTTGACATTGTAAAGGTTAGAAAGTCTTTAGAATTTTCACATTTGGATTTAAAATTACCATATGTGTGAGGGGATGTTATTAGAGTTAAAAACTGAGTTTGCTTACAGAGACCACTAGGTTAAACCCCTAGACATGCAAAATAAGTAACTGGATGGAGTGTCCCAGTATTTTTCTTAAATTTTGGATAAATAATAATTCCACACATCAATTTTCTCATGTTGGATTTTACAACATGGCTTTTTATTTCTCTCTGGATAATATATCCTCAGAGAAAGGGGATCATTTTCTAACAAAGTTAAGTTAGCTGAAGTTTCCTTTCCTGCAGCAAGATGAGGAGTGTGATTTTGTAAAGAAATTACCTCACATACTCACTCTGTTCAGATAGAAATACGAATGTTCCTCACAGCAGAAGTTTAGATTCATAAGCAGGAAATTAGCGTCCATTGGAAGATATTAACTTTTGTGAACATTAATCCTAGTTGATTATTTTTGCTATGGTGCATTTATCACTGCTCAGGATCTTCAGCAGGAATGCTCAAAATAGTTCGTTAGTTCTCAGACCTTATTTCCCATTTTCCTTTTAAATTTAATTTTAGTTTTCCCTACTTGTATATTATATAAAACTCCTGCAGGAGTTCCAGTATGGTGCATTTGTGTAGTGTTCCCTATCTCAATTCAATCCTTCTTTCCCTAGTGCAGACATATCATCTGCATTTTAAATATATGTCTGCAAATCACACTATGTTTAACAACCATTATCATTTTGTTTTGATTAAATATTGCAAAGTGCATTGCTTTTTTTGATTTTTACTTTCAGCCATGCATATTTTTACATTTTGTAAAGGTCAACTTTCCTACTGCCAGCTTCCAGGTAACTAATACAAAAGAAAGGGACTAGCCCAGTGTTACCTAAGCTGCAGTGACGCTTTTGGAATAAAAACATTGTTTACAATACTTCTCCTAATTCTTCTGAAATTATATTTATAATCAAATGATTTGAGAAAAAAAAAAAGAGAAACAAGGAGAAGTAAATAATTTATGGATCTATAAACATGAATTGTAATACATGATGGGGACAAATACTTCACGTTCAAAAAAGGAATTTTTTACTATTATTAAAATTCAAATTGCATACACACTGAAAAACGGTAGAGAGCAGCTATATTTTTTAAAGGAGCAAGCTTGTTATATTGAAAAGAAAGTGACTACTTTACAAAGAGCCAAACTTTAGGTCATTTTGTCCACAATATGATATTTAAGTACAATGACAACCAATTATGCAAGTTACCTTTAAAGGACACCATATCTGTTATTTTATTCCTGGTATCCTTTATTCCTTCATTCATTTTTGTTTAAATTCATTTTAACTGGTATAGAAAAAATTAATTTTTAAAGATCAAATTTCTGGAGTGACTTATTCCTCAAGCTGTTATAAATATTTTACTATTTTCATATGAAAGATAAAATCTGAAAATTAAATTGTGAAACTATATGCCATTTATATATTAATTATTGTCTAATCTAAATGTACTAAGATGTTTAGATATTTTACTCTTAGCACACATCAAGCTCTTTCATCTTATCAATGTTGTGTTTTCATTTATTATGCTAAAGACTTGTGTCCTTATCCCTAAGAAAATTATTAACTTTGGAGTCATAGATAGAAATTAACTGATCTGTCTCACGGATCAGTCTGTGGGCCTCGCCTGGAGAGGGGACGGAGATGGAGGGCTGGGCAAGAGAAAAGAGATGGAGACAAGTAGGATTGCATTCAAGTCTGCTTATTCTTAAAATGGCTACAACTTATATAGGGTGGAAGTGGGCCAATGGGGCAGGAAGAGGGCATGGAGTGTTATCTGATAGGTCATCATCACATCCGGATATATGACGTAAGCAGGAGAGGATTATGGGAAATGTAGGCTGAAACGGAAGTTGCGCACGTCATGTGCACTGTAGGCAAGGGGAGGATCATGGGAAATGTAAGCTGACACCCAAAATGCCCTCAAGTGGGAGGGGCAGGGCAGCAGCAGCCACTCTAAGCCACTCCCTACATCTCCTCCCTTATTATTATATATTTTTTAGGAATATGGAAGGCCCTGGGAGGATAGCGCTTGTCTTGGGTCAAGGACTCCTCAAATGAACCCAATCGAGCCTTACCCATCATGGGCAGGCAGGACAGCTGTTGGTCCTGGGCCTGTCTTAGGTGGCCGATGGCACAACATATGTGTCCTAGTTGCCCGTCTCTGGCTGCCTGTCCAGTGCTTCAGGGCATTTGGGCCACAGTATCGTGTAGACGATTGGTGGGTGTTATTTCCTGGTAAGTTTGTTGTTCTGCCATTTCCAACCGGTGGTAATGTACCTGAATGGGCTTTGCCATAAATTTGTCAATCCTGTTATTAACGTTATTAATGAGCATCATGATCCTCTAAAAAATGCAAGGTCCTACAGTAAGCAGTAACAGCAAGGCAGCTAGGGGTCCCAAGAGGGGGGCAATGTAAGGGAAGAGACCCCCCACATGGAGGAGAAGGTGGTTTCTCTGAGGCACTCTTTTCCTCTCTCTTTGAGAAACTCCCTTAGTTTATTCATGGACTCTTTAATGATTCCTGAGTGGTCAGCATAAAAACAACATTCTTCCTTGAGGGTAGCATATAAGCCACCCTCCTTTAAAAATAGGAGGTCTAGCCCTCTCCTATTTTGTAAGACTACTTCAGACAAGGATGTTAAGGACTTTTGTAGGGCTGTTATAGATGTTTGTATTTCTTTTAGATCTTGGTCTACTGCCGCCTGTAAATGGGACAAGCAGGCATCTTGTGTCACCAGTGCTGCAGTTCCTGTCCCCACACCCACCACGACCCCCAGCACTAGCAGTGCAGCCAAGGTTAGGGACACGGGTTCTCTTTTGACTCTGTAAGCACCCTGTAAGTCCTGGAAAAAGAGATTGTCAGAATGGTAAACTATACGAGGAAGGACCTGAACAAGAACGCAAAAGTCAGCCAATTGATTAAAGACATTGGTTGATATGCAGGAGGAAAGGCCAGTAGTACAGGCCCAAAGTGTTCCTTGGGGCGGGATATGGTATTGGTTACTAGGGAAATCTGTGTGAAATTGTGCACACAGTTGTCTTTGATGTTGGGGCCAGTGATCTTTCATACCAAGACAGGTACCTTGTCCAGAGATGTTGGGGAGGTTCATTTTATTGTGGACGGTCCAACTGCAGGCACTCGTGTCAGAGGAAGTAACGAAGGTCACATTTGAGTGCCTTTCCTTGGTAATATGGAGGAGGGGGGAAGCCAAGCACAACCAGCAAGATGGGGTCAAATTAGGCTGCGTTAGATTTAAGGCATGATAAGCTCCTGAGATTAGAATCTGAAAGATGAGTGGGGTCCTTGGATGGGGATGTATGGGGGGGGGTTAAAGTGGGAGTCTGAATTGGTGGGGGATTGGTTTGGGGATCCTGAGCCCTTGGAGGGTTGGGGACTTTAGTGTGAGGGCCTGACTTTGGTTTAAGGGCTTTATTTGGGCCCACTTTCATAGTAGGTAAGGGTAGGCTCTTTTTTTATGTAAATAAGGCCTCCCCTGTCTGTGCTCTGTTCATAATATTGAAAACCCCAGGTTGTCCCTGTAGCCAGGCAAGGTGTGGTGACATTGATTTCTAGGTATTGACAGGTCATTACTCCCCCATACCACCAATAAAATGGTGTGCACCCCCATGGCCAACATCCTAATTGGAGGTCTTTGTCAGGAATAAAGGGGGTCCAGCCTGTCGCTGCGGTTTCGCAGCCCCAATAGGCACAATAATAGTGTCCCGGGTAATTGCAGTATGTTCTACCTCTGGTGGAAGCAGGGCAAAGGTATACGGGTATTAAGTTGAGGCATGGATCTATAGGAACAAGGTCACAGGAATAGGCTTTAAAGTTTGGGTTTCCTGATCCCGTCCAGGTGGTGACAACCTTATAGTCTTTCCAACGTCCAAGAATGCACTTCCAGGGCTGATGTGGGTCACTGTGCTCTTTTGTCAGGTGCAGTTGCATTAAGAGTCCAACAGTGATCCACACAGAAGCCAGCATTGTCTGTAAGAGAGCACAAAGAGTTTGGGCCTCAGGAGATGGCATCACTCCTGGGCATCATCTGGATTTTTAGATGAAGGACTGTCTATTTGCTTTACAAGTCGTTCAGGTAGCCATCGGGCTCCCTTTTCCTGTAAACACCAGCCTCGACCCCAGATGAGAACAGGGTCAGGGCCATTCTAGGTATTGGTTATTGGATCTCACCACAACACAGAGGCGAATTGTGTCTGTGTCTGTGTATGCCAAAAGCCAGATGCCGCTGAGCAGCCTAAGGCATCCAGGGATAGAAAATTCAAAATAAAGAGGGCATGTGAAAGAATATTTTTAGGCGACCCTCGGGTTGGGTACTAGGTTCCCCCTTTTATTTTATCTATGGTAGATTTGAGGGAGTGATGTGCACGTTCCTGTCCTTGAGGATTGTAAGGTATACCCATGGTGTGGAGCATATTAAGGCATTTACAAAATTTGGCAAAAGAGGTACTAGTATAGCCTGGGCCATTGTCTGTTTTGAGCTGTTGGGGACATCCTAGAACTGAGAGGGCTGATAGCATATGGGCTATAATATGCTTAGTAGCCTCTCCAGTCTGCAGTGTGGCAAAGATGAAACCACTGTATGTGTCAACAATTACATGTATATATTTTAAGCTGCCAATTTCATTAAAATGAGTGACATTCATTTGCCATAAGGCATTGGGGATTAAACCTCTTGGGTTGACTCCCAGATGTTGAACAGGCAAATGAACAGCACAGGAGGGGCAATTTTTTACAATTTGTCTGGCTTGTTTTCAAGTAATTTTATGGAGGAGGCGGAGAGTCTGGGCATTGAGATGGTGTAACTGGTGAGCCTGTTGGGCCTCAGATATCTTGGAGTCATCTATAGGCTCAGAGTAGGCAATGAATACCTGTGTCCATGTGGCAATAACAGCCAAATGATTTCCCTGAGCAAGGGGACCTGGGAGGCCAGAATGAGCTCACAAGTGGCCAATGAAAAACTTATGACTGTGAAACAGAATCATGTCTTGCAATTGTTTGAATAGGTATGAAGCTGGGGAGGCATGGCTCATGGTTGCAACAGTTTCTAGTAATGGAACAGACTGGGTGAGGTAGGCACTATCAGTGAACAAATTGAAGGGTTGATTGGGGTAAGCAGTGAAAACCGCCAGGATGGCCTGTAATTCAGCCAGCTGTGCAGAAGAGGTGTCTGTCTGGAGGGTAAAAACATTGTCTTGAGCTACATAGGCAGCCTTACTGGAGGAGGAGCCATCAGTAAAAAACACTGGGGTACCAGAAAGGGGCTGTGAAGCTGTAATTTTGGGGAATACAAATGTGTGATGGTTAGCAAAGTCAACTAACCTATTTGGAGGGTAATGGTTATCAGTGGTCCCTGAGAAGGAGGCCATAGCAATAGGCCATGCCTCAGTGGTCTGGAGTAGCCAGTCCACTTGATCTTTGGTGAAGGGTTGAATGATGACGTCTGCTTTCTTTCCAAAATAACATTTTCCTAGCCTTCTGCCTTGAATTATCAGGTCAGAGACTGCTTGGTATAAGGCAATAATATTCTCTTTGGGGAGACTGGCAGATGAAGCCACATAAGAGGAGCATGTTGCCAAAATACTGCCATGAGAGAAAGTTTTGTATTAAAAATGAGATATTGTAGCGGCCTATTATAATCTATGAAGGAGACAGTTTGTTGAGTGATAGCCTCTTCTACTGTATGGAGTGTTTTTCTAGCATTGGGTGTAAGCTCTCGGTGGGAAGTTGGGTCATTGTCTCCTTGGAGGATCTCATAAAGGGTTGTAGGTCATGTTTGGTCAATTTTAAATAGGGTAAAAGCCAATTAATTTCACCTAGGAGCTTTTGAAAATCATTAAGTGTCTTAAGGCCGTCAAGCCTTAGTTGAGGCTTTGGAGAAAACACCCGAGTGCCTTGTAACTGAAAGCCCAAATATGTATATGGGTCAGTAAGCTGGACCTTGTCAGGGGCTATTTGAAGCCCAGCCTTTTGTAAGGCAGCTTGTAATGCCTGATAACACTGTAAAGTCTGGTCTTGACTCTCTCCCACCAAGAGGATATCATCCATATAATGGGAGATATATATATTTGGCCAATGATCTCTACCTGGCTGTATTGTGGCAGCGACAAAAGACTGGCATAGCTTGGGGGAGTTAGCCATACCTTGTGCTAAGACTCACCATTGAAATCTCTGCATAGGGGCTCTAAAATTAATTGATGGGAGACTGAAGGCAAAACGCTTTTGGTCATTTGGATGTAAGGGAATAGAAAAAAAGCAATCTTTAAGATCTATGACAATTTTAAAAAATCCCAGGGGAATGGCACTGGGTGAAGGGAGGCCTGGCTGTAGGGGTCCCATTAAGACCATGGTCTTATTTATTGCCCCAAGGTCTTGTAGCAGCCTCCATTTCCCCGACTTTTTTCGAATAACAAAGATAGGTGTGTTCCAAGGGGAATCACTAGGGCCAATGTGGCCTGCATCTAACTGGTCTAGCACCAGCTGTTGTGCGGCTGTAAGCTTTTCAGAGGTAAGGGGCCTTTGATTGACCCAAACAGGTTTGTCTGACAACCAGGTATCCTGCTTTTTACTGTAGAAATGCTCTTCTGAATATTTCCAATAGTTAGGATAGTTATAAAAAATAAGTAACAGAAAATTGAACAACCAGGTAATCTCTTTTGCATGGGCCGCAGGAATGTCAATGACCCCTATTGAAAATGGCCTAGGCCTGTTTTAGAGGGGTTTGGGGTTGGGGAAATAGGAACTTTGATACCTGAACTCTGTTTACCTAAACCTTGATTAGGAAGGAAACCCTGAGTGAGCATTTGTTTGGTGACTATAGTATTAGGGCTGCTCATCATCATTGCCATTTGGGTTAGTAAATCTCTGCCCCACAAATTAAGGGGTAGCACTTCTACAATATAGGGCTGTATGTGCCCCTGATTGTTTTCTTTATCTTTCCAGGTAAGTAGACTGGCACTACGTTGTGGATTTTTAGATTGTCCAATCCCTTGCAAATGTGTCATGGTGGTTTCTAAGGGCCATGTGGGAGGCCAGTCCTCCTTTCTAATGACTGTCACATCAGCACCTGTATCTATGAGCCCTGAAAAACTTTTCCGTTAAGCAATAAAGCCATAAGAGGTTTATCTTTGGAAATGCATTGAGCCCAATATATATCTGAGGATCCAAGGGAAGAATTTCCCCTTAGGAGGCCACAGCTGCATTAGGAGTTTGGACTAAAGGCAATATCACCAACTGAGCAATACGTTGTCCTTGGCCAATGGAAACCAGGCCAGAAATAGAGGATTTCATGACAGTAATTTCACCAGTATAGTCATTATCTATGACTCCTGGAACAACTTGTAATCTTTTAAAATTGTACTACCATGTCTAAGAATTAATCCACATGTGTCATTAGGAAGAGGGCCATAAATCCAGGTAGGGATGGCTTGTATTCCCATGTTGGGAGCTAACACTATATTGGAGGTGGAACAGACTTTATCCCTGTCAATTAAATACATAGTTACATCTTAAGAATTTGTTGTACAGGAAAGCATTTAGGGAAGTCCAAAGTGATTGATTGTATTTGTAGTGAAATTTCATATGCAGATGCTAATATGTTGGTAAACACCTTGATAAACTGTTGCCTTATAGTTTGTGTAATCTTTATTGTGTCACAAAATTATTCTTTTATTTCTTTAGTAATGTCCCATGAAAAGTAATGGATACACAAAATAGTTTTGCCCACTGTTATTAGCTGCTAGTTTTATTGTACATTTCATCTCAAATCTACTTGATAGATGGAACATGATTAGTCTCCTAAATCCCTCGTGAATGCAGAGTTTACAAAAAGTATCTGTGCCCTTGTGCACAGCATGGGTATTGCAAAATAAAGAGTTCAGTGACTTTCATAAAGCAGACATACACAGAAATGTCCCGGGTTATAAATTAGAATAACTCAAAGCATATTCTGAAAAATTTAAAGAGTGGTTAATGATAGGAATGATATGCTTCTGTATAATTGATCTTATTATGAAGTGAAAATTTGATCTGCACTCTCCGATATGGTAGCCAATATTCTCATACAGATGTTTAATTTAAATTCACCAGCCACATTAGAAAGCTGAATGCTAAGGGCAAAAAAAAAGAAATTCTAATTTTTTAGCAGTCAGAGAAGGTAAGCTCAAAGTTAATTCTACTTGCAAAATCTTTGACATTCAATTGAAATACAGGTAAATCTGTGAGCAAAGTAAATTTGATTCTCCCACATATTAACACGTTTATCAGTTATGCTTTGGATCAATTTTTCATTCATAATCAATATAGTTATGTGAGATAACATTCAGATGTTAATTCTTTCACAGTTCATTCTTTTCCTAGAGGCTTGTTTGTTTAGTTTAATATAATTTACTTGATGATTCTTTGTTTAAAATTATAATTTTAGGGAATGATAACATTATATGATGATGGGGTTTATTTTGGGAACTTGGTAACTGCATTTAAGATATGTTAATTAATTTTGATCTTCTTGTCCCCTCTACTTTTTCTTCCATGTCCTGACTGTCCCTTTTCCAGTATCCAAATTGTATATCATGGTTTCTTGACCTCTCTATCTTAAAATACTATTAATATATTTTAATAACCTCATATAAATAAGAAACAGATATTTAACTTTCTGAGTCCTACTAATTTTTAAACATCATGCTCTATAGTGCTTGAAAATAATATGATTTTATTTTTCTTTATGAATGAAGGTTCTCATGATTGTAAGAATTCCAATTTTTGTAGAAGTAACCTATGAGCATTGGAAAATTCGATACTCTCCTGATTTAATCTACAGTAGAATAAGAAATTTCAGTTACTTTCCATCTCTTATCTCTTGGGTCCTCAGATTAATGTTAGTGTAGAACTCTTATTGTAGAGAGTTTATTAAATAATAAATTGATATAGTGCTATACTTAAGAAATTCCATTGTATATATTCATTAAACATCTACTTTTCCCCCCAAAACCACTGTCAATCATTTCAACAATCTGAGTGATATAATTCATTATTAACTTTCCTGTTGATTTTTTTGAGATATCTGCAGATTCGAGTCTAAACTGAAGCAGTTGTGTATAGTGGTTAAAAAACTGGAATAGTTAAGTTAGACAGACTTTTATTCCACTGTCATTTAGTAGAAGAAGAAGAACCTTACATTCTAGGTCTGCATATTCTTTCATGCCCAAAACACTCAGCACTCCACGTAGCACATGGAGAGACCACATGATTCTTACTGTAAAGATTATGCTAAAATCATCCATGCACTTTTGTTTTGCCATTATTCCTTAAAAAATTAACTTATTTTCTGATATACTTAGTAAAATTGCTAAAATCAGTTAATTACTTATTCATATGTGCTTTGTCTGATTACAAATTTTGTAAAGGTGTTTCTTAAAGCTCATAATGTGGTATGCATATGTCATATTATTTAATGTTTATAATATGTAATAGAGATTGACATTAATATCAAAAATGAATAGTTCAAGCACATATTAGTTATGCTATCCCCCACATTTCTATATTTATTGATTTATTTATAGTATACTTATCATAGGCAAAGGACCTCTTTTTTTCTGATGTTAACTTGTTTTAAAAAATATTTGTCAACCCTTCTTACCGTCTTTATTTACAATTTTTTTTCCGTTTCTCCCTTCTTATCACATATAGTAGGGAAATCGGAAAAAAATCAAGTTTCATCATATGAAGGTACCAATTCTGCATAACGAATGTGATTGGTATGGATGGCTAAAATGTACCAATAAAATTTATTAATTAAAGAACTAACTTAGATGACACTCAACAAATATTTTTCAAAAGAGACTGACGTCAATTATTTCCCAATTTGCACTTTGATTAAACATATAGAAAATTAAAAATGACGAGGACAAAGTTTTCACGGAAGTAGTGAAACATAATCTTGTGCCAAGACGTGACTTACTCAGTACTTAGTATAGCACCCTAGAACATCTCTGCTGTGTGATTGGGTGACTAATCTAAATAATTATGATTGAAAGAATGTTAGATATTAGTCTCTTTTACTCAGTTCTCTGAGGTTAAATTATTTAATCTCTAAAGTAATAATAGTAATTATAGCTTACTGCTGATATGAGAATTAAATATATGAACAGATATAAATATATTCCTGTTACGTATGACTGATGATGAAGAGTGATGGGGGTGATTAAAATGTCCTTCTAATTTACTTGAAAGTAAAATTTCCAGCTCATTTTCCAAAGGGACCCTATTAACTACTCCCTAAAGAAAATCTGTGAAGTCTATACATATCCCTTTACAAAATGCAGCAATAAAATAACATTGTATTATTAAATTACTGTTGAACCTCTGTGTTGGTGCATGCATGTCATCCCGGCACCCTTGGAGGCTGAGGCATAATTGCCAATTGCATCCAATTCTGGACAACTTAGAACTACATGAGATCTGATTTCAGAATTTAAAAGCAAAAATTTAAAAAGGGCTGGGGATACAGCTCACTGTGAAGGTCCTGCTAAATCTCCAGGACAACAGGAACAACAAAAAGAGAAGTTTATTTAATTTTCTATGTTTTCATTCCCACTTCTTACAATAATTGATTGTGATTCATTGAGGACCAACGCCTCATTGACAATAACAGAGGCAGACAGTGCAAGAGGGCGTCTACATTTCAAGCCATCTCTGATACCCCTGGATCCTCATAAGTCCTCCCACAGACATCTCAGTGGGAAAGGGAAGGGGTGTGTTGGTAGGCAAAACCCACAGAAATTAGTCCGCAACATTTCACAACAAAAGAAATGAAGAAGCTGGTGTCTGACTGCCAGCGCCAGTTTTTTCTCAGAAAAAAATAAATGAAATAAAATCAACTTTGAATTGGGAAGATGTCAAGTGAATTGTTCCTCTAGCTTTATTGTGATAACATACTGTGCGATTTTAAATTTTATTTCATGTGTGTTACTGGTCGTAATCAGTGTAGGATATTTACACTGACATTTGCCAGACAAATGTTCTCATCTTCTCTTCTCCTATTCTTTCCCCTTGAGTACAACAGCTAGAGCACTTTGGATTCAATTCAGTGGAAGCATCCTCCTCCTCCTCCTCTTCTCCTCCCCCCCCTTCCTCTACTTCCTGTTCCTCCCCTATTTTTTTTTTAATTCTTTTTAATTCTTTCTTGTGATTTATACCTACCTTAGGGCTTCAAAGATTTTCAGTTTTCCACCCTACTCCATCTAAGGAATAAAAATCAATTTCCAGGATTTCTATAGTTCTTCTTTTGTTTGTTTGTTTCTATAGAAGCCAAGGGCAAGCTGAGAAGATGAGAAGAAATAAAAAGAAATTTAAAAAAAAAAAAGAGAGAGAAAGAAAGATTTATTTCCAAGTCTAAGCAAAAGCTGAGTCCCAAGATAAAAGAAAAAGTGAAGGATAATGAGAAAAAAGGAGCATAAAACAAAGAAAACTGCTAGAGAACCACACTGAATTTGGCTTTTGTTCTGAAAATTCACAGAGTAATAAATTATAAGGGAACGCAGGACATCTTTCCTGTCATGGAAACCGTATCTACCGCCTGACTAGGGAGCCGAGCGACAGTGGGCAGATGGAGGGCGAGGGCTTCGCGCAGCTCCCTGCCAGCTCCCTGAGTCTGACTGGTGATGCACACTTGCTGCTGGCACCGAGCTGGGCTTCCTTCGCTCCAGCGCTGATACTGCTGGTTCAAGTCATGTTTTTCTTTTTTTTTTCTTTTGTGCCCAAGTTAGATGCTCAGATCTGAAAGCTTAAATATATCAAGTCTTAGCAATGTTTCTCCAAAGCCAAAAGAGGATAGTATAATTTTTTTTTAAGCTCTGATTTAAAATGGGAACCAGCATGCTAAAATAGATGCACTGTTCTTCAAAAATTCAGATAGGAAGCATTGCTCTGTCGATGATCTCATTTAGAAGATGCTAGAAAGCAATAGGCCTCCTTCTACTGCTACTCCCCAAATTTTCATATTATGGCCTTGAATTAATTTCCTCTGGCTTTTACATTTAGATATTTATTTCTCTTCTACAGGAAAAACCAGTAAGAACTCCTTGATTGTTTTAACTGCTTTAACCCAAATAGTGATTTCCTAGAAGAGATTAAAGGGACTGTATTAAATATAAAAGTCCTTAGGTAATTAAAAATTATTGTCCCAATGATTTCATCAATACATTTTGTCTTAGGAGCCATAAAATTATTTTGACTTATGTAACACCGAAGCCTTTTCTGAATACAGCATACTTAGAATACAAAAGTCCATAGAACCTTCCAGTACTTTTGTCCTGACCCAAACACTAACCACTTAAAATCAGCTTCTCAGAAAAGAAGCATTAGACATCAATGTTTTTTATAAAGCCTTCCAGTAATTGTAATGGACATAGATGAGAGCAGTCTTTTTTATATTAAAAGATATTCTTTCTTTGGTGGAAGCAAATAAGACTATCTTGCATCAGTGCAAGCAAGGAAAACAATGATTCCAAATTAGTAATCTTAAATTTGTATACACATGGAAGCACACATATACATTATTTCTAAACACACACCAAATATTTAGTAAAATGAGAATTAAGAATACCACACTTTTACTTAACTGTGCTGTGCTTTATAAATATTAGCATATATAACATGTAAGTGTACATCAATTACCTGTTTCTGAAGGGGGAATGAGGCCTGTGCCCTGGAGATTTGATACCAAAAATGAAAGTCACATATTAGTTTTGTTTCTCCATATCCCAACAGCTGGGGTTCTAAGTCAAATGTAGCACTAACTGTTTGCTTTGCATGATCTAATACAGTAAGTCAGACCTCTGGTTACATTTTACCATCAGGCTAGATAGTGGAAAGGTTGTTATGCTGGCCAAAGTTTGGGGGAACCCCAGCGCTTCAATTCTGATGTTTCAAGAACTGAAATCTTTGAGAGTTTGCAAAGATTAATTAACTTGAACTCTAAGTAGGAGATTGATCTTGAATAAGCTAACACTTGTGTACTGCTCTTACTTAAAGGACAGCAGTGTGTCTACTCTGTCAGTCACTGTATTCTTAGCTACAGAGTGTTTGCAGGCTGATTTCTAGCCCACAAGGAAGACTTTAGCTGCCTAGAATTACTAAACATCACCCTACAAGTGCAGACCAATTACACCACATGTGGCCAGGGAAATATTATTTTTAGGGAAAGACTATAAGTGTACATTGTTTACTAAAAAGTAAAACAAAAGCAATCGTTGTAGGTGAACTTGGAATTATTGCATTCTCCACACCATCCCAATCACCATGGACAAATGAAGAGCTATCTTATTTCTCTTCCTCAAATAAGAGTCCTAGTCTAATATCTGCTGTCTGATTGGCATAAAATTAAAACACACAGATTCAACACATTCATATTAGGTAATATATATTAAACACTTACGTGTTACCAACCATCTTAAATGTTTCCATTCAATGGCTAATTATTCCTCACAACAAATCTGTGAAAAGGTTATTGTTAGTTTTTTTTTTCATTTTTAGAGAAATGAATTTAGATATTAATGAAATTCACTAACAATTATGAGGCAAAATGTTAGCAAAGTTTGAGTGTAGAATTTGTAAAGGGTACCTAGACTCTACCACTGCTTGTCATGATACTTAGGAAGAAACTATACTTTTGAAAAAAAAAATTAGGCCTATGATGGTAACACACACCTGTAATCCTACATGATGGGAACCTGTTGGATTGCAAGTTGAAGTTTATTCTTGGCAACTTAAAGCCTTAGTGAGAATCTAAAAGTAAAACAGGCGTGGAAAAAATTACAGAGTAAGTGGGTCAGTGTGGAACTGATTAGAAAACTGTTGCAGTAGATAATGTGCCTTACCCTGAGATATGGATTGGGACAGAGAAAAATCGAACAGACACAAAGAAGACAGATACCAAAGACACTTAAGACATTGTATGTGCAAGGCTTGGTGATTGAGGAGTTATAGTGGATAAGAAGGAAGACATGTCAACCATTACTCTTGGTTTTTTATCTTGAGAAATGACACAGGAGAACTAGAGGAAAAAAAGGTGTGTGTGTGTGTGTGTGTGTGTGTGTGTGTGTGTGTGATCATGAATTTAGTTTTGAACATGATATATGTAAACAGGTTACAGATTTCAACTGGAATAATTAGGCAGGTTTTAGTGTATTTTATTTACATCTCCTCTAATGACTGAGGAGAACGCTTTTCATGGAATTTCTAACTGGATTTTCCACTGAAAGGAAGAGAACTAAATAAATTACCTGTAAAGAAAACAGAAAAGAGATATATAGAAAGCAACCTTTTTATTTAGAACCCAGCAATGGAAGTCATGTTTTATATTAATGAGTTGCCATGAGATGGAGCAAAGTGATGTATAGAATTAGGAACTCTTCCTTACAAATGAAATGGAGAAACACATGATATATATTTAGCGAAACAGAAATAAAAAGAAAAGAAAAAAAATTGAGGATTACCAGGATTTTAGAAGACATCAATCAAATACAAAGATACTGACATGATACAGTGTAGAAACTGTACTGAAGTGATTGCAAATTGTGTCCGTGGGAGAGTGATCAGTTTTGACCTAATTACCTAGAATCATTTTGACATTTTTACATCCATCATTACTGGTGATAAGCTTAATATGAAAAGAAGCACAGAAATATAACTTTAGGCAGCTAAACATATCTGTGATCACATGATTTTGATAATTTAGAGTTAGGAAAGGCTGGATTTTTTTTTTTTTTTTTTTTTTTTTTTTTTTTTTTTTGCCAGAGTCATAGTGAGGTATATAAGGAACAGCTTGAGGAGCCTTTGTCTCTCAAGATCAGGCAGAACTATGGAGAAGCTCTGTGTTCCCTCAAGTCTTCTTTGTTGAAGCCCTCATATCAATGCGGTCATATTGGAAATAAACTCTTTGAGAGGTCACAAAGGTCCAGCCCTCATAATAGCATTAGAAATCTTAGAACCAAAGATAGCAGAGTATGTTCCCTCCTTCCTCTCTCTGTCCCTGGCTCCGACCTGCTTTTATATGAGGAACCCATGAGAAGAAAGCCATCTGTAAGCAAGAAGACGTCCTTACTGGACCCCGCCATCACGTTGGCAAACTGGTAGTATTTTATAGTTCAAACCCCCATCCATGTTTTCTTGGTATTACGAAATAACACTGTATTTGTATCCTCACATTATTAGGACTATTATCAGGTGCAGATTAAAATCATTATTATATGTCAGGGGAAACATCAATCATGATAGACATTATACACATCAATATACCTTATCTGTCCATAATCACTGTTTAAAATTCAATGCTTAAGAATCTTAAGAAGTTCTAATGCCTAAACTATTCAAATTTTAAGTCACCTTGGGAAAAATCACTTAATATTTTATTTCTGTAAAAATTCACCTTTTTTGCTTGTTTGTTTGTTTTTGTCTTTTCGAGACAAGGTCTTGCTGTACTGTTCAAGCTGGTCTTGAGCTCACTTCATAGCCCAGGCTGGACCCTCCTGTCTCTAGAAATTCAATTTTTATATAGATAGTGTTCAACAGTTCTTACAAAAAATTATGCACTCAAAATATGTATTCTAGATATTTTCTGTTTTTAATTGCTTTAAAAGCAAATACTTGAACAGGTGATTTGTAGAAGTCTCCTTTGGTTCATCGTTGCTTTTATCTTTAAAATATGTATACATAAAGTGTACACCTGTGCTCCCATGCATAGACGTCAGCTGGTCATTTTTTTCTTCTCTAACACTGTTTTTATTTAAAAGTTTTGATGAATTTAAAATTATTTACCAATATCCCAAAAAGATTAGTTTTGCATCAGAGATATTAGATATCTAAAAAAAAAATAAAATAATGCCATGCGTTCTTGCCTTCACTGAGCTCTGCTTCTTTCTGTTGGGAAAAACCAGAAGAATGAAACATGGCAGAAACACCAGGAAAACTTGCATCCTTCTCCTTCATACAGCCAAATATTGTGTCTCTTTTCAAAAGCTAGCTCATAATTTGGATTTTTTGTGACACTACCTGCCAAATAAAAGGTAATGCCTAACTCAAGATGTTAAAAAGATTACAGATTATTTAAACTGCTTAGCAAGCTAGCTACAAGAAAGCAAAAATCAATCTTGTTTACTGTCGTTATCATGACATAAGGAGTGAGGCATCACAGATAATTAGTAATGCTTCAGAAAGCATTACTAATATAAAATTACTAAAATAAAACTTTATTTTAGATGAGGATGAAGGGATTTGTTTTTAAATGGTGGGAGTTCATAAGGAAGACTATGTAAAAGGACTTTTTGAGTACAGATTGTGGCCTGATGGTATCATATCCACAAGACTGAAAAACTAGGACGTAAGTGGACCAAAAGAAGACAAAGTGACGCTTTAAGTATCACTGATCATTTAGGTAGGAACTTACTGACGGCACTTGAAACTGTTTTCGTAGTGGCCCATTAGAATTGTTGAAATAGGCATAAACAATTCAGGCTACAGAATATGCCACCATAAAGGTAGCACTGAGAAACAGTAGAAAATATCACTGGAGCCTAGAATAAAAACTAAAACTAATCAACCCTTGGTCATATTTCAGTTATAAAACTGCACGGTCTATAACCCATTTACTCCTTCAGTGGTCCTTCAAGCTCACTTTTGCTTCATAAATCCTGCTAAAGCCCACCTTCAATTTACTGTTGTACTGAGAGTGTAGCATAAAGAGAAATTTGGGGTTTAAGGAAGAATTTGGTCGCAAGGTGAAGCTTTACAATACCTAACATAGTGTGGGCGGTTGATTGTGCAGGGAAAAAACTACGTACCCCTTACCAGCCATCATAGTCCACAAACCATTCAAGGTTAATGTGCCTCAAAAGAAACTCCCTGTCTTTTCTCCCAACTCTTTACCCCCCTGCTTCGAGCTTTGCCAATGATGTTTCCAGCTTTTTAACACACTTAAGTGGCCTGCAATGAATGGAGTTACCTTTAGTGTATAACTTTCATGCGTCCGCAGTGTGATCCACCTACTTAAGC
This sequence comes from Cavia porcellus, assembly GCF_034190915.1. NCBI lineage: Eukaryota > Metazoa > Chordata > Mammalia > Rodentia > Caviidae > Cavia > Cavia porcellus. The sequence continues at coordinate 16,287,406 of NW_026947494.1, read as the reverse complement.
ACGGATAAAGAAGAGGAGAGGAGTACATTCATCATACTTATCACTTTAAAGAAGCTTCAGCCTGAACGAACAGCAAGATGAATAATTTTCAAGCTGAGTAATGAGTTAAGATGCTTCCCTGGCATTCTATCAATAGGGCCTTTGATTAGGAGAGCGTTTTATTAATTGTTCATCTAAAATTTGATTCGACTGAGCTCAGTCTCATTTTGCCTGAGAAATCACCCTACAGTGAAATAGGAGCTGTGTGTTTGTCAGGTGCTTGTTTTACTTCAATAACAATGAAAGTGATGGATTAAATGTCTGTTTCTCAAGAGGAAAGCATGACTTTTCACTGAATAAGAAAATAAAAGAAGTTTTATATAAATGGTTCTGATTAATGTCTAACTAAAGTACATTCTTTGACAATGCATGTTAATTTAATTTTGAGGCTATAGTATATATATATATATATATATATATATATATATATTCCTCATTTTTTAATTTTTAAACTTGCATAATTTGTTTTTGGCATAAATGCAGGCAGTATTTTTTTCTGAATTTCTTTGTTTGTAACTAATTAAAATTGTCTTTGTAAAATATTTAAAATACATGATATTATTTTTCAAGATTATTCATTCTAGCAAAATTTATTGGGCACATACTGTGAATTGTATTTTTTTTTCCACTAGTTTGACATTGGATTTGAAATATTTGGTTAGATCAACTAACAATATTTGCTATTTGTGAATAGAAGAAACAATACTGATTCACTTCTAAAAGCCAAATATTCCAATTTAGTTTTTTTGTTTGCAATATGTTTGCCAATATAACTAAGTAGATAATTTATGAAGATAACAACATTTTGTGGATTTAGTTATCTGTCATCAATGCAAAAAGCCAAAATATTTCTAAATTAAACCCACTATTAACAAAGATAGATATTCCCAATATATTTGCTTTGATTCTATGATACTAAAATGAAATCTATGGATAATGAAAAATATATTAAACGCTATATATAGCAATAATTCAGTGGAGGTCCTCACATCTGATATTTCCATGTTTAATGAGAGGTAACACTACTGAGTGTTTCTTTTATTTAAAATATTTCTTACTCAAGTTGTTTTCTAATAACTAGTGTAATATTTCTAGAGTTATAAAATTGACACAAAATTGATGTGTGTCAAGGGAGTCTTAATAAGTGAGTGCATAACTTACCAAGGATTTTTTTTTTAGAATTGATATAATTTGTGAAAGGCTGAATTATTTATGAAAGACTGAATTTATTTTTGTACTAGGAATCGAACTCACAAACTTGCACTTGCCAGGTAGCTGCTTAGGCCACTGAGCTAAATCTCTGGCCCTGAATCGTTTATTTATGAAAGGTTGTATCAGCAAATTATAATCTAAATTACAGTGATAAAACAAATTTCAGAAGCAATATTTGGTATATTTACTCTATTTTATTAACATTACTTTCAGCTAGTCTTTGTATATTCTATACGTGTGGCCACATTTAAATCTCTTAGTGTTTTTTTTGTGTGCTAAAATTAAAAAAAAAAAAAACCACGGGTTAATACTGTACTATAATGATTTAAAAGCATTTTATCTTTGAGAAGATAGTTTAGATTTAAATTCTTAGTGGTCTAAATGAAATCATTTACATAATACAAAACTACTAAAAACAAAAACATTTACAGCATAATTTTTGAGGTTTTTTTATCTCCATTAAAGGACAGGATTTACTGATAGAAAAAAGTCCATGTCAACATACTTAATCCCCTAAATATACCATCTTGAACTTGTGGTCAACTTTTCCAATGAAGGTTAAACAAGTCTATATGTAGTTGCATGGATTCAATTATCAGGGGCATTATACTCAGAGCAGGGAAAATTACATGCATTGTCTTATTTAAAATTTTACTATTTGGCACCTGTACCTGGGGCAGAATTCCAACCAAATTGTAAGTGGGAATGATGCCAACCTAACAGATGAACTGAATATACCCATGCCAAGAGGCCGTGCTCACATATCAAATGTGTTTACCTAGGGCAGGATTCCCAGTAATAAATCTTCAAAGATGCTCAGAAAAACTGTGCCAGAGTGAAGACACTGCCTCTTCTATAATCCATCTGGAGTGTAGATTACCCTTGAGTTTATTTTTAAATGTGTAACCTAGCCACCAAAGTTTGATATCTTTTCAATCTGGAGAGAGAATAATTTTTGAATTTATGTATTTAATCACTCTACCCTTAGTGTATGGTTTATCTAAACATTTATTTTATCACAAGTGTATAAGCACACTTTGTTGACTACAATTCACATAGAAAAATTAATGATAAAATTATATAACCTATGAGATAGATTTTTAAAGGATATTATTTTTGAGATCCTCAATATTCTTTTAATATTCACCTAAAATTATAAAGATGACTGCAAAGTAAAATCTACATTTTACCTTTGCAAGGTAGTAAAAAATAAGGTTTTATTAAGACATTTTATCTGCCTATCAATCTTAAGAAAACATCTGAAAGTTAGAAGTTGAACTGTTTTATTGAGAAAAAGTATTGATTCTCAAAATAATGAGCTTAAAAATCTGTTATGAGAAAATGTTTCAAAGAAAACAGTTGGACAATTACTGTATCCACTGAAATTGACTAATATTATTCCTATTTGAAGTTAAAGGTGTGTTTAATGAAATCTTCTGTGAGTCTGATTCACAAAATTAGTTAGAACATTTTGTGGCCAGTATTTTCCCATAATTTAGGAAAAGGCTGAACACCAAAGTTCAGAGACTACCAAGCATTTAAAGCCATAATTTATGGAAAAATGTGTACAGAGGAAGACCATTCGTTCAGCAGCATGAGAGCAACATGGATCTTGAAAGACAAAAATGCTGTAAAACCTACGCTTCTCAATAATGCATAATTTGTATGAAAACCAAATTTTAATATTCTAAATATTTTACAAGATTTTCTGCAACACAAGCAGCAATTCCCTTTAAAAAGAAAAAAAAAACCTTATATTTTCTTAAATAAGCAAAACATGGTAATTGCAGAGATTTTTGACAATATAAATGTGCACAGAGTATAATACCTAATAAATTGTTCCAAATCCAGTGTTAGGCCTTGTGAATATCTAGATATGTGTGTGCCTGTGTTAAAAAGAGATCAAGGTTTCATTGCTGAAATTTTTAAATTTTTCAGCTAAAAAAATTTTAGGAAACATTTTAAATTTTAAAATGTGTTCAGTTTTTGCACCTATTTCACATGAACAGTGTGGTTCTGAGTATTTTGCTTTGTAGTTTTGCATCTTTGAAATAAAAGAAAATAATTCTGTATACATTTCTTGAATTAATAACTTGAATCATAAGTCTGAATGCTCCTCATGTTCTAAACTAGTAAATTATATTTTGTGGCCAAATGTTATTTTTCCAAGCACTTTGAATGGTCCTCCAAACAAGTGAACACTAATAAAAATTCAATTCTGTTGCCACACTATATATAGCCTCCAACATACTAGTTGTAGTTACAAACGCTTTTGTTATTAACTGATAACAGATAGGATGTTATTTTAAATATTATTTTCCTCTAGTTACATTTGACTAAATTATTTGGTTTGGTTTTCTTTGGCCAATGTGTCATTGAATCTATTTATTAGCTGGCTGCAAGTTACAATTGCCTAAGTTTATTTTATGCTAAGTACATAGAATCATCTATTCTCTTTCTTATGTAAATACACACGTATTCATTTTCATAAAGAAGTTTTCCTTCTAATATGTTACATAAACATTGCATTGCCTATTAAATTCTAACTTAATTACCCTTGTTTATCAAGAGATTAAGTTTTCTTGATTTATATAAAGTATCTCTGATGATTGGCTTTATTTCTCTAGCTCCTTCTTTCTTCTGTGGATATGATTATTTCTTTCTATCAATATCACAAAACTTTCATTCACTTTAAATTCTAAGTAAAGATCATTTTTTACTTTTTATTATACTCATATATTAGACAAAATTATTAAATGTATAAATGTATGGTCTAATAAACACTTCATCTTATTATTCGTGAATTAAGTGCTGAAGCATCTTACATATGTTTTCTTACATATGTATTTGAGATTTTTGCAATAGTGTTTTTAATTTTCTAGTTGCATTTATAACAAATTGTAATGCTTTATTTAAAAAAGGGACATATTTTTTTTCTCATTTAAATTAATAATAGTCACATTTTCTAGTGAAGCTTTATTGTATGCATAAGGTTGAAGTCTGTCATATATCTGTGAATTCAAAATCATTGAATATGTTAGTGAACATGTAGCAACTTTTGGTTTCCTTTTTGGATTGGAAAATATTAACAAGGATACAAATCCCTTGATAGTCAATATGTTTTTTATGTAAACAGGACACTCTAAGATAAATTTGCTATAAATTTTATGAAAATATTGGGTTTGCAGTATGCAAATATATAGGTAAAATTGTAGTTGATTAAACATTTAGCTTCAATTATCTCCAAATTCTATCCTCCCTTTTAATACTCTTTTCTAATCAAACAAATATACTGTAAGGTAGATTTTTTTTTGTACTTCACACAACAGAAAGTTACAACTGTACCTGACAAGTAACGATAGAAGAGTACTTATTGTGAAAAGGACCAAAACAAAACTTTCCAAAGCTTGTTCTCTCCATCTCAGGATGAAGTTTCTCAGAAAAGAAAGAAAAGTCAGTGATGTGGGAACAACGTTTAGCCGATCCATTCTTTGCAAATGGGTAGTATAGTTAAAAAAAGAAATACTTCTCTTTCATGTACAAGCTAGTTCCAATTCATACATGGAACACCGCCTGCAAACGTGTGTGACATTTCAAAGAACACATATGTAGTTTTTGTTATGTCCAGAAAACACAGTGAAGTCAAAGGCATGCCGTTGCTTCCATAAGGAGCACCAGTGAAGTTGGCATGGGTGTGTTGTGAGGATAGCCAGCCTCCCCCCTGTATGTCTGACACAGAAAAATGACAATTCCTTCATTTACTACATAGCTCATAGGGAATTAGATGTACAAGACAATGATCGAAGAAAATACAGGTTAGGGGAGGAAAGACAAAGGAGGTGGAGAAATGCAGGAGAGCTTTAAAAACTGTTAGGGATGTCTGAAGTCCTAAGGAAGGAGGGAAAGAATGTAGGTGTGGTTCTAAGAGAATTCTAAAAAGAGACCCAGGCAGTGCTTGAGCCGATATTACCTTTCAGGTGAGTGTTTCCCTGGGACTGCTGGCCTGAACTTATCTGTTATGTTCAGCCCTGTTTGGGGACACCTGAGGCCAGTTGAGTAATTTTGAGTCAGTAGTTTAAGAATTACAAAGGGCAGTGACTGGCAGCACCATCCACCTCTGTCCCTATGGGCAGGAGGTCTGATGGCAATATTGCCATGACTACTATGACACTATCCATGGATGCTTTTTTCTTTTCTTTTTAAATTTCTACCACAATGCCACCCTAAATCTCCTCTGTGCAAGATGTCTGACTTTTGCTGAAGCAAACATTAAGAAGCTGCTGAATCAAATGAAAGAATAACTATGGGGTGTCATATGATTAAAGCATGCTCACTCATTGTGAATGAAGTAATAAGTAGTTTACATAAATTTAACCTAATTATGTTAAAATTGTCCTAGTAAGCAATGTACCCTCAATTCCAATCAGGGAGAAAAAGTAAACACTGTTTATATAACTAAGTAAAAGAGTGTCATTCTGTGCTTTTGTTATACTTGAAAAATGCCTCATTTTATTTATAACATTTTGTTATGTAGTGGGGATTTAAAACTGTCTCAACAAAACACTCTGACAATTCTCCATCCAAAACACAACAGCTGCTTTCACTTCTGATAAAAATATAATGGGAGGTTTGAAGTTAAAAGTGGTTTCTTTAAAGGAATCTATCTTCCTTCCTTCCTTCCTTCCTTCCTTCCTTCCTTCCTTCCTTCCTTCCTTCCTTCTTTCCTTCCTTCCTTCCTTCCTTCCTTCCTTCCTTCCTTCCTTCCTTCCTTCCTTCCTTCCTTCCTTCCTTCTTTCTTGACTTAGTTTTCTTTTGAAGACATTGTATTGACCACAGACCTTGCACAGTTACCTACAGCTCTTATCATCGTGAGCAACGTAATCTTTACACTTCCAATAAAGGAAAATCTGTCTATTTTCTTTCCAATTTCTCAAACTTGTAGGAGAAAATATAAAAAGAAGCAGGAGTTCTTGGAATTCAGCTGACTCAGACTGCCAGAAAAGACAAATTACAGCTTTCAAAAGCTGGAAAATAGTCATAAGAATGAATCACATTAGCTAAGGGGGTAATGGCTGATTGCCAAGCGATAAGCAATTCTGCAGAAACTTTGGTGCCAACAGCCAGAAGGCTGAACACAAAACATCAGAATCTAAGTAACAGCCTAAATTCTTGGTGAGTCAGACGAGAATGTTCCAATGAGAGATTTTATGTAGCACTGAGTGTATCATAATGATAAGTTAAACTGAATTGTAAAGTTACCACACTGAATACATATTGCTATGGAACATGTATAAGAGGATTTTACTAATTATGCATATAGTATGTTTTAAGTAAATCTCAGAAAAGGGGACATCTCTCCCCTTTAATACCTGAAAATGTTACGTATCTTATGAAAAGGGAATCTCTGAAAAGCCTCATGCTTCCTGACAAGCAATGCTTCAGAGCGAAGATGTACAAGAAAAGAAAAATCAGAAGCTTGTTGAAAAAAGAAACAATCCAGAGACTGCTGCAATTAATTTACATGTGAGGAATAAAACAACATATTCAGTAGGAAAATACAAGATTGTGAGAAATCACATTGCTGTTGTATGTGAACATCTTTCAATTTTTAGGGAAAAGAGTGAATCAAATGAAAAAATCACTATTTGCTATACAGTTAAAAAGAAGAAAAAAAAACACATAAAGTCCCACACAAAAGACATCCTTCCCATTAGTGTTTCAAATTAGAGCTATTTTCCATGATACAATTTTGTAAATTTCAGTCTATTCCTATTATGTCCTAAGATGCAGACATTTAATAAGAAAAATGGCAGGATAGCAAAAGGTATAAATTATGTCATTGGCACTCAAAAATAACAATAGAAACCTATTTTCCTATAGAAAAAATTGTAATACTGACCATCATGTAGTATAGGTTGCATAAAATTTATAATTTTTAATGTACCAGGGATCAAACTCACAACTAACGCTTGCCAGGCAGGCACTTACACCACTGAGCTAAAACCTCCCAGCCCTAAATTCATTAAATTTGGAATAAAAAGATATAAAGAAATAATTTGATAGTCTACAAAATTTACACCTGGCTCAGACAGGCTCTGATTCCACTTCTTTAGATACCAAATCATGATTTTTTCCAAAAAGAGGAAATAATGTATAAATTATCCACATGTCTTTCAGAAAAACTCAGAAAAAATATAGAAACAAAGGAACTTTAACCCTTAGATCAATGATGGTGACATTGGTAGTATTGAAATAAATATTTCTAGGAAATCATGCTTATGTTTCCATGAATTTGTTCAGCAAATTGTTACCAGGTAGTTACTAAATGCTAAGCTCAGGTTGAAACACTTGAAATGTCAGTGAACACCATAGAAAAGAAATTAGCATTAAGTATATATTCAAGAAGAAAATAAGGAAAATAAGCAGTAACATATTCTATTTATGGAAAAATATGAAATTTATGTAATATTGTAGAAGATAATAAATGTCTAAATAAAGAAGCAATCATGGAAAGGAGAAAAAGCTATGCTGGTCGATGCAGTTTTCAATCGAATGGTCAGGGATGTCCTCAGAAGATAACATCAAAGGGAGGTTTTGACAGATATATATATAAGCTAATTTCATTTTTACTTATCCAAAGTAAAAAGGCTTGAATATCCTTTGAGATTCCAAGGTAGTCTTATATTTTTTTCCCTATTCATTTGTTCATTTCAAAAAGAAGTCAAACTTTTCAAAGTAAGAATAAGTCTAAGATGAAAAATATTCTGAATGAATAGGACAGTTTGACTGATGGATCAAAAGTTATTTTCATATCTAAATTTTTGAAGAACTTCTAATAATGTTTGCAGTAATTTAAATTTCGCCCAACAAGGAGACAAAGTTTCTTTCATCATACTCTAGTCAACACTAATTATCTTTGTCATTTTTCAAGTGGTCATTTTTACTAGGGTGATATTTCCTTATAGTTTTAATTTGTATATCTCTGATGTTCAGTGATATTGATACTTCTTTTATATTTGATCGTTTTTATATCTTCTTTCAAGAAATATCTCTTAAGATTATTTTTTCATTTTTACTCAAGGTATTGTTTTGGATGGAGTTGTGTTCTTTAATATTTTGGCTATTACAATTCTTATCAGATTTATAGTTTGACAGTGTTTTCTTGCATCCTTTATTATGGCTTCACTCTTTTTGATTATTTACTTTGGAGTACAGAAGATTTTTCATAAAGTATATAGTTTCACCTACTACCCATTTGTTGCCTGTGTGTTTGGAGTCATATCAAAAATGTGATGTCTAAAACCAGCATCTTAGAGAAAGCCTCCAGTGTTTTAATCTAATAATTTGACAATTTATGATTTTACATTGAAATTTTCCATCTAATTTGAAATACTTTTATATATGGTGTGACATAAGTTTTTTTTACATTCTTACAGATGTTTAAATTTAATTTTTACAATATTATTCAATTTAAAGATTTTTTTAACTCTATTAAATGTACTTTGCTAAAAATCAGATGACTGTAGATATATTAATATATTTCTCAGTTTTTCATTCTATTTCCTGAGCTGTGTCAGATTGTTAGTACTAGGCTATTTTACTTTGATGTTTGTTTTAAACTCTGCTGATTTCCCTTTAGGATTATTACTTTTAGGCAAGATAATTTTGAATATTAGTGGTATCTTTAGTGATTTCATACGAATTTTGAAGTTATTCTATTTTAGGAAGCATATTATGGTATTTTGTGAATGACTATGTTAAACCTATATATAATGTAGGGCATATGAGCATTTTTTTAAAAAGTGAGATTTTTTTTTTGCCCAAATCCATTAACACAGGGTATTTTTAAAATTAGTCGGTTGCATCTTCCTCAGTTTCTTTCATCAGTGTTTTACGTTTTTCATTGTAGAGCTATTTTATCTCCTTCATTAAGCTTATTTCTTTTATTATATATTAAGTAGCTTTTGTAAATGTGACTGTTTTCTTGAATACTTGTTCTTAGTGCATAGAAATACTGATTATTGTATTTTGACTTTGGGTCATGTAAACTTAATGAATTTATTTGTTTTAATTCTCTGATATACATGCATATATATGTAAATCGTTTCCATACTTTTTCCTTTTTTTAACATTGTGATTCCATTTTCAAATAAGCTGTGTTTAAATTCATAGATTTTTTCCTACTAGCTTAGTTATGCTATTGATGTTCTCTATTACATTTTTCAACTTCTTCATTATATTTTATATTCCAGGACTTGTGTTTTACTATCATTATTTTAATTGTTATTTCATGTTCCCTCTGAAATTTCTTGTCTGACTACTTACTGTTTTCTTCATTTTTCTTAATTGTATCCTTACTTTTTGTAAAATTTACTGGCCTCTATTGTCTTTGCTAAACACCATTATTTGGAATTCTTGTGAGTCTGTCCTCATAACTAACTTTTATGATCAGTCCCTGGCACCTTTTTTTTTCTCTCGTGGGTAATATCCTGTTTTCTATTCCTCTCAATCCTATCATCATACACCAAATATGTACAATTTTTAACCTGTGAAAATACATATTCCTGGTTTAACAACATGATTTTTTTTCTGGTAAAATTTATTGCAAATGCAGCGCTCAGGCATTCCAGAAGATTGGACAGATGTACTTCAGAAGCTTGAAAGTTGCTACAGCAGGTGTAATGCAGGGGTAGACCAGAAACCCAGGGCCACCCAAGTTGGCCTGCTGCTAAGGGGTGCATGGGAACAGACACAGTTCCTATCAGCATCCTATGGGCTGAAGATCAAACTCACGAGGCAAGTCTCAAGCTTGAAGTTGGGTAGTCTTCTCTAGTATCAAGTTTTTTAGACTAGTGGCTCATTTTCATGTACCAACCTGGCACATGAGGCTATGTTGGTCTGCATTTCACTTTGATGGGTCCACTGTTGCAGCTCAGTGCAAAGTGTAATGCTGATTTACCTTACTTTCTATGGAGCGGAAGATATTCCTTTCTCTCTCTGAGTTATGTCCCCCAGGGTTTGTGGAGGGATGACAAATGTCATGTACATCTGTCTTTTTTATTTATCATTTTCAACACATTTGTTCTTAGGCTACTGCCAAGTACTATAATGCCCTATCTTGTCTTCTTTGCTCTTGTGAAGATATTTTTATGCTTGGATTGCACTAAAATTGATGCATCTGCAGGAGAGACAGTTACTGAGTCTCCTCTCTTCCCACCCTTATTTTCCTCCACAAGTTTGTTTTCTAATAGATTAATCAACTAGGTTAATGACCAGCTGGACAGTTTAATTGTTCCTTGTCCTTTGACTTTTTCCTAAGCATTAAGTTTTACATAGGAACTCAATTTGTTTCGAAGCCAACCTTGCCTATTATTTTTTCCTCTAGATTATGTGAGATGTTCTGAGAGGCAGTATCAGGTATACTGGATTGACCTTTACCAACTGTGATCCATTCTTCGAACCCGTGCAAACTGGTGGCTTAAATTAATATTTGAGTTTTCATTTACCACGATTACAACCCTTAATGTGGCTCTTGCTTATTTCTTCTTGAAACATCTGAAATTGAGTAGAAAATGCCTCCAAATGGTGTTCAGATTAATGACTGTCTGAAATGATTGCTTCCTAGCTTTGAAACAATATATCCTGACTTATCTTTTGAAAATTATACAAGGGAAATGCAAAGTTTCATTTGAAAGAATAACATCCATCAAGTTTGTAAATAAGCAGCTGAGACATTATTCTCTTGTAATCTTCTTCTATTCCCAAAGCTTTATATGATGATTCTGTATCCCTTTCATGTTTTCACTTGCTATGAATGCATAGCCCATGAATTTCCTTTTAATAATCTACTACTTTATCTTTTATCTCTGTGTTTGAACTCTAATGCTTACTGGATCAAACACTTTCTTTTATCAATAGGATGAAAAAGATTTCCCATGCATTATTCTCAATTTAAAAATAAAATGGTGTATACTGAAGATTAATGCCAAAAAGAAGAGCAGAAATTTCAGATTACTCAATTAGTTATGCATAAATCTTGGGATATATGTTGCATGAGTTTGACTCACATTGCACGAAAATTCTACCATTTATCTTCAGAAAAGCAAAGTAAAATGTTTCAGACATATAGATTTTCCCTGAGGTAATCCTGCTTTGTCACACATTTCTAAAATTCAGTGATTACGTGACAGGAAAATACATTCCAAATGACTTTTCAAAGTACTTTTCTCCCTTCTGTGACATCCCGTATGATCCCTACTGCTATTTCTTTATTGCACAAGTGAGGAAATCATAGACTAAGAAAGCATAAACTTTCAAGTACCATTCACTTCACATGAGTACATTAGAGCTCATTTCATGAGTAATGTAGTCCATTAGAGAGGTAATACTCATTTCTAAGTCAATAATTTACAATGATGATCAAATGCTTCCTAAAATATATCAATTAACTTCAAAAATATCATTCAGCAAATATGTAAGAGATATTCTTTATATTTGTTTTTTGAAGATGAAGAACAAGAAATAATAATTTCCTGAATTTCCAAAAGAAGTTGGGGGGCACTGTAAACCACGTATATCACAATTAATGTTCCCCGGAAAGCTGTGTTAGCCTATAAGTTAAGAGCACCCTACCTCTTCTACCTGCATTAATTATGAGCTGGAACAATACCCTACCTCTGCAGTAATAATTCTACCCACACACATTGTTCTGTATTCCACTGTGGAGTCTTCTATCTTTTAATTTGTGCTCTCCAGAGGAGTTAAATATACTGTTTTATTTTATCATGTGATCACCTGATCTAAAGATTTTTTTTTCTTGGATGATTTTCATTTTCCAGCTTATTAATCTTTGTCATAACAACAAATGATCTCCTACCACACTTAACGAGGGAAGCAGTGTCCCGTCTCACAGTCTGTAAAACTGATGAAGAAAAAAGAAACAACTATTTGTCTTACTAGCTAAAGGCACTGAAAACTTTACTGAGCTCATACTAGCTGATGTCATGTTTCTATTCAGGTTTTATCTGGATCAAACCTGCATTTTGCAGTCATATTTTGCCGCATGTTGTAATTGTTTTCAAAATATGGATTTAGGTACATGTTTTTCTTTGAAAGTTCTAATTAAGCAATTAGTAGATGTCTTTTATTGTTAATTCATTTGTTGTTCCATGCTTTGTGATGCTTGAGGATCATGTGTTTGAGAAGGAGGTTAGATGTGAATGAAGGTATTATATAATTTGCTTCTAGTAACAGTTTATTACACAATTAAAACATGTGGATTAGAAGGCTCCTTTTCATGCTTTAATTGTAATACTCTTGAATTGAACAATGTAGAGTATACAATTCACTCTGTTCACTCTTATTTATATTATGTTTTTTCCTTTTAAATCCCTATGTGTCTAAGAAAGAAAATTAGCATTGTTTTCTCTACTTTTTCCTATAGGAAGAGGAACTGTCACAAGTAAATTGATGATTGTTAATCACACTCTTTCTGTAATGTAAATAACACACAAATGAAAAGTTCTGTTGATGTCTTTTCTTGTAAGTCAGCTTAATATTTTTTTAAAATATATTTCAGTTACTTTGATGTGTACATTAATTCTGATTTGTTTGATGGACAAATATGAACTAATTTTCTACCATGTTTTATGTACTCCTTTATGTTCTAGAGTATAGCAGTGAACACTGCAGAGAGAAATCTTTTATCCATCCCAGTGGATAAAATAATTTGAAGTATGACAATAATAAGAGAAATAAAGAAAATAATATATCAGTGAGGCTTAAGTAGTGACAAAAAATGAAATTTTGTTTTAATAAGAAGGTCAAGATGTCCTTACTCCAGGTCACCTTAAATTAAAACTTGAAGACAGTAATCACGAACATATCTAAGGGTAAATTATAGCTTGCAAAAGAAATAGTAAATGCCAAAGTCCTAAATCATTTTAGTAATTGGAACATTAGATAAACTAACAAAACCTGAATAGCACAGTGGCATTAGGAAATGTAGCGGAACATATTAGCAGGCATATCGGGAGGAAGGATGTCATTTAGCGAATCACTGGGACTTTGGTTTTAACTCCTTTGGGATATTGGGGTAAACCAGAAAGCACCTGGACAAGGTCACTCCTACATATTTTAAAATCAAGAGATCAGTGAGAGGAAATATGTGAGCCAGTGAGGCAGATGACATCACGGTCCAGGAGAGAGGGTGGGCATCACCAAAAGTGTGTGTGTCAGTGAGCAAGGCAAAGGCGCTTTCAAGACCCAGATGACAGCGAGTGCTACTCAATGTAACAATGGTGCGAGAAAAAAGGTAGGGACCCACAACACCCACCATGTCTGAGTTCTGATAAAGTGAGAGGATAGGGGGTCCTTGCATGGAGATGGGAAGACACACTTAGGTGTATGTCACCAAGGTACTGAGAATTGGTTATTTTAGTACCTTTATCATTAGATAAAATATTTCATAAGTTAGAATAATAACATACTTTCCCTGCAAACACTTAGTTGTCTAGTTCTTTTGTTATTATATAATAATCTCTCAGAAACCCTTGTCTTTTTATTCTCACTGATTTATGTAATTCTTCAATCCTCTTTGCCTTGACTAATTGGTGCAATAGCCTCAGATCACCTCTCTGCTACTCATCATTAACCTATTCAATACCTGTAGAGCACTGGAGTCTGATTAAATACTCTTGAAACAGGCCAAGAATTCCTTGTGCATTTCAAAATCCTTAAAGACTCCACTTACTATTTTCCTAGTAATTTCCTATATACATTCATAAGGCATTCTAGTGTTAGACTCAAAATCTTAATATGTAATATCTTAAATGCATTTGACATCTTTGCTCAGTACAAATTACACTCCTGTACACTGAGATGCTCTGTATCACAGGAATGATTTTTGTCATAAAGAGAATTGGAGGGACTCTGTCTTTGTCCTTTACCCTGTATTGATTTTATCATGTTCTTTTTCCTTTGATACAATTTTAATTTCCTCTCTATACATTCTCAAATCCTGTAGTGAGGACTTATGGATATTCAGTCTCTCATTTATAAATGTTTGTATTATTTGCACTTGTATGTTTTCAGTTGTATCTATCAAATTGCTATCCTTTTGGATTCCTCTAGGAAGATCATTTTGGGCAAGAAAACATAATCCATGTAACCTTCACCTCTTTTGAGTGAAGGGTTTTAACATCAGCATCATACTGCAGCTGATCTTGGCCTGTTGCAATTATATCTGTGTGACGGATGACAGTTAACTCCTGAAACATTTAATGCATTTAGCCTTTAATTTCGCTTTCTAGGCTTTAAAGGGTAGAATGAACTGCAATGAATACAGAAATTCAAGGAGTCATATTGTAAACGGAAAGGATATTTGGATTCCGTGCATTTATGTGCTTGATTACATGAAAGTAATTTCTTGCATATATGCAGGAAATTAGATAAATTATTAGATCTAATATTACCTTAGTTTTCAAACTACTACTTTATTTTTTTAATGACTAAGCTTCATAGTTATATGCAATCACCTATTTGGATGTTCACCAAGAATGATGTTTCTAATTTTTTTCAAAATTGTTGATTTATTTGTTTTGCTTTGTTTTGTCTTGTTTTTGTTTTGAGACACAATCTCACTATGTAGTTCCAGCTGGCCTTGAACTCACTGTGTAGCCCAGGCTGACCTCAAACTCACAGCACTCCTCCTGCCTCTGCCTCCTGAGGGCTGGGATTCCAGGCAGGTACCACCACTCTGGGTTAGAATAACCTTTCTAAGCAGGAATTATTTTAAATGCCCATTATTATCCACAAAGATGCAATCTAAAAGGAGTTTAAATTATAAAATTAAAGCATATAAAGTGGACATTCATACAGTGAAATTGCAGACAATTCCGTTCAAAAGAATCGACAAAAGTGAAAAGACGAGGTAAATAATATATTTTCATCCTTTGAAAATAGTCACGGATGGAAAGATATTGTGCCAATTCTGAGAAAAGATATTGTGCCAATTCTGAGAGGGTTAAAAAAAAAATGAACACGCTTGAAAAGTATGTAACTTTTGAAGAGGAACTCAAGTTGAATACCCTAACTCAAAAATAATGCGGTTTTAAGAATCGGTGGGATCCTATATTGGGGGGGGGGGTAAATTCAAATACAAGTTTATGTGTTTGTTAACAACCTCTACCTGTTGACTGTAAGCGCCCGTGGTCTGAGGGCGCTCACGCTGCTCTTCCTCTAGGCTGCCAGATATCCAGATATGCAGTGTAATCCGAATCACTGCAGAAATCACACGTGCAGACGGTCTGTCCAGGAGACAGAATTTTTTTTTTTTTTTTTTTTTTTTTTTAAATAGAAAAATCTTAACAGAGTCGGGTGTGGTGGCTCACACCTGTAATCCCGGCACTTGGGAGGCTTGGGCAGGTGGATCATTGCAAGTTCGAGGCCAGACTGGGCTACAAAGTAAACCCAAGGCCAGCCTCAACATAGTGAAACCCTGTCTCAAAAAGACAAGAAAAAAAAAAAAAAAAAAAAAAAAAAGAAAGAAAGAAAAGAAAAATCTTGAGCTCTTACAAATGAGAGAAAAATAATAGTCATTTGGGAACCAAACAGTGTTATTTGAATTGCAAATCTTTAAACATCATTGTGTAATTCAGATATATAACAGCTTGGTGGAAATTGATCTCAGATGTAGTTTCTCTAATCGGCAGGGAGGGGGAGCCCATGGCCGCCTCTGTCGTGACCTGAAAGGGTCCTGCTTGTCTACTGCACAATCCGGTTAAAATCTTACAGAGGGGGAAAAAAAAGTTACATGGTTAGCTAAATCATATTTATGATTTTATTTTGAATTCCTTTTGACTTGAGAGTTGCTAAAATATAACTCACTTTTTCACTACCTGCAGTTTTTGAATCCAAGCTTTCCTTGTATTTAAAATAATTTATATTTGCCTTGGTGAATACTACTGTATTAGAATATTCCATAAGCATTCAAGATTTAGTGGCATATGCTATGTGAAATACAAACCTGCCTCCTTTCCAATGTACCATTAATTATTTCTCTGAAAATATATGTTAATTAAAACTTGAGGTTCAATATGAATATTTTTGTTTGATTACTCTGTGGAAACGTTACGGCAATATTTTCTTAACTCCATCTCACCTTTTTTTCCCATAATATTCTTTGTATATGTGAACACATATCTGGTTTGATCAAACAGAAACATGCATAAGTTGAACATTTTAAAATGCAAGTATTGGTACTTCCTAAAATTCAATATGATTTCAAAAGAAATGGATCGATAATCACTCGTTCTTCTGTGCTTTTGTTCATTCCCTTGTTCCACCTATGAAACCTTTTACATTTGCAGTATCTCCGAGTGCTATGCATTATTCAACATTCAGTTCGTTTGCAAATCCTCTCTTGAAACCCCCAGAAATGTTTTCTGGCTATGTAGCTTATTTGTGTGGGATTAGATAGCAGGTTAGCTTTACATGATATCAGCAAAATAATCTACTGCAGAGCTGACTACTGGCTGTAGAAAATGCAAAAAAAAAGAGGCAGACAGTTGCCAAATCACTTTAATTTTAATGTATCAAAGACATAGACTCAGTAGTGCATCCTAGGTGTCAGGAAAACAGGAGAATCCGCATAATTACAGGAGAAATCATTTATGTTCTGTGTTACACAGAGTAGGACACAACCAATTTGATTGTACCTGGACATTATTGTGAAATATCAATTCAGAATCAGCCTGGGGGTGAGACAAACATGCTTGGCAGGCTCTCCTAATAGCTTGATTACTCTTTAGGAACCTGGATGGGTGCCAAGCTACTTGGCTGGCAAAAAGGTGATTACAATCAAGATTTCAGTAGTCAGGTCAGCCTGGGTCCCTGCATGAGAAAAAACATGATTTCAAAGTAATTACTATTGTTAACTTTTGATAGCACAATATTTGGCATGATTTAAAAGTAAAAGTAAAGGACTACTATTATTAACTTTGATAGCTCATTTGGCTGTATTTACCAAAAGTGTAAGTATGTTATAGAATTTTAGAATTCTGAATTATATTATATGGATTAACTCTAGCTATAGAGCTGCTACATAATACTCATCTAGAAATTAACACAGATTTGTCAATATGTGTTAAACTATTAACTTTCTGGTTTTTTCCAGAGATTTTTTTTAATTGAGTAAGCTTGGTCTTAATTATAAAAAATAGCATGCATTTATATTCAATAGAAACTAAACAATGCAAATGTTTTTAATATATAACATTATCTTTATTTGCATTGTCAAGTGACTTAATTCAATCATCTCTTTTTTCCTTCAATAATATTTTCTCTCTTTGTACAACATTAGTTAACTGGTGAAGTTACCTCTAGGTTTGGAGAGTTGCTTGTGTTGTCCAAATAATCTGTAAAAAATAGTGGGGACAGTGATATTCACAACACATAAAGATGTCTGAAGTCTACAAGCAATACTTCAACCAGTTGCTCTCTTACCTGGAATTCACAAACATGGAGCACTGGAATTTGATTTAATTTGAAGAAAATAATTACAGATAAGTTATGTAACACTGATGACCAAAGTAATTAAGCTTGGAGATACACATTCATAATTATGATATAAATATATCACAATTCATTGTATCTTAATATATACATTACGTGGAGAACCAGTAACTTAGATAATAATTTAAATGACAGATGGATTCTTAAAGAGGTAACTAAATTGAACAGTGAAGTGGACTCAGGAATGTGCACACATACTGAAATATGGAAAGAGGAGAATGACTAAGTATCAAAGATTAAAGAGGCTCCCTGTGAAGTGGAGGACAATCACTGAAAATTATATCCAGGATCCAAGAATGAATAACACTACTGAGAGCCCAGTGCAAATGACAACCAGCATATACATTATCAGTGACGGTGGGATAAGTATATTTTTGAAAGCAGAAAAGAGATGAGAAAAGGTATGACATGCGATGGAACATTGAGAAAATTGATTGTAAAAGAGGACGAAGCATCTGAGGAAGTGAAGCTGACCCATAAGAAATGTGTTTCGAGGACTTATTTTTAAAAGATAGGAAAGATAAATATAACAAAGTGACCTACTAAATAACGCGATAGTGAAATGGCCCCCCAAAAGGTGCACAATTCCTGGTGGCCACAGTTGACAAGGTGGCATACAAAAATTATTTGTTTTGCTCTGATCATTTATTTGTGGCCATTGGGTCCCATTGTAGAACATCTAAAATATATAAATTGAGCATAAAAGATGACAATAAAATAGAAAATGAACCATCATGTCATTCCTGTCCTCCAGTTAGACACAATATACTAGAAGAGACAGACATTTGGAGATGTTGTTATTTTATGGTAAAGGTTCACATGCAAGTCAGATAGATGAAAGGATTCCATTGTAGGAAATGCGTGGGCTTTCCACAAAAATAGGTTTTGAGAACAGTTTAAGGACATTCTTCAGAAAGAAGAAAATTCATAAAAACTCCTCTTAAATATTACTCCTCTTAAATATTAAATAATTACTTTCACTAAGAAGCTATAAAATCCACATCCTGTAAAATTATTCAGTTCCTGGAATACAGTTGATTATAAATATTGTTACTAATTCCAAGTTAATGATAAAGAAAACTGATCTTTAGTGAAAGTAAGTCTTAAAGGACATAGTTTAAAGAAAAAGGACAGAGGTCTGCAGAGGAGGAGCTGGGCAGATCTGGGGTGCCCTCACTGGCCTCTCTGCATGTCTGGAGGACTCTGGATATCTGCGCCCAGACTGCTGGAGTTCCCTCAGGCTTCCAGGTGCAGTGAAGGAGAGAGGTGGGTTTGAGGCTTCCACATCAGCCTCCCCATTCCCGGCTTCATTTGGAGACCTGCTGAGCTCCCGATAGGTGGGCTGGCCCACACAACCAGCCTAGCCCAGCCTGTTTAGCAGCCGCGCCTGGCCATAGGTCTGCAGAGGAGGAGCTGGGCAGATCTGGGGTGCCCTCACTGGCCTCTCTGCATGTCTGGAGGACTCTGGATATCTGCGCCCAGACTGCTGGAGTTCCCTCAGGCTTCCAGGTGCAGTGAAGGAGAGAGGTGGGTTTGAGGCTTCCACATCAGCCTCCCCATTCCCGGCTTCATTTGGAGACCTGCTGAGCTCCCGATAGGTGGGCTGGCCCACACTACCAGCCTAGCCCAGCCTGTTTAGCTGCCGCGCCTGGCCATAGGTCTGCAGAAGAGGAGCTGGGCAGATCTGGGGTGCCCTCACTGGTCTCCCTGCGTGTCTGGAGGACTCTGGATATCTGCTCCCAGACTGCTGGAGTTCCCTCAGGCTTCCAGGTGCAGTGAAGGAGAGAGGTGGGTTTGAGGCTTCCACATCAGCCTCCCCATTCCGGGCTTCACTTGGAGACCTGCTGAGCTCCCCATAGGTGGGCTGGCCCACACTACCAGCCTAGCCCAGCCTGTTTAGCTGCCGCGCCCCGCCATAGGCCTGCAGAGGGGGAGCTGGGCAGATTTGGGGTGCCTGCATCAGCCTCTCCATGTGTCTGGAGGACTGTGGATATCTCTGCAACCAGGGAGGGTCCACAGGTTCCTGAAGCACTGCGGCCTGTGGTGAGTACCCTAACCCGGCTGCGACTGAAGAACTGTGGAGCTTCCAAGGGGCAGGTGGGCGCACAGTGTCCCTGAGGCCCAGCTTGTCTGGAACTGCGGAGTTCTGAGCAGGCAGAGGAGGGCCACTGGTTCTGTAGGCCTAATGGCTTGGGGTAGCACGGCGCCAGAGTCTCAGTAGCTCCAAACATAGAAGGGGATTTTCAACAGATCCTGAGGAAGCTTTCAAATAACACTTGAAACACAGAAATATAGGAAAATGACAAAACGAAAGACCAAATTACAACCTCAAACCTCCAGCCCATCTCAAGAAACCCTAGGAGCGATGTATATAGAAGAAAATATATCCCATCCACCTCATATATCGGACACAATAGCCACTGAAATTGACAAACAACTCCAGGAAGCTTTAAAGAAATTCAAACTCGAAATAATCTCCCAGATAAAAGAAGAAATGATAAAAGAAATGAAAGAGATTCTAAATATATCTAAAGAAAACACAGATAAAAAATTAGAGGAACTAAACAAAAAGATAGAATCCCTAGACGAGCAATATAAGAAACAAACAGAATACATAATGCAGATGCACAGAGATATACAGGAAATAAAAAACTCCACTGAAAGTTGTAAAAACCGCCTTAATGAAAGTGAAGATAGAATTTCAGACCTTGAAGACAGGATTGCAGCTAGTGAACAGGAAAGGAAAGATCTTTTGAAAATAACAAGGAACGAGGAAACAACAATTCAACAACTGCAAGACGATGCAAAGAAGAATAACATAAGAATGATAGGGATTAATGAAAGAGAGGGAGACAACATGAAGGATGTCAGGAGGATATTTAGAGAAGTAATAGCTGAAAATTTCCCAAGCATGAGATCAGAAACTGACATCAGGATCAGTGAAGCATATATAACTCTAAACAGTCATAACCAAAATAAAACTACACCCAGACATATAATAATCACCATCCCAGAAATCCAACACAAGAATAGATTATTAAAAGCTGTCAGAGAGAAAAGACAAATCACTTATAAAGGAAAACCTATCAGAATCACAGCAGACTTCTCAGCACAAACGACAAAGTCAAGAAGAGCATGGAGTGAAGTATTCCAGATCCTAAAGCAAAATGATTTCCAACCAAGACTGATATATCCTGCAAAACTATCATTCAAAATAGATGGTGCAATACGATACTTCCATGACAAAGAACAGCTGAAGAACTTCATGAACACCAAACCAACCCTGAAAAAAATATTGAAAGACAGTTTAGATACACAAAGGAAAAAACCACTAAGCAAAGCAAATAATTAAACAGAACAGAAAGATAAAGATGCAACAGAAGAGAGATAACATTCCTACAATTAACCAGCATTTAACAGTAATAACCATTAATGTAAATGGTCTCAATGCACCAATCAAAAGAAACAGACTAGCAGAATGGATCAAGAAACAAAATCCAACCATATGCTGTTTACAGGAAACCCATCTAACCCAGAAAGATACTCACAGACTGAAAGTCAAAGGATGGAAAACAATTCTTCATGCAGCAGGAATCCAAAAAAAGGCAGGAGTAGCCATTCTGTTTGCAGACAACGTGAACTTTAAACCAACAATGACCATAAAGGACAAAGAAGGTCACTACATACTCGTAAGGGGAAAACTCCAAGAGGAAGAGATAACTATCTTAAATATATACGCACCAAACTCCAGAGCACCCAGTTATATAAAACAATTATTAACAGAAATGAAAACTCAAATTATCAGTAACACAATTGTAACAGGAGACCTTAATACACCACTGACACCAAGGGACAGATCAACCAGACAGAAAATGAGCAAAGAAATAACAGAACTGAATCACACCTGTGAACAAATGGGTTTGATAGACATATACAGAATGTTCCACCCAACAACATCAGAATACACATTCTTCTCAGCAGTACATGGATCATTTTCTAAAATAGACCATATATTAGCTCACAGAACATATTTAAGCAAATGCAAAAGAGTTGAAATCATCCCTTGCATATTATCGGATCATAGCGCTCTGAAATTAGAAATTAATGACAAAGGATACTGCAAAAATTCCGCAAACACATGGAAACTAAATAACACACTCTTGAGTAATCAGTGGGTCACAGAAGAAATTAAAGAAGAAATTAAACAATACCTAAAAGAAAATGAAAATGCAGATACAACTTACTGGAATCTGTGGGATGCAATGAAAGCCGTTCTGAGAGGAAAATTTATTGCACTGAGTTCCCACATCAGGAAAACAGAACGAATACAAATAAATAACTTGATGCTACACCTCAAACAGCTAGAAAAAGAAGAGCAAGTCAAGCCCAAAGCCAAAAGAAGAGAGGAAATTATAAAAATCAGAGCAGAAATCAATGCAATAGAGACTAAGAAAACAATCCAAAGAATCAACGAATCAAAGAGTTGGTTCTTTGAAAGAATAAATAAAATCGATAAGCCCCTAGCCAACCTTATTAAAAAAAAGGAAAGAAAAAGCTCAAATTCATGCAATAAGAAATGAAAAAGGAGAAATCACTACAGACCCAATAGAAATACAGAGGATCATCAACACCTATTTCGAAAACCTCTACTCTCAAAAGTTTGATAACACAGAAGAAATAGACAGATTCTTAGAAGCATATGAAGTACCAAAGCTAGATCAAGAGGATATAAAACTGTTGAATAACCCAATCTCTGCTAATGAAATTGAGAATGTAATTGGGTCCTTGCCCACCAAGAAGAGCCCAGGCCCAGATGGATTCACTGCAGAATTCTACAAGAAATATAAAGAAGACCTAATGCCGACACTCCTCAAACTATTCAATGAAATTGAAAGGGAAGCAATCCTTCCTAAGTCATTCCTGGAAGCAAATATTACTCTAGTACCAAAACCTGAGAAAGACCCAACTATAAAAGAGAACTATAGACCGATCTCCCTAATGAACACAGATGCAAAAATCCTCAATAAAATATTGGCAAATAGGATCCAGCAAATCATCAAGAAGATTATACACCATGACCAAGTGGGATTCATCCCAGGAATGCAAGGATGGTTCAACATACGCAAATCAATAAATGTAATCCACCATATCAATAAAGCCAAAAATAAGAATCACATGATCATCTCTATAGATGCAGAAAAAGCCTTCGATAAGGTCCAATACTTATTCATGATAAGAACTTTACAGAAAATTGGAATAAATGGTCTTTACCTCAATATAATAAAGGCCATTTATGACAAACCAACAGCCAGCATCATACTAAATGGCCAAAAATTGAAAGCCTTTACTTTAAAATCGGGTACAAGACAAGGATGTCCTTTATCACCACTCCTATTTAATATAGTACTGGAAGTACTAGCCAGAGCAATTAGGCAAGAAAGAGAAATAAAAGGGGTAAAGATAGGAAAAGAAGAAGTTAAATTATCATTGTTTGCAGATGACATGATACTCTACATAGAAGACCCCCTAAACTCCATTGAAATACTCTTAGATACAATAAATAAATTCAGTAATGTGGCTGGATACAAAATCAATACTCAGAAATCAATAGCATTCCTATACACAAACAACAAAATTACAGAGAGGGAAATAAGAGAAACTGGACTATTCACATTAGCAAGCAAAAAAATGAAATATTTAGGAATTACTCTTACAAAAGAAGTGAAAGACTTATACAGTGAAAATTATAATACACTGAAAAAGGAAATTGAAGATGATCTCAGAAAATGGAAAGACATCCCTTGCTCATGGATAGGAAGAACAA
The DNA here is from genome assembly GCF_034190915.1 of Cavia porcellus. Taxonomy (NCBI): domain Eukaryota; kingdom Metazoa; phylum Chordata; class Mammalia; order Rodentia; family Caviidae; genus Cavia; species Cavia porcellus. Next base: position 16,263,759 of record NW_026947494.1, on the reverse strand, counting down.
ACATTGTGAAAATGGCCATTCTCCCAAAACTGTTATACAGATTCAATGCAATCCCAATAGAAATACCATCAACATACCTTATAGATCTAGAGAAATCACTCCTAAATTTCATCTGGAACCAGAAGAGACCTAGAATCGCAAAGGCAATTCTAAGCAGCAAAGACAAAGCAGGAGGCATCACAATCCCTGACTTGAAGTTATACTACAAAGCAACAGTAGTAAAATCAACATGGTATTGGAATCAAAACAGAGCTGAAGATCAGTGGAATAGATTAGAAGATACAACCACAACTACGAACACACTCAACCACCTTATTTTTGACAAAGGAGCCAAGCAGGTTCACTGGAAGAACGACAGTCTCTTTAATAAATGGTGCTGGAAAAACTGGCTCTCCATTTGCCGAAAACTAAAGCTACACCCATGTCTATCACCATGTACTAAATTAAAATCTAAATGGGTCAAAGATCTGAATATTAAAACAGAAACACTAAATCTATTGGAAGACAAAATAGGTAGAAACCTTGGAGACATAGGAGTAGGTAAAGAATTCATGAACAGGACTCAAACTGCACGGGAAATACTTCCCAGAATCAATAACTGGGACCACTTCTTATTAAAAAGTTTCTGCATGTCAAAAGAAATCTCCAGCATAGTGAAAAGAAAACCCACAAACTGGGAAAAGATTTTAGTGAACTCTCTCTCAGACAAGGGCCTCTTGTCTAAAACATATAAAGAATTAAAGAAACTCAGACCTCCGAAATTCAAAGATCCAATCCAAAAATGGGCATCTGAGATGAATATGCAATTCTCAGATGAAGAAATGCAAATGGCAAATAAATACATGAATTTATGCTCATCATCATTGGTCATTAGAGAAATGCAAATTAAAACCACACTGAGATACCATCTCACTCCTGAAAGAATGGCCAGGATCAAGAAAACCGACAACAAATGCTGGAGAGGCTGTGGGGAAAAAGGAACTCTCCTGCACTGCTGGTGGGAGTGTAGACTGGTACAGCCTTTGTGGAGATCTGTCTGGAGATTTCTCAAAATGTTGGGACTGGAAATCCCATTTATTCCAGCTATTCCACTTCTAGGCATATTCCCAGAAGAACTGAAAGCATCATACCACAGTGATATATGTGCACCTATGTTTATAGCAGCACAATTTGTAATCGCCAGGTCTTGGAAACAACCCAAGTGCCCATCAACTGAGGAATGGATAAAAAAGTTGTGGTATTTCTATACAATGGAGTATTATTCAGCTATAAAGAAGGATCACATTGAGATATTTATCAATAAATGGGCGCAGCTTGAGACCATACTCATTAGTGAAATAAATCAATCTCACATGTGTGAATACCGAATAGTTTCCCTAATGTAAATAATGATTCAAATATATAAAAATATGTGGTAATCATGATTCCCCATTAGGTGGCCTTGAAGCCTTATAAAGTTTTCACTCATTAATTAGAAAGGCTTTATTCTGGGCTTCTTGATATGAAAATATTTGAAGCTAGAGTATATGAAGTTTTATCCAGATATTTCAAGGAAAAAGACACTATGGTAACTACTATTAAGTCAGGTTATAAGGTGGTGAAGTACTAGGTTGTTGAAACAGTCATGCTGTGACCTCTATTGTTATATTGTTATGTCCCGTTTTATCTCAATCTCCCCCTTATTGTTTCAAAAAAATTATTTAGTCATTTCTTATGTTTGTCTTAATTAAAGAAAAAATTCAAAAAAATTAGGATATATAAATAGTAACTCTTTTCGATTTCCTATTAACTTGTTTTGAAGTCCCGTAGTACTCCCACGATCTTGTTTTGACTGATTAGACTCTGTTCCATTCTATATGATAGTATCAAGTTTGAAGACATAGGCAACTACTTTGAAGACAATAAGATTCACTAAGATACTCATTCTGGTTTGACTATTGTCTTCTTTGAAAGTCCTGTAATGTTTACAATGCCTAAGTTTTATTGGTCTTGTTCTCTACTGTTTTGTCCAACTTTATAATATCTAATAAGATAGACAATTCTTTTTAAGGAAACAAGGGACAACGTTGATAACCATTGTTGATAAACTTGTACTCTGTTCTACACCATGTGCTATGTCTATACTTGGTATTGACTGACAGCTTTGTTTAGCCATATTTGACTGTATTCTCCCCCCCCCCAAAGAAAGTAATAAGCACTAAGGAGTAATAAAATCCAAGATGTGTAAATTTTGTTGTAAAAAAGAGAGGGAAAAAAAAAGAAAAAGAGCTCTAACGGATATAACAGCAAGTGTGTTTGGGGGTGTTAAATAGCTGACTTTATCAATGTTTTTGGAACATTGAACACAGCTGTTTGCAGTCTCCCTGTTTGAATGTCCACCTTGTGTTCTTTGATACTGTGATTTGAGGAACTATTTTCAAGAAGATAGTGTGTAATCTACTAGCAGGTGATTTCTTACTGTTATGTTTTTTTGTTTTGTTTTGTTTTGTTTTGTTTTGTTTTGTTTTTGTAGTTCTGTATTGCGTGTACCCTTACGCCGCTTTGGTTTGTTTTGTGTTTTTCTCTTTTTCCTCTTAAATAAAAAAATATATATATATATATAAAAAAAAATAAAGAAAAAGGACATAGTTTTAATAAGGGGTACCATGAATACCATTAGAGTCTAAAATAAATACAAGTTGATTATTTAAGATTGATTGTTAATGGGGGAACTTGCAAGAGAGAATAACTGATTCAAAGAGAAGTCAAAGTTTTAAACACGGATCCATGCCTGTGATAAAAAATGATTAAGTAAAAGGATGAATATGTACTATGGTGCCTTAGTTTTATATTTTTGTTTTAGCTAAATTGCCTTTTTGATGACAGATTAGATTATACATCTCTACCTCATTCCCAGGCTTTTTTCATCTCTCTCCTTCAGGATGTGTCTCTCTCTCTCTCTCTCTCTCTCTCTCTCTCTCTCTCTCTCTCTCTCTCCTTTCTTGTCTCCCTATCTCTCTCAGTACCGGGGACCCATCCCAGATCTTTGTACATATGTCTCTAGCTTTTATATATGTGTGCCTGCATGCATTTGGTGTAGGGTCTTCCCAGTGTCTGCATTGCTCAGTGTGGGTTAGAACTTGCAATCCGTCACCATAGACAACCTGATGATTATACTACAAGATGGCAAACCTAGGCCATGACATCTGTCTTTTATATCTTTAAGCTATAAACATCTTAGAAATCTCTTTAATTTACATGGCACCATAGCATCAAATAGCTGAATAATTGAGCTGGATAATATCATCTTTCCAGTGTAGAATTTCCATCAATATTTTAGTCTGTTTGGATTTCTGACATATTTTTTTTCCAATTTAAGTGAATTGTTCTTCATTCAGAAAGAAATTGAATCTGTCTTCTAAAAAGTCAATAGCCACAAATGTGTATCTGATTTGAGCTATTCCTACTATCTCATACATTGACAAGTGGTGGATCTGATTCCCACTTTAAATTAGTGCAATTTAAGTAGGTACCAGTTAATTGATCTTAAATGACAGTCTTCTAGGCATGGAACATTAAGCACTGGCATAACAAATATGCCTGAATGAGGATCAATGCTGCAACCTTTTTTATCATTAGCAGGTTACTCAGGTTACACTAATTGACCTAATTTCCATATGTCTAGCTATATAGGAATTTCCAGAGAGCTATCTATTATATACTTGCAAGAGAATTAAAATATATAGCATTGAAATCGTCTATAGAGTGAAAGAAAATTAATTATTTTTGTATCTGTGAATTTTCTGGTGCTTAAATATAACACGAACAAAAACACCAATATTTAAAGAACACTTTAATCCTACTATAATCTTTAGAGTAAAATAGCAGAAAATATGAATGAATGCAAAAGAACTAAGGAAGTCTATTGTTCTAATATGGACTGAATTTGAAAAACATTTACTCTTTGGATATGATGGTCCCCCAAAAAATCAGAGTGTGAGAATGCAATATCTTCCTGATATTGTTTGGATGCATCCTCTAAGGCTTAATCCCCAGTGCAACAATTTGGAGAGGTTGGACCTTTAAATATTTACCAGGCTATGAGAGTGTGTCCCTCATGAGTGCATTAAAAGTGTATATTAGTCATTTTGCAATGAGTTCAGTTGAAAAAGTGAGTTTGGCCCTCACTGTGCTCCCCAGCACATGTACACTCAGATGCCTGCTCCTGACCTCTCCGTGACAAGAATCCCTCCTCGTTGGCCTTTCCAGATACTAAATCAAAGATAGATTCATCTGTGCTCTGCACATTACCCAGTATCAGGCATTCTGTTATAACAGCACAAAATGACTAAGGCAGGAGGTATGGTTTTCTATTTTGATTGAGTTGGAAGTGTGTTTCTCTGTCTGTGTACTCTGTGGAATGGTAAGCACACAGTCAAACTGAACAGCATTCTTGATAAAAGCAGCAAAAGCCTTGTTTAGTGTTGAATGCATTATTTTGAAACAGACCTAAATTACTTGCTTTTAAAAATATACACAGTGGTCTCGTAAAGGGAACATAGGTGTCAGTCACATGTATTATATATGAAGGCCCTATGTTTAGGGGGTATTGAACACATCTTGGTATTGTCCTCTCAAGGAATATATTTCCATATAATTCCCCCAACCAATAGAGAAGGACCCATTTCATCTTAGTCTTACTGGCTAAAGACTGTGCTGTGCAGCTTAATTATATTCTAAAGAACAAATGCATGATGTAAGATATTCTAATGCAAGCATTTTTGATAGTTGTACACATGTGAATATTCCTCAAGCTTTGCTTGCTTTTAAATACTTGATCTTTCTCATTTACCATAGAGATTAACTTCAAGTACTTATTGACATCTGAGACTGAATACAGACCATATGCTAAAGATCATGCATATCACATCATATCATTTCAACCTGCCTTTCTTTTTAATCTGTTCCCTCAATGATAAACTCCTTGTTGACTGAAGGCTATTTTGTCTAGAACTCTACAATAGTTGGAAAAAGTTTTAATGTTTTGATATGCAGTTACAAAAGGAATTAAAGTCATGCGCAAATATCTCACAGATTGACTCTTTTATCGTATTTTCATTAGAAAGTTAACACAATGTATTTCTTTATGAAGTCTCTAATTTCAAAGTGTTGCTATGAAAACCAAAACAGAGCAGTTAAAATTACTCTGTCAAACTGCTTTTTGTCAATTCACTGTGTGCTTTGAAGATTTTTTTCGCTTCAGACTTTCTTTGGATTCCTCTAATTAATAAATCAGCTTTAATTTTACAAAGGAAGCTTGTTTAACATACTTGACATTTATTGAGGATTTTCATGTTGGGTGCTGCTTACACTCTGTATAAACAATCCTATTTAATTCTGATTATGATGCTATGATGTATTGTTACTTTGTCAGCTGAGGAGGAAAAAGCTGAAGCTGTAAAACTTGAATACAAAATTTCCTAAAATTATACAGTTTATGAAGTTACAATGTTGTGGCTCCCCTCATACTTTCTCGACAACTAAATGTGTAACTTTTGTTTAGTTTGATATGATGATACAGAATAAATTTACATCTCTTTAGTGGGATTTTACTCAACTCCAATTTTACTTTAGTTTCACTTCTATAGATAGGATCAATAATCATAAAAGCAATTAAGATTATTATGAATAATAAATATTTTAATGCACCCCGTCAGCATGTGGCTTCAGCTGAAATCAGTGATATCTCTCCAGCCACGTGAGATCCAACACTGTATCTTGAATAGTTTGGAAACACATTAGGAATTAGGAAATTGTTTTCCGGCTATTTCCTACAAAAAATGCTATTTAGTTGTTAGAATTTTTGCGTATATTTCTTCTCAGTTAAATCTCATAACCATAGAGATGTCCACATAAACTATAATTTCTAAAGTTGGAATTTTCTATAGTAATGCAAATCAAGTATGCCCTAAATGTTAAAGATACGCACACTGTAGGCTTTGATAGTGTTTGCAGCCCTGTGGGCGAGATAGGAAGATGGTTGGGAATCATATCACTTGCTTTTAATAATCTATTAAATCTTGGTTAATGACTTTGAGTTCAACCAACTTCACTTCTTTGCTTCTTCTATATACATAGGGAAACAAAATTATGATTTTCTCATCAACATATCTTAAAGGAAGAGATAGAAAGGACCAGGAAAGGAATAAAAGAGAAGGAAATGTACAGAAAAGTAAAGGAATTAGAAGGGAAAGGCAAGAAATTAAAAGAGAAAGAAGAAAAACAGAAGGAACATTTATGATTATTTTAAATGTATGATTATTTTTAATAATCATAGAAATACAATTGAAAAGTGGCACTATTTTATGCAACAGTAGAGGTATTTTTGTTAGTGTAATATCACATCTTCACCTAAAGAGATCCTTTTCACTGAATTTCTCCTTGACTCCCACTTCAATTTGTCCCAAGTAGAAAGTACATATGTAGGTAAGAAAGCTCACAGTTAGGCACCAAGATATCAAACCTGGAATATCTTATTTTCAGTAGTTTCTGAAATGCTAAGTTCACCCAGCGTCGTCTAAGAAATTTAATATGGCGGGAACAAAACAGACTTTGAATCTAAAGAAATAGGGCACTTAAGAAAATAGTTTTCAGGATTCTAATGATCCTTCCTTTCATGGATATCTTCCTTTTCCTCTAAAGTTATTGAACTTTAGAATATGATTCTAAATATACAGAATTAATTCTCATTTTTCAAACTGTAAGAATGTAGAGTACCCTGATCAGGCGAAAACAAGAAAAACAAGGTGATCAATTAACAATGAAAAACTGAGTGTCCTACTGTGAACTTCTATAAAATGCATACTGGGAATATTAGAAAGCTTTATGCCCTGAATATAAACCACAGGAGACTTATCATGCATCAGCCTAAATAACCATAGGAGGTTGGCTAGGACTAGAAACTCCTCTCGGACTGTGCAGTGCTCAGGCCCTCAGCGCAGCCCATAGCAGTGTGTCCACCATAATTTTGTCATGGCCTATAGGAAACAGCCAGCATCATAGAAGCAGATGTGAGAAGACTGTGCAGTAGTACCTGGCTCAGAAGTTACTGCCTTTGTGCTAAGTTCCAAGGCTTCAGAGGTAAAGGACCCTGGAGAAACAGAAACCTCAGGGGTAACTGAGGAAGTAGGAGCTTACATAATGATGATGAAATACAACTAAATTTTCACTTGCTGGAAATTGCTTTCAGATGTGAGTGGGATATCTTAACACTCTGTGTTCCTCCACCAAGCAAAAAGTGGGACAGCAAAAATTACAGCTCCTCTAAGGGGAACTGAATGGCAAGTTACATTCCTGAGTGTATTGAAGATCTAATTCACTGTCGTTACAGTTCCACATAGACACTTCTCTCATTATATTGTTAAATTTAAGGAATGTATGTGTGTAGTTATCCTCTTGATGGGGAAAACAGGTGATGCCTACAACATAAAGGGGGAGACATTTATTTTGTTCAGAAAGTTTCAGTCTTTTGTTAGTGAGCGTCATGATAAAAACAGCATGGCGAAGTGTGAGGAGACACAGATCCTCACTCTGATAGTGGGAACAGTGCTGGAGAGGAAGGGGCCAGGAAACAGATTTAATCTCCCAAGTCAAACTTTCAGAACCCTCTTAGAAACACATAATCAATCCTGAGGCAGCAGCAAACCCTTCAAGTTGCCAGTCAAGATTAACCATCATATTATGGCAGCATTTGCACCATAAAGAATGCAAAAGTGACTTCATTTTTGTCTTATCGTTATAGAAAAGTCAAGGTCAATCTTACTAAAAGTAACTGGGCAAAAATGACTGTAAAATTTTAAAGTCATCTTTACTCTTGGTTACTTTTTATGCAAATACATCTCAAAGATTGGTAAAGGTATTTTTCTGAAGGATATGCAGTTCCTAGCAGCAAACACACTCAGCTCTCCATGCACAGTTAAAGATACATGGCTTTGCTAAGGGAAGGCAACAGCAGGGACAATGCGGGGAGCTGCACTGATGGAGCAGAAGAACGAGAAACACCGAGGAGGAGCTGCTGCTTCACTTAGATGCTTAATACACTGAATAAATCATGTGCAGTGTTATAGACTATTTTAGATATATTCACATGCATAGCAAAGTTTGGAAATCTGAATTGAAAAGTGATGGACAGACACATATACCACAAATCTGAAACCCATCTATTTTTGTCAGCTGTTTTGGAATTCATCATTAAAATGAAGGTATTCTGTCTTTACGTAAGTGACGTTTTAAAAAATAAAATAGACATAAATAAACAATAAAGTTAGTTATCTACTGACAGATCGATGAGAAAGTTTTTAAAATTTTAAATATGTGGAGGAGTTTGATGAAAAATAGCACATAGAGAGAGGTTTAAATAAGATTCATGATTCATATCAATTCTTGGAGTGCGGAGCTAATCTGGGTGGGTGAACAACAGACTGAAGTCAGAGTACAGAAAGGTGGAAACACACAACTGTATCGCCATAAAAGTTACACAGTATTTTATCTTAATATTTACTCACCAAAATAAGAGTTAATGTTAGTGAAATATGCCAGATAAAGGAAGATACAGTTCATTTTGTCAAGGGAAAAAGTTGAAGCATCTTTAACAAAAGCATGACAAAATAAATACTTCATGCCTTAATAAACAATACAGTAAACATGACAGGGAAGAATGACAGAAGCTGAGGCTGGGGATTTAGCTCAGCAGCATAACATTTAGCTGGCAGATTCGAGGTCATGAGTTCAATTCCCAGTACCAAAAAGAAAATAAATAAATAAATAGAAGGATACGAAGTGAAGTTTGGTGCATGCATCATCATGAGATGGATAAGTAGATTGAGATTCAGAATTCAGCACAAAAATCCATGCAAGAATAGGATATTAAAATATTTCCCCAAGATCTGAGAGACTTTATGAAGAGAATAACTTGGGGGAAATAGGTAGAAAATCTGATGACGGGAAAACATTTCTAATAAATTATAATGCTTAGTAGTTTTGAATGAAAACCTCAGAAGATGGTTTGTTTTACACCGAACTGTTCAATAAAAAGCCAATGATATTGCTTGGAGGTTATAAATAAACTTGCAGGACAGAAAAGATCCTGAAACTTTATTTTCTTATGTTGTTTCCTTTTGTGGTTGGTAAGCTCGAATTTTCTATTTTCTCCCACAGAGGTGGATCAGCAGTTCCCAAGGTATACTGTTCTGCTGAGTGCTAATAGGAGTTACAAAATAAAACACATCAAACAAAACAAAAATAACTACAATAATAACACTTTCGTGGTCAACAGATTGTGAAAATTGTAGGTTAAGAAAAATCTAAAAGTTTCTAGTACTGTAGTATTTTCAATATTTTCAGTGAACTAGGTTACATTTTATCATCTAAGTAGAAAATATACCATACAGCACTTCCTCAAATTATTTCAAAATACAAGCATTTGTGCATTCTATATTCCCAGACTACTTCCTGGAGCATTAGATTCCTGTATCGCATCCCATAAACTTTATGGTATATTGTAAACACTCACGATGATATCTAAAGCTTATCAACCACAAAATGCACAAGACATTATATTTAATTGTTATCCAAGGTCATTATTTTGTGATATTCATAAAGGTCCGTGTTGAAATTAGTTTGTAAGCTGGTAATGTCTACTGAATGAGGCTTCTGGTCAAAGCACCTAGTTCAGTTAACTGAAGTTTCTTAGGAACTGTTTGCATAAAACAAAAAAGCTCATTCTGCATCCATACATAGATGTATTAGTTATATGTGCCATTTAAGAGTGACTTTTGAATTTATAATGCCACATTTTTCTTCTAAAAAGCAAAGACATGAAAAATATCATGCCTTTTTAATGGAAGTGGGATGACATGGAAGAGGCTTATCTTCTATTATAAAATTTTTAACAGAGGTGCCTTTTTGTCAGGAATTCAGTTGTACTTCCAAATCAAAGAAAATGAAATTGCATTTAAATAAATGCTTCTTTACACAGCTGTCAGGATGGACTTACATTTCACTCAGAATTTATCTTGATCTGACATTTGTTGAAATTTAAAGATGTGCCTGGACATTGATTGTATGATTATAATCTTCCCAGAGAAGATGTGAACTTCTAAATGAAATACCAAAAGTTTAGTTGATTTCTAATAATACACAGCAGCTAAAAATAATCAGATCATAACCAGTATTTTTCCACCATAAGTTGAAAGTTAATTTTCTTCTATTAACATTGATTTACTCATTTAGTAAGAAGCTGTGGCATCTTACAGATTTCTGATATGTTTGTTTTTTGTAAAACTTTTAATATTTGTAAAGAAAATAAAAAGGCTGGCTAAAATCTTGAATAGTTAAAAGAAGTGTTAAAATATCCAGTGATAGAATTATTATCCCTCTTAAGTATGTATAAATGACAAAATTTAAGATAATATGTAAACTAAATGGTACTCATGTTATGTCTTCTCTTTTCATCTTTACGTCTCTCTTTGTTATCAGGTTTTCTTCACATTCTCTATTTTCTATTGTTTCCTTTAAGGCCAAAGCCATCACATTTTTCAAGTTAAATATAAGGCTCTAATTAGTGCCTTATCTCAAGATAAAACTAAAGAATTTTCAATTCATTCAAAATTAATAAACTTGAAAGTATCTATTCAGAAAGAGCATTGTCTCTATCAATATGTGTTTCATTAAACGTAAGTAATTACATGTACAGTGAAAAAAATTTGATTTTTAAGGAGACAATACTAATCAGCATTGACATAAACTTCATAAAAATGTAATATTTATTTGCAATTTCAATACTCTAAAAATTTAAATATAATGTTATCATTAGAGGCCTGAAATTATATAACCAGCTGTTGCTTAGTGTCAACATTTTTTTTCAGAATGTTGGTATTATTGTCCACCCCAATGCCATTTGAACAAACATTTAAATTTATAATCAAGTAGCAATTGAATTATATTCAAAGTAATATGCTAAATGATTATCAAGAGAACATGAACACCCTCATTCTATGTGAGAACAGTATTTAATCATGAAAGTATATCTCATCACCTCACTTCCCTAAAGACAAAATTCAGTCCTTCTAGGGCATGTGATCTTTGCCAGCATTTACATTCTTCATTCAGAAAAACAGCAGTGTGTGTTACAATTGGATTTGTGTTTTAGAGGTATTAAGCTTGCTGTGTTTCATGTATTTATTCAAGAATTATTGAGTGAGATCCATTTATATCTATAGCTATATCCTTATCTGTGTCTATCAGTATCTATAGCTACATCTACATTATCTATATCTATCTATATATTTGTGATTATGTGTATATTCTCATCACTATTCTTAGAGCTAGGAAATAAAATCTTAAAAAAAAAGAAGAAAATTCACTTAGGAGGATCACAATCTTCAAAGAAGAGTGAAATAAATAGTAATGTAAAAAATGCAGACATATTTGGAATCATAACCAAAAAGAGGAATTTAAAAAGAGAGTTATGATCCGGATTCCAGATTCTGATTACTAAAGCAGCTTCTATAAATACATAAAATCTAGATGATGAAAAAAAAAGAAAAAAAACATTAATTTCCTACCAGTGTAACAAATACTGGAGAAATATCATCTGATAAATAGAAAAGTTCTATTTTGGCTCATGGTATTAGAGTTTCTAGTCAATGACGGCTTGGTCCTGTCACTTGAATCTATGTTGAAGCAGCAAGTAATCCTCATAGTGAGCAGTGCAGGCTGGAGAAAAGCCATTCACTTCCTGGCTGGGAGTTAAACCATAACAAAAAGAGTAACAGGAAGGGTCTGGAGTTTCATTTTCCCCATTTGGAGGGGCCCTCTCATTACCTAAATCTCCCTTGGGAGGGTCCACCGCCTCCTGTCAGAGCTACCTAGAGATCCAACTTTTAAAAATGGGCTTGAGGGACAGTTCAGATTTAAATTATAGCAGATGTCAAACAGAACTCTAAAAGCTGAGTGTCTGACACACATAGAATTGCAAATGCAAAATCCACACTTTAGGAATGAGCCTGCATGCTTGTTGTAGAGATGTCAGTTGCCAAATGCAGTCTGCTGAGCTGTGGGAGGATCTGTAGAAATGTGGTCTGCAAAGGAAGGAGGATGCAGATTATGTAGGACCCTGCAGCCCACTCTGGCTAGAGGGTTTTGGGTTTGAGTTGTAGGATTTATTGTAGCCCAAGATTTGTAGTATTAATCAAAATATTAAGTCCATAGCAAAGGAGTAAAATATGACCTTCTATGTCTTGAAGAACTTTAACTGATACTTGGATTCAAGATTTTAGGCCAAATAATGTTGGATCTGGGAAACAATTGAGAGACTTGAAAATAGTGAAAAGTTAGAACTCAAATCAATGGAGATGCATAAGAAGGTATTGATTTTTTTTAAGGTAAGCTTTGCAAATGAAGCCAGCAGAAACCAATGAAGTAACTAAAAGGAGAAGTTATAAAAGCTAGATTTTTGATTTGAGAAATTAGAGACATGTTAGTGTATTTTTATTTTAAACAGAAGTAGAGGACATGAAGTAGAATTTATAGTCTTTTTGATCCCAAAATTATTACAATAATTATCGTATGTGACAAGAATTTCTGCAATGAGTCTATAAATTTTGTTTCTTAATATATCAAATGATTAAACACTATTTGCATTTACACATTCTCTACTCTTATAAAGAAATATTATTTTATGATCCTTGTGAGTTCATAAATCTAATACACATCACTCCTAATAAAGACCATATATATTTCATACCATAGTGTTTTCATTTCTCTAGAGTCTCATCTATGAATTATTGTATGGCTACTCCATGCTCTGGTAAATGTGTATTAGCTTCTAGAATTAAAGTTGATAAATTTGGAGAGTGTGTGTGTTAATTTAAAGTGATCCACATGCGAAAGCAATGTTGTTGATTTCTAGCTTTTGGGAGTGAAGTGCAGTATATATGATTTAAACTTTTTAAAAAGCTTAAAATATGGTGACATAAGTGTCATATTAAAACATAATGGGGTTCATGAAAGTAATTTATGAAGAAATACCAAAGACAATTTATTGATATGTATAGAAATCTACATAGAGATATCTTAAAAAGTGGTACCTTTTTCATCTTAAGTTAGACTACATTTAATATCCAATATATTTAAATTTTTCCTATAAGTGTTTTTCCTTTTTTGAAGCTTGTATAAGAGAAAGTGGTTAAACATATAATTAAGTCAGTGCACACTATGTAAATAAAAACTGATAAGGAATTCATAGTAATAATATGTGTTTTGTTGTGGATTTTCTATGGTATTTTTCATATGATATGTATTTTCTGCAAAGAGGCCAAAAGTTATAAGGCTATAAACAGTCTCGATGCCTGCCAATTCAAAGGTCATGATTTCATATCTAGTACAAAAAACAAAGAGCAAAAAAAAAAAAAAAAAAAAAAAAAAACCAAGCAAACAAAAAACACAGTCTTTGAAAGAAAGCTAACACAATGTGATTTTTTAAAATTTCAATTAACAGAATTCCAATATTCTGAAAATGATTTAAAATTATTATTAATTTTAGAATAATAGACATTATTCTATAATTGGTTTATGTGGTTGTTTCCCAGAGTATTTGGGAATCCTGTACATTTCCTGAACTGAAGCCATATGTATTGCCATTTTCACAAAGGGAACCAGTAGCCAACAGATTAAGATTTTCTATCTTAAGCCAAAAATCAAAAGAAAAAGATTTAAGAAGTGATCCAAATGTCTGGAGGGGGTATGACTCATATTTTGACACCAGTATGTTTTCAGAGGTTCCTCAAATATACATTATTAGCTGAAGAAATTTGAGTGATAACAGTTTACAGTCACTTATATATAGAAAATGCATGAACTATGCTTTCCTTTGGGTGCCCACACACACTACACACAGCCCAACACACTTATAGTGAGAAAACAAGGCAGGTTCTGGGTATAGAGCTTTTTACTTCACTTCCAAGGTGCTCAGCTTAGAGCCCCATTGATAAATGCTTCTGAATATTCTTTTGAAATCTAGCCACCATTATCCTGAAAATTTTTCGATAAACCTACTTGTCTTAGGAGCTAAACAACTGCAGCATAAATCTTGTCGTCAGTAATTTTGTATGTAAGTCCACAGACACACTTCATGGATTCTAATTTTACTGTATTATGGCAACATCTGATAACTGGCTGAGGAAAACCTCAAACCGAGATGTTTTAATTTCATGAAAAGAATGCCAAATGAACTTGCTTCTCACCAAGTAAAATGATACAAAAAAATTTGGTCGCTCTCATAATACTGACATCCTTGTTAGTGAAACAGAGAAAGTTAATAAAAAAGAAATGACACGAGAATTATCTCACTGAAGAACAAAGCTCTTTTGTTCAACGAGAAAACATGTTTTGCTGCGTACGTTAATAGTGCTCATAAAAATCACTTTTACATCTAATCAAGACTCTTAAGTATCTGGCAAATATAACTGAAACACCTATATCTTAGTATACTTAAGTTATAATTTTTTATATCATTGAATATAAATTATCTTGTCAATGCTGAAGTGTTTATTATGGTGCTTTACACTAAAGAAGGTTATATATATAAGTTCATCACTTTATCAAATATTTACTCATGTGTTATGTGTAAGACCTTGTTCCCAAATTAAGATTGCAAATGAATTCCCTTCTGTATAGTTGGCAAGACTGCTGAAATAAAGATTAATATACTAAAACAAAGAAAATAATATATGATATAAAAATTAATCTAAGATATAAATAAATATGAAAGGCTTAAGATTTCAGGAAGAGAAAATTTCACAAATTAGAATAAAGTTTTTCAGGGATAATCTAAGCCATCTTTCACTTTGTCATGAAATTATGTGTTAAAGAATATAAATGTGTGAACTTTCATCAAATTATTGAAGGACAAGACATGAAAAGCCTTCGGTGTGGATCTGGCGAAATTCAAGCGAGCTGGGAGGAGCCTATGAAAGTGGTTACAAGGAATGTGTTGTTAATAGGACATGAGGTAGAACAACACTGAGCTCTATAAATCAGCAGTGTTAATTGCTGATGCATAAATAACTATAATCAGTGCAAATACACAATTCCAAAGGGATGCTTGCAAAGCATGTAAAGAGTATTGGGTTGAAAACTTCGTTCTCATTTATTAGAAATTTTCAATGGGTTCTATAGAATCAGAATTTACTGCAAGTTTGGGAATTGAAGAGTTAAGACAAATTAGCAGTAATAGGTACAGGACAAGGAAAAATAGCAAGAAATGAGTGACAGCTTTCAGGTTGTGTCCATTTAGTATGGTGTTGTTTTTGGTTTGTCAAAAATGGCTTTATCAGACATAGGTAGAGACCATCTATTGTGATTTTCTGTAGGATTTTTGTTATGAATGAGTGCTGGACTTTATCAGAAGCTTATACTGTATCTATTGAGATGATCATGGACTTTTGTTTTTGGTTCTATTGATATGGTTTGTTACATTTATTAATTTGCATATGTTGAAATATCTCAACATTCCTGGGATGAATCTCATTTGGTCATGTTGTATATTCTAGGTGATTTGCTACATTTTGTTTGCTAACATTCTGTTTAGAATTTTTACATCTATGTTCTTTAGGGATATTGGCTAATGAACTCTTTTTTGGTTGAAGTTTTGTTTGATTTTGTTGTAAAGGCAATATTTGTCTCTAGGAATGAGTTAGCGAATATTGCTTCCTTTCTAAATTCATTAAAGAGCTTGAGGAATATTGGTATTAATCTTCTCTAAATTTCTTGTAGAATTCAAGTTTGAATCAAATAGGAAGTGGGATTTTCCTTTTGGTAAGTTTTAAATTACATTGTCAATCTCATTAACTTATATTGGGTTATTTAGAATGTTTATATTTTTTTGATTCAGCTTTGGCAATTCATATGTATCAGATTCTGTCCATTTGTTCTGTATTTTCTGTTCTACATGAGTAAAGATTTTTGAAGTAGGTATTGATGAGCTTCTGGATTTCTGCAGGATCTGTAGTGATTTACTCTTCCAAGAAGGAAATAGAGGCCTTTCTTCCCTTTCTTTTTTGGTAAGATTGGCTAAGGGTCTATCAATTTTACTTATCCTTTCAAAAAGCCAACCTTGGATTCATTAATTCTTTGCACCATTTTCTTAGTCTCAGTTGAATTAATTTCTGGTCTGATTTTTGTAATTTCTTCTATTGTTGGGTTTTGGTTTGCCTTGCTCTTCTTTTTCTAAAGTTTGAGGCACAACATAAGGATATTTTTGTACCTGGGTGTGCTCATTCCATTTTCCTGATATGAGAATTTGCTGCTATAAATACCCTCTTAGGACTAATTCCATTGTTTTCCACTGGGTCAAGCATGTTGTACCTGCATTTTTCTTTAACTGTAGACATTGTTTAGTGACTTTAATTTAACTTGTAGCCTATTGGTTGTTCAGGAGGGTGTTATTTATTTTTCAAGAGTTTATGGAGCTTTTGCAGTTTCCTTTGCCAATAATTTCCAATTTCTTTATACTATGGTCAGATAATGTACATGGGATAATTTCAGTTGCTTTGCATTTCCTGAAGCATGTTCAGTGCACTAATATATATTTTTGAGAATGTGCCATGTGCAGCTGAGAAGAATGCACCCTTCTCAGATAAAGAAACAAATATGAAGTAAAATATATGAAACATTTTTCGATATCACTGGTCATTCAAGAGATGCAAATTAAAACAACACTGATATTCAATCTCATTCCAGAAAGAACAGCTACCATCAAGAAATCAACCAATAACAAATGATGGTGTGGTTATGGGGAAAAGGGAATTCTCCCTCCTGTTGGAGAATAGACTGGTGCAACTACTTGGAAATCAGTGTGGAAATTCCTTAAAAACTAGGACAGGAGATACTACTCAACTTATTTATTTCCTCTCTACATGTTTTCCTAGGAAAATTTAAAAACATACACCACTATAGCAGCATAATTCGTGATTGTTAAATCTTGAAAATGTCCCAAAAGCCCACCAACTCAGAAATGGATAAAAAGATGTGGTATATTTGTACAATGGAGTTCTATTCAGGCATAAAGAAGGATGAATTTGAGGCTTTTATAGATACTGGATGAAACTTGAGACCATACTCACAATGAAATAAATCATACTTACAGTGCAAACATTCTATTGTCTCCTTAGTATAAGAAGCTGAAAGAGTAAATAAGATCCAACATGTACAGTAGACACTGTGAAATGGAAAGAAACTTCAAAAGGAGAGAGAAACAGGGATGATGAAAGGAGAACAGAACAAAAAGTAAACGGAAAAAAAATGTGTAAAACTTAAGTTAGTTATACTACTAATTTTATTAGTTCAATGAAAACAGAGGTTTGTGATTATGCTGTTTAATCCATTTTTCATACCGAGAGCTTGTAATCTGAGCAACTACATTGAAAATAATACATTGTTTTAATCATCATTATTGTCATATTATCTTGTTTTAAACTTTTGTATCATCATTTTTCTTCTTAAATAAAAAGTATATCATAAGAAAAAAGAAAAGAATACAGAATGATAAGAAGCAAATGAATAATGTATTTATGTATATTATAAATATGAAGTTGTGTTTCTGTAAACAGGCAAATTTTTGATGTCAAAACTGAAATGGAAGGAAGAGGAAGCAGAAATTTATCAATTACCAGAAATGTAACAATATTTAAATGCCACGAACACTCTCCCATGACACTGTAAGATACTATGTAGATATTAACTCATTTTACATCATTTGTGATATGAGACAAAATGAGTGAGGGTAATAAACCCAAATTTTCATGACAAGTAAATTGCAGATATGAGATCTGAAGCAGGCATTCTGACTGCAGATTCTCCATCTGCTCTTATCTAACTGCTTTATATTCTGCTGTGGGTTGCTAGGCATTTTTTCCTCAAATAAAGTAGAGAAATAAAATCTGGATTGCAAACTAGTGATAATGGTAAATGGGGCGTGAAAAAAACAAGCACAGAATATGTACTTGAGGAGTTTAAAGACAAACAAAACCAAGAAATTTTTCATTATTGAGTGGAAGGGTTGGCAAGGTAATGCTCAGGTTTCTTACCCTACTTGTTTTTAGAATATAATGCATCTAGACACAATCATAAGAAGAAAGGGCAGAAAGGAAATTAAACTGTGTGGAACACCCATTACTGGCACTGGAGCTCATTAAAGCATCATATGTATTTTCTTAGTCCATTCGTTGTAATGTGAGTCACTTTCCACAGTCTGCAGAGTAATTGAGAGCATCACAGTTTGCACCCGGATTCCTATGGCTTCGGAACCTGTATTGGCCTCTCTGTGTCAGAAAGCACAAAAGGAGGAAAAAAAAAAAAAAAAACCTAGCAGAGAGAATAAGAATCTTTTCTTGTTTAGTAGGAAAACAAATAATGTGTACATAGAAATATTTGAATGCAGTTAAATAAATATTTGATTTATATTTTTCTGAAACCAAAAGGAAATTTATCAAGAAGATAGGGCCAGAGTTTTGATGAAATGTGGTGAAAATAAATGTGGGTGCAAGTTACAAGAATAATATCATAAAACAAACACATTAAGTATAAAAGCAGTGTCTCCCCAGATATTAATTAGCAAAAAAGCAAACTTTAACGATAGTTGGCAGAAATTAGTGTAAAGAATTGGTTGGGGCCATTTCTTTTTTTTTTTTTTTTTCAGTCATCCAAATCATATATATGATCATGGGTTAATTTGTTTACATTGCTTTTTACTAAAAAAAAAGTTATGAACAGTAATATTGTCTTCATTTATTTTTGTAGTAAATAAGATATTCAAGAGGCATTCTTTAAATTATCAAGATACCTATAGATGTTGCTTCGTGTTATTTCCACATTGTTTTAATTTAAATGTTTGTTTAAGTCAGGCAGGGTGGCACACACCTGTAAGCCTACCACTCAGGAGGCTGAGGCAGGAGGGTCACTGATTGTTCAAGGCAGGCCTGGGCTACAAATTGAGCTCAAGGCCAGCCTGAGCTGTGTAGTGAGACTCTGTCTCAAAAAGATATTAAATAAATAAATACACACATAAATAAATAAGGTTTTGTTTAAACTAACACCATTTATTTAATTGTAGATTTTAGACATGTACTTCTGTGACAAGTATATCCTGGCAGCTAAGGCATAGATGCTAAAACATATTAAGGCAATCAGCCTTCTGTATCAAACTATCCAAAGTGGGGAGGATACAAGGAAGGAAACAAAAATGGTCCTTTATTTACACAATGTGAAATCCCACATGCTCTTTTCTATTTCGTCCCCTGAGCAATGATTAGGCAGTCACACTTTCTGTGTAAGTTGCGTGATCAACAACATTAGTGAGCCAGGCAATATGTCAGTGCAACGTTTAAGAAGTGTTGCCTTCGTATGAAAATAAAAACTTTGATTAAAGGAGTATCCGTAATCACTGGGTCATTGAGCGTTATGTAAAACTAGATGCAAGACCACAGGTCATGTAATGTTGAGTACACCTAGTGAAGAGTCTCTCTGGCCTGGATACAAGGATATTTTTGGTTTTGAAAGCACAGTGATTTATGTCAATTTACTTCAAATTCTCAACAGTTATGATTTACAAAGTCGATACTAGAAAATGTAACATGTTGGCAACTTCTTTACTTGCTTTCTAATACTTGTTTACTTTAAGTATCTTTCATTTTCATTTTTGTCAGTGTTTTCAAAGCTTATTGAAATCAAAGCAAACATTTCATCGACCTGTTTTCATTTCCACACACCAAAATGCTTTAGAACTATAAGAGAAATTTTCATCTTGACTCTCCAGTCATCCAGAATTAACATACAACTCGGTAAAAAAATTTTCCATGAAACACAGCTTGGAAAACAACCAACAAGAAATGCAGTAGCTCTTCAAAGAGAGAAATAAACCTTTACAAGTTGTGCTACTATGTTTAATGTTTGGAGTAAAAAGGTCTTTTCATTTAATATTCATCAAGAAAGCTCACCTTGAGTAGATGCAATGAAAACAAAGTGTCTTTACATCCATAATAAATACATTATAGTTTATATTAGTGTTAATGTATGTAAAAATAGTAATGTTAACATTTAACACAGGATTTAAACTAACCATTACGAAAACAATATAACCAAGCTCCAAGGGCTACAAGTTTCTGGGTCAATATGTATTCTTCCATAATGAGGGATATTGTTTAATTATTTGGGAAATGTTAGGTGGAGGCCCTGAGTAATAACCACAGTGCATCATGTCTCTTGGCAAATTTGGATATAATGTGAAAACAAGTCAATATAAAGGGGAGGAAAACAATGATGTAGTTCCACTCTGGTCTTCATTTCTCAAGAACACTTTGCACTCTAGGAAGTGCGTGTTCACTGCCAGTGAACAGATAGTAGGCAGTTCATTCTCATTTTTGGGGACTCCACGGCTTTCTCACCTTAACACTGGAAGGTGCCGATCTGAAATCACACTTCTCTAGTGCTGCTGTAACTTTAATCTTTACACATAGTGAGGATGTTAATTATTTGATATGAAACACATTCTGAGGATGGAATACCATGTACTAGATGTCTGTTGCCGAAAAAGAAAACACTTACTGAGTTCAACCTGTTACCACCTCTTGTCTGAAGTGCTCAGTAGGCTCCTATCAGAGCTCACCACGTGCCCTCTCCCCCCTGACACCCACCCTATGCACAGCAGCCCGAAAAGACTGTTGTATATTACACATCCATTCTTGTTACTCCCCTGCAAAAATCTCTCCAGGGATTTTCATTATTCTTACAAGACCATTTGTCATCCCACACTGTCTCTACACTTGCCAGTTAAACTGGCCTCTTACACTTTGTCTCTTTTAAACTGGCATACACATCTCAAGTTAGAATTCGCAATATTATATAATCTATAATAGCTAAGCCAACGTGTTAGAAAGCAGAGCCTCAGAAACCTATTTTACCATATTAATGGGGTAACTCATTGGTTGCAAGGGCTTTGCGTTTTTTCAGTTTATTAGCTATAGCAAGGAAGTATCTGAATAAGCAGTCTTTCTAAATAATGCATTTTACATATTGTATATCATTAAAATTTGCTTTCTCATTTTTACAAGGATTTGTGAAGAGTGAATACAACTTTTGGGGCTTCATAATGTAAAAACGTTGTTTTTAAAAGTATGTCTCTCCTAGACCTTGTCCTTATAAATATGTCTTCTTCTCTATGCTGTTCAGGAAATCAAGTAATTCCCTTCAGGATGGAGAATGTCAGAACAGGCTCAAGCCATTAGGGAAATCCATTAGCAAATGGTACAAAATTTATAACATATTAGGAAAAGTTTGCTCCGCATGTCGACCACGGCCACCACTAAACAATTTTTTATTACCATATAATAATATTGCTTAGCATGATTAAACATAAATTTTACCTGAAAGGCAATTCATTATGTACAACATATGACAACCTCAGAGTTCATTACCAAAATGTAATTCTTATTGTCATGTTTTAAACAATTTTATTTTTAAAAATAATTGTTTATACTACCCAGGCTGGATTCAGAGTGGGAATATTACTAGTGTCATTTGTAAAAACTCTCTGTCAATGGATATCAGGGCAAACATGTTCCCCATTAACAGTAGATAAATCTGATATAGCGAGAGACAAAAGCTAAAGTCAAGTGAAATGTGTTTTTAGAAAAACAAATGTTATGTGTCCACAGTGTCTGTTTCTCTGCCTACAGCCCCGCATGTTCAGTAAGGTCTACTACGGTGGACCCATTGGTGAAATCTTACATTATCTACTGAGTGCTTGTATTGCATCTCCTAGAGCACATCGTTCTGAAAATGACAAGTTTAAAACTATAGACAACAGATATATTTCACCATCAAATAATTACTGGCACACAGACATAAAGTACAAGCGAAGTACTCAAGCCTCTACTATTTCTGCAGTCTCATATGTAAAAACTACATTCTAGTTCAGAAAAAAAAAAAAAAATAGCAGTCTGAGTTTTGTGCCATAACAATCTTTAAATAATTTCAGAAATTCCCACTTTAATGTTATTTAACCAATAAAATTAGATCTAAATAGCTGATTTAAAATATTATCATTTATGCTGTACAAATGAGCAAAATTACTTTAAACAGAGGGATTTAAGATATTTTTCACTTTCATTTCTCAAAACATACCTGCCCAGTCCCTCAACCCCTAAAGACGTGGCACAACATAATCCTTCCTCTTAGAAAACTTACAGAAACTATGACTTAACTCTATTCCTCTTAGAATGATTTTACCAAAACAATTGTATGTAACTTCCTGGGATTCCTCTTAAAATTTCAAATCTTTTGTGTCTTAAACTAGTTTATCACTCAAGTTAAAATTTATGGTCTCGCAAGTATGAGGAAATTGAATGCATTAATTCCAAACTGTAAAATCAGTAAAATATGAGAAGCAAAGAGTATAGAGAAGGATGGTAAATTAGGAGAATATAATTTAGAAGATGTCTCCTACAAATGCCCCTGCCTTTGAATTACACAGATCAAATAGTTTGTATTTCAACAGAACTAATAATAATAATAATAATACCAATAATAATGTTACAAATATTGAAAAATTCGACATTGGCTTTGACAGTATTCTTAAAGAAATATGAAAAATTTATCATAAAAGCTACAAAGTCACAATGATAGGTATAAAGAAATTTATTTAAAATAGATCATGCTGTGCTTTCTTTTTGCTTATCGAT
Source organism: Cavia porcellus (assembly GCF_034190915.1). Lineage (NCBI taxonomy): Eukaryota > Metazoa > Chordata > Mammalia > Rodentia > Caviidae > Cavia > Cavia porcellus. The sequence continues at coordinate 16,240,984 of NW_026947494.1, read as the reverse complement.
TTCATTGGACCACAGAAAATAGAAATCAAAAGAAGCTTGTGTCATCAGAGGCTTTCGAAAATCAAGGCTTTGTACACAAATTTCCAAAAATTCTGATTGTACCATCACATTAACTCAAGGAATGTAAACTGATAAAAATGTTAGTTTCATAATGATTTATACATGGATACTTTTATAGAAGTCACTAAAGTGGAAATGTTAAAATGTGGCTAAATTAAATGAAAGTTGAATTTTAATGTATTTTCCTACAACTCAGTGGAGTCCAGCACTTTCCCACACTGAATTCATCTAAGAAAAGTGTCTATACAGTTACTATACTCTAATCCTAGGAAGAAAAAATATTTCAGTTCCCCCAAAATGCTTATTGTTCAAGGAAACAGGAAGAGGAGGGAAGTCTTTCACCAAAGCTTTGAGCAGAACATCAACCTCTGATGAATGGATTCTGTATTTTCCACTTCTTTTTATTCTGGGTCTAAATGTAAACCATTTGGTGTATCTCCTTCAAATTTTTCCCCTTTAAATTTCTTTCTTAAGGTAAATAATGTCTGCTCAAACTATTTTTATAGGATAATATAATATATACATATTTAATATACAGATATGTAAGATTAAAAAGAAAGATGGCATGCTTTAAAATAAATGTATTTGGTTAAAGTAATTTTATTTTAATGAAAAAAGTTTTTATATATTAGAAGCATATGACCTAAGTCTAGGATATTGGAAATGTTAGAGTTTAAAATACATTTGCTGTAGTTCAGAGCAAATGTTTTGTTTGTTAGGTCAAAGAGGTTAGCGTGTTGTGAAATAAATACTGCCTGATGATATTTTGTATTCTGTTGATGAGAGACTCATTTATTCTTGAGTATATGTGAAATCCAAGCACCTAGGGGAGACATAAAAAAGTTACTTTTCTCATCTGTTTTCAACAGTAGCATCTTGAAATCAATTCCAGCCTCCACCTGCTCTACAAATGTGTTGGAAATTGTCTTCTGAAACTCAGTGGGACTAGAGGTCTTTTTTGAAAAATAAAGTTTTTTCTTTTAATAATGTGGAACTAGCAGGAAAAGAGGAAAAAACAATGTTTAATAAAGCTTCAGCAAGGAAATGCACACCCATTGCTGAATCCCTGTGAAAGCCAGAGTGGCTCAGACCCTATTTCTCTGTTAACGTATTCATGAGATTGGAGAGGACAGAGATGTGCTAACCACTGGACAGCTCCCAGGTCCCCATTCTAGACTGAGACTCAACCACTCTAACAAAACTGACTTTAGCATATTTTCCAGCATCATAAAAACTTAATCATAAAAGCTCTCAAATTACAATTTTTGCAAATATTTATTTAACATGTTGGGTGATAAATTGCAGCTCTTATAATTATTGGAGTCTATCCATTCACCTGTATTAGACATGTATAGCCAACTCTTAGAAGAATAACATATTCTTTTTTTTTTTTTTTTAATTTTCCTTAGGTAAGAAACATACAACCCTGCAAGATATTGAATGTAAAATATGTTGCATCTTCCTTGACTAAGATTCTTAGGGTATATTTTTATAGGAAGGAATACATGTTCAGCTGAGGGCATAGATATTCTACTTCTGAAAAATTATTTCTTTGATATCTTTTTGAAAATAAATTTTCCTAAAATGTTACATCTTTTGTTTATGTGTGTTTGTGATTTAGATTGACATACTTGAACTTTTCTTTAATTTCATGAAATCCTATCCTTTCTTTCATCCTATCCTAGACCTTGACTTGAATTCAGCCCCGAGGCCCCCATTCTGATGCCAAACCATATGAATTCCATCCAGAATTGGGGCAATATTTTAGTGTTTAGTTTTCCAGCCATAGTAAAGCCAATGTTGCCTTCTACCTATAGGACAAAATTAATTCCCTAATAGTTCTTCAGGCTCCCTTAGAAGGCTGTCAACAGACAGAGGTCATTCATTTAACCTAAATTCAGACTACCCTTTTTAAAACACAGGGAATATTCCTGTATCACAGAAAAATTAAAAATGTCTTCTAAAATTTTGGACATAGGCTTTTCCTGATTAGCAGTCCGTTTCTGGTTTTATTCCTGACTCTTTCCCCTCATATTCTAGCAGCCCTCAACTTCAGTCTTCCTCTGAAAATCTGAAATGTATCTGTTTGGATGTCTGAGTATATTTCTTTTCAATGTTTAAAATTATTTTACTTAAGTGCTTTATTCTTCAATTCCTTCAGCACCCACCATAGATAATATGAAAACCTACTGATATTTTGTATTCTCTTCAGAAATATATCAAAATATCATACTTTTTAAATTATCATGAAGTTTATTACTGTTCTCCTTTACCAGAATTTATGATGCATATTGAATTATTAAATGACTTCTGTCATTTTGGAACAGTACCTGGCACAGAAGCCCTCGTATATATTCTTTATTACATGTAATAAACCAGATTATTCATATTTTAAACTCCCAGAATTTTAAAAAAAATATTTTTTGAGAGTCAAAGTTATGAGTATGTACTTTTTATATTTGAAAGTCAATTGCTTTATATTTTCTTCTTTAGTTAATTTTAAAAATGAGGTACCATTCTTTGTTAATGAATTCACAAAGAAAGGATTATCAAAGAAAGGATTATCAAACATTCTAGATTTCCAAACTTGTACAGTACTCTAGCACCCATAATTTTGTTGTCACTTAAACTTGTTTCTTTTATCACTCTTTACAATATTTCCCTAGTTAACATGTTTTATTTGATTTTTGTATGAAAAATGAAAGAACAAAGCTGCATTTTTATAGATGAAGACATCGCTGTGTAAGATTTTAATTTTTGAGAGCTGAGGGTTATTTCAAGGTGTAAATAAATTTCTTATTGTTGTTGTTGGTTTTGTTTTGTTTTTCCCTTATGCGATTGACTTGTGTTCCTTCTGAGCTCATTTCTTTATCTGGCTACTTAAAAAGTACCTAAAAGAAGATGTTGGCTCTGCCCACAGAAATAACTTAGTATAGAGACAAGCTAGTTTTCTGGAAGGCAAGTTCTATTTCTCTTTCATTTTCTAGGTAGAAAGCAAATCTTACAGTTGGATAATTCAGGTTACTATAGAATTGAGGGCTACACTACATTGGCAATTATATCTTCTAATTATTTATTAGATTAAAAACATTGTAGATAATACTGTCAAAGGACTAATTCTCAACTCATTTTATACACTCTTTACTCTTTTCCAATTACATCACTGGGAAGAAGACAGTTTTTTGAGTAGTCTAGGAGAATGCATATATATATTTTAAAGTCTATCATGACTTCAATTGGAGCATCGGAGATCATATTACCTCCCTCAGGGTCCTAACGCTAACAACTTCCTAAATTTGTTTGGAGGATTACAGTTTGTCGTTTTTATAATGACAAAAAGTTCTAAGAAAAAGTGACTTGGCATTAGCTATTTCACTAGGGAAGTGCGGTTGAGACTCTGTACTAAGTAATGTTGGTTTATACAGACTCATACGATAAAGCTTTTTGTGTTCCTGGTGATTCTCCTGTGAAAATACAGTATTTCTTTATTATCCTTGCTGTGCCTTACCACAAGGATTTGATTACTTTTGACAGATTGTCTGTAACAAAAATTAAAGCCAAGCCGCAGTCCTCTTTTGGTGTAGTCTGAAGCAATCTGTCCTTGTTAAATTCAAGCTTCAGTACCAGACTTCAAGAATTCAAAAGCAACTTTTCTCATTTTCTAGCAGTAGGGAATTAGAAAGTGAGCCAGCCTCTCTCTGTGTCCATTTCCAGATGTTAAATGAGGACACTTTTCTCCGGGGAAGTTATGTGGTGATTCAGAAAATGTCTAGATAAATGAGAGCTGTGGGATCACATCATGAGTTACATGTTAACAGCTTTAATGTAATGAAATATCACAAGTCTATTTCTATGTCACACTGTTTTCTGTATTTTTAAAATTTTTCATGAAATATGTGTTATGAACTTAAATTTGTGGCTGTTCATTTCAGGTGACTGAATGGATTATATTCTTTCTGGTAAGACGGGAAATAAAAAAATAGGCATAATACAGTACAGATAAATGGACCTGTATCTATCCGTCTCAATATACATTTGCATAACACAAGGCAATAAATATTTAAATGTATATTAAATTATTAAAATGTGTTATGATTTAAGTGTATTTAAAATTTCATGATCTTATTAAAGAAAAATATTATATATTTATATATTGTAAATTAGCTTATTTATGATATTTTATATTGAAAGACATTCAAAGTAACATTTATTTTGAGACAGTTTAGAGACATCAAAACATACTATGAAAATTTACAGCGATAATTTTGATTTTGTTGACATTATAATTAATCGCTGCTATTTATCACCACACTGATCACACAAGTGTGACTATAAATGGAGAGCTCATGATCCACTGTGAATTTCAGTGTAAAACATAAAATGCCTTTTTGTTTTTATAGATTATATTTTTATTTTTCTAAGATTAAACATATCAATATATGCCTTTTTCTATAATACTTTAGGGCTTTACAGTTGTATTTAACCAATTAATGTTTAAAGTATTTTTTTCTATTAAATAAATTTGTATACACAAATAGAATTCAAAGTTCACTTTAAATAGCTCAGGCACTTATCATGTACAATATTCAAATCACAGCCTAAAGATTAGTATGCTGACTTGATCCTTCATATTAAGTATGTTTTTGCCAAAAAGCAAAAACAATGCTGTCTGTATACATATGTGGTTACTGTAGTTAGAATAAACACATTTAAACAAAGAGTTTTTATTTCTTTTTTTTTTTTATTTTGTAAGCCACTCTCATCAAAAGAATATGGTACAATTTACAAATTTACAAGGGTGTGTAACCTTGAAATTAAAAAAAATGTAAGAGTGAGACAAAAATAAAGTCAGGATAAAAATGATGTGAATGTTGCTACTCCCTTAAATATAATAATATTATGTAAATTTTGGGGAGGTTGAAAATCTACTTTTGCATTATTGAAATATTCTTCCTATATTTAAAAGAACATTGACTATCACATCTTGTTGAAAGATGAGTAAGGTATCTAATACCATCTGTGTTATCTCTCCTTTAAGGGACACTCAAGTCAAAACCTGCCATCATATTAACAAGTAAACATCCTATATTTGAAATGCATAGAGCTTGGCTGAAATACTTTATTGCTTTTTCTGTCATGAGATAATAAAATATATTTTTCTTCAGCGCAGACTCATAATTATACTAGAAAAATGAAAAAAATATATTAAATAACAATTTATTGGATATAGGATAGAAAATTGCTTAATTATTTAAAAAGATTATGTTTGGTATACAAGAGGATCAGTATGTGTGCATTAATATGCTTTCTTAACAGCATAATGTTAAAATTTACCTTTACTAAAAACTAACACATAAATTTAAATATTTTTAATATGTGATCACAAAACATTTGATATTATTTCTATCTAGACTTTTCTGTAAGGTGCTCAATTATTTTATGAAGTGACAGACATTCATTAGACTACTTACTGTGAATTTTTTAGATGCAGATTCATTAGATGAAAATCATGGAAAAGACACAAGGGTCTGTGCATGCATGAAAAGAAATGAATATGTTCCAAAATGCCATAATCCAAAGAATAGCACACCAATATATTTCTCTTCTACTCAAAAATTGCATTTTGGCATTTTGCACAATGTTAGTGTATTGAATCAGACTTTAAAATATAATATTTGTATAACAGAAAACTCAGTGAAATAAGGCTTTAGGTAGTAATTATTCAAAACATCTGTTGTACCAAATAGCAACACTATATGTTATTGGAATTGAATGTGGGGTCCTTGCATTATTTTAAATCGCCAATGTTTCTTTATTTTCCAACAAGGTTTTACTAAATCACTAAGTTGCCCAGATAGGACTTGAATTTGTAATCCTCCTACCTCAGCCCCCCCCCCAATCCTGTATAGTGTACATTTTTGTTCATACAGTCTGGTGTGTTAAATTTTCCTGTAACAGTGACTGGTGATACATTTACATATTTAACTTATTTTTAATTTGTACTTTTTTCTTCTTAGGACAATGTATGAAACATTTTCATGAACTCTTAAACTTCAAATACTTCACATGAAGCAAAATTATCATGATTTTTGGATAGAAAACTTGTCTGTTGAGTATTCCTTATGTTATCCGTGAACTTTACTTTTTCTTTTCCTTTCCATTCAGCGGATATTTCTTCTGTATGTATTTATAAATGTTTTCCTTTGAAATTTTTCTCTTATTGTCATTTGCCATGTATACTGTTTGTTGTCTGTTTGCTGCCATCAAAGAAGAGTTCAAATGCAACCATTACACTGCCATTAGATTGAATTGTTCATCTCTCATGGGAGAGAGAAAGAGAGAGAGAGAGAGAGAGAGAGAGAGAGACAGACAGACAGACAGACAGACAGACAGACAGACAGAGAAATTCTAAGCCACTAGACCACTACTGTGACTACAAGCTTTTGGTACGTAGAGTCTTAAGAGAAGTAATCCAGGTAAGACAAAAACATCAGACTAGGTTTACAAAGAGAAAAGACACAGATAAAGATTTATAAAGAGAAGATAGAACATAATTTGATGATGAATTCAGGCTTCTATAAGACAAAGAGCCATAAGAACTGGCACGGACACCAGAAGCTAGGATAAAAGAATACAAAAGGACTCCAATTACCAGCCCCATACACATTCCATGTCCTTCAGACTGAGCGGAGCTATGGGTAAAAGTTGATTTTTGGATGTTTAACCTTCAAATGTATTAGAGAATAAATGTCTATGTTTTAAGCCACCTGGTTTTGGGTCATTGCTGTCAGCTTTAGGAATGAACAGAGCTGCATTTTCCTCTTCCTCAGTATCTACAACCAAAAGACAGAGCCTTTTCAAAAATACTGACAGGTCAAAGTAAAGATGATTTCACCACAATTTTAGAAAGGCAGTCCAGGCACTCAGCAGTCATGTTATCCAACTTCAACATATTCGTAGCCTTCATTTCTTCAGCAAATTTCTCCTCTCAGATGCAATAGATTTTTGCTAAAATACAACAGTATTTCTCAAAACTGAAATCTGTACTATCAGTATTAGAAATTGAACTACCAATGGTCTCTCAGTTTACTCACATTCATTTGTATCTCAGTCTTCATAGCTAATTGAAATAAGAAACAAGAAAATGAATCTTCTCATTACCGATGAAAAGCTAATACCTCCATATTCTGAATGTTATATCTGCCAGTGTCAGACTACAAAGTTGTATCTTTGCAAAGGTTTTAGTGCTGGTATCAGGGAGCTCCGACGGGAAGATAATTGGCGGTCATTAGGGAGTCATCTAATCATAGAGCTTGCAAAATGTGGTATGAAGGCCCGAGAGAGGCAGGTAATGATGTACACTAATCAGACAGAATGGAGGTGCAACCACTGGGCAGAATCAAAATAAGCAATAAGTCTAGGAAAGCCGGGGAGATATTCTAAATTGGAAATAATATTTCTCAACCAAAAAAAAAATAAAATAAAATAAAGCACTTTGGGATCAGTGATGCCTGAACAAACTCTTTTAGATTCTTTTACTTTGGGATACAAATATCAAGAAAAATCAAAGCTGGATCCAGTGATGGCTTACTCATCATTATTTTTTTTTTTCTTTCAGAAAATAAATTTTCCCTTATAATTACTTAACTATACATTATGTGATTTTACTCAAATTTCTGTGATCTTTTAAAAATTGTTGACTTAAAATAAATAAAAACAAAACAAATCTTGTGTTTGCTATTCATTGTGCTCTTTCCAGATTGTGCTTTTCTTTGGGACCAAATTGTTCCCTTTTTATTTATTTATTTATTTATTTATTTATTTATTTATTTCTGTCTCTTGAAATATTTGTTCTGCTTCCAGTGCTCTGTCAAAGAGATTTTCTCTTAATGCTAGAATGGTCTTCATATTGTCAAATTCAATGCAGTTTTTAGTGCTTATCCTTCTTAAGCTGGATGCAATCCTACACTCAGCTTCCCATCACGACACTCGAGATCATCCCTTATTGACTCACTTTAAGGATCTTTTCTTTTTACTTTTTGTTTTGTGTCGCTTCACTTTTTGAATCTATTAGTCTTCTGTACTATTTGTGAAGCTGAGTTTTGTTCCATTCTTCCTTTTCTATAGGATCAACAGGAACCAATTTACCAACAGTGCTCTCATATTTCTTATTCAGAATTTTCCATTCAAATAAAAACATCTTTGATCCACTATTTCTCAAGCAAACGAGACATAAAATGCTCTAGCCTGACTTCTTCTTTCTGCACAAGAAAACAGCTATCCTTATAATACATATTTTATTTACAGCCTTAATAACGTATTTTGAATCCGTATGTCTTCTTTATGCCTCTCACCAAGTTCCTGCTTAGGGACAGGTTTGCTTTTCTCCTTGAAATGCCAGTATCTTTATACCTGAACCCATTTTACCCTGTCTTTTGCCTGTATGTCAGTTCTGAATGGACCTGAATCTTATCAGTTTACTACTGTGTGGGGAACTTCTCAAGGATTCTCCTAGCAATACCAAGTTGAGCCCAGTCGCAAAAATGGTGCAACAATCGCAATGTTCTGATTGCAGTACATATAGCAAATGCATGCATGGTGATGCTTTCACCTGTCTGTCTTTTTGTTTTCCACAGTGCTAACATACTACTGTATCAAATGAGCCAGCCTTTCCATGCTTTCATGGTTTTGAATAAATTAGTGGCTTGGTCTGGCTTTCCAGATTCACTTAGACTTTCTCCAGAAACCTACAAACTTGTCAAAATGCTGTTCAGAGATCACTATCTTATAAAATCTCTCAGTCTCTAGGTTTTCTGCTGTATTTTGATTTGGGTACTTTTATGATCATAGTAAATTCTTTGACTGTATAAAGGCAAAGTCTATGTGTTACTTCTTCTTGTGATACCAGCAGTTAGTTTTGATAAAAATCTCAGGTGGTCATTTAAATATGCCTTGAGTAGGTCGAGCTCTCTGCTTGTCTCTCTGATCTTCATATTCCTATCCAGATACAGAGCCACCTAAGCCCGAATGACATGCTCTTATTCTACTACTCAACATGCATTTTTCTTAAAATCAGGTTGATACACCGAGTAGTGATTTTCAAACTTTAATGTTTAAGTTGAATTCCTGACAGATTGTTCAGTCAGATGCCTTGGATTCATCTCTAGAAGTTCTGACTTCATTGTTGGTGAAGTGGCTTATGGATTTCCAACAGATCAACAGGTGCTTTTGTTTATGGAGGTAACAAGATAATTTTGAAAACAACTTAAGTAGAAGACACTAGAGAGAAAAAGAGCATAGGGGAAGTGTATGGTAGACATCTGAATTACTTTTATAATATGTGTATGTGTTACTCCTATCTACTTAATGCTGGAAAAAAATATATATATATTCCAATAATGTTACAACTAGAATAATGATATTAGTCACAGGGCTACAGGAAGATTTAAAAATGGAAACAATTGCCATATATATTCTTTTTCTCAGGATTCCCTTTAAACTGCCCGTGCAATTTTACAGCTTTTGCTTGCCATTTGCCTTCTAACTATCAGGTCATTATTGAGTCTTCAGGTTAATTTGTATCTTATCTACAGTGTTTGCCTGCTATCCTACTACTAATACTCAACCTTAAGAACTTAAAACCTTTTTTGCAAATATATTTCCTGACCTCATTTTGCAACAGCAAACAGAAATGTTTAAATGTCACCCAGGATTTAGAGGTAAATTTATTTATGTTGATGGACACTGACCAACCAGGATCATTCCCAAAATATCAGGCCTTAAAGGATCAGGAGAGATGCTTTTATGGGGTACGTTAGCAACAATGGAGTACTTAGCTGTTTTGATTGGTTTTTATAGCATGCACCATAAATGACCAGCTATGTGTCAGAGCAACCAACCATTTCTCAGAAACAGAAGTAACAGGAACTATCACAGGAACCAAAGTAAACTAGAGGTTACCTGGGCAGCTAACAGAAACTAAAGAACATTAGAAGGGGAGATATTCTACTACAACTCGATTCCACTGAAAATTGAAAATTTGAAGTAGTGTAATGTTCACTGCACAAATGAGGAAACATTCACAGACTTGGCTTCTGGTCTTGTTGCTCAAAGTTGGTGCTGCCACCTAATGGACTGCCACCTACTGCCACCTAATAGACAGAGCTTATCTGACAAGACAGGTACCATGAATATATATGAGTATAATGTAACCACAGATCACTGAGTGTGGCAACTTAGTGACAACATTTGCAGTGACCAAGAATAGAGCTTTATATTTAATCTCTTACTCAGGTTTTAGCTTTATGACTTACTCAAATTATTGGAGTTGCAGTTTAATTATATAATAATTATCTCAATAATTTTACAATTATTATTGTTAAATTGAAATAAAGTTTGTTTTAAATATTAAACTTGTGACTATCAAATAGTGAGTGAATTACTCTGTTAATACTATATTTAATTATTGAATATAATTAGCCGACAATAAACACATATAAGTAGAAATGGGAATCTGTTGATGCCACTGATTATAAAGATTGTGTTTTATTGGTGAGGACTGGACTCAGGCCCTTGTGCATGTTGGGTAATTGCTGTGATACAGAACTAAACCACAGCCCTTGATGCCACTGAGTAAAAAGAAAAATGAGAACATTTGGCATAATAAAATATGAATAATCTGAATTACAATGCTTAAAATATCATCATGATGAAATAAATATGTTGAGGTACATATGAAATGGTAATTTGTATAAAATTAAATTTTAAAAAAGAAAAATAAACATTAAAACATGAAGATGTTCTTGATATATGTTTAAGTTGCAACTATTTAAAATTTAAAATTCCACAAATTTCTACTCTAATGAAAATATAATGCCTACTATTCGGTTTCTAACTTTAAACTAACATGCCCTCTGTATGTGTATATAATAGTGTGCATTTTTTGTGGAGGCAGCTTTGTTACAACACTAAATCTAACTCATTTAACAAGGAGTTATTATCCAAAATAAATATAAAACTCCAGAAATTCAAAAGTAAAAGAAAATGTGTTCAATTAAAATGGACAATAAAACTAAATAAACACTTATCAAAAAGAAGCAAATGGTTAATGGGTATGTGAGGTAATGATCCACATCCCTAAACATCAGAGAGATGTAAATCGGAATCACTGCAGACTGTTCATCTCCCCTAAAAAGAGTGGCCCAAGTCAACAAGAAAGAAAATAGCAGCTGGCAATGAAGATGTGAAAAATGAAACCAGCACACCCCACTGGAATGAATGTTTACTAGTTCAAATGTGACGGAAGACAGTACAGAGATTCCTCAAAAGTTTAAAGATAAAATTATCTAATGGTAACCAGCCCCATTCCTCGTTATATACCCAAAAGAAAGCTGAAGCCACAGTCCCAGGCTTATTTCATTGTTGTTACGATAGCTAAGAAGTAGACATAGCTGGTGAGTGTAAAGACATGTACAGACATCCATCAAGAACAATAAAGAATTAGAATCTGTGATTTGCAGGGACAGAAACTGGAGGTCATTATGATAAATGAAATAAATCGGGTACAGAGAGACAAATACTACATGACAGCAAGGACCTCATTTTCTTTTAATCCAGAAGATGAACTAGTGTTTTAGTGTTGCTCATAAGCACAGGTAAACAGATATGCTAGTAGAACAAGTAGTTCTGAACAAATCTAAACTGTCATTATTTAAAATGGTCCACTAGACATTGGCAATAGAACTGATTGATTACTGTATAATTCTAAACGTCACTGTCTACTTCAGAAGCAACAGGAAATGTTTGGATGTGATTTTTGAACTTTAGATATTTAACAGAGTTTCTTGGGAAGCTCAGAGGAGCCAAAGTGACTTAAGGCTATAATCAATAAGACGACTGCTATTCAAATGGAGACCACAGCAGCAGACAGAGGTCAAGCAACTGTTACTTTGAATACCGAACTTTCCAGAGACTAGGTGTGGTTTTGATGTAGTTTCCAGCTGTATCCACCCCATTGTCTAACAGAATATTCACCTTTCACCATCCGTGATGAGTACACTACGGACTCATTCCAGGCACCACTCAGGAGTTGATTAATGCATTCAAAATGAGTTATGATTCAGACACAGATCTACATTTAGTTAGGACAAGAGGCGTATACTATTGCATGATAGACTGATTATTGATTGTGTACTGTAGAACTAAATGAATTTGAACCATAAAGAATTAACAAATGAGATGATAAATAAGATTGATTTGATTATACAATATTTACATGTATCATTAATATGTACACTTTTAGATTTTTAAGAATCAGTTAAAATATATATATATATATATATATATATATATATATATATACTTATTTATTTTTGAAACAGGGACTCACTATGTAGCCCAGGCTGGCTTTGAACTCAATGTGATCCTCCTGCCTCAGCCTTCCAAGTGCTGAAGTTATAGGTGTGTAATACCATACCTGGCTAATAAGTACTTTTTAAAGTAACAATTAAAACTCAAGTTACTATTACAGTAAAGGGTGTATTAAAATGAACGTATATCTTCCCTTCTTAATGCTATCTGGTGTTACTCATTTAGATTTTCATTCCTAACAACCTATTCATAATTTGGTTAATCATATGACACTAGAAATGAGTTGCCTTTTACCCAACTTGAGAATAATGAATGACCAAAATCTTTAAAAATGGCCCAGTGTCTTTCTTTTGCCATCACTAGCATGTTTTTATTCTAAAATAAAAATAAATGCTTGTGTTTTGTAAAGGAATTTGAGTATATTTCAACCTACTTCACCTTATTTTTAGCATAGCCATTCACTCACACATGCTTGAGTTCTCCTAAAGATTTCTATTACAGTTAAAGTTTCCAGTTGTCTGAGAAGATGTAACACAGTGAGATTCTTCCTGTGAATTGGTAACAGTTCTTTTTTATTGCAAAGGGCATTCACACAGAAAAAGAATTTATGCCTTCATTTTCTATGGAGGTTGCATGACATCTTATCCAAAGTGACAGAAAAAAATGATCCTAGAATATCTTCAGTATATTTTGCTGAATGTTAACAGCAGGTTCAGATGTGTTTCATTTCTGACCTTGTACAATGTTTTATTGTTTATGCAATGCTTTATGCATCAAATATAGAAAATTCTATGAATACTTCAGCTGTGGACAAAAGGATAAATTTGAAAAAACAGGTCAGTCTTACCAATACCATATTTATTGTATCATTCCATGGTATAAGAAATGCATGACAGACTTTGTTACATTTTAAGTGCATTGCTGAGGAGTCATAATACTGATCTGTTTTGTGTGAATGCTTCTTGGTCTAAACTCCAAAAACTTATCCATTCCAGGTCTACAATTAATTAATGTTTCCAAACAGATTTACTACATATTATTTCTATTATAGTTATCAATGTCATAACTCAGGGTTTATATATATGCATGCTGTATGTTTTGGTGATATATTATGTGAATAAAAATAAAGATGACTAAATGTAATAAAGCTCATCATAACACTCATTTTAAGAGATTTTAATACTCATATAATCTTTAGAATATTTTTGTAGGTAATTTGAGAAAACTATTTAAGATTCTTACATATGCAGATAAGTTTTAGTTTATCTCTAAAACTTATACTAAAAGTAATAAAATATTAGAATCAGGGACATATGAAACATTGTATCTTTCAATAAAATTTGAGTATTTTAACAATAATTTGTATATTTTTAGTTTTATAAAGTACATGATTCATATACTACAATCAATTCTTATCTGGAATTGTAAATTATATCATTAATTCTGGATTTATTTTGGTCTGAGTATAAGGAATTGTATATGCCTCTTTTATTTTTAAGTACAATACTATTTTTTAGCAAAATTAGTAAAAATTTATACAAATAAAAATTATATACCCTGAGCTACTTCGGGACCCACGCTCACCCCGGACAGGGAACTTCATGGCTTCCTGTTGCACTGGACCAGCTGGGTCGGTGTTAAGCTGGTCTGCCCCACCCCCAGTGACCCTCTCAGGGAACTGGGTGGTCAGCGTCCCAGTAGCTGAGGGCATAGAAGAGGATTTCCAACAAACACTGGGGATAACATTTGAAACAAAGAAATATAGGAAAATGACAAAATGAAAGATCAAATTACAATCTCAAATGTCTAGCCCAACCTTAGAAAACTTAGAAAGCTATGTAAATAGAAGAAAATATATGACATACACCTGAAATATCAGACATGATAGCAACTGAAATAAAGAAACAACTCTGGGAAGTTTTAAAGAAGTTCAAACTAGAAATAATCTCTCAGGTAAAAAAAGAAATGATAAAAAAAACAATGAAGGAGATGATGAACACATCTACAGAAAGCACAGTTAAAAAAATTGGAGGAACTACAAAAAGATAGAATCCGTGGAAGAACAATTATAAGAAACAAATGGAATGCATAAAACATGCAAAGAAATATACAGGAAATCAAAAATTCCACTGAAAGCTGTAAAAACCATCTCAATGAAAATAATTTCAGACCTCCTGGACAAGATTGCAGCTAGTGAACAGGAAAGGAAAATATTTTTAAAATAACAAGGAATCAGGAAATACCAATTCAACAACTGCAAGATAGAAGCAAAGAAAAATAACATAAGACTGATAGGGATAAATGAAAAAAGAAGAGGACAACATAAACGATGTCAAGAGGATATTTAGAGAAGTTATAGCTGAAAGTTTCCTAAACATGAGATTGGAAACTGATATCAGGATCAGTGAAGCATATAGAACTCCAAATAGACATAACCAAAATAAAACTAAACCCAGACATATAATAATCACCATCCCAGAAATCCAACATAAGAATAGAATTTTAAAAGCTGTCAGAGAGAAGACAGATCATTTATAAAGGAAAACCTATCAGAATCACAGCAGACATCTCAGCACAATCAATAAAGTCCTGAAGAGCATGGAGTGAAGTATTTCAGATCCTAAAGGAAAAGGATTTCCAACCTAGACTGATGTACCCTGAAAACTCCTTAAAAACTGATGGAGAAATAAGGTACTTCCATGACAAAGAAGAGCTGAAGAACTTCATGATCACCAGGCCAACTCTGCAAAGAATACTGAAAGACAGTTTAGATACACTTAGGAAAAAAACACTAAGAAAAGCAGAAAATTAAACAGAACAAAAAGATGAAGATTCAACAGCGGAAAGATAACATGTCAATAATAAACCAACATGTAACAGTTATAACCACTAATGTAAATGGTCTCAATGCACCAATTAAAAGAAACAGACTGGCAGAATTGATCAAGAAACAAAATCCAACCATATGCTGTCTACAAGAAACCCATCTAACCCAAAAGGATACTCACAGACAGACTGAAAGTCAAAGGATGAAAAACAATACTTCATGCAACAGGAACCCCCCATGAAAGAGGGTTTAGCTATTTTGTTTGAAGACAATGAACTTTAAGCCAATAATGATCAGAAGAGATAAAGAAGGTCACTACATACTGGTTAAGGGAAAACTTCATGAGAAAGAGATAACTATCTTAAATATATATGCACCAAATTCCAGAGAATCCAATTATATAAAATAAGTATTAACAAAAATGAAAAACCAAATTATCACTGACACAATTATAACCTTACAGAAAATTGTAATAGATGGTCTTTACCTCAATATAATAAAGGCCATGTATGACAAACCAACAGCCAGTATCATACTAAATGGCCAAAAATTGAAGGCCTTTACCTTAAAATCAGGCACAAGACAAAGATGTCCCTTATCACTGCTCCTATTTAATATAGTACTGGAAATACTAGCCAGAGCAATTAGACAAGAGAGAAAAATAAAAGGTATAAAGATAGGAAAAGAAGAAGTTAAATTATCATTATTTGCAGATGACATGATACTCTACATAGACGACCCCAAAACTACATTGAAAGACTCTTAGATATAATAAATAAATTCATCAATATAGCTGCATACAAAATCAATACTCAAAAATCAATAGGATTCTTATACACTAACAACAAGATCACAGAGAAAAAATAAGATATGACACACCCTTCACACTAGCAACTAAAAAAATGAAATATTTAGGGATTATTCTCATGAAAGACTGAAGATCTATATAGAAAAAATCATAATACACTGATAAAAGAAATTAATCTCAGAAAATTGAAAGACATCCCTTGCTCATGGACAGGAAAAATAACTACTGTGAAATTGGCAATTCTCCCAAAATTGTTACACAGATTTAATGCAATTCCAACAAAAATTCCATCAACATACCTCATAGATCTCGAGAAATCACTCCTAAAATACATTTGGAGTGAGAAGAGACCTACAATAGCAAAGAGAGTTCTAAGCATCAAAGGCAAGGTAGGAGGCATCACAATCCCTGAGTTGAAGTTATACTGCATAGCAACTGTAGTAAAATCAACATGGTACTGGAATAAAAAACAAGCTGAAGATCAGTGGAGTACATTAGAAGATACAACCACAACTACAAACACATGTAACCACTGTGTCTTTGATAAAGGAGCCAAACATGTTCACTGGAAGAATGACAGTCTCTTTAATAAATATTGTTGGAAAATCTGGCCCTCCATATGCCGAAAACTAAAACTAGACCCCTGACTATCACCATGTACTAAAATAAAATCTAAATGGATCAAAAATCTGAATATTGAAACAGAAACACTAAATCTATTGAAAGACAAATTGTGTAAAAACCTTGAAGTCCTAGGGGTAGGTATAGAATTCATGAACAGGACTCAAACGTCATGGGAAATACTTCCCAGAATCAATAACTGGGATCACCTCTTACTAAAAACTTTCTGCATGTCAAAATAAATCTCCACCATAGGGAAAAAAACCCACAAACCAGGAAAAAATCTTAGTGAACTGTCCCACAGACAAAGGACTCCTGCCTAAAACATATAAAGAATTAAAAAAAAAAATTAGTCCCCCAAAACTCGAAGATCCAACCCAAAAATGGGCATCTGAGACGAATATATAATTTTCAGATGAAGAAATACAAATGTCAAACCATTACATGAAAAAGTGTTCATCATCATTAGTTATTAGAGAAACACAAATTAAAACCACACTGAGATTTCATCTCACTCCTGAAAGAATGGCCAGAATCAAGAAAACCACCACCACCAAATCAGGGAGAGGCTGTGGCTAACAAGGAACTCTTCTGCACTGTTGATGGGAGTGTAGAGTGATGCAGCCATTGTGAAGGTCAGTCTGGAGATTTCTCAAAAAGCTGGAATTGGAAGTCCCATTTTTTCCAGCTATTCCACTTCTAGAGATATTCCCAGAAGAACTGAAAACATCATACCACAGTGATATATGTGCACCCATGTTTATAGCAGCACAATTTGTAATAGCCATCTTGGAAACAACCTAACTGCCCATCAACTGAGGAATGGATAAAAATTTTGTGGTTAATTTTATACAATGAAGTACTACTCAGCTATAAAAAAGGATTACATTAAGATATTTATAAATTGGCACAGCTTGAGATCATATTCATAATTGAAATAAATCAAAGTCACATGTATGAATACAGAATTGTTTCCCTAGTGTAAGAAATGATATAAATACATAAAACTATGTGTTAATCATGATTCCCCATTACATTTTTTGAAGCTTTATAATGTTTTCACTCATTAAGTGCAATGGTTTTATTCTGGGCTGTTTGATTTTATATTCTGTGATGGCATGAACAGCTATTTTGAAGAAAACAAGACATCATAATAGCTAGTGCTGATTTAATATCATCTTGTCTTGAAGTCCCTTCAAGCTGTTGTTCTTCTGTCTCAATTGGTTTTATCATGTTGTATCTTACTGGACTTGATTATATGTGATAGTGTAAACAAAATTTTTTATAGGCCAAGAGATAATATAGAAACCATTGTTCATTTTCTGTTACCTGGTTCTAAATACCCTGTAATACTTTCATCATCTTAATGGTTTCACACTGTCTTGATATATTTGATGCTATAGTATAGGAAGTTATACTCAAATATTTCAAAGAAAGAGACACTATGGTAACTATTACTAAGCCAGGTAATCTTGTGGTGAAACACTATGTTACTTAAATTGTTCTGTTCTGATCTGTGTTGTTATGTTGTTAATGTCCTCTTTTATCTCAATCTCCCCCTTTTAAAAATATTTATTTATTTATAATTTTTAATTAAGGGACAATATATAAAAAATAGCAGGAAACATTATAGTGATTTTTTTTTTATTTCTTATTAACTTGCTTGAAGCCCTGTATTGCTCTCACCATCTTGTTTTGACTGATTTTACTCTATTCTGTTTTGTTTGGTAGTATCAAGTTTGAGGGTAGAGGCAACTACTTTGAAGGCAATAAGATCACTGTGATTACCAATCTGGTTTGACTATTATCTTCTTTTGAAGCCCTGTAAGGTCTCCAATGTTTCTGGTTTTTTGGTTTTGTTCTGTACTGTTTTGTTCAATTTTATTATACCTTACGATATAGGCAAGTCTTTTTAAGGTAGCAAGAGGCATTATGGTAATCATTGTTGATCACTTTGTATTCCGTTTTTACATGATGTACTACGTCCATCCTTTGTTTTGACTGACTGTGCTTTGTTTTATCACATTTGGTTCTATTCTCTTCCAAAAAAAAAAAAAAAGTAGTAAGAACTATGGGAGTAATAAAACCCAAAATGTGTAATTGTTATTGTAAAAAGGAGAGGAAAAGAAAGTGCTCTAAAGGATACAACTGCAAGTGTGTTTAGGTGTGTAAGATAAATGACCATATTACTAAGTTTTTGTTGGATCTTTGAACACAACTCTTTGCAGTCTCACTGCTTGAATGTCCACTTTGTCTCTTTTAATTTTGTAACTTGAACAACTATTTCTAAGATGACAATATGTAATCTATTAACTAGCGATTTCTTATTGTTTATTTTTTTGAAATTCTGTATTACTTGTACCCTTTTAGTGTTTTGTGTTTTTCTCTTTAAATAAAACTTTAAAAAAAATTGTACCCCCTTAAATGATCTAAAATAAGTTTTCCACAAATGGGTAAAATGTTTATACTGATGATGATATAAAACATCATAATGGGATTTTTGTCCATTTAACTTTTTATTTGTTTTTTTTTTATTCTTTAAAAAGGAAAACAAAAAAAAGAAATAATACAGAATTTTGAAATGAACGTATCCCAGATAGATGGGCAAAAATATTAAAACAATTATTTCTTAGGTTTTAGAGACCACGAATATGTAAAATACAGACTGAAACTGTTGATACCACTATGATGTAGGGAAATGATTTTTATTTTACCCAATCACAGTTCTTAGAACAAAGCTCCTAGAATATATGCTCTGGGAGTATGCATTATCCCTTCCTGGGTTCAATGAGCTGGACCATAAACTTGATCACAGAGATGAAGGCAGGAAAGAAGGAGCTCCTGTACAAGTGGGGCTGTGAGTCACTTCACCGCGTGGAATCCCTGGGTGAGCACTGATGAGCAGATGAAAGTGCAGTAGATGTACACAGTTACCTCAGTGCAAGGCTTAGTACAGGAGGTTAATCCACACTGTGACTTTGAATATTTTCTGCAGCTTGGAATCCCCAAGACAATAAATATAAATTACTCTAGCACAAAATACAGACATATAACAAGGTTTGTATAATTATGTAACAATTTTCCAACTGAAATCTCATATATTTTTTTAAATTTAAATGTACACTATGGTAACTTAAAATATTTCTATCTTTGTGGTTTTGATCAAAATTAATAGCTGTATTTTCCATTTAGAACAGTTATGTAAATGGTTATTAGGATTTAACTGGTATTATAAATAACAGTTAAATAATAAGTATATTCTATTAATGACTATTACTGCTGTACATTTAGAACTACCTAATTAAATGCTGAACTCACAAATCTCCATTAATATAAAGATTTTAATTCATAATTTTATTAAGATTGTTATTTTATTTTTATAATTGTAATTAAAATCCATTGAAATTCCATTTTAAAATTTTCTTTCTAGCATGTTGAAAAATCAACTATATATTCCAATAATGGTAATAATGATAATTATTGTTATTTATTCCAAAAAATATAAACTCTTTTCTAAAGCAAATACTTGCACGCTCGTTGGTCTTTTCCTTAAAAGCACATCTTTCTCAAAAAATACATTTTGACATCATAACACTGAGATATCACAGAAAATAAGAACAAGTATGTAGAACACATTTTAAATTAAAAACCATAGTATATACAAAAAAGTAGACCAATAATCTATACCTCTTTAAGATACCAAACTATCAACTATTATATGTGATGCATAATATTGACAAGGAGGGCTGTCATATTCTTATTTCAAAAGCTACATAATTTGTTTGAAATGTGTCCTTGTATATCTGTAACATCTCTTATGGGATCTACAAATTCTGCTTTGAAAAGGGGGGAAATGGGTTGGGTGTTCATCCCTCATATATTCATATTAATTTAGGAGTTGTATATACATTTTAATATATAGCCTATGGATAAAATTTATGTAATATATACACCACATACGTAGGGTATCCACTACATCCACAGCATAGAAATCACAACAAATATATAGTAATTTAAAATTTATATTCTAATATATTCAGCTATAATTTAGAATTTTAATTTTGTTTCAAAATTCTACTGTGTGGGGAGAGAAATTGCCTCACGAGGTGCTCTGCTTCTCAATTGATATATCCACTGGTAAGTTCAGTAGCTGACTGTGTTAGTAGTTGGGGCCCAGCTGCAGGCAGATCCCTGAGCACATGGTCGAAGAGTGTAACCTGGCTTCCAGCTCCTCATCCTTCTGAGTCTTTACTGCCATACGCAGAGCTACTTCACATTTGCCATGTCCCTTTGCTAACCTTTCTGCTTTGTGGCACGCCAAGCCTAGACTGAAACTGTGGCCAGAATAAAACTATTTTCCTTTTTAAAAATAATTATTTTTCTTTTGAACTATGATGTTAAGTTTTGTTTCCAGCGATGGGAATGTGACTGAGATATATTCTTACAAGTAATGGGGTGGCCTTGAATGTACCAGAGTGTGACATCTTTCAAGGGATTGTTTGGTTACTTTCCTCTTGTTGCTGAGACAAAATACCTGATAACCAATTTAGAGAAGGAAAGATTTATGTATCCTCACAGTTTGTGGAAGTTTCAGTCTTTAATCAGCTGGATCTAAGGCAGAGTGCTACATGACAGAACACAACAGTTCATGGTGGCAGAGAAGAGCACAAGTGACAATAGCAAAAGGGGAGAAGCATAAAGAGAAGACTCCGTCTCTTCCTTGTATTGCACACAGGCCACACCCACTTGGGTGTAATATTCCCACCCATAACCCCAGCAATGGACCATGAATCATTTACAAACTCGGAAGCCTGTCTTCATGACTGCATGAGGCTATCGGGGGACATCCAGACTCAAATCCTAACAGGGACAAATACTCTTAAAATATTAATACTTACATGCAACAAGCGCACACATTTAGTTGAAGAACTGGAAGACAAAATATACTTTTCTATACTTTTGCAGTAAGTTTAATCTTCTGAAGATCTGCTTCCATTAGATAAAGCATAATTACAACTTTACAGGTTATTACTTACAATTTTGGACTTGTTTTGTAAGATGTACAATAACTTTCACCAGTAACATGAAAGAACACAAAAGTACATTCTGTTTATATGAAGAAATGGCTAAAATGACTGTTGTAAGCAATGCATAAATATTTTGTCTAGAAAAAAGAATTTCTATTATGTGTTGATTTTTAAAGGGAAAATAAAAATACCAATAGTCATATTAGTTTTTATGTGTAAGAGTTTTTTAAAAACCTTGCCAAAATAAAGATATTAAAACATCAGGAAGCATGCCCAAACACTGATAATTAACTTCCAACATTATGGTTTTGAAATAAGCATTAAATGTACCATCATTAAGCACAACTTGATTTTTAAATCATATATATTTCTATGTTTAGCCTCTGATAATTGAAGTCAGAAAATTCTGTCTGAAAAAGAAACTCCCAGGGAAAATTAGCAAGGTCTCAGAGAAAGTCATTAGACAACAGGTAGAAGCCAGTTGGTCATAGTTCTAAGTATAGGACTTTACTAATAGTTTTAAGTGTAGTAAATTTTTTTTCCCAAGAAGTATATTGAATGAAGGAATTGACATAATTCACAAAAAGAACAAATCCTAACTATCATATCACTCTTACAATTTCATTGAGGAAAAGGATAATTCACAGAAACATAATAATATATTTTGATTAATCAGGATATTTTAATTCTAGAAAAATCTAAAGGACAAATTCAAATTATATATTTAATGACTTATAATATATTCTGAGTAAGAAAAATTAATGAAATAATCTTCATGGAAAGTGTCATAAAGTAGCTTCTGCAGCATTACTTTCATAGAAAATTATATTCCTGGATTTAAACATTGTTTCTGCTCCGTTATCTTGTGGAGAAGCTACACTTAAAAGTTGGATTTTTTTCTTCAATATTTATGCAGTGTGCTACTAATTGGTAAACCTGGTTTTTTCTTCAGATATGCAAATATTAACAGCGCTATAAATGTTTCCAAACAACTTTTTCCTGGAATTAGATTTGGAGGAGGATTTTAACAAACATATTAAGAAGAAATAATATACTGGTAGAAGTTTTAGTAGAAGTCTCTATTTTTTGCATTCCACTTAGAGATTCATAATATAATGGATGATATTAAGATTTAAGTCTTGTATTAAAACTCAAAATTAAAACTCAAAATTAATTATTGTTGAATGCTTATTGCTAAAAAAATATTCGACAGTATAGAACATGTCTTCCAAAATCAAATGATAGAATCCAAACAAGTGATTTTTAAATTAATGTTCTTTTAAATCAATTGAAGTCATTCATATAAAGATGTCCCTACTCACATCTTTTATTTTAATCGGACAAATGTATACAACATCTCTTGCCTTTTAACAATATCTTTTTAACGTATATTCAATGAGACATATAAGCTGCACATACTTTAAGTTTTATAATAATAATTTTGGCATCATTACAACCATTAACAAATCAAGATATGTTTTTGTTTACAGTCTCAGAGAGTACATACATGTCTTCTAATTATTACATTCTGAGGCATGCAAGCATTGGTCAAGCTGTCTCCACTATGTCCTTTACTAATTTTCAAATTTGTACGTAATTGTAATTAGGGGGCTGTTTTAGTATAGCGTAATCATTTTGAGAGTTACCTATATTATTTATTGTTTTTCATTTAGTAGTATTATATAGTAGGACTATATCGATTCATTTATATTTACCTATCAGATTATAGAAAATTGATTGTTTTGGTTAGGTTTTCTTTTGCTCAATGCATAATCAAATTCAAGAAGTCAGTAAGGGAATGCTATAGGGACAATTTCTAAGCACTCCAGGGGAAAATCTGTTTGATGTCTTTTAGTTTCTCATACTGTTGACATCACTGCCACTTCATGCCAGAACTCAGCTCACTAGATACTTCACTGAAAACCACTCAGCCCATTATCGTGTACTGTTAACTCTTGAGTTACTTCCCGTGTCTCTCTTTTCTTGTTTTAAACATTGTAATACTAGATTAGAGCCCACTTTACTTACCTTGCCCTAACTTCTGTATTTCTGAGATACTTTAATCTACAAATAAGGCTCGATTTTCAGGTGCTGTAGTAATAAGACTACAAAAGCATTTCTTTCTGAAGGACACAATTCAACTACAAACAACTGACTGCCTCCAAATCTTAATTTATTCCATGTCTTAGTTACTTTTCTTCTTGCTGGGGAAAAAAATACCCAACACTGAAACATTAAAGTAGGACAGATTAATTTCAGCTTATAATTCAGCGCATAGTGCGCTGGCTCCAAAACAGGATGGCATATCCAAGGCCAAGGGCACCACAGAGGAGAGCTGATTGAGAGGCAGACAAGAGGCAGCAAGGGGCAGCAGCAGCGAAACTGGCTCCTTTCCGTCTCTTCATATCCCATCCCAAACGACAGAGGTATAGGTGGCTCCATCCATACCAACGGTGTGGCTTTGATTAGCCTTACTCTTCTTCCCAGGATCAGTGCCCCCGAATCTCCATTCACACACCCTAATCCAACCAATTTTGAAACTCCCCACCTAGGACCACTCTTTCGAGTGGTGGCATCTAGATGAAAGTAGCAACAAACTATGTTCCCTAGCATCATGAGCATCTCTGCTTCCTGACAGCATTAATGCAATTAACTGGGAGAGGAAGTCAGCAAACCTTTGTAGTAAATTCATAGCAAATATAAACTATGTGTTTTTTTGCTTATAGCATGATTTATATTTTTATAAATATTTAATAATTCTGACATTTCATATGAAAATATAGGTATTATATTAAACTTGAAATGTTAATGAGGTAGTAGTTTTACATGACTTTAATGCATCTGTCAGCTGAATATGCCAGTGATTGGCATGTCCAATTAGTAACACGGTGTACACTTCACAATGTTTACATCATTTCCTAGTTCTTCTTAAACCAAATTCATTTCCCCATACTGTTGCCTGGTGCTTGGAAATGTACATATTCTTGATCCTAGACTACTATAATTCTTTTGACTTCTGAACACCAGAATAACTGTTAAAACTATAGTAACTAATCCACAACAACAAAGATCTTGAGTGTAGAAAATCATATATTAATTGGATCTGCATGATATTATGTATGATCGGGGTTAATATTTCTGTTTGTTGAATATGTGAAATAAGGCATTGGATCTTAACATTTTACAGTTAATAAGAATGATGAGAACAGAACAAATAAAACTCAAAAATATTTTCCTTAAAAATTTGTCTTTGCACAAAATAATTATCAGTATAATGTATAAAATGCATGCAAATGATTAAATGCACCCATTCCTTCATTCTTAGTGTTTGCCAATGTGCATTCACATTGTCTGATTTTCAGTTACAGTAATTGTACTGAAAAATTGATATCAATTAGTCTGAAAATTGTTTACTCTTTGTCAGAGTATGATAGTGGCCATTCATGATTTCCTGGAAATAATTGCAGGTTTTGCATCTCGAAGATTATTGCATTCCCTTTGAAATTTATTTTCAATGCCATGGTCAGTGTTTTAAATAGATTGCATAGTATGCAGTTGTAAAACTATGCACTAAAGACAGACATTGGTGTTTGTTATTACCTAATAGAGTGTGTATATTTTGATGTTTCAGCTTTATCAGCAATATAAAGAAAATACTGCTACCTATTGAAAATTATTGCTGTATCTATTCTATTTGATGCCATGCCAACCCATAAGATCATGTATCTTTATGGCTTTTTCTTTTATATTTTCCTTTATTGTTCTATATTGGTTCTTTACTTGAAGCTTGCAAAGTATTCTCCTCTATAAAGGAAACAAAGAAAGAAAAATTACACCCCCAGAGTACTAAGCTAAAGTATTCTCTCCCATCAATGTCAGATTATTTGAAACAAGCAAACAAACAAACAAGTGAATCGGGTTCAGTAATATTTTTGTTTTCTTACTCTCTCTGCTTTTTAAATGTCAAGTTATTACAACTCTTAACCCAACAAGTGTCTGAAGTCGATTTCATTACTGAAAATCATTTTGCTGTCCTATACTGGCTGAGACCCTGGGTGACTATTCTAACTGAGATTTGGGTTAAACCACCTCTACTGTGGGTTGCCTTCCTTAGACTGTCCGCAGTCCCCTTTGCTAACCTGATTTCCTTTAGCATCACTGGATTCTCAGCAGCACTCATGATGCTATTCTTGGTCCATCAGTCTTTTACAAGACAAGCATTGTGCTTAGCTAAACTTTTTTACCATCTATTTTTACTCTGAAAAATATGAAACAAGTTGAAAAAAGGCAGTGCAGCAAATACCTATAAAATCATGAAACATTCTCTCACTGTCTCTGTCTTTCTGTCTTTCTGTCACTCTGTCTGTCTCTCTGTCCCTCTCCTTTCTCTCTCTCTCTCTCTCTCTCTCTCTCTCTCTCTCTCTCTGTCTGTCTCTCTCTGTCTCTGTCTCTCTCTCTGTCTCTCTCTCTCTCTCTCTCTTTCTCTCTCTCTGCAGATACACTAAGTAGCTTCTGTAAATACTTCAATTTGGCTCTTGTAAGAATAAGGAAAATTATCATATTATGCTACATTTTCTATGACATAATTGTACAGGCCATTGGCCTTAAACAGCAGGTACATTTTTTTTTTCTTTTCTCGGCCAAATCAAGATATCATCATTAAATCCATGTCTCCTACCACCTCTCTTTTTGGCTTGCACAGAGCAACATTTTGGTGATGTCTTCACAGAATATTTAAGCATTTTCATCCCCGAGGTATCTTCTTTTCACAAGAATGGAAGACCTGTTGGGTTGGAAACTCCTATTCATCATTTAAGATGAAATACCCTTTGAAGGGCACCAGTCCAAATGCTGTCAAAGATTAGTGCCTCAACCTATGAACTTGAGGAATCAAAATTAATCCTTAACCTCATACATATCAACAATAACATTATTCCACCCTAGAAAAAAAAACAACTCAATAAATTAAATATTCAGCTTATATCTTAATTTGACATTATCTTCAGGACTTTATTATAGTTTGATATTAATTTAAGATAGTCAAAATACACAAAGATATTAATTGATGTCTTATCTTCTTTTAATAAAGACATTTCTCCAATATTTTATTGTTATCCTTATTTATGTATTTTTGCACTGAAATTATTTTATTTTATTTCTATGTTTTTGAGATAGGGTCTTGCTTTGCAATTTAGGCTGGTATTGAATTCTCTTTGTAGCGCACTGGCCTCAGACCCACTGTGACCTTTCTGCCTTAGCCTGATTTTATTTTTAAAATGTCCAGATCACCATGTTGTGTAAAGTCTCACTTCTTGGGTATTTTCATGGTTACTCATTACCAATTTCACATTTCCTGCTTTGGGCAAACATACTGATAGGTAAGATATAATTCACATTTCATGTTGTTCTGTCCTACTTAAATGGGATTGTCTTAATTTAGAAATTCCCTACATTTTTAAAATCACCCTAAACAGAAGGCTGTAACATTATCCACATAATAAAAATACTAAAATCTATACCTGAAGTTAAGATTGAGTTGCCCAGTTGCATCTGTTTGACTGGCTCTGTCAGTTCATACAACCCTCAGAAAGCTCAGTCTGTTAAAAAATCAACAGTGTGCTTTTCTGCCAAGTCTCCCAAGCAGAATTCACATTTAGTTCTCCAATCTTTAGTTCCTCAGTCTTTCCTGAGAATATTAGCCTTAAAAGTGTGAGATGGTATCAGAGACTCAGTGTTAGCTATCCTGTAGCTCACACTGTCCTGTTCTAGTTTACTTAATATGGTATATTTGGCCTCTAAGGCTTAAATACATTTTACTCTCTTTTTCTCTACTCCAATAATTTCTTTCTTGTATTATTCTATCAGTTTACCAATGCTACCAAATATATTGGAATAGAATTTATTGAGATATTATGTTTAAGTCCCCACATTCATCACTTTTAAATCTTTTAAAGTTACATCTTAAAGTCATCCTTCTTCTCTTTCAATCTTTATTCATATTATCAGAAAGTTGTTCTCAGGAAAATATTCTCACAATACATTCTTCAGCCTACAAGTGGAGAATTTAAATACAGCCTGATGAACATCTCAGCTACACCTCTGCTGAGCATACCAGTTGTCTTAGTCTGTTAAAGACTTGTTGTGTCCGTCTAAAAGCATTTTAACAAGCATTTAGATGGGCAAAAATTGTGAATGAAATGAAATCCCAGTTGTTGATTCTTTGAAGTGCTTCTTGTGCAGCTTGGGTTTTGTTCATGAACTCTCTGACTAACCCTATGTGTTCAAGAGTTCCGTCTACTTTCTCTTCCAGCAGAGTTAGTATTTTTGTTTTAATATTTAGATATTTGATCCATTTTGACTTTAGTGTTTAATGATAGACATGGGGATACTTTTAGTATGTGGCATGTGGAAAACCAGTTTTTCCATCATCATCTATTAAAGATGCTATCTTTTTTCTAGTGAATACATTTGGCTGCTTTGTCAAAGATAAGGTGGCCGAATGTATTTGGAGATGTGTCTACATTTTCTGACCTGTTCCACTGATCCTCAGGATGTTTTTTTTTTTTTTTTTCTTCATTTTTTTCTGATTTTATTGCAGTACTTTTGTGGATAATTTCAAGTAAGCCTCTCGCTTTGTCTTTGTTGCCCAGGATTGCCTTTCCTATTCTAGGTCTCCTCTGCTTCCAAATGAATTTCAGGATAATTTTCTTTAGATCTGTGAGGTATGCTAATGCTATTTTGATCAGGATTGCATTAAATCTGTATAACAGTTTTGGCCGTTTTTGCTATTTGATTCTTCCTATTCATGAGCAAGGGATATCTTTCCATTTCTCTGTCTCTGTCTCTGTCTCTGTCTCTCTCTCTCTCTCTCTCTCTCTCTCTCTCTCTCTCTCTCTCTCTCTCTCTCTCTCTCTCTCTCTCTCTCTCTCTCTCTCTCTCTCTCTCTCTCTCTGTTACAGGGATTCAAACTCATGACCTTGAATATTCCAGGCAGGCACTTATGGTGCTGAGAAAAATCCCTGCTCCTATCTCTCCATTTTCTGATATCCTCTTCGATCAATCCCCACAAATTCAAGAATCCAATGCAAAAATCGATTTGTCAGATGATTATGCATTTTTCACCTCAATAAATACAAATTACAAATACAGATATGAATAAAATATTCAACATCATTGATCATTTGAGAATTGCAAATTAAAACAACATTGAGATTATTTCTCACCCCACAAACAATGGCTATTATCAAGAAATCAACTAATAACAAATGCTGGTAGAGATGTGGAGACAAAGAAATATTTCTACACTCTTGGTGGAAATGTAGAATCAACACGGTGATTTCAACCATGGTAGAGATCACTGTGAGATTACTCAAAGATTCCTCAAAGATTGGAGTTCATATTTTACCTAGATATTACCCTCCTGTATGTTTTCCCACAAGAAATGAAAGCATTGCCACAGCAATATATGTGCACTCAAGTTTGAAGCTGCACAATTTGTAGTAGCTGAATCTTGGAAACAACCCAATCTGAGGAACAGATAAAAAGTTGTGGTACATTTATGAAATGAAGTACTAATTAGCTATAAAGAAAAATAAACACAAAGCTTTTATATGCAATTGAATATAATTTGAGACCATACTCGTATGTGA
The DNA here is from genome assembly GCF_034190915.1 of Cavia porcellus. Lineage (NCBI taxonomy): Eukaryota > Metazoa > Chordata > Mammalia > Rodentia > Caviidae > Cavia > Cavia porcellus. The sequence continues at coordinate 16,211,623 of NW_026947494.1, read as the reverse complement.
AATAAACCAGACTCGCATGTATACCAGCACATTGTCTCTCTACTGTAAGAAACTGAAATGGTAAATAAGATCCAAATAAGATACAAATAAGGTTCAGTAGATATTGTAAAAGAGGAAGAAACTGCACCCAAAGAAAGAACAACTGTCATTGAAAGAACAGTTTGTGTTTATTTTACTTGATCAATTTTTGATGCCTGTGTCTTATAATCCAAGTAACTATGTTGAAGACAACAATGCACAATATATTAATCATTGTTCATATCGTGTTAACTTGATTTGAAATTCTTTATCACTTTTTAATTTTTTTAAATAAAGGAGAAACTATTTTGAGATGTCAAATTAACAGACTTATTTAGTTAGAGTCAGGTTTTAAAAATGAATTTTAATTTTTTAAGTGATGAGTTGAATCACGCAAAAAACTTCAGCTGTCTAGCAAGATAACTTATATTTTTTTTAAATTTTGTTTTAGATCTCATTTTTATATGTTGCTCAATTACAGTAGACTTGTATTCAACTTCCATTTTTATATGATTAATGAGGATAATGATATGCCTGTAGGTTCATTAAAAGAGTGTTGGTAACAAATTTTATATTATACTGCTGTGCGTATGTAATTATTTTTGTCTAGATGTCCCCTAAAGTCTCATGCAGTCATGGGGACAGGTTTCTAAGTTCTTGTGATTGGCTCATGTTCCAATACTGTGATTTAAGGTTGTGAGTGCTATACCTAAGTAGGCGTGGCCACCATGAAATACAAGGGCCAGAAAGAATCTTCTATTGTGCTCTATTTTTTAAAATATTTTTTATTTTTAAGAGAATAAAACAAAACAAACAAAACAACCCAGTATAAAGCCAATATAAACAAAACAATGAAAGCAATACAGGAGTTCAAAACAAGATAATCAGAAATTAACAATGGCTACCATAATATATCTTGTTACCTTCAAAACAGATGCCCATGCCATCAAATGTAATAAAATCAAAGCCCATAGAGCAATATAAAAACCAATCAAAACAAAACAGTGAAAATGATACAGGTCTTTGGAACAAGCTCATAGGGAATTAACAATGGCTACCACCTTCTCTTTTTAGACAATTCCTCACCTTTCACTTTCACAGTGTATTGTTCATTTTGGATACCACTAACTCCTTCAGTTGTTTATACTAGAGAGGCAGTATGATGTTCACCCATGTGAGTCCAAACCATTTAACCCAAGAGTGTGGTCACATGTTGCATCTATTTATCTACAAGATCCTTATGACTATCCTTCTTTAGAGCTGAGTAGCTTTCCATTGTATAAAAATATCATATTTTCCTTATCCATTCTGAGAATGACGGGCAAGCTATCCCTGCTTTTTGTGGTTCTGTGTCACATGGAGCTTTGATTTCTCTCCTTTGACTTTCATTTTGTGACTTTCCTTTTGAGTTAATGTGTTTCTTGTATACAACATGGGTGGGAGAAGCAACTAGCCTACCCCACGTGCAAGACGGCTGCCATCAGGACTCTCCTGCAGGAAGCCAGCATAAACCAGGAGAAACAGTCATGCTTCAAAGAAGCCTCCAGTGTCGGGAGAAACCCACCATGCACTCTACCACTTCTGGGGAACCTGAGTTTTTTTTTTTTTTTTTTTTTTTTTTTTTTAATACAAATATAAATGTATAATAAGCATCCCCTGACATTCAGAATGGGTAGCCAGCATGGGACACACCTGAACCCCACAAACTACTCATCCAGAGGAACCCAGGAAAATGTCAAGACAAAGGGGCAAAAGACAATCTCTGGCTTCCAGCGCAAATGGAAGAAGTCTGGGAAACATAGATATGGAAGAAAGCGGATGTTGCACACCTGAAATTTCTGGAATGATGGTTCTTCCATTTTTGATCTGTTGCTTTTGCTATTTTCTGCCACCATGAACTGCTGCCCTCTGCCATGTGCCACTCAATCTTGGAGCCAACCAAGAATGACTGAAGCCTCCACAAATTGTATACTACATAAATCTTTCCCTCTTTAAATTTGGGCACAGAATGTTTTGTCTCAGCAATGAGAGAAAAGTAACCAAAAACATAAACTACTAAATATTTTCCCATTTAATATATCTGATTTTCCGCTTACTTTGTAAATCTCAATTTACAATTATATACTGACATCATAACGTAATACTAATATTTAAAACTTTGATCCCTTGAGAATGATCTCATCCATTTAAAATTTTGAAATAACGAAAATGAATTAAAAGTTTTCCTTAGCAATATTACTTGTTGCTAAGAGCGTTGTTACTCTTCCATTTAGTTTTAAGTCAGAGATTGTTATATCTTTAGTTAGCGCTGTCTTTAGTAGAAATAAATTTTATGTATTTTATATTAAAACTTTAATGATAGGTTTATAAAGCATCAGTTTAACTGACCATGTTTTGTCATGTTTGTATTTTTCTTATTGCTTTAAATTAGATACTTTGATTAATAAAGCATTGTGAAAATTTTTATTATTAACATTGATGTATAACGCATTCTATGTATATTATAGATTTATATTTGTATAAAAATTTAAACAACTGTGACATTTTCCTCTCAAGTAGTAAACAGGGAATAAACACATACCTGATATAATTATAAACTTCTCTTCTCGAACATATGGACAAGCAGATGGGTACTGTTTTATCTCAGTTCAAACATGAAACTTATTGAGAAAAAAATTCATAATATGTAGAGTAAGACAAGGATTTAATTTAAAATCCATTTGATATATTTTCATAACAAAAAAGCTGAGAGGAAACAATGTAAAGAGCAGAGGAACTCCTTTATGTTTCTTAAATCATTGATTTAGGGATAATTTTTAGACCACTAACATTCACTGTCATGAAAATCATGTGCTTCTTTTGCAGTGCAGCTAAAAGTAGGATAAAAATGGTAGCTTGTTTGTTTATATATTTTTATTTATCTTTGCAAAGTGAAAAAATATTATTAGTAAAATACAACATCATGGGAGAAAAGTAATGGAATATATTCAGTTTGTTTCTTTTTCTTACATCAGACTCGCACAGAATAGAAAAATCAACTAAAATGTTCTCTGTGACTACCGTAAGTTTATTCCTCTGCATAATACCATATAATTTGTACTGCTTGGAGCTTCTTGTCTCTATTACTTTACCTCTCCTCTGAAAAAGGAGTCCATTGGACCAACTGTTTTGAAATTCTTGCAGATTTGAAGAACTGAGGAGAGTTGCACAGAAAACATTCATAACTGATTTTGTGAATCTATCCCATCTTTTTGAATAGTGTCATTTTAACAATTATTTTTGTTTAGTGTTCAGTGAAAGTTTACTTTTATAGATGGTAGAAATCCAGTAAAAACAAAGTTGTGGGAAATAGTGAACATTTCCAGTTTGAAAATAATGGACACAATGTTGCATGCTAAGGATAATTTTGGAGATGAAAGACAGTGGATAATCATAGCTTTCAGATCTTGTCTTTTCCTTGGCATATTTTACTAGTGCACGAGAACTGCCAGCATTTCCACATCACACAGTACTTGTGTAGAATACAATAAACATGATCAGGCAATTAATTCATCTTTGATTTTTCCTTTCAAGTATTTATTATCTACAATGAATCCTTTTAAAAACTCCTAGCAAATAAAGAGCAACAATCAATTGATAATCTGTTTAATGTCTTTATCAAACTCTTTATGGAATCCTCTATGCCTTAATTTATATCATAAATTGAGTTATTAGTATGGTAAATTTTGTATCAGTAACTTTTTTTTTAATTTTTCTCTACATATTTGCTTGAAAATATAATTGGAGCTTTCTTTTTGTTTTAAAAATTATATAAATTAATTGATATAGCATATTTGATTTCTCATTGCTTATTTCTGAGAGTAAAATTAATGAATGGAGATGCAACTTATTTTTACTTCTCTGCAGTATTATACTATATAAGTCTGCCAAAATTTTCTCAATTATATTGCATAGGATGCACAACTGAGTAGTTAACCATTCTTTTTTGTTTTCTAGAATGCTGCATTCGTGTGAAATTCCTTGGAAGTAATTGTTAATGTAGAGGTATGGACAGCCTCTAGCATGATTTAGACAACTGTCCTTATGTTTCATTAGTACTGATCACCCTACTGCTCTTTGCTTGCTTGTGTTGGGTGTCAAATTAAAGTATCTCACATAAAGCATTAGTAGTTACTATATTTTTATGAAATAAATACTCCTTTCACTGTGAAGTGTTTTAAAAAATATTGTCTCCACTTTTATAATCAAGGTTACATTTTCTTTCTTTCAAAATTTATAAATATCTTCTAGATATGTGTTTTGTTTTATTTTATCCCTTTTAAAATAAATTTCAGACTTGTGCTGCCTTTAATGTGTTGCAGTGCTATCTCTAACGAACGGTGGTGTTCACTGTCTTCATAATGAATTTTGTAACCACAAATTTATATGTACATTAGAATTTATAAGTGCCACATTTTGGACATTTGACATAGGTATGAAAGCTTTGCATACTTCAAATACATAATTTCTCAATATGTTTGCTAAATGTTTTCTTTCAGAGAAAATTATTTATTCAACTAAGAATTGTTACCTTTTTATAGTACAATGTTAGAACATCATTTTGTTCACTTCCTCTGTAGTCATCTAAAAAAATAGGCACCTAAATCATGTTTATTAAGGAGTTTGCCATGTTTATTAAGGAGTTTGACGTCACCCCTCAAACATCAGGCATGCACATGTATCTGGCTTTTGGTTTTCTTGGCTTCTTTTTCCATTTGGCCAGCAAACACCTTTCCTAATAGCAGCCCTGCCTTCAAATAAAGGTGCTGTCTCATAGGGTACCTTCCTACGTAGCATTACTCTTCTCCATCAGTTTTGGTTTGTGCCTTTAAAAAAAAACATATTTGAATCTTGGAATACCTGTCTACAACTCAAAATTTGTTTGTAAAGTTCATAAAGATAAGTTTTAAAATTACTGAAACTTTTAATAAATTCTGGAGAAAAATAAGGTCTTGTAACAATAATCTTTCTGTTTTAAGAGATGACCAGAGAAAATATTTTTTCTTTCTAAATCTCAAGGAATACTGATTATGTATTTTTTTAAAAAAACATCCATTTAAATTATACCTTTCAGTGGTTTGTAGTATATTCAGGAACTTTGTAGTTACCACCATAATAAATTTTATTCTTAGTTTCTTTTGGGGGAATGTTTGAGACAGTCTCTCTCTATGGAGCTAAGGCTGGTCTTGAATCCACTATGTAGCACAGGGTGTCCTCGAACTCAAGCTATCTTCTTGCCTCAGCCTCCTGAGTGCTGGGATGCATCACTCTGGCTGGCACCATGATAAGTTTTAGAATATTTTTAACACTTCTAAAAACAAACTCATATCTAAGTCATCACCCTAACCTGCCATTCCACCACCACTGGCCTGCTTCACATTTCTGAAGACTGGCGTATCCTGAACATTTTATATGAATGCAATCATACAAAATATGGCCAATTTGTATTTAATATGTCTTTAAGACTCATCCACATTGTAGCACTTATTAGTATTTCATTTCTTTATTCCGTTGAATAGTAGTCCATTGGGTGCATGTATCAGTTTGTTTAGTTCTGTATTTTGGGTGAACAGATGAATCACTATTTGAGTTCATTCTACTTGTTTAACTTTTACGAATGATTCTGCTTTACACATGTCTGTACAAATTGGTGTTGATAGGTGGATAGGTGTTTGCACTAAGCTTGGGTCCAGGAGTGGAATTTCTGAGAAACAGAGTAACTTTAAACCACTGCAAAAATTTACAACTTTGTTTTCTACAGAGACCACACTGTTTTATATTGCTGCAAGCAGGGTTTATTGGTCTAATTTTTTTATGTCTTCATCAACACTTGTTATTATTTGTCTTTCTTAAAAATTCTAGACATTCTAGTGGGTGGAAAGTGCTGTCTCATTGTGGTTTAGATTTGAATTTTCACCATTGCCAGTATACGGAGGATTTGTGTCCTAATTGGCTATTTGTATGATCTCTTTGAAGATCCTCCCTCCCTCCTTTGTAAGTTGATTCATTTGTCTTTTTATTCTTGAACTGTAACAGTTCTCTATATCTTTATACTCAATAATTTTATCTAATGTGATTTACAAAACTATAAGAGCACCAGGCATAGTGGCACTTGTCTATAAACCCAGCACCTGGGAGGCTGAGGCAGGAGAATCAGTGACCTTGAGACAAATCTAGGCTATTCAGTGAGTTCAAGGACAGCCTAAAGTGCAGTGAAATCTTACTTCAAAAAATAAGTAAAAAATAACAATAAAAATATAAAATAAAAAATAAAAATGACAAAATAAAATATTAAAAAGTCAAAAGGGCTGGGAGTTTAGTTGAGTGTAAATGCTCTAGACTCAGTCCCCAGGACCATGCACGATACAAACATGCAACACACACACACACACACACACACACACACACACACACACACACACTCAAACATATCAAAGCAAATACAACAACTGAAATTAAGACATTAAGACTCTTAAAAATAGAAGTTTTAGAAGAAAGCCTAAATCTGTGAGTTTGAGCTCAGTAACATTTTTTAAGCTGTGACACTAAAACACAAGCAACAAACAGAAAAATAGATAAATTGAATATCATTAAAATTGAAACTTTCAAGCTTCAAAGAATGGCATCAAGAAAGTGAAATGAGCCAGGCACAGTGGTGTGTGCCTGTATTTCTACATCTTATGTCAAATATTTATGATGTTTGTATAGCAACACAGCAACTTGTCTTTGGTCAATATTTACTCTATTTTTAATTTTTTTTTCATTTCAGTTTGAGGTGAGTCTCTTCTAATAATTACTAACTGTGCTTTTAAAAGCCAGTACAATTTTCCCTTCAGTTAACCATTTATCTCCACCAAAGTTATTATAATTTATAACATGTCATTTAATACTGTATTCACAATTGCAGTCTTTCGAACTGTAAACTGAACGGGATTCTTCTCATAAATTCTAATGGAAACAGTTTTTGTATTTTTCTAACAGTGTTTTAGGAGGAGCAGTAATTGTTACATTCCAATGCAATCTTTTCTTAAAACTGTAGTCTTTCAGTTCCATATGTTTGCACGTTTGTGCACGTGTGTGTATGTGTTTCTGTCTTACTTTTTCTGTTCCTCAGGTGTTTTAAATTTTATTTCTCTTATTGAATAACATTTCCGAGAAGACTCTCAGTTTTGTAGCTAAGACTTGATGACCAGAAGTTTGTATTCATTGGCACATAGATGATTAAAACATTTGGCTTGTTACTTTGGAAATCTGTTCTATCATTTTTCTAGGAGAGGAAACAAATTACTTTGTAAATAGATCTACATATTTATGTTTCATGTGTGTATAGAGCAATAATAACACTCATCATATTAGAATTATAAGAAATAAATCAATTTGTAACTTTTACTATGAAACATCAAATATAAAATATGCTGCTTGAAGAAATCATATCTTTTATTACATTTTTGTATTTGATTGCATTTCACATATTAATACATATTTTAATGATAAAGACTGCCAAAAATATTTTACTTAAAAATATTATCTGCATATCCCTATCTTAAAATTAAACAATTTCCTACTAATGTTTCATTTTTAAGTACACTTATAATATAATTAAAATCTCATATTGTTCCTGAATATTTCTCAGTATATTAAGTATTCATTTCAAAGCATTTTTACTGTAAAATGATTTTTATAATTTAACTTAAAAGTCCTTATGTGATCAATAACAACTTTTATGGCTGATAGTAAATGGATATTTCAAATCAAATTTTTTTCTCATCACCCTCAGAATATTATCTCTCAATAAATATACCAATATGGTTTATTGTTTAATTATTCTAAATACTCTATGTGTTTTAATGACACAACTTTCAGAGTTGTACTCAATTCAATATTCATGTAGATTAAAACCATATCTATAAGTATGGTCACATCTCTCATTTTGTTGATGATTGATCATTTTTTAAACTTATCAGTTATTATTAAGGATTGAGTCTCTCAGTTTTTACTCTAGGATCATTGTAGAATTAAATAAAAAAGAAAAAGATTTTCCCTTTACATGAAATGTATGAGTTAATTTTGATTGTATGAGAAAATTTTAGTTTAAAATATGCATTAACTCAGTCAAAAGTAATTAGTGTAAACATGAGCATAATTTTCTTTGGATGCTATGTGTTTTGCTTTTTCCAACAGAGACCTTGTTATGTAATTCAGACAAACCTCAAACTGGCAAGCCTATTGACTCTGTTTCTCAAATTTTGGGAGTATAAACGTTTACAACTATGCCTGTCTCTGAGACTCTAAGTTAAAAATAAATTTTGTTGTTCTATGTAATTCTCTTGTACACTTGGCTTGTGGTTTAATGGATTTGGTTAGCTTTTCACATCTGGGTTTTAAAAAACATATTCTTCAATCTTGTTATATTCTTATTTGAAGTATGAGAAAAGAATATGTCCTCATTCATGTAACTTTTAAAAGGTATATAAAACATTTTTCAGTTCATTTAAGATTATGTATTCATTATACTATAAAAACTTTAAAATTGATGATATTTATAGTTAGCTTTCAACGTGCAATCTGAAACCACATTATTGAATATCTCCTATTATTTTCAATAAAAATGTCATTAAGTCTTACACATGAAAAATATTTTACTCATTCATGATTTTGAAATACAATGTATTGATCCTTTTAAAAGCATCAATTCACTGGAATATACATATCTTACAAATGTCGACACATTTTGTAAAAATTCCATTATGGATATTTGTAATATTCAGCTGAGAAAAGTCTTTAGAGGTTAAAATAAATCTGTTAAACTTGTGGGGCAGTAACAATTTTTTAATATATTCATATTTCTTTAGATAGTGGATTTTAGTACTTTTAACAAACATGGATTGTTTTCTTTGATGCAGAAAGTTCACATTGAAGAAAAGTATCTACCAAACATCTAACTAAGCACTGATATCCTCACCCTGTGTCAAGTAAAATTTTGTTTCATGAAGAAACAGCTCCTTCAGTTCATATCACAGCCCGAAAGAGCCCACATATGATTTTCCTATCATACTTCATACAAAAATTGAAAAGATTTATGTTTATTTCTCATTTCTCCACATAATCTATGAAAACCAAATGTGTACAAAATCACTCATTCCTATGCATGCATGTAAAATCTGGGCACAGAGACATAGGACTTTTATAAATCATTTTTTCTACAGATTGATAGAGTTTCACACAAATCATAAAACAATGGTGCCAGCAATCTATTATTTAGATTTAAACACTCATATTATATAATGCATTAATTACTGGAATTTGCAAATTAAAAATGGCAATGTTTATGCTCAATAGCATTGCTTTGATTTATGTCAACACTGTGAAATGTGTGATCTAAGACATCAGTATTTTTACTGTTTCACCGTTGGCATCTCTATTAATGAAAGCAACAAATATATTTTTTAATTCTCATGAAAACTGCATAAACCCCACACATATCCTGGCAAGCCCTTAGGGATATTCATGAGTCTAGTACCATATTTCAATGAGCCCTGCTTTAATATAATTTTTCTGTCACATTCACTATGGTGTACCTTAGATGCCATGTGTATATTCATAGCAATAAACAACAGAAAATCTGCCATAACTACATAACTTAGAGGAACACTTTTAATGAATATTTTTATACATAACTTAATTACATTGTTTGGGCTCTCGGTTATTATATTTTGTGCTGTGATGTGAAAACACAATGAAGAAGATTGCTGCTTCGTGACCCATTTTGCCAAAGACACTAAATCATTTTCGTTTATGGACATAATTGCCACATCTCATTAGCTAATGGAGATAATGACCATTAAAATTCTTTCCTAATTTATAGGCCCCTCTATCACAATTTAATAACAATGCTGTTGCAGCTTCATAGCAAAATTGGCTTACAAATGACCCTAATGAATGAGCTGCACCTTGTACCAAGGATTATTTATTCATTACACTCCTAATCGTACCCCATAGTGGAATGTCACAGTCCAGTGTGAGTCAGTCAAAAGGTTTATGACAGATATGTTGGAAATCGGAAGTGAAATGACCACGAAGAATAACTGTATTATTTAGCATACCTTGTTTATATAGTACTTCAGCCAGTTCTATTTTGAATGCTAAATTAATAAATGATTAATGGCCTTTTTTATAGTTTAGTGTAATAGGATTGCAAAAATGTTTTTTTGAGTAATATGTTTTTATTTTCTAACTTGAAAATGTACCTTGTGTTTCAAACTCCTTATTTTGTGTCTCTGAGAACTTTCTTAACAGTTCCTAGCACTATTAGGGCTGAAGTCCTTGCCTTCTGTTTGAATGTCAGCTACTTTTAAATTTTAGCTTCTAGAAATAACCTTCATATCGAAACCAAAATATAGTCATGAATGACATAGTGACATTTTGGTGAAGGAAAGCCACATATACTATGATCATTCCATGTACTTAAAGTGGAGCAGAGAAACTTCTAACATCTAATAGATTGTGGTCATCGTAGTACCTTAGATAGTGCAATGGGCTACACAATATTTCTCATCACGTCACTACAAACAAACTTACTGCCCTATCGTTCACACAGATGAACAACACATACAGGTATATTTAGTACAGTGTGCAATGCATGATAATAATGACAAATGATTGGATTACTAGTTTAAGCATTTAGTATGCTATGCTTTCTGCAATTATTTTTAGAATGCACTTATATTTTTAAAAATCAAGTTGAATGTAACAAGTATACCACCACTGTGATTTCATGTATCTCATGTTTACTGCAATTCACAAATGTGTGACTTGTTTTGTGATTGGTATTGATTTACTCTCTTACTGTTTTCTTCATTATGACCCCAGAAGCAATAGCTGTGTGTGTGTGTGTATATATATATATATATATATATATATATATATATATATATGTGTGTGTGTGTGTGTGTGTGTGTGTGTGTACCTAATTTTTTACAACTGGGTGCTGATACACTATATCCCAGTCATTAAGAGGTGCATAATGATGGCATTGTCTTCAAATTGATCAAGAGAATCATTCTGCTATAATGGAGTCTTGTACGACATGGAATTAACACAGACTGTCCCATCATGTTGTCATTTTGTGCCACTTTCCAAGGAAGATGATTCCAGAGGACCTACAGAAAAGGGTCAAACCTGGCACTATATGATCTAGAACTATTTACGTTCTTGTGAGAGACAAATTTTATTTGCCCCCTTGTAGGACTTCACAGAGTCTCACCCTATGCAATATCAGCCTGAAGTCCAGAATCTCATGAAAGTTTCATCACCTCAAACTCTAAACCCTACATTAATTGCAGGTATAGATGCTCATCCTGGATGTCAATCCTTAAGTAGATTTTCTAAGACACATTTTCCTACCTGTGAGCCTGAATTAGAATCTACACGAATGTTTAGCATTAATTACTGTTACAATAATTTCTTAAAATCCTTCTGTGCTTTCCCTAGTTTCTGATTCCAAGGTATTGTACCATTTTTGCAGATATATATTACGACAATAAATACAAACATCAAAATCTCTATTGAATTTCTATGCTTTGTAACAAATGGTCTCAAATTCTCTATGGATCTGGAGTTCACATAAAGCTGTACCTGAATTCTTTACTCAGATCTCAGACAAAATCAAGTTTAATCTAGGTTTTGACCTTCTCAAAGTTAAAACCCAGGGAATTCACGGTGATTAACTAATACCAGCTTCCCCTCTGACTTCTGATGTTAAGTAACCCAAGGCCTTTCTTTTGACTATCCTTTTAACACTAGTTTGTCTTTGAACTTTTTTATTGCCTAATAATTATGATATTAGGCACATAATTGTGGTAATCATGATAATAGCTGGAAATTTTTTGTCATAGAGCTTGGGCTTTGTATTTGAAAATAATTAAAAGCGATTATGACCACAAATGCTATAGTTAATTTGTTCACAAATTACTTGGTAATTTTTATGCTGATTCAATGTAATGTATTAATTTAGACAGAGCAGTAAAATATCCAAATATGTATGCATTTTTAGTATTATAAATGCTTACAATTTTTCATATGGTATATTTGCCCTTCTTTCTAATTAAAATTAGTTATTAAGTGCTGGCTGAAACTGAGACGTCTTAGTAAAGATGCTTAACATATTAAATGAGTGAACAGCTGATGAGGAATAATTATTGAGTATGAATTTTGCTAAGAGGAGGATATGACCTTGGAGCAAGTGATCAATTCAAATGAAATATTAAATATATATTTTCTGATTGGCATACTTACTTGGAAGTTCTACATTTTTAAACATAAAAAAATACAATATTACTTTGACATGACCTAGTTCTTTAGAAACACAATTGCAAGTTGTAACAAAGAATTATAATATTGTTTTATTATACACTCACATTTTTATTATTTCTGAACAACTGCACAAATTTTAGCTTTTGTGAATACACAATAAGACCATAAAGTGGAGAATGAATTGAAAAGAATTGGAATTCATTGTAACATGAATAGTTTTGAAAGAGTGACCTACATAGTGAGGATATATTTTATACAAATACATATATATTTCATAGTATTCCTTAACGAATGTGCATTTTTTATTCTACCAACTATGCAGCAGTAGAAACAAATAATTGGAGAATTTCCATAAAATGATTGTGCCACTATATAACACAGGGCTTTCGAGAAATGGTTGGAGTATAGACAAGATAATGTGATTTATGGTGAAATGACTCTTTCTTAGTAAAATGAACATATTAGGAAACCTTTTCAGGTTTTTGATTGTGTAAGTCTATTGCATTTAAAGAAATACACATAAAAGAGGAAACAGTTTGATTGGTGACATTTCCTGAAAGAGAATGCTTTTCAATGTAGTAAGAACCATTATAAATTCATTCTCTCTTACAAGACTTTTAATAATTTTATTAAAAGATTGTATCATGCCGGAGATTTAGCTCAGCAGCATAAACACCTGCTTGGCAAACGCTAAGTCACAAGTTCTATCCCTAGTACCAAAAAACAAACAGAACAAACAGAAAGATTGTATTGAGTCTAGAGAAAAACTGTGCCTGGGGATGTATGCATGGAAGAAGATGTTCCTTGTTCAGGGTAGCAATGGAGCAGACATAACTGTAGCATATGGTATCTCTTTTACTTCCAATGGTCCTTAGGTAACCTTAGCAGAAGCTACTGATATACATACATAATACATTCCATACATAGATAAACTCCTCTGTGCTCAGGTTTGAGTTTCCACTTAGTTGAATATTCAAATTCGGATTTTAACATTACTGATTGATCCTTACCATTCTGCATCCAAATAATATGTGCATGTGTTTCTGCTTATGCTTTATGAACGATATGATTTTGTAAGTACAAAATGACGATCTGATTTTGTAAGTACAACAACAGAACACTGAACAATCTGAAGTTGCTGAAGCTAAACTCCTTAAGCAATCCCGTTAGGTTCCATTTACTTCTTATGTTGTAAAATGTGTTTGTCATAATGCCTTCTAAGATATTTTTCTTCTTTATATAAATATGATGGATCGATGAATGGACACATAGATGATTATATAGATGACAGAGAAAGATCAAATTATTGCAGCTTTCTTTCTGCTCACAATATTTTAAAAAATCATATCAGATTTCCTACTTTCCTTTCTCATATTCTAGTTTTACATTCTCCAAACTTAAAGGTCTGTCCTGAACTTTAAATTCTCACATTAAAACTTTGAGACTCATAAGGTCTCTCCAAATCATTTTCTGGAGACTTTTTTTTTTTTTTTTTTTTTTTTTTTTTGTCTAGCTGCCGATTTCTTCTGTCATAGCATTTCTACTTGAATGATCATCCACAATTTCCTCAGCCATTAGTAGGCATTTACATATTTAAATGTGCATTTATTTGGAGTCATATTTATATTTTTCTCCTGCACCATTGTCATTTTCTAACGCTTAAGCATTAGGAATCCAGGAGCCATAACCTTTTGATCATTCACTGCTCTCCACAAGTGAAAATAATATTTGACACATTGCTTGGGTTACACCCTATTTCTTGTTTTCTTAATATTCAAATGGTTTCAAGATCCATGAACTATTTAATTAATTAAACATACTATAAATATGAGTAACAATGATCATAAATACTTTTAATATTATTTAAAAGCCCTACTAAGTAATGCATATTTTAATATTGACTATATGCTAGGCACAGTGTTATTTGTTTGTATCAATTATAATTCTAAAATAGAACTCAGAACTTGAAAAATGGTTAATTGTATCTACCTGAAACAACCGAAGAAACAGTGAATTAAAGAATAAAAGCTAATTGCCTAATCTTAGCAGGTAACTCTGAGATAACTAAAATACTAACTCTTTTTGCAAAAGTCTTTACATTGAAAAATATTAGATGTTCGGACCTTTCAAAACTTTACCCCTTTCAAAATCTATTTACTCACCATTCTTACCTCTGTATAATTTATAACATAATACATAGGTTTTATTTAATTTGTAACTATGTATGCAAGCATATTTGGTATCTTATATATACATGTAATTCTAAATAATATGTATATGCAAGTTTTAAAAGTCTTTCATATTATGTTCCTTTTTTTCCTCTACAGGATTTGAGTGCAACAATATATAAGAAGAAAATATATCACTGAATACCGGTAGAGTAAATTCAAAGGTAAGCTTTATGAAACTGATATATTAAAAATATGTAATAATGCATAGTAATGTTAAAAGTGTCCTGAAGTTTTGGGTACAGTGCCTGTAGCTGTACTGAACTATTTATAGGTTAATGGGGTAAAAAGTCTCACATTAAATATCACCTAGCTCATCATTTTCTCTAATAAGTTGCTGAACATTTTCTCATAGACATACTTTTCAAATATCAGAGACTCAGCAAGGTGGATTGACCATTAAGTTTCCTGAGAGACATTGTAGAAGTTTCATTGGTGACGTTCTATAAAAATAATCATTAACCTTTGTAAAGTAGATTCATATGTAAGGTTTATTAGAACAAAACCTTTATCTTTGGGTGATACTTATAAGCATTGGCTTTGAAAAAATTTAATGGTTGGCAATGATGAAAATATATCACCTATCATTTCAGTGGATGAATAAAATATCTCATAAAATACTTCTCATAATAAAAATGGCTTAAAAGTTAAATTTCTCATTAAAGGTGAAATAATAAATGACATATTAAGGAAAAGAATTATTTTAGCTTACTTAGTGTAAAGCATACTTAATCACACTTACTCTATATAATGCCACACACACACACACACACACACACACACACACACACATACTTCTTATTACTTACACAAATGGAAGTATCGAAGTCAAATTTCAAAACATTCAAAGTCCTTGGAGTAAAAGTTCACGACTTTTGGTTATGTGCTTTTCATCTTTCGAGATGTACCTTAAATGTGAATCTCTTCCTTTATTAATACATACAATGAGGGGCCACAGCAAAAACCAAAGGGCTAGATATTGTCCTCTGTAGAAGCAGTTGTCCAAGTTGCAAAATCAAAGGATCAAAGGTGGACAGTTACTCAGACATTCACAGAGCAAAGCAAGCTGTCCAATGATCTAGTGAAAACTTAGAAATGTGGTCATCTCTGTTACACACTTACACATACAATGATATCCTTTAGAGCACTTTTCCTCACTTTCGCTTTCACAATTTCTATTATACATTTAGATCTATTATTATTTCAGGTTTTTTTTTATTATTTTGTTTACCCTAGAGAGACAATGTGATATTTACAAATTATTTTTTTCATCAACTAATAATTTCTCTGTGTTAATATTTTTCTTCAAAACTATGTATTACCTCTACCCATTTTTCCTTTTTGTCTGCTTTTTTTCTTTCTTTCTTTAAATTAAAAAAAAAGCTTCATTTATTAAAAAAAAAAAAAAGGACACTGCTTTCAGTGATCAGATACAGTTACCACACAGCGGGAGATTCCCAGCTTCCTCCCATCCATCAGGTGTAGTCTCAGTCCTTCTCAGGAGCCTGTATCATTCAAAGTGTGGGAGATTTGAAGCAAGTTTGAACTTTGTATCGTACAGGTTCAGAGTGTATCAATGATGATCTTGTTGTTCTTTAAGTGTGCTATACTTGGGAACAAATGCAAACAGACAATACTGTGTTATAAAATATCTAGTGGCAGGCAGAGCCAATCATCAATCAACCACTTTGTTACAAGAACACAAAGCTTTATTTAGCATCACATGTAAACTATAACAGAGAAAAAACAGTGAGTTTGAGTGTGTACATTCATTTTTAATGCCTATATTGCAAATTTACAATCTTTAAAATTAAAATATTAGTTCTTTATCATATTTCAGTTTATGACTCTATCATTAGCATTATGATTGTTTTGCAGCATTATGTTGAATTGACTCATTGATTCTTCATGTTGTAGCTAAGTTCCATGAAACAACTTCAGAGATGACTATCGTCATACTGGTGAACTTCACAGAATGTATTTTTCCTGAGGTGAAGATTCCTCACATTTTAATCTTATCCAAGTTTCATCATCATATTTCAAATTTATACACAGGAAAAGAACAGGATACCCTTTGCCTATTTAATTAATCTGAATATAATTTTCAGGTTCCACTATTATTAAAACATTTAAAAAATGAAAAAGAAATCTGGGAAAAGAGACTTGATACTAATCATCTTATCATGGTGAAGTCCACCCAGGGATTTATTTGACTTTATACTAAATCTCACTTAATCTTTGGTTCTTCTAATTTATACTTGCAGTATTAATATAAAATATAATGTTTTACAGAGATAATATCTAGAGAATTTAATAAGTGAAGACAGAATTAAGATTAATGACTGAGAAAGAAAATGTTTGCTTGAACATTAGTCATGGTTGTAATTTTTATGTCAGCTTATTCTGTTTTATAAATTCTGGCTTAGAACCAGCAGTTTTTTTAAAGTTAAATATAGACGTATTTCAGAAAGTAAATGTCTACTGTACTTTTATAAGCTTTAGCTATAAAGTTTTCATTTATATTTTCTTCAGAAAGGGATTTTTCAGGAAAGCATTTCTAGTTTAAATTTATATCTGTATGATCTTCAGAGTAGATGTAAGTATATATCTGCATGCATTTTTGAGCAGCTGTAAATTGTATTACAAGTTACCAAATAGTAAACATTTCTATAATTATTAAAAGTACACTGTTTTGTAAACTGTCAAAATGAAAAACACATTTATTTAAATGAAATGAACATAATCCCCAATTTATAGATTCATACTTAGTCTATCGCACATCAATTTTTTATGAATTATTGCTCTTTTTGATAATTTTTGATAACCGGGTAATGCTTACTTTATCGCTTAATATTTATTCTTGTCATTTCTCTTCCTAACAGTGTAAGTACTAATGTCTATTTCCAGCAGTTGATACTAGGATTACGGAGATTCCATATGCTTCGCTATAGGGTAGCACTTTATGTATTTTCCTGCACATTTTTTAATTCAATAAATAAATATTCTCATATTATGTAAAGAAATCAATCAAATGTATTAACTGAGCAAATTTAACCACATAAATTGTTAATTTTATGCTTGTCATATGTAAAAGACTGTAAAATGTTTTAGTCACTAATACTTATTTATGACCTCCAGGAAGTGATTGGTGTTCTTAAATTCATTTACTCCCTAAAATTGCCTAATTAAATTTTTAATTATTTTTGTTCAACAATAAATCTGACATGGTGTGATATTATGACTTTAGTTATTTTACTTTAAATATCGCCATAAAGCAGTTATCATCAGCATTTGTGTACATTTGAGTTCTTAAGAACACAGCGGTAAATCTAGTCCACAATAACGAATAAGCAAGACCAACACGCTTATCTGTGTCGGCTTAACCGGTAGGAACTCTGGTTTCTAGATGCACTGGTGGAGGTCTATGTTCTAGTGACAATGTGGGTTGCATATGTTCTAGTTATAATGGTGGGATGTATATATTCTGTTTCCTAAGAAGTTCAATAGGTCTGCATCCACGCTTCCGTATCACTTGTCCTACGATTTGTGGGTGAGAAAGAGTCCATAGCAAGGGGATTTTGTCTGGCATCTCTGAGATGAATGTTCTCTTGGCATGTAACCCGGTACATCTGTGCGCACGTCTCCACTGGGGTGTAATGTCAAGCTGACTGGTCCTGAGGAAGAATATGATTACATACTTTCTTGCACATTTGTTGATAAACAACATTATTCAACTTGCTTCAAATCAAACATTTATCCTTGTAACTTATTCCACAGTGTCCCTTATATGAAACATGTCTCATAAAGAAACAACCTTAATCCAATCTGCAGTAAATCGATCATCATGGAATTTAAATAGCACCCAAATCTTCCACTTCTCACAAAAATAACCTCATGAAAAACATTTTCTTAATTCAGTGATCATTCACAACATTTTAACTTATATAAATTAATAAAATTACTTAAGTACTTTATTAAATATATTTCTATGTACTTGAAACATTGCAAAGTAAAAAAAAATAATTACTTTAAGGAAAATTTCAATGTGTATATTCAAGTACAATAACTTATTGGAGATAATCATAATTTTTCTAGTAAAACCCTGTTTCTAAATTCTCTACTTTTTTCATTTTGATTAAACTTTTTATCTCTAATCATAATTATTTATATTATATTTATTATAGTAAAGATAAGATGTCTACAGGCTTTGTCTTAAACCTCTAAAATCATTCTCTTCCAAAAAATCCTTCACTTATTATGGAATGCCAAACATTTTTTACCAAGACTGTTGTGTTATAGTTACAATTAAATAATCACTGTAAGGAAATTTGCCTTAGTGTATTTGCATTTATTTTCCTTCATTCTGCCTGTCCTGTTTTACTCTTCTCCATCCTCAGAACTAGTTAACATTATCAGTGCAAGATAGATTAATCAATATTAATCAGACTGAGCGAAGGAAGCAAAGCATTGAAGGGCCAATTTAATAGAGCTTTCCTCCAACAGTGTACAGGTGGTATCAGGCAGCAGCGAGCTGATGGATGGTGTGAAAGGACTACCATGTTTAATCCTGATCCATTAAAAGGAAATAATTTATTTGATTGCCAAAGTATTTATCTTTGTTGTCTGTGAAGAAATGAATTACAATTGATTTTTCTCCAATGAGGGGAGGAGGAAAAGTTTTTCAGGGGCTGAGCTGAGCTCAGGGAAAAAGGCTGAAACTTTGGTAAATAATTAACCAACCATGTGATTTTCCTTGATAAAAGGAAATTTTTCCAAATGCCACTAGTTTAAGTTTATGCATATAAATGTTTCCATGCTCAGTGTAAACCATTTCATGTGATTGGGATACACAATTTCATTTTCTATATTCAATTATCCAATTAAGCAGGAAATGTTCATTATTTTGTTGATGGGAAAACTAAATGTAGATGGATTGTGGTCCTAATGCAAGGAATGTTTGCTCTTAAGCAACAGGAATATGTGATATGGTGTGATTTATTAAAGTATAACGATGGTTAAGGAAATATGATCTTTAAGGCTCTTTGGGTTATTTTTTAAATTATGAATTCATGATTATTTACTTTGAGATTTTTTATCCACATTTTATAGTACAATGCTAAGACATCTACCTCAAATTTCCATAAATTATGTACAAATTTTGTTTAGCATTTTTATACCTAGAGATTTTAAAGTGTTCATGAAAATTTCCATAAATTATGTACAAATTTTGTTTAGCATTTTTATACCTAGAGATTTTAAAGTGTTCATGAAAATTTCCATGAATTTGTTACTAAACAGATTTTAAGCAATAAAAACAAATAGAAAAATACTTGAATAAAATATGGACTACATAGAATATATAGTAGTTTTCCAGCCACATTATGTGATAATTAACAAGCATAAATAACAAAGTTACCCGAATGAGATTTGTGCAAAATAAGAGGGTGTCTTTCTATGTTGTTGATTTGTTTGTTTTTGCAGTTCTGGGGATGAACCCCCACACCTCATGCATTCTAGGCAAGTACTTTACCAAATATTGAAGTGCAGCCAGAAAGATTATTTTATATGTCACTTTCATGAGAAATAATATGCTCTTTACACATGTTTTCTGACTTGTTACACATTTAACTTGATACTTTATAGAATTAACACAAAATCGAACTTTTAAGACACCTGTATAAATGTACCTTCCTTTGTAATTATGCATCTCTTTATGCTCTTTATTAAAACATTCCCAAATTTGCTCTACATCCCCAAATTTGGACATTCTCTGGGTCATTAACCACAAACTCTCATGAGTATGAGGACACTTCACTGTTACGTGTCCTTATTTTACTTAAGTTGTTATAAATGCAAATTACTGATAATAACACTATTGCTGTAGTATTTCCTTCTGATAAATCTGTCCGAAAATGCAGTTAAAATTGTTTATGTGCTTTAACAGTCATTGATAAAGAACGACAGCAAAAAAATGGTAACTCCTTTGAGGCTCAGTCCTCCTCAAAGTTTTTTAAATGCTTTATTTGTGGTGGGGGTTTTAAAGTAATGCAATCTGATTTATATCAAATAATGTTAATTCCAGGAACATAGAGTATGTGCCCTCTAAATGTTCTAAATTACCTAAAGAAGGCATGATTATCCAAATTTTGTCAGAGAATATCTTATTAAACAATTCAATATAGATTAAGTTGCATTCATACGCAGATTTATGAGCTGCAATGTTAGAACTTTTTCTTGTTTCTCAGCTGGACTCTATTGTTTTCGTTTTCTCCTTTGTTCTGATTTCTTTTCCATCTCAATATATAAATTGTTTTGGTAACATTTGTTTTTGAATTCAAATCCAGACATATTTATGGGGATATAAAAATGTTTTAGACCCTCTTTTCTACAGCTTCA
Organism: Cavia porcellus; assembly: GCF_034190915.1. Lineage (NCBI taxonomy): Eukaryota > Metazoa > Chordata > Mammalia > Rodentia > Caviidae > Cavia > Cavia porcellus. Next base: position 16,190,630 of record NW_026947494.1, on the reverse strand, counting down.
CCTACTTCAAACTAGAATATATTACTACATAATGCCATCTAGTTCAACTTTATTGAAAAAATGGCGTATCCAGATTGCATGGAGTATCAGTAAAATAGAGTTGAGATCAGTTCTAACATGAGTGCAGATTTTATTTATTAAGTCTGCTTCGCAAGGAGAGAAAAAGCCATTATGTGTAACTGAAGACAAATCGAACAAAATGTCATTTATTTCCGATTTAATGTAAACCCTGCGTACAGGTAAATCATCGAGGGAGAGGGATGCTAAATCAAAATATGAGATCTTTAAGTTTTGAAGTTTCATATCAACTATAGCTTTACACAGACTCAGTGATAAAATCTGATGTGAAAAGACTGAATATATTAAAGCAACATGTGAAGATAAGCTTGTTTCTCTCTGACCTCGATTCAAGGTGCTGTTTTCCTGGATACTTCATCCTACTTCTATGATATTTTCACTAGAAGTAGAGACAAGCACAGGTGAAAAATTGCTTTTCATAGTAAAATAATGCATTATGTGAAATCACATACAGTTCAAAACATTTTTTTTTTAAAATTGGGAGGAATTTTTGAAGACTTAAAATGTCAAGGAACTAGATTAACCTTGCATTTATCTCTTATAAGTAAATTTTATTGCTTTTATTTCCACCAGTTCAAATTAGGAAACTTTATTAATGTCTTGGACTTGTTATCTCAGATAATTTTCTTAAGTATATAAGATATTGATGTTTTCGAAAATCATGGATTGATAAAATTAATTTAAGGATGTTTTCTTGTACTTTCTTGTACATTGTCACAATACTGTGGCCAGTCTTGGGTGTGCTGGCATATAGCCAGAAAACTGAAGAACGGATGACCATTTTGATAATCTTGTAGCAGTGAATACAGAATGTCAAAAATAATTTTTGAACCAAAATAATGTTTTTATGCTTGCACAGTATACAAAATTATATTTCAAATATAAGATTCAATTTCCTTCTGCAAAGATTATTCTATAATTTATAGGTAGTAATTTGGGAATTCTGATACTTACCTGCTGTTTTCAATTATATGTTGAAATTATAATGTGTGTAATATCTATCTTCTGTGTAAATTATAAAAAAATCATATAATGCTCCAAAGTTGTGTAAGGTGTAATAAAATTATAATTGCATATTGTCCAAAGTTTTGAGTTGACATATCAGGGGTCCAGGCTTCATGAATGAAACCCCTGTGTTTTAATTATTTAACTTGTGTGATCTTGGGAAATAAATGTTTATTTCCTGAGATTCTACCTCATGATTTGATAACTAGTGTATGTAGAGGAGTGGGGATTTTCATGTTTCAATCCTTAATCTGAGTCCATTCCATTATAAAGTTTCACCACTCTATTTTACAGTGATGAACATAATTTGGGGCTTGTTGTAATGCTATTATTAACTTAATTCAGAGTTCTTCATTTGGATATGCTTAAATATTTAAGTAAAATTTATTGAAAGATGAAAACACTGTAATTTAAACATTCAGTTTTGAATGAGTTTATTATTATGTGTTGGAAAAATGTAAACATATAATTTGGAAACAAATAGGTATTCCTCTGAAGACAATATCATAAGTAATTACTAATGATTTCATAACTATAACAATTACATCACATTTTTATCATGTCACAAAATATTTTAGGGGATTGCACTTAAACATTTAGAAGGAATCTTAATGACATAAAGTTTGCTATAAAATAAATCATTAAAACTGAGATATGTTGAAATGTTCGAAATTGTTAAATACAGATTATGGAGCAGATGTGATTGCTTGTGAACAGCATTTCTTCACGTGAGTTTGGCAGGAATTATTTTCCTAAATAGGGACCACATTTACCAGGCACCCTTACAGAGACACAGTCCTAGGACCTGAAGGGTAAATAAGAGGGAAACATCTCCCGGGTCCAACCCCAGCCACCTCCTGGACTTGTTTCTCCCTGCTCTTTCCACTATGCAGCTGTCTGAAACGAAGGCAAATGCTCCCCAGGAAGGACTTGGAATCCTTGAAGCACACGTGACCATGCTTGGGCAGATTGGGTCCTAGGTTACTGCCTTGAAGAATACTGCCCCACTGACTTAATCCTTCACCCAGCGCTTTAGAATGAATTACAAGGAAATGGATTGTGTTTGAAATGTTATAAAAATACCATTTATTTACTTTAACTGACTTTATAATAATTCAGTGATGCTTTGCTCATTTCTGGATTTCAGTGAAGAACTTTATTACTTATTGCAAAAAAAAAAAGATTGGTTGAGCAGGAGAAAAGATAAGAAAATGTTTTATTCAAATTTTATAGAATCAAGAATAAGTTCAGTGAGATAATGCAACTGCTTATGGCATTATTTATAAGGTTAACAAATTAACACTTTTCTGATAGCTGCTGTACTTACAGTTTTCTTAGCAGTAAGTTGTAATAAAAAAGTAAATAAACTGGGTAGACAGTTTAATTCCATTATAAAATTACCTTATATCCCTTTAAATCCAAGATTCGTCCAGCAAAAGAATTACATGGAATTATTTTGCATCAAATTTTGAATTTATTTATCCTATATGCGTGTTACTATAGCAAATTTTATCACCTCAACTACTTTTGGTCTAATTTTTCAGAAATCAAATTAACATATATCAAGTGTAGGAACAGTACCTCTGACTTGATGGGAATCTTGGGAACTAGAAATAATTTCTGTTGGTAGTCATTTTCCTTAATAGCTAAGAAGTTTATCTAAAAATTTCTGTGTAGCACAAGTGTACAAAAACACACTTACATTTGCACAGACACAAATATATATTTATACAAATGGACACATATGTACACAGACGTGTACGCTTACACACACATGTACATCATATGTTAGGAACTCTATTCATTTCTGTCTACTTTTAAGAATAACAATATGTAAACAATATGTATATAGACATGAGATTCTATTTCAAAGGGACATCAGACCAGGATTTTAATTCCATTTCTGGCATTTAGTAGTTTAAAGTTAATGAAATTATGCCTCAATAAATCTATTAAAATATTTAAATGGTTAGCTTTGCATTGTTAACTTATTAACAAATAAAAATAAAACTTAAAAAATTTTTAAAGTAGTATGTAATAATTAAGTCAAATAAACTAGAAATCAGAATGTGTTTTTTCTGAAACTTTAAAACATTATCTTCAGACTTCACTGAAAAAAGCCTTGTAAATCAAACACAGCATACATTCAATGAAGATTTACAGATGCTAAATGGATCAAAGTATAAGAGTATAATTAAGGAAAGTATTAAAATTTTGCATTAGTGTCTACATATTATAAATTGCATATAAACATATATAGTACATTCAAATATTGTGACATAACAAATCTCCAAATAACTGCATATGCAGACTTGAATGAAAAATACCCAGTTTTGCAGATTTATGTGGATTAACTAATCTCAGAATTTCAAGCATTAGCTATTTTTAAACATCTATGCATGAAACATTTTTAGCATAGAAAATAAATTCTTCCATAAACCCCATTTTCAGCCTATAACCTCTGTCCTTATGTATTACATCAATTGATTCTTACACATAGTTCAAACAGAAAATCAGAATGTCAATTTTATTGTTGCCCAAACTATTATTTTCTTTTTAGATTTCATAATAAATAAAGTTTAAAGCATTGTCTTGTAAATCTCACAAACTCACACTTTGATGCACATTACGGTTTGATTTTTTCTTTGCTAATGCTAACTATGTATTTTCTCACCTTCTCTTCCTTCTGTGTGCTAAAGAACAGAAGTGATGGTTTTGTGACACAGGGCATTGGACCCAGAGCATTTTCACTGAGTTACAGCTTCAGTCTTTTAATTTATTTTTCAGGTTTTTTTTTTTGTTTGTTTGTTTGTTTGTTTTAAACAGGGTGTCCCTAGTTCCTAAAATGCCCAGGCTAGGCTGAAAATTTTAGTACTTCTACCTCAGTCTCCCAGAGTTTGGGAATTAGAGGCAAGCACACTAAGGACAGTTGATATTTATTTTATATCTCATCTTTTATTGTCACTTTACTTAAAGCTAGCACAATGTAGATTCTGTTTTTCAGGAATTTCATAGGTCTCTAATTTTTCCCTTCACACACCTTTACCTAGTACATATGTGCATCATTATAGTCAGATATCCGTTTCTTAATTTTCATCAAGTAAAAACAAGGTAGTAAAGAGGGAAGGCAACAGAGGAGGACGTATTTGTCTTCACAGGATCACTTGACTCCACATATCTTTGCTTTATTCATGATCATACATGTTTTACATTATCTTTTATCTCAGGAGTATTAATGTTACAGCTTTCAATCTTGGTTGATTATTCTGTTTAAATTTACATTGTACATAAAAGGACAGGTCTACGTTTTTCTGGTAACATTAGTTGCAAAAAGGGCTGGGGATTTAGCTCAGTGGCATAAGTGCCTGTCTTGCAAGCAGGCGGTCATGAGTTCAATCCCTGGTACTGATTAAAAAAAATTGGTTGCAAAAACTATCATTACACCATTTATTGTCTTAGTATGTATGTCAAAATCAATGACTTATTTATGATTGGAAATTCTTGGCTTTCTGTAATATTTCATTGGTGCATTTGCCTGTAATAATCTTAATGCCTCACTGTGTTTTTTAGTATAGGTTTATGAAGACTTGCAATAACATTTTGGATTATACACCAAATCAATTTTGTTCTTAGGTAATAAGTTCATCTGTGAATCCATGTTTCACGATGCATTCTGACTTTAGTATTCTTTTTGGTTTTATTGCATAAACATAGATTGCCTGTATAATTTTGGACTTACTAATAAATGTGAATCTCCTCATCCTTTTATGGATGTTAGAGTAAAAAAATATTGTGTCTTTCATCATTAAATAAAATATTGGTTATTGACACAAATTTCAATTTCTGGAATAAACTTCTAATGTTCTGATATATTGTATTTTCTAAAACCGTATGCATAGAATTTGATTTACTTTCATGTTCTTTGATATCATGGTACACTGTTTTTGTCCTGAGCTTGTTTCAAGTAAGTGCCTGCTTCAGGAATGAAATAAGATGTCTCTCCTTTCATTTCCTTTGAACTCATGCAGTTTCTTTGATTTCTTCTTAAAATTGGAAATAATTATCTAGCAAAACCACATACATTAAATTGAAAAAAAAATCAGTTTGTCTCACAGGACTGTAGTGTCTTAAATTTCTCAATTTCTCCTTTGTGAACCTTGAGAGTTGATTTCACTTGTAGAATCTGTCCACTTATTCTAAGTTGTTCAAATCATTACCAGGAATGTTTTTCTAAAATACCTTTATTGTCCTTTTAAAAATTAGTGATGTCATTTCTCATTATGCATTGGTATTTCACAACTTATATCTTCTTTCTCTTAGTAATAAAATTGCAGTTGTGAAGAAAATCTTAAAATTTGCTTTATCTCTTTCAAAATAATACTTTATGCGTATAATTTAAGTTGAGTTTTTCTTTTGTATTTTAAGCACATTTTTCCTTTGCCCTATAATTGGAAATTTCCTGACAAGAAATCTATTGCTATTCTTATATTTGTCCTTCTTGAATTTCTGAGTCTACTTCATCCAGCTGTTCATAGAGTTATCTTTATCATATGTCTTTTCTGCAATAGCATCATATAAGTCTGTGGCTTGTCCTACACTCTGCTTCCTGATGGTGAGGCAGGCAGGAAACTCACCCAAGATGTAATTCTCTCCATGTTTCTGTAGCACTGATTTAATAACATTACATTTGGGATATCTAAGCCTTTTTGTCCCTCTTCTATTCTTTGGTGACGATAATTATATGGACAGAAATTTATTGGCACTGCTTTTACAGGAGTTTGTTTGTTTGTTTGTTTTGTTTTTAATATTTGCTTCCTCTCTGAGTCTCCTTTAAGGGTTTATTGGTTCAGACCGATATCACTTGTTGACATAGGTGAAGGGTGTAAGTTACAAGTGGTGACTTCTGAGTGTTCTAGAAGCTAAGAAGCTGTCATCAGTTATGGTTTCTCTTAGAGATTGTTTGCCAGTTTACAGATGGTCTCCTTTCCGTTATACTCTCACGTGAATGATGGAAAACAAACCGTGGGTGTAAGTCCATATTTCCTCTTATGGCAGAATGTATCTCATTCAGGGAAAGATATGATCAGTAGGCCAGAATGAACTATTTTGAGAAAGCAGCTTTTAGAGTAAAATGATGAATGATATGAAAAACTATATTGTGTAGATATGGTAGAAGCTATATAAAAACAAGATGGAGAAAATGTTCAGAGGGGAAATGGATAAGATTTAGTCCTTGTGTTTATTGGCTCCTTGAAGAATCCTCCATATAATCTGGCTACATTGATTTCTTCTAATTGAATACACTTATGAGTTTATGGTCAGCTAGTGGGTTAAATGCAGGTTGGATGGTGGAAGATCTCTATGATTGAGACTCCCCCTTGGGTTAGACCTTACATTGGACTTGGGGAGAGACAGTGACAAACAGATACATGCACAGAGAAAAAGATGTAAGACAAGAATGTAAAGAGAGAGAAAAAGAGAAAGGGAAGGTGGAGAAGGAAATAGAGGAGAAAAAAACAGGAGTGATAGGAGTTAAATGTGCTAAGTCCTAAGTCGAAATGAACACACATCACTTTCACCAGTTATGTGCAGTACATCATGAATCATGGAACAAAAAGATACATAACAGATCTGATTTACAAAATTAATAGGTAGGTTTTATTTTTATTGGGAATAATGTCGCATTAAACTGTGAGTCAGTGATTCAACAAGGAATATAAATTTTATTTATTTTTTGCGATCTATCTTGACTAAGAATTTTCATAGGTAACATTAATGGTACAATAACAAGACATTAGAACACCAAGCTTAAATGGAGTGAGCATACTAAAATCTATTCCTGTAGCAATATTAAAAACTATGCCTAATGCAATCTTGGAGTCTCTAACGTATGTATTCTTTTCTCCTGAAAAATATAGTTGTCTCTGTGACAACAGTATTTCTGTAAAATAGGTCCACTACCTAAAACAAAAAGAGCAAAAAATCACTAAAAATGAGAAAGATATTCAAGATTTTTCAACAGCTACAAAATAATATCAAGTACTTCAAATCACAGATTTTATTTTTACTTTTATTCAAAAATATCTTCTTCCCATCATTGCAAGAAGTATCCACGTGGTGTTTTTATCAAGTTAATTTTTGTAAGTACAATAGAAATAGACTCCATCCGTTTTGATAAAGTGATGCTGCAAAATAAATAAGATACTAAATGCTAAAAGTAGCAACAAAGGAAAAGCAGTTTGAAATTACCCAGAGTATTGACAAATTGCAAAAAATTAGGTCCAACTCCTAAGCTTAAAAATAATTTTGATGGAACTTTGACAAAACCCAAATACCTATAATTTAATATTCATTATCCACTGATAGCCTTTCTTTCGTTTCTTTTTCACAAAACATAGCTATACAGGCATGATAGTTACACTTATTTCATATTAATAGGTTTAGCTTATGCTTATTTCAGGATCTCATTGCCTGAGGATTTACAAGGAAGTCAACAAAGTAATGAAACATATGCATCATTTGGAACACTAAGAAAAAGTATGAAATGTAGTTCTCATATTGCCTCTTTGTTCTAGCCCATCTGTAAGCGATGGCTACCTCGAGAGCCTTTATGCATAAAAATTAAATAAAAACAATTTAAAATTAATTTTAATTTTTATTTTTCACAACAATAAATGTTTTGTGTTTGTGTTTGTTTAACAAACCCTCCTCAGAAAATGTATGTATATTAAACTAATGCATTATCATTATTACTCATTGGATTCTAGTATCTGTTCTTTATAAATCTATCGGTATGCTTTAACTATTACTTTAATATTAGCTTTTATAACACTAGAAATACATTATATTTTTAATACTACCATGTATTCATTAACTTCATATCCAATAATGATGAAAGACAAGATCATCATCATTATTATTATGAAATATTAGTCTGAAAATCAGAGAAAATGATTGCATTACCATGTAGCTTTGTAATTTTCACAAGCTATACAAGTTCCCTTGACCTATTTCAGACTATAAATGATAAAAATTTCAATTGATCTACTGAACCTAGAGCCTACTTTCTTCAGACTTCTGTAAGTTCGTAGAATTTGATCCTTCAGTTACCACTAGGGGGAATTAAAACCATGAACACTCGATTTTAATATTTTTGAAAGATTACATAATTGTGAAATTCGTGGTTTCTTTTCTAATTTTGATTCACATATTGCAGGAAAGTTGTTGTGCTGATAAAAAACTATTTCAAAATATAACCATAACGAGAATAAGACCCACTTCTATGCTTTTCCATTATCAAGAGACCACCTCAGGATCACCAGGCAAGCATTTTGCTGGTCTCTGTGTTCTGACCTCCTGTAAAGAGCACTGTGTGATCATTTCACATACATGACATTTCTTCAACATCCGGACCTTCCCAACCTCCTTTCTCTGTATACATTGTTGAGTCGCATGATAATCATCAAGATGATTCCCCAACAATCATTTCTGGTACATTCTTTCTTCTTTCTTCTTTCTTCTATTTGTTGATAGAAATAAGGTAAATTTTCACATGACATGCCATTTTAACAGTGTGTAACATAAAATAAGACAATGTATTCCAGGAAACAAACTAGAAAGACAAGCGAATTCAAGTAAGATGCAATGTCTCTGCAAATAATAATATTCATAAAATGCGGAGGAGAAAAGGAGGAAAGCCAGGTATATATGATACAAAGACGTGGGTGTGACATGGGTTAAACAAGATGGTCACCAGTTAACATAGAAAACTAGAGTTTATTTGTTACCAAAAAGATGATATAAACAGAAGGACATACTTGTAGTAGGAATTTCAGCTTTTCTAATCCATGAGGTATTGATACAAATCACAATCTAGTTCCCTCTTGAGAGAATTTTTTTTTTTATTTTGAAAATGTACTTTTCAGTGTTATCAGGCCATATCGATCAATTCTATTTCTTTATGTACCAAAAAACCTAAGTGAATATTGTCATTGTGCATCTCAAATTCCCTGACTTTAGACTCATGATCTTAGTGTTCTATACTGTTGAACAAAGAATTATGTGCATCCAATTATTAGAAAAAGCATAAATGGAAAATATTATTTCAAGTGAATGGAACGCAACACATCTGGGATCACAGAGGATTTTACCGTCTAGTGAATTTTGGAAAAAATCCTCAGTTTAGTTTCTCATTCTAAACAAACACATGAATATGACTAATACTCCAATTAAAACTAAGTAAATAGATATTTATGAGCACAATATCTGTGAACTAACCAAACTACAACCTCATTTGGAGGTAAGTAATGCCAACAACATACCCTAATATGCAGAATAGTGTGGAAAATAAATAATAGAAATAAAACCATAATCAAATTATTAATTTACAATGCTCCTCTCAAAACAGAATATTGTACACTATATGAGGAATAAACAAGACTTTTACCAGTGTGGGCTTTTTTCCCAGAAATAGAAGCACAAAAAAACATATATAACTAAGGAGGTTAAAAAAAAGATTATATTTCAAGAAGACACTTGAAGAGAAAAACAATACTCTTACTGAATTTGAAAAGAAACGTTTTGTTTAAATGTGTTAATAAATTTTACAGACTATATTAGTGTATCATCAAGAGGAAATAAGTAAGAATTCTGATGTAGGAAAATAACTCAATAAAATTAATAATTCTAAAACATAATGTGCACATAAGTACCACAATCTACCAGTAATGAACCAAGTGTTCTTTCTTTGCCTTGTAAAGTAGTTCAAAATCTCTGGTTATGAATCAATAGTCAGGTGAGGAAATTTTCCCAATGTGCTAATCATAATGAGTAAATGTTTGTAGGTTTTGAGACTCTGTAATGATTGGGAATATTCAATGAAACAGAACATTACATTTCTTTGTTAATTTTAATGTGAAGTCTATGACATAGTTACAAAACACTCTCACTGGTTTCAGTAAACATATGATCCATAATTCAGAGTAAGCATTTTAATAAACAATGAGATATTCTATACTCATTCATAAAATTACAGATTCAAAATCTTTAGAATCTTTTCATGTGACCCAGTGACATTCTCTTCCATATCTCCTTTGGCATCTTAACAAAGACTAAAAATGAAGTGGTAAAGATACACATTTAGGGCTGGGATTTAGCTCAGCGGCATAAGCACCTGCCTTGCAAGCAAGCAGTCGTGAGTGAGTTCAATTCCTGGTACCCGTAAAAAGGAAAAAAAAAAAAAAAAAAAAGATACACATTTGGAAAACAAAAATTAAAAAAGAATGAATCAGACAATTTATCAGCCTCTGTGTGGAGCCCCACACAAGTATCCATTGACTTAATCTACTAGAAGTACATGACATACATTACAGTCAAACTCACTCTGTTACTGTGGAAAGCTTGTCCATTCTTCTCCTTGAGAATGGCATGTGCTTGGTACGCACTGGATTTGCCACAAAATACTATTTCATAGCCATAAAATGCAATGTTAAGAGAAAGGTGAGCATGAAAAAATCACAGTGCGGTACCTTGAGAAGTGGCAGGAAATGACATGCAGGGGTTGATGCTTGTGGCAGAGAAGATAAGAAATCTGCAGACAGATGCGGGTCTGAGAATGTCTGTGTTTGCCTGCTGGGCCAGATAGAAGAGATCTCATGTATTCTAATGTGATGGGAAGAGCCTGGTGGCGAAGAAGTTGAGCTGAAAGCAATGCGGAACCACTACTTTGTCTTTCCGAGGTGAAAGTGAAAATGGCTTACTATACAGCAGAATGATCAACCTCAGAAGACTATAGAGCAACAGAAAGGTGGTGGTAGACATGGCTGATGTTCTGTGAGTGTGAGGGATGATTTTTGGGCCTCAGAGTCTTTGTTACCTTTATGAACCAAAGTCTCATCCTGTGTTGCTTCCATGTGAGACCTTGAGGACAGGGGTGGTATCTATTTCATGCCTTCCTCACACTCTGCCCTACTAAACAAGTTATCTTTGTTCTGGTTCACATCTCTTTCCTCAGGTATCTCCTACACTCAAGCAAAAGATTGCTCTTTCTCTGTCTCTCTCTGTCTCTCTCTCTCTCTCTCTCTCTCTCTCTCTCTCTCTCTCTCTCTTCCTACAGCAAATACCCTCTATCCTGGGGTTTCTGTTTGTGTAGTGTTTGACTTCATCAGAAATTCCAAAGAACAATTACAATGTCAAAATTCTCCTGGAGAAACTCAAGCACCCAGTTTCAAGTTTGTCCCAGCTCCTGCTCCTGCTCCTGCTTTTGCAAGAGCACTCATGAAACCCCCGTTCAATCTTCTGGTTGGCTTCTTTTCATTTTTACAAATAGTACTTAGGCTAGGAGTTTGCAAACCATAGAGTATAATCACCATGTGACTGAGTCTATGCACATGGTGGTATCATCAGGCTATAGCTAACGTGTGTGTCAACAGGAGTGCTATTCCTTTTATCTGTTATTTTGTTGACATGACATGGAAAGTTGATTATTCCCTTTTGTATCCACTCATTCAACAAGTACTGTATTCATTAAGAAACTGCTTCGCTAAAGCATTCTTCCAAGGCTTAAGGGTACAGATTGTTCCTGTGCAAAGATAGGAAGTTTGTACTTTGAAGAACAAACAGTATGTCATATTAGGAGATAAAAGCTATAGGGAAAAGGTGACATGACAAGGAAGACAGACATTTCCTGTACATGCAGTGTATTAAGATTTTCACACAAGAATTCACTGATGTGATAACGTAAGAGTAATTACTGAAAGTGCATGCGGGAAAAAGTTATCAAAATAGCAGAAGAAAGTTTCTTCCCAGAACAAGGGCATTATTCTGAGTTTGCAAAGACAACTAGAAAAGACCCTGTTTGACTGAAGAGAGACCTTGAGGAGAATGAGAGAGAATGAAATCAGAAAGCGAACATGAATGTACAGTTAGACAATAGCATGAATATTCATGACAAAAGTGAATACTCAAGAAACAGAGATTTTCTTTGTAAATGCTATATAATTAGTTTAAAAAAACAAACAAACAAACAAACAAACAAACAAAAAACCTCTTGAAATTTAGAATAAAAAACAAACCTAGGATGGAAATGTTGTGTCAGGCTTTTTTTTGTTATATTGTAAATGATTTATCAAGTCAGTAAAAAGAAAACATATTTTTGCTTCAATTAAAAGGATTGCATTTCATTACACCCACCAAGTTTCAGCCAAAGCCATGGTAATTGAATAGAATTAGAAGAAAATAGCAAACAATATGAATGAGCGCTCAGTATCAATCCATGCAAATTGATTTTGCAACAAATCAAAGCTTGAAGTAAAGTAGAAATAAGCAAAACCAAACGGCACAGTCAAATTCAGCTGTCTTACTTCTTTCCACAAACTGAGAACTATCAAAATTATGCAGATTAGGAATTTTGCATAAGACCCAATAATACAAAAATAATATGAATATCCACAAAGAACAGTGCCCTCTCCACAATCACATTTCACAATGACCTGAAGCAGGAACAGAACACTCCTTTGCATTACAAGGTAACCCTAGTTTTTCTATTAGCATGAGAAGTGCGAATCTTAAATACCTTTGCTTGTTTGTTGATTAGAAACTTGAACTATGTTTCTAGTAACAAGAGTGAGTCAACTATCTGTGAGAGTGATTTCATATGCTCAAAATAAGAACTTGATATAGAGACACTGACAGTCAGAAGGTCTTAGTGAAAAGACACCTCAATTTATCTCCTGTGGCAGTCAGGCTGTTGCAAATTTTGAAGCAGAAACCAAAACGGAAAATGGGCAGAGTTTCCCAACCACTTAACAAAAAGAAGTAAATTCTTAAGAATTATAATTCTTATCTTTCAAGTATAATTTTAACTCCATGCATTTCAAATTCCTAAATCAAATTAAAACTATTTCTGAGAATATTTAAATTTATGTTTTGCAAAAGATGCCCATAATTAAGTGACCATAAAAGGAGTTTGACTAAATATTAACTCATAGTAAATACATAGCTGATACATGAGAACATAGGTGGCAGAAAACATTACTATTATATTAACAAAGGCAGAAATCTTTTACATGATATTTATGCTAATCTAGCGTAACATTTTATATTTTAGTCTAAAATTATAAACTTGAGAATAAATATCAGAAAGTAATACTTCTGAAAAAGATGTCATAAATGCATGATTTCAGCTAAATATGGTTTATTTCATTCAATGAATAAACTTAGAGCCTAAGTCATAATTTGTTGTTATTTTTTTCTTCAAATCAAACTGTTAGTTATACATTTTGTGAGTATACTATTGAAAAGAACACGTCCACAATTCCTGGAACCCAAAATAACTAAGTTAAATCTCAATTCTAGAAGATATATTATTCTATACTTATCCAAACATCTTTCATTCCCCTAGTTTTGTCCTTCTATGTTATCATCGAGTTACAGGAATAAATAGAGTCCTGCATTTCTAACTTCTAAGTCTCATCCGAGAGACTAAATGCCCTGGAAGTTGTGGTTAGCAAGCTGAACTTCACTGATGAAATTCTAACTATGTAAAAAACAGATAGTTTGAGAAAATTTGCATAAAATTTCATCTTTCTTATATGTATAATGAAAAAATAATCATAGTAGCAGATATCCAGAGATGTTGTGGGGATTAGACACATTTATTCACAATGTAATCCATTGGATTCATTTTTCCAGTATAATTATAGATTTTTAAACAAGGATGTATAAATATCTTCTCTTCAGCAAAATTGTTGTGCTTGCTCTGCCGTTATCATTTCCATCTTCCTGTTTACATGTTCAAGGTCTTTCGTAGGTAAAAGTAGGGCCCAAACAATGTAGGACATCTGTTTTTCTCCATGATCACTCAATCTAAGAGAACAAATGATGTACTAGAATAAGCCAGACCTGTCCTCTCTACGCCGCACTACCCAGGTTGTTTACTTGGGCAAGGCAGTTTTCCCAGGTGAAAGGGGACATTAATGATTACAGAGGGGCATTCCAGACACACAGGACAGTATGAATGGGTGTCCCGCTGAGCAGCTGAGGCAGGTTAGCACAAGGAAGAATGAATACTTCAACTGAGATTCATTTGAGCTTCACAAATGGTACAAAGGACCGGAAACAACAATCTCATGTTGGATACAATATTATAAAATACGTCATCAGGATGTTGGTTTTGTAGTTGTCACACGTGGTGTTTCCTCTGCTGCTGCTGTTTCTACCAATAGTAAGAGAGGAAAATATTCTCAGAGAAGCATTAGGAATATTTGCCAGAAGAAGCAGAATGCTTAGAAAAGAAACTATTACACAATCTCACATAAAATTAAATTAAGAAAGTCCATTTTAATAGATACTTAACTAAGGCAAGAAAAGGAAACAATGGACGAAGTTTCTATGTATTAAAAAACTCAGGGTACCTCTTAAAAAAAGAATAAATTCCTATTTTTAACTCTGTACCTTTACTTTTTATGTAAGGGCATTTTATGTCATCCCTCACTGACCTTGAAAATGATAGTTTTGTTTTATAGAATTTAAATGAGATATGAGCACAAAATGTGTTGTTAAAATGCTATTTTCCAGCGTGAATAAAAGTCAAACAAATCTAAATCTAATTTCACTATTTTAAATTAACTTATTAGGCAGAATAAGTTCACATCTTTAAGTACTGTTGAAAACAAAAATATGATTATCATAACCCATATTCATAATTGCTATAATTTTGAAAATATTTCATATTGAAGATATTAAAACAGATCATTCATAGAAATAATAATTGTAAAATATTATTAGATGCCCAAATGATGAAACAAACTATAGATTAAGGCCAGGTCTCTATTAAAAATGACTCCAATTCTGCATGCACTCTTAAAATGAACTTTGAAGTGCACACACCTGAATCACTGTTGATTGTAAAATAAAATTATAACTCCACTCATTTTAAGAGGGAAAAATTGAATCTAACTTATCAACTAAAGAAATATACACCAAGTGCTACTCTAGAGCAAATTTAAGGGAGCATATATTTAATTTTTTAATGCCAAGTAAATTTTAAAATAGCTTCATAATACAGATAACCAATGAAATCTGAAAAGGAGCAGTGAAGAAAATTGTCATTAATACCATTGGCAAGTGGAAAAATCGTGAAGGAAAGGTAAAATAATCTTCCTACACACCTGAGAGGAAGAATGTAGTTTAGCAAATGATACACCAGGAACCTGAAAACAATTCACAACTCTGACTTACCACTGCAGAAGAAAAATGACTTCCGTGTCAAAATTGTATAGAAGAAATAAAAAAAAAAAAAAAAAAAAAAAAAAAAAAAAAAAAAACTCAAAAGACAGATGAAACTAGAAAATTTGAAAATTTAAAATTGGTTATTACTCAGGAGGAAATGCAAAAATCTAATACTCTTATGTAGCCTAGTAAGCATATTTGAGAGAAAAAGAGAGAACTTAAAGGATCAATAATAATTCACTGGTTGAGTGAAATATTCTCAAATATGTTTTTCTGTCTTTTTGAGAGAGTGTTTCACTATGCAGTTCAGGCTTGCATTGAACTCATTTTGTAGTTCCAGGTTTCCTCCAACTTGTAATAGTGATCCACCTGCCTCAGCCTCCCAGTACTGGGATTATAGGCATGTGCCACCATACCCAGCTTAAACTGTTTCCTAAATTTAAGATAATACTACATCTTTTAGCCTTCGAATGTTATTTAAAAAGTGGAAAATGCTAATTTCTATCTTTTTTTAATTGTTAGCGTTGGTATAGATTTTAGAGTTAGCTTGAGAATCAAATGAATCTTACAGTAGAAATTCCAGAACTAATGAAAAAAGCTAAAATACAAGATTAAAGAGAGTACCTTTCGTGATAACAAAATCTATGAAAGATCTGCTATAGTGCAATAAATTCATTAAGAACAAAAGTAAAGACTGCTACACTTGGACAAATACATTGTTTGCTAGTTTTTACATTCAAAAATAGCAACAGAAATATTAAAGAACAGGTCTAACTTTTAAACACTTACAATATTAAGATTTAGGATTATAATCAAATATAATGCAAAAATAGAAATATATAAAATTAAGGAATATATAAAATTATACAAACTATAATTTCAGGAGTAAAAAAAAAACATTTTTCTAATTTAATCAGTTTGTCAGAGTTTCTGACATTCTTTTGGTTTTTGGTTACTTTACATATTCAATAGTTTGTTTTTAGTACCCGTAGGCCAAAATCCTAATAATTCTATTCATTAGCAAAATTGGTATAAACAAACTAAATGAGAGTAGATGATTAGACTTCTTAGCAATGTTAATGTATTTTCTCCGGATTTTAAAGTATCATGGTATGCTCTACTCTGTGAATTCCCTGAGGTGATCATTGGAGGCTGAGCTCAGTTTGCAGGAATAGGTCAGAATTAGCAGCATTCAGAACTAGACCAACACAGTCGCTTGCCTGTTGGCCTTTCTGAGTTTCCAAATCTTCCCTGCATTTATGGCCAATACTCTGATATGTTTTTGGATCTTGCTCCTGACTTACATTATTTTTTATAATGATTTCCCAATGTCCCTGGGATTAAGTATAAATTTTGTCCATTTCATTACATTGCCTGTAATCTGCCTGAATGTTTCATCAATCCTTGCCTCACATGTCTTCCTGCAAGTCTGCCATCACCTTTGTCTCTAAATGATTCTATTTCCTGACCTTTCCTCTTCCACAGAATATTCTACACTGAACACCCCAGTCAAATAATTGCAGATATAATGATAAGGTCAAGTTCTACTTGGCATAAATATTTTACCTCCTTAATAAATTTTATCAATTACACTGTGTCCCCCAAATCAGTTATTCCTACTTTCATTATAATGCATGTCCTTATCATTCTGTAATGCATATTTATTGATTAATACATGTAGTTGCTTTGTATTTTGTGTACCAACGGATACCTATGGGAATATGCACGCACAACGTATTCAATAAATATCATCTTGTCAAAAATCATGCATCTCTACATTTATTGGAAACCCAAAGTATATATGCAAATCTGTTTTCAGTTCACCAGTGTTAGAGATTGAACTGTGTGTGGCACAAGTTACACTGACGTCCTAACCACTGAATGTGACCTTATTAGAAACAGATGTAACAAATGAAGATGACATCATCAGTGCTGACTCTAAACCCAAATGATTGTCATCTTGTAAGTAGTGGAGGCACTGTGGGAGTCCGACTCAAAGGGAAAGGCAGACATGTGACATCAGAGACAGAGATCAGAGTGAGTCTTCTGATAGCTAATGAGCCAAGGATTGCTAGCAAACACCAGAAGCTATTGAGGCAAGGAAAGATTCGCCTCCTTACAGGTTTCAAGGAGAGTATGGCTCCCTGTCAAGCCTGAAGTTGTGAGTCCAATTCTTGGTACCAGAAGAGAGGGAGGGAGGAAGAGAGAGAGAGAGAGAGAGAGAGAGAGAGAGAGAGAGAGAGACAGACACAGACACAGACACAGACACAGACACAGACACAGACACAGACACAGACACAGACACAGACACAGACACAGACAGACACAGACAGACACAGACAGACAATGAGACTGACTCTGGTGACTCTTAGTTTTCATTTGACAGTTTGGACTCTAGTTTGAGATAGTATACTTTGTTATATAACATCCATAGAAAATTATGACAGCGGGGCTGGGGATTTAGCTCAGCGGCACAAGCGCCTGTCTTGAAAGCAGGCAGTCCTGTGTTCGATCCCCGGTACTGATAAAAAGGAAAAAGACAAAAAAAAAAAAAAAAAAAAAAAAAAAAAAAAAAAAAAATTATGACAGAGCAGATCAATCAGAATAAATAACTTTCATATCATAAAAGTCATCATAAAGATGAAATTCATAGATTAAAATAAATGGGTTTATTTTTGTGTATGTTTGCTTTGGTTTGTTATCGGGAATTGAATTTAGGACCTTGTGTTTACCAGGCAGGTACCTGTGCTGCTGAGCCATATCCCTGATCCTAAAATAATGTTCTTGAAAATGCAAATGACTTTTTATTTGGAACAGCACCAATGTGTAATAATAATAATCTGTATCAGTGCAATGAAGTATCTTAATAAAGAACTTTCAATTATAATATTCATTGGATCCTGGATATCATACAATATGTCTCATGCTGTATTATAATTTTTGCACAAGATAAAAATTCTGAAGGAGCTTTTGTATCTGATACTGAATTCAAGTCATTTATTTTTCCCAGACTAATATAAATTGTAAGTGAAATAGCCAGCAATTATGTTCTGATTGCTGATTTGAGGCCTGATGTTCCATTCCTGTGCCACATAATCCAGTGCTTTCCAAAGATAGATTCTGTACACTTGATTATTATCATTAACTGAAGGCAGGGGAAAGGTGGTGTTTACTAAACTATATTCTAGAAGACCTGTCTGGGCAGAAATTTTCTTAATTAGTGAAATTTTAGGTGCTATGCAGAATATCACTACTTGTTCCTTTATGAACTTTGGCAGAATTCTAGTCATTTGTCTTAGAATTCAAGTAATGTCTCTATAATCTCTCATTGAAGCATCTCTTTTGTAATCTTATTCTACATAAAATACATTTTTCTCTCCAAACAGACACATGGTTTCTTGGCTTTAATAAGCTGCTAGAACTAAATGCCACGACAAAATCTCAGGACTCAGCAACAACAAATAGCAAGATTGGCAAGATGCCTTAGGACAATTGCATGATCAGTGCCACTGTGAGAGGGATCTGTGCAATGCGATTTCTGTTTCTTTCAACTACACACTCTTAGATCTGGTAATTTTCATGGCAAGGTTACTGGGGAGGCTGAACTTCTTAACGCATGCACATATACTAACTTGAACTTTAAGGCAAAAGACCATTTTTAAGTTTGGATTTGGAAAAATAATAGTGTTCTTTGTGCACTTTGATCCATTATCTTACAGTTATTGTGCACCTACACTGCACTTGTGGTTTAATGGGTCTCTTTAGAAGAGAACTGAGGAAAAAGGGATGAAGGATGTGTGTCCATTTGAGTTCACAGTGAAAACCACCCTTTAACAGACTAATTTCATGCACTTTATACCAGAAAGCACACGCTCCACAACATTTCTGTAGGTTCATAAGGAAGCATTTCACATGACTACAGTGACATAATAGGTTTTAAAACTATGATACTATCCATTGTGTGGAGTTTCTACATGTATATAACTCATGTATGCCTTTGCTTGCCTTTCTCCCCACACCCTCCATCTCTTGCTCTCATTTTTTTTTTTTTTTTTTTTTTTTTTTTTGTCTTTTTATCGGTACCGGGGATCGAACTCACAACTGCCTGCTTGCAAGGCAGGCGCTTATGCCGCTGAGCTAAATCCCCAGCCCCTCTTGCTCTCCTTTTGCAAAGATCCCTATGCACTGTGCCCTATCAACTAACTTATATTTTCCTTTTTAATTTATTTATATCTTGGGTTTCTTGTATAGGACAACTCATAAGATATTTAAGCTTGCATGTCTGACTTACGTCATTTAATGTTATAATCTCAAGGTTCATCTATTTTCCTACAGGTGACTCTTCACCCTTATGTCTGTAATATCCCTCCCTTCACTATAAATACCACAGTTTCTTTAATCATTCATCTCTTTGGAACTATGATCAGCTTTCAACATTTAGCTGTCATTGAAGGGATGTGAATGGATGAGAGGCCTGTAAATTGATTTTAGTGGTAAGCATATTTCACATCCTTAAATAATACAGAATTCTATCCCCCCATACTTACATTCTGGTCAATTATCTAATATATATTTCAATTGGGAATTATCCATAGATTTGTCATATGCTTCAATTGTATAAATGTGAACTAAAATATACAAAATGGAACTAGAATGCCCAATGATTAACACATTAGGACTGTTAAAAACATGAAAATATCACTACAGTTGAACTTACTTTTTTTCCAAGTTACAAAGATAAACATAACTCCTCACTGAAGATCAGAGCAGCCCAATATCCTAATAGATGAGCCCCCAGGTAAGATTATTTGCATTTAATATCTGTGCCTATCCCAGGTTAGGTCCATGATTTTAGACAATCCTTTGGCCTTTCTGTGCCTCAATTTCTTGCCTGTGAAATACAAATTTGTGATCTACTATTTATTTGTAAGTAATTCAAGAAACAAGCATGTTTAAGCTCTCAAAATTCCTCTTGGCAAATTAATGAGTTCTATAACTGGAACCCCCTGGAAAATGCATTCTGGAGTATATTGACACCTAAATAATGTGGAATTTAGTGTCAGAAAAGAAAATGATTAGTGCACACAAAAGAGGCAGTAGAGGAAACAATTTACCTAGCAGTTTTGCAGTTTTTCATTTTGAATGCAAAGCACAGGTGTAATGATTTCTTCTTTTACTGTCAAGATACGCAGATGTATAGGTCTCCCAGAGAGCAGGCTAGATTTTCATGCTTTATCTTAAAGACCAAATAGGTATTATGAAGAGCTTCAACACGTTCCTAATCATCTGGTTTCTTTTTTTTTTTTTTTTTTAATCTGCTTTTACTAATGTATGTTTGCAGTACACGCAGTATACATTCATTCCAGGGAATAAGCACCTGTACATAATGCAGCTTGTTTCTTCTTTTTTAAAGCCCCTTTCCCTTCCCTCTCTCTTCCTCTTTCCCCTCTTCCATTCTTGTTATTATTAGTATTGGCTCTTGGGAACTGTCATATAGTGTTTGCATTAGATGCAGTTATTAGGTTCCTGCGCATGGAAAATTTTAATTCTTCATATACTCCATTCCCTGGCCCCTCTCTTCTCTCCCCCTACCTCCTGGGCCCCTTTGCATTAGCAAGTGATCCACCCTCTTTCTCTTGTTAGCCATATTTTATCACGCTTTTTGTACTTTGCCTTACCTGTCCTCTGGTTTCAAATCCAGTTGACTCCCTAAACTTATTTATAGTTTGGCATCCTTATTATTTTTGAGTTTTATTTATAAACTTGTCTTTAAGTGGCCAAGTAAAAGTGATTCAGTGTTTATGATGCTTCCTCATATTACAAATTAAGTAGCAAACAATTTGATCTATATATGGGATCTTTGAAAATATGTCCTATCAAATTTGCCAGATTATTGAAGTTAAAATGTACATATGGATATTTATTTCCAATCAGATAAATATAAATACAGGCAGAATTTTGTCACTTTTAAATTTTTAAGGAGCACAAATTATCTGAAAGATAACATATTTATTCATTGATTAAATATATTAAAATAAAGCATTTTATAATACGTAATCATAGATATTCCAAGGTGTTATCTATATTGAAAGAGCCACCTTTTAGTAATCTTATGGATCTATATTTCCATTGATTTCATTTAAATAAAACTATGCTTCCAGGTAATATTATGTATCAGTATAATAATATTTCTATAGAGAGTTTTTAGTTCCTCTTATCAATAAGTTAGACACACCATAATGTGTATATACTTCAAAACAGCATCTTATAGTTTTAAGAAATATGCATCTCTATAGATTTAAAATGAAATAGAAAAACTAAATAAGTAAAGTCAATATGCAATAGATTTATAATATTAGGACATGTTATATAGTCAATTGTGCCTTAATGAAATCCATCACTGAAAAGACAGGTATAGACATCATGGAAACATAACATAAATAAATATGAATAACATGCATTAGATTAAATAGTGCTTTCAATTTTTGCTCAGAATACTAAAAGATTTTTCATATAATAACAATAAACAATAGATAATTTAAAGTAGCTGAATTTTCTGGTTCAATGAGTGCTACTCTTGTGAAGTGCAAATCTCAGTCTAGGGTCATTGCGAACAGACAGAAAACTGGCTGTTTCTAAATGTGAAAAAGGAATCGGTAGGCTTCTCTGAGTTAATTATCTTAGACTCTAACCTTGCAGTTTCACTTTTGAACTTACTGTATATTACTCAGTTTAGTACTTTAAAAATAAAAATATTCAGTTCATTAACCAGTCCAATGATAGCTTTTGAAGAGAGCTCAATAAAAATAAAATTAAAAAAACTAAAAGTGAATCTGACAACTTTAACTAAGGACAACAAACCTAGGGGGAAAAATTAAATCAGGCTTGAAGTTATGGTGATGAAATGCAAATATGAAATTGCCTTTTGGTCTCTTAGGGAAAGAAATGCAGGTAAGGGTAATGAGGAAGGAAAAAATTGTCCTCCTAGCAACTTAGATCAGCTGAATCATCTGTGGGATTGAGGAACATGTTAAGTGTTGCAGAAAACTTGCACCTCTTCCTGATTTTTACCCTACTCACATTCTTGAGTCTATTTTCTGCCCTTACAGCAGTGCGAACCTGGGTCCCTTTGATTCATTAGTAACTACGGATTTTTTATAGCCAAATGTGAATGCATATGAATTGTTATGCAATTGTCTTCTAGTATACACATATGTGCATACACACGCACGCGCACACACACACACACACACACACACAAATTCATTCTACTCATTTAAACAATATCTTGACACCAGCCACAATTCAAGACCACTATAGCATTCTCAGAAAACATGAAAGAGATGGGAATATGAGAGAGAAGTAAAAATTTTCTTTTATAGGAGCAGAGGAATTGTAGGAACCTAGAATTGCAACCTGAAGAGAAGTAGAATCATGTTATGGAAGGTTTAATATAGCAAGATATTTCCCCAATTACCTGCACAACGGATTACTTATTTTGAAGTAAGTGTTTAATAAAAGTAGACAAAATCTGATAATGAATAATGATTTTCCTCTTTTTTTCTCTTTATTTTCTTTCCATCCTTACTTACAATGAAATACTGTTAAAAGACATTGATTCATCCAATGGAGCCAATGCATTATTTAACTTGCTCTATAAATTTGCAGACTTGTGAAGATGAAGTGTAAAGAGTCCTTCTCATCTATTGAATAAAAAATGCCTCCAGTGAGATAGCAATCAAAATATTAGCCACCAGGGGTAATAATGATACCTATGAAAAGCAAGCAGTTCAACACAGAAGAAAGAAGACAAATGAATTAATGATCACAATGAAACTGGAAGAATGGGTTAAGGAATGCACATCATACTAGATTTATAGTTAAAAATACATACGCTTTACAATCACTGAAGTATGTTTTACTATGAAAAATAGTGAAATTCTTTTTCATCTTGTGAAGATAAGAAAAAGAGAGAATGGTGGTAACAGCACAGATTATAAACTGACTTTGTATTTGGATCAGGTTTTCCAGGAAGGAAATGCCTGAGTACAAGCTTTTGAGGAGGAAACTTAATTGGCCAGTCAGAGCTGCTCTAAAACACCAGTCTCGCACTTTGCCATCTGCCTAATTTTTAAAAGCTATTAAAATTACCATGACAGCAAGAAAATAAAAATGAAATCTTTCTCATAGGAGGACATAAAGTAGGATACTTCTTAACAGACAGTAAGTACTTCCTTTTGCAAATGATAGTAATGAAGATTATGATGATGATGACAATGAGAATAACAATGCTGAGGGTGAGGATTATGAAAATGGCCAGCACTGGGGCCAGTGTAGCTAGGGAAAGTGTGCATGCTGAGTGACAATGACCTGCATAACGAAGCAGGTGTCGTTAGTACAATAAAAAAAAATTTGCGATATCAGGAATTTAATAACATTTGTATGGCAGGCATAAGATGAAGCACATATTTCAGTCTCCTGAAGCACTCAGTATTCTGTAGTTTCAGACTGTATTTTATTAATTCAATGTCACACAGAAAATATTGGATTCAATTTGATCAAAATGTTTACATTAATTGATTGCCTTAAAATATGTTGTCTACATTGTATATATTTAATTGTTAAATCAAATATCAATAATGGAAATAAAGCACTGTGCACAAATTTTAGCATTACAAGTGTTGAGTTACTTTAGGATGCTACCTTTCTTAGAGTTGCATTCTTATTGAATGTGTTCAAATACTGGCAAAAGATTAATATTTGCAAATATTTCATAAAAATGTAAACATCTCATAAAAACGCGTATCACTGTCCTTTAGTTTTAATGTGAAGATATTGATTTAAACTATTTTGTCACATTTAAACTACTTAAATCTTTATTGAATGTCTAAAAGTTTATTGCAAATAATTGCCTAATATTTATATTAATAGCTCAAAATAAAATATAACTAATAATGTCTCCTGTATTACTTTAAAATCAAACAATAGCCAGGATGCATTTGGTAGCTACAAGGAGGAAATTGTTATTTTTGAGACAGGGTCTTCCTAAGTTTCTAAGCAGTGCAGGCTACATTCCAACTCATGATTCCCCTGCCTCAGGCTCTCAAAGTGCAGAGTCTACAGGCATGTGCCTCTATTACGGGCATTTTAGTTTCTTTCCTTTGCTATTTCAGGGACAAAAAAAGAATAATGATATTCGAATTTGGAATCCATATAATATAGTTTGAAAATAGCCTTTCCTAACTTAAATTAATGATTGGGGACGATTGTCTCAGCCCCATTTCTATTCTCTAAAGTAAGAAAAATTGTCCTACACTTCAAGATTATTAAAACAATAAATTACATATACAAGTACTAGCCCTTTATTTTGACTAATTATAAGGTTTATTCTTATTGTTGTAAAATCCATGCAGCATCCATCCACCATTGTTACTGTTGTGTGTGACATTACACAGGTAAGTGACATTGTGGATATTCACATTATAATGAAATCATCATCAATATCCATCACCACAGCAGTTCTTCTCCAAATAAAAATTCATGCAACTTAATTTGAACTCCCTGATGCTCCCCTTACTGCCCCAGGTCCTAACCATGCCTAAGATACTGCTGTATTAAAGAATTTGAATACATGTACTCAGAAGCTCATAGAATTTGGCTATGCCAGGCCTGGTGCCAAATGACTGCAGGCCTAACACTCTGGGAAGCTGAGTTAACACCAAATCTGAGAAACTTGGAGATCTGGAGATTTAGTGAGACCCCAGAGTAGAAAATAATAATAATAATAATAAAAATCTCTCAGGACTGTTGATCAGTGCATGTTCGTAGGTTGAATCCTCATTACAAACAAGTAAGTTAAAATGCAATCATTTACCTTATGTTGAATAACTTACTTTACCTAGCAAAACATCTTCCAGATTTACTGATATTGCAGCATCTGTCAGGATTTCCTTCATTTTAAAGTAATAAGTCTTGCATCTTCCTGTCTGTTCATCATTTTGTTTATCCATGTATTCATTCATGGTCTCTGGTTGCTTCTGGTTTTTGTTTTTGCAAATAATGCTGCTATGCATGTGGGTACACAGATAAATGTTTGAGTTCCTGCTTTAATTTCATGTGGATGTATGACTACAAACTATGCTGGATGATATATAATCCGTAATATCAGAAGGAACCATCACTGTTTACCATGGTGGCTGTGTTACACATGTTTCCAACAGCAGTGTGTGGGTTTCAATTTTAGATCTTCTTATCAACACTTATTTTTGATTTTTCTAAGAACAGTAAGTCTAATAGACATCATGTAGAATCTTATTATAGCTTTAGTCATTGTACTCCAGTGATTGGCAATGTTAAGCAACATTTCCTGAGCTTATTAGAAATGTCTTTATATTTTTAGAGGTGTTTACTCAAATCCATCCTTATTTTTAAATTCAATTTTATGCTTGGTTGCTGATTATCCTGTTAAATCTTAGTTCTATAATTTTGTGAATAGTAATTCTATGACATGTGTGATATGCAAATCATTTTCCAGTTTTCTGATTTATATGTTATTCTATTGATTATATATATATATATATATATATATATATATATATATATTATGGAAAAGAGGTAGAAAATCCCTAACAGAAATAGGAGACTAATAATAAACAATACATTTCACATTGTTATCATTCATTTTTCAGAGTACAACGTATGGATATTGAAATTTCCCATTTAATATTAACAGAAACATTCCCTCTCAGCGAACTAAGAGACAGTAATAATATAACTGATCTGTATTTTATTTCATTTCTATTTCATTCTTTCTCCCTTTCCCTACCTTAGTTCCTTTCGTTTTTTTAGCAATTTCTTCCCATTTGTATCTATTGTACATCACAGACCTTATTAACTCTTTCTATTTTTACACCAGGGAGACAATACAGTGTTTACAAAAGTGAATATGATTTATTTCACTTTTGAATATAGCACCAAATTATGAATATAGTATCCATTTACCTGTAAAAAGCCTTAAGTTTATCCTTATTTATTTCTGAATATTATTTCATTGTATAAAAATACTACATCTTTTTTTAAATCCATTCCTCAGTTGATGAGCCTTTCAGCTTTATACATGATTTATGTATTACAAATTGTGCTGCTATAAACATGGGTGCACATATATTGCTGTAGTGTGATGGTTTAATTTCTTTTGGAAAGATACACAGCAGGAGAATTGCTAGGTCAAATGGGACCTTTAATCCTAGAGTCTTGAAGAATCTTCACACTAATTTCCATGGTGGTTGCACCACTCTCCACCAATAACAAGAGCAGAAAAGGACTCTGTTTTCATTACAGCCCTGCTAGCATTTGTTATTGACTGATTTCCTTATGATAGGCATGTTTTTCTGGAGTGAAATGTAATGTCAGTGTTTATTTAATTTACATCTCTCAAAAGACCAATCAGGTTGAACATTTTTTTCCATATGTTTATTTGTCATTTGTATGTCTTCATCTGAGAAGTCTGTATTCATTTCAGATGCTCATTTGTGGATTTGGTCTTTAAATTCTGAGACCTGATTTTTTTTCCACTCTTTCCATGTTATATATAGACATTCTTCATGTGAGAAATAATTGTCTAAAATTATTTCCCACCCTGAGGGTTATCTTTTCACTCTGTTGGTGATTTATTTTGATTTTTAAAAGCTTCTTAATAAGATGAGATCCCAGTAGTTGATTGATTGAGGCAATCTGGGTTTTGTTCATGAACTCTCTGCCTACATTTATGTCTTCAAGATTTCTCCCTACATTTTTTTGAAATAGATTTAGTTTTTCTGTTCTAATCTTTAGGTCTTTGATCCATTATTACATTAGTTTAGTGTATGGTGATAGAAATATGTCTAGTTTAAGTCTTTGACATGTGAAGACGAATTTTGTCAGCATCATTTATTAAAAAGTTTATCTTTCTTCCAGTGAATATGTTTGGCCCCTTTGTCAAAGATAAGATGTCTGAGTGATTGTACATTTTTAAAATATTGGTAAGCACTCACTTACCTAATTTTGCTTGTGTTTTGGTGTCACTTATAAGAAAACACTGTCAAATTTCTGTGTCCTGAATAATTTCTCTTGAATTCTAAGGAATCTGATATTTTTATTTTGGTTACTGTGCTTAAGTCTTCAATCAATATGGAGTTAAAAATTTTAGATTAAGAACAGATTCTAACTTTTTTTTTTTGCATATGCTGTCTGGTTTTCCCAATACCATTTGTCAATATTGATTTTCAATAGATGTGTCTTAGTTTTATTTTTCTTCCCATTTTCATTTCTATGTCCTGCTTTGTCCCACTATCCTATTTTATTTCTCATCATTCTATCCTTTCTTCCAACAAATGTTCATTGCTTACCAGCTTCTCATCGAGTGCTGCATCAGACACTTGATATAAAGTAAGATAACATAGTTAAATTTAAATCCAATCTAAATGTGGATTTAGAATTAGGTGAAGTTTGATAAGGTAGGGATAAAAATGTATATAAAGGCAAAACTAGAGAAAGAGAAAACTGCTAAGGAGATATAGAAGGTAGATTTTATGTTCACAGTAAATGATAAGAGAATCTTCCATGAAATAGTATTTAAGCAATACAGTAAGGAAACAAAAAGCAAACAATAGACATATCCCCAAGAAGGACTACAGTAGCAAAAGTCCTCAAACAAAGATGTGGGTTCTGATAACCCCAGGGGCTCCCAGGTAAGGAAAATGAAATGAGACAAGCTAGAATATGTCAGAAAAGTTCAGAGATAGAAGAAGGCAATGTATGACAATTTTGTTGTCATTTACAGACTTTGAATTTCATTCTAAGTAACACAGGAAAGCGGTGGAGTAATTGGAAGAAAGAAGTGGTACAGTATGAATTACCTTTCAAGGAGAATCATTGTGATGGCTCCACGGTAAACTTACTGTGATTTTGGTAGCAAAGGTGGATAGAAGTGGTCAATTTAGGATGCCCCTAAAATAGCTCGGGTCAAGTAATACATAGTCTCTTTTTCTAATTTCATCTACTGTGATTTTACAGCAATAAAATTTCCAAAGAGACTGTATTTGACTCTTTGCTTTCAACAGCAGATAATAGAAAATAAAAACATTCAGTAGACGGACTAAGTATTATGACAAAGGTATACATGATGCTTTTGGATACGTAACTTCACTTCAATTGTAACAAAATCACTCTGTGGTATATATTTCTCTGATTTTTACAAAAAGCCAGAAACATAATAATGCCCATTTCCATTATTCGCTGTCACAAATCAGTGATATGCCACAGGCAGAGTGATGGATTTAGTTGTTTTGACTTTATGTTAGAAAGGGCTTTTTTTATTGTTGAAAATAAATACAAAATGAAAAGTAAAAAAGAGACAAGGTTTGCAGAGCTGCACTATACCTGAAGCTAGTCTGAATAAGTTACACATTCCATCATTCATATCAAAGTTTCTTACAATGGCTTTCACTGCAGATGTGGGTAGAGACTGATCATCAAATCATAACAAGCCTTTTCTTTCCCTGTTTTATCTCTGGCTGCCAGTTCCTGTTCATTAAATGTGGCTTCATTAAAGTCAAATATATAATTAGAAAAAAATGTATAATTTTGAAGCCTAATATTTCTAGACTAGCTTTTTCTCAGTTAAATTTAGTGGAAGAGTCAATAACTCAGAGAATTCTACGATTGCAGTGTCTTGGATTTGTTATTGTTCATTTTTAATGATTTAAGAACAGCTCATGTTTCCAGATGCCATGCAGCAAGAAAATATATGCATTTATTTTATATATTTTCTGTATATCATTTTAATTACTCCCATAACAATCATGGATAGTTTAAATTTTAAGCATGATTTATTAGATAAAATCAATGTTACAAAAACCTACCATATGTCTACTGTGGAACAAATCATAGTTTGTCTCTTCATTTGCTTACTGGCATATTATGCAAAACAGTCTGCTTAATACAAGAGAAACAATCTTGAAAATCAGGCACTGCATTCCTTGAGCCAAGCCTAGATAAAGATACAACTGTGACAATAAATCTGTAAAATTTGCTGAATACTCATTAAATATAAACAAAGTGGGTTTCAAAACAGATAAGAAAATAACTATTACCGGTACAGTACCACCCAGAGTGACACACGTTTCTTTCTTGGCCTATTGTTTTATGGGAGTTTTTGTTCAATAATACTTTCTATTCTTTTCCCTACTCAGAGAATATAATTGTCCAATATTTCCAGGACTAAGATGAAATGAGGAGAGAAAAGATAAATTGAAAAGTGTCAGGTTTTTAAAAAAATATATTAACAAACTCATCATGAAAATTACTTTTCAAATGAATGGCCAGTTATTTTGGCAAATCTATCTTAACTTTTCTACATAATTATTTTGAAACAAAATTTAAGCAACTTTAAAGAGTAGGTCAGTGTGAATCAAGTTTATTTTGGCTTCTAAGAGGAAATTAACAGTGATGATGGCCATGAATATACTAATAACAGCTATCCCTGAGAGTTTTCTCTAAATTACACTATTCTAAGCACTTGCCTGCAATGTTTTATTTGTCCTCACTAATGATGTCACACATAGTAAAATTTAGTCAAAACAAGAGTTTTCATTCCTATCCTCAGTACACTGATGCTCGAAGTGAAAAGCCAGAAAAACGGCTAGCGAGCTGTGGGCTTAGCTCAGCATTCAGGTTCCCTACTGAGTTCTTCAACACAGCTCTGTGTCCTGACACTGAAGATCTTTGTCTGACACTCATGATTCTATTACAAAATGAATGAGAATAAGTGATTTAAATAATAATAAGCATTTTTTTTTCAAAATTTTGAAGGCTAGAGTGTTCAAACTCAAGATGTCAGGACTTGATGTCTGACTAGCACATTTTTAATGTGTCTTCACAGGGCAGAAGATAGAAGAGTTAAAAAAAAAAAAAAAAGAAAGAAAGAAAGAAAAAAAAACCTAAACCCTAAGTAAATTCTCTCCAGCTTTTGATGAGGACTGGTTCTTTTCATAATTGCAAAACCTGCATAATATAGGTGCTTCTTTGAAGGCTCCCCTTCTTAATTCCATCAAAATGAGGATCAAATTTCCATATAGGAATTGAAAGGCAGAGCAAGACCATAGCACAAAGGAATGGTAGGCATTTATGTTTTCCAATCTTAAGAATCAAACTGAACTGGTAAAAATGCACACATATTCAGACTCTAGCAAAACCTATTGTGCTCACTTGGTTTTGCTGCTAATCTTAAATGAGATCATTCTTATTTACAAAAAATGAATATTGTTTTTATCCATTCTTGGATTTATTTTCTCTCCATTTTCTAAAAAGATTTGAAAGATGGATTAGTAAGAGTAGATCACACATCATCTTTTCTTTGCTTGGGAAATTGGCAGGCCTGATGGCAATGAATACCGTCATATGTACAGGTGCCTATGAGCAAGAACAATGTGATACACAGAGCATAAAAAACAAATGTGAACCTGGGCTGGACACAGGACATGACTGTAAATTACTGCAGGAATTTAGTCAGGCAGCACAAACTCTTGGAGGCTTCATTTCTTCACTTCTACGAGTAAGCACTAATACTACCACTTAGCATATTTAATTTATAGGCCTTGTAGGAGAAGACAATAACATAAGTAGTATATTGCCAATAAGGAGCTTCATAAATATGATTATTATTCTTCGTTTTATTTCGCCAATCATGTAGTTACTCTTTCCATAGGTCAAACACTATACTTCTCCGGCTGGTGATAAAATTCTTACGTAACAAGCAGCAGATCCTGAATTAGATCCCCAAGACTAAAACCATAAAACAAAACTGTTGGTCATATAGTATTGTTTAGCAAATCACATCAAATTTTGGCAAGTTCAAACATTATTTCTTTTAATTGTTTTTTGTGGTTGTATGTTTTATCTAAGAAATTCTTCTTGCTTGTGTGACATTTCCAGAAAAAGCGCATGTGTGCCCAGCTGGGAATCCAGTGGGTCCCCACTGACCCTGCCCCAAAGCCTCTCACTCTGCTGGTACTCCATTGTCTAGCACTCTCAGCAAACCCTTCTCTTTTTGAAGATATGTGGGGATTTCTGATAACTCACCAACTTTCTGGCAGAAGGATTATTTCAGGAGGATATCTCCTAATATAAAAAGCTGTGCATTTCTGTGTGTACTGTTTCTGTATGTTGCACTAACTAAAGCAAATTGTATAACCAAGCCTTGAGGAAACAGAAAGACACAACCCAAGGCATGAATGTCAATACTGCTCCTATAAAGGCACATATGTTTAAAGTCTGAAACACATTGGAGTAGTGCTGATTTCATATGGTTTGAGTCCTATGACTTGGTACGCATGTTCTTAATATCATGTAACTCAAGAACTTACCTAGTTCTCTGTTTCAGCTTCATCTAGCTGTTAAAACGAGGCATTTCTTTTCTTTCTGAATCACTATTAGGAATGAGAAAAATTCCTTGAATTTTCTTTATACTTACCATGAGTATTCTAAGTGTAGGAAGCTGCCAGTGTTGTTAACTTATCTGTTTGTTTGTCCCATTATAATACTGGTTTAAGCCCAGATTTCACATTCATTATCTTTTGACAGTGATTCAACCTGCCATACACTATCTGATGTAACTATTACTTTTAGTTTACAGCTTTTGTCCCACCTCTTAGAGCCAACTCCAATAGGTGATCCTTGCCATCTAGTTTTGAGTCAAATTCTACTTGAAGTTTTTTGTCAGCTTCGACTTGAAAAATACAAGTAATACGGCTCTGTCCACCAATAAAATCATCCAATGAAACAATAGATGTCTCATTTTCCACAGAATCAATTTGAAATTTTTGTTCCAACACTTAACGTATTTTCTCTGCAATGCTGCTATTTTCTTGTATGTGAAAAGTGAAAATATCTAACTATCCATTCTCAAGTTATTTTTTGATTAAAATCCATGTGAAAGTGCTTTGGGAATTACTAATTACAACGCATGGAAAAGTATTATTATGGCCTCCACACCCCTGCTGTTTTTACACATTTTCCACTCACTATTTTGCCACCTGGTGTGTGAGAAAAGCAGGGCACTTACTATTTTACAGCAGCAAACCAAAGAAAGAAAATGTACACTGATTAATGAAGAAAGGTTTGGTCTCACGCCTGCTCTAGGTATTTCATGCTTTTTTTTTTTCTTAATTAGAACTTTAAAAAGCTATTTGGTTTATATTCAGATGGTTAGCACAGGAAAGGATATTGGTGTCAGAAAGGAGAAAGTCTGGGTGGCAGTCAGCATTCTTTAGGGGAAGAAAAACAATAGACTAGAAAAGAGAC
Source organism: Cavia porcellus (assembly GCF_034190915.1). Lineage (NCBI taxonomy): Eukaryota > Metazoa > Chordata > Mammalia > Rodentia > Caviidae > Cavia > Cavia porcellus. The sequence continues at coordinate 16,157,978 of NW_026947494.1, read as the reverse complement.
ATATCTAGATGTGCATATTTATTTTGAGGAGGTAGCTCTTGTGATGTCTTAAAAGACCTCAAATTTGTAGTAGACAACTGGAAACTCTGGAAGGAGCAGTGGTCCAAAAATTTACAAGGCCTGAGCCTGAAGACTTCCTGTTTAACTCTGAATGGCAAGGCAGGAAAGACATAGTCCTCCTGCTGAAGTTTTCATGCAGATATTCTCCCTTGATTCTCCTGTGGTCAGCTGCTTTGCTGGATTTGTGATTTCCCCTGATTGGAAGGTTCCTTTCATGTTAGGCACACATTTAATCTCATTCAGAAAACGTGTTAGATCCAGTGTAAATGTCTGGGCACTCACCGCCTGGTCAAGATGTCCCTTAAATTTAGCCATCACAAGCAGCAAGGAAAGACAAAACAGCCATGGTGATTGTGTTGGCTGCTTGAATAGCTTTGTGTTTATACTTCATATCTTCAAGTTAATAGGATGTTCCAAAATGGATTTTTAAATGAAGGAACTACATAATAATCCTAAAATACAAGCAAATTGTTCGCTTCTTCCTCTTTTCCAGCAGTCTATACAGAGACTTTGTGATGATAAGGCTTAGATTCCAGCAATTGTGCCATAAATACTATTATTTTGCACAACTAATGTGATCACTGATGGTTGTTAATAACACTGCTTTTTTTCAGAAATGGAATTGATACAGACAGAACTAGGAAATTGGAAGTACTAGAATTTTAGTACATTTAGACAAATAAAAACAAATAATTGGTTCATGATAAATTACTTGATGATTTTTACAAGTGATATATTATCCATTTTTATATAAATATTTATAAAATTTTGAAGAATTTAATATTAATATAATATGTAGAGGCAAAGTAAAACTCTAAAACCTTAATACTGTTTTAAGCGGAATTCATTGGAATGGTTATTAAGATAGCAAAAATAGGAGCTGGGGATTTAGCTCAGCGGCATAATTGCCTGCCTTCCAAGCAGGCAGTCGTGAGTTCAATTCCTGGTACTGATAAAAAGGAAAAAGACCAAAAAAAAAAAAAAAAAAAAAGCAAAAAATCTAAGACTTCCATTACTTTTAATATAAATGGATATTTTTCTGGAGTGAATAAAATATATTACAAAGTAATTAACTTGTTTTTAAAACTAATTAATTCCAGCTGAGGGCTTAGCTCAGCACAGAGGCCTGCCAAGCAAGTGGTAGGTCGCAAGGTTGATTCCTGTTACCAGAGCAAAACAAACCAACAACAACAACAACAACAACATAATTCATTCCTTTAAAAGGAAGTGTTTTGGTAATAGCTTTATGGTCTTTTTAAACTAAAATATTTTCAAGTCATCATTTTAGTCACTGAATCTGACATATGAAGAAAAAATTCACAGGCTACAGTTTTTTTACTAACCTGCATAAATCATAAACTATAGCTAAATGTCTTATTAATAATTTGAGCTAAATATTTGATCCTTTGCTTTTGTGTAGAATTTACTTGAAAACTGAAATTTTACAAACTCATAATTATCCTGCAACCCTCTGAAAGAACAACAAAAATTATTGGCAAATAATAATGTGACCTCTGAAATGGTTGCAAAAGCTACAGAAAGGCAACACACCTTATTTGTATTCCTTTAAATTATCCACTTAAAAACAAATAAGCAATGAGAAAAAAAATAGCTGAGAATGAGAAATGAAACATGGTTGATTCATACAAGAAAAATGTAAGTAGGTGACAGAAAAAATGAACTTTTTTGGAAAATGTTTTATATTGGTCAGAGTAGCAGCCCTAACTGTTTTCAGACAAGTCCTCAAACTCAATGGCTTACCATTTTGCTTTATTCGGCTACAGCCCAGTAAGTCCTCAGTGGGTTGAGCATCCTACAGTCATTTATGAATGCATAGTAACCTCTTTATTTTATGATTTCTGTGTCCTGTGTTCATCGGAAAACTTTGAGAGCAGCCCTTAGTTTTCTAAGTCAATATCTGTATGTACAGGGAAAGACAGGGTGTGTCGGGATTAGGGGAAAGGCACATCTATTAAAGGACTTCAGAATTCAAGCGACATGTATCTGTCCTTACTCTAATACTCTAATAGTCAAGAAGTCCCACAGAGATGCCAAAGATGCTGGAACTTTTTCTTTAACTATAAGTTTATAAGATGTCCCAGCAAGGGTTTGGGGAGACTATGGGTTCTCTCTAAACCTAGGTAAATATTATGGTAAAATATGTGGGTTAAATTATAGCAAAAGGAGTCACAGGGCTTTGATGTGGATTAGTCTGTCACATACATTATAAATAAAAGGAAAACTAGCAATACTAACAACAAGGAATGTACTAGACAGATTTGTTGTTGCCTCAGCACTAGGGTCCATGACACTTCATCAGTAAATAAAGGAAGTCTCAGAAAGGTGTTGTATGAATGCATAGAGCCATGGCTTGCATATAGTCTAGAATTGTGATTACAGCACAGGAATTTATACCTATTCCTTAGATCACCTCCTCTTCTCCACTCCTCTTCCTCTCCTTCTTCATGCCTCTCTTCTTTCTTCTTCCTCTGAGTTGTACTCTTTCTCTTTCTCCTCCATATTTGTCATTAATATGAAAAATAAAATGAATCTGTAATAAAATGTGTCAATAATACAGTGTCATGTATGTTCCAGAGACAGTCCCTGATCTTACCGATTTGGTTGAAATGAAGAATGATTTTTCACTGTTTTGTCTATGTTTGTCTATGTTTCAGGGCTTATAAAAATAAAAAGCCTCATTTAAAAAATAAATTAAGAGTTTTGTTATATCACAAGTTCTTTAAAGTACAATAAGAAATCATTTCCAATTCTATCACTCAATTGCTACTATTTACTATTCTGCTAATTAGCTTTGTGTATTTTCTTCATGAATTTGCTATTGCTATGAAAATGGGATCATATTAACAATATTCTATAAATAAACCATCTTTCCTTAAAAAGAATGCAAAGCACTAACAATTTGTATCTTTGTATTGGCTGTATAATGTTTCATTTATCTTGAGTCTTTGAACAAGCATGTATTTCTGTGTTGTTATACACGATGCCTAAGGGTTTAATCATTCAGCTTTCTAAAATTAGTTTCCTGTGGTATTTCATTGTTTATATGCTTATTTTCCCATTGAAATTTGAAACAAATTCTTGTATTTTACTTCCTGCAGCTCATAATCTATACCTTAGTAAGTAATTACGGAAAGATGATTTCACACTGTTACATATTGTTGATCTGTTAAAGTTTCAATCATGAAAATGAAACAACATCCAAGATAGGAAAACCAAATTAGACAGTAAATAGAACACCTACATTGTAACTAGGTGACAGGCTCATGAGACCTCAAATACAAGTGGATTTGGATAAACATTAATAACTCCAAGTTACAGTTACTATGAAAACGTCCATAAGAAGCCACTTGAGGAACCTTGGAAACAGAACTGAAAATCGTTCTGTGGGCACTAAATGACTCAGAGAGCCAAACTAAGGCAGCAACCAAAATTGACCACCCTGGGACTTATTTGGAATTGAAACCCCTATTCTTGGATGAATTCCAAGAGGCACCATAAGGTCAACAATTTCAAGTCATCCAAGCTTGTAGTCTACAAACCCAGGAGACTGGGAAACCAAAGCGCTCTCCAAAGTCAAAGCCAAGCAATAGAATCTTAATGAGCTGGATGGATAATGAGCAAAGAATTAGAAAAAGTTCAGATAAAAGAGTTTGGGAAGTAGAGTCTTACTAGTTTTAATTTATGGACAAGAAAGAACGGAAATTTGACAGTGAAGTGAGAAAAACTATAATGGCCACTCCTTAGCCCTTGAGTTAAGAAAGAATATTTCTTGAGCCATGGGAAAAGATTTTGGATTTATTCGTTGAATATTTAAAGGAGCAGATAAAATAAGGGAGCCAAAAACACTCTTATGGATGAAGAATTATGTCAGAAATTCAAGCACACAAAATGTGTGAAAATATAAGATGTTTCAAAGTGAACTTTAAGAAACAAGGTGGTAAAGGTTATAAACAACACCAATCTGAATCACTAAAATTCAGAAAAGAGGTTATTGACAAAAAAGTAAAAACACAGGTACAAAATTCAGTTTAGCATTAAAGTGAAATGCTCAAAGCATATCTGTATTAATATCTCTACATAAATCCCTGAAAAAAATAAAACAATAGAAGTGATCAAATACTAGAACTTATTCTCCATTTAAATTATTCAACATAAGAACTCTCAAATTTAATTAAAGAGCCCTTTGTGTTTAAGAATTGTGTCAGCAAAATATATTCTAGTAAAAATCTGGACTATCAAATGAGAGAAAAATTAAATCTATGAAGAAAAAAAGATATTTTATAGAATTTTTAAATGTTTATTTGTAAAGGACACTACTACAATAAAGCATTAATTATGAATTTACGTTCCAATTAGAACAATGACCAGAAGTCTGGATATGTTCTGTTAATAGGTAAAGGATGAATTGCACATGAGAGCATAGGGTTGACAGCAGTTATTTCAAGAACGAAATAGATGCTCTGGGAAATGTGACAAAATTTTCACACACAGAAGTTAATATAACACCTGTCATGTGTCTCAAACTTTACTGATACAGGATGAGAACAAAGTGATTATGCACATAAACCAAGATAATCAGAAGACGAAAATAATTAGAACTGATTCTTAAATCTGGAATCTTGTTATACTCTTGTTTTGCATATTTTGAAATATTCTATACATAATTTTCAAAGAAAACTTTTCATCTTCTACATTTAAACTGATAATTCTCCATTATGTTATTACTTATTATTTCTAATATTGTAAGCCAAACAGTGATTAATTTATGTATTTTGTCATGGTATCTGGGGTAATACTCAATTGAACTTAACCTTCTAGGTTATTTGGCTTATCAGTGTGAAAGATATCAGTGTTTTCTCTAAAGTTGAAGTATTTAAAAGGCATTGACATATTTTTAAGGTATCTATGTTCATAACCATACCCTGCTGGAGTAAAATATACATTGTTTTTTTCAACATTTTGTGCTTTAACCATTAGAAACACAAATGGTTTATTTAATCACTCACAGTTGTATGAGTGGAGTTATTCACAATAACTCTATCTTTGTTCAAGACAGAGCATTTTTTTCATTCTCATTTCTGAGATCTATATATTTTGCTCAAGGTACATGGCAGAGGAAGATAAGAGAGAATAAATAAACGGACAAAAATAAGATACATTATGTACATGGCTAACCAAAGAACAGTCATTATGTACTACAAACGTGAGCTAAGACAAATGTATATTGGAAGAATAATAAAAAGAAATTTCAGCCATGTTATTTTAGCACTGGAAACCCTTCAATGGTTTCCTATTTTTCTTAGGAAGACAGAAGTCCTGGCGATGCATTTTTGTGTCCACTTCCTGCCTCTTCAGCCTTATTCAGCTTTAGCTGTTAAATCTTGCTCTTCTTTTTCCCCACAGCCTCTCCAGCATTTGTTGATGGTGGTTACCTTGATCCTGACCATTCTTTCAGGAATGAGATGGAATCTCAGTGTGGTTTCAATTTGCATTTCTCTAATGAGTAATGATGATGAACATTTTTTCCTGTATTTATTTGCCATTTGTGTTTCATCATCGTCTGAGAAGTGTATATTCATCTCAGATACCCATTTTTGGATTGGATCTTTGAATTTAGAAGGTCTATAGTATATGAAGTTTTAAAATTCTTTATATGTTTTAGATAGAATTCCTTTGTCTGAGGGGAGAGTTCACTAAGATTTTTTCCCAGTTTGTGAGTTTTCTTTTCACTATGCTGGAGATTTCTTTTGACATGCAAAAACTTTTAATAAGATGTGATCCCAGTTATTGATTCTGGGAAGTATTTCCCTTGCGGTTTGATTCCTGTTCAGAATACTCTACCTACCCCTATGTCTTCAAGGTGTTTACCCAATTTGTCTTCCAATAGATTTAGTGTTTCTGTTTTAATACTCAGATCTTGTTCCATTTAGACTTTAATTTAGTACATGGTGATAGGCATGGGTCTAGTTTTAGTTTTCGGCAGATAGAGAGCCAGTTTTTCCAACATCATTTATTAAAGAGACTGTCCTTATTCCAGTGAACATTTTTGGCCCCTTTATCAAAGATAAGGTGGTTGAGTGTGTTTGTAGTTGTGGTTTTATCTTCTAATCTATCCATTGATCCTTGGCTCTGTTTTGATTCCAGTACCATGTTGATTTTACTATGGTTGCTTTGTAGTATAACTTCAGGTCAGGGATTGTGATGCCTCCTGCCTTGCCTTTGCTGCTTGGAACTGTTTTTGCTATTCTAGGTCTGTATTTGCTCCAGATTAATTTTAGGAGTGATTTCTCTAAATCTATGAGGTATGTTGATGGTATTTTTATTTGGACTGCAATGAATTTGTATGACAGTTTTGGGAGACTGGCCATTTTCACAGTATTTACTCTTCCTATCCATGAGCAAGAGATATCTTTCTGAAATCGTCTTCAATTTCTTTTTTTCCATGTATTATAATTTTCCATGAATAGGTCTTTCACCTTCATTCATGAGAGTAATTCCTAAATATTTCACTCTTTTGGTTGCTACTATGAAGAGTGTGGCATCTCTTATTTCTCTGTAGTGATTTTGTTGTTAGTGTATAGGAATACAGTTGACGTTTGAGTATTGATTTTGTATACTGCTACATTGCTGAATTTATTATATGTAAGAGTCTTTCAATGGAGTTTTGGGGTCTTCTATGTATCATGTCAACTGCAAACAATGATAATTTAACTTCTTCTTTTCCTATTTTTACCACTTTTATTTATCTCTCTTGTTTAATTGCTCTGGCTAATATTTCCAGTACTATATTAAATAGGAGAGATGACATGGGACTTACTTGTTTTTTCTGCACTGTTGGTGGGAGTGTAGACTGGTGCAACCATTGTTGAAGTCAGTCTGGAGATTTCTCAAAAAGCTGGGATTGGAAATCCCATTTGTTCCAGCTATTCCACTTCTAGGCATATTCAGAAGAACTGAAAGCATCATACCACAGTGATATACGTGCACCCATGTTTATAGCAGCACAATTTGTAATCGCCAGATCTTGGAAACAACCTAAATGTCCATCAACTGAAGAATGGATAAAAAAGTTGTGGTATTTTTATACAATGGTGTACTACTCAGCTATGAAGAAGAATAACATTGAGATATTTATAAATAAATGAGCACAGCTTGGATCACTCTCATAAGTGAAATAAATCAAACTCACATGCATGAATACCGAATAGTTTCTCTAGAGAAGAAATGATATAAACATATAAAAGTATGTGGTATTCATGATTCCCCTTTATATGGCTTTGAAGCTTTATAAAGTGTTCACCCTTTAATTGGAATGGTTTTATTCTGGGCCGTTTGATTTTATTGTCTATGATGATATGAACAGCTATTTTGAAGAAAACAAGTCATCATAATAGCTAGTGCTGATTTAATATAATCTTGTTTTGAAGTCCCATCAAACTCTTTTTCTTCTGTCTCCTTTAGTTTTATCATGTTTTATCTTATTGGATTTTATTACATGTGATTGTATAAACAAAAATTTTATAGGCAAAAAGATATATATATATATATAAACCATTGTTCATTTTCTGTTAGCTATTTCTAAATAACCTGTAATACTTTCATCCTCTTGAATGGTTTCACACTGTCTTGATATGTTTGATGTTATAGTATATGAAGTTATACTCAAATATTTCAAGGAAAGAGACACTATGGTAACTACTAAGTCAGGTTATCCTGTGGTGAAGTACTATGTTGCTTAATTGTTCTGTTCTGACCTGTATTGTTATGTTGTTATGTCCTCTTTTATCCCAATCTCCCTGTTATTTATTTATTTTTTTAATTAAAGGAAAATTTTTTTTTAAATAGCAGGATATATTATAGTAACTTTTTTATTACCTATTAACTTGATTTGAAGCCCTGTACTGCTCTCACCATCTTGGTTTGACTGATTTTAGTCTATTCTGTTTTGCTGGATAGTATCACCTTTGAGGGTATAGGCAACTATTTTGAAGGTACTAAGATTCACTATGATGCCGATTATGGTTTGACTATTATCTTCGTTTGAAGTCCTGTAATGTTTCCAATGTTTAGGCTTTATTGGTTTTGTTCTGTACTGCTTTGTTCAATTTTATTATACCTTATCATATAGACAATTTTTTTCATGGTAGCAAGAGGCACTATGGTAACCATTGTTGACCACCTTGTATTCTGTTTTTACATTATGTACTATGTCAATTCTTTGTTTTGACTGACTACTTTGTTTTATCACATTTGGTTCTATTCCTTCCAAAAAAGTAATAAGGACTATGGGAGTAATAAAACCCAAAATATGTAATTGTTATTGTAAAAAAGAAAAGAAAAGAAAATATTCTAAAGGATACAACTGAAAGTGTGTTAAGTTGTTTAAGATAGATGACCATATTACTAAGTTTTTGTTGGATCACTGAACACAACTGTGTGCAATCTCACTGTTTGAACGTCCACTTTGTATGTGTTAATTTTGTAACTTGAACAGCTATATCTAAGATGACAATATGTAATCTATTAACTAGTGATTTCTTTCTTTTTTTTTGAAATTCTGAATTACTTGTACCCTTTTACTGTTTTGTTTTCTTCTTCTTCTTCTTCTTCTTTCTTTAAATAAAAAAAAAAAATCTTGCCCTTCTATGACATTTGCAAATGACCAGCTACTGGCTGAAGTGTTACTTCAAGCATTCATGTAATTAATGAATCTCCAGTAATAAGCTTCTTAAGCACACAAGCCACAAGGCTTGTGCATTCTAACACTTGCCTGTTTTCCAGGACTATGGGCCATATCAGGGATTTACAAATTTTTTAATGAAGTGATTTCTGAACATTCTAGAGGTTTGCACTTGATCTTTCCAGCAAATATTTCTGCTCCCCTTTATCTTTCTCATGAGTTTTCTTACGTAATTTTTCTCATTTCCAGTGTCATCGTTTAACTTTTATTTTTTGGAAACAATACCAAATCAGTAAAACTTATTCAATGGATGAGTTTACAAGAAAACCACTGAAATATCATAAATACTGTGTAAGATTGTGTCATTTAAACTAAATAGATACCAGGACACTGTAGAATCACAAACACAAAAACTTATCAAATTTACAAATTGGGACAATGTAACTGATTTTTATTGAGTAATAAAAATTGAAGTAACATAAAAATATAAAAAGAAACAAGGGAAAGTGGACAATGAAGAATTTGCCCTACAATGCCTCTTATATTATTATTGTACCATAGGTAAAATATTGTAATCAGAAAACTTTCTAAACTCAGGTAGCACAATTGTGTACAGTGATGTTTTATCAAATTTCTCAACATATGTTCTTCATGTTAGGCTGAAAGAGCACCTGATGAGTCTAATGGTCATGCTAGGATAATAGACAACTGACATTAGATATTTCAGTTACTTTACATCAAGGTAAAGAAAGGGAATCCATTTAATTAAATTAAATGCTTGGAAAAGATGAAGATATCTTTGTTTTCCTACATGGAGAAGTTTGAGTTGTACATTTGATAATGTTTCACCAAATTTTTAATGTGTCATTAAAATTCAATTTCATACTTTCATATATATTATTTCATTTAATATTTAGAAATTTGGTTTAATAGTTTAATTCAAAAAAGTATAGTTGATTTTACAGAGAAATAAATGTACAGTGATCATTACAACTAAAATTATATACTTTCTAATGAAGTGTTTTGGTACAGTTTAGATATACATAAAGATCAGATCATCATAATTTGTACTTGTACATGATATAATTTAGTTCTTTTTCCCTTCCATTGAATCCTTTTCTCTCTCCTTTTTAACAAAAGCTTTGTTTCTATTTTCCCTCCTTTTTCCATGTTTTCTTTTTCCTTTTTTCCTTCCTCCCCCTCACTGGATCTCCTTCCAATTTAAACAATTTCTTCCTATTTCACAATATATTTTATATATTTTGATACTTACTTGTCAGTTTGTCACCCAAAGAGATAATATGATAATTACTCATGTAAAAGGTTTATTTTACTTAAAAGTATAGACTCTAAGTGCATCCATTTACCTACAAATGTCTCATTAACTCTTTATGATTATTACTCTGTTTAAAAAAAATCACATCTTTATTATATATTCATCAGTTGATGGGCATTTGGTTTGTGTCCAAGATTTAGTTTTAACAAATTGTGCTACTATAAATAGGAGAATATATATATAGATATATATAGATATAGATATAGATATAGATATAGATAGATATAGATATATATGATATATGATATATAAATAGGAGAATATATATATATATATATATATATATATATATATATATATATGTGTGTGTGTGTGTGTGTGTGTGTGTGTGTGTAAGATATGATCAGTAATAGCTAGGTCAAATGGGACCTTTAGACCTTGGATTTTTGAGGAATCTTTACACTAATTTCCACAATGATTGCACGAGTCTACACTCCCACCAGCAGTGAAGAAAGGATCTTCCCTTTACTCTTTCACATTTATTATTGATTGATTTCTTGATAATAACCATACTTTCTGGAGTGAGATGGAATCTCAGCATTGTTTTAATTTGCACTTCCTGGATGACCAGTGAAGCTGAACAACTTTTCACATATTTAGTCTCTATTTGTATTTCTTCATCTGAGATGTAAGTATTCATCTCAGGTGCTCATTTTTGAACAGGGTCTTTACATTTGTAATTTGATTTCCTTTTTAGTTCTTAATCTTTTCTATGTAGTAGTCTTTTTTGTGAGGTATAATTGGAAATAATGTTTCCACCTCTTTGGTTGTCTCACTTTCCTATTGGTGATTTATTTTGCTGTGCAAAATCATTTTAACAACACGAGATCACAGTTGTTGATTCTTTGTAATATATGCTGCTTTTTTTCTTGAAGTCTTTGCATACACCTATGTCTTTGATATTTCTTTGTGATTTCTCTTCTACTAAATTTAATGTTTCTGTATTAACATTTATATATTTGATTCATTTTTACTTTAATTTAGTGCATGGTGATAGACATGGGTCGAGTTTTTTCTTTGGCTTGTGGAAAGACAGTTTTTCCAGTACCATTTATTAAACAGGCTATCTTTCTTCCAGTTAACATCTTTGGCACTTTTTTTAAAGACAAGGTGACCAACGAGTTTTTGAGTTATTTCTGTATCTTGCAATCTGTTCCACTGATCCTCAAGTTTGACTTTTTTGCTGTTTTTATAACAGTTGCTCTGTACAATAATTTCATGTCAGAGATTGCAGTGTCCCCTGACTTGCCTTTATTGTCTGGAATTGTTTGCACTATTTTAGGTCCCTTTTGGTTCCAAATGAACTCTAGAAACTTTACTTAGAGCAATTGGTCAATAGAAACAAATAAAAGGAATAAAGATAGGCAAAAGAAGTTTACTTATTATTGTTTGCAGATAAAATTGACCCTACAGTTCCCTAAAATTTCATCAAAAACCTATAGATTTAATCAAATTCACTTGCATAGCTGAAAACAATGCCAGCCTTCAAAAATCAATAAGATTCCTGTACACAAGTAACAAATTCACACACAACAAGTAGGGAAATCACACCTTTTACAATAGCATTGGAAAAAAATGAAATACATTGGAATTAATCTAACAAAAGAAGTAAAGGATTTCTACATTGAACACGACCGTACTCTGAAAAAGGAGATTGGAGAGGACATAGAAAGATAGCCATTACTACTGGGCAGGAAGGATCAACATAGTGAAAATGGTTATACTACTAAAATAATTGTACTGATTTAATGCAGTTTCAATCAAAACACCATCATCATACCTCACCAAACTAAAATTGTATACTCTTATAAAGCTCATTGTTTAATTAGGATATTGTCATTATAGAAAACTTCTTAATTAGAAATTTATTGAATATAAGTAAATATTCAAAGTAAAAAGGATTTGATTAAATGCTAACTAATTATTTTGGATACACAAATATTATTTAATTTTGATTTCATTAATTACATATCTTTTTCTCTAATTTAAAATTCAATAAATCTTTTAGTTATACTACCAGTAAAGTACTGATTTTGTTATCAAATGACCTAAGTAATATTTAGCATGTTAAGGATCGCTTTTAGCATATATAAAATACATTAAAACAAATAATGTCCAAGAAGTACCAATAATTAAGTTAATTCAACATATTCTAAGTGTTTACTAATCACTTTTTTGGTACCTATGGTTCAAAGGAGAATATCATCCAGTTTAAGTAAAAAAAAGTTATTTTCAATATTTTCACTCAAAAGTACTTCCATTTCTTAGAATATAAACTATTGAAAAATTTTGATGCGTTCCATATAATATAAACTAAATCAAATTTCTCTCTTTGGTTTGGTAATGTATCATGGAAATATTGGAATTATTACATGTTATTTAATACTTATACCATATAGACATATTGAACTCATTCGATGACATTTATATCTCACAAATAAATACATTTGAAGTACATTTAAAACTAACTATATTTGAGAAGTCTATGTCACTTACATTATCATAATTAAGTTTTATATTATTATAGATTTGTAAATGCACATTTATTTAACTGTACTCATTAAGCATTGTTTAAATTATAACTTAATTAGTTATAATAAAGTGTTCTATATTTTGATAACTTCAACTTATATTAACAGCCCCCCAAAATAGCCCCCCAAAAATAATGTTTATAGGTGGAAAAATATATTATTGATTTTTAATTTTGGAAATCAAAGTATAACTGATTAGTACCTTTCAAATTTTATGTCTGACTAGAGGTACTATGGTAAATGTTCTTGCTTGGAGAAATAATTTAAGTATTACTGTTTTTAAAAAGCAATGGACCATCATTAGTAAATTAAAATATATAGAAAAGTCATTGTGAGACAGCTTAAAAATTTCTATCAAGTTCCTTTATAATTCTGTTTCTCACTCACCCATTCAAAATATCCTTTAGTGTCTCATGTTAAGTATTTGCTCCTGCCTCCAGATCCATGCTCTTAATTCTTTCTATTTTCTGATCCATAAAACTGCCCAAGTCTATGGTAGATACATGCCCAACTTCTTGCTGCCAAGATCATTGCTTCTGTAGCAGGAGAAATCAGGCAGAAAGGGGCTGATTTCTAGCCACTTTCTCATTAAGTTGCCACTGGGGCTATGTATGCACTCATCTGCCCAAGGCAGTATCTTTTATGATTTTCTTCACCTACTTGCTTTTAACCTAGAACTGGGGGCAGTTATCTGTTGCAAAGTCACGTAGGTCTATAAAAATTCCTGTGTTAGTGCATTCTCCCGAAGGACTCCAGCTCCGAGTCCTGTAAATTAGATTTTGGTCTCATGGACCGTCTCTGTACTCCTGGGACTTGAGAGCTCCATTGCCAGTGAAGCACCTGACGTAAATCTTAGTGCCACAGAATTCCTTCTTTTTAATTTACTTTATTTATGTCCTGTGTACCTAGTTTTATTTCTCCATGTTTTTGTTTAAAGAATAGATGGACATAGATTTACCTAAATTTCTTACATCCAGGAATAAACTCCAAACATCTCTTAACTTCTGCCAGCATTTGTCATCTTACCCATTCCAAAGTTCAGGTGCCAAAGAGAAATAAAGTGTTTAGAGTGCCCGAGGCTAACCCAGTGGCACAGTGCCTACCTGGAAAGTATGGGACCATGAGTTTCATTTCCAGTACCCAAAAAAGGAAGAAATTTTTCAGATTTGCAAATGCAAAATGTACAATTTTTGTGGTATTTGTGTTTTCAGATGAGAACATACCACGACAAGGTTGAACTCAATTCCAAAATTCAGAGTCTCCACTCTTTAAACACTGTTTAGATGTGACCGGAAGTGTGTATTGTTGAAATATTTGTAAGCAATAAACTGTTAAAATCCTTTAGGACTGATGTTTATACTTAGGGTGTGGTTGTATTTGTTTTGCTTCTTGTCTTAAAGTCTGGCCCACATCAGGAAGTGTCTGTCACCTCTAAGGTTACCTTCTTCTGCACTGGCTCCAGCCCTGACTGCCTATAATATTTCTATCTAACTCAGCTGCCTATAACAATATGTACAAAATTAGAGAATGCATTTAAAAAGTCACTTTTACACAAAGAAAATAATGAAGAATGTTTCTTTTCAAATGGTCCTAATAGACTTTCCATTTTCACTGAATTTTTTTTTCATAAGACAAATTTTCTCTAGTCAATTCAATTTTCCAATGTAGATTTCCATGTCAAAAACTTTTATTCCTCCAATAATTTTTGTTCAAAAGATACAAATGGACAAATTGTGAACAATTTATTGTTAAAGTCCATTTGCCTCTATTCACTTACTGAGAAAGCATTCAAAAGAATGAAAAGTAGACAGAATTTGACGAGAGGAACAAATGGAGCTTATGCTATATCTGCGTAAAATAGTCTGTAATTAAATGATGCCAAAATTTTAATATATTACGTGTAATGATGGTATTCTAATGATATAAGAATACTACTTCAATATGCTTAAAATAGGTAACTAAAACCTCACATGAAGAGCCGTTCTTTAAAACACAGAGAACATGTGGATGAAATTACCAGAATAAGGATTTGATAATAATTTAATCTAAGAGCTGTACAGATAAATCACTATTTGCTTTATGTTTACTTCATTTGCATTCATTTAATTTATCATGTTATATAGGCTAATTCTTGTATGAAAAACACTAGCTGTAAAGCATTTTTATGGAAGCAATCCTATCTCTTTCAAGTTTGATTCTAAACTACACACCATGCCAGTCCTCCTACTGAAAAGTACGAAAGATATTCTATAAAATTAAAAAGAGCAAACTCTGTGATTGCATCAATTACCAGGCATGAAAACAAGAAATCATAAGACCAAAATCTAATTTACAGCAAAAAAACGAAGAGGAGTGAATGGCATTAAACTGGAACGGCCTCCTGCCCAGGGGTGTTATAAAACAAGCCCATGGAAATTGAGCTTTGTTTTTCATAGGTTTATGAGACTAACTCAAGATTTTAAACCCTATAGGGGAAGTTCTGTGTACAGCTGAGGCTCCAAATGGTCATAAATGTAGGAAAAGAATGCTGCAAATATAAGGCATTTCTTTCATTCAGGTGCTGGCCAAGAAATACCTTTTGCCTCAAAATGCAGGCTTAGGAAAGAAACAATGTCATTGAAAATTAACATTCTAAGTCAACTTTTAAATTCCTTATATGGATTTAAACTTATTTTTTTGCCTTAAAATATTTTAATGTTGTGATCATAATCATATGGATCCTGTACTCTTGAAAAAAGTAAGTAATTGTTGCATTTCTCAAAGTCCTTTGAATAAAGTTCTAATGGAAAATGAGTTCACAGTCTAAAAAAATCACAAAACACAAAAGAAAGCAACAGCATAAATGAAAAAAAAAAAGTACAACAAATATTGTATCAGACTCAAACGATGAGCCAGTAATTTATTTTAAAGATGAATGAGAATTGAATATTTTTGCAGTTCATAAGAAATGAAAAAAAAAAAATAATGAAAGCACAGCACAACTGCAGTTGAGCTTTACAGGTATCCTTCAAATTTGTCCCCATGATACAGTGTACTTCCTTGTATCCAGGCTGCTTTGGGTCATCTGCCATATGGACTGTGGATGTGGCAAATCTTCATGCCTTTCAATGGGAAAGAACCAAGTATAACTACAGGAAGACATACAGAGAACAGTTACAGGCTGGGAATTCTGTGTAGGACTTCCCAATTTGAAGCGAATCTCCATGTAAAAAAGAAATTGTGCAAGATTACTGAATTATGAAGAGCAACACAAAAAGACCCAGTGGACTGTGGAGACAGTTTAGAAGGCTGTATCCAAACATCTAGCTGAATACAATCACATGCAGACTTCCATCAGGTCACCTAATACTGAGCCTAATCTACCCAGAGAATCACAACAGATCGAGTCAATCAATCAATCAATCAATTTTAAACAGGTGGTAAAGCACTGGCTTTTTCAATGGTTATATTTGTAAATATTTCTAGCCCGTGTGTCATACAGTCTTTTTGTTTTCCCCACAATTGCTCAATTTTAACCCCAAATCAGCCTGTTCATATGGAAACAGATAAAACTCTACTAATCAACACTGAATTTTGAATTTAGTAAAATTTCACATCAAAATATATTCTGTTTTAATCATTTAAAAATGGCTACCATTCTTGGTACTCAAGTGTGTCAAGGTATGTTGTGAGTAGTTCAGCCAGTGGGCTATTGTTTTAGAACTCTACTATGAGCCACTTTATTTTGGAGTAGTTTCTTGTACATCAGTAAATAGCAGAAACAACTGCAGCTAAAGTTTGAGTGCCACTGCAAGGAGCTTTGATTATTATGACGAAGGCTGTTTGTCATTTTCTCTGGTGTCACTTCTGCTTGGAATTCTCCCCATTTACATGTAGTTCATTGATCTGATTTCCTCTCCCAAGATACAAGTGAACATTGATTAAATTCTATTTCTCAAATGAAGGTTACTAAAAGAGACAAAATTCTTTTGCATACATTTTATATAGCAAGAGCGACAAATGTTTCAAAAGCAGGGCATATCTTGCCAGACTAGTTGAAAAGTCACAGTTGAAAGATTTGTGACTAAATCACCAAATTTGGTCGTCCTCCTTCTGGTAAAGAATGTTTTATGAATGTGAATTTTGCTTAGAGTGGTTCAATTTTCAATAATGGATGGAATATTGGTTGTCTTAGTCTAGGTTGACCCTGGACTGGAATACATGAATTATCTTAAAACAGATCCCAGAACTGACTTGCCAGGTTAACTAGGCATTATGAGTCATTTCCAACGAGAGAATCTAGAAACCATGGATGCATAAGTCTTTGTATCAGCTGTCTCTAGATTAATCTCTTTTGCTTCATTATATTCTGAATTCAGGAAAAGCCACACATAACTTTGTGACAGGCCTCAGCACTGCATGGTGTTCTCTCTACTGCTTCAACTCAGCTTTGAGTTAAAGTTTCATACAAGTCATTTTAATGGCAAGTAATCAGATCCTAAATTCAGTGAAAGTCATCCACCAACAAAAAATAAAGAAGATCTGACAGTGCTGCTTTTGATTGTATGGACTTTGCAATAGATGAGGGCACATCCAGAAGGTGAGCAAGATTTTGATTTGTTGCTTTATCCTATCTTCTCACAAGATAGAAACATTCAGAATTAACACTAACGTGGGTACTTCTAATCGACCATCAGTCCGATCAAATTTTTTCTTCAGGCAGGATAGTTGCCATTTGTAGAGTGAAGTACATGTCCCATGCAGGTTTGTTGTTGATGCCGATGTCATTTTCCTGTGAATATTGTTCTGAGATAAGTGACAGATGGGTCAGAGTGCTGCTCTGCTCATCTCTAGAAAATTTCATATTCCTGCTTTGATTTCCTGTTGTTTATCTTTGAGAGATTGCTTTCTTAATAAAATCTGCTCATGTAGAAAGCCCACAGGAAATAGTGAAATTAAATAAATTGAAATAAATAAATCTCCACTCTGGGTATGCTTTCCTTTGATCTCTATGAGAGTACTGATGTTCAAGAAATTGTTGAAATTAGTATTATGGTAGAATATTTTTTTTAGAAATATGACAAAATGTTCCACTGTTAACAAAGGCTTTGATTTACCTTTAAAATTTTAACCTGTTCTTTTCTTTGTTGACCGAGTTTTTCATGATAGATTAACTGTGGATCTTACATAGCAGAAAGCCTATGGAAGGCCAACAAATTTCATGGATTTTGTGTATTTTTATTGGCTGCTACTATTTTAGGCAGATAATCACACTTTTATTGTATCATAATTTGACTTCTATAACCCCCAAATATTTAAGCATTACTGACCTATGGAAATCTCCCTCAAAATATTTCACCTTTTATTTCAAATAAATAACTTATATGTGGGCAACTATTGGCTTTATTGAAAATCAGTTAAGTGAAACAAAGTTTCTCTAAGTAAAATTAATGAGTCCTTGGGGAGATGCAAGTGTAAACGATCTTAGTTTTTCAAAGAGCAGCCTCCAACTGAGTTAACCAGGGAACCACGGTGACCTTAGTTCAGTGCTAATCTCTAGACCCATCTTGCTTTTATTAAGTGCATTTTTACACCTAAATTAGTTTACAAGAGAATTTCACAAGAATAAGGTTTTGCCTTTTTACAGAGTCAGAATTAGGCATCAGTGAAGAGATAACCTCTTATCTTCTTTTAACAAGCTTTTTATGATTTTTTTTTTTTTTGGTTGAGAACTGAGATTGTGTAAAAGATTATAAGGATTAACCAGCTGAAAATTCAGTGCTCAGTCTGCAGCTATGGGAGAGAAATTTAATCTTTATGTCTACTTCGAAAATGTTCCAAAACTCTAAGCAATTTTCTTCATTTCTGACTTTAGACTCTGTAAACAAATGTGCAATGTAAAAGTCAGTAAAGGGGCTCACCAAATGCCAATGTTAAGGAATTCATCTGTTCACAATGCCTTAATTTGATTTCAATACATTGTGTAAAATTTTGCATTCTAAAAGTCATTAGCATTACATTTAATTTGATTCTAATAATTAGCACTTGGTTATACACACTCAACATTTCTTTAATTATTTTTAAGAGAACATAAAATTTAACTCTAACTATGTACATACTATGTAAATGATTAATACTGAAAATTTTAATTTAATTAGACATTAATTTAATTTAATTATACATTTATGGAAAGATTTTAATTTAATTTAATTAGACATTTATGGAAAGATTTTAATTACTAAAAATAAACCTGTGATGCATTATATTTCCTGGATGTTTCCACTGAAACCATTTCATTTATCAGTTTTTTTGGTATTAATTAGTTAAAGATTTAAACTTCCTTCTTATATTTATAAATTATTGAAAGATTAATAAGTTATCCTAGGTGTTTTGGATAACAAGTAAATGCAATTTGTAATCATCAAACAAACCAAGATCACCATGTAGTTAAATAAAATATAGAAGCTGAGTGCATGACAATAATTCCAGCACGGGAAGGCTGAGGCAAGAGGTTCACTGAGTCTGATGCCAGCCTGGGCTACATAGTAAAATCAGAACCAGCCTGCACTACATAGTGAGGCCCTGTCAAAAAACAAACAAGTGAACAAAAAACCTAAAATAATAAAATAAAACATAGGAAATCGATCTTTATCAAAACTAAAGTCAACCAGATTATAATCTTTGATGACATTTATCATTAATAAATATGATTATTTCAAGAAATATTAAATTTTTAATAAAAGAACGAAAGTGTAACCCTTTTTTCATTTTGTTATCAAGATTATATTCTTTAGAATCAAATATTTCCTAAAATCCTCATCATGTTTTTTCTATTGCAAGACATCCTAGGGTCCAATCATTCAACTTTTAAAAAAAAATGATTCTCAAAATTCAGCTCATAAAAACAAATGAAATATAACCAATTATAAGGAAAATAGAAAGGAGTTAATACTGTAAGTACCTTGTAGACTCGAAGTTAAAATTAGGATGAGCATCTCCAAATCCATTGTGCGCACTGCCTTCTTATAATAGGCCTTTCCCTCCTAACAAAATGCTCCTGCTTCTCCGTGCCTTACTCTTTCCTTTCTTACTTCCTTACTGTTTCCTTTCCTTTCCTTTCCTTACTGTTTCCTTTCTACTATATGCATCCTTCTACTATATGCATCCTATTATTTTAAGCAAGCATCTTCAATATTTTATATTTTTAATCCTCAGGCCATTTCTTACCATACTGTTAAATATGCTTTACTTTTATTGTCAAGATTTGCTCTAGTATCTTGAAATTACATAAAATTAGATTATTTTCATTTCTATAATTGAGGAACTATAACAAAGCTCCAATAATCTTTCCATATAAGTCTGTGATTATTTTAAACCAATTCTCAAATTTCAATACCAAAGAATTGCCATGAAAATCCCCTATAATGTTAATTTTAAAAAGCTGTATATGCTACTTATTCCAAAACTTTGGAAGAATAGTAAAAATAAAATCACCCCTTAAGGGAAGGTGAAGCCATTCTTCTCTATCCACCTTCCCAAGAAAGTATAATTTATGGTCGTTTGTTCAACACCCATTCATTTGGAAAATTTTAAGAATATTATATAGAAAGTTTTTT
This sequence comes from Cavia porcellus, assembly GCF_034190915.1. NCBI lineage: Eukaryota > Metazoa > Chordata > Mammalia > Rodentia > Caviidae > Cavia > Cavia porcellus. The sequence continues at coordinate 16,137,755 of NW_026947494.1, read as the reverse complement.
TTATAACTGAACTTAAATTTTTTTAAATTTTATAAATCATGTTTCCTGATGACCTTCAAATTTTCTTTTCTTTCTTTCCTTGATTTCTATAATAGCAAAATTTTCTCAGACGACAAATAAATTACTGATAAAATGGAGCTGGTGGTGATTATATGAACTTTGGTAAAGGGTACAGAAGAGCCTTTCAAAATCTTTATTTCTCCAGCTCATTGTTGAGTAAGCATCAAAATGTGTCCTCATGACTAGCTCCTGAATGGTAAGGAAAAAAGAAGGCAGTCAAAAATGAAGGAGGAAATGAACCTAGCTTTAGGTTGAGTCCTGTGTGAAATGGGGAGAAATGATACCAATAGAAAGCCTTTCTTGTGATTTCTATTCTCATTTGTGGAAATTATTTTACTTCGAATAGAAACTTTTAAAGACAACAGCATTAGCAATACCACGACTGATACAACTTGATCACCCTCAATAGTATCTTTCCCAATATCTCTCTTCAGAAATAGCCAAATGAAAACCAGACATTTGAACAAGAGAATGGCCTGAGTCCTGGGAGGGTCTGAAATTGAAATATGAAATGGCAAATGCTGTTGAAATAACACAAAATGTTGAAAAGAGATCTAAAAGGGCATTGAAAGTAGTGGCATGGCCATACAAGTGCAATCAGTAAGAGTTGAATTCATACAGAAATGAGTCAGGAATGGAAGAAAAATTGGGTAGAAAATGAAGGTATGTTGGAAACTTACTGTAGACTGGTATTTTTTGCTGAGAAATTAAGGAAATAGTTAATAGTATTGAAGTTGAAGAATGAATACAATGTCATTTTAAATATTTTTTGTCCTCATTGTTTTATTTATTCTGGGAACCACATACTCCTATTTAGATTTTATTAAGTAACAGAGTATAAAGAATCTCTCAGTGGTATTGGAAGACTTGAATGGGCCATGGAAAGTTCTCTGTAACAAGGACAGATGGAAAATTTTCTGTATTAAAACTGGAAGGGAAAAAAGGAGCAGAATTAATACAAATTCAGATTAGTGCTCAAGTTGGGAAAGAGAGAAAAACCTTTTATCCTGTTGTCTCTAAAAGTCTGTCTGTATGTTTGTTTAAGGCACAGGCTTGTTAGAGAAGGTTACTAAACAGATGAAGCGGGCTGAAATTAGCGTTGCAATGAATGACATCTTTAAACCTTATTTGGGTCAATGTTGCGATTAGTGTCTTCATACTAACACTGATCTGAACTATTGCCCTGTTATTTTCTGCCGGCCGGCTTCACTTTAGAGGAACTAACTAATTAGATGAGTTAGATGAGCAGATTTAGAGTTTCAATGAACTGAATAAATTACAGAGTGCTGACAAGAGCCAAATATTGGTTAAGGAAACACATGCAGAAGATATTTTTCAATAATGACTTGAAAGTGAATAAAGAAGAATAAACGTGAATTACATTGTGGATGGGAAACAAAATGACTGATTTAGTGATCATGGAGGCAAAACAACTTCTGCTTTAAGATACGTTTGGTAAAATAAAGGATAAGCTGAAATAGCTGAGGTTTAAAACCTTGACCTGACTAATCCTAAAGATGTCATTTTGGCATTGGGCAAAACTAAAAATGAGATGTTAAGATTTTAGAATATGCAAGGTAGGTAAGAGAACTTTGGAAATGAAAAGGATGATAATAGTAACGCAATCCAAGGAAGCAAAGACATTTTTATCCTTGGTTTTTTTATTGGCTATTTATTCTGTCATTGCTTTTCATTTTTTTCTTTTTCTTTTTAAAATGAAAGAATTCAGTAACAGTACATTTATGGAAGAATCTACTGGTTTCTCCAAGTAAAACTGATTTTCTATTTTTTTATTTTAAAGTCTAAGTATTTTAATTTTATTTTTGTTATTAAAATATTATTTTAGTAAGAATGGGGCAAAATCATTTTTAAGACAAAATAAAGAACCAAAAGAAACAAGCAAAAAAAAAAAAAAAAAAGATTTTGGCCCCTATCTTCTGTAGTATTTTGTGTCCACAGCCTGCCCATGTCCTGCTGTGTCCTTTCAAGCCCAAGGGTCAGTTAACTTCTACCCCAGATGGTCTTATAGAATCCCATGACACCAAATAGCAATGTCACCCTCTCTCTGTCAAATTCAGTCTTATATCTTTGACTATCTTAACATAAACTAGTGTAGTTCTAAAGCTGAATGTTGATTTCAGAATTAGAAGCAGGACCCTTGTTTGTGAGATCTGTAACGTGGTTAAGTGTTTCACATTGGCAAGGAGTAGGAGTTTGTCTCCTCTTTTCTTTTTAGATTTTTTGTTACAATGGGAAAAAAAAGATTGTGATTTAAATAAAATTATTTATTGAAAAATCATCCTCGTTTAAAATATGAAAAAGAATATCTAACAGTAAATGACAATAGCATTTTCTAGTCTGCATTTAAATGTAGAACAAATGATTGTATAAAGGAAGAAAAGGTAACAGACTGAAGAAATTTTCTATTTTTATTAAACATATTTAAAATTATGTTGTTAATATTGTACGTATAATATCCATCAATGTAAGTTTGGTAATAAGAATTAGGGAGAAAATGTACTTATAGAGATTACAGTGTTTGCAATTTTAAAATTTCTTCTTCTTTTATTTTCTTATACATATTTGTATTCTTCTGTTTATTTGTTTTTAATAATTCAATTTTCTCATTGTTAATAGTGCAGTCTAATACTTCTGGCCAAGCTAGACTGTGTACAGCGCAGTCAATTTGTTTCTGCTTAATAACATTGCAGTGCTTTTGTGTAAATAATGCTTATATTTGTTCATATGGTTTATGTCAAAAGTTCCAAAAGGGAAACAAAGAACTGTTAGAATAACAAATCCCTAAGTATTTCCTGAGACAATCTTATTAAATACACTATATATGCAAATTCAAATCAAACAATAATCGTTTTCAAGTAAAATGCAGTGATTTATGTCACTTAAAATTGAAAATTAATCAGACATTTTCCATTAGCAGTCTCTCAATGCATAATTCTATTTGTGATAAATTAAACTTTATTCTTTTTAGAAGTAAATCTTGTAAAAATATGTGCATACTTCTGAAAAATTAGATTAAACAATATTTTCAAATTTTAAGTCTTCACTCAAAGAAATGAGGAACATTGGTGATGAATTTATCAAAATTATGAAAAACCATTACTTCCAACTGTACTGTTTTTGAAAAGAAAATTATGTCTTGTCTGATAAATTGTTAGAATGCATAGTACTTTAGGACTTCGGTACTATTAGTAGTACATTATGAACTAAACAAACTTATGTAACTTAGCATATGTATCTCTCATTCATAAATATTTTACAATTTTGTTTGGTTGTAAGAAAAGATAACTAGTGTCCTGATGAGCATTTATTTATTCACTTGTAAAAATTTTTTGTATTTAATACTTATGAAGTGTGAAACATTTTTTTTTTAAGTTCTTCAACCTAGAAGTATGTTTGGAAGCTTGTCTACCTGAAGCTTTATTTCTAATGACATGTACAAAAATAAATGAGTAGATAAGTCATTATTCTGATGTAAAACAGCATGATACATTTCAGAGAGGTAGTTAGGTAGATAGTAATGGGGTTTGAAAGATGGACTATGACTTTAGGAAAGAACTCAGGGAATGTCCTTCCCTTGGCTAAAAGTAAACAGAATCTCTACAATGAAAATGAGCCAACATGAAGAACACCAGCTAACATGTAGGCTACTAAACTGGTGTGCAAATATTTAAGGAACTGAATAATTTCCAAACTCTGAGGGACAGAGTAAAATCACGGATCCAAGTTTTGTCTGATATTCAAATCACAGAGTGAAAACTGGTGTCAGAAACATGATTTAGAAGACATTGAGCAGAGGATTGCTCTACATCAAGATATCTGTCTTGATGTGTGAAGTTTCAGATGCCTGCTAGAAATGCAAATGGAGATGTTCAGTAAGCTGTCCTGCAGACACGTGTGCAATGCGGAAAAGTCAGTACTGTGACACTGGGAGCAAAGGTCCCAGTCATTAGGGTGCGGGAGCAATAATATTTGGAGTCATGGGACTCTGAGGTTATCTGGGATGGGAATTAATGAAGGATCCTAGGCCACGAAGGGACACAGCAGAGAATCCAGGGTGGAATGGACAGGCTAGGAAACTAGCGTTACAGAAAGAGAGGAACCCAAATGTAGACAACGCAGTAATAAGTACTAAGATAGCAAGAGAGTGCTGTGCAAAGTGAGGAACAGAAGCTTCGGGAGAGCAGACCAGGACTGAAGCTAAGTGGGCTGGGCTAAGGGTTCCTGGCTAGCAGAGAAGGCTACAGAAGTGATTTTCTGGTAACAGTGACTGTGGTCACTGTAAATGCCAAGAAATCTTAGAAGTTGAAAGTCGTACCAGATTTCTAAAATAAACATAGCCTCTGGTAATTTTTTTCCATGATGATTTACATCTTCCTTCAAAGGATTATATAGATAAAAATAGATTACAGAGTTATAGAGACTGCTATGCCATTTAATAATTCATGAACATACTACTTTATCTTCTTTACAAAAAGTTCTAAGGTTTGAGAAACAACATGGCTATAGATAGAAATGTGTTTATGTGTTCCTTTGGCATACCAACTTAAATATGGTGCCAACACGCAATAGATGATTTTCCATAATAGTGCAAAAATTAATACATAAGGTTCACTGGTTCTGACTGGCACTTCTGGCAGCAGTGTGGATCCCAGGAAAGTAAAGCAATATTCAGGGAATCATAAGTTTGAAGAACTACCTTGTTCTCCCCTTATGAGCCTTCACATGAGTACAAACTGTTAGTTATAATTAGTGCTAATATTCAGCTACAGGGTGAGTAGATTGGAGACAACCCCTAATTTGCTTTAAAAAAAAACTAAATATAATAAAATATATAAAAAAACTTATTCAAAACTATAAATTTGAAATTTTGGGATGCAATTAATCTAATTTGTATATAAAAATCACATTATACAAAAATTTAACAGGTAGGAAAACCTTAGAAGTGGAATATACTGCTAATGTTTAAAGTAAATCTTTAGTACAATAACATTAATAATTACTTACCATGTGAAATAGTCACATCTTTACACATTAAACACAGCTGTTTTTAAAATGGATATGCTTTAAATTTTACAGAACACTTTTCATAAATATATCAGCATCAGAGATTATATAAAAATAAGATCTAAATGTAATAATTAACAATGATTACAAATTTCTATGTCTCTAAAAATTCCATAACAAACCTAGATTTTCCTTTTTTTATATTTGTATATTTTACTCAATTTCTAGCACTGCCATAATTAAATGCCACTAAATGAGTAGCTCAAACAGAATGGAATTTATTGTCTGACAATTCTGCCAGGAAGCAGCCCAAAATGAGCTTTTCACAGGGTTGATTCCTTCTGAGAACTGAGAATTCCATGCCTCTCTCCTCGCTACTGGTGGATTGCTGGCAATTTTTGACATTCTTTGGATTGCACAGAAACCCATATTTCTGTTACTGTATTCACATGGCAATTTTCATGTGTGAGTCTCTCCAAATTCCTCTCTTTCACAGAAATATGTCTCAAGTTGGATTTAGAGTTCATCTTAATGGCCTCATTTAATTGGATTATCTCTAGAAATATCCTGTCTCCATGTAATGTCACAACTAGAAATATTAGAAATCTCAGAATCACGGTAGGAGTTGAATGCAATTCAAAGCATAATGAGCCACCTCATTTCCCCAATATTCACATCATATTTATCTGCCAAATGTATTCATTAACTCTGACAATCTTTATTCCTTTCATCAACTCTTACAATCTCATCATAATATCATCTTAATCAAGTATTGATTAAACTTGGAATATGACTTATCCTGAAACAAAATGTCAATATGAAACAGAGAATAAGACATAATATCTATTTTCAAGATACAATCATGGGATAGAAATTCTCATTTAAAAAGAAAAACTATCAGAACAACAAAAATATAAGATCATAGTCCTCACACAAGTGCGAACACGGGCTAATTAGATTTTAAGACATGATAATAATCCACTTTGGTTTGATGATGCTGTGTGTCCTGTGCTCATGGTGGAGGGAGCCCAGCGTTCGAGGACCTCACCTTCCTGCTTTCTTTTACAATCTACCCTTTTCCTTGCTCTCTAGGCCCTGAATGGGAGCCTTCCTGTTGGTCATTTTGCCTTGGTGGACAAGCCATTTTCCCGATAGGTTTCTGTATTCTGGTCATTTTGCTTTTATTTTATTTTATTTTATTTTATTTTATTTTATTTTATTTTATTTTATTTTATTTTATTTTACTTGTGTATCTGTTAGTCCATCTGGTTATGTTTCTGTCAGTACAAATGTGTATAAAGTATAACTGGCCTTCCAAAGAGTCATACAGGGCTAAGGTATGACAGAAGAGGATCTTCCCTAGATCTTCCCTGAATAACTACATCTCTATTTCTATTTTCTGTTTCATGCTTCTACTGCATGATATATCTAACCATTATACCAAATAGTTGTCCAATCTTGTCTCTGTTTCAAGTGTGCTATCTTAATAGAAAGAAATCCTTCAAATAACAATACTGACTTATATTATCATTTTTTTTCAAATTAGTTCAACCCCTTTTCACTAGACACAAGCAATAAGAAGAAATCATACAATGGCTTCAACATGTTGCTTTAGAATACTCCAGTTCATCACTCACCAATTCTAACTTCCGTCCAATAGAATGCAATTTACAAAGTAACCTTTGAGAATCTATATTCAGATTCATTCATTTTTGTTCTGCTGCTACTGACAGTTCCGCCTGAATTAGTTCTGACCAGAATTATCTTTCAGATTCATTTTTCTAGCATCAAATTGCTCATGACAGTCTGTATATGATTTGTAATAATGGATGTTCTTTGTAGTTCTCCTTTGGATCACCATTAAAGTTGATCTTAATGTCTATGTATTTTGGAAATTTAACCTTTTTCAAATCATGCATCTTGATACTCTTTCAGCCTCAACTCACCTACCTCCAAAACTGTTTCTTTGTTTCCAGATTTTTACTAGAGCAACCCAATTTTCAGAATCAAAATTGTTAGCTGTCTGGGATTTAATTAAAGTATCATGAACTTATTACATAAATTTATTATCTCATACACCAATTACCTATTGTCTCAATAGATAAGAAATTCAAGACTAAAATATATACTGTTATGGTTTTTTGAAAGATATGAAAAAGGATCCCATCCAGTTATCTCTGCTGTCTTGTTGTTAGTCAGGGGAGTTTCATTCCGGTGGCCTCGAACACCATTCCAGTCTGAGCACACAAACTACAGGAAATACTGAGTTGGGTCTGGTGATGTCCCATTATTTGATGGAAAATAATGTGCCATTGCACAGATTTCAAGTGCACTTTGCAGTAGATGTGACTGAATTGCGATCTGCTGTACCTTTCAAGCTAGTATCTGCTTTGCTTCCATGTACCTTCATCTGTTTGACTTTCAATGTCCCCACAAGAACAGCGTAATCTTCATAATAGATTATGATGCATTCTATCTAGACTTCCTTTGCACATCTGGGTATTAAATCCTTGTTGGATATACTTCTTAGCTTGTTTTCATATTCTCTACTTCTCTTATTTCTCCTGAATTGGTTTTCCTTCAATCCCATGTGGTAGCCCCTTCTATTCAATTTAAACTAAAGCCATTGGCCAAATAATAAATGTCTATTAGGTACATATGTGTGTGTGTGTGTGTGTGTGTGTGTGTGTGTGTGTGTGTGTGTGTTGTGGTTTCCAAGAATTCAATTCTTGATTAGGGGGGCAGGTACAAAAATATATGTGCAACACCACTTACAGTTTCCAAAATAGAAGCATGCATAGTGAGATTATGAATTCAGGCAAGTCAGAATTTCTTCCTTCAGATTCAGCGAAAGTTAGTGGTGGAGCTGGAAATAGAAGATGAGTGGGAGTGTGTCTGGTAGATGAGTGTGTCTGGTAGATGAGCGCATTGCAATCCCCGGAACAGTCAAGTGAGAAGGTGTCCTGGCAGCTGAGTAAGTGGGGATTCAGTGAGTGACAGGTGGTTGTCAATGCTGGAAGAAAAGTAGAACCTAAATTGGAAAATACTTCAAGTTATCTGAAATTTTCATAGAAAGGTAACTGATTACTCAGAGAAATGAGTACAGTGTGAGCCGAACCTACTGTATTCCAAAAGATCAGTTCAGTTTCAGCCCTGACATTCAGAGTGGCTGACATCTGTCAGGCCAATTTGCACAAGGAATAGCTGAAAACACTGAAAAATTAATAATTTATTAGAGCCACCTGAAAAGTGAGGACACGCAACGCCGCTCCTTCAAAATCTGGGAAGAGAAGCAGGTCCAGATAGAATCTGCTTCCTTGAAACTGACGGTGCAGGAACCATAAACAGGGGAGTTCACTGCTGTTTTAAATCAAATCATGTCTGAGTCTGAGTCCTGATGTCAGATGATGCTGGGAAAAGTTGTGTGGAGATGGAAACGGAGAGGGCTCCGTCAGCAGGATTTCGTTAGGAGAAGATGAGAGAGCAAAACTCTGGTAGGCATGAATGAGAAAAGAAGGATAATTATGAAAAACTCTCAGAGCACCCCCTATAATGAACGTGGACTCCCTTAAGTGCTGTACCAGAAGACAGTCCCTGAGGCTGTTCTGTCACACAGCCCTGTCTCACTGTCTGGTGTTTCCCAGGAAGGGAAGTGAATCCCGTCTACTGGGGTCAGGTCTGGAAGAAAATGGACAGTAAATATGGCAACCAGTTCAGTGAATAGGAAACGACGGGAGAAAGTTACAGCACTTGTGAATGAAAGACAGTCCTGAGACCAAACTCGCTAACAGACTGAAACGTAGTTGTAAGATTGTGTGACACTTACTTTCCATCATCTAACCAGTGTGTCAACTTGATTCCATTAAAATCTCCTGGCTAACAATTGAAAGATTTGCAAGTCAGAGAGTCTCTGAAGGGGAGATCTTTGAAAACACGAAATTCAAGAAGTGACTTAAAAAATGCTATGGATTTGAAGCTTTGTGTATCTAGAGTTGAAGTTATCATGAATTGCTATATGTGTCAAATACCAAGAAAAGCAGAGTCTCAAGAAATAAAGCAGTGTACTTACGGAAAATGGACCTTGAAATCATCAAAACAATTATTTAAAACCACAGTGATCAATATATTAATACTCTAATGGAAAATAAAAATATCCAATCACAAATATACACTATAAGCAGAAATAGGAATTATGAGACTCAATAAAAGAAAATGCTCAACATTACAAGCTCTGTGACACAACTGAAAACTCTCATCTCTCTTGACTGATTGTAGAGAAGAAATCAATTAGTGAGCTGGAAGATAGGCCAATAGAAAGTTTTCAACTTAAAATGTAATGACAAAAATGGTGGAAATTAAAAGAGAAAATAAAACTTCAGGAAATACAGGCCATTATGAAAAGCTGTAAAGTGTATCCAAGTGGAAGAGAAGAGAAACATATTTTCTGAAATTAGTGGCATATAACAAACCATAAACAGGATAGTACATAAAATGCCAACTAAAATAAATGCAAAAGAACAAATTGTTATCTTGAAAATTGTATAATTATTGTTGTAATGATGAATAAAAAAAATGGAGGAACAAAAAGTAGCCTGATGGTTCACTGTGAATTTCTGGCCTTCATCAGCAGATTAATCTTGCATTTTTGATAACCTATCTGCTCATTTCAAATGTTTAGTTTTTCAGTTATTAAAAAAAATGAAACTCCCCCATGAATACGTCATAGTTAATCCTATGTGTTAATTTGGCTAAGCTATGACATGCAGATATTTGGTTAATTACCAGTTTATATTTTGGCACGAGTATATATTTTAGATCAGATTAAATTTAAATCTATAGAATTAGTATGTCACATTAATCCATTTTTTTGAATGCTGTTAATGAAGAGAGCTAGTTCCTCCAGGGGAGAGAGAAAGCTATCTCCAGATTGCTTCAGTTGCAGGTGTAACATCTGTTCTTTCTTAGGACTGCAGCCTTTCAGTCCTGCAGATTTTCCAGTTTATGTCTGTCTGTCTGTCTGTCTGTCTGTCTCTCTGTTGTTTCCCTCTCCATCTCACTGCATATAATTTTCTCCTCTTAGGCACACACACTCACATACGTCCTATGTGTTTTGGCGATCTAGAGGAAGAACTTTGCCTAATAGATTATCTTTCCGAGTTTATATCTAGATATTTTCATATAGATATCTTTGATTCCCCCAAAGAATATCATTTTCATTCCAATAATATATAAATGTCATTTCCACTGAATCTACTTCTAAATTTACTTTGTCAGAATCAATATTCAATATCATTTGTATATATAAAATATATAGTGACACAAAAAGGTCAAATGTTTGAAGTATCACTTTACTCTGAGATTTGACTGATTTTTCCATAACATGTATTTGTATCAATTGTACAATTTTATAATTTGAAAAATATCAGATTATATAACATATCACAAATGCTTTAATTTTCTATCATAGTTAGATACATTATGTTGAAGTAAAAATGATTCTTTACATCCTGGTGATTTGCATAGCCAGAGAGTTACATGACTATTCATATTTAAACTCATATTATATACTTCTAATTCTTATTACTTATTCTTATTCACAAGTCATCTATGGGCCCTCCCTGGGACCAATGTTCAAGGAGGAATACTGACTGGAATGTCCTGGTTTTATGAAGGGAGAAAATGAAAATATTTAAGCTGAATGGTTTCACATCATCTTCTCATGAAATGTACATGCCACATTTACATATTCGCTCCCATTTCTTCAGCCAAACCATGTAACTTGTCTAAGCCTTTCCAGCCTCTCTTGAATTTGCAAGGAAAACGGAAATAGAACTTTTGCAAATAGGAAGGGGACAGAGAGTTGAGAGGATTAAGAAGGGAGAGGAAGGTTAGTGGGTGAAAAGAATGAATTAAGAGGTGTTATATGCATGTAAAAAGTCTCCAAAATAAACACATTGTCATTATATACTGCATATATGTACTAAACAAAAAAATTAAAGTAAAACAGTTTCCTCATGTGTAACACATACTTCCCTTGTCAATTAGCATGAGCTGGACATATGCAGCACATCAATGTACTGTGTCATCTACTAATAGCTTATTTGAAATAGAAAAACAATGCACAAAGTTGGTATATATTTTCTTTTGAAAGGGAGCTTAGTAATAGAATTTTAGTCAGATATTGAAGGGGAGGGGAGGTAGAAAAAAGAAATTCACTAAGGATATAAGTTTCCTAAAGTGGTTATAGCAAATTACCAGAGACACAGAGACTAAAACAAAATAAAAGTTTCACCTTGTGGATCAAAAAATCAAACCCCAAATTGTGAAAGGTAGAAACACAGCTGCTTTTAGGGTGGTGCTTCCTCGGGAAGATTAAGGAGAATCATCTCTGTGTCTCTTCCAGCATCTGATGGCTGATGCTTTTGCTTAGCCTGCAGCTGACTAATGCAACCATGAAGACCAAATCTTCCTATGTAAGTCACATTTTTCTCTGTGTGACAAATCTTTTTTTTTTTTTCCCATCCTTATAAAGATACAAGTGAATGTATTTAGGACACAACTATATCTGCAAAGAAATTTCTTTTCTTTCTTTTTCTCTGACCAGATGAAATATTATACAGTGCATCAGGAATAAAGATACGAGAGTATTTTGGTTGTCATTTCTCAGCCTACTACATTTAACTTATCTCTTTTTCTTGCTTTTGTTGGCTCCTTGGCTATTTCTCTAGCGATACAAGTCCCCAAGGTTTTTTGATACTTTAACCACAAATGTAGAAAAACAGAACTATATTTATTTTTTTTATTTAAAGAGAAAACAAAACAAAACAGTAAAAGAGTACAAGTAATACAGAATTTCAAAAAATAAACAGTAAGGAATCACTAGTTAATGGACTACATATTGTCATCTTAGAAATAGTTGTTCGAATTATTCATCTTAGAAATAGTTGTTACAGAATTAAAGCATACAAAGCGGACATTCAAACAGTGAGATTTCAAACAGCTCTGTTCAATGATCCATCAAAAACTTAGTAATATGGTTTTCTATCTTACACGCTTAAAATGCAGTTAAATCTTTTAGAGCACTTTTCTCTCTTTTTTATAATAACAATTATACATTTTGGGTTTTATTACTCCCACAGTACTTATTACTTTTTTTGAAGAGAATAAACCAAATTTGACAAAACAAAACAGTATCAGTTAGAACAGAAGGATGGACATAGTACACGATGTAAAAACAGAATAGCAGGTGATCAACAATGGTTCCCATAATGCCTCTTGCTACCTTTAAAAGAGTTGCCTATATCATCAGGTATAAATGAATTGAACAAAACAGTACAGAACAAAACCAATAAAACCTAAACATTGGAGACCTTAAAGGACTTCAGAAGAAGTTAATAGTCAAACCAGAATAGGCATCATAGTGAATTTTATTGCCTTCAAAGTAGTTGCCTATATCCTCAAACTTGATACTTTCAAACAGAATGGAACAGAGTAAAATCAGTCAAAACAAGATGATGACAGTAATATAGGTGTTCAAATCAGGTTAATAGGAAAACAAAAACATTACTATAATATATCCAGCTATTTTTTAATTTATTTTTCCCTTAAAAAATAAATTAATTTTGTAAAAAAGGGGAAAAAAGGGAGATTGAGATAAAAGAGGACATAACAACAAAACAACGCAGGTCAAAACAGAATGATTTAAGCAACAATTTCATCACCAGATAACCTGACATAGCAGTAGTTACCATAGTGTTTCTTTCCTTGAAATATTTGAGTATAACTTCTTATACTATAGCATCAAATATATCAAGACAGTGTGAAACCATTCAAGAGAATGAAAGTATTACAGGGTATTTAGAACCAGCTAACAGAAAACGAACAAAGGTTTCTATATTATCTCTTTGCCTATAAAAATTTTTGTTTATATTATCAAATATATTAAAATCCAATAAGAAACAACATGATAAAACCAAAGGAGTTAGAAGAAAAACAGCTTGATGGGACTTCAAAACAAGATGATATTAAATCAACACTAGCTATTATGATGTCTTGTTTTCTTCAAAATAGCTGTTCATACTATCACAGACAATAAAATCATACTGGAACCAAAACAGAGCTGAAGATCAGTGGAATAGATTAGAAGATACAACCACAACTACAAACACACTCAACCACCTTATCTTTGATAAAGGGGCCAAGAAGGTTCACTGGAAAAATGACAGTCTCTTTAATAAATGGTGTTGGAAAAATTGGCTCTCCATTTGCCAAAAACTAAAAGTAGACCCATGCCTATCACCATGTACTAAATTAAAATCTAAATGGATCAAAGATCTGAATATTAAAACAGAAACACTAAATCTATTGGAAGACAAATTGTGTAAAAACCTTGAAGAGATAGGAATGGGTATAGAATTCATGAACAGGACTCAAACCGCACAGGAAATACTTCCCAGAATCAATATCTGGGATCACATCTTATTAAAAAGTTTCTGCATGTCAAAAGAAATCTCCAGCATAGTGAAAAGAAAAGCCACAAACTGGGAAAAAAAATCTTAGTGAATTGTCCCTCAGAAAAGGACTTATGTCTAAAACATATAAAGAATTTAAAAAATCAGACCTTCAAAATCAAAGATCCAATCCAAAAATGGTCTTCTGAGATGAATACACACTTCTCAGATGGAGAAATACAAATGGCAAATAAATACATTAAAAAATGTTCATCATCATTAGTCATTAGGGAAATGTAAATTAAAATCACGCTGAGATTTCATCTCCCTCCTGAAAGAATGGCCAGGATCAAGAAAACCACCAACAAGAAATGCTGCTGAGTCTTTGGGGAAAAAGGAACTCTCCTGCACTGTTGGTGGGAATGTAGACTGATGCAACATTGTGGAAGTGAATCTGGAGATTTCTCAAAAAGCTGGGATTGGAAGTCCCATTTGTTTGAGCTATTCCACTTCTAGGCATATACCCAGAAGAACTGAAAGCATCATACCACAGTGATTTATGTGCACCCATGTTTATAGCAACACAATTTATAATAGCCAGATCTTGGAAACAACCTAAGTGTCCATCAACTGAGGAATGGATAAAAAATTTTGGTATTTTTATACAATGGAGTACTACTGAGCTATAAAGATGGATCACATTGAGATATTTATAAATAAATGGGTGAAGCTTGAGACCATATTCATATGTGAAATAAATCACACTGAAGTTATTTTACAACTTGTCCTTTAAACTTCAGAGGCAGACTGTTTCTGAATCCCAAATTCAGATTTTAGAATTGAGGAACGTATTTTCCAAGCATTTCCCACGAATCCTGTTTTCATCTGGCCTTTTTCTGAGCAGACTGTTGGACCTTTTCCATTTCAGATGATCAATTAAGAAAGAAGAGCTAACGGTTGTATCCTCAAACTTTCTGAAAAACAACTATTACATTAGCATCAAATGCAGTAGTCTAGAGAAAAAGCATTGCTGCATTAGTTGTCTTTAAAATAGCCTTAACATTTATTTTGTGAGATTTTCTACTTTTCTTAAACTTTATTGAATACATTTTTACATGCAAATATAGAAGATCCCAAGAATAAGTTTACTGATACAATTTCTGATAAATCACATCTCACAAAATCACATTTTGCTTCTAAATGTTAGTAATACGATAAGCTGACTTACTCAGCTATTCCTGGAAGGTAAAGCCTTCTGATTTGTGTCAGGAATAGACAAGGGCTTGGACAATGAATTACTCCTTCAGGTATTGCAGGAAGGCTGACTCATCACTATATGATGGCCTGCATATTGATTTATAATACACTGACATTTCACAGTTCTAAAGTCCTATAAAAGCAAACTCCACGGGGTCCTACATTTGAATGGTTAATGCCACAGTACATTACATGTCACCTGGAAACCCTATTTTAAAATTCTACCACATTTTCTTCTTCCCTGGCAGAAGAATCCTTTAGTAGTTCACGGCCATTTCAACCAGGTTTTCTTAAAAATAATAGTGCTATTCCCTTCTATAGTGTTTTCAAAGAATGTTGTCATTTTTTTTTTAATTTTCAAAGTATGCTTGTGAGATGAAAAGAGAATTATTTGCATTAAATATGAAGGAAATTGAGGCAAAAATTAAAAAGACTTCTCAGTGACACAGTCTGAGAAGTTACTTAACTTTAAAAAATTCTTTCTATATAAAATGGGATAATGTTGACATTTCCTTCAAGAAATGCCACTAGGGAGAAAAGGGTGAGCCAATATGATCTGAAAGTTGTGTTCGGTGACTGTCATCCATGGGAAATTATAAAGGCCAGCCTCCTCCTCAGTGAAGACTAAATGGCTCCATGGCTATAATTCATTTCTTCCTTTCTTATAGATTTGTTTCACTTGACCTTTTACTCAGGCAGAACATATATGTATAAAAACACAGGAAAACAAAAGACTTGATGATGAGTACTATTTCTGTAATATTGCCATGCAGTGTGCATAAAGATATCATGAAAACATCCTCATGATTGAATTTAAGTGTATAAGGCAGTGATCAAAATGTATGTGGAGTGCTTAAATTTTAAAATATTCATCACAGTAAAAAAAATATTTTTAATTAAACCCTTTCAAATATTGCCTCTCACAATGACAGAGTTTTTTCAAGGACTGAAGTACGACCTTGCACTTGCCAGGCAGGCACTTATGCCACTGAGCTACACCCCTCCTTTTCCTTTGGTTCTCACCACTGTCTAAAGGAGTGCTGAAAATCCCCTTTCATGAATGTCTGGTTGAGGTGTGGTCTAAATATATTGAAAACCACTGCCAGGTGCCACCCATCTGAAAGAAAGGTTTCTAAAACCAGAGGGTCCTAATTTAAACTATTCATGCGATCTGACACCATTCAACTTCTGACTCTTAAATTCAAAGTAACCATGAAAGCTAAATTTTCACCAATTCTGAGCACAGAGGCAACCATGAGAGCTCAATTAGAAACATCTAATGAATGAGAACTTCTAGAATATATTCAGTTTGACAATAACCCACAGCCTTCTGATCCACTTCTACAAGAGATTCAGAAGACATAGCAAGAAGGTTTTGATAAGCGTGTTGGAAGGAAAGAGGAGTTTTTTGGGGAAAAGAGGAGATTAATGGTAATGTGTCTTTTGCTGAAATAATAATATCCACTGTGTATTTCAATCACACTGCCTATAATACTGTATTATTTGCTATAAGCTACGTGTCCTATGCATACCTATCATTTTTTATCTCATATAACTGAAAATTTTGAAACTGCTAAACAGCTCGCCCCAATTCTCATTCCACTTTGTGTTTCCATGTATTTGATTGAGCTACTTTATATGGCAGTCGTCCTTAAATATCATTATTCTTTTAACCTATTTCTGTCATTTAGTCTGGTAACATTAAATGGGAAAATTCTAGAACAAGCAAATCATAAGTTTAAAGACCTCAGAGGAGGATGACTGAATTGTGTGCCATTCTGTTCACCCCACCAAGACCTGCACATTCCTTTCCCCCAGTATCTCAGTAATTTATACACTACTGGGCCATTGGCCACTTAGCCAGTTTCAGTCATCCAATCACTGCCATCCTGTCTCAGTGCTTGGTTCAAGTGGCCCCCTGTTGGGACAGCTGACCTATACTTGGTCACCATAGCCACATCGTCCACCTCCACCATGCTCCATCATAGCACTGTTGTATCTTCTTAACTCACCGTAAGCAGAAGAGCAAGCAAGAAATTATTTTGATGTCTTGTTTTCTCCAAAATGGCAGTTCCTACCATCCAACCTTCTCTGCCTCATTTCTGTTGAGCTCTTTTTCTGTCACTAGTTGTCAGTTTGTCCTCTTTATTTCGCTTTCTGCTCCATTCATTGTCGCCTCTCTGCCACTGTTTCTGGAATCTTGGTATTTTTCATTTTTAGAATATCCTGCAGTAATCTCTGTAGAGTTGAATTGGTGGTTGCAAATTCCCCTAGCTCCTCTTTATCCTGCAAGCACCTTGTTTTTCCATCAATTTCTAGGGACAGTTGTGCAGGATATAACAATCTTGGCTGAAGGTTATTATCTTTCAAAGCTTGAATTATTTCCCCCACGCTCTTTGTGATTTGATGGTTGTGCCGAGAAGTCTGCTGTAATTCTGATGGGTGTTCTCTTGTAAGTGATCTGTTTCTTGTCTCTGATAGCTTTTAATATTCTGTTCTTATATTGGATTTCTGGAATTTTAATTATTATATGCCTGGGTGTAGCTCTGTTTGGGTTGTAGGTGGCTGGGGTCCTGTATGCCTCATACATCTGAGTATCTTTAACTTTTGCTAAATTAGGGAAATTCTCCTGGATTATTTCTGTGAATAACTTTTTTAGTTCATTTGTTTTGAGTCCCTACTTCTTCTTTTCTGTTCTTAATTCTTAAGTTATAGGTCCTCTTATCATCTTTTAGCCTTTGTATTATTGCTGTTTGTTTTCTTGTTATTTTTAAGAAGTTTTTCATTTCATGCTCCCAACTTACAAATCTGTCCTCCAGTTCTGATAATCTATCCTTAGTTTCTTTAAAGCTGTTATGCCAGCTTTCAATAGAGTTTTTAGTTTCCTGGTAATCTCTTTGAACCTACTTCACGTATTCTATGTTTTCTCTATTTTTCTCCATCAAACAATTCTCCCCTTTTTTTCTGTTATTCCATTCCACCATCTGTTTTTTCTTGGGTGGTGCTTAGCATTTCTCTAACTATTATACTTATTTCTTGCTTTATATCATTAAATACTTCATTTTTGAACTCGTCTATGAGGCTCCAGAAATACCACTTTATGTATACAGGTGCCGTGTTTGATATTGCATGTTTTCTGTCTTCATTCTCTTTTGCATTTACCTTTCCTGCATCAGTGTTCTATAGGTAGTGCTGATTTAATATCCTCTTGTTTTGAAGTCCAATCAAGCTTTTGTTCTTTTGTCTCCATCGGTTTTAACGTGTTGTATCTTATTGTATTTTATTATAAGTGATAATATAAATAAAAACTTTTATATACAAGGAGATTATACAGAAACCATTGTTCATTTTATGTTAGTTGATTCTAAATACCCTGTAATGCTGTAATTCACTTGAACGGTTTTACATTGCCTTGATACGTTTGATGCTACAGTATATGAAGTTATAACCAAAGATTTTAAAGGAAGAGACACTATGGTAACTACTATTATGTCGAGATTATCTTGTGGTGAAACACTATTTTGCTTAAATGGCTATGTTCTGACCTGCGCTGTTTTGTTGTTATGCCCTCTTTTTTTATCTCAATCTCCTTTTTATTATCTGCTTTTTCATTTTTGTCCTTTTAATTAAGGGAAAAATAAATAAAAAATAGCAGGATATATTATAGTAACCCACTTTGATTTCCTATTAACTTGATTTGTAACTCTGTATTGCTCTCACCATCTTGTTTTGACTGATTTTCCTCTATTCTGTTATGCTTGATAGTACCAAGTTTGAAAGTATAGGCAACAACTATGAAGACAATAAGATTCCTTGTGATGCCCATTCTGGTTCACTGTTATCTTCTTTTGAAGTCCTCTAATGTCTCCAATGTTTTGGTTTTATTGGTCTTATTCTTTACTGTTTTGTTCAATTTTATTATAACTGATGATTTAGGCAATTATTCTCAAGATAGCAAGAGGCAGTATGGTAACCATTGTTGATTACCTTGTATTTTGTTTTTACATTATGTATTATGTCCATCCTTTTGATTTGACTGACTCTGTACTGGTATGTCACATTTGGTTTTACTTTCTTCAAAAGAAAAAAAAAAAGTAATAAGAACTTTGGGAGTAATAAAACCCAAAATGTGTTACAGTCATTGTACAAAAGAAAGGAAAAGAAAGTTCTCTAAAAGATATAACTTCATATATATTTAAGTGTATAAGACAGATAACTATATTACTGAGTTTTGTTGGATCATTGAACAAAACTGTTTGCAGTCTCACTGTTTGAAAGTCCTCTCTATATGCTTTAATTTTGTAAATTCAACAACTATTTCTAAGATGACAATATGTAATTAACTAGTGATTTCCTACTGTTTATTTTTTTCTCAAAGTCTGTATAACTTGTACACTTTTTCTTTTTTCTCCTTAAATAAAATTTAAAAAAAAAGAAATTATTTTGAGACACAGAGTTTGCATTCACACAAGTTTCATTGCAGTGTATAACTAGAATTGTTCTTCTTTAGAATTAGTCATTACTAATCTCTTACTCTGCCTAATGTACAAATGTATTAATTTTATCATATGTACTAATGCATTGGGAAAATGCTGTATTATCGGACTTGACACCATTTGTACTTTAAAGAATCTTCTGAGTGCCTTGCACACTAATCTCTGTAGCTAAAAATATGAAATTATGCAACATGTGTCCTTCTGTGTCTATTTGTTCTTCTTGAAATGTCATCATGTTGTTTTCATGTTGCATATGACAATTTCCTCCTGTTTTTAAGGCTGGATATTTCTTTGTATATATGGACAATATTTTCTTTATCTTTTAATCTTTAGCTAGGCATTTAATTTATTCCTGTAGTTTGCATCTTGTGAGTGATACTGTAATGAATATGAGGATGAAAATATTTCTTTGAAATACTGATTTCAATACTTTTGGAAAATACCAAGAAAAGACACCACTAGATCATATAGTAACTCTATCTCTTACTATCAGGGGAAGCTCATTACTTATTCCACAGTGATTGCACCATTTTACATTACCACCAATAGTATACAAGGATTCCAATTTCTTCTATTTATGAACATTTATTAATATTTTATCATAATAGCCCTCCTAACTGATATGAGAGTATATCTCATTATACTTTTGATTTGTACTTTGCTGAGGACTAAATGCTAAGAACCATTATTCATTTTTTGTCTCTGGATAAATATGAATTCAAATCATTTGCCCATTTATAAATCAGTTTATTTGCATTTTTGCTACAACTTTATGGTAGAGTTTTTAAAATGTATTTTCACATTGCTCCCTCATGAGGTAAGTGAATGAAAAACATACTTTTGTTTTAAGTGGGTTACATTTTCACTTTGATGATTGTTTACATTGCTGGGAAGAACCTATTCAGTTTGCTCTAGCCCACTTTTCTATTTCTAGTTTTCCTGCTTGTGGATTTATGACTAAGGAACGATGACCAAAACAGGAGACATGATGCTCCTCTCCTCTCCTATATTTACAATTTCAGGACTTACACTTATCTGCTTAATGTAATTTGATGTTTTATATACTACATGAGACAAGATTCCAATTTCATTGTTTTTCATATATCCATTCTCTAATAACATTTATTGGGAAATCTTACGTTTTCTTCAGCAAATATTCTTAGAATGTTTATCAAAGGTAAACTATGTTTGTTATTTGGGTCTCTCTTATTGTAAGTGGTTTATCCTGTGTCTGCCTTGTTGTCAGTACCATGTTATTATTATAGCTTTATCATTGGAATTGAAAGGAGGAAATGAGATTGCTTAACACTGTATTCTTTCTCAAGACTATTTTTGGAGTTTTTTTTTTCGATTTCTATGCAAATTTTTCATATTTTCATATTTCTGAGAAATACTATAATAGTATTTTTAAGGAGGATACCTTGAAGTTGTAAATGCTTTGTGCACATGATAAGTACAGAAAGATGGTGGTGTGGTGGTACCATGAAGGGAGGGAGTCCTCAGAGGGAGAGAAAATGATCAAATGGAAACACCGTGAGGTGAATCAGATGTGACACGCCAGAAGTTCCTGCTTCAACAAAAACAAGTGTTTATTCCTGCATATTTAAGAAAGTATGTATAGCATATGAATTTTTGTATTGATCTTTCTCATTTAAAGAAAATTCACTGGGCAATTTAAATGCAAATTCTTTGTAAACACAGAAAAAAATCAGAGACACACTATGAGACATTTTCTCCAGAAAAGTTTTATTTTTACAAGCTTGATAACAAAATATGATGATGTGAAAGGCAAATATCATAAAAACTAATGGTCAATAAATACAGGAAATGTCCAACTCCTTGGTCATTAGACACATGCAATTTAAAAGAACATTAAAATACCATCTTACTCCTGCAAGAATGATATCATCCAGAAATTAAATAAAAACGAATACTGGTGATTCTGTGAGATAAAAGAACACACACTGTTGGTGAGAGTGTAAGCTAGTAAAATTACTATGGAAAACAGTATGGAGATTTCGCAAAAACTAAAAGTAGAAATTCACTCAATGTAGCTGTTCTCCTTCTAGACATCTTTTCAAAAGAGATAGAGATCATATTACAATGGTACATGCATGCCCATGTTTACAGCAGCACAGCTTATAATAGCTAATCTTGTAGGTGACAATCATATCCATCCACAGATGAATGGATAAAAACAGTGTAGTACTACTCTGCCAGTAAAAAAGATATACTTGTGTTATTTTAGGTAAATGAATATACCTTGAGACTGCAATGCTAAGTAAAAGTAAATCAGACACACAAGCTTAAGTATTGCATGTTTTTTTCTTATATCAGAAAACCAACACATCAGTAAAGAGTAGAATGAGACAAATAATAGAAGTAAGGAAATAGACTATTTGCATTAAGGAGGGAACAAGAGATAGAGGAGTGGGGAAAAGGAAGGGGGTAGGGGGAAATTTAAAATGTACTGCCTATGTGTTCCAGCAGAAGGAATGCAAATATTATATACTGCCAATATGCACTAGTAAAAATTTTAAAATATGGAAAAACAACCAAAATCTGCACAAGCTTATATTTGGCAAATAAAATGCATCCAAGCAACAACACAATACAATATCCCTCTGATGATTTCAAATAGTTTTCTATATAATTTCAAAATAACAGTGGACACACCTATACAGACACAGTTGTACAGTTAACACAAGTATTAGTACAAACAAGATTTATTTGTAAATGTAATTTATAAAACGTCTACTTTTAGATTTTTGTTACTGAACCCTCAGTTTTCTTCTTCAGGTGAATAAAACAAAGCGTTCTGACACAATATAAAATTTATCACTTGCAGGTGTGTAATAGTGGAGGTACTTTGCTTATTGACTTTATATTGTGTTTCCATAATTGATAACACCAAATTACTGATGTCTTTACCAATGGACTGTTGATAATAAATTATAGATTATCCCATAATACATATATGTAAATTATGTATTTCTTTCTGTTAACCCATATGATTTTTAAATTGAAAAGTTGTGGTCCTAAAAAATATGAAATTTGGACCTCTGACATTGTGCAGGTATCAGTGCAAGCAACATTCTCTCTCGAGTATGTCAGGCCAATCGAATGTACCTTTCTTTTCCTTATCGTGTACTAATTACTGCTTGATAATCATCAATAAAGACCTTGTGCTTCAAGGACAGCTCCTTGCTTTTCTGCTGATTAAGCATGTAAAAAATGTGCACTGTGAATGAGGTAAGAAATATTGTACATAACTGGAATGCATCAATAAACCAAAGAAATATGAATCCCTGTATTCACGGAAAATGCATTATAGCACATTTTCAACCAAGCAATTTGAATTCTCACTTATTTGCTATCAAAAGAACTTAACTTTATCCTAAGTCTTTGTAGAGTTAAGGAGGACAGGGAATATAGCTTAGCAAAGACTAAAATAAATAAGTGTGTCAGCGTAATAAGAGAAGCCAATAATTTTAAGAATTTTTCTAAATACGATCTCTTTTAATTCTCACAGCAATTGTATTTCTCAGTAAGGGGACTGGGACTCAAGGTGATTACACAGCTTGTGTTAGATGTAACTGATTTAGAGCTCCTGTTTTTCTGTTTAAATCTAGTTCCTCACATGTAAATGCATGCTGTGATTGTTTTAGCACAATTATTTCCTTAGAACACAAACGAGCATCTAAATGATACTGATCTGCTTTTTTACATTGTTTTAAAATACACTTTTTTATAACCTTTTCTATGGGACAAATAAAAAATATATAAACATTCCAGCTGGAATTTTAGCTCAGTGGCACAAACGCCTGCTTGACAAGTGTGAGGTCATGAGTTTGAGCCCTAGGACCAAGAATAAAAAAAATGCATTGCAGTGCTTCCTTCCCCCAAATAAAATTTTTATTAATAATGTCTGAATTATCCTTCTTATTTCCTTTTCCTCAAATCACTACTTATCAGCTCATATTTTTCTCTCACTGACATTTCTCTGGAGGTCTCTTTTTACCAAGACCCTGACTTCTTTTTCAGGAGGGCCACAAACATCAAGTTCGATATCTTCAGATAAAATTACAAAAAGTCCAAGTTCTGTTTTTTTCATCTGCATGTCTGTATCTCCAACTCATCACACATGCACAATTAAAGTTGAGTCCTTATTCATTTTTGCTACTGACTTATCAATGCTTCCGTGGAACATCTAGAGCCACTTGGAGTCAGTGAAGGCTCTAGCATGACCTGGGACGCAGAATGGAAGCTCAAAGCTGGAAGAATGTAGGTGAACCTCATCTCAGTAAAACACCTGGAGAGAACTTCCTCTTAAGGAACTTACTTTTGGGAAGTATTCAAATTTAGGTATTAACAGAGAGTTGGGAGAAAAAATGGAAATGTAGAAATAAATCTAAACAAGGTTTGGAGAACAGGACAGAGGACAAGGAAAGCTTCACAACACCAATTGCCAGGAGGTGAGTGATGTATCCAGAAAACAACTAGAGGACATCAAAAGACTGTGAGAAAGTGACCTGGAATCCACACGGCACACCCACCCTGGAGAAGTGCTGTCTAACTCTTTCCCTGTAATCACTGTATAGAGCAACTTTGATGGCATAGCATACCCAGTAGGGAGCCACGCTGGCTGATACTTGTCTGATTGACTACTTTGGGAATGAAAAGTCCTTACATTTTCTTGGCTCTGGGTGCCAGAAACTAAAATAGTACACTGAATTCTTAGATGTTGGGCTGGAGAGTTCTATCAGCTCTGGAGGAGAGTTTTTAGGACTCTGTTAAGAGCCCTGTGTCATGTGAGTGAAGCAAGGTTTATTTCCACTTTGTCAAATTGCAAAAGTATCTACAGCAACTCTGGGGAGAATGAGCTTTTGTGTGCAGTTGCATGCAGTAGCTAAGTTCCAGGCACTAGTGCAGAAGGGAATGGTGCATGAGAAGCTTCCTGAGGTATCTCATCCCTGGCAATACGGGAAGTCACAACCCTCATAGCACTCGGCCCTAAGGAATCCTAGATAACAGCTACTGGTGTCACATCTGCTTCGGGAGAACACAGAGAAGCACCAGACTAAAACACAGAGGGTGAATTTTAATTTCTGTGCTAGCTGATTCTAATTGGCATGATAATCGGCCCTTACCAATGATTCTGGAAACTATTCTCTGGTTCTCAG
This sequence comes from Cavia porcellus, assembly GCF_034190915.1. Lineage (NCBI taxonomy): Eukaryota > Metazoa > Chordata > Mammalia > Rodentia > Caviidae > Cavia > Cavia porcellus. The sequence goes on along the minus strand of NW_026947494.1, from coordinate 16,113,284 downwards.
GTTAGAAATAAAAGGGAGAGGGTAAGGAAGGCATGAACAGGATACAAACTGTGCCCTTTCCACACGGTGTGTAGTCAAATAGGTCATGGAAATAGGATCTGTTCTCCCAAGGTGGAAAATTTTTCTTTTTTCCATAGAATTATCTTTGGCAGAAAGAAAATTATTACCTTCTTTATTAAGACATAAAGGAATGGTTATCTTTTTAAAAGATTTAATCAACTTGTTTAAAGAGACATATCTATATCTCAATTTTGTTTTTCTCTATATCACTTTGCTTTGATCTTTTTATTTCCCCTATACCTCACATATACTTTTCTTTTGATAGTTAATTCAAAACAATTTTGATATTTAGTTAAAATCAGTTTATAATATGAGTGTCTGTAACAGGACCTCAGAGAGTTCTCAAGTAAATAAGCTATTGTGTGTGACAGCCTTAAAAAAAAAATAAGAGAAACTCATCACAAATCATCAGAAGAAAAGAAATAATAAATATTAGAGCAGAAAAAAGTGAAATGGAGAGTTTTTAAATAGTATCAATAAAACAGACAGTGATTTGTAAGGAAACACAATGAGAAACTCAAGCAAATGCACCAAAAGCAAAATTTAAAAATAAGCCAAAGTAAAATAATTAATCTGAGATCATTAGGGAATATTTTCAAAAATCATACATCACTACATTGGAAGATCTAGAAAAAAAAATGGAAAAGTTTCTAAATATACTCCCAACATTGAACAAAGAAGATTTTAAAATTAGTTCACTGACAATGAAATTGAAATGGAAATACAAATTAATAAATGTCAAGACAAATCTAATAACAGACAAATTCCCTGCTGAATTTTACCAAATGTGAAAAGGAAAGCAAATATGAATAATCTTTAGACTGTCCTCAAACACAATCTACAAATCCAATATTACCTTGCTACTAAAATTTAGTAAGGACCCAATAATACTGTAGTCTAATATAATTGATAAGCATGAATATAAAAATCTTCAAAAAATCATACAATGAATTAAAAATAACACTTTAAAAAGATTATGTACATTGAATAAGGTGATTTTATTCCAGGGATGAAGTTTGGTCCAATATTCATGAATTACTAAGTATACTATATCTCACAAATAGAATCAGTAATCAAAATCGCCAAATTATCTCACTAGATACGGAAAAATCCTTAGGTAAAATTCTTGGTTCTTTCTAATAAAAATTCTAAAGAAACTAGGTATAGAAAGATCACACTCAATCATAATAAAGGTGTCATACAACAAAACCTTTGCCAGTATCTTACTGGCAAAATCTTATTTCCCGTTTTCATGGGAAATAAACCTAATTTCGTCAAAAATCATAAAGTAGACAAGTGCGCCCATATTTAACATTTTTATTTCTCCACAGGCCTCATTGTGGGAGGGAAGAAGGTAAACACTGTGATTACTAAGCTTTCTGCTAGCACAGAAGTTACGGTAATGACTATGGACCCTGAATTCAGTTTGGGTATAGTGTTTTAGAACTCTATAGTTTATATCATGAAAGTATTGTTCACAGCCAAACATTTTTGAATCTCCTTTTTTCTACTTTTAGTTTGGAATTTTAAGCTAATTTGACTTTCGTAGACATTTTGCATCAGCTTACTAACAAGAGAAATGCAGAAATTCAGCCTTGCTATTCAGCATGAACATTTCAATCATTCTGTTTTCTGTATGATCTCAGTATTCTCCTTCCATAGCTGGAAACCTGCTGAGATGTGGATTTAAGTGCATGGGTACAATATTAACGTTGTGCAGCAGGAAGAGAAAACTGTAGCTTTTCATGTTTTAAAGTCTTTTCTTCTAGGATGCTGATTGCGAGCTAACGGTAATAATTTCCATCTGGTGTGTTTGCACCTGCTGTACACCCTCATTCTCATCTTCCCTTTGTGTAGGAAAGTTGGTGCATTTTCTTCAAGAGCGGTTAAGTTCTGTTCTTTTTAATAATACAAATAGTAAAAATCATTGTGAGCTCACAGTTTCATTAAAACAAAGTTTAATTAAAAAGCAAATAAAGTCATGAATGTATAATTTTCTTGCTGGAAAACAAATCTTAAGAGCTCATGTGAGTTGATTTCATTTTATTTAATCATTTCTAAAGCATTAATTACTTGAAAACTCTTGAGAAAGGGTTTAAAAAAACTTAGAAATTAAACTAAGGTTATACCTATTTTCTTTTTACAAATAAATGTTCCTGGAAATACTGTAGAAATGACAAAGACAGAGAGAGATAGAGAGAGAGAGAGAGAGAGAGAGAGAGAGAGAGAGAGAGAGAGACAGAGAAATTCAGAGAGAGAGACAGAGACTCAGAGAGAGAGAGAGAGAAAGAGAGAGAGAGAGAGAGAAAGAGAGAGAGAGAGAATCTGTACAAAATGCTATAGGTAGTAGATATGTACTTCATGTATATACAATATGATTTGCACAGATAAAAAACTGAAAGTTCAAAACTAACCTTGCCTTTCTGACTAAATTATATGGTGGAAGTTTTAGAAGAGTATCTCAAAATTTTAATTTGTGAATACCCAAATGTTGTTAACTTAAAAAAATGTTTCCAGAAACTTCTAAACTTAATCAACCCTGATATGTTTAATCTACAGTGACACAGTAATTATTCAAATATTTGTCATATTGTATATGATAATGCAAATTTGTGTACAGATAAGAACACAGTCAGGATAGTTACTCAATTGCAACCATTTGACTTTTGAATGGTGAAGTCCAAAGTAAATAAGTGTTGATGTGTTTTGAAAAATAATGTGATAGATCTAATGTACATCATACATTAAATGATCCATTGGCTTATAATATATATGATCTGGTAGATCTTTCACAACCATTCAGAATGCAGTCATACCATTCAGAATATCATTACTAATGCAAAATATTTGGAATAAACATAGGATCAGCAAAAGGACTAGCGTATTACATTGCTCATTAATTTCTTTGAAGAAGTTTGTTGGATATGACATACTCCTTTTGTATGCAAAATAGTTTAGAAATACAGATTCCTTTTATCTTACTTAGTTTTGCTGAGACAGTCCATAAAATATTGCAAAATGTAAAAAGGCTTCATCAGCATTAAGTTATATGACTCCTTAAAAAATGTCCTTAAATACTGCAGTGCTATTTTCTAGATAATTATAAAGTGGAAATAATGATAGTTCTCACAGAGTACCTGATCTTGTCTTGTATTAAAAGACTCAGCCTTATTAATCACTCAGTAGAGTCTGGTAAAATATCGTAGAAAAAGCTTTATAAGTAGAGTTTTCCTTATTGTTGCTCTGGAGGCTGATAATAATACTATCCTGCTGTTACTGATTTCAACTCTATGGAAATGATTCAGGTTTTGTTCTTCTTCAATGTCTGTCATAATTAGTGCACATTCACATCCTAACACTGAGCACCTCTGGCTATCGTTTTGTTTTCTTTGGGTTTTTTTTTTTTTCCTTGTGTTTTTCTCCTTGTAACGAGTTTCTGAAAAGGCAATCCTATTTATCTGTGAAGTGTATGGAGTTCCTGACACCTTTCAGACAGGTCAGAGTGAACTGAATGCTCTTACCATAATAGTTTGAAATAGCACTCACTTTAGGCTTAGTGTGTTGAGAACAGAATAAGCATCACTGTGGTATCTGTGAATATGGCATACAGCAGAGATTTATTTTTATTTTAAATAATATCAAAATATATTGCATAATACATTTTAATACAGTACTACAATTAAATATTCTTATTGTGCTGTCATGTTGAAAGAAATGTAATGAAAAACCAGATGCTTCTTGTATGTTTAATTTGATGAATAGTTGTATTTTCTCATATTATATGAGCTTTCTGCCCTGCATTATATCTTACATCTGACTCTATGTATGACATAGAAATACTTTTAAAATTAATGCAGAATAATAGAGGGAATGTGTATTTAAATCTAATGTTTGGGTTTTCTGCACATTATCCTAAATTTATAGGTGGCTTTACTTACATTTTTTGCCCAAGAAAAGTCAATATGTATTATTCTACTCTATACATTTTTGGGAACAGTTTGTCCAAATTTCTGTCTCTTTATTTATTCACTGGTTGCAGATAGATAGATTCATAGACAATCAGCCATAGATAAATGTATGGACAGAAATTCAAACAATTTCATATCTCTGAAAGAGCACAAACTCAATAATACACAGGATGTAGAGGTGGATACCAGTACTGCAACTAGATTTTCAAAATAATATCAGTAAATTGATAGTGAATACATGCATTCAGTTGATTAGCAGCATAATAATGTATAAGAAAATATTACAGATGTGGAGATATTTAACAAAGGTGCATACTAGAGAAAAGAAAGGGGATTGGGAGAGGGGAAAGAAGAGCCTGGTGGGGTAAAAAGGGGTGGAAATTGTCAAAGTAAATTATACACATTCATGAATATGGAAATTTTAACCCACATAATCAATATGAACTAGTAAAATAGTTCAATATTTACAGGCAATAGATATCTGCATGTTGCATAACACAGTGCAGTAACATGTAATTCATCTCACATTTTATTTACAAAAGAAAGAAACGCAAGCAAACGAGAAGGGATTTCATCAAAATTTCCCCTAGTAATTAGACTGACCCAATGACTTGAGCCACTTTCTCAGATTTTCATGAACTTTAACTGTACCTCTATGGGGATAAAGGTGGGGGATCATATGTAGTGATCCAGTTAGTTCTCAACATTAACTTCAGGCATTGTGAATGCATTAAATGGACTATCACGGCTTTGGGAAAGAGTCTTCTAGAATAGCTCAAAGCCCTCATCAGCACTTGTATGCGTTAATTCGGGCATGCAATAAAAATGAGCTACATTTTGTGTGTGAAAGAGAATAGTTATGAAATCAACCCAAATAATTATAAAACAGTGCAACCAATTCAAGGACAGTAGTGAAACAGATGGTGGATTCTTACGACTGGTAAATGTGCTGTCCCAGTTAGTAAAAGATGGACACTGTATAAATAGGAGTAGAAGAGACATCCTTGGGTTGGAAAACACAGGTTTAAACATTGAAAGGCAGAGGAAAGCTTTGTATTTTTAGCATCATATTGTTAAACTAAAACTTAAAAGCATTGTACAGCTTAAATATGTAGCAGGTAATTGTAGAGCGATGCAAATTCCTTGAATCACAGCTTCATTTTTGTATTTTAAAATTGACATGGAAATACTTTAGGTTTTCAAGAATAGTGAAAATGACATTATTTTAAGAGCCACACTTATTAAATATTTTACAGCAACTACATTAAAAGTTAGTTTGTAGCATTTAAAAATCCTTTGCCACCCATCATTGATTATTGTTGTATTTTATAATAAATACTTATACATCTACTTCAGTTGCTACAAATGTGATTAGAACCTTTTATAGTACAGGATGCGAAACGTTCAATTCATGTTTTAAAAATTACCTGAACAAAGTTGAACAATACACTTTATTCTTCCCCCTCATAACAATTTTCTAAAATGTTATTGTTATAAAGGGCACCATGTGAGAAAGCCTTCCGTGACTCTATTTTTAATATGGTGTACTTTTCAGCTCGTTGATATATCATTCTTTAACAATAATTTTTTTCTAAGTCTTCCTAATAATTTGATCCTTTCTGGGAATTATTTGCATAAGATAATGAAGTAGGATTAGACAGGAATTAGGAGCAAAGTTATTAACATACCCTCTGTCTTAGCTACTTTTCTCTTCTTACTCACAGTTTGTAAGAGTCTAGGTTCATAATCAGCTGGCTCCAAGATAAGGTGACATAGGAGACCAACATTAAAGAGAAGTTGTTCCTAGTGGGAAGAATTTAGCAAAATAGAAGGAACGACCACAGCTCTTTCTATGCTTTATATCTTATCCAGGCTGCTTATGACAAGTAGCACTCGCACACTTAATCCTAGTGCCTTTTTTTTCTTAGTACTGTCAAATGAATCAGTTCCTGCATTGCACACTGTAGACTGCCACCTCTGAAAAAAGACCCACCTATGACTACATAAGGCTTTGGGGAGACATCTAGACACTAGCCATAACAACTTCACATACATTCACTGGTCCTGTGGTCTTACACTAGACGTAATAGGACATGTATTTATTTTTCCTCAGTCATAAAGCAAATGCAAATACAAAAGAAGAGAAATGATTTCTCAAATTGCTGTTTAGAAAAATGAATGTAACATTGCCTTCAATATTGTTACCTACAAATCCAAAAAGACTTTAATGAATTTTGTGAAATATCTTAAAATTGTTGTACATGTATTTTTGAGCATCATCACAATTTACTACAAATAACCTAGAAGTACTTTAAAATCTTTAATAGCTTCACATATTTTAATTCTGATCACGGCATTTCTAAAATCTCATTTCAATTTGCAATCCCTTCTTCTAAATCAACATGTTTTGATCCTGTGGTAAATGTTGTTTATAACTTGAAGGTGATAATAAAACTAAATCCTACTTATTGCTTAATAGATCTTCAATTTAGAATCTGTGCACTCAATTTATCTCTACTTGGTTTAAACAAATGCTATACTATAAAGGTCACATTTGACTGACAAATGTAAACAAGTAATCCTAATAAAGTCTCACTAAGTAGAAGCATATTTTCAACATTTAGAGTTTGAATGCATTTGTTTTTCAGAAATAATTGAATGGAAATCAGTTATATTTTATTTTTCTTGGTACACTGTGTGTATCAACGCAAAATTATTTGTTTGGATTTAGATCAGATCAGATTACTGTTTTTTGATGTAACATATCCTCATATTTATGTGCTTTTAACATGTGAGCCTGTTTAGAAATATTAAAAGTGATGACCCTAGACTGAGATCTAAGTACAAAGAAGTTATGATTAAAGTTATAGATATAAATTAAATTCAAAATATATTTTATTAAATGATGAAGTTGAAGAGCAACCAAACATTCCTCAAAGCTATCATATTTGGTAGCCATCTATCTATCTATCTATCTATCTATCTATCTATTATTCAAGGGAAATAAATAATTCTAAAATATGTGCTTAATTTTTAATTGTCAATGGGATTAAATAGTGGTAAGAGATACCTTTTTTCTTTATTTTTGTAAACACACCTATGGTTACAACTTTGCTCTAAAAGCGTTATTTCCCTGCCAAATAGGTTTAGTCAAATCTGCAGCCTAAAAACCTTGTGTCCTGGAGCTAACTTCTTATTCTAGCTATAGTCTTCATTACACTGCAGACATCATTTTATTTTTTTTATTTCATCTACCACATCATGATGACTCTATACTCTTTTTCCTGCTATATTGCTAAATTTCAAGCAATCATAAATTTCATGGAATATTGAAAGTACTTTGAAAAGATAAAACTGAAAGTCATTAATTTTGCAGTTTTTAGCAAAATTTAAAATACTTACTCATGCTTTAAAATTTGCTACCATAATTACAGTTATAATGAACTGTGTAACCATGATATGAGATATATGATACAGCAAGCCCCATAGGATAACCAGATCCAAGTGCATATTTATAAATTTCTGCAGGAATTGAATGTTAAACCTCAAAATACTGGATATCATCATTGCAGTCTCAAATTCATTGTTAAGTCACAGAAATAAACCTGTAGCCATCTTTGAGGTAGACATCACCTCCTCCCATACAGAAAATATAATAGCACTCATTTCAGTCAGGATAAGAGGAGGGTGAGAAGAGCTAAAAGGGATTTTGCCAGTTTTACATGCTTGTGCAGGCTGTTGCTAATCTTTTCCTGGAGAGTCTGTCGGGGAATAAACATGGTGAGCTATGATTGAATAGGATGAGATTACTTTATTCAGTAGCTTCTCTGTTTTATTCCCTGGATGCAAACTGGAATCACTTGAAATGTATACAAACACAGATAAATTTCTGTCTCTGTCTCTGTCTCCCCACTCTGTGTGTATATATAAGAAGTTTTAGGGTTTTTTTTTTTTTGACTCCTTGTTTAACACCAGTACTCTGTCTTATGAACATAGTAAGATGAACTAGTTCATCTCACTTCATAATAAGATGCCTAGTTGAATTACAAGCCCAGTGTGATGATACAAGAACATAACGCTTTAGAAGACAATTAAGTCTTAGTGAGGTCATGAGACTGCAGCTGTACAATGGTTTTGTTTTTTATAAGAAGAAGAAATGTCAGGGATATAGCTCAGCAGCATAAATGCCTGCCTGCCAGGCACAAAGTCCTGAGTTCAATTCCCAGTACAAAAAGAAAAAAGACAGAGAGAGAAACTGAAAAAAAGATCAGTGCTCTCCTTCTCCGTCCCTCTCATGGCTACCTGTCTTCTTCTCTCTTCATGCTGTGACGAAAAACAGAAATGTGCTCACCAAGAAGTGAACCTTCATCTGAAACTCAATTAGCAAAAACTTTGCTTTTGGGAGTTTCAGCATCCCAAAAGGACAAAGTAAATTTATTTTATTGAAGTAGCTTGGTCTAGTAATTTATTATAGACATACAAGTGAACTAAACCATTCTGCACGTCTTTCAGTCCTTAGACTCTACCGCCTCAGGTTCCTCCCTCTCAGTGAGGGTAAGAGCCAAGCAGTGCTTTTCTGGGGCAGATTCGTCTATCCACAATTGTGGTGGAATTTTCACCTTCTTAGGTTCCTGAAAATTGAAAGAAACAGTTTCTGTTTCATCTTCTTATTCCCTCTTGCTCACCTCCTGCCTGTTCTTCCAGAATAGGCTCTGATAAGCCACTTCATTAAAAACTAGAGTATGTCTAGCAGTGTAGTTCAGATTTAAGGCATGTGCTTAGCACACAGAATAACTTGGGGTTTGATATCTTGTATCAGAAAGGAAAGAGAGAGAGAGAGAGAGAGAGAGAGAGAGAGAGAGAGAGACAGAGACAGAGACAGAGAGAGAGACAGAGAAAGACAGAGAGACAGAGACAGAGATAGAGACAGAGAAACAGAGAGAGAGAGATAGAGACAGAGAAACAGAGAGAGAGAGAGAGAGAGAGAGAGAGAGAGAGAGAGAGAGAGAGACAGAGAGAGAGTGAGAGAGACTCAAATTTTCAAGCTTTACTAAGGGATTTATGGGCCAATGAATAATTCATGAATATTATAGCATCCAGATCCAGAAGAGTTGGAGGGTTCTGTATTCCCATGAACTGAGAAGCAGTGTTATCTAAGATAAACATGGAAATTAAACAACATTCTGGCCACATAAATGCATTTGACTTACTTAAGTGTGGTTCTTATCTAAGGAGTCCCCTTGATGTACTAGGATTTGGCTTCTTGGCTGTTTTTGAAGCTAGGTCAGTTGTGAAAATGCCCCCAATTCTAGATTTTAGTTTAATTATGTAAGAGATTCAGATACAAAGACAAACTCCAGCCAAGTTATATTCAACAACATCATCTAACTTATAATATATTCATTTCTGCGCTTATTCATTTTTTATCAACATTCTATCTAGCAGAAAAACTCCTTAGGAGAAAAATATGATCGGTTTATGTTCTCTGTTGTATCCAAGTACCAAAGGCATCTTTGTGCTTAAGGTTGCATTACATCAATGTGGCTTCCTTGATATTTAGTGCTCATCATAAATCCCCTGAGGCTGGCATCCACACTGTGGTCTGTGTGATCCATCTCCCTTTACTACCCTTAACTAGTCTCTGATTTGCTGTCAATGCTTGAGCTGCTCTGTACTCCTAAAAGTTCTGCTAAGATGCCATCTTCTTGCTATCATGGCTGTCTGTAGCAGTTTAGCTCTGGGTGACTGTATTTCCTTTACTTACCTGAAATTTATGACTATCAGCAATGGTCCTCTAATACCAATCTGCAAAAATAAGAAGCACAAATGAGACAGCACAAATTCAAGTCATCAGGACTCTAAAGAAAAATACTGTAGAGCTTAAGGAAAGAATATTGAGAAAAACAGTGAACAGTGTTCACCACAAAGCACGTATAATAGTAAGATTGCAGAGAGTATTTTGTGATAGTCTTTTTACTCAGAGTTCGTGTAAACTCATTCCCTGCTGACCGCTTCCTCTTGGGCATGGCATTTCCCCAAAGATTCTTAACTGCCCTCCAGTCCTGCTGTGGCTTAGCTTCTTCTCCTCTTGCATTGTTTCCCTTGGAAATGAGTGTCCTGATCACTGACATTTTTACTAGGAGTTCTCATTTCTGTTACTATTTAGGCATAAAAACCTTTACAAAATCTTTTCTTTGACCTTATTATTTCCCAGGGAACCAAGGAGGCTGTCACTGATACTAACGTCTTTGTAACCTCTTTTGTTGAACCACTTTGACAAAGAGCTAAGAAAGCCTTTTTCATTATGTTGTTGTCAGGTCTTTTGTATCATAGTTCTATTCTGGAATCATCATGTTGGCATCAGAAAGTCACTGCTCTGCCAGGAACACTAGTGTGAAGTGATTTGTTGACAATGTTGATTAGAAGGGAGAGATGTAAATAAATGTTGTATATTTATATATTTATTTGAATGAAATTGTAACGCTACATCACAGCTCCTTATACACAGAGAAAAAAAAGAAACAATTAAAAATAATATATTTGCTAAGGAATACAGCTTCAGTTTGAAGAAGAAACTTATAATTCCTCTATAAAGAGGGATTCAGTTGCATTCTATTAACGAAATACGTACATCAGCACTTTGTTTCCAACATGATCTAATATGGAAAATTATGCAATGTTTATAATGCAATACAGTATTTAAAATATATGTTATGAAATAAAACATCATTAAAATATCATTAACATATGGTAAGCATGTGTTTTTTCCTATCCTATTGTATTTTAAAAATTCTTACATTACAGGAAGGGTCATGTGTTCCACATTTACATTGTGTCTTTATCAAAAGCTGACAACACAATACGCTTCCATGAAAAATTTAATTGAAAAATTCAATGCGCCTATTCTAACCAACTGAGCCTACTTTCTTGAAATAAAATTTCAAATTGTGCTAAACATAATATCTTCAGTTGCAGAGTCTCGGGTTCCAAAACTCAGTGTGAAATTCCTCCAAAGAATCAAAATCTCTGCCAACCACAGAGTGCATTCATTTGTATGTGTTTCTTGAAAGGAAGGGAATATGAATAATCTGAATTATGAAGAATGATTTTGCTTTTTTTCCATACTCACTATGAGTAATTTAATTTAAACATGCTTATTTATCAATTTGCCATAATTATATTTGCCAGAAAATTCATATTATTCTTCATATTTTTGATTATTCACAAAACATTACTTGGCAGTATACTACTATGTCCATGAATCATATGATTAGGTAAAATTATAGTAAATATTTGGAAGTAAGTCAGATTCACATATATAATCATATTTTTCATATAAATTTTTAGCAACATGCTTCGTTACCCAAGATGATTTCTATGGTAGTATTATAAATTTGAAAATTCTGGATAACAGAACAAGAACTCAGCATTAATTGCAAAGTACCTATTCTACCTTAAATAATCATGTCATATTATATACTGTAAGTATGAAATACTTACAAATGATGGAAAATGTTCTGCCTTACAATATACAGATCATTTTCAATAGCTGCATATTTTTAAAATCAAGGGGCAACTATAAAATTCAAGGCCTCATACTAGTTTATTCTTTGCATAAGCCTGGGGTGTATTTTATCGGACTTGCTATGTATAAATATAAAACACTAAAAAAAAAAATAGTTTAAACATACAAGACACTTTTTACGTTACAGGAATTTTCATAAGATACTGAAAATCTCCAAATCTTCGTTTGTTAAACTATTTGAACTCTAACCCTAATCTTTAATACTATTGAAGGAGAGTATTTATATATTTGCCTTCTAGTATAGGTTTTCTCCAAGATGTTACTCAGGCATCCAGGCTTCTTTCAGTGTGGTGGGTAATTTCTCCATCTGAGGCATTTTGCTTTCCTCTTTCTGAATGGACACAGAGTACAAACGGTTCTGTGTGTCTAGTTTACAAGCCTTTTACTTCTCTTCTGTCCACATTACTTGTCCCTATGACTGACACTGCCACCTTTTAAGAGTACAGAGCCTTGCAAAGCCTTCCTACGTTCTTGGGGAAAGGAAACCAGGTTGGTGAATATCTAGTTAGCTTGATCAAAATAAAAGAAATCCAAAGAGGTTGGATAAGTCCCCTCACAGAGCCACATTCGTATACAGTGTGTGCGTGTTAATTAGCAAGGAACTTATCCATAACCTTGAACTCATGGAAAGGAAAATTAGGAGAAAAGAAAATCTTATCTACAAAGGTAAGAATTCACCTCCACTGTATTGGTCCCACTTCATTCCACATAGCAGAGGTCAAAATAAAGGGCAGATGTCATTGTTACCTAAACTGTTTTATAGAAATCACTTTGTTAAACATTAATCACATTCTTTGAATCTGAGCAGTTGAAAGCACTGACAAAAAGAAAAGATTAAACAAATGACTGACCTAGACCAATTTTAATTGCTAATAAGGATAGAAATACTTTTTTCTTTCTTAGTTATGAGACATCAAAGTATTAGAAAGAAATAAGACCAATCTGCATGCAAGTTAGCCTCTTATTCCAAGGAGGAATAATTGTCTTAAAATATATTTCTGCTTTGTTGAGAATAGATTCCATTAGTGAAAAGATAAAATGAATATTTAGTCCCAGATACACGATTCATTTTCAATGCTCTTATCACTGATCTTTTAGTCTTATCCTACTACTTTTAGTGTTGACATTAGGAACTCTTGTTTTATTTACAGAGCCTATATCAACTCAGCCTTTTAAAGAATATATTTAAGGCTGCTCTTGCCAGTTTGCCCTCTCACATACCTGTTCTTGCCCTCCGCATGATTCTGATAATGAAATATGCCTTTCAGCATGGCGACCATGTCTTTCCAGAACATTCTCTTTAATAGGAACACTCTTTATTCAGAAGATAATAGTTCCAACCTGCGCTCTAAACATTTCTTTCCATGGTGGTCTTAGATACAATGTCATTTTCTATTTTTATATGAATTCAAACACTGTGTTTTCTTACACTTTGGTGCTATTACTCATTATATATTAGACATGTGACAGTCGTTTACTAGGAGCTAGGGCACAGATGAGGCAGCACTACAAAAGTTTCTACAGATGGAGAAAAGATTAAAGAAGTTATCATGTATAGAATGCTAAGTAAAAAAACTTTTAATCAACATTGATGTTTTCTTTAATTCATGCATTTTATAATCTTCGGAGAATACTACTTATTCTCTTTACAGATGAAGAAATTGAGCATCAGAAAGTTTGAATAAGTGCCCCGTGGTGCCATATCTAGGTACTTCGAATCCTGGCAGCCTAAGTCCTTAACTATGCAGACCAGCATACTGTGATGCTAAAAAGTGAGTGATGGTTAGGGTCAAAGTAGCCAAAGTGAAGAACTTAGTGAGAACTAGTAACAAAAAAATCAGGAAGAAACAGAGTCTAAGGCAGGAAATGTGGCCCTGGGGATCTGCAGAAGCAAACTTGTTTCATAAGAAAAATGGAAACTAAAGTTAAGCATTAACTCTCAGGATTGGGAAATGGGACCACCAAGAGATCTGAGATAAAATTTTAGGAAAGAATTGGAAAAATTCAGTGCTCTGACTTAATGGAAACTATGAGAGATTCTGATTCCCCAACGTCATATATTAAAATTCTAATCCTTAGTGGGGCTGAGGATATAGCTCAGTAGCACAAGAACCTTCATGGCAAGTACACGGTCCTCAGTTTGAATTCTGGAACAACAACAAAATACTTAAAATCCTAGCCCCAGTACCTCAAAATATGACTGTATCTGAAGATGAGCCTTTAACAAGAAAATTGAGTCAAATAAATGTATATAGATGAACCCTAGTCCAATGATAACATATGAAGAGAAAATAAAGCATAGATGTATATGTATTGAGTTAGGCACCATCAAAAAAGACTAAGTGGCATTTTCATGAGAAGAGATGTCCTGTGTACAAGCAGGGAAGAAAACAAGGTAAGGTTCCAGTTTGAGCTCAGCCATCCACAAGGCAGAGGGAAAACCGTCAGGAAAAATCAAAGCTGTGAACAGCTGGACCTTAAGATGACCTTTCCTTAGGATTAAAAGTTACCACATTTCTGGTGTTTAAGTCATCCAGACTCTGTTATTTCATCACAGACTTGGTAAATGAACGCAGTGCTTGAAGAAAATGCATCAATCAAAAATGACTATTAAAGTCTGATGCGAAACTACTTTTAAGACAAAGACAAGGTAGTCATTTAAGAACTTCATTTCTATTAATAAAATTATGAACTTAAAACAGTCTGTAATGTGCTCCATAAAACAGTGCCTAGAACTGCAATATGAAATATCAAAAAGCTCAATGTAGTAATAAAAATGCATTCTGTAAGCTAAACAATGCCTTAAAAAATATGTTTTATGTGCATACAATCTGAGGATGTGGTAGATGAGCTTTACACTATTAGATTAACAAATTGATGTATTTGTGGAGTTATTTTAGCTTATTGTCTAATTTATTCTTGAGTATTATTATAAATATACATTTTGGGGAAAATAAAATGCCATGTGAATATGTTATTGTCATTGTACAATCCAACCAAGTTTCAAAGTTCCAATATAATTTCAAAATAATTTCCAAAAGAAATGAGATATAGTTTTACAGTACCTTGAGGTGATGCTATAAATAAACAAACAATTTTCACATCAAATCGAAGAGGTATTAAACGACTTTTTAGTACATTTCATTTAGTTTTTTGTTTTGTTTTGTTTTTCTGATTTTTTTTTCCATACTAGAGATAAAAGTCAGGCCTTGCCAATTCTAGACAAGCTCTTTGTTACTAAGGTGGATCCTAAATTCATCTTACTTTATTTATTTATTTATTTTTTTGTATCAGGAGTGGAACTCATGACCTTGCTTACCAGGCAGGCCCTTGTGCCACTAAGCTAAATCGTCAGCCCTCAATCTACACTTCATATAGTCTAAATTATTAAGACCTGTGAAATGGTGTAAAAGGTGTGCAGAATCCTTTGCACACCTGAGAATTTTTTACCTTGTCACGTATTCATTTATTCAACATATCTGTACTTTACAGCTCTATATCCATGAAAATTATAGCAGAAAATAGATCACAAATTTGAACGCATTGAAGAGAAAATGATCAAGGTAAATGAAGTGGTTGAGAGTTCTGAGCACAGTTGAGTAAGCTCCTGAGAATAGAAGAAACTCGCTGCTTTGATTAGAACTCACAAAGGGTTTGTTTGTGGGTTTTTGCCACATCGCCCTGCGAAGTACGAAAGAGAATAAGTTATGGTGCAAGTAAGGCACGATGTGCTGTGCACTGCAGTCCAGGCCGAGATGGTAGCAGTGGAAAGAAACACATCAAAGCAGAGCGGCTGAGAACTTTAACAGCTGTCTCCTCTGGCTGGAGAGTTTCTACCAGTGCTCCCCTGTAGCCTGCCCCACCAGAAGCAAGGTTATACACCGAGATCCATGGATATCAATCTCTGGGTCCAAAACAGAGGAGCAAAAATAACTAAAAACCAAGGGTTGCTTATTTTTAATACTTGCTTAATATATTCCAGACATTGTACTTCCATAGAAGCAAAAAAAAAAAAAGGTTAAAATCTGCATTATGCCTCAAATAGATTCTCTTTTACGTTATGCCTCAAATAGATTCCCTTTACATCAAGGTACATATCAGTGATAGTCTCACAGCCAAAGATGGCAACAATCCAAATGTCCATCAGCAGATAAATGATACTCAAATTATATATACATGTACAATGGAGCCCTATTTAGTTACAAAAGAACGAGATCCTAATGCATGCCAAAAAAGAGTAAAAATCTTAAAAACATTATGCTAAAGGGAATGAGCCAGGCATAAGATGATAAATATTGTATAATTCTGTTTCTACAAGTCATCTAAATCAGGCAACTTCACAGATACAAAACATAAAGCAGAAATTGCCAAGGGTTGGAAGAGGGAATTACAAAGTTGTTTGCAGTTTCTATTTGGGATGATAACAAAGTTTTAGAGATAGATGTTGTTAGTGGTTGTACAGAATTACTAGTGTGCCAAATCTCACTGAATTGTTCATTTAAAATGGTTGAAATGATGAATTTTAGGTTATAAATATATACCCTCTTACACACAAAATCTGGCCTCAAGTAAGTTACTTTCAGTGAGGGAGTTAGATTATAAAATGTGAGAGTCAAGAGATACATCTCAAAGGAATTCAATAAAGCGGTGAAAGTGGGGGTGGGGTATGGCTTTAGAGGCAAGGATTAAAATTTTAGTAAAACATTCAGACAATGTTTAGGGAAAAGATAACATGGGATTGGGGCTGGAGGTTTAGCTCAGCGGCATAAGCGCCTGCCTTGGAAGCAGGTAGTCGTGAATTCGATCCCCGGTACCGATAAAAAGGAAAAAGAAAAAGAAAAAAAAATAATAATAACATAGGATACAATCTTTGGGATCTGGGAGAGTCTGTCATTCTTAGACCTAGGTGAGTGCACTGAAAATAGCAGACCATCACTGGGAATTTTCTGGGGGAAACACGTAGAGCAGAGGTTAGAAATGAGAGAGAAAGCTGACAAATGATGAGATTACAGAGGTAACAGGAACCAAGCCGTCCTAGGTTATTTCCACTCTGAGAAAAATGAGAATTCATTGGACTGTCTTGAGCAGACTTGTATTTTAATGGAACACAGTTCAAAACTCTGTGATGTATTTTTGTACTGTGTTTCACAAATGTATATATCATGCATCAGAAATTCTAGGACCTGTCCCTGTAAAGCTAATGGAGGCCCGTGGGCTTTCTGCTTCCATTACATTTCTCCATCCTAATTGACTAGTCTTCTTCATTGCAACACTTCAAGGATTTCTACTTAGGGTTGATGAGTAGAAGTTATTTTAAATTAATTATTACGGTTCTAGGCAGCTGATGTTATTTTCTTGTCTTGAGAAAATTATTTGAAGTGTGATTTTAAATATATCCATAAATATATGCAGCGATCGTCACATGTTCAAATTCTGTGTCTGAAGAACTATGACTAAAATGTTAGACTGGGGCTGGGGATTTAGCTCAGCGGCATAAGCGCCTGCCTTGCAAACAGGCAGTCGTGAGTTCGATCCCCGGTACCGATAAAAAGGAAAAAAGACAAAAATAAAATAAAATGTTAGACTATAAATTAAATGTATTATATTAACACTATGCTTGCTTAATATGCACATACATTTTGCACGATGCAGATCTAAATACATTTGTGCATATAATGGGTATATATGGTTATAGTTTTAGAAATATCTGTATATATCTACATGTCCCATACCTAAAAATACACTTCTAAATCCCATTTGAAAACATTTTTGCCTAAGTGCCTAAGAGAGATTGTGAGCATGAATTTTATTTGAAAGTTATCCGATCAACTCTAATTTGTCCCTGGAATTCAGAACTATTTGCCGGAGACAGACGCTAGAAGACACAAGCCCAGGGACTGGCTGGTGGGGAATCAAGCAGAAGTGACTTCATAATATTTACTTTCTGTCTCTAAGGTAATGTTAAAATGTTTAATAATTATTTCGTAAACTTTTCTTCTATTTAGTTTCTATGCATGTATTTCTCATGAGTTCGGTAACATAGACAATTGCTGTTATTCCATACCACACCAGGAAAAGGCCATCCCATTCATCTACTTCAGCTCAGTGCTTTTTGATCATGAATCTTGATTTTGTGAATCTGTTTAGTCAAAGATATAGGTGTCTGATTTACTTTTAAAGATCCTGTTTGAAAGCATTTCATACAAATTGTCAGCTCTTTGGAGAACACTGTAATTAACTATAACAAAATAGAGAAGGCCGAAAGGATTGACATATTACAGTGAGTTGCTTAAAACACAGTAATTTGATGGATGCTGCAAAGAATTTTGCCTGTAATGAATGGACACATGATACAAAAACAAGCATGGGATTTGTCCCAGTGGCATTTCTCAGGCAGCCATCACAGGAACACTTCTCTAAGCATTGGAATTCTTACTGACAGTACCAATTTGTGACAGCGTGATGGAGACAGTTCTTAGAAAAAAATTGAAACCAGGGCTTTGTGTATGTGTATTTTATTTCCAAACACTAATACTAAACCAAAAAAAAAAAAGTTAAGAACCAATAAAATGATGTTTTGTAGGAAAGAATGTTTAATTTTTCCCCTTATTTTATGTTCACAGACACCTTATACTGCAATCTATCTTCAGTGAAAGTGAAGAATTTTGATTACTATGGTTGGTTGAAAATCCTTTCCCATCTTCCTCATGTTGCCAAGAGTCCTTTCGTTCAGCTCTCCTTGTTTACTGGTTTATGCATATTCTCCAATTGGTGTCTTTACACAGACAAGCTGAGGGAGAGACAATCAAATAGTTAATGGAAGGAAATGAACAAGGCCTCAGGGTGAGTCAGACCCAGCCATCCTGTCCTAGCAGGCCTCGTTCTAGCCTGAGCATCAGCCCACTATTCACCAGCACTCACCCAGGCCTGCCCTTGCTGAAATGCAGCACATCAAGCCCATGGTCTCTGCTCAAGCCTTCCACTGCTAATGCTGGGAAGCCTCTCAGAAGGCACTCAGAAAGCACAGATCACGGTCCAGAGGTGATAAAGAACAAGCCTAAGACATATTTCAAACATTAAAATTGATGTAGGAAGAATAATCAAACATACTCTTAAGTTTCAAATGAAATTTTGTTAGAGTAAATGACATATTGTCATGAATCCTCCTCAAAATAATGCTGCTCACTTCAGGCACACTTGTTTCATTGTGCTTGCCACTCTCCAAAGCAGTTCAGGAGTCCTCTTTCCTGATTGTCTCCTCATGGTGAGATCAAAACCACGCAGAATACTGGTACCAAATGCCTTGCAAAGAAAAGTCAGGCTCATAAAATAAACAAACAAACAAAAAATGTGACATGTCCTCATCTGCTTAGTCACCATGTCTGATTCCATGTGGCTTCCGGCTCTTCCTCAGAGTGGAAAAAAAAAATTGTGGAAATTAAGTATTTTAAATAAATTTAGAGGCATCTTGATGGTGTAACTAAAGGTGTCTCAGAAAGAGGAGTTCTCGATCTTCTTCAGGAAAGGGCAAGCACCATGGGAAGGGTGCAATCCGAGTGAGGGGGCAGGTGGAATTGGAGACAAATTTTTATTTAAACATTCTGAGTATGTTTTGTTATTCTTCACGCTTCAAGTTTAAGATCAAGTACAGCTTAGGATTTTTCTTGATTATCTCTGGACCATGATGTGATGTTTATTTGTGTCCTCATTTAAACAATTATGAACTCATCAGTCCCCACCTGCTGCACCCCTCACATGCGGGTCATTCTGAATACGTGTACATAAATACTTACACAGCAGTCGCGGATGCCTGAATAAGAGCTCAGCAGAGCTGTTTTATTAATTTAAATGTGTTCCTTTTAAGAAATTAATTTTCTTAAATTACTGCTGAAAAATAAAAGGTTTAGCGGGGCTTTTGTTTT
This sequence comes from Cavia porcellus, assembly GCF_034190915.1. Classification (NCBI taxonomy): domain Eukaryota; kingdom Metazoa; phylum Chordata; class Mammalia; order Rodentia; family Caviidae; genus Cavia; species Cavia porcellus. The sequence goes on along the minus strand of NW_026947494.1, from coordinate 16,093,749 downwards.
GTTTTCCCTAATCATGCCCTCCTATTACGAGGCTGACTCATTACCGCTGATCTTCAGTAAGTCTGGAAATAACTATACACTGTGGTCTGCATTTGGGCCCTGGAATACAGTTGGTGGAGAATTTGCAGTCTGTTTTCCAATGTTTAAAATTCTACACCTGCAATAGTCATTATTGCTTGTATTACCAGATTTTTCATTGATACTTTCAGAGGGATGATTTTTGGATCCTGACAAGGGTGGCAATTAGTAAGGTCTCTTAGGAATCTTTGAACCTGGCTTAGGCAGAGTTCTGAATGTAGAGATAGCTTCCCACCCTTTGCAGCTCTCCATAAGTGTCATATTGGTAGATTTGTAAATAATCTTTACTAAAAGAGGTGTCTTTCCCATTACAAAGAATTTTTTTTCCCTTGAATCCTTGCTGAATTTCCCTATGAACCATTCTTATTGATTGTAGCATCCTGGAAACTTTTTTAGATTTATATATATTACAGACAAATATTTCTTAGATTTAACCAGTCATAATTATATGATCATTTGTTTACTCCCTCAGTGAAAGATACAATTAAAATATACTTGCTTATGAAACTATTAAAACACAAAGTAAAATCCACACTATTAAATGTTAAAGGACAATACATAGTTTTTTTGTTTTTGTTTTTGTTTTTTCCCAGTGAAAATGCCAGTGGTGCTGTAGGAGGTGCTCAACCCTATAGCATACAGAGTGTGTCAGGAGGTAGATAGTGAGTACCAACTGGAGAGAAAGATAATGAAGTTGAGGCTCAATGGATGTATAACTTTCAATCAAGGGTTAATTTTAGATGTCACAAAGATACATTCTGACATAAGCATTAAAGCAAATCTCATCGTGTTATATGTTTTGGGTCATATCAAAATGACTATAGCAATAAACATAAAACTAAAACTTTCACAATCACGTGGTTCAAAATGGTGTTGGCATTGAAATGCCTAATGAACGCACTATGTTATTCTGCTCTTAGAAGCCAGAGTTGTTAATCTCTACAATCACCCAATCCATTATTATATCCTCTCATAGAAAGAAAATTGGAAATCAGTAGAAAGTGGCATTTTGCTGTAATTGAGCTTATGTTTATTCACAAAGCGGTTTTGTTTTCCTTATGTGCTGCCAGACATCTGGAAAAAGACTGAAAATTTTAGCAAAATACCAACATCTTTTCAAGTATCTAAATTATGGTTGCATTTATGCTTCCTCTAAATATTTGATGAAATTTAGTTTATATAAAAAAAATATATGTTTCTTTGCAAGTTATTTTCCAAGTTATTACTCACTTTAGAATTTTAAACTAGGAATCTGATTTGAGAAAACAATGAAGAACAGAGTTTGAAAATTGGAGACTATTAATATAGTTTGGCAAAATCAAACATTTTGCCTAATAATTTCAAGAACAAAAAGGTTCACTTTTCTAAAGGTTGTACTATTAATGGCTGAGTATTTATAATAATCTCTGCCATTAACAATGCCCTTTACTTTGTTTTCAATAATATAGACCTAAAGAAAAATACTTAAAATCTAAGTAAGAAAATAGACATGTGTGATCTGATAGGTCATTATGTCTTCACATATTCTTTGAAATTCCACTGATCATATTGACAAAATAAAATAAACTTTGAAGTAAATATTAACTATTTTACTGAAAATATGATTTATCATTTATATCCAATAAAACAATTTTACAAGTGGAATTTTAAGGAGTCAAACTCAGGTAACCAGAGGCAAAAGTTTTGCTGCCAGGATTTGGGATGGTGAACTGGAAAGTGTAGAGAATAAGGAAACATTTTTCAATTATGCAACAAATGCATTTTAAGGATCTAATATATGTCACGAACTATGACTATTTTGCTAGTTGATTTTGCGATTATTTGTGTACAATGAATACTCCTCTCAAATCATAGCAGTATATACCTTGAAAAATATGCATATATGATTGCTAAAAATTGGGCATTTTAAATTTAAGAAAAAGTCTTATAAAATATAATGAGTAAGGTGGATAAAAATCAATTTTGTTTGTGCATAATCAGTAGTGATTTTATGTTTTCTGCCATGATTAAAGTCATCTCTATTGGCTTTATGTTGTAATTTAGCATCTGTGAACACAGCACACTAATCATTCTCCCCGTTGGAGTGGCATAAACATTTACTTACTTTCTTGTTACACTTGGAATCTAAGGTATAAGAAGTGCAATACTGCACATAGGGGAGATTTATAAAACAAATAACTGTATTTCTTGCTGAACACTAGTAAAGAAATAGAAAACACAAATAACAAATGACGGGCAGGAGGGTCTTGCAGATGTGAGTGATGAGACAAGCCTTGGAGCATGTGCATAAGTATTTTGTCTCGGATTATTTTCAATAACACATTATTTTCAATAACAATATTAAAATATGTCATGGAATTTGTTAGAGACCCGCAAACATGAAGTATATTTAGAAAAATTTTAATACAATACTTCTGAACTGAAAACATTATCTCTTGAGGATATTTTTGTCACGTCACAATTTCAGTTCAAATTTCACAAGACATCATTTCTGTTCTTCAGATGTGATTATATTTATAATGTTTTTCTGGTTGAGCAAAACACAATTCCCAGTCTATGAAAAAGCACTAGAAAGGAATGTATTGTCAGTCTCAAGAGAAATAGATCTCACCACTGTCACAGAAAGCTCGTGCACACACAGAGGTGTCTCTTAGAGTCTGGATCTACAGTCCAAGGGCCAGTGGGTCATATGTTTTCCCCTTACCAGAGCCCTGCCAGATACTTTGTCAAGTCCCCCTTTGAAAACATTCTGTTGTATGTTGCACAACTGCAGCACCTTGTACCAGAAGGAAAATGAAATCACTAGAATGAAATCCCTTGACAGTATTTCAGTCATGCAAGGTAGCAGAAATCATATTTCCTTTGCTTATAGTTCCAAAATTACAGCACAAAACAAAACATAATCCTCCTGATGTGACTTTATATCCTTACACAATGACTGTAACTGCATTCTGACTCTGCCTCACCAGGGGAGCTTGGCTGGTGTCATCAAGCACTGTGGAACTGTGATAGCTGAATTGAGTTTTGTTTCTGTTAAATGAGTTTTGCTTGGATTTTTACAAAAGTATTACCTCTTCTATTTAAAGAAAAAAAGTGTACAAGTATTAAAAGGCTATGAAAGCAAAGAATGCTATTAATTTGTATGATACTTACAGAATTAAACTAACAATTCAGAGGACAACCTGATTAAAATAAAGTGAGATAAAATTTCACTGCCACTCTTATTATTCTGGTGAATTAGGTATTATACGCTAAATAAGAAGATTCACAATTTTATTTTAAAAAGCCTCAAGTAGACAATATACTAAATGATCATGACTTGTAATTATTTGCTATGTGTTTTATATGTGAATCTTTGTATGTGTTTTTGTATAAAAATATGATTCTAATTTTTTTTTTTTACTTACATTATGGTGCCTGAAGTTCATGAATATCTTCCAGGTTTCTTTTTTATTCCTTTTATTTCTTTCTTTGTTTCACAGGAAAATGAATTGTCAACCTCTATACATCTGATCCCCACAAGTGTATTCTGTCCCCGTATGTATCCTCACCAGATGAGTACACTCATTACAACTCATGAGCCCACTTTGACATGTCCTTGTCACTCGAGGGCCGTGTTCACATTGAAGTTCACTCCACAAGTTGTGTTTACTGTGGGTTTGGTTGGATGTATGATGACATTTATCCACGATTATTGTATCATACTTTTTTCACTATCCTATAAATACTCTGTGCCATTCACCCCTGCTTTCCCCCAGCCCACAGCAAATGCAGATCTTTTTGGTCTCTCCAGTGTCAACTTTTCCATAATTTCATATAATTAGAATTGTATACCCTGTAGGCTCTTCAAACCAAATCCTTTCACCTGGCGCTATGTGTGTCCAGTTTTCTTCATAATTGTGACTTGACAATTTATTTCTTTTTAGCACTGAGTGACACTTGTTTTTTTTTTTTTTAAGAGTGTACTTTATATGAATGTATCCGCCTAACATATTGAATGGTTGAATTTAATTTTTGTTTGAACATATTGTTTGCTTTCAGGTTTGGCCATAATGTTTGAAGACCATATTGCTTGCTTTCAAATTTGAGTAATTATGACTACATCTGTCATAACATAATTTATTATTTTTTGTTAGCACATGTTTCCAGTAGGTAATTGCTACATTTATTGTAGGGAGATGGTACATGTGAATCTTAGCTCTTTGCTTTGTTTTGTTCTGTAGATCTCCCTGTTTCTCTCCCTCCCTGTTTATTCCAACTCTTGGTCTTGTTCTCCTTTACAAAACTTCTGTTTTTATTTTTTCTTCAATTATTTTTTATTCCCTTTCTCTATTCTCCCTTCTCTTAACTCTGGGTCTTATTCCCTCATTAATCTGAAAAAAGAAAGAGAGATAATTTAGGAGAAGAAATTTAGGAGAACTCTCTTATGTTAATTTAGGAGAAGAAAAACCATACATTGTCTCAGTTAATGTATTTGACTGATTTCATTTAGCACTATAGTCTCAAGGTGTTTCCACTTATCTAGGAACTCCTCAAGTTTATCTTTCTTTATGGAAGAGTAGTACCTTGTATACAAACATATTTTCTTCATCCTTTCATCTGTGAATATGCATATATGCCACCTTAAAGATTAAGCTATCATTAATTGTACTGCTATGAACATGGCAATGTCAGGTTTCTTTTATAAACCTAGTTCAGTGGAACAGACTCATGAATTTTGGGAAAAATGTATTCATTGTGTTTTACATATATCCTTCTCAAAACTTTCTGCTAAACTAATTCAATGACATTTGTTACAACTGACAGTTTATTATCAACTCATTCCTTTAACTCATCAAGAATTCTTTATGTCTTTCTTGAAAGGAAATGTATTTTATAAACACAAAAATTTTTCCAAAGATTCCACTGAAGTCTATTTCTTGTTTTTGTTACAGATTCTTTTTAATTTGTATTTTATTTTTAAATTTTTAAACCTTTTCACATGATTTTCATACAATTAAATCATATAAGGACTATATTTTACCATTTATTTTATATAATATATACTGTATTTAGGAAGAGCGCTCATCACCAGATATACAAGAGTTGACAGTATCAATTGCAATTGTATAAAATATTAATAGAAAAACTAAAAAATATTTTCTGAATCATATGCAACTTCATAAGTGCATAAGAGAGGAGATGTGAAATAAATACTGTTGCAAATCTATTTTTAAATGAAAAGAAAATAAACTAAGAGTAGCAGACATCTTTTAGTCTATGTATTTTGGGTCAGATTAAGAATATTGGGCTATGTCTCTTTTCTAAAGAAGTTTATAATAGTATAGTTACAAAATAATATAATACTAAGAAGTGATAATTCTTTATACCATCTTACCAAAATCTTCATAAAAACTTAGAACCATATTAAGATGATAAACAATGAGCTGATGAATTTTAACATTGTTATGATACTATATATGTTTAATATGACATCACATTTTTTTACTTCAAAAGTCATAGAAAGCCCTGTGTTATCATAAATCAGTCTTTCTCAAAGTTGGATTCAGAACACTTTATTGATTTCTAAGAGGTATTTAAGAGTAGGGAGCCATGGAAGACTAGGATTTAAAGCAATAGACCAGCTACTGGCCTTGAGATGGAGGACAGTTTAACCCATCATTCCCCCATTCTTGTACAAAACTAGAATGATTCTGTTTGTTAGCTACCAGCTATAACTGTCAAAAGCCAACTGTGAAGGGCTTTAACAATAAGTGACTTTGTCAGCGCACAAACAAGGATGCGTCACTCACCTGGCCAGTCACTCTGCATTCTGGCTGTTTCTCTCCTGTTGTCCTCTCCGTATGATGTCCCATATGCTGGCATTGTCCCCATAGCCTACCTTCTCTCATGGACAGAATTCATTTGTCAGAAATCTCCAAAATTACATGGTTCCTTAGTTATAGGGGACCTGGCCAAGATCTCCAAACTCCTAAACAAGTATAAGGTAAAGACTTAAATACATCAGACAAATGATATGAGTTTAGACATCCAGGAGGATCAAAACCTCTAGCATAGTTTGAGATTTTCAGTGCTGAGACAAGGAGTGTCTTTCGGTGGCCTTTATTAATTTACTTTTCAAACAAAGGGTTACCTTGGAAGTGGTCCAAGAACTTTTCCAAACAACAGAGGATAATTTAGGAGAACTATCTTATGTTAGTTTAGGAGAAGTATCTTAGGAGAAATTCTCCAGGTTGACTTTCACTAGAGGAGTGAAATGCATTCAGCTACAACCTTCATCTTGTTGACTGGGTTGGATCCAGGTGTCCTCCTCTGTGGCCTTATCTTATCTCATGCTTTGAGGCATCTCTTTATTATCTGCTATGACATGGCTTTGCTGCACCCTGCATGTGTATTCAATTTCCAGATACAATGGCTCCCAACACTTAGTGACATCCAGTAGGAAAGAAATATCTTATATTCCTGTAGATTTTATCTAAGACAAGAATTGTGTTGGGGTGTTGGTTTTGGTTTTGGTGTTGGTTTTTGTTTTGTCTTTTTCTTAAGATATCTCCAGCAAAACTATCTTTACAAGGGCCTTATTGACCAGAATTGGGTGGCGCAGCCATTCCAGAACAAATACTTGGAGGAAAGGAAACACTATTACATCCATCAGACTTAAGTCTTTGTCAGTTCTCCAAATGGATTCTAGAAGTATTGACTGAGATAGTTAGAAAAAAAAAAATAATAACCATGAAGGTGAAGAAGTATATTTCTGACTGATATGATTATGAAATATAGTTTCTTTTGTAATCTTTTTTAGTAGTTTGGGAAAAACTAACTGTATATTGTTTTGCATTGCTTTACCGGAAGGCAAAAATAAAAGTATTTCTTTTTTAATTTTAACAAAACTTAGTGTAAAATATCTATGTATGTGAGATAATTCCTTTAAATGTAGGTGGAAATGGTATTTGTAAACCAAAGCGATAAAAGTGAGAATTTAACACATTGAATGTTGCTAGGAGAGAGATTAATGGTGATACTGTACTTATTTAATATTTTTCAACTATTTTTCTTGTATTATCCAGGCTAATTTTTTTGGATGTTATTTTACAGCACCTATAACTACACTTGCATTTATTCACTTTCCCAAGTGTTTTCACTCTAGCTTGATACTACTATGGCACATTAGAGAAATTTACCCACAGGACATGCAGTTTCGCAAACAAATGGGGTTTATTTCTGACCACAGAGGTCAGTCAGCTCACCATTAAAACTGCTGGCTGATGAGTGTCAATTCCTTTATCTGCTTCTGTTACATGTCTCTTTGTGAGTTCACAAGGTCAGGGGGTTTTCATGGATACCGTGGGTGCAGCACTAGCATTGCTTTGGAATGTTTCAAGACCTTCTTACATGGCTGGTTAATTAATACATAGAATGTGGGCTCCAGACAATTGGTGCCTTGGACAAACCTGTTTGTTTCTCTTTCCATAGATTTTATGGTCAATGAAGGGAGAGGAGAAACTTTTGGGGATTTGGCCAAATTTTCATTCACTGTTTGAAGTCTGTTAATTAGGCATCTAAACTATAATCTATAGGCCATAATATAAGTTTTTAAAACTAGGATTTGGGGATTTCAAAAGGGAAAAAAAAAGCAAAGCAAAGAAAGCAAATAGTGAGGGTTTACTTATCATCACAGATTATATACTTCCATGGTTTCTTCGTTAGTTCAAAACAGCTGGAGACTGAACTTTAATTAAAAAAAAAATCATCTTTGGTTAGAGAGAACTGTCCGTTCTTAGGTATTCACAGTATAAAATGTCATTACGTTCTAATTTATCTTGAACTCACCCGCTTATTCAGTATTTCTTTCTTCTCTTGGCAAATCTTTTTACCTTTTAATCCTTATCTAAAATTTAGCAACTCTATATCCAAATGAGATGACATTCTGAGTGTTGATTTTTACACTATCATTCTTATCTAATAATTTGTACCAAGATGAAATTCTCAGATCAAATGAAAGAAATGAGAGAAACAGAATAATCTGAAGACAACACTGAATTCTGTAGTATGAAAAGATAGGTAGTGGTACATATACTATTAGTCTTGAAATATGCAAAAATTAGGGAAAATACATGATTGTTAGAATTTTTGGCATGTTTTTAATATCCTATAATTAAAATGTATATTTGTAGTATTCTCTCCAGGGCTATATTTCATACTTGTTTCCAATAGTGTTGTTTCAAGTAAATTATGAATTTGTATGTTACAATAGTCACCTATGCTGAAAATTTATTAGAAGACTTATTTTTAGAAGTCTCTATTTTTAAATCTTTTAACAGTATATATTTATTATTTTGCAAGTACTATGGTTGGTATTAGCGATTAAATGCTAAATTATTTCTAAGATATTCATATTGTAACATAAAAAATTGAAACATAAATTAATTCAAATATACTGAAACAAAACAATGCAAAGAAGGAGGGAGAATGGGTAAGGGTGAGAGATTTGCTTGAGACAATTGAGGGAAGGATTCACATCTCTGTTCATTAGTTCTGAATGATACTGTTCATATACTCTTCTAAAAATGTTTTGTTTTCCATTTACTTTCTCTTTTTTCTCTCTCATCCTTTCTTCTTTCTCCTAAGTTTTAGTTCTTCTTTAAAAAAAAAAAAACTCAATTCAATCATAGGATTCTTCGTACCAGTTCCAAAATATCTGTGATATATTGATACTTTTGTAACATAAAATATGGAAGCATTTAATGGGACTTCATACTTTATTATTCTCAACTATGTTAATTAACCTTATATTGATAAGTGGATCTCCTAAGATTATTGTGGGATCAATACATTCTTCGAATTTCTGCACAAAGTGACCACATTTGAATATATCTTGGCATCTAGCTGTACAACTCCATTGACTCTGTATAACCTAGAGGGCTGAGTCATTGTTCTGGTCCTAATGAGTTAACAAAATTCTTCACACCACTACTAAATTATATTACTTCTGAATTGATCACAAGAGTCTGATTACTTAGAGAAAAAAGATTTTATATATACTTGCAACTTTTCTGTATTAATGAAGTTCAAAGTAATAAAGAGAACGCAATAAAGAGTCCAAATGCCAAGCATTAACTATTAACTATAAAGGCAAAAGAGCAGTCTACAAGGTAGACTTCTGAAGATGATACTTTATTATCTAACACAGAATATACATATGAGGTTGTCATCCAATGAGGGATTAGATCCCTCCAAAATTCTTGCAATGAGACCTAAATACATAAAGTGATGTAATCCAGAAGTGAAGACTTGAGTGGTGATTAGACCATATGTTTGAAGCCCTTTATATGTTTCTCTTTTATATAGATAAACACAAGAGAACTTTCGTTTCTTTGATTTCCTCTCAGTTTTGTAGAGAGAGGGTAACTGTCCCTAGGTGACAATGTGTGCCCTCAGCGGGCAGAGAACAGATATAGGTGCTCTGATCTTTGACGTCCCAGCCCCTGAAATTGTGAGGTCTAATATATGTTCTTTAATCCACCTGACGCTGGGGCGAATCTGTTGTCACCACCCAAGTAAAGATAATGTTTTTGATTATCCGTCAGACAAAATCTTGCCAAAAGTGTTCAGAACAAAACAATTTTAATCTATTGCTTTCTTTTCCTCCATTGACAAACTCCTTTGTCATGATAAAATCTTCACAGGTGAATTCCTGGGCTACATCTTAGACAGCATGTGACATGTTTAAGTTTTAAGTACACAGCTGAATCTTACTGTTTGTTTCTTTTATTCTTTCATTCCCTACTAACTCACTTTCCCTGCAGAAATAAGAGACGCTGATTAAGTCAAAGTGGGAAGTGATTGTGCCGATCTTCCCAGTCCTCAAATATTGGACAGAAAAAGGAGATTTTGAATTTTGCACTCCTAAAACAAACTGTATAGCCCTGTAAAATGCCATATTTTCTCTATGCCTAGGAAGACTTTTAGTAGCAAAAAATAAAACTTCAGTGAGATGCTTTTTTTTCTGTTCCAAAATATTAAATATTGGAGTGAACAGAAAACTCAATGTTATGCAATTGTAAGAGAAAACATCATGGAGTTTTTATTTGTTTTGTACAAATTTATAAATATTTGGATCCCATTCATTAAAACAAATAAAGAAGTATCACCACTGCTGTGATAGAATGAAATATTTTCAGATTTCAGATTTCAGAATATGTTCCTATTTGGCCAGAGCTTTTATAAACATAGTTTTTCTTCTTGTACACTGCAAATGCTACCATATTTCTCATTTATCTTCTGAATTTTTTTAAAAACAACTCTTTTCTTACCAACAAATAGCCTCCTGAAGTATATTCAGAAAAAAATATTTATTGCACTATTTTTTTTTCCAAAGCACTCTTTCTTGTTTGATGTTGTATATTTGCTATTTCACAACCTGTAAATCAAAATCCTTGAGGGACTACTGCCATCTCCACACTGGAAAGTGATTTGGAGTGCCCCAAAATTCATTGAAGGGCTATGTTCTCCTAAGCCTACATCGGCAGTTTGCCATGTCATCAATCTTGTTCAGCTGAACATCGTGACAATTTGTCCAGACAACACTACATAAAGGATAGCAAAAGGTTATTTTTAGGTGATGAAGTTTTTCTGACAAATACAATATGCCAAGGTTTATAGCTGTGTAAAACCAAGCTCATACACAAGAATTCTTTGCTATAGGAATCTTCTCCTCTGCAGTGCAGGGAAATATGTTTATGCACTGTTTTTAGAAAGCAACTTACAACATAGCAGATGTCTCTATCATTCTTATCAATTTCAGGGAGTAGGGGTTGCCAGGGAAAGTGAATAGTAATATCAGTGTCAGGTCTGTCTAAGGAATTTTTAGTAGTAAATACAAAGCACAATGCAAATAAATTGGAATTTGATGCACTTCATTTTATGTGCCATGTAGAGCAAATGCTTGCAGAAAACATGCATAAGTCAATTTTCATTAATTCATGGAACCATGTTGAAGACTATTAATTCAGGCATTTATTTTCAGTGTTATTTTTGTTTTTCTTGGGAAAGAGTATCAGTTGTAAAATAAATCTATACCAGAAGTAGATAAAGGTATTATAGATTCATGTGACATATTAATAGAAAATATATTGTCAAATATACTCTAAACATATTCAGAGTATAAATATAGTGCAGAATATAAAGTTTGATAGTTTAAAAAATACATTGAAGATTGAAATACATAATTTATATTTTAATGACAGTGCTTACTATTGTTCTTACTTGCAATGAGGTTTTCTTTCTTTTGGAATCTACTTAAAAATGTGATTTACTGAATGTCACTTAATGAAAGCTGTTTTGCAAGGATTAATTAAAAGAATAGCCAAGCTCATCACTTCATAATGAGGTTTACAATAATTTTTTGTTTAGGTTTTGTTGCCATTCCAACTGTTGAAAATAAAACAGATACGTTATATTGCAGCAAAGTATGTGGCATTATTTTATCAAATCTAAATCACTCCAATATCAAATTTAAAAATTCTAAAGCAATTTTATATATAATTACAAATATGTATAGTATAATACCATGTATTAAAGGCATGTTTTAATAAAAAGCTTATATATTATATATACTATATAATGTCATCATGAATCATACCCATTTTAATAACACCAGAGTTCATAATTTTATGAACAATATAGTAAAGAAAAAAGTCAATGTTGGATATTTTTTGAATCATGCTATTATTTGAATCTGTAGTAATGACATTTTATAAGGTCAATTTTTATATAAAACCCAGGGTACATTTCTCACTTTTTGATTGCCTGCAAACTGTCATTAACGCAAAAAATTTTGCATTAGAAAGGTCACAGACTTCAGATGACAAAATAAGGCAGAATTCTATTTTGAGGGTCTCATCATAAACCTTGCAAAAATACTTAACCTTACTCTTGAGCAAAGTAAAAGGTGTAAATCTGTGTTCTAATATTATTTCACTTTTATTTATTTTTCCTCAAATTAAAATGCTTTATCTTCTGCTCACCCTCTGGGACTATACACACACTATAGGATTTAATATTGCTCCCATTCAATAAGCATCATGGACCCAAAGAGTGCTGAGAAGTCTGTTATATGTGAGCCACTTTGTCTCGGAGCACAACGCCCTGGGAGCGTACGACGACCAGCTTCAGCACAGAGAAATCAAAGCATGCAGGTTGTGTGCCTTGTGGGATCCTGTATGATTTTCTGTTGTAACTTAGCTCCTAGTATCCAACTTTCCATCCCCTGAGAAGGAGAATCTGCATAATTTCATGATTTGCTGCATAACAAGATGAAGATGAACAGCATACTGTTGTTTTACGGATAATAAAAATAATTACAGACAGTAATATTTTTATGTTGTAGTTTTCCCAAAGACAAAATGATATATAAAATGCATTTATTTTCTAAGAAATGTACTTATATAGCAATTATGGCTCTACTATATTATCATTTTAATGTTCAAGTAATCAGCATCAGATGCTTTTACTGTAAAAATTAAGAGAAATTAACAAACCATTGATCCCTCCCCATATGTACTCTGTTAAAATCTTTTAAGCATTTGTTTGTGATATTGTATACTGCCTAGGCTTAATATAGGATCATTCATATTTCTGCTTATTTTGAAAGCACACATATAACCAGGGTATATTGTCAAACAGAAACAAAAGTGTCTGTACTTTTATTGTAATTATTTTGCATTTCAAATACAACTGTGTCATTTTCTAAGTTAATTTGGAATGTTAATTGACTATTTGACTTACTTATTTCAAGTAGTACTTAGACATTTTATTCAGCCTCTTTTGTTCCACAAATCCAAAGCAAAACTTACAAAACTCTACACAAGACAGTATTTTTAACTAGTCAAGCGTACATGAATAATCAGTTTAAAAACTATAAGGTTGTTCAGAGCTACTAAAAAAAAATAAGCCCCTCAGAATTAAATATAACAGACAAGATATATAATTATCATAGGCAGATACAATAAGTTAGATATTTTGGTAATAGAAGCATGCAAAATAAATGGCCCTGGTTCCACCTGTATAATTTCTATATACATAATTACTATATTTTATTCATTACAGAAAAAGAAAGGCCAATTTTATAGCCAGTTACCTTAATCTGAATACCTTTATGATCTTTGCTGAAATCAAGAAAGACTCTTATCATATAAGGCAAGGTTTATGTGCAATAACATTTTTGATTTCTTACACATGTATTGAATTCAACACCGTGGTTACCTAAGAAAATAAGTCTTTTAAAATGATATTCCTAGTCAAGAGTACAGCTCAGTGGCACTGCGCCTGCCTGGCAGGTGTGCGGTTGTGAGTGCCCTTGATAGTATTTAAAAAAAAGTCCCAACTAAGTGAAATTTGGTTTTAGAAAAAGCAGTATCTCTACAATATAAATGGTAAGATTTCCCAAGCATTCTGTGAATCCCCTGTCACCAGTTGATTAAGGAGCTTGTAAATTTACAAGTGTTAAGATGATCAAGTTCATGGATGCTGCTATTTCTTTATTGTAATCATCCTTTCCCTCTTTTTTCTTGTTGACCATCAGTTTTTTGCTATATATTTATTAGCAAAAAAATACTGTTCATTAGAAAGTAGTTAATTTAATGGCTTATTTTCTTTTAATTTCTCTGCTTTATTAGACTAAGACACAGTGGGCAATTTTAAATTAACAGAAATGTATTTGGCTCAGAGTCCTTCGGCTTGAAAGTCCAAGAACAAGAAACTCGCATCTGGCAACATACTGCTTGATCCATCATCCTTGACAGAAGGTGAGAGGAGAACTGCGAACAGGAGAGGGGACCAATTCACGGCTGTGTTCTTGAGTATAATCAGTTATTAATGAACATAGACATATAGATGACATGGCAAAGAAAAATTAGACTATAAATCTAAAGGCAGAGATTGAACCCTTTTTTTACAGGTGAATATTTACTTTGAGTTGCAAATTGAAGGATCATTCAGATTTAAAAATAAAAGTTCCAGTCTATCTTTGCCAAAGAACATTAATCCATTCATGAGGACAGAAAACTCACCGCCCAATCATCTTGCAAGTCTGTCCTCCAGATTCAGTCACGTGCCATGAAAGGGTGCATTCTGGGAAATGCATGCTCAGATGGATTTTGTCATTGTTCAAACACCATACAGAGTACTTGTACATGATCATATGGGATTGGCTTCCAAATGTGGTTATAGCATTCTTGAGAGTAACATTCCTAGTGGTATCACAATGACAATCACATTTCATCCAGACTCCTTGAGAGACAAACACTGAAAACACAGCATGCACCACAATACTGGTGTTACTGCTTTCAGTGTAAACTACCTTATGCTAATATATTCTGGGTTCTTTTCTTTTTTTTCTGGATACTTTTTATATCTTATATCTTATCATCATTAATTAAATAACCAGATATTTCTGTGCAAGATTCTATTGGTCTAATGCTGATGTAAACAAATTTCCTTTATTCAAAAAAAAAGTAGATCATTGGTAAAAATGTCGTGAAAATCTGCACAAAGTTTAAACAAAGATCAAGGGGAACACATGTAAAACAAAACTCCATTGAAAAGTATTTTTATATGCATAGTGCTGTAGGGTATTACTTTGTATGCAACTTCCTGTGTGCTTGAGGGGAAAAAAAGAAACAACAATAAAAAGAAAGTCAGAGAAAGAAAGTGCTTTTGGGCAAACAAATGAACAATATCACATCAAATCCCAGATTTGTTTCACAATTACAAACATCTGAAAATGCTCATCTCACCTGAGGACCTCCCTGAATATTTAGAGGCTGTGACCATAACATGATGGTGAGAGATATTTTAAAAATGTCATATAGGTTTTTCCAAAGTTGAGCAAATGAAACCTGTGCACAAAACATGCACACACACTGAAAAGAAACTATTTGCATTCAATAGTGTTAGAATTACCGGCAGAACAATGCTAAAAAATATGATTAGGAAAACACTGTTGTCTCAATCTGTTCCCCATCTTCCTAATCAAAATAAAAAATTTACTTGTCAGTCTTAAGTTTTAAAAATATTCTGAAATTAGTAACTAAAGAGTTTACATGCACACCTCCTAAGATTCAGTAATGTGAACGACATTGAAAAATCATGCATAAGAACTAACAATTACATTTCTGTCTTCCTCGTATTAAAAAATGTGTAATCATCACTTCCAGACCCATCATCTGTAAAACAAGCATCCAGTTGATCTGTAATGTGCTTTCAGCTCAAACAGTGTCAGATATACATTTTTAAATCTTCCTGTCAATATTTCATGGATGTATGCATTCCAGTCAAAATTTTAAATGAAATTAATTTTAGGAACCATTGATTAATTTTCCAAACATTCTCATTCTCTTTAGGAAATAATATCTCACTTGAAATCTTTAAACTATCAGGGATTCTTTGTGGCTGAACATCTTTCTAAAACCATTGTGAATTCTTAAAATCGCATGCACTGTACATTCGGGATAGCATTTGGGGGGAAATTTCTTTGTGTTTAAAGATCATTTACATATTTTAACACAATAGTGCTATATGACATAGCATTATAGGTCCTGTTCTGGACATTTCAAAGTTCTTTGAGTTCCTGTGAAGCTCAGGTCAGTTGTCACTATAATTAAAGTGGAATATCTGGACTATTTCAAAGGTTCTAATGTTTAATCCTCCACCCTACTAATAGCTTCCTTGCAATTATTTCCCATGGTGCTTTCAACGTAACTGAATTTTCATCTGTTGTAATCCCGAATATTCAGTCAAGAGAAATAATCCTCTTTTAATTGGACAAAGGAATCACTGGAAGGGAAATTCTTGGAGTGGATCATATATGTGACTGAGAATATTTCTTCTTATAAGACACTCTCTTAATATTTATGTCAACTCAAAACTCACTGACTGTGTTCTTTTCCTGAGGATTTCATTGTTTGTTATAATTATGTAATTCATATTAGGATGGGGGGCATAGTACTTGCTGAATGAAAGTAATGACAGAAATAGATGTGATAAATTTAACCTGGAAACTTCCAAATCAAGCATTTTTTAAAATCACCCATTTTATTTACAAGGCGATGTATTAATCAGCATCTTTAAGAGGAAATTCTCAGCAAAGGTGAAGTCTTCAAATTAACTTCTGTAGTGTTTAATGGGGAGAAATACAGCTCAATTCCTAGAGGATGTGAAATATATCCTGGCATATCTGAAGTGTGTTTGGAAGCACAGTATTTGCTACTTTACAGTGCTACCCTTTGGAAGAGAAAAATACTTCAGAGATATGTCCTGTATGTGTGTGCAAGTTACAAAATCACCTTACAGCACTTAGATTTTACAAGTTATTGAAGAAGTTGAGAAGACTGGGCTGTGATTACTTATGCTTCTTGCAGTTTCAGACTAGTTAATAGCCCTTATGCACTCAGGTTTTTAGCTGCATGTTGATAACAACTAAGGTTTATTTTATTGTAATTCATGTACTTTGAATAATTAAATGAAAATTGCGACTGAATTGCTTAGACCTGGCTTCAAACTTTAAGATTCTGGGGCTTTAGGTCAATTGACCACATTTTCTTTGCTGTACAGATGAACAATGATTAGAAAATGAGGCAGCAGCTGATGGACACAATCACTATAAATATTATATTAAAATTAAGAGAGCTGTGCACTAAGTTTTTAAACTACTCTTAAACTTACTTCATATAAAAATCATTTAAACAAGGAAACCCTTGCTAATTATGAAGGAATTGGGGAATTTTTACCATTTTCTGTATACCATTTCTTGGGAATTAAATCTTGAGCTAAGTTTTTACAGTATCTGGTACTACTTCAGTGCAATAGAAAACAAAATCAAATATGTTCTGAATCTAAATTTCTTATTAGCTGTAGCTTATTATCTTTTTCTTGACAGGCCGACCGCATCTGATGTATTCATGTGAAGGAGTTGTGTGATTTCAATTTTAATTTCAATTCTCACTTGCACTTCGGATGTGTTTACATTGCCTCAAGAAATTATTATACACTAATTCTCTAGAATTATCAGGCTGAGTACTTCCATTAAACTTATTCAGCTAATTTTTTTAGAATCAACACAGAAACTATATTTGTTAGTCACATTTGTGACTAAAGACCAGAAATAATCAGTTTGTAAGCAAAAAGACTTTTCGTGTTTCTGAACGTTGATTCCTTGTCCTGGTTGCTATTTGGCTTAGACAGAAGCTGTAGATAGTGGGAGCTCCATTTAGGACAGGAACACAGCTCAGCTCATGGCAGCCAGGAAACAGGAGGGAAGGGGAGATCACTTGAGGCAAAATATGTCTTCCCTAGGGTACAACCGAAATGACCTGCTTCCTCCAAACAGCACGGTTTTTTATGTCCTCACCATTTACGCATAGTCTCTTAAATTATAAATCCTTAAGTGTATTAATGTATTCATGAAGCCAGAATTCTTATTTACAAGTCACCTCCTGTATCTTTCACTTTTGAGTGCTACTTCATTTGGAACCCAGTCATCCACGGATGAGTTTTGAGGGACATATTTGAGACCCAAGTAAGTTTAATAGTAGTGTGTGTCAGTAAGACGTACAGTGGAAGTCAGTGGTAATTATAATATCGGGCTTGATTGAAAAATATTTTCTGTTGAGTCACAGTTATTATATTTTATATGCTTATACTATATTCACCTGCAACATTAAATGTTGTAGTGATTTGACTGAAAATACCTGGACGTATATTATTCATATAGTTTCTTTTTATTGCTGAATATTTGCATTTGTTCTCTGAAATTATTCTTCTGAGTTTATTATTCTTCTTAGAAAAAAGACTCAGTCACCTTACACCAAATCTTGGTGCAGACCTTACATTAATTACATCAAACCTCAATAGAAACAGCACCTGTGAAAGTTGTCCAGGTGTTATGGCCTATGTCTAGGTGTCTCCCCAAAGCTTCATGGGCTCCTAGGCAAGGCTTTTGGGAGGTCGCTTGATCATTGGTGTCTGATGTTGGATAAAGGATTTAATAACAGATCAGTCCTCTAACTGGATCACCACAGTTCTGGGCGTGGCTTAATAGATTAATTGAAAAGTGATGCCTCACACTGACTGTGGGTGGCCCAATCATATAGGCTTGCAGCAGGATAGAACACAGAGGGACAAAAAGAAGGCAAGATCCTTGCTCATTTCCTCCTTTCTTCCATTCCATGGCCTGTTTTGTCCTCTAGAATGTCACTCTGCCATGCAGTCTAGCTGTGGAGTCATCTGAACATGGACAGAGCCCTCTTCTTACTGTGAATTAAAATATCTGTTTCCTTCTTTAACTTGTGAGTAGCAGGTATTTTGTCACAGCAACAAGAAGCCACCAAGACACTACATCTTCCACACTCACGCTTCATATTTTATTGTCTCATCAACCATCCTGTTTGCAATCAGAGGGAGTCTTCATCAGCGGCCATGGTTGACTTCTGAAGTATAGGCCAACAGGGTTGCTACTTTTCCTCCAAACACATCCATATCACATCATTAAAATATTATTTCTACTTGATTGTCAGAACACACTTTATTTCTTATATTTATGCTCTTCAATTTATTAACTTAATTCATTTTTCTCACGATTCTTCAAAATTTGTCCTCAATCAGCTTATCTTCTTATTTTCTCTCCCGCCTAGTTGAGAGCCTGAAATACTTTCATTTCTACACTTCACTGGCTACAAACATTGCAAATGTATTCTTTACAAATCTCTTTATTTTTCTGATACATAACTCTTGTGTTATGATACTTATCAAAAAGCTTCTCTGGCACTAAAATTTATTCTTGGTTATTTATCTGTTCATTCAGTTTTTCAAATGTATGGATAACCAAGCATTCCCAGCAGGCAGAAAATATTCTCTTAGAGTGGTCCCCTAAATTACTCTCTGCTATTTTTATTATGTCCCTTTCAGTGGAAAAACCATTCCTTAAAATTACTCTATAAATCATTGAACATGTATATTTTTAACATCTATGATATTTCATACATAGTTCCAGACTATGGAAACTTTAGGAAAGAAAAGGTTAAGCTATCTTATAAAGACTGTAGTAGAAAAGGCAAAAAGAATCTTAACATATAATTTCAAGAACAATGTCCGGACGGATTATGCAATAGGGTAACAGATTTTAAAGAGTTAGTGGACCAAAATAGAAATATTTCTATACAGTAATTTTCTATTCAAATATTCTACACAGTAACTGTCTATATGGTTGTCTATATTGAGCAAGAAATGCTTCTGAGGAAGTGTCACATAAACCTCAGTCATGAGAAGAATGTACCCATTTGAAAGGTCTGAGAAATAGCATCCCTGACAAAAATCATAGTGCATGCAAAGGCCCTGAGATAGAAAGAGATTTGGTGTATTTTTATAATACAAATCAATCTCTTACCTTGGCATGAAAACATTTTCAGTATAGTCAACCTTTTACGTTCTTATTTTTGACATCACAGCCCATGTCAAAATCCTTTAAAAAATCCTTAAATCAGGAAAGTTTTAAAATAATATGAAGAACAGCATAGCTAAAAGAAGAAAAATCTACACTCATTCTTTATGAGCTCTTAAGACTTGATCTAAGTTAGAGTTTGAGTTAATTTGAATTTAAAGGAGTACAAGTATGATATCTGAAGACCAAGTTAATCAAGATGATGAAATTATGTTTGTCAATTTGGTCTTATTTTCTCATCATATTGTAGCTCCAAGCTACCAATGAAATCAGTGAACTGTTAAATCTGATGAGTTACACAATTCACAAAATTAATTCATTATTCCTGTATATTTTAATCATTTCATTCATATGCTCAGTCAAAAATAGGCTTATTTCAAACACAATTTGGTTATCAGAAACTTGATCATGGAGAAAATTATGATTATTTCTCCAATCATACTTCACTTACATAGCAAGTATCTGAGATACTTTAGTATTCTTATTATACTTGTTTTAATTTTTATCATAAAGTTATTGTAAAAATAGATAAAATCATCAAGACAATATGGTTGCCAACCAAATATCAATTCTGAAAACACAGACCTACGGAGTTTTCAGCTTTCCTTTAGAATTTACTTTAGGAAAAGAAAAACTATAGAGAAATTCAGTTTACTCTGCCTCTCCCCACTGTGTTGCTGGCTCATTCTCAGCCACTCAGCAATATACAAAAGTTGTGTTGTGAGTATTCAACATGCACCTTAGAATATATGTTATACTCAAAACAACGCATACTACTTTACTGTTACTGGTTTCATCATTTTTGCCTTTTTCTAGAGTCTCTAATGCCGTGACATTAGAAATATTTGCATTTTTGTATATGACACATGTATAAGATGTGGTGTTTTAAAACTCAACATACTTTAAACACAAAAAATTATATTAATGTCATGGCAGTTCTTTTTTCTTTTAGTTTCTTTTAGTTCTTGTTCGTTAATTTTGTTTCATGAAAACTGAGAACTAAACTCGGAACCTATTTTTAAAGTATGTTTCAGAAAATGATTTATATTAAAATAAAAATTAGACAGATAAAACCAAAGGAAAGTGATAAGGCTATTTTGGTTTTGTTTCGTTCAGAAAGTAGCAAAAAAAAAAAAAAAAAAAAAAAAAACAATCCCATTATTTATTTTCTTGAGTTTTAAATATGGGAACAAAGACAAAAGAAACAAAATGAAAGTGCTAATGAGGAAAAAAAGGAAAATCTAGCAAAAGTGACAAGCAACTGTGTGGCATTTATTTCCCTGGGAATAATATATATGATATGCATGTGGGGACCTATATAGTAATGAAATAAGAAGATATTCATCATTAATGAGGAACCTTTCTTAATTTATAGTTGGTTTAAAAATTAATTAGCCTTTAATCACTGGAAGATTTCATTTAATTAAAATCCACTGATGACCTGAGTACCTGTACTATAGCACACTGCCAGACAGAACTCGGAACTACTCTGAGATTGAAAATAAATCAGTAGTGTGAATAGATTAGCAAAAATGCTAGAGTTGGTTACCAGGGGTTAGCTGAGTCTTACGATGGATAAATATTTGTCTAATGCTTTGTGTCACATGAGGAGTTAGAGAACCACCGTTTTGATGGTGTAACTTTTTTTCTGTTCGTCTTTTTTAACGATGACTCAAAAGTACATCAAAATTTGCACACAGTAAAAACTCTAATAGCTATCAGAAGTGGTCTAACGTGCCCACAAATGTATTATAACAATTTGCATATTAGTTTCGATAACATATTGCTTCTTTTTGGCTTCAGGCAATGTTTTATAGCCCAAAATACTGTTTATATGTCATTGTAAGTAGGAAAATTTATGAATACATTAGACAACCATGCATACATGTAGGCCACTGTCGAAAAGGTTAATTTTGGTAAAACCCAATATTCAAAATAAATTTATTTTGAATGTTTTAAAGTTTATAATAGATTTCCATATTCTACTGTTACTATTATTATATTTTCCGGTTCTAGTAAAATCAGACAACTTTTGATGAGGATCAAATGTATAGTATTCTCTATATTTTCTCATTTACTGAGTCAGCCTGTTTTATATATATATATATATTTATTTTGCAATGGGTGAAAACTATATATCATATTTTGGTCACTGAATGTAGTTTTGAATAGAAAAATCAAAATGTTTCAGGTTAAAGTTTTTTCCTATAGACAGTCTATCTTTTTCTTCTGTTTTATGGAAGCCACATTTCTTCAAACACCTTAATAAGAGTTCTTAAAAGTAGCCAGGCCTGATGAGTGAATTCCCTTGGGTGCATCGCACCTCACATCGTAGCAAAAGTTGCAATTCAGATGAATAAGTGATAATTTAATATGTAAAAGGACAATAAATATACTGATTTCTATATATCAAAAATATTTCACTGAGGCTATTACATATTTATAAAGATTCATACATTCTTTTAGATTTCTGGACAAGTAATCGTTACATGATCCTGTGTCTCATAATCAGTGGACAGGAAAGGAGAACAAGGCCAAGAGGGGAGATGAGAGGGAGAAGGGAGGGAAAGAAGAGGAGGAAAGGGGAGCATAAACAGGGAAGAGAACGAGAGAGTGACATGGAAAGACAGAGAGAGAGAGAGAAAGAGACAGAGAGTGAAGGAGAGAGAAAGAGGGAACTTCCAGGCTTTATTTTCGCACATCCTTGTGAGAGACTGAGAAATCGGTATCTAACTCTGTGTATCCGAAAATCTCTGCCTGATCAATGTAGTCAGACAAATTTGTTCTGACTTCTGACATGCAAAATTAGAAATATGTTCTAGTTTGGCCTCTGCAGTGGTAATTTCTGTGGATACAGTTTTTGTTACTTTATACTTGTCTTTATTTCTAATATTGCTTTCTTAACAATAGTCATATCCTGAACTGTATAAAGATACTTGAAATCTATTTTGAAAGCCCAATAAGTGAAAATAGTTCCATTTTAATGTCATCTCCAGTAAACTTCTTGTAGTTACTAAAATTTATTTTGTAAAATGGGTAAATATATGTTACCCATTCTTAGGATATTCCATTTTAAATGCCAAGAAAAGGCTACAATAAATTCATCATAGTATTCATATTTTATCTAATAAAATTATAAATTCAAAAATTTAGTAAATTTTCATATATTTATACTACATTTAGTGAATTATTTAAGGAAATTACAATTAAAGTTTTTCAAATGATATAGTTAATGTATTTACAAAATTATCATTGACATAGTTTTCAAAATTCAAAACAAAATCAACTAAACCTAATTAACATAAATCTATAGAATGTGAGTTCACAAATTATATCTTTTAAATAAACTATTTATAATTTATGTGTTTTCTAATTTTAATAAAGAGGCATTCAAGGAAAATTTTTAAAAATATGTCGGAAAACAAACAGAATCAGCTATAAAATTGAAATGTTTGTAACCGTTTCCTCAGTATTAATAGGAAAAATTCTAAGTCACGAAGTTCTGAATCAAGAGAGAGTATCAGCGATGAAGCTGGAACCCTCAGCTGTGATAAACTTTAACTTCCATATTCTGGATTTTGAAGAGACACACTGTGATTGAGGAAGGATCTTTTATTTATATAGCATACGTCATTCAGACAGACACACTCAGTTTCAATATTAATCTCAGACTCCATATTTGAAGCCCTTCAGGAAAAACAATCAATTACCCAAAAAATGTAAAAATGTTACATCACAAATAAAATGATCAGTAATACATTTAAGGTAACTCAAATCTACATATACAAATATAAAATATTATTTTTATTTTGCTTGTTGGGAAACCTATTGCTTCTTACTGTATCTTGTGTTTGTAAATATTTTCATATTTTTCAAACCTATTCCCTTAATAACTTAATTATTTTAATTAGTTCTGAAGCTATCCCAATGCAATCAGCTGGCTCGAGTCAGTGTCTTCATTTATGCTGATTTCTGTAAGGAAACAACAACAACAACAACAACAACAACAACAACAACAACAAAAAAGATGGAAAAGAGGATCCCAGTTTGGTTGGTGTATATTCACGTGTCTCTAAGTCATCTGATTAGCTAAAGAAGTAATATTGTCGTTTAACACTGTGCTTTCTATATTATACGAATATTTAAGGAATATAACACGTTTTTTTTAATCCAATAAATGAAAACGAGTCTATAAACACACTGATAAAATCACACAGAAATTTGAAAAAGAGCTAACATTTATTTCTTAATTATAATAAATGAAATCAGGTTTGTCTCACACAGATTATTTTAGGACAAAGCAAACTCCTGGTTTCTAAAAAACCGACCCTAGTTAAGAGCCAACAACAAGAATGAAGATAAATAGCAGTGACTAGACACGTTATTTATCAATTTTTCTTGATAAAGTCGATTCATCTTTCGCTCTTCAGTTTGTATCTGAAATGGCAAAAAATGTCAGGATTTAATGTTGCATTCCAAATGAAATTGCTAACTTTCAACTACAGTGTTTTAAATTTCCTGAGTCCTGAGATTATTTCTCACCGCCACCTTCTGTACACTGTGTACTTCAGATGAAGTTTGAATCTTTGGAAAGCACGGTTTGCTCTCAAAATAACACATCAAAGCCATGGATAAATCTTAAATGTTATATTCTAACTTTCTGATATGGGTACACAATAGAGCAAATTATGATGCAACATAAGCAATCTCCAAATGCATATAACTGCTTATATCATCATTTTAATTCATTGCAAATATTTGTTGAGCTTGGATCTGAGTGTTTGCCAGTAAATTTAATGCTGAGTACCAGTGCTGTGCGGGAGAAATGTATAAATATGAAGATGGGCTGCAAGCATTTAGGCTTCACCCTAGGCTGTGCTGATCCTAGGATATATAGGGACAGCAGGGTACTTATATAACTAAAGGTAGTTGAGAGGTAGAATGTCCAGATGTTGTTGAGAAAGAAAAATTTCAATTTTGCTTAGTTCATGGCCTGAGCACAGTGCCTCATACTCAGAATTAACCAAAGCAATTCAATTATTTGTAGGACATTTTGGTTTTAATGAAAACAATGGTGAAAGTGATTTCTCTGCTAAGTAGAACATCAAGCTAGCGATTACAGTTTCTGAGATTGATTGCTTACTAGCAAAGTGCGATGTTTGTCAGTGACCTCTGAGCTCAGTGAAGATTTGCTCTGCTTTGTAAATCACACTTGAATTTTATTATTTAAGATTCCTATAATCTCACATTAGGGAAGTAAATCGGTGAGCAGAAAGTCTGCACATACTCAGTGAAGACCCCCTTACAATTTCCTAAACCTGGAGCAATTTCTGATATTCCAATATGCTTTATTTTGCTGATAAAATAAGAAAGGTGATAATTGTATAAATGTACATTGATTTCTGGTTGTTTTTTTATGTAGGATTATTTTATTGATGGTTTAATTTTATTCTGGTTGCAATTGTGTGACTCTTTCATAGAATACTGGTGATACCTGAGATTCTTAAGCAAATTAATTGTTAACTTAAAGTACTTTACAAAAACTATTATTGTAGTAACTAATGATGAATGCATCAATCATTGGATAGTCAAAAACTATGCAAAAGTAATATTTTTATTTATAAGAAACATACGAGATGAAATTCTATGTGCATTATTAGGCAAATATAAATTTAAGATTATTTTAAAAGACAAATTAACAAAATCTACAAGAGGCACTTAGTTATTATTTTATGATTTGAGGAGATTCCCCTAACATTCTTGACCTGGTTTTAATGCACTGAAATTATGTACTTGTGCATCTGTAAAACACTTCATTTCTTTTAATCAAAATTGTCTAAGAAAAGAGAAGAGCAGTTCTCACCGTCTATTTCTCTTTTTACAACTGATTTTGATAAAAGGTTCATTGGCTATTAATAAAAAACTTCCCTTTCATTAGCTTACAAGCTAAGAAGATCAAGAAATATTCTAAGGTTGATTATTATGTTTAATCAAACAACCTCACGTACTAATCTGTTGATACTATTCTTATTGGTTCATTCCGTATCTTCTTTGGGTCTGCACTAAGTCAGCATCTTAGATGTGGTTCTATTTGTGCTGCATAACAATCAAGGCAAACGGTTCTTAACCACATTTCTCAGTTCAGAGAGCTACCCAACTTGAGGAACTTCTTCTCACCCCTCTTGAATCACGTGTGTAGTAGGGAAGATAACAGTGCCTACACTACTTTGTGTGATGCTACTGCTGAATACACAGCGATACTCAGCATGTGGCCTGTCTCTCAGCAGTTTGGGGGAGAGTGGATAATTATTATCATTTCTGGGCTATGCCTAAGACTGAACCTCTTGAATGGTTTGCTGTGGTATACACAAAACTTAAATGAAAGAATAAATATGCTACTAATTGAAAAAAAGAGATTTTGTTTTGCTATCTAAGTGTATCTACCAGCTCAATGTCCATGTGATTTGTTTTTATAAATCAAAATGCATAAATTGTAGAGGGTATTTTTGTTTCTTTTTCTTTTTTTTTTTTTTTTTTTTTTTTTTTGTATTGGGGATCAAACTCATGGATTCATGCTTGCTAGGCAAGGGCTTGTGCCACTGAGCTAAATCTTATAATCCAACTCTTTTGAAGATAACAATGTGCATTTTAACAATCATTGTTAAATTCCTATCACCTGGTTTTGATAGGCTCTTAAATAATTACAAAAAATGAATAAATTTGGTTAAATGAGTAAGCTAGAAGTGAAAAATAATATGCTGATATTTCTGCTATCCTCATTTAATCTTTTTTATTGACTTTATTTTTTTTGTCTTTTAGTGTAGTTTGCTATCAATTCATTGTAAAATATTTATTATAAGTCAATAATATCATCATTGCTCTCAATGATAGAAAAATTCAAATATTTTATATTGCACTTAATGAATAAGTTTATTTAAGATGTCTTTAAATGTTCATAAACCTAAAGTTAAAAAAAACTATCACCACAAAATTAGTAATTTGTTGATGCTTAGTTTTGTATATTAACATAGAAAATGGTTGTGTGCTTATTTTTTAGAACAGTAGAATTATAATAATGTTGTTTTGTTTTAATTTTTTAATTGTTTTCCAATAAAATTTTAATGGTATTATGTGTATGTACCTGAAAGTTATTAGCTGTTTTTTATAATTTATTTTCAAATTGTAAGAATAATTTCATGCTATTTTAAATAGCTATTGCAGAAGATACTTAGTGAAATTTCACTGATACTTCCAATACGAAGTGCTTCTCTATAGGATATATAAGATGTAACTATTTTAAATTATTCTAGGCATTTAAAACATAAGAATATTTTCATGAGGTTTGTGTCTGTGACAATATTGAATTAACTTCCTATTTTAAAGATTCAGTTTCTTTTTTCCTTTTGTATTATAAGTACAAAAAATTCAGGAAAACAGCACTTCCTCAATCCTACAAAAATGCTTTTTAAAAATATTGTCATATCTTCTTTCAAATTCCGTTACATCGTATGTTTTTTTAAATAACATAATGAATAGTACTTGGTTTGTCTTCATTTACATAGAACTGAGCACAGATACATCAATGTAACTCTCTAATGATGCCATTTTAAGCAGCATAATAAGGTATCTTTTTCTCTGATAAAATGACAACTTTATTTCAGAAGTATTCTGTTACCACTGTGCTTAACTGTCACCTTGATGATTAAGAGACTCCTGGTGAGATCAATGGATCATAGAGGGAAGCTACACTCCTCAGTTGATCAGTCCACCAGTGTTCAGGGCTGAAAGCACTGTAAGAGATGAGGCCTAGTTGGAGGAGGGTCACCAATGCATGACTCTGCAGATCTTGCAAAGGCTGCATCTCTGCCCCTTCTGGCCCTTTGCTTCTCAGGCTCCCCAAGTGAGTAACTGTTCCACATACATTTCTACCACTGTGTTCCTGCCCTAGAGCCAGCTGACCAGGGTGAAGCCTGTGAAGCCTATAGCCACACCAAGCCCTCCGCCTTTATTTGCAGGTATTGTACACTTTGTAACAGCGATGGAGTGCTGACCAATGTGTATATTACCACAGTTTTATTCTACTGCACTTTGATAAATCATGCAAGTTTTCCTGCCTTGAGTTCATATTTCTCAAATGCATATTTATTTTTTTCAAAAGTCTACAGTTTATATGAAGAATTTTATGGCACACAGTATTAGATTTGAGGAATTAAGTGGTTTTTAATTAAAATGCCAACTCTTTATTCATTGTATTTTAAATATGATTTTGAGACAGTGCTATGAGTCATAATCACTTAATAAATTCCAACTTGCCAAGTTTAATATTAGCTGCAACTACAGTACGCTTTTTATAGTGTATTCATTAATGAGGAACCATTGAGTTTGCTGTCATATTTTTCAGTTAATGTAAATTTTATTGGCACAATTATAAAAAGCTTGTAAGACAAGTTAGCCCAAACCATGAATATTTATTTATCTAAGATTTACTTTCCTCTACTCAGTAATCTGTTCTTCATGAGTGTGTTTGATTTAATTTCTTTTGGAGGTGTTTGGTTCCATAAGAGGATCCCATGACTAGTCTAGAAAATTTAAAAATAATGCTATAGAATAATATTACAAGGAGCAAAAAAAAATTCCTGTCTTCAATAAATTCACCCCAAAGTTCAAAATTACATCCAGTATTTTAACATATTAATGTTCTGAGAATAAAATGAAGTTTTATTTCCTTCTTTAAGGAGAAGTTACATAGATCTAAAAATTAAGGAAATGTGTTTATTGAGTTACAAATGGATTATCTTATAGAACAACCATCACAAAATTATCACTTACTTAGCAAGGTCAGCCAAAAGGGGTGTGTAGATGTTTCTCTTTTATGCTAAGTTTTTCTATACTGTATGAAAGTAACTATGAAAGCTTTGGTACGTTTGTCTGTTTCTTTACTTATTTTATGAGTAAACTCATTTAATCCAATACCAGGAAGCCAAGGAATATACATATTAATTTCTGCCAGGGCAGGAGTATAGCAAACATTGGCTGAGAAAAACTAGCAACATTTTTTTTTTTTTTTTTGTCTTTTTCGTTTTTATCGTTACCAGGGATCGAACTCACGACTGCCTGCTTGCAAGGCAGGCACTTATGCCGCTGAGCTAAATCCCCAGCCCCTAATTTCTTAATATTAAGTAAGATTCTGTAATAAATAGACTTACATTATCTTAACAAAATCTCATCAAGAGCTAGAAGTCATGCTAAAAACTTCTGTTCCTTCCCTGTTCTATAGTTTTCCAACATACTGTTTATTTAATGAAACAACTAAACATCAAAAAGGTTAATCATACATAAAACACTGCATTTTACTTATTTACACTCATTTGTGTACCTTCCTGATCAGTACACTTGCCTAAGAGCAGTTTAATGATTTATTATACTGACTTAAATATAGAGTCATATTTTGTCTAAGCATTTGAGAAATAATTTTGTGTCGCTGAATGATGAAGTGATTTTCATACTTGAGTCATTTTTGACTCCAGTCAAGTATCTTTTACAATTAAAGGCAATGCATGACTTAAAGGGACATATTGCTCAAGAATCGCAAGCATATTATGTATACACTTTGTCTAATAAATGTGATTTAAATACCATGTTCTAAACATAACCAATGGGTAGTCTTTATTAGTTAGTTAAGAAATTAACCTCTTTTTCCCAGAATGGTTGAAACAAATTTTGAAGGTGAAGTTCCATAATCTCAGAATAGAGCCACATATCTGAAATATATTCATAACAAAATAATAGCCATATTGCAGAAACTTAATGTGACAAATATCATTTAAAAAATATAATGAACTAGAAAAGTTAAATTTACCTTTTTTTCAAAGCTTTGTAATCCTGTTGCCTGATATAATGTCTGTCAGATTTTGAGCAGCCCAAATTTGCATGTTAAAATAATTGATAAAGTGCAAGGTTTTGAGTTTGATTCTCAAACCAAAAAAAAAAAAAAAAAATATATATATATATATGTATATATATATATATATAATTGACTAAGAAAAAGAATTATATGTTAATAGAATTACCATTACTTCTACAAATAGAGTATAATTACTTCTATATGAATTACTAATTTTGCTACATTAGTATAAAATTAAAATCTGACTAAATTATAGAACAGAATATTAACATAGATAATTCAGAACAGAAAATTCAAAGTACATTCTAAAATTCAAAGGATTAAGATGTGAGATTACTGTAAACTTTTATTTTTCTTTTAAGACTCAGAAGAAGACCTAAACATAAAAATTCATGACATGCACTCATGAAAGACATACACTTAAATTACAATAATGTTGAATACTGAACAAATATCTTATTTTGAATTTTCTGCTTCCCACTAACCTACTCATAAGAAGTAAGTGACAAAACATATTGCCACTTGGTCTTCTGTACTGTTTTGTGCCATTTACTCACTATGAATTATATCTTAGGTTGACACAGAGAACAAATGGAACTGTTGATAATTTTGAGAATAGTACCTACTTTCCTATGTTGTTTGAGAATATGTAAACTTCATTCTTTAGCTTCCTAATTTACCTCAGAAAGTCCAGGTTGAAGTATTCTTTTATTACATTCCTTCAAATAAAGACTAAAAACGTACTTGTTTCTGTGCTTAGAATTTGATGTAAGGTAACCAAAATGAGCTGGGCCCAATCACCTTCTCCCTACCCCAACATTTTGTTTTAACCCAAAAGTTCATACTGGGAACAATGATTTATTTCTCAAGAAAAATCTTATCCATTTTTGCATGCCAAAGTGCATTTCTGTACATTTAAAGCATACAGAGCTTTGGATCCTAAATTTAGAAATAAACTGAAGCCTTCAAGGTACAGGCCCTCTTTAGTGCTGGCAAAAAAACCCAACTCCTTTCTTCCCAGAGGCAGTGGCTATTTTGCTCATAACAATTGTAGATCCAGGCATTTATGCATTCCCTTCTTTAGAATAAACGCCCACTCTATTTTGGGTCAGGTGGTAAAAATGAAAGTGTAAATGTCAACTTCAACGTCCCCAGATTTCTTCAAAAATGAACCTCTGTGTTAAGTTGACTTCATTCATTTCTTTCACCAAAGTAACTATACCTCTGAAATAACAGTGGTGGAAATAAAGCAGGATTTTCCTGAAAACCAATTGCTGGGTTAGTGTATTTACTTACTTTATAAATGCATGCTTAGCCTCACTCTCTGAGCATGGGTGCAGAATACAAATATAGCAACTAAAATTACCATATGTTTTTCTGCTGTGGAAAATTTCCCAGCATCTTTGCAGAATTTTATCACTTGACTATTGACAAAAATCATCCTTTCTAGACACAGTCTTGACTTGGCTTGCACTTACAAGTTAACTCTGTTTAAAAAAATATTCATTTTGAAGACTAAGAATGTTGGAATTCTGTATCTGAGAATTCAGAACTTAGTTTGTGTGGCTACCCGCCTTGAACATAACAATATTAGACACATGAAGAATAGTTTCTGCTTGCTTATGTGACAGTGGCCTTCAGCTGATTCTCATTTACAATAAATCTGAAACAATTCTTAGATGTGTTCAAAATGATTACTCTTTCACACATGTTAAACTGGTTGGATATAAAAATTAAAACCATAACTTTGTTAAGCTACAGAGCAAAATAAAACAAAACAAAGCAAATTGTCCCTGGGATTTGTTGTCTTTCATACAAAATATGAAGGGCAGTGATGCAGTGGAGATTTTTTTTTTTTTTTTTCCTACCGCGGAGCAAACTCACAACCTTGTGCTTGCCAGGGAGGCGCTTCTGCTGCTGAGCTAAACTCCCAGCACCTTGCAGATAATTTTGAAACAAAAATGTTATCTTCATCTCCTGGCCAGGCTGCGGTACCTGCAGCTGTCCACAAGGGGGTATTCGCTTTGGCCAGTTTATTAAATCCACCTGTCTTCTATGTGAATAAGTCAATCCAGACAATGAGAAATACTATACTTGTCAACAACAGAAGGACATATTGTTTTTTTTTCCCAATATGTCTGAGCAACTTGAGAATTTAAAGACAGTGTAATCATACTAAATTCTAAACTTAAAATAAGCACAGGGGCAGAGGCAGTTCATGAAGGTCCAGGAGCCAGCCAAGTCCTGAGTGTGCCCGTGTGTACCCATGCAAGGAGACTGTAAAAGAAAGAAGACATACAATAAAGAACAAAAAGGTGTTTGACTAGTACTGAGAAAGACATTAAACACATAAGCACGCAAGCCTCACTGAACTTCACATTATTCACAGAGAAATGCAGTTACTTCAGAGCTGCATAACTATAATTTCTGTTACCTGCTTTGCTATCCTAACACATTATGTTTTAAGAATAAAAGACAGGAAAAAGCTGTAAGAGAGAAACAAAAGGACTGCTATATTGTAAATACCACATATGCGTGCTTTTAAATTGAGCACAAGAATCCTTACTTAATATTATCTTGATGACAAACTGTGTACATTCTTCTATTCAACTCACACTTTCAGCATATCTATGGGAAAGACATACACAAATTTACTTACTGTATGCCATATATATGAGGTTGTAATACATTTCTTGATGGAGTATATTTTAAAGGAAAGTGATGCAAAATAAGTAAAACTTAAGTATAAGACAGTGTATTATATTGAATATGAATATATTATCTTATTGAATTGAATAAGATACATATATGTGTATATATATATTCCAATTTTCTGGGAAACATTCTGTAAAATGCATTAGTCAAAGGCTCACTCAGATGTGTTTTGGGGGTCAACACTGCGTGAGGGATGAGGAAATGATTAGGGCTGGATGGAGATGATGGAAATTTTTCTACACTTTAACCCTAAAATGCTGGATGTCCCTTGAGTATTAAACCTGTGTCCTAGGTTTTGCTTCCTCTCCCCCTGTCTCAGCAGCTGTGAGCATGGGCTGTTCCCAGGATGAAGGAATCCTCATGGGTAAGAAGATTCTCTTCACCTGAGGACTACTTCCAGAGAGGAATCCAGCAGAGCACTCTTCAGAGCCATTGTTCCAAAGGCTGAAGAATGAGGTCAGCAGCAGGGTTTGGGGGGACACAGCTGAGTTCCATGTGGTCCCTGCAAATGCAAAAATCTATGAAGCCTGGGTCTGGATAACTGGAATTCACATCATTCCGTATCTTTCTATACAAGTAGAGTAGGCGATATTTGAACAAAAGCTTAGCAGGATAGCTGGATGGGAGAACATACAGGAGGGAACAGGTGAAGCAAAGCAAGGAGCAGCGAATAAGCTGGTTTGGTCTGCTGAGATGACCTGAAATGTGAGCATCAGGAAGTGAAATCAAAGAGAAAAACCCACAACTTGTAGTACAGAATTTTGTCAGCTATGTACAATATTTTTACTTCTAACTGAAATTAGGATCACTGAAGACTTTGGAGCAGAAGACTGGCATTGAGCAGCTAATTTTGAAAGCATAATTTTATTGCAGTTTTTAGTAGAAACACTACTTACTGAGTAGGAGGGTGAAAGTGAACAATGGAAGTAAAGAAAACGCTACAACAGGCGGGGTTGATGAGGACAGATGGTGAGGTCCAGGTGAACAGTTTGAACTGGCTCTGGACCTTCAGAGTTACATGCAGAATTCGTGAATATTTTGAAATGGAGCTACTAACATATTTGCTTCATATTTGTGAAGTAGAAAAGAAGGTTGAGTTATTAAAGATGTCTCCAAGGTATCCATGGTTACCTCTAAACACATAGTGTTGCAGGAAATATGCAGCTGTGGGAGCAGGGGAAGCATTTTTCAGAGCTAGGAGTGCAATAGTGATGTAAATCACCCAGTGATGATATTTTGATCAGCCAAATGAATGAAACCACTATGATTTTATACAAAACTAAGAGAAAAATTTCAAAGGATTGCCCCAAAATTGTTGAGGAAGATATAATTTCATTCATTTTGCATAATTTTAAAAACTTTAAAATGACATGAAAGTAACAAAATTGGGATTAAACCATATGAATCTGGTGGGCCACATAAATCTTCTCTTTTTTCAAATTTTCTTTAAGTGTTTAGAAGTTTTGTAAAGTCTACCTTTCTTGAATGGTGAAAAAGAAAAATAAGGCACAATACACTTGTAAAGTATGTTTGAGCAAACTGATTTATGAACTGCGCTGCATCAAACCTGGAGAAATTTGGATGATTTGCAAGAGACAAGTGGGTGTTGAAGTAACACTAAGAACATGTAGGTGAGCCTCTGTAGTTATCCTCTCTGGTTTACCCCACTGGATGATCCCTAGGTTTATTTGCTGTTAAATTCATAAATTCTGTTTCTCTTCAATGTAAGAAGGTGTAAAAAATGGTTCAAGTTGCTGTGCTTTGAAAATTAAGCAAACAGCATTTATCTCTGCAAACTTATTATGTGATACCTTGCTTTGACACCTAGCACAAATGACAGATTTTGTTTTAGATATGGTTCAATTTTGTCACCAAGTCCTACAAATTATCTTATAGATAAAATATAAAATATCTTAAAGAGGTATAAAGAACCCTTAAAAACACTTAAAGGAGGGTCAGGGGTTTAACTCAGTGCCTCAGGTGGCTGCCTGGTAAGTGTGAGGTCCTAATATTGTCCCCTAGCATCAAAACAAAACAAAAAAATGCTGAAGGGTAACAGTTCTCAGTTTTCCTTAGTAGCATTATCTTTATGTTAACATAGTAGAATCACAATTCAGAAGTAAATAATTATCAAGAAATATGTTTGAAGACATCATGGTGCTTGAAATATTGAATAAAATACGACATGATTTATGCTGCTATCATCAGAGTTACATTCAAGTGCATCCATGTACAAGTATTTTATCATTGTATGCATGTTTATTGTGTATACTCTAAATGTATACGATATTAATAGATATATACATAGTAAAAAGTTAATTTTAGTGAAACTAATGAACATATCTAATAAACTAATAAACATAACCTAGCACTTATTTCTCCTTAAAACTCCTGACTACTATTTCTAGCTCTAACTTTAACGTTGTGTATTAAATCTTCCCGCTTATTAATCTTCTCTGCTAATTGGTTTATATTGGCATATATCTCACGTGAAAATATGCTCAGCTTCACAAATCATCTGGCAGTGTTCAATTACATTTGATTTCTAAGCTATTAAGAGATACATTAAAACTCATAGAAAAACCCATTTTTGCCCATTTGTGACAAAAACACTTAAGTAAAACTTTAACAGAATTAAAGTTCTGAGACTGAACTATGAAACTAAACTTTTATACTGCATTAAGCTGAGAACTGTTTCCAAAATTAGGCATTAAAATCACCTACTACTTTAGATAAGACCCTAAAACAAAGTCTGATTAAACTGCACTCAGCTGCACTTAATGATTTTTAAAGCTTAAGAGCTTAAGAAAATACTATGGCATTGCAATTTGTTCAGAGTAACAAAGATTTAATAGAATACTTAGAACTCAGTTTAAATCCAATTAGAAGTATATGTGGAAACAGAACTTCTCACATCTGTAAGGCTGACAGTAAATATTTATTTTCTGAGTGATACTTGCTAATACTCTACTTCCTAATTGGTATTCTATATTGAGTAGCAGACTCAAAATCAGTTTGAAGGGACTGCACATTTCAGTCTTTAACAATAGGCTCTCTGAAAGCAAATGTTTGCTTGAGTGCTACTGTTCTATTTTAAATTTCTTTGAATTTGGGTTAATAAGTCTGGAATCCTTTGTTTGTGACATGAGTTCCAATTAACTGCACAATTTAGAAACATATTACTCCTCTCCCTACTTAGAGATTTCCAAACCAAATCTGGACTCTACTATTGTTTCCCCTTGCATATAATAAGGAAAATAACACCAAATTTATTTAAAGTTCATGTAAGATTTTGCACACACATTGCATAATTTCTATGGAAAATATATATTTTAGTGAATTTTTTTCCTTTAAAAATTTGTGGATGCTCATCAGATAATTTTTATAATAAAATTCATTTCTATTCAAACTCTTTACCAAGCTGGGTGTGGTGATGCACACCTATAATCCCAGCATTTGAAAAGCAAAGACAGGGGATCTTTGCAAATTTGAGACCAGCCTGGGCTACAGAGTGAGCTCAAGGCCATCCTGAACTGCACAGTGAGACCATGTCTGAAAAAGACAAAAATAAGTAAATGAAAACATTTAGCTTTGTGTGTGTGTGTTTTGGTTGAACTTAATCCTGAATCATTTTAACTCCTCTCTAAATGATCCCTTTTGATTTTTTACTTTGGCCTTCTAGTACATTATTCTTATTAACAGTCACACATTCTGTTAAATCTACTATTTTAAAACACCCTGTTATTTCCAAAATCTACTCCACCTATTTCTCTGTTACATCCTACTCTTCCTTATAAGATATTCTTTGAAAGTGTTGACTCTTATTGTTTTTTTTTTAAATAAATTCCTCTGTTTTGGTCTGAGCAAATATCAATCAAGCTTTCTTTTTTACAAATACACCAAAATTGTTTTTGCAAAGCACTTCAAAAGCCAGCAGTTAGTGTTTCCTGATGATTTTCATTGATATATTAAAGAGATTTGACTTAAATAACTTCCTCCTTCTTGTAACTTATTTATTGTCTATTAATCATCCTTCATCTATCTCTATAGAAAAAAAAGGATAGATAGATAGATAGATAGATAGATAGATAGATAGAACTTTTACTGATAACCAGAGGATCCCATATATGTACCAGGAAGTCATGTATATAAATTGTGTGTGTACACGTTTGGCTTGGCCAAAAGTCTAAATTTCTTTTTATTGTTTTCTTCAAATCCAGATTTTGATTTTTTTTACAAAGACATGAAAATTTTTATCTCTGATTCAATGCTTTCCTTAACTGCAGAAGCCTATGCACTAAACAGGTTGGACATCTCCACTCAGAGGTGAGAATTATCACCTCCAAAACATAAATCTTCAATTTACCCATGCTCAATAGGTTTCTCCCAACATACCCCTCAACTCAGTAAAAATCTAATATTTGACAGCATTGTTCTTCCAGTTACTCAGCATAGAATATGTAGCATCACCACAAAGTGTACATTTCTTTTACTTTTCATATTATAACAGGAATAAAGTTTATGGATTCAACCTTGAAAATACTTCTATGACTTGACCTTTGCTTTCTATTGTCTCGGCTATCAACCATGTTTAACTTACTGTAATTTCTGCCCTGGATTTCTAATGATATTCTAATATTCCTACATTATTATTCTTTTGAATTGTGTATTTTCACACAAGAAAGATAAAGGTCTTTTAAAACCTAATAAAATCCTATGTCATCCATATTATCTTAATCCACTTTGGCTGCTATAACAAGACTCCACAAATACACTTACATCTCTCAGTTTTCAAAGCTGGGAAGTTCAAAATGAAGATCCTGGAGACATCAGGAAAGGGACGCTTTATGGTGCCGATTTTCCTAGAAGGTTTTAAACTAATGTCCACATCAGAGCCTTCACACTGTTCATTCTTTCTTGGTTAATTGTTCTTCCTCATCTGGGTCATGTTTTCCAAGTCTTTGTTCAAATGTCTTTCCTGGTGACATGATCAAAATGACACAATAGGACGGTGTCTGCTGCAGTCAGAACAGTGACTGATTCTTTCTGTTTTCTTACTCTTCATATTTTACATAAAAATCTGTGGTATTATGTGATTATTCATAATGTATATAACCTTCATAGCATATGTGTCATGGTTTATGTTGGTGGCCACCAAGCCTCATGCCTTTGCATTATGCATTTGTGATTAGTTCATTGTCTATCGCTTGGATTGGGGGAATGAATGCTACACTGGCCTAGGGGTGGGACCAGGCTGTGATGTAAGGCCGGCAGAAGGCACATCTTGCTGTCTTGCTGGTTTCTGCCTTGCTGTTTGCAGCTGCCTTGGAGGCCAACTGAGTATGGACTGAAACCTCCAAAAATTGTAAGAAATAAACCTTTCCTTTCCCAACTTTAGGCATCAGGTATTTTGTCTTAGTGACAAGTAAAAAGTAACTAAGACAATATGTATATATATTCCATGAAATATTCTATATCTGTCTATCTATCTATCTATCTATCTATCTGTCTATATCTATCTATCTATACATGCATTTATATTATATATGCATGTGTATATGTCATGGGGAATAAATGCATATACATATATATATATATATATATAGTATGCCATGGTGAATATATATATATATATATATATATATATATATATATTTAATATGGGTTTTTAAAATTTTCTTCATGCTGGGAATAAGTTGATTGGCACTATAGAAGAGCATCTGTAGATTAAGATATAATAATTTCTTTCTAGATAAAAAATTGATAAAAAGGAGAATTACAGGTCACAGGAGTAGAGAGCTTTGTAATTGTAATGCTGCAAATTAGTTTTAGATTTGAGGCATTTCGTATTTTTGGTCTATAAAGAATTTTGTTTAAATATATCTCTTGGTTAGATTAGACAGGAAGCAATTTATTTCTGTCTTTCTTTCTTTCTTTCTTTCTTTCTTTCTTTCTTTCTGAAATAGGGTTTTGGCATGTAGTTCTGGCTAGCATTGAAGTCACTATTAAGAGTAGTTGGATTTAATTTTATAATGATCCTCCTGATTCTAACTCCTGAGTGTTGGGATTACAGGAATGAATCTCCCAAACCCACTCAATAAACAGAAAGTAATTTAATGTGTCTTCTAAAGATATAGACTAACAGTAGCTACCAAAATTAGTACATCACAGTAATGATATTCCAAATTTAAAATAAATCAGTCTTTCAGAAAATGTAAGTATAGCAAAGTCTAAACTTTAAATAATTTTCATCGCAAATGCTTTGTGTTCCTTAGTTTCGTCTGTTCTTAACACTTTAGCTATAAAGTGGTTTCATTTTAGGAACAAATGTGGTCCTTTAACCTACTATAAAATCTTATCATGGTCAACTTGAATTTGTCGTTCCTGAGGTTAGAAATCATCTATCTGATCTAACCTAGGAACTGCTTATGCTTTTATTTTCTTTTCTGATTTTTGTGATTCTCTGTAAGTGGCAAGAGGACACTGTTGTGAATGACCTATAGGCCATTCGAAGTCTCAAGTCTCAATGAGCAGAAGTGAAAGTCTCACCAGGAGCAACACTAGTACCCAACCTGTCAGCATTGCCATGTGATCCCAAGAGTTTCAGAGAGATATTTTCTCAATATATTTCTTAATGTGTTTGCAAATCTTATAACATTAACATGAATTAACCAGATGTCAAACAGGACACAGCAGAATGTAAAAGAAGGATGGTAAATGCAAAGTAATTCTGAAGAGAGCATCTGATCTGTGCCCTACACCATGCACACACCATCTGGACCAGTCTATAAACATATGTGCTAGAATATGTTGGAATGAAAAGAATATGAATAAGAAAATATTTAAGCATTGTCTAGTACTCAAGAAGTGAACTAAATGTCTAGAGCAGGAGCAATAATATATATTAATTACTTACTCACATCCACTCATGATGGGAGGAGGTGGGAAAGTGGGATGTACAGAGAGAGAAGAACGCAGACAAGTGTAAGTCAGGATTGCCCTGGGCTAGCAGGGTGGACCACCGGATGATAGGATTCACATTCTGCCTCTACATTTGACTTCTTATGTAATCTTAGCCCATTGACTTCCTCTTTGTATAACTGTTTTCTCTTCTTTTATACAGGGATAATAACGTTTCCTATTGCTAAGTGATTCCTATGCTTGTGAAG
This sequence comes from Cavia porcellus, assembly GCF_034190915.1. Lineage (NCBI taxonomy): Eukaryota > Metazoa > Chordata > Mammalia > Rodentia > Caviidae > Cavia > Cavia porcellus. Next base: position 16,054,388 of record NW_026947494.1, on the reverse strand, counting down.
TATTTAAATGCGATAAAGCATATTATGTTGGCTAAAACGGAGAACAGGTGCGATAAGTTGAAGGAATTCTCCTTGGTAGTAATATTTTTCAGCTGGCTGGAAAGTTAAAATTCCATTTAATTATGAATGAGGAATAGCTTGCTTATCCTAAATTATGAAGGGGATACAAGCACTGACTTGGCTTACAAGAGAGTTTTACAAAAGACATTAGTAGTAATAAATATAAAAGCCTGCTGATTCTCACACATACCAGGGCACTATGGCAGTGCTTACTTAGATCAGTCACTCTACTTGCCAATGAGCGAGGTGTTTGCATGTCACTGAGAAGCTGCTTCGTTGTCTATTCACTCCTACACTGAAGGGGAGGCTCTGTACCTTCATGCAAAAGATCATTCTAGAATCTGAGATGATTGTTTCTAAGATTCATAATATTTGAAAACTGGAGAAACTGCCTACTATAATCATGAGTGCAATACAGTTAGATTAAGCAAAAATAATTACAGTAATTTTTAATGCATGTAAAGATTAGAGATAATCAATGAAGAGCTGGTGTTACATCAAAAGAGGCATCCTGGGCCCATGATTCTGATTCCAGTGAAGACTTTTTATACACAGGTCAAATAGGTTTAGGAAAACACAATCTAAGAAATATAATCTGTGTTCATCAGAGAACTATGTCCACCAAAAAGAAATAAGGACAGAAGGAGGGGAGAAACAAGGAAGGAAACAATGGAGAAGTTAAAGAGACAGGAAGGCAGGAGGGAGGGAAAGAAAAAACAGAGAACAGGAGGGAAATGCATCTAGGACAACCACAGGCAACCCGATAACCTGCAGAGGACACTTCCAATTTCTACAAAGAAATAAACCTTTGCAAGCAAGTCAGTTCTCTTTACTTACAGAAATTGTGAAGATGTGGTGCTTCCAGAAAAATTCTGAAACATTCAATTAAAAAGAACTTTAATTCTAACTTTAATTCTTCGAACACACAGCAAAGGAAGAAGATATTACATAATATTGCAGTACAGGAATAGAAATTTAATCCTAGCCCAAAGTATACTTCTGATACCGTCATAAAACTTCAAGAAAGAGTTTATCTCACCATAAAAAAATGCCAAGCATATTTTTGAAGGAAACAAATAAATATGATGCTTAGATACTTCATTTTTCTTTAGTTAAATTTATCTTCTCAGTTCTGATTTTACACAATTAGCATAGCCGAACTAAATACATGAGTGAGCGGTGAATAATGAGGTAGTCACACTTAGAATGACTACAGGAGATGAAAATATACATAACTATTCATGTCTTCTATAATTATTCACAGAGTATTCCATGTAAAAGAAGCTTCTCCAACTAAATTTCATTTTGTAATTACTTCTAGCAATCTTGCCCTAAACTTCAAAAAAAAAAAATTGTAAGGACGTGACATATCTTCTCTTCATATATATATATATATATATATATATATATATATATATATACATACACACACACACATATATATATATATACACATTTCTTTAATATTAACTTGCAAGTAATACACACTTAAAATTAACATTTTTCTTTCTTTCCACTCTTAAACTTAACAATTTTTCAAAAATGTTGACATAGACCCTTGGGTTACCAAAATCACTTCTAAAATCAAATGATGATAAGAAGTAAGAGCAAACAAACATGCATTTGCAAAAATATTTGTGTCTAATATTGCTTATGATATTCAGAAAGTTATATTATATATTATTCTTTTACATATTTTTTGACTTTTACCCAAACTTCACATTACTGAAGGGATGCAAGCTTACAAGTGTGGAAAATAGGGGGCTAACTGTAGGAAACAAAACAGACTTTATTTTTATGTTCACTATAATAATTATACTTTTAAAATATTTCAAGAAATTATATATAGTGCATATTTATCAAATCTATGTGATTCAAACCATAGCTGTATTAACTTTTGTAATTTTAAAAAAGACTATGTACTTAACTGGGTCATTTATCTCCCAATTTCACGTTCTTAAAAACTCTACTGTATGATTTTTTATTATCACTCCTCAGAATTCAAGATTGCAGACACAGTTTAACCAATGAATGGACCAATAAAATCGTCAAGACTGACCTGGGATATAGTATCACTTATTATCATGATGTCACTATGGAGATGTGGATTTCAAATTATACATATTCGATCACAAACAACAGCCCCACTTTGATCTTTAAATTGTGTACCCTGGTATGCAGCCACCACAGGAAGAGGAAGTGAAAGTTTAATTGTTAGAAATAAAAAGACACTTTTAGCAATGTCCATAAAGCCAAAGACATGAGAGTTAACTTCTAATGGAGCCATATGTAATCAGTATGTGGTTTAATGGGTAAGAATACGTCTTACCTGTCATGAGAAAGGCCAGGCTCAAACTACACAGTGTTTTTAAGCCAGCGTTCTCAGATGGGGAAGATTTTGTGCCATTACTGAGTGGCATGGTGAAGGGGTGTCTAGGAGACAGCACGGGTGCTGCCAGCGTTGCAGTGTTATTCAACCCAAATTGTTAGTAATGCCAGACATGGTGGTGCACTCCTGTAACCCTAGCACTTAGGAGGCTGAGGCAGGAGAATTGTTTGCAAGTTTGAGACCAGCTTTGGCTAAAACGTGAACTCAAGTCCAGCCTGAACTGCACGTCCAAACCCTGTTTGGAAAAGACCAAAACAATAACAAGTTAATAGTGCTTAAGGTAAAAAATCATACCCTAGTAAACAAGGACTGTGATTTAAAAGATAAAAATCTAATAGGAAAGAATGAAAGTTTCCATGAAGAAGGCTCATATTCAAATTAAATTTTGGCTGATAAAGTATTTTCCTGATAAATATTTTATTAATGTACTTACTATTTTATGTTAATGAATGAATTGCCATTAAGTGATATTTTTCCTTGAAGCCAAAAATTCTCCTATTCCTGAATTTAAAAACAGTGACTGATGCTATGATTGATTGCATGTGAAAATTCTTTAGTGAACATCAGAATTTCCTCACCAGACATTTTCAGTCCTGAGAATCCCTAAAGAAAATACCCACGGGAAGATCCAGGTGAAAATAAGTTTATCATTTCATATTGACTCCAACTTTTATTTACACTTATTAGGAGGACATTCCTTCTCTCCTTCTGTATCAGGAAGTGTGGCTGGCTCAGTATCAGTTAGGTGTAGAGCAGGGAAGTACAAGAGGAGCTTATGGATCTGAACTCTGGTTGACACTACTCACTGCTTAGCTGTTAGGTTTACAAATGTGCCTGCCACATTCATCTTCAGGTTTCTATACTTGTATCTTCAAAAATCTCAATGTATTTCTTGCTCTTTGAAAGCAAAGGTATATGGTAATAAAGTTTTATAGCCTAGGTTCTAAATATGTATGATGCATTGCCATTTGTTATGTTGCTTACTTAGAAAAATTCCATAGAATTATTATTCTGCTTTTTTTTATTGGCAAAATGCTGTTGAATGTACTGGCATCACAACTGCTGACTCACCAGAAAGGACACAACAGCATCGTGCCAGTATTTATGAAAGAGGAGCTGTTTAAAATGAAAATGAATTGCTTCACATTTTAAAACCTGAAATTGCACCATGTCAATGTATCAAGAAGATCACGGGAAATATCAAACTACCACTGTCATACTTGTCACACTTTTTCAGTGTGAATATTATCTGCATTGTTTCATTCTAGTAGAAAAGCAGCTTGAATTTTTTCTGAAGGGAGAAAAAAAGCCATTTTGTTATTTAAAAAAGAAAATTTTACAATATTGATTCACAAAATTAGACGAGATAAATATGACATGAGTTCCTAGCAATTCATGAGGCATAATCAACATGGAATCTCTAGTCTCCTAAACTCTAGGTCTGATTTATGAAACAAGTTGTCATTCTCAGGGCTCCGAAAGACAAGAATGGCAAATATCAGAATGGAGCTACACTGAATGAAGGTACTTTATATTGTGATACTGTGTCACATAGTAATTACTTACTCATCAATACAGTATAGCATCACTCTATTATGAAACTAAAATATGATATGGTGAGAAACTTTGAAAGGTTTACTTACTTATTATAATGAAGGCTAATAATTTGAAGCTCCATATGCTAGGACTGTATTACTAGAGATCATGTGGTGAGGTGCCCACTTCAAGGTTGTGATCACTCTAACTTGTTGAAAACAGTAACGACTACCTAGTGTCTCTTTCCCAAGAACATGAGGGATGCGTATGTAACTCTAGCTCACAGTTCTTTGCTCATGTAAAATGGCGCATGGGTTCTTGATGAGTATTGGAGTAGCTTTGAACAGAGAGACGCAGAAAGGTGTCATGTTATTTCACATTTGAAAAAATTCTTAAGAAACATAATACCCAGCCTCCCAATGAATACCACACTGCCTTTATTTAGTGTCGAAGTGGGCAGAATACACAGTATTCTGAACAGACCTCTGACAAGGAAGTTATCGTTCTACGAAGGAATGACTATTTCCTAGAATTCCTTTTAGATAATTCATAAGAAATATCACATAAGAACTATTCTTTTTGGCATTGTCGTTGTTCTTCATGAGAAGTAAGCCATGATTCTCAACATTTTTGCTTATTCGAAATAGAACTTTTCACAGCATGCTCTTTTTTTATATTGGAAGATGATTTTCCCGTCCATCTCAAACTTCTTTGTGTAAAATCAAATATCTTTAGTTCTCTCATAAAAATTCAAAAATATTATACACCTTGACTTTTTTTGATCCTAAGCCCTCTTATAGTTAGTGCTCTTTCCGGCACACAGTAGGCTAAGCTGTTCTAAGCCCAGGGTAAAGCTTTTCTACAGCTCTGCAGCTTTCATTTTGTGATTTTGCTCTAACATCAATTCATCTGTCTATCGATCCTTAAAGAAAATATCTGCAGAAATGATAAAGAGCATGTTGGGGATACTTATGAATCACATCACCTTAGGTGACATAACTTCAAAGTTCTAATCTAGTAAACTAAAAGATTTTAATCTGGCACTCCAAAGATCAGAAATTAGACTCTGATTCATTAGACGCTAGCTTTTCCCCACTTTTCCTCTTGTCTTTTGCTTTTAACGATCATCTTTAAACTTGCTGATGGCCATGTTGAGAGGTTCAGTTATTATCTTATTGGATCCTTTCACTCAAGAGGCAAGGTGGGTACAACTTCTCCATAGTGTGATAAAAACAGATGTGGCATGAAAGATTGTCACCTTCCCTATTCCTTGGCTCTTTGACGCTGAACAACATGTAATTGGCAGGGAGACAGCTGTGGATTTGCAACCTTTGGACATTCTTTGTGTAAATAAGTCTACACCTGATCTACTGCCCTATGTTGGTCTACTTTTGTCCACTACATTCCTAATAATCTTATGAATGACTATTAGTTGGCTTCATGATTCTCTAATATACTATCTTGAAGGTCCAATTATTATGACTATCTTCCTACTTTAAACTTCAACAAAAATTAATAACCAACCACAACAATGAAAAAGAAACCAGAAAATATATATCCAACCAACAAACTGTTCATACCACCCTAAAATGAAATCAGAACAATAAAAATTAGTTATTAGAAATTATTAGAAAGGACATTCGGTAATTTTGTTGTTGTTGCCCAGTTTTACCATTTTTAGCAAATTGGTTAGTACTTTATATTCATTTATTTTTGAAAGCAAGCTACATTATGTGTTCTCTTTCTGTTATCTGAAACACGCCCGACAGTAAAGCACCTAACTCATTATTACTTAAATAAATAGTAATAACACTGTATATCCTAGACTGCATGCATATTTTGGGGATGTTAATGTAGTCTACTGCTCTCTCTACAGTGATAACAAATCCTCAAATTTTATACTAGAAAAGTTCATACCTAATAGTTCATGTTTAATAATGTGGCCTGACAGGGTGAGGACACAGGACGACCCAGGTACTTCTTAGATCCTCATTAAGCTTCTGAATGACTAAGAAATGAAGATGCTATGTCTAAACATGGACCAGGATCTAAAGCTTTCATGAAGAAGCATTCAGTGCACCTACATTCCTTGGTCATGCAGATCGGGATTATGAGCCTTACTAAAAATACCAGAAATAAGGTTATAAGGGAACTCGGAGAGGTGTAGGTTGTGTATCTGTGTGTGTGCACAGATGTGTAAGCATGTTTGTTGTGAGATTGGGTAGACAGATGATTCATAGATGGATCATAGATTCATGACACTGAAATAGATTATAAAGAGATAGATGGCAGATAAGTGATAGATAAATATGCGGATAGGTGATAGAAATTTTTTCTAAGAAATTTATTTACGTAGTCAGTGGGGTTAGGAAGTGCAGATCAGTACCATTGTTCTAGCTGTAGAGAGAGCAGGATCAATGGTGCAGGTTCAATCTATATTCAAGTGGCACAAGACCTTAAGTAGCTAAAATTTTAATCTGAGTCAGTGCTAAAGTGACAGAAGGCTGAGCACAAAGAATATCCTTAAACGAAAAAAAGTTTTTTTCTTATTCAGTGTTTTCTTCTGTTCAGATGTTCAGTGAACCCATCCACATTGCAGAACACAGTCTGACTTTTTAGTCCAGCCAACCTTTTAAGTATTAGTCTGTTAGTCTCATCCAGAAATATCTTCAGAGGTACAGTACACCCGAAAGTAAAGTTCACCCAAATATGTAAAAAAAAAAAAAAAAAATCTGTTGCCCAGAGGTGACCTATAACACTGTGATGATCACAATTTGTGTTTCCAAAATGCTTGAGCCTTATAAGTTTGAAATACAAGAGTGAATTGAAAAAGAAAAAAGAAAAAAAAAAGCGTATGCTCTAACTTTAAATACACAGAGAAAGAACACAGTATCAGAATGGATTTTTAAAGTTGTTTATGAAAGAGGAACAGTCTGCTTCATTTAGTGGATAGGAAAACACTTAAAGGAAAATGAATCTTTGGTCCTCATGGTGTGGTCTCATGTAGATGAGCCTAAACTCTACCAATTTCTCATCTTCATGTACAGTCACATTTCTTCCCCCCACACACTCCGTATTACCATCCACATATGTGCCTAACACACTTTAGAAATGATACCATGCAGCTGCTTCCGTTGCCATCTGTTATATTGTAAGTCACTCCTTTGAATTTTATGTAATTTCTGAGAATTGTGTCATTCTCATATGAGGTTCTTCTTTCTAAATATTGTGCTAGTTTACGATCAGAGAATTTTAAAAGAAAGATATCTAAAAATTTATGTTACATTTATATTTTTACTAGAATAATATCTAATCATCATCGAGAGCTAGAAATGACCTGATAAAGAACCTAAGACAAGTTACTTGGCCATATTACAACTGCATACTTATTACTGACATTAATGAAACAGATTAGTTCTTGTTTGTGTTAAAAGTACCTAGATAGATTGCTTGCCAAATGCATGATATAATGTACAGTGTCTGGTTGCTAATGGAAACCAACTTTTGTCTTCTTCTGATCTGATATCGCTTCCTCCATTCCAAAATAAGGGAATGTACTTTTCAATTTGGACAGGAAAATGCCACAGTGGACATAAAATAATTCTAGGCACTAAATGCTGGAGCCTTACTTATTTGGAAAGGAGCAACATTGAGACCATGGATTTCAGACAGTCTGCTGACTTCAGGGAGCCATTCACTCCATTTCATTTAATACACACACATCTGCCTGTGCAGTCTCAATATTTTGGTAGAGCCAAATACAGTAAATACGTTGTAGTCTGTTGGACAATGGGCACACCTGTCCTTTAGAAATTTCAATATACTCTGATATTTTGTGGCCCAAGCTGCAATACCCTATTTTTATGACAGATATTTATAAAGGAATTACCCACCTAAATCTCATATTGTGGAAGAGGAAACATTTGTAAGAGATAAATGCATTTTTAACAGTAGGTACTGTAACTGGAACCAGGTGCTATCTCACTGTTATTTATTTACATTTCCCTGATGAATGACATACTTTTCACAAAAAATATTACTTATAGAGGAATATAGTTGTTAACCATTTAAATGTCTTTTTTTGAACAATGTAGACTCATGGAATTAATTTCACTTAATTAGATTATTCCAGTTCTGCTATTGAGATTTTTAGTTCATCACACATTATTGATAAGAAGAGGAACTCTCACACATTGTTGGCAGGAGCACAAATTAATAGAATCTTTACATAGAATATGTAGGAGGATCCTAGGTAAACTAAAAAAAGATTTAACAAATTAGCCATCCCATCACTCTAGGAATAAAATCAGCATGTCAAACAGATACCCATAGGTCAGTTTTCACAGCTGTAGTATTCAGAATAGTTAAGATATAACCCACTTTGGTTACATCAGTGAATAAATAGATAAAGGGTGAGTGTACACAATAGAATATTATTTGATCATAAAAGAATGACGTCTTACTATTTATAGCAAAATAGATGAAATATAAAAACAATATGTTAAGTGAAGTTAAGAAAAAAACATACGATACATTGCATGTCACATGTGGAAATTGGGAAATTGTCTATCTGAATGTTGAATTGATTACTTGAGTCAAGGCGAGTGGAGCGGAAGATAATTAGATGGAAATTCAATAATAGATACCTAAATGTTTTAGAGATATGTAAGTTCTAATATTTTATAACAAAAGGTATTTTTATAATTCACCATAACATACATTTTGTGATTAATTGAAGAGAAGCCATTAAAGGATAAGACAAAATAATGATAAGTAGACCGAAATGTTAATTACTGTTATTTTATCAGTTCATTTCGTATACAAACATGGAAACTACAACTGCCCCAGTGAAAGTGTATAATAACTACATATCAATGACAAACTAAAAAATGTTTACAGCAATAGAAATGCTAACCCCCTTGATTTGGTTATTGTGCATTGTATGCCCCTAACAAACTGTCCCATTTTCCCTATAAATTCATACTAATGTAATAAAAATTAATTTTAAGAGACAGACAACATGCCTTATCAACAGTAGTAATAACATTAATTTGTCCTACTTGCTGAGATTAGTGTACATCCATGGCATGGCCAAGCAAGATACTTTCGGTGCTGCAGGGGCAGCTGAGTTCTCTGAAACTTTATTTAAGAATAACTTTTTCTTTCTGTAGTTCTCAGCACACTGCTGCTGATATAGATGAAAGAAACTCCTAAACTACTAGATGTTTGGTGTATGCTCGTGTTCTCTAAAATTGAAGAATGAATTTAGGAACAATGGAGGCTAAGGGCAGAATATATATATTGAAAGAAAGAAAGTTTCTGCCTGAGAGAGTCAGAAGAGATCCTGAGTGGGTTTTCTAGGGAATTTTATAGAGCAAAGCCTCAGAGTGAGGCAGGTCCAAGGTGGGGACAAAGTGGGAACTGCTAAAGTGGGCATGAGGTGGGACACAATTATAGCCAACCAATAAGTTGAAGAGTGTAATTGCTCAGGTAAAACTGATTAAACTGGGACAAATGGGGAAATGAATCCCATAAAAAGCAGGCATGAATATGGAGCAGGCTCTTCCTACAGGGAATTGGGTTAGTGGCTCCTACTGGCTTTTTCAGGGTAATAGAGACCTACTTAGAATATCAATTCCTGTTGTTCATCCTTAGGATGCGGGTGCATTTGCTTGATCTTTTACATTGAGGTCTGACCCAGAGCCTGAGGTGCCTGTGTCTCCCACAGTTATAAGATATTTCTTCTACAATGGTTTCTTCAAAAGCCCAGCCCTATCTGACTGCCTATTAATATTTCTATATAACACAGCTGCCTGCAACATGGTTACAAAACTAGGAGACAATCAAACCTTACTGAGGCTACCCTGAATCTCACAGATTTGCTATTTGAACATAATTTGACCCACGGTCAATTCATTTATCTTTACTTCTCTGAAGAAAAAAAAAGCTATTTATTTATTTACTTATTTATCTATCAATCGATCTATTGTCTTTTTTCAAATAAGGTTTCATTAGCAGTTCAGGCTGGCCTTGATCTCACTTGATAGCCAAGGATGGTCTCAAATTTGCAGCAATCCTCGTGCTTCAGCCTGTGAGTGCTAGGATTACAGGTTTGTGCCACCGTACACAGCCTGGCCTTTTAAATTTTTCTTATAGTTGCAAATAGGGGATTTTTTTTTCTACAGAAATGAAAGAGATTTTAGTTTTCAGTGAAAGACACAGGATTCCAGTCTTGCCTGTCATATTTAAGAGTATGCATGTCTTCAAAGGATAGTATTAGATGCTGATTACAGATAAATCTTTCTTTGTGGTAATTATATCACTGCAAATGATCTTTCACATTTTTACTTTTTTGCCTGAAGCCCCATAATGAGTCAATGAAGTATCACATTGTAGGTATACATACCCAAGTTCAGTTGCTGACTTAGATTCTTGTAGATAATAACATTCTCAAAACCTGAAGCACTATTACTGCATATTGAATCACTGTATAAATCATTATATACCTAAACAAACAATAACATTGTATATTCAAAAGAAAAATTAAGTTTTTTCAGTGTCAGATTAAGACATGATGTATGTAAAATATATATGGTTTAAGTTTAAAGATAAAATGTAATCATAATATAAGAATATAACCTCTTATATATAAAAAGGTAAAAATATACATATATTTAAGAGATTATACTATTAATTGTACTTTTTTTTCTTAAAGGTACAGAAGGGATATTTTTATAGAAAATATAGTCAAAAAACAAATGTCTTTCCTCTCACAACTATGATCCTCCTTTTGCTTTATAATTGATTAGTACTAATGGACTGATATTTTAGAAAAATGGGACTTTATTTCTATTTTCTTCTAGATTCTCTAAAAATTTGCATCTTCAAAGGTCAATGGCTTCTTTACAGAGGTGACTGTCCATTGTGATACCAGAAATATTTAATTTATCCCATAAATAATTTCCTAATTTCATTCATATCAAAATACCCAGTAAGGTTAAGGATTCAAGAGTACCCACCCTGTTTTATTATTTTGTTCAGGTGTTTGGCACTCCATAACCAGTGTCACCACCTATCCTTCTAATTGAAGATAAAGAAGAGCATAGACATCAATAGGGGTGAAATACAGGTCTCAGTTTGGGAGCTGTTAAGTGCAGTGGCTCTCTGATTCCCTAGTGGTCTCAGAAATTGCCTGAGATCGCTGGGGAATCCTCACCACTTTGTTACTGTCACTATAGATTTATCAATTCTGTGTATTTAATACATCACCTGGAAAGCTATTATACCCAGAGCCCCTTCTAAAGCTTACAAATACATGAATATTCTAAGCCATTCTTTTTCAAAGTCTTTGTTTCTTTTCTGATATACATTAAGGAAATCTCCATCTTTCTGATTATTTTTACCATAGTAATTCCAGTGTGGCCCACATTTTGAAGAGAAAATCAAATCCACAAAATTCAGACTACTATGAATATGTAAAATCACAGCAACTGATAAAATTTCAGACTGTTTCATAAATAAATTTTCTCTGAATGAATATGAACAGGATGACACAACTAGCAATAACCTAGCTGACATCCCTCATGACTCTTTTCCACTTCTGTTAATATTAGAGGAATTACAGAGCTGTATATAGGTCTGCCTCAAGGAGTTGCATGAAACATATGTCACTTGTGAAATTTTTTAATCCACTCTTTCATCCACAGCAAAATTCTCTCTGAAAGAGCAAACATCATTGATTAGATTAGGTCAGTATTATCATTTTAAAATATGAACATAGCCCTCTTATAATTCTATTGCTCCATTTGTCTAAGTAGGTATAATTGGTCAATAAAGGTACAGTTTTGAGGTTGTCCAGAATACTATTTATGATCTACCTTCTAAATTATAGTATGAAACATGCATTGGGGTGTAGATAAAAAATGTCACCTCTTCTATTGGCCAATCACATCTCATATTATCTGAATTTCTTTTCACGAAATTCATATTCCTTAAATACAGGTGCTTTTAACTTTCTCTTTGCTTGTTTTCACCAAAATCATCTGTCTCCCAATATATCATGGCTGATCAATTCACCTTATCTTTACTATCCTAATAAAACAATAATCTTTGGGTGGAGACAAGTATTTATAGATATATAGGAATCTGTGCAGCAGTCAGATATAAGACCTCTCTGTGAGCCATATGTGTGATCACAGGATGCCTTCTGCTTTGACATCATTTTACAACAGTTTTTTTTTTTTTTTTTCCCATCTACTTCTATGAAGACGGCCTTGAGTTTAAGACAGTATGTGGAAGCCAGACTTCTGATAGTATGAATGTAGTACATACTGAGACATTCTGCATCAGAGGTTTTTCGAGGAGTGTGCTTATCTGTTAGACTTCAGCTATCAGTAAAATGTCTCTCTCATTTTGAGTGAAGTTGTATTCTTCTTGTGGACATAGGACAATGGCAGAGAAAGGTGGGTTTCAGGTTAGTGTACTCCTTATCTCTACCTAACATAGAATTGTTTCTCAGGTCAGAATTGCCTAGACTTTGATAATTTGGCTAGAAAAAGATTTTGACCCAAACCTTCACTATGTTGTCTATTAGAATAAGAATGTATTGTGTGAAGGAGTAAATAGAGTTCTTGTATGAAAATTGTTTTTAAATTAAAAAAAATGGCTTAGAGAAATTAGTATCTGCATGTCTTTAACATATAAGTATTTATAATCTTATGAACAACAATGATAAAGTTCTCAGGCAATATGGCAGATACCTGTAATCTCAGCCACTCTGGAGGTTGAGATGGGAGAATTGTAAGTTCTATAAATTTTTGTTTGCTTTGCTTCTTATTTTTGTCTTTATTTCATGCTAATACTTAGATACAAGCCAAAACAAATATATATGTTGGAATTTTTGTTGTTTTCTCATTCTGTAATTCTTATATTTAGTGATTAAAGACTCAAAACATATGTAAGTAGAATATGTACTTAGTTATCTTTATGGGCATATTTGGAAAAAACCAAAACTGATGCCCTTTTTATTAGTGAGTCCCAGGAGCACCTTATCTTTAAAACACCATCATTTTTTAGAAACTATAAAGTAATGTAGGATGGGTTTCATTATATATCCCCTCCCTAAATTTCCAACCTTCACTGTATTTGGTAATGAGCAGAAGATGGATTTCATTCCTGTGATTATATTATGATATAAAACACCAGTGATGTTACATTCAGGATTCAGCTGGTCTAGTCTGATATAATTTCACAAGCTCCTTCAAATCATGGTGCTTTCTTCAACTGGGGACAGAAGCAGAAACCTTGGGTTTGAAGCACAAAAATGGTTCAAATACTGTTGCTGCAAGCTTAGAGAAGGAGAGGACCATGTGGTCTGAAACACTTGACACCTTTGGGGGCTGAGAATGGCCCACAGTTGACATTCCTCAAACATAATGACACCCCAGAACTAAAATTAAGTGCAATTAAATTAACTCTATGTTTAATTTTCTTTTTTCCTAATCAATGTCAAATAATTGTGCATGATTATTATGGTTTGGTCTTTTTGATATATCTGTATGTTAGATAAATACAGTGTCACTTCATATGTTTAGCATTTCTGTGTAGCAAAAGCATTGAAAACCTCTGGCTTTCTTGGAGTGTTCATGATGATGACCCCACCGTGTATTAGAAATTTCTCGTACCCAACTATAGCTTGGCACCAATTGACCAATCACCTCTGGTTCTCCATCTGCACTAACATTCTCAGACTCTGTCTCTATGCATCTATTCTCAATTTCTATGCATCAAGTTCTTTAAATTCCATTTTATGAATGAGAACATGTGGTATTTGTCTTCCCATATCTTCTCCTCCAGTTCTCGTTTCGGTTCTGTTGGCAGCAATCCTCAGGTGGGCCACTCACAGCCAGCCCCAGGCTGATTCGGTTCCGCTGGGTGTTACAAGTTGACCATTGGTTAATATTTCACAGTTATTTTCTTATATTTTAGAATGGTATAATTAATAATATATAACTTTTTTGAATCTTCCAGGTAGTCAAATTTTAAAGTTCACCAGACTATATCATACAAACATCATTTTAACACTGAGCCATTAATCAGTTCCCAATAATTAATTAGTGCAGATAATCTCATGAAAACAGGAAAAAATCTTGTTTTAATTAAATATCAAAGTAAAACTCAGTAAGTTTTTGTTGTAAACTTTAAAATTTGAATATAAATGAAATGCGTGAGGTACAAATATAAGAATTTTTTTCTGAGACGGTGGCCAAGAATTTTATAAGCTCTAATTAAGATGTTATGAAAAAAAGTTTTATCTGTGGAATTATAAAACTGTATAGTTAGAAAAATCATAAAATGTAACATCTTTAACCATACCCATTCACTTTAACATAACCTGCTTAGAACATGAAGACTGGCTTTAGGAGTCACATCATTTCCCCTAAATAATACAGATATTCATGTGTTTCTTTTTTTATCCCATTTAGACAACCCACGATATTAGTAACAAATGATCTGCGTAAAGTCATTAATGTGGAGTTGGGAATTTTAACACAAACTATACCTTACAGCAATTCATGAATAAACAAACATTGTTACTTTGCATTCAGAGACATGTTTTGAAAGACTGCAGCAGAAACTCCACTTTATTTTAAACTGATGATTTTTCAGAATAGTTTTAAATAGGATGATAAAGTTTCTCATATTTCATATTTATGAAAAAGTGGGAATCACTATCAGATATGAGGAAACTGCCATTTGCTCTTCACATTGATATTAATATTCAAATGCTCTGTAAATATGTTAAATCCTTTGAAACTGATCTCAAAACAGTAGAAATGTACCTCACAAAGCTCGCTAAGTTAATAAAACTATCTTCTGGTTGTATACATGTATATTCTGTTAGAACAAAGAGATCTGAAAATAAATTGTGGAGGGAATTTCTAACATTGTTAAGTTTTATTTTCACGTAGTATAATATTTCTGGAGAATAAATGAACATTTAGTGTTTTCATAAAGGATAAGAAAATATTTTAATAAATAAAAGGTAGATATACACTACTATTATTAGCATTAAATGGAAAATTTTGTGATATTTTATAAGTTGTTCACTGTTTTTTATAAACAGTTCAGTTATTTTTAGATATATACTCCTTTAATATATAGCAAATTAGGATTTCAATAAATGAAACCATTTATTAAAACATCAGAGTATCACTAGACTAATGATCATTGTTTCCATTAATCCATGCCCATTAATTATGCAAACATTTAACAAAATATTTTCTATATTTTATGATAGGAGCAAGACCACCAATATTGAACAAACCACGCCCACAGGAGAAACGTTTATTTGTATTACTTAACACAGTACCTGATGCTTATCAAACCATTCCAATGGATTTTCTTCCAGGGACTTTTCTCTCAAAACTACCTATAAAAATTGGAGAGTGCTGGGGACATAGCTCAGTGGCACAGAGTTTCCTTGGCAAGCAAAAGGTTATGAGTTCAATTTCTGGTTCAAAAATTTTATATATATATATATATATATATGTAGACAGAGAGAGAGAGAGTGAGAGATGGAGAGATGGAACTTTTAACTCATAAATGTTGAATCACTCTTTCATGAGATGAGGTTCAATTCCCCATGATGAATGAAGCCAACAGATGAGCAGCTCACCAGCAGGGAAAATTTTTACTGACCTCAAAGAATGCCTCCCTCCTAGGAGAGTAAGAAAAAATATTGTCATGCTGTCTGAGAGGGTTCAATTAACCTGAATAAAGGGTATTGCATTGCATTTTGTACACAATAGGTTCTCAATAAGTACGCAGTCATGTCTGTTTTTTTCTCAGATTGCCATGTGATTTACATATATGATAATTTGTCAAAACTTGCAAAGATACAACCTGATATGCATGCAGTAATTAGTTTTATTAAATCGTGTTCTTTGTTTTGTTGAGTACATTAGCCTAAAAGTTAACATGCATATTATGCAAATGTCAGAAAAATATTTCATATATTCTAACATATATTTTAAGCATATAAGCTTAGCATCATTTACTTATAAAAGCCACTTGAAATAATTGGAATTATTTTCATAAAATAAAATTTAAGCAGTTAATTTTAATATTTAAGTCTAATACCTATGATTTAAATTTTATCTTAGCTAAAACTTTTTGTATTTTCAATATATTATATTAACCTTATTTCTAATGTTTTAATAGATTTTTAATTAATTGTATGCAGTACATACATAATAATTACATTTCTTGGGCCAGAGATTTAGCTCAGTGGCATAAGCACCTACATGACAAGTACAAGGTCATGAGTTCGATCTTTGGTACCAAAAACAAATAAATAAATAAAATAAAAAATAAAGAGAAAAAATTAAATTTCTTGTGTGAAGTGGGTTCATGTATGCAGCTCATCTCAATTCTTTTTCATCCTTTTCTTCTCCCCTCCCTTCCTTCCCCATTAACTCTTGATCTGCTTCTTGTTTGAAAAAAAAATCTGTCTCCTTACTAACCATTATTTAATTTTTATTTTGCTTTTTATTTATAACTCATTTGGCATATAAGAGAACACACGTGACTTTTAAGTTTGTATTTCTGAATTATTTAATTTGTTGTGGTCTTGAAATTCATGCACTTCCCTACCAGTGGCTCCAGCTTACCCTTCTCTGTGTCTCACCACTGTTTGTAGTACTAGCACCTTTGTTTGTACAAGCTTCGTTTTCCTTATCCATTCTCCCACTGAAGGACATGTAGACGACTTCCAACATTTAGCAAGCATGAAATTTGCCACTAAAAATCTGGACATGCATGAATCACTGTAATATAATGTTTTCAACACTTTCAGGAAGGTATCCAGAAATAGAAGAGCTGGGTCATATGGAATGGCTTGTTTTAGTTTTTCTGAGACATGTCCATGCTGATTTCCATAGTGCTTGTTCTAGTTTACGTTACAGCTGACAAAGTAAAAGGCTCCTTTTTACCCCTGAAGTTTCACTAGCAATTGTTATTATTTGGTTGCTTAATGAAAGCCACTTTTTTATAATTAGATGTAATCTAATTATATTATTTGCATTTTTCTAGCGACCGCTGATTTATTAACTATTTTTAATTCTTCTACCGAGACATATCTATTCCTTTTATGTGTCTATTTTTGATTATTTTATTTCAGGGAATTTTAATATCTTAAAATTTTTGTGTATTCTAGATTTTATCCCTCTGTCTGAGGAATAGCTGGTAAAATTGTTTCCCATTCTGCAGGTTGTCTCTTCACTTTGTTGATTGTTTCTTTGACTGAACAGAAAGTTTTTCAATTTGATATGATTCCATTTGCTGATTCTTGGTACTATGTTCTGTGAAAACAGGGTTCTGTTCAGAAAGTTCTTGTCTACACCTCTGTCTTCAAGAGTTTCAATGTTTTATCTTCAAGCTAATTATTTCTGTTTTAACATTTAGATCTTTGATCCATTTTAATTTTAGACTAGTACCTGGCAAAAAAATGTGCATCTAGATTCATTCTTCCATGTGTGGATAGAAGCTTCTTAGCATCATTTGTTTGAAAAACTATCTTTCCAAAGGAGTATGTTTTCTACCCCTTTGTCAAAGATCAAATAATCGAACATAGTTTGTGTTGTTTCTGTATCTTCTATTACTCCATACCCATGTCTGTTTTTGTGCCAGTACCATGCTGATCTTATCATTGTAGCTTTGTAGCATAACTTCAGCTGTGGGATTGAGATGGTTTCTTCTTAACTCTTGTTACCCAGGATTGCTTTCACTATTCTGGGGCTCTTCTGTTTTCATATGAATTTTGGGATTGTTTTCTCACATCTATGAAGAATGCTATTGGTATTTTGATTGAGGTTGCATTAAATCTATACATCAGTTTTGGAGATCTGGCTATTTGGTCTAAACTATCCATGAAGAGAAGATATCTTACAATTTACTGAAATTCCCTTTGAGCCCCTTTCTTAGAATACTGTAGTATTCACTATAGAAGTGTTGATCTCCAGTGTCACAGTCAAATGTTGTTAAAATTTGTTGTTTTGATCCAAATATTTTAATCTGTGAAAAGAATTGCAAGTTAATAAATAAAGTCTATATACTTCCTTATGTGATAGAAACTTGGAACTGTTATGCTTATGTGCATGTACATAGCTATAATGAATATTGCTGTTTATATTTCATGTTCAATAAATGCTTATTAATAATATTTTAGGCTTATCTACATATTATTTCTACACCTCACAGAAAATCAAAGAAAAGTGAAATTTTAAAAGTTTTCCCATTTCAGAAAGATGCATTTTAGAGGACATATCCCACAGACTGGATCTCCATGGCCACAAATCACACACAAAGCATTGGAGTATTTCTCTACTGACTAACAATTAGGGTCTTCTTATTATACTTTTGCAAGAAATTCTTCAGTTATAACTGCTCTCCTTAAAGAAAAATATATATTTTTTTTTTGTCTTTCTCATTTTTATCGGTACCAGGGATCGAATTCACGACTGCCTGCTTGCAAGGCAGGCACTTATGCTGCTGAGCTAAATCCCCAGCCCGAAAAATATAAATTATTAAGAAAGATAGGTACAAAAGTACATTTAATTTAGTAAACAAAAACAAAATCAAAAACAAAAATGGTATATCATGTAAGAACACACTGATTTAAAATATGAACTTCTATTACACATTATGGGAGATAACTTAAAAGTAAGATTTATGTGGAGCTTGGTAGTTTGTGGATGTTTAGAAACAAGCATACTTATAAACAGGAGTTACTATTAATGAAATGAAATCCTGACTCGAATTCATAGAAACAAGAATTTGGTGCAGAAAGTTGTTATATAAAAATAATCTTCTGCGGTGGCTAGCCTAGAACACAGGCTTGAATATTACAATTTTGAGTTTATGTTAACAATGGAGAATTCCTGAACTTATTAAGAGAAAAAGAACCCTAGGACAAGAAACCTGATTAAGAGAAAATTACAGCCCTGGGGCTGTCACCAAACATTATTCCGTGAACAATAAAAGAAAATCATATTTGAGCAACAAAAATTAATACTGTTTGGCCAAAGACTAAAACAAAATGTTGGTTTTCCTTTGTTAATTAACTGAGTGATTAAACTGTGGCCATTTTTTCCATTCGTTAGTTGAAAATCACATGAACCTCTTTTGTATGTTTTACAACAATGTTCACTGAGTATACGACTAAGTATAAAACAAGAGTGGAAAAATCAAAAACATTCTAACACTTCATCTCAATGTTTTTCTTAGGCCTCTATTCATAAACTAGAAAAAGACATAAAACTTACCTTGATTCATACAAGTTTTCTACATCAAAAGTTTTATTCTACAAATTAAGAGGAATCCTCTGATCCTTAGAAATTTGTAGGCAAGTGGAAAGGTACAACAGAGATTGTCATAATATCTGTACTTTTATTTGGAAAATTATTCCTGCTGCAAGGAGGGACTCCTCAACACTGCTTCAGAATGCAAAGAAAGCTTTATAAAGCAAAAGCTTACATAACTGCATCTTGCTAAAAATGAAAGGGAGCACAGAATCCTGACAGACTCTTCTCCATAGAGAAAAAAAGTATGTGCAAAGGCATGAAATCAAAGATATGGCCCTACAAAAGTGCTTTAATCATTATTTTTGGAGAAAAGTAAAGGAAATTATTGGTGAATAAGTCAATTTATTAATGACCATGTCAGTCAAGTAGTGATACAACTGCATCTTTATTCAGAAACGAACTGTCAATCCTCAAATCCACTTCCAATTTTTGATCTAAAACTAGTGAACTTACTGATAAATGTTTCAGATGGATTCAGGCTCATGCTTTTCAGTCTGTGCACCATTATACGCTCAGGAAACACATTTATCTGTTGGTTCAAAACTTTCAGTTTCTTTCAGTCATTCCCATGATACACTCTAAACCCTTGAGTAGAACAAATAACAGTTTTCTTTACTTCCATCTATTCATCATGTCCACTCATACATTAAAACTAGTAGTCATTTCAAAGTGCTTATTCTACCGGACTTACATATTTCAGGTCTGTTTATCTGCAAGTGATTGTATAGCAAACAGGCCTATATACTTGTATTTTGGCAGCTTCAAAATTTCCTGAAACGCTGCTCACTCTTTAAATTGTTTCCTTACCTCGGCTTTTCTGATACTCACCTTATTTTTCCATGTCTTCGGAGTTCCTTTACACAACAGTTTATCATCCTGTATCACTTTGCCCATTATTTATTTTTACATAACATCTTAGAAAAGGTTAAACTGTTTTCAAGCCAAGAGCATTTCTTATTTCCTCAACTAAGAGCCTAGAGCAACACTAAGCCAATTTTAAACCTAAAAACAAAAAAGGTCTTGTGAAAATTAATGAATGTATAAAGAAAATCAGTGGAAAATTTTGGATTTCAACCTTTGAACAATGATTAATTTAAGACATTTGACAGAAGAGCAGTTGTTTAGTGGTGAGATTATTTTTTATAACTATGATTTGGGTACAGTATGTGATAGGTACTGTGGATTTGTTTGGTCCATCCTTTTTTCAAAGAACATCCTTTTGTTCTGTACTGGCTGGAAACTTCAAAACTGCATTTCCCAGACTATTGCAGCATGAGTGCCAGATGGAATTTAAGTTTCTCTACTCAGTGCGGGAGGCTGAGCAGAATTGAGTTGGTTATGGAGAAAGGCAGAGTAATTTGCTGTTTGGATTTGCTCATAGGCAGCATGATTCTGGAGAAGTTACTGGAGTAATTACAGCTAAAGTAGCTCATTCTGTGCTCTAGATTTGGTGTAGTTTTCTCTACTGTTTAGTCTTTGAGTATCTGTACTATTTAATCAAAGCCTTTCTTCTTTACCAAGCCAAATGGATTTACATTTTCATAACCAAGAAACCTGGTCAATGAAGCGTGTGAACAATTGAATGGAACTAGCAGAGAAAGGAGACAGCAGTTACACGGTACCACTGGGACAGGGCAAGGGGCTGAGCACAGGAAAGCCAAAGTACGGACATCACAGTGCAGGGATGGCTGTGAGAGGCAGGGCTTGAAAGAATGATACGACTTCCATACTAATTGAAAGTGAAAGGAAGCATGACAAAAAATATCAGGTTAAATTTATATCATCAGTTTAAAGATGAATTCCAAGAGGGCTCAGATACTTAGGAAAAGGAGCTTCTATTACAAATGGTATATTACTGTTCAGCAATGAGAATGACATCAGAAACAAAAGTACTGCTCATATTTAAGTAGATTGTAAAAAAATTCTGGGTGTTTCTACAAGGAATAAAATTGATTCTTCAACTACCAAATATAAAGTCACCAAATACAAATACTACTATATCTAAAGTTGTATAAGAACAAGCTATAAGTTTAATGAGTATAAAAGCTTAAATGCAAATTCGCATAGGAAAATGAAATCAATTATATATGTGTCAGATTTTTTTCATTCTAATGTCAAACAGCCTTCATGGTCTTCTATCGACATAATAAACCACTAAAATGTAGGAACCTGAGATTACCTATAGTATAAAACTTGGGAATCGTTTTTTTAAAAAATTTATTATTTTGAAGGTAGTAAAATTTAACAGCATGATGGAACAAAGCCAATTGAGACAATGTAGTAAAATTGGTACAGAATCTCATAGCAGGTTACCATGAAAACAGTAATAGGTACCAAAGTATATCTCGTTATCTTCACAATAGTTGTCCTTTCAATCAAGTATAGCAAAATCAAGTGAAATACAGACTATTATAGAACTTATCAAAACGGAATACTGAATGGAACAAACAAAGCATAACAGTGATAAAAATGTTTGCCTTCAAAGAGATGGTAGAAGGAAATCCCCCCTTATTTGCTATATTGCACATGGTCAACCTCTCAAGAGATGCTCAGATCTCTAATTCCCATTTGCTAAAGGGGGGGGGGGGGACATTTGATTCTCAGCTGGTGTGCCAGTAGGCTCATGGCTACTTATCAGGGAGGTGAGCTGGTTACTTGATTTCCCAGCACCCTAAGTTCCAACATGGCGCGTATCTCAGGAGACTCTGGGTGGTTTGTGCCCTAGGGCATGAGCCACAGCTGGAAAACCAAGCAAACCAGCTCATCTCCCTGGAATCATTTCACTTTTATTCTCAATTTTCATCTTTTAATAATTTTTTTAGGACTTACTTAAATTGTTATAATACTCTCTCAAGTCTGGAATTACTTTTATACTATATAATCATTTTAAGCAAAATATTTTGATGTGGCCATATAACTCAGTCATGATATGATACATCAATCTAATTAAAATGAAGAAAAATATTTTATACATTTTGCATGATTGTCTTAAAGTCTTATGCATGAAAAATTAAATATTTGCAGTTTTTGCACATTTCTTTGTGTGCGCATAGATATGAATATATATATATATATTATATATAGTATAATATGTTTATATTAGTTTCCAAGGTTTCTCAAAGTATACATTAACATAATTCATTTAAATATTGCTCTAGAAGACAAACTTGGTAGCATATCTGAGATCAACCTGGACAACTGCATCAGATCCAGTCTTAAAAAAATAATAAATAAATTTTAAAATACTTGAGTAGACACCAATGAATTTTTATTAGATTATATAAAGCAATAGATTAGACAATCATTGTATCAGAAAAATCAACTTCTAGGGCTTTACAACTGCTTTCTTCTTATGTCCAGTTCCATAGAAATCAAGAATGTGTCCATCTACTCCAGAGGCATGTGTTTGGGCTGTGGAAGGGACTCTCTAGATGGAAAGGAAAAAACAGACAAGTGACACTTTCCACCAGAATATCAACATTTCAATAGTTTACTGTGACCAGACATTTTTCTAGACAAGGGAAAAAGGACAGATGTATCACATACCTCTACCAAGATCCTGTTAGCTATTTCTGAATGTTGTTTTCTCAGTGAATCCAAACATCTGGATTTTCACTCACTTGATGTTACTATTTTTGTATTGAATCATTTCTCTAAAAACAGTATATGAAGTACACTTAGTGTAACAACAGAGAAATAAGGGTCACCTTTGAATATGAACTCAATGGAGTAGGCCAAATCAGAGTATTTTGTGCTATTTAAATTATAAAAATGAAGAATTTTCAGTGAAATACAAAACAACCAACGCATAGTGCAGGATAACCTCAATAATAGAAGTGGAATAACTGACACAATTATTTCTTTATAGCATAAGGCTTGCCTTCTGAAATGTTTTGAGCTACAAAAAACAGTTGCATTATAATATCTTGAGAGTGGTTGTTTTCTGAAAATAAATTCTTTATCACATTATTTTTATTATTTTATTAAGCAAAGATTTATCAAAAAAAGAAGTCTATGGCTTCTTCTAACTGGAAAAAATATGCAAATTCATTAGCAAATACATGTGAATAATGCAATGCTATTCTCTTCTATTTCTCTATAATGCATATAGATATATTTTAGATTTCATAATTATGCTTACAGTACATCATCAGAATAAAGTATGCAAAACTTATCAGATTAATTCATTTTTACATCAATTTAGAGTAAAAATTCCTTAATTTAAGCTATTTAATTTTGTCTTCCAAATTAGGTTCATTCTTATTTTATGACCTATATATTGTAAGTACAATAGTCATTTCTTCTTTAATGATGGTTTCCTATGACTTAATGTTGTGAAAATATCAAAGTATAATTCATATCATCAGTTCATTAGCTATGCAATGATTTTAGATGTGTCGGTGGTTTTTTGTTTGAAGTGCTGAAATTTCATTGTTTCCTTATATGACTGTTACTCATTTAAGTCTCATGGGAAAAGCAATCCTGATTCTTCCTATTTTTAGTGTTTTTTAAAATTTCTATCTATACTCTTAAACTATTATTCTAGGAGACCTATTTAATTAAAAAATAGCTTAATTTACTACAGCTATTTTTCCTTTTATTTTATTGAGATTCCTCATGGTGAAATACCAAAATTTCATTAAAATGTTAAGTTAAACTATTTTATTTTACTTACACAAAGTCTGTGTCACATATAAATGAAGCTCAGTAAAGAAAGTCTTTTAAGGTTTGCTTCATAGAAATTCTTTTTCAAAAAGCCCTGCCCTTGAACACAAATTTCTAAGTTCACTTTTGTGTTTTAATTGGGCCTACCTTAACTCTAATTATCCTCGTATCAAAGAAAATCCCTCAATTTATCTGTGTCTGTGTCAATAAAACATGAGTGCTCTGTAAAGCATCCACTTTGCAAATAGAGATGGGTCTGACTACTTGACTAGGGCCAAGTTCTGTAGGAGATTCACATTCTATCAGTGTTTCAGTTCTGGACATGAAAAAAAGGAAGATAATAGTACTTCCTCACCCAATCATTATGAAGATTAACTAGTAAATGCTCAGCAGTGTTTATTGAAGTTCTAATATACCCGAAAATTTAAAAATATTATATTTGTTAGGTCTCTCTCTTCAATTTTCCCTCTGATACTTGCCCATTGTCTTTTGCTTGCAGTATTTTTCCTTGGATCAAAATAGCTGTTGTTAGAAGCTAAGGAGAATAAGGAAGAAAGAGAAAGTTAGGGGTCAGGTCACACTTCCAAAGACATTTTTATTACAGGTATAAATTTCGATGTTCTGTGGTACAGCCAAATAAAAATAATTTAAAGATCCATCACACACATGTATGCATGTATGCATGTATGCATGTATGCATGTATGCCTGTGTGTGTGCATGTCAAAATAAAGAGAAGGAATTTGATTACTCAGGATAAAGAAATGATAAAAATGTAGTTTGATTAACACAATAATCACTTTGAATTGATTACTAGTCAAGGTTTACATGGATCAAAATATCGTATCTAAATGTTATGCATTCAATAATTATTTTAATAAGAGAAAAAGTTCATTAACGTTTCTGAATGCATGCAATGTATAGAAAGCTATATATTCAAAAGTCATTCAAAATGGTGTGTGATAGAAGATAGAGACCAATTCCTACACACCGAGGGCAGTGGTCATTTTTAACAGTGCCACTGTCAGAGAAGTTTCCAAACATTTACTAACCTATTATTTTATAGTTTTCTTCTTTGCATGATAAAATATACCCAGCATTGCCAGGGTTTTGTCTTAAGACTCAGGTAATGAAGCCTTACATTTCCTGATCTATTCTTTGGCCAAAAGAACTGCTGGCCACTGCTAAAACAACAATCCTTTACCTATAGTTGTCAAATGCTTTTGATATAATTGAGTCACTCAAAACGAAGATGACATGCGAAATAAAGTGACATTATGTAAGGTACATTTTAACTCATTTTTTGTCTGGACTTTGACCATTGCAATTTTTTTTTTTTTTACTTTTTTTTCCTTTTTATCAATAAAAATTCATCCTTCAAGAATCTTCTAAATGGTATGTTCTGACTTTAGCCCAGTAATATCCATGAACATAATATTTTGTTCCTCCATGGAAAAAGGACATGAGAGTACATGTAACCAAAAATAGCAAGTTTGACATTCTTTTGGATGTTAAAAAATTATAATTAGAATTTGGGTAAGACTGTTATTTTACCACCATATTGGCAAGGAAAGCCTGAATTTAAGAAATAGAAAATGAGTCTTGATCAGACAAAGCCAAGTATCCAAGGGAAAAAAAAAATTCCTTAAATACACGAGAATGTTTCAGTATATATTTAGTGCTTCAGAAATACAGATATTGAACACAGTGTCTGAAAAAAATATTTGACATTTTAAGAAAGACTTCTTAAACAATTTTAAAAAGAATTCATCCATTTCTTTCCCCAAAGAGTTTTGAAAATGCATTATAAAATTCTTGACTTAATGTGATCTTCATTTTAGAGTTCCATTTTCTCAAAAACAAAAGAACAATAACATGAGAAAGAGAAAATTAAATGAAGGTCAGCATTTAAAATGTGCATTTATAATTCTCATAAATAATTAATTGTTGTTTTCTTTTTATTGGTAAACAACTCTAAATGCCTCAGATAATACAAATACCTTGCCCATAGTACACTGAGGCAAATCTGATACACCGATAGAGTTTAAGAATCAAAATTAAAGCCTGAAACTCATGCCAATTGATTAGAAAACAATTGAGGATAAGAATAATTTCTTCCTGGAATGCCTAAGCAAATGCGAAGGCTAGGTATTTTACTGTTCAGTTGAAACTGGAAAGTTATAAATTACTCTCTCCTATCTCCTTCCTTTCTTATGCTACAAATAGCAGTCTGCTTCCAAGTGGACAATATCAAATGTTCGTTGATTAAAAATAAAAGAATTTCTGAGTTCAGAGAATCTCCGCTGATCCCACTTTCACCATTGTGTATCTTCCCAAAGTTTGGTCTTCTTAAGATCCTGGTATCTTGATTTAAATTTTGTCAATCTATAGATTGAAGACTTTGTTCATCTGCAACATCATCTCATCATTCCAATGCCAATTTCTATGCTTACTTACCTTTTTATCAAACAAACATACCAAAGTAAATAAGTAGGCATGTGTCTGTCTACCATATCTGTTGTGATAATAACTTATCTGCCATTTTTAAGAGCAAACTAGGTAATTCCCAAGAGCCTTTTAAGATTTCTTTATTCAGTTGTCACTTTATGTATTCGTCCTACTTTAATTGTTATGACTGATATCTTTATATAATATGCACTTCATGATATACAAATCTATCATTCACAAAGATATTTAGCAATTGTAAAAAAATCTGATTCATTCTTTTGTTATTTATCCTCTGTCAAATACTGAGATTTCTTCTGCTGACTATTTTGATCCAAAATATAGCTCTTCAAATCATGCCCAACTATGCAATCCAAATCTTCTTCCACTATGCAGTAAAATGTGTATACTGGATTTTTGAAGAGAGATCTCTACAATAAAGGGACATTAATGTTCTGAGAAATACCTCACTCAGCCAAATGATCGGTCATTCATTAATTCACTTTAGTTGAATATTTTCCCCATTTGAGGCAAAAAGAGTGATTTACTTTTGGAATGCCTGCATTCGATGCCTCAGAACAGTTTTTGAATGGTGCTTTCTTAGATAACGGATTCCAGCTTTCTGAAGTCATGCTCCTTCTTTTCCACTTCATCACCAATAACATTTAAATCTTTCCTGAAGTTAGAGAATAATAGCTCCCTAAGATGACTGAAACTTTGTTATGCTTAGCCTTTGGCTTTAACTATATATGATTTAAAAAAAATCTTTACCTTTCATATTTCAAAGCTGAAAACTTAGATAAAATGGTTTACTTCCAATGGTGCTGGCTCTCAGTGCTGTCGTTACTGGATTATTTCTCATCCTTTCAGCCAGCACTCTAATACATTATTTCTGTGAAGAATGTCGGGGTCCTCTCTACTATTTGGGTTCTGAGAGCTGACATTCTGATTTTTTCCCACACAGTAGTGTTCATTACATCACAAGTATTAAAAAATATGCACCTTCTTTTTCTCTTTTAGCAATTAGACTGTGGATTGCTTGTGAGCAGAGACTGGATGCATTTCCTTTATCCTAAAAGTTTAGCCAGTTCTTAGCCTAGACCTTGCTCTTGTAAGTATTTCAACGTGCAGATAAATATTCTTTTTTGGAGTTCAGCAAATTTGAAAGAACAGTAACGCTGTTTTGCTCTGGCCTATATGGATAACCCCTACTTTTAATTTTGTACATTCAGACAAATGTTTTGAACATTCTGCTTTGGTATTTTTGTACAACCACAGTGATATGCATTCTTCAAAATGGTACATTAAGCAGCAGGGTATCTATTGACTTAAATAAGCAATCTAAAAATATTTTGGATCTCACCATAAAAAAACTTCCTTGCTGTTAACAGGAAAGCACAACAGATATAGTTGACTCCATAAAACAAAGTTATATTCTAATTTTAGATCTTAAAAAGTTTAAATAGTGTGTTTACAATGAGACTTGTGGGCTCTCTTAATGTTTAACATGTAAAAATATTTTGGTAAGTGTGATTTTAAACGCTATGTTATTCTCCACGGTTCGTTTGCGTTATCTGTGTTGATAATGTACAAAGCTATATTGAGGAAATGGTGAAGTAGAAGCCTTAACTGTTTTAGATGCTTGAATCCTATAAATAAAATGCAACTGACATTAGCTAATGATATAAATATATAATAAGCAAGAGACATTTACTAAAAGGCATTGAAAATAATCTTTCCCTTTCCTAATGTCATAGACAAAAAGTTCAGACATTCTAAATTGGGTAGTCATCGATCTAGTAAGTTTAGCCCCATTTTGTAACTACAAGAGAACTTACCAGAGTCCTTTCAATGTAAACTTCACTTGTAACTCTAGAGAGGACACATCAAGAGGACAGGCTCAGTGAGATGGGGGTTCCATATAAAGGGGCCCCCTTGAGATCATTGTCACACTATCTCTGAATCCTTCCACATCCCCACAATATAATGCGGATGTAAACAGTGTTATACCCTCACAGTTTAAAGGCAAGTTCACATGTCTATAATAACATTAATTTCAAATAAATATCGATATAGGAAAATAGACAGGGAGATACATTTTTCAAAAATATTGATATTTGTCATTCATATTAATAAGGTAACATCATTTCAGAATATTAGCGTCATACATTTATTTCAAAACTTATCATCTTATATCTATTATTCAGATAAATATAAAACTAAAAATTCTGAGTGTATAGGAGCAATTCCAAATAATGATTGTTTTATAATTATGGGAAACATTCATTTGAACACTTGTAAAAAAAGTTTAATGGAATTGAAGACTAGCATGGTCACTTTTGCAAAATAATTTCATCCGCATATTAACATCACGGGATAATCTATGTGTATTCTTTGGTGTCTCTTGTACCAAAAATGGTTCACCTTATTTCTCTGTGAAGTACTACAATAAAAAATGTAGAAGTTATAACTCAGTGTGCAGCTCTTGTGAAGTTGTTCCTGGGTGTATTTAAAAAACAATCCTGTGACTTCACCGGAAATTTTCATTATCTCCAGAATTGTTCAGTATTTCGAAATAAGTTTTATTATTCATTAAATTTAATTAGAGAACTTAAATCTTAACTTTTAAGAAAAAAATGAGTAGAATAAAGCTGAAAAATATCTTTCAAACCATGATTTTCTTTGCTAAATATAGATGAAGTTTTAAACAATAAAATTTAAAAATAACTTTAGCATATATTCTAACACAGACTCAATCTTCATAAAAATAACATTTTTCCTGATTACAGTAAATACTGCTTTATTACATAAGTAAGAAATATATAGATTTATGTAGCACATGTATATTTAAACCAGAGTACACTTATTAAAGATATCAAAATTTCTGAGCTACTCTTTTGATGCTGTTTTCTCCAAGTGTTTACATAGTATTTGTTTCTCTCTTAATGAGTAATGTAAGCTTTATCATAAGTACTCTTTTATGGAACTTCAGAATTGATTTTAGCCTCCTGGATAAATCACTTAACGTAGAAAATGAAGTAAACTCTCTTTTTGTTGTACCTATTCCATTGGGATATAAGTAATTTTGTTATAAAATTATAAACCAGCAAAAGGAATTTGCTTCTGGGAAAGTAATTTAGTGACAAGCATGGAAAAAATGAGATAAAACCACGCAAATATGAATTATATGGTGTCACATTCACGTCTGATTTGTATTTCCCGAAATAAAATACCTTCACCAAAGGAAAAACATACTCTTTTTCAAATGTGCTGGAAAAGCTATCTATCCACATGCTGAAGACTAAACATAGACCATGTCTTTCAGCATACACTAAGTTAAACAAGAAATGGACAAAGTTCAATGCATTTGGTCTGCTGGAAGACCAATAGGTAGAATCATTGAAGACAAGCATGCAGGCAACGATGTTCTGAACAGAACACCAGTAGTGTGAGAAGTAATACCAAGAACTGAAATTGGATCATATCAAAATAAAAAGCTTATGTACAGCAAAAAAAAGCACTAACAGAATAAGAGGTAATCTACAGGATGGAAAAAGCCAACTAAACCTCACACAAGTGATGAACACCTGGAATATATAAGCAACTTTAAAATAAATAGAACCTCAAATTTATAGACCAAATTTAAAAAAAAAATGTGCATCTGAAATATATAAACACTTTGATGAAGAAATACAATAAACATGGGAAAATTGTTCTATATCACTGATTATTCAAGAAATGGACATTGAAACAATACTGTGATTCCCTCAGGCTCTAGAAAGAATGGCTGTCATCAGGAAATCAAACCATAACACGTGCTGAGTATGTTTTGGGCTGGAAAGGACCCTTCTAAATGGTTGAGAGAACTGTGAACTGGTGCTACTCAAAGTTAAAAAGAAAAAAAAAAAAAAAAGAAAGAAAGCTACAGGTATAGTTAATTGTTCAATTAGTTCTAACTGTACTTTTGCCCACATTTTCCCTACAATATCCTTCTTTCCATAATAAATTCTCTTCCTTCTTTGTTAATTTTTCTTTGAAATTATTTTGGGTTGTGTTATTCAAAATGAAGCACTCTGTGCAACTGCACAGATTTTGTCCCTGAATGTATGTATTTCAGAGAGATGTTAGGGTCACTGAATAATGATAAATATGTAGCTATCTCTGTCATTAAGCTATAGTTCAGATACTCAGCAAACAATCAACAGATAAAGATGCATGGCCTTGAATGTCAAAGAACACCACTTTAAAATCAGTTGAATCAAATGAAGGGTGTTACTGAGTTAAACATTAACTTAAGTTAAAATCCACTGTGATGTAAAGAGTAGAAGGATTTGGCCAGGCATAACAGTAAATGGAAAGAAATTGTTTTAGAAGTTAATCTTGTAATTTGGTGGAAAAGGGATAGTAAATCGGACAAGAAAATGTCAGTTGGGCTAGAGAGCAGTACTTCCTCTAATGACCTACCAGTTTAACAACTGTTTGGGCTTAAGATAGAGGTGCACTGTTCAGACTAATGACCTGCAGCTATGGACTTAAAATCACATTTGAATTTGTGGCACCTCCCTTTCTACCATACAGAAGAGCAAGAGGGAGGCAGTGCAGCGTTTTAGTGGCTTCTTCTACTGTACATAACTGTAATTTTCCTGACTGTGCTGTACAATAATCTATTTTATGTTCTATTATATATTAAAGTGCTTGCATATAAGTATCTTGCAAATAAAAATCAAAGTCCTCAAGTCGGAGTTTCCTTTGGCCATTTCTTCAGTCTGAATATTGTATACAGTTCCTCATTTAGCAACTCATCCATTTAATGACCTGGGGTAGAAATGGTACTGGTTGTTAAGGAATGTCTGGAAAGGGCTCTTAAAATGCTATTTGTGAGCTAAAATGATAGTATGACACACTTGATGTATGTCAACCACAGAGGAGAAGAAATAGACATAAGAAGCAACTCTGGAGTTCCTAAAATATTTGACTAAGTCAAGAAGTATGTCAATCACTGGAATAGAAATGTGCAGAATATGACCAATAACAAGATAAACATTTAAGATCTGAAATAGTTGGAGTGGCACTTAAGAGATACCCACATGGACAAAGAAGTAAGCAGTTGGCTAAAATGTTCAGAGGAGAGGATTGGAACAGAGAAACTGAGATACACAGGTGAGAGTTCATTGGAATACAGAAGTTACATAACCCCTCAGTGTCTGACAGATTGCCTATGTCTGAGTGCTGAGTAAAAATTAAATTAAACTGTCACAACGAACTCCAATCTTTAAGCATAGAGAAAAGCAAGTCTAAAGAATCAGAGGAAAAGCAACAAGAGGGAAGGAAGCAAAAGTGTAGATACGTTTTGCCTAAACTTAAAAGGTTCATGACCAGAAATACTGAACATTGAGATATGGACCAAAACCACGTCATAAGCTTGATTGGTTTAGAAACTGTAAGAGATGCAAATATTTCTATTTTCATCTCTTAAGTGGCTGCCATGGACAGATATTTCCTTGTTTTGAAAATACTTATTTTGTAAGCATTTTATTAATGTTACTAGGTTTCCTTCCTCTTCTGTTCTCACAAGCTGTCTTTTCATAATACTTAGATTCATTTAAGTCAAAGTTAGGATACATTCTATTGAGGATTTACTATTTTGCTCTTGTCTACAACTACAATTTTGCTACATAAATGAAGGTGCATTTATGTATTATGGTCTTGAATAACAATAACTAATTCTATGGAAATATGTTTACTCTTAAAGACAGCAGATTTTGATTTCTAAGTACCATGTCTCAGAACAATTTTTGGAAAGTTGATAGGGAAAAGCACTTCAATGGCACAGACTCCTCTGTGCCAAGGTTGCTTGTTTCCATTTTCACATATACAAACCTGTAACTTGTGTGCTATTACAGTCACTACATAGACAGACACCATTACTTTTCCATACTATATAGCAAACTGTTCTAGCCATATGGGCTCTTTAAAATAAACTAAAAATTCTAAGTGTTTTCATAATTTTATTGCTGTAGATTTGAACATAGGCAGAATATAATTTCCTTGGCAGCAAACTTGTATTTGATGTACACTATCACTACCTGTTCATTTATTGAATCCTCTTAGACTGCATATTAAAACCCCAAGGGGGCGAGGATATTATTATAAACATGCAGTGTAGTTTCATAATCTCTGGCTTTAACAAATAGATAATAATAATTTTTTTTAAATCTGCAGTCTAGTTGAATACTTTAGCAAAATTAACATATCTGTGAAACACAGTTGTTATGTGCCCTCTACCAACAGATTGCCCATAACATGCTCTGTTTGTGATGAGATATTAAAGACCAGCTCTCATAATTTTTCACTCCACATTTATAGATTTGTTTCTGCTGACAGACTAGTGGAAATGTAATTAAATGTTTAGTTTAATTAAAATGGAACATAAATACTTGTTCTCAGAAATTCAATGCAGTCCCCAAAATAGCAAACATAAGGGATCACTTCTCAAAACCATGTTCTACTGATTCTCTATATGTGTGTGTTTTTCTAACATTCGAGTATAATTACTGATATACTGCACAATTCCAAAGCTGCATTATCATTGCCCACCTCAAACATACACACACACACACACACACACACACACACACACACTCACACACTCACACACGCACACACACACACACAAAAGGTGGAAATTCAGAATCTTTAAAAAGTCAAGTATAGACATTGATGCTGTGTAAATCCATCAAGGAATACCCAGTGAATTACTGGGCTATGCTAAGTACGGAAAGGCTCACCACAAGTGTGTCCATACCAGGCATCAAAAAAGTTTTTTTTTTTTTGTTTTTTTTTTTTTGTAAAGAGCCAGGGAGAAATGTTTATGGCTTTGTGGGCCATATGGCCTCAGTCAACTTTACCCATTTCTACTGTGGTAGGAAGAAAGCAGCTGGTTTTTAATCAAATGGGCATGATTGTTTTAACGCATCTTTATTTATTGACACTGAAATTTGAAATTCATATAATTTTTCTGTTGTGCCCAAAAGACTTACTTTGGTTTTCATTAACCATTTAAATGCTGTAAAAACATCCTCAGCTCACACACCAAACAAAAGTAAGTGGCAGGCTCCATTTTACCTGCAAGCGTGGTCTGACCTCGCTCCCTCTCCAGCTCTGTCTCCTTCTCTCTGTTTCTCTAGTCCAAAAGGTTGCCACATTTCAGAGTATTCAGTAAATATGCATTGTCTGCTAATCTCCATGTTATTCTTTATTCTCTACTCATACAGGGAGATTATTTTTCTCTTCGCTGAGTACTTATTTCATTGTTCCTGCAGACTTAGTGATGTTTAAAACATCCACATTTACATATTTTAGGGATAGCTAACTGTCCCATTTAGGAGCATTTTATGGGCTATGTGTTCACTTTTAAAAAACATAGACTGTTTATTCAGTCAACAAAAGTGCCCTGAATAAATTAACTAAATACTATATTTCCATGGGAAGAAATTCTCAACAAGGTACTCACAATCTTTAAGTAGTTCCTCCTGACATGAATATTTGGTGTGTATAAGAGCAAGATCTGAGAAAAAAAAAATCAGAATCTGGTCCCTATTTTTATTATAAATCATTAGCCAATAGACCCTTTATAATTAATTAATTTATGATTTAATTTTCTAATTTTAAGTGGCATCTTGCCATGCATTAGGTAATGCTAACTAGTTTTTCTGAATTGTTTGTGCTTGCATTGAAGCATTTCTATACTTACATACAAGTGATAGGTTTAAAAAATTATAATGAACATTATTGAATTTTTTTTCAATTAAACATAATTTCTCTTATTCAAAAAATATTTTTTTTTGCCTAGAGTGAATAAATTTAAAATGAGACTGCTAACCAGATGTGGTGGCACACCCTGAAAACCCAGCACCCAAAAGGCTGAGGCAGGAGGATTGCTGAGAGTTCAGGGCCAGCCTAGGTTCCAAAGTGAGATCAAGGCCAATGAACCACATAGTAAAACCCTATCTGAAAAAAGCCAAAAAAAAATGCTATTCTTGTTAAAATTTTTAAAAATCAATTTAAAAGTTGATTGTGATAGCTGAAAGTTCTTAAAATACATATCTGATAATTGATATGTTTACATTTCTCACAAAAAATTATTGTATGGCTTTCACATAATTGCTTATCACATTTTATAATTTTGAGGCCACAGGAAGCAAGTTTCTTTTAAAATTAAATGTATATCACTAATTTTGTTGTGATTTTGAAAATGAATTATTTACTATATTCTTTTATGGTTTACCAAAGATTTACTGTACTGCCAAATATTATCACTTTAATTAGAAGATTCGTCCTGCACATAGCAAACTATTACTCCATAAAATGCATTAAAATCAACACTTTAACTTCAAAGTTACAGTAGTGATTAACCTTCAAGTATAATCATCTTTAATGTGTATTTATAAAATATTATCTACTGCTTGATAAATATATGGAAACCAAGAGCAATAGAAAAGTGAAAAAAATGAGTAAATTCATATTTCATTACTCTGATCATTAATACTTTGTTGTTTCTCATTTAAATTTTAATGTCCATTGGTAAGCATTGTACAAACTATAGACATACATGATTAAAAATGTCCTACAGTGAAAATGTTTAAATAATACAGAAATTTCTTCTTCATTCTCTGTACTATAGAGGAATATTAATTTTTAATTTTCCTGGTAGACAATATTTTCATGGCTACATCTTATTCTCAGAATCTAAGACAATTTTTCTGTAAACTGTCCACCAATAACCATGAGAAGAGCTGGACAATCACACAACCATTCATTCGGCTCCAACTGCTGTCATGTGTTATTCCAGGACTGCACATACCACTTAAAAATAATTTTCACTTCTGATCTTTCCACTCTAATTTTGGCAAACAGAAACATTAAACTTTATAAAAGAAGATGAAATCTAGATCTTTACTCATTTTTCATACTGTTTCTTAATCTTTTCATGGGCTGTATTATTCATTGTCGTATTGATTTGAGATCCTAAATTCTTACCTATATTTTATGATATTATCAAATGGGAAACTTGATGAGTAGAATCAATCCACTTGTGAAATCATCTCTGAATTATTTGCCCAAAGAACTGTCTCCCAAGTGCTAACACTCACTCTCCTACCTTGTTTAATTGTAAGAATCAGTTCATGGAAGGCTGGTAAATATTTAGATCCCAAATGCTTTTATTGATGAGTCTGATTTAGTTACTTAGAGACCTAAAATTAGTGTCCCATGAAACTAGGCTAATTTAATGATTGTTCTCTTTTGATCTACCACTCTGTGACTGGTCTTCATGTATTTATTTTGTTTTTGTCATTTTTCAATTTTTTATAGAATCAGACTCCATTGGGGTAATTACATATGTTTTCAGAGAAAAATCATTTCAAATACATAGAAACAACAGTGATAATATTTCAAAATAATTAAGCCTGCAATCATAATTATTTTTTATGCAATCATTACAACTTACAAGGAAGTACACTAAAAAAGTGAACTGTTCATTTTGTTGGGTTTCTTTTTCTCTGTTTCTGTTTCAAATACTCACTGTTGCGCTCTGCAGCTTCTGTGATTGGCAAACCAATCCCCTTTATCTCTGGTCTCTTAGTTTTGTCCCCTGGAACTGCAAAATAGAGAAAATCTATATCTTCCCTGAACAGATTGCAGATGGTAGCAGGTCCCTGCTTTAATTCTGTCACTTTTCAGAGAAGCGGGTAATCTCAGTCGCATAAGATGTCAACAAATGTATCACGTTGCTATCATGATGCATCATGTTCTAGTTTTCTTTTGTACTCCATTCTCTTTGGTTCAGTTACTTATAGCTGGTTAATTTGAGGGAGATCCTACTTATATGTACATATGTGCTTTGTTTAAGACCTAAATGGAAATTGAGAGACTATTTATCAATTATTATAAATGTTATTTGCCACGTATGAGCATCAGATTCTATAATTGGTAAATTAGACAATTTATCACATTCGCTCTTTGTAATAGCCACAACTTCTCTTCCAAGCTAGGTCCTATTATACCATCAAAAATAAGCAAACTGAGAGTAGCTGTATATGAAAGGGAATACTTCAGTATCTACCCAAAATGACCTCTGTCCAAAATCAGAACATTTCTTTCAATGAATATTTTTAAAAACTGTGGCTTAAGAAACAAAAAGGAAAAAACTCAGTTTTAAAATATTATCCACAAAAACAGAGAAATTTTAGAAATGGCTAATCAAGTGGCATCCTTAAAGTTTCAACTCACAAGTTGTATCAGTTACAGTGCTCTTATGTTGAAGAGTAAAACTGTATGTACATAACATAGTCATACTAAGATAGTGTAGTTTTGTTTTTGTTTTGTTTTGTTTTGTTTTGTTTTGTTTTTTGTAAGAAAAGAATCTGACTTAAAAGCTGAGAGGAGGAAGCAATCAATGTTGGTAATGGCTAGTTACTAATAATGGCAGGACATATGGTTAGAGACAACGTATATTAAACTCTCAGCACGCACAAATGAACACTGAGTAATCTTGAGATATGACAATGGCCGTGACAGTTCCATTTAGACAATGGATTTAAGCCTGGATAAATAGAAGATTAAGGATGGAAAAAAGCTAATCCTACCTACACTTTGATGCTGCACTTTGAAGCAAAAAGTGGCAAGAAGGGTGATGGATTTAGAGTCTGCGTTTTCATGGATCTCTGGACATTTTCCCATAATTCCATTTGACCAGTGGTGTTGAGAAGTACCAGGCATAGCAATGCAGAACCTTCACAGTTTGCTTCAGATCAGGGAACTGACCTACATTATAAAGAAAAAATTATGTAAGATAACAAGATATAGTTAAATCACTTCCTTTTATTCTAAGTAATCTGGCTACAAACCTAAATTAAGTGAATTTACGTATTTATTCTTGTCACACATCCAGTTTCAAAGACACTGTTCTCTTTTTAAGTTACTCTGTTCTTTGGGAAGCGGATGGCCTCTAAAATCTTTTAACTGAATTAAAAAAGTCAGACTTCAGGGCATCTCTTAAGCATTCTTTCAAGTCATATATGGTTTCTTTTTAAGTTTTTATTCAAGTAATATGGACAATGAATACCAAGTAACACACTGTGCTTTACGTGCACTCAAGCACGTATATACCTATATATTCAAAGTAAGGCAGGGTGGTGGAATTCACATTTCAATTTTTTTCCTTAATTTTCTTATATAACTAATTATACATGCTAACTACTTGGAAATCCTTTTATAAAGAAACTTTAAATAAGCAAGGAAATGATAAAGCTGTGCTAATCACACTCTCAAATGGAGATCAAACTCTTCATGCATTAAAATAACAGGAAATTATGAGATTTCATTTGACAATTTTGTATGCTGCAGAATGTGCAAATCCCTACCATACTGAGAGTTAATTTGATCTACTTTTAGTTGTACATTTTTTTCACAATGACCCAACTTTATCATGGAATTTCTGCATTTTCACCTTGTGTGCCTTGGTAAATATGGGAAAACTTCTATTCATTAATCAGTAATAGGTTAGGTCTTAAATTAGTAAAACAGCTTTAAAATGCAGTGATGTAAGAATTAGGATGCTTTTGCTGATCATGTCTTTTGAATTGTTAAAATATCAGACCTCTGCTCTCTTGTTTCCAGCCCCCTTTCTTCACCGTCTCTTATTTCTTTCTTTATCCCTCTCTCGCTCTCCCTCCCTCTGCCTCGCTCAGCTCATCCCACCCAACTCGTCTATCATTGATCTTTAGACAGTGCCTGAAGCAGTGTATCAACACCACCATCATCACCGTCTGTGCGTGACTCATAAAATGATGTTACCCACCAATACTCTCTCCAAAACTATCATCTCATTCATGTTGCAAACTGACTCTTGGATTTTTCCTCAAAATGTTACCTAATGTCTAACTAGAAACACATTTTTATTTGAATTCATTAATGTTCCCTAACAGAAATTACAATTTTCTTCTTTCCTTGTACAGATGATAATGCAAGTTTTTCTTTCTAGGACAGCCACGTTAGAAAATTGTGATTCATTCTTATTTCTACTACTGTGTTATATTTAATTCTTGCTCTAAATGCATCCAATTTGCATGTCTTTCTTTTGGTCTATTCTTCCAGCAACATCAATGCATTTATTATATCTTTCTGAATCATAATTATAAACTTTGCCACAGCTTTTTCATTATATAGTACAGTGTAATATTCAATCTGGCATATGCAGTGATAATCAACTACCAAATATTCTGCCAAATTTTATGTAATACACTAAAGCTACAGACAGCATTTCCAGCAAGGCAAATTGAGAGTAGACTCCTGTTCTGATTTTATTCTTTCTACATTTGACTTACTAAGATCTTAAATCTCCTCACATTTCCCACTGTTTCCCAGCTTATATCTGTATAGTTTACTGACATCCTAATGGCATGGAATGCAATCACTCATGCTGTGTGATAATTACAATGCTCCTGTCTAGTTAGAAAAATATCATAAATATACTTTATGAATTTACTATAATACACTATAGGGAATATAATATACTTTATGAATTTGAAGAAACTTGATATGGACATCAGTGGATACTTTGCAAATTGTTGATTAATGCAAGCTAAGTTGTATTTAAGTCATTGAAGCGGGAGTAACAGTGATCACTACTGTGTGTTAGCAAAAAATAAAAACATGCAGTCATAAAAATATCACGTGAAAAAGGCCTCCAACTCCAGCCTGATGTCTTATTCCTCCATCCTGAAATTATTCATTATTTTAACAAGAGCCTCCATGTATTTCTATTTTACAATGTTTGCCCAATAATGTAGTTGGTTCTGGTATTAAGGAAATGATATATGTTAATGTATAGAATTTTGCGTTTCCTTTTCAATTATGGAGTCATTGAGTGAGTGTGTGTGCGTGCATGTGTGTGTGTGTGTGGGCGGGTGTTCACATGCATGTGTGAGTGGGAATGATGGTCGTTTTAGTTATGTAAGGACCGGTCAAAGAGAAGCAGCAATGGAACGCTGCCCAAACTGCTTTTGTGTTGCTATGTATAGTACATTTTGTATAGTATCTTCTGCTTTTCTGTTTTCCTGTAACTTTAAAATGTATTTTATAATTATATATCCTCTATTTTCTGAACTGCATAAACCATCTTCCACTCATAACCAGTAATAGATAATATAAAATTCTATTGTGGAATTCAGGACAACATAATACTATTTTCTGTTTCTTTTCTTCATTAAAAATATTGTAACTTTCTGTATCGTTTTCATTTACCTGAAAACCACCTTCTTTTGTCACAGTTCCTTGATTCTGCCAACTCTGTTGCAGGTGACCTCCAAAATGCCAAACATAACATGACAGCTCACTTATGCTACCAAAATTAGCACGGCTCATTTCTGCATGCTTAGTGACCTTCTTTCTCTATTTCATCAGTTTTTTGACCATAAGTTCTGCTTTATGTTTTATAACTGTAGCATTTCATATGAGATTCTCTCCACTGACAAGCACACAGCTAGTGTATTTTATATAAAATTCTTGTTCAATTTTATTTCTAAGCTTGTTTCTCCAAATATGAGGTAATAATCATGAGACAATCGCTTAAAGTCATTTAAGTCATCTAAAAGTTGGTGATGACAATCAAACATCTACTTCCTTTAGTTTCCTTTTTCCAGTAACTATACACACACAACACACACACACACACACACACACACACACACACACACACACTCACATATATTCTCTGACCAGAATCAAGAACTGTCTTAAATTCTTATCATATTCATCCTGTTATAAACTTTCATATTCTTTATTTTTAAAATATTTTGTCAGTGCTTCTGCCCATAGTTTGAATCGATGATCTCATAATGTATTATCAGTTTAGTTTAAGTATTACTAGTTAAGATCCTCGAAATTCGACCCTTTGGTAGCAGCATAGAGATACAGCTGGAAGATCAAAATTTTCATTTCATAATCAAAACCACCCATTTAATCATACCCCAGGCTTTTACAAAGAATAAAACTGATGCGTATTAAACTTGCCCTTACTTCTGTTTCATCTATGAATTCTGCCCCTGCTTTAATTTCATTTATGTGTTTTTTGAGCATCTTGTAGCTTCCCCTCATATTCTCTGATCTCTTCTTGTGATTCTGGGATAATTTAGTTTCATTGTTAAAGTTAGATCCAAGAATCGTTAGTTAAATATTCTGAATAATTTAAGAAACTTAATGGAATTGGATGAAACCAT
The DNA here is from genome assembly GCF_034190915.1 of Cavia porcellus. Taxonomy (NCBI): domain Eukaryota; kingdom Metazoa; phylum Chordata; class Mammalia; order Rodentia; family Caviidae; genus Cavia; species Cavia porcellus. The sequence goes on along the minus strand of NW_026947494.1, from coordinate 16,013,654 downwards.
GTGTATGCCGCTATTGCAGGACAATACTGTTGGTGTTTAAGTTTCCTTCACTGTTTCTTGAGGGAAGGATTTCATCACATTTTATACACATCATTGGAATCCATAAGATGTACCACAATAAACTTAAGCAAAATCTGGAAGAAAAAGTCATGCATATTTTCCATTTGTTCTTTAAAGTTTTCAGAGTTTATTACTGCATAAGTATGTATTGGCAAAGTCATGTTAAGCTGTACATCAACCTGAAAAAAACAAAATGACACAAGATGAGTTGATAAAAGATTGATAAATGAATCATGCATGAAGTTGTCAGAAATGGTCCAGAAGAGAATAGAATTTTGTAAACCTTCTTTATCTTTTACTCAACTTAGAAATATCTAAGGTTTCTGTAGTAAATTCTGCCATTGAGATCTGAAAAGGAAAATCTATTTCAAGTAGGTCTCTGGAGAATTTTTTTAAACACAAAGTTTTCTTTTAAAAAATGTTTGCATCAATCAATTTTTATTTTGAGTCTATATTATTAAAACTCACTTCCAATTTTACTTCTCTCAGAAGTGATCTACTAACACACTCAAACTCACCAATTTTTAAATATATAGTTAGTTAAAATTGCCTATGTATGGCTTATGAAGTTAAAAACGTTATATCTTAATTTTTGTTTATTAACACAAAGCTAGAAGATCCACACTGCTTCTTTTTATGTCTTTTAATTAAAGCGAGGTCAGTGCTATCACATCTGACATTCTGTGCATTTTCCAAATACACATTATTATGTACAATGCTTGTATTCATATGCAGGAATGTTTAGTGCTAAGTATGTTAAAGAGTTACAGACACTTGTGCCAAACTGGATATTCTAGCAGGTTTTCTGATTCAGCATTAAGATAATTTAAGTCCATTACTGTCCTCAGTTAGAAAAAACATGATAGGGAAATGAATATAACCAGAAATCATTAGAGAAAACAAGAAATGGCCAGCAAAAATTCTAGTAATCACATGGATAGAAGTAGAAATGATAAAATATTAATTTTAGTTATTGAATAAGCAAACTGAAAAATGCTATTGCTCAAAGGTAGCAAGAATCCAATTAAATTTTTACTGCTTTTAATGGTATAGGAAGCAATAAAGTAATAACAAGTTCTAAAAATTGTTTGTGTATGATAGTGGTGGCAATTCTGGAGCATCATACATTAAAATACAATAACACAGAGGCCCAAGTAAGAAATTAGAAGCAGAACTATTCATTGACACTTCACTTATAATATCAAAAAATTAGTGGCAACATCACTGTTCAATGGTAGGGAAAGATTTAAAGCATATCAGACCTATATTGTGGCAAATAATACTAATAATCTATTGAAAATGTCGGGTCATAACTTTATGTGACATAAAACAATCTGAGGTATTTAAACTTAAAAAAATAGAATATATAAAAGTCTGATAAAATATTCTTCATAAAAACAGTAAATTTGGGCCTTCCTATACACTTCTAACTTCTTGAATGTTAACATATTCACGTTAACAGTATTTTAAAATACCAATGATTCGGTCAACCAGAAGTTCAGCATAATTAAATATTAATGCAATAACCCTTACCTTTTCAGACTGATGTTACCAAAAATGATTTTAATATTTTCCTCTTTCCTGGTACTATAAATATGGCATTAATAATTCAATAAAATATTCCTTTGATAGCTGAGAATCTGATAATGCCTCAGGATATTCTAAATATCAATTTTCATTAGATAGCATGGAAAAGGTAAACACAGATTTTGCTGAATGCTTTCTCCAGGATATTTCATAGGAGCTATAGTTTCTCTTTGGTTAATTTATGATGTGTTTCTTGCTGCTATAAACAGAGCGGGGAAAGGAAATTTAAGTTAAAGTATTAATATTAAACAGTCACTAGGCCTCTACTAAGTTATCTAATGTCTTTTATTTGCCAAGAACTGTGCTTGACACATTTGTATGTGAAAAATTATTTAAAACTTGAATTTGTTCCTGTGTGCCAATGGTATTGTAATCTACAACTGAGGTGGTGTGTTTGGAAAATAAAATAATAAAATTAAACAGTTGAATGTAGAATTAACCTGCACAGTAGACATCTGGCCTTGAACCTACGTATCTCACAACACAAAGTTATCTAAAAAACCACTGCCGGTATTAATAATATCCTTTTGATAGGTATTTTATTCTATTACAAGCAATATAAGTATTATATTCTATTACAAAACAAAGGCAGAAAGAAAGAAATAAATTTATGTAAAATTTACTATTTGTCCATTAAGATTAGGTTTGATTGAATCTTGCAAGGCTAATCAATCTGTCCAGACATGAGGTTCTCGAAGATGATCATGCAATACAGGAGCACTGTATTCATAGGAAGATCCATCCACCGGTGAGCTCAGCTGGCAGGTGTATTGATTGGAGGTGGGCTGTGGCTAGAAGAGGGGTCACATGGTGTGCCCTGAAGGGGTAAATCTCCCTGCCCGCCTCCTCCCTTCTCTCTCTGCTTCTCCTCTGCCATCAAGTTAGCAGCTCCTCTCACCCAGACCCTTCCACCATCAGCTTCTGTCTGTAACTAGGAGACAAACTAAACTTTTCTCCTTTAAATTGCAACTGTTTGGTATTTTGCTCTAATGACAAAATGACTAAGACAATGTCTGATCAATTCCTCTATATTTAATTCTCGTAAGAGACCGAAGATATAGATGGGGCTGTTTATTTTCTGTGTCAGCCAGACTGAGTGAGGTGATACCCAGACAGCAGGTGGGACTTTTCAGAAAGATGTTAACATTTGAATTTGCAGACTGAGGAGGTTAAATTTCCTTCGCTGACATAGGCCAGGGTCTTCCACTCCTATAAGGCTGTGAGTAGGACAGAAAGCTAAAATATACTGTGTGCTTGAACAGGTCCATCCCTTTCACTCGCCCTCAGGGAGCAGTGTCCCTGGTCTTACACTGTCCTCTTCACCTGGAATTGAGTCCCCGGAGTTTCAGGGCTTTGTGTCTGGAGTTGAGCTGCAACAATGGCTTCCTGATACAGTCATGGGACCCAGCACAAATCACTGTGTGAGTCATGCCTTCATGAATCTTTCTGAGTAACTACATCTGTATAGATAAATATCCTGCTGTTTGTGTCCCATTGGGGAATCCTGGTTAGCCTGCTACACATTAGCATAGTTTGCTGGTGAAAAAAAAAAAAAATAACCACATAATGCTATGTAAGTTGTCTTGTTTGTTTGGTTCTTGATACTGTGTTCCTAACAACCCTGCCATGGCTACTCTAAAAAAAACATTTTAGTGAAATGATATTTTCATAAGCGGTTAAAATTATTTTAAGACCTCAAGGTGAACTCTAGTCAAATTTTTTGGAGAAAAACTTTTTTTGGAAGAAATATCCTTTGTTCTGACCCTTAAAAGATAGATAAACAGGCATGGTGAGAGAAAAATTAAGGAAAGTAGGCTTTCTAGGTGTGAAGGAAGTAGAGAAGCTGAACATGATGGTATCTTTGTCAAAGAAAGGAATGCGATTATAATGTAACTAATTAATTAATGTAACTGATTAGCATTAACTATAACTCTACTAACTTGCAATATTCCAGGTAAATTCTTAATATTTTAACTGTAGCATTATTGGTGTCTTAATTGTAAACATTTTATTTCATTAAGGATGCTGGTTAACATTTTATGTAGCATATTACAGAATGGATATTGCTGAAGTTATTTTCTCTACAAATCTCTGTCTTACCTGTAAGTTTTGATTCTAAAGCTTGATCGGCTCCATGCCTTTAATACACACATTCATTTGAATCCTACATGGTCTTTCTACCTTAGTGTATTGAGATATCACTCAGTGTCTCAAAAACCATCAGAAAACTGTAGTTCCCCATCGAAGTACAATGATTTCTTGGAAAATATTTTATTGGTGTACATTGGGGTTCGCATCATTGATAAAAGCCATGGTCAGAGTAACTGATACCTAGAGCTCTGCAAAACACAGACAAGTACCTCCACATTTGCATATACCCATGCTTCTCTAGATACCTATTTTGGAAATAATCATACTTAAATTCTTCACATGTTTTATAATTAAACCATGACACATAAGTAATGAGATATAGATATATGTGTCATTCATTCCTGTATTCCCAAGGTGAATGTCTATCATACTAGGCAAGAAGAATATACATCTCAGCAGTGAGCCCATGCATTTTCCTCCTGGAGATTCTCTCATGTCTTTAAAAGCATACCTTCCAATATTGCTAATTTACACAATCATTTCAGTACTTCTTGATTTGTAGAACTTATTCATGATATAAGTTTGGAAAATATTTACTTTCATCTAGTATTTTTCATTAGCAAATCATCAATTTACAAACAGCATTGTAGTTTTGGACGAAATATGCCATGCATTTTTGTTCAGAATATTTAATTGCTAAAAGATAGGTTCCACAGTTTAATATACTTTCACTTTTCCTGAAAATCATTGTATTTATTCTACTATTTATAGAAATAATCATATACCTTACAAGAAGTGGAGTTTAGGTTTTTCTTTGTCAGTTGTCAAGAGTATATTATTAGCTCCAATGAGCTAATTAGAGCATTAATATTTGGGCAGGGTATATAGGTTAGTGGCACAGAGATCGCCTGGCAAGTGCAAGGTTTTGAGTTCATTTCCTTGTGCCAAAAGCAACAATGAAAAAGAACACTGAATTTCACATGCAGAGAAGAAAATTTTTTAAATGGAGCATTCAGTGATATTATAAGGGCAATATTACTTTTAGAAATAGTCACACATTATCTTACTAATCAAACAACTAACTATTTTAATGTGTATCATTGTAAACAAAATGGTAATGATGCAGAGGTAATGGAATGTTAATTAGATAAAACGTGGTTTCATTTTTCAGGATATACCAATATGTCACTTTGTACACTGTACAATATTTATATATCACAGATATATCTCATTAAATGAGAAAATGAACCACTGCACCGTATTGGTGCAATTTACTATTCTAAATGCTGAATTACAACAAGGATATCCTTACCTTTCCTGTATTCCTTCATTGATGTTTGGAAATATTACATAGCCTTCTAAATTTCCATGGTAAAATTGAGCATGAGAAGACATCGAAAGAGACAATTTTCTGGGTCTCAGAAAGCGATCACAGCTTAGCACGACAATTTTATCTTTCCAGTTCCTGTATTCTGACCAGCATCAATCGTGTGTTGGATGTTTTTCTGTCACAAGTTAAAATGATTCTTATAACTCTCCCAAGGTAACATAAGAGGGGATGCAGTATCAAAATGTCCATGCTTTCAGTTTCAGAGATTAGCTCTGTAATAAATCCTGTTGACTGTTACATTGCTCACTTTTTTGAACTAATCTTTGACATAAAGAGAAAATAAGCACCTGGTTTTCGTCGAGCAGCACGTTCCACATTGGTTCACTGGCTTTCTTCTTTTTAACCTGAAAATACAACAGACTTACTAAGTGGCTGACAGGTTCGCTTTTCTAGGGCTGAGGAAAGCTGGCACACATTCAGAGTATCAAACTTTGAAAGCCACTTAAATCCAGGGTACACTGCATCATTGGGTTTGTGGAGAATCTAGAGCCCTTACTCTGAGTGCATTCTCACTGATACAAATCCATCCTGGGCAAATGGATTCTTTTCCTTTAAATGTCTTGCATTCTTCAGCGGTTTTTGACAATTCTCTCTGTCTGCATTCCCACTCAGAAGCAAATTCCCCTTGACTTCCCATTATGACTATCTACTGGATGTACTTATTATGGTCTTATCCAAGGAAAACCACCAAGGGAGCCTAGCAAAAACATGTTTTGTTTTGAAGTGCGTCCCTAGGATACTTATTGCTGGAGTCTGAGCAAAGGCTTCAGTAACAAGCTGGCAAGCAAACATTTATTTCATTCGATGAGAGACAGTCAAATAACAGTTAGGCTTCTCTAGAGAATGCCATAATGTGAAATTTTTAAATTAAACTACACGACCTCTAGCAGGCCAAAAGCTCCTTCCTATTTCCCTGTTTGTTTTGAAATCTATTCTTTTTGTTTTCATGTTCTCAAGAAGGTAAAATATAAAGTCTTCTTTTTTCAGTATCCTTTTCAATAAAAATGAATGAAAATTTGTGTCTAGACACTACGCAAACAAAATTCCTCTTTTGAATCAGAAGCTGCATGGAAAAGACTATAAGAAATAGCATAAGAAGGATCCATTCTGATGCTATTGTTTGTGTCCTACTTTGTGCTAGAGTCTACATTTTAGACATTTACGAATTCTAATTACATTATAACATCTTTCTTAAGAGCAGCTAAAACACTCAAATGTGTAATTCCACAATTAGAATTAATCCAATGCTTGTGCACACACCACTGTTTTGGTTGATTTATTTAATTGTACGGAATGCACAAACTAAAATCAATCGCTGAGCACTTCCCATCACTCTCCTGGAATAAAGACAGACAAATATAATTCCAATTGATTCAAAAACACTCCTCCCTAGGTTCTTTAAATTTCTATGAATTATTACTTCCTTTCTCAAACTGAATGACCTTTCGCAAAACAGGAAATAGAGAAAAACAGGAGACCATTACAAGTTAAATAACCTTTCTAAAAGTTTACCATGGATTAGAAACAGCTACATAGATTCTCACTGAATCCTCAGGGAGACTGTGAAGTGAGAATTAATTTAGGTTTTAAAGGGAAGCCCTAGGATGGTAAGTGAAAAAGCACAAAGGAATTTGGACCCAGAACGATGTCTCAGTCAGCATTTGAATCCATGACTTCTGCTCCTTAGAGATCTCATTAACCTTCTCTTGCCACTTCTCTGAGGTTTAAATCATTTTATTTACCCAATCCTCTGAACCTGAGAATTCGTAGTTTTATCAACTAAGCAGAAAAAATAAACCTGTCCTCTTCATGTTTGCCATGATTGAGAATCTCTTATGCTTTTTCATATGTCTGACAAGGGACCCCTAGAGTGGCCATTCAATTTAGATAAACTCCTACACTGGGTCACTGCACTGCTTTGCTGGGATGCTGGATGGTTCTAATGGGTGAGCGTGGGTGGGATCCTGCTGCGAGCAACTACTGAAGTTGTTTCAGCTGTTCCCACCAATTTTGAATACAGCCAATCAGGCCTGAAACTCCTGTTATCAAAAGCTACGTGCATTACAAATCGCTTTAATGTATTCTGCAGTCATAAGAGGTGAGAAGTTCACGTGGGTGATAGTTTTCCGGGCACAAGCCAAGGAGGGTGGGCGAAGCACTGCGGTTCCCATTCATCTTCAGGAACACAGAGCTGACCTCCAGAGCAAGCTCTGAGTCCTCCCTGCCTGGAATTCATGGGGCTTAGGCATTAAAGGGCATGGCTCAGGCTCGATCGCGGCTACCCCTGACTATGGATCACTGCTGGATGAGCCAGCAGCTGAATGCTTAGCAGGCTGTGGCGACTCTGCACGGAAATATGAAAATCTATTACCAGCTTGCCACATCAGCGCCTGCCCTGCCTGCTTTTGCTAGTTGCCTCCTGCTGTCTACTCCCACTCCATCTGACAGTGAAACCCCGCTCCCCCGCACTCCCCTTTCCCTCCCCGGCTGAGAATGGATGGCCTCAACTGTCACGGAGTCCTGGCTGTCATTTTCCAACAGCTCAGGGATTTTTTTTTTATTTGGGGGGGGGGTGTCGATCTGTTTATTCCAACGATCTTTGCATTCATTGCACTGATTTTCAAACGACCTTGCCGATGGGGCTGTTGCACAGTGTCCGTTCAAGTGCCTTAGAATCCGTGCAGCCCCGAAAGTCTCCTACGATGGGGTGGGGGAGGCAGGAGGCTGGAGGGGAAGGCGGCAGGGAAGAGAGGAAGGAGAGACAGGCAGAGCCGAGCAGCAGCCAGACAGGCGCTGCCAGCCAATCAGAAGCGCGCTCCGGAGCTGCAGAGCCTGGAGCTGGGCGCCCGGGCTGGAGGTGCGCGAGCCGAGTCCGGGCTCTGAGGACCGCAAGCAGCTGTGCCCGGAGCTCTGGGAAAGTCCCCTCTCTGCTGTTCATGCATTAAGTTCCTTTCCACCAGTTAGGGCAAGTCAGCTAAGGTAAGCTTCCATCCATGCCACTTTCCTCTGTCGTGACATTAATATATATATTTTGTACCGGGGGCTGCTTACCTAGTTGAGAGTCTAACGCCTATTTGGGGAAATCTTGCTTCTTGCATGTGCGTTTCGCAGGATCTCATGTTAACCGGAAAGTTGTGGCTCCCGCCGTAGCCCCACGGCCGGCACACGTCTGGGTCTGGTTAGGCTGGGTTGTGGCGGTGCAGCCTGGGTCTGTGCGTCCCCGAACCGGCCAGGGCTCTGTCTGTGTTGCTCTGTGATGTGCCCTGCTGCTGTGCCCTGCCCCTGAAGAAGTTGCAGGGTTACTCGGCAAGGCGCGTTTGGATCAGGATGGCATCCGTGTCCGCTGTCATTTACGCGGATCTGTAGAAGTGAGCCAAAAGCATGATAAGAATCAGGCAGAGACGTTGCATTTGGATTTTCCATAGCGCTTTTTAATAATCGCCTTTCCACCATCCGCTAAAATTCCGTGGTATCTGAGCACTGAACTGCAGTAAGGTAGCTGAATGTTTCTTTTCCTTCTTTCATTTTTTTTTTTTTTTTCATTTTCTTTTGGTGAATCTCTTACTGGCTTACATAAAAGCTTATTAGGGCTGTAAATGAAACTTTTACTTTTTTAAAAAGGGCACTATAAATGATGGGTGGAAAGAAATTAGGTAGGGTTCTGTGACCAGTGCCACACTTTATTTAGTATACGTCCTTGTGTTTGCTTCACTTTCACTCGTTGATTTTTCTTAACTTCCAGAAGATGATGTTGTCAAGTGTGGAAGTACTACTTTCTCTTAATTTTCATATTTTTAGAACCAAGATAAAATTATGCCTTGTTCATGTCTGTGAGTGGGTATGTCTGTGTGCATGTGTGTGAGTGTGAGTGTGTATAGATATGGAGCTAGGCAAGCCTTTTCCTACGTAACAGGTGAAGAATATAATTTTATTAGTTAGGTTATTAAAATATTTCCTTATTTGTTGTCATATTCAGCGAGCTTTCTATGTCAAGAATAATCATAGTTTATTTAAACTCACTTGGAAATCTAGAAAAATTAAAATGAAAATCTTAGCTAAAATCATTATGGTCTTTGGTTTGTGCAGGTGATGGCATTCACGGCTCTGAGCCGAGAGACAGATCAGAGAAAGATTTTGTTATGCAGCCAACAAAACCCAACTAACTACAAATGCTGCCTGTATTTTTCAATCTTTATTTCCTCTCTGGAATCACCCACAGATTTTTCAAAACAGGGAGCTTTCCTTCTGCAGTAACTGTTTTTCTCTAGTTTAGTATTCTTGTCATATCCGAGAACATATTTAATTCTAAATCAAGAGTTTTGAAGTCCAGACTATATCTTATACATATTTTGTGAGATGTAGGAAGGGGAATACAGGAATAGTAGTAGAGAATTACTTCTGTGACATTCTGGTCCAAGCACCAATCAACATTGTAGTTTCCTTCAAGCTTCCTGGTGTGTACTTTTTCCTCTTATGTATTTAATTCCAAATTTACTGGTAATAAGTTAAACCAGTATAGGCCACCTTGACTATTCATCCCATAAGTCATTCATTTAATAGGAACTGTCATATATTATTCTATATGATTTTTTCACAGTTAGCTTTCTTAAGAAAAACAAACAGTATTAATGGTATACATTGGTTGCCTGACAGCAAAGAAATGTAGAAAATGACAATGCACTGTTTTAGATGAAACAGAAATCCATCCAATAGGAGATCACCCAATAGCAAAAGAGCATACAATAGGAGGACAGTGACAGGAAACTAGCTGTAACTATATCCAGTGCATGCTCAATATGATTAGTTATGCTAATTTGAAAGCATGGGCAGTAACAGCTACCATTTGGATCAAGTCTATACATTAAACACATTGCAAATTATTGTTCCTACCAAATATCCATTTCAAGTAGAATTAGATTATATGAGTCTCTCTCATATCATAAATATTTTAGATAAAACATGCTATAAGAGGTAACCCTAAAGGACTTTGTTTCCACTGGCTGATATAAATAGCATTATTTTGTTTTGTATTGATTTTCATGATCTGATGAATACAAATCACAGATTTAGAAGTCTGTGTTCCCTGCCTTTTCAATACTTGGCTTATTGATGACTAAGAGACAGAAGTATCCCAATGTGTACATGCTGACTTGAGTGTCACACACAATCTAGGCATGCACATGTCCTTCAACAGATCTAGGGTGAGACCTACTGATCGTATTGACCTTACTTGTCTGGAGTCCATATATCTGATACAGGATAGTCCAGTGAAGAGCAGAAATATTGAGAGATTAAAGACAGAAAGTTTGTAACTTTAAAATAGAGGACAGAACTGCAAACTTTTAAATTTGATCATGAGATTTTATTAGAGTTGTATTATATGTGTCTACAGAACTAGATTCCAGATTAGGCCTTTTTAACTTTACTGCTGTTGATATTGTGGGCTTTTAAATATCTGAGAATCTGGCAGCCTGTCCTGTGTATTGTGATCTCATTAGCAGCATGCCTGTTTTCTAGGTGCTAGATGCCAGTAATAGGATCCCACGCAAAAGTACCGCCATATTTGTTAACTGTAGCATTGGAGGACTGAATACACTGCGAACGGTTTCTCCAAGAAAAAGAAGTTTGTATTTTAGGGTCATACACAGTACGTTGTAGACTTTCCAGTTTCTACTAGTATCTAACCCACTCTTCTTGCTTTGATAACAAATGGATTTCAAGTTGTGGCCTGTATTGGACTAAAAGAGTAGTATGGAAGAACATAATCTTATATCTTCTTTTTTTTTCTGAAAACTGACAGCTTGTGGTCATACTGTTGTCTGCTAATGTAGAGGGGCCCTAACTAAGAAAATATTGAGAAAAGCACAATGCAGATGTTAAGCTGAACAAATTTTATTTCAGTTTATCAGATCAAATGCACTTTTAATTCAACTGATAAATAACTGATTCTCTAAAATAGATTCAGTTATTTTGGGATGAGGTATTTATGTATATGTGGGTTGGTAAAATAGAAAGTTCACTCCAGTAATACTATATGTTTGCTCTACTTCTCTGTGTTTCAAATTGCTAGAAATAACATAAGATTTTTAAAAGTGTAGCTCTATGTCGTATTTTCTTTATTTCTTCATTCATTGATGCACGTGTAAGTTGTTTACAGTGCATTGAAATTGTGAATTGTGCTGTTATAAGCATGGGTATGCATGTATCACAAAAATAGCATTTTTTAAAAAATCTGGGCTCGAACTTATGACCTTGCATATGCCATACAGGAAGAACCTTGTGCCGCTGAGCTAAACCCCTGACCCTAATAGCATGTTTAGCTGTCCGGGGAATATCCCCCATATAGGTATATCTGTGTTAATTTTAAGGAATATCCATGCTGATTTCATTCATGGCTGTATTAGTTTACTTTCACATCAAGACATAAAAGGATTCTTTTTATCCTACAACTTGCCAACTGTGTGAGTGTGTGTGTGTGTGTGTGTGTGTGTGTGTGTGTGTGTGTCCTTGATGGCAGCCATTCTGGTTTAAGAAATAATGCTAGAAATATTTTGATTTTTATTTCCCTATTGGCTAAAGAGGCTGACAGTCTTTCAAGAAGTCTTTAAAGAAGTACAGAAGATCAGTGTATATATTTCTGTACTGTATTTCTTGAAAGATCTGTCCATTTTGCTCATTTCCTCATTTTTGATTAGGTCATGTGGTTATTGAAGATTCACTTTTGAAGTGCTTTATCTATTCCAGGTCCTCTACCAGAAGAGTAAGTGGCAAAAATAATTTTCCTATTTTATAAGTTGATTTTTTCTTTGCTATGCAGATGTTTTGAGTTTGACATAATCTTATTTTTTTTTTTTTTCTGGGATTGAACTCACAAACTCGCATCTGCCAAACAGGCACTTATGCCATTGGACTAAACCCTTGGCCCCTATTTGTTAATTCTTGACAGTAGCTTTGATACTAAAGAGGTTCTCCTTATGAAGTTCCTTTTGGTGCCTATGGATTCCTCCTTCCAGAAGAACAAGTTCACATCATCACCAGGAAAACTGATGGGATTTGGGCCCATCATGTTAAGTAAAACAAGTCCAGTAAGGAAAATTTAAACATTGTATGGTTTGTTTAATATAAGAAATCTAAAATAAAAATAGAGAGTAACAGGGAGAGATGAAAGGAGTTAGAAAGACTTTTTTATTTTTTTGAAGGAAAAGAGAAGTAGGAAGGAGAAATGTACAGAAGAGAAAGGGGCTAGAAAATGATTGCAGCACAGTAGATCTCTGTACCAATTTCCCAAAATGAATGAAAATTTTGCTTATTGGAAACCTATACCAGTGTAGACGGGGAACATAAAACACAGTTCTTTGATAGTGATACAGTGTGACACAGTAAAAGACAGTGAGTGTAATGAGTTGGAGCCTCTGCACTTTGGACACTGCTGAGGGTTCAGTCCCATGTGGCCTGTCTTTAGCCATTTTCCTAGTAAGAAGGGAGGTAACAAAAGCTATAAAAACGTGTTATATTTTGTGTAATTTTTAAGGATCAGAGTGAATGCTGGTAAATCACTATAGATTCAGGGTCTTTGATGACTTGGTTAATAATAATTGATTCAGGACCCTAGAACTCCCAGCTTTTCCAATATGGATAAAAATCATGTACAAGAAGGTTAATGTCTTCTTAAATGTATTTTTGTGAAGAAATAAGATCTTCAATTTTAGAATCTTTATAATTTTATTGAAAAAAGATAAAAACAAAATAATAGAGAAAAACAATAGCTAATACTGAACAGGTTGTTGTCTTTAAATTAGTTGTTCAAGGCACACGATATGGGCATAAAAATTGCTCGAGTCAATATTAACACAAACCTTCCTTTTATGAACTAAGAGACACTGATAGCACAACTGATTTGAATTTTTCTCCTTTTTCCTACTGACTTTTCCCCTTTCACTCATTCTAGTTCCTTTTTCCGTTTGAATAATTTCTTCCCATTTCAAAGTATTGTGCATTTAATGATTATTTACTCTTTCAATTCTCACACCAGGGAAATAATGCAGTGCTTATACACATCAGTCTGATGTATTTCACTTATGAGTATGGCCTCAAGTTGAACCCATTTACCTATAAAAGACTCAAGCTTATTCTTTTTTACAACTGAGTTATACTCTATTTTATAAAAATACATTTTTCTATCCATTCCACATTGGACCGGCATTTGAGTTGTTTCTAATATTTAGTTACTACAAATTGTGCTGCCATAAACATGGGTGCACATAATATTACTGTGCTAGGATAATTTTAATTTTCTGGGAAGATACCCAGAAAGGGAATAGCTAGCTCAAATGGGACCCGTTATTCTAGTTTTTGAGGAATCTCCACACAGATTTCCACAATGATTGGATTAGGCTGCACTCCCACCATCAGTGGAAAAGAGATTCTTTTTCCTCATATCCCCACCAGCATTTGTTATTGTTGATTTCTTGATGGAGCCATTTTTCTGGGGTAAGATGGTATCTCAGAGTTATTTTAATTTGCATCTCCCAAATGACCAGTGATATAGAGCATTGTTTCATGTATGTATTTGCCATTTGTATGCCATTTGAGCAGTATGTATCCATCTCAGATGCGTGTATTTGGGTTAAGTTTTTGAATTTGAAATATGATTTTTCAATATTTATATGTTCTAGATAGAAGTCCTTTATCTGAGAGACAATTGGCTAATTTTTTTTTTCCAACTCTGTGGTTTGCCTTTTCACTCTGTTGGTGATTTCTTTTGCTGATAGGGGGAAAAATAACAGATTGATGGCCAGTGGAAAAGATTAGAAGATGCAGACAAAATAGCAAAGATACTCAGCTACCGTATCTTTGACAAAAGGGCCAAAGAGATTCAATCAATGGAGGAAAGGAGGAAAGATAGTCTCTTTAATAAATGGTGCTGGGAAAACTAGTTTCTTATATGTCAGTGACTAAAACTGGACCCATGTCTATCACATGCACTATTCTAAAGTCAATATGGGTCAAATATCTAAATATTAAAACATAAACACTAATCTACTGGAAGAGTAAATAGGTAAAAAACTTGAAGTCATAGGCATAGGTAGAGATTCATGAACAAAACCCAGACTGCATAGGAAGTATTTCAATGAATTGACAACTGGCATCTCATTATTGATTTTAGACTTTTTAATTTAATAATTTAATTATGCATAGACCTTAATTTAATGATTTAATTATACATAGACTTTAGTTTTGTTCTTATTTCTACCCTAATACTTTCCTAATTTGGATGTTACACATAGTAAAACATATTTTTATGAATGTGGGTTGGCTGCTCAACAGTAAACATTATTTTCATTTCTGTATATAATCATAAATTATATTTTCTATGATTAGATTAATATGAATAAAAAACTAACTATAAATTTATATATAAGTATAAAAGATATGGAATGATACATGCTTATATGCACAGAAACATTTGGTTAAAATCAACATGTTCCTGCTAGTATATGAAATAAGTTTTATATCACGCTTATTGTAAATATGATTATTTTAAGAATTCATAACTTTGTTTTGTCTCTAAGTTATCTAAACTGAACCCACACCTTTGGTCCTCCTGGCTCAGCCTTCAAATGCTAGAATTACAGGCCGGCACGATCAGGGACAGCTAGCAACAATTTTGTACAAGATTCTAGGGTTCCATTAAGTTCAGTGAGGTCATTTGATTTTCACTGTGTTGTAGAGACATGTTTGCTTAGACATTTCTCTTTTCATTAATTTACTACACTTTCAGGGTGGTGGATGACCCTGCCATACTGTTTATTATCCATTTTTACTGTTGCACAGCATTGCATAAATATACTCTTATTCACTTACAGATTCCTCATTAAAGTGTTGCTAATGAAGAATAAATGGAATGTCAACACAGATTAATTCTCTTTTTTCCCTCTGTCGGTGTTGAGAGTGCTTTGACTAACTGTAGTACATCTTCTCAAAATATATTTCTAGGTTAACTGAATATACAGACAGGAACAGTAGAAGAAGATATAACAGTAGCATTTGCTTCCCAGCACCCCATCCCGCACTACTGCTGCTTCCTTAAGTAATGAAATCTGTAGTATACAGATTTTTACATTGCTAGGCTGAAAGCAATTTAGCAAACTTCTTAGTATTTGAGAATAAAATGAATAAAGTTTGAGCCTTGAGAGTATTCAAGTGAAATGTTTGACTAAAAACCATTTCACTTATGAAAAGAAAGTTTCTTAAGTTCCAAGACTGTTTTATTTAGAATTTTACTTGCACTGCACATAATATGATACAAGAAATTGCTGGCAAGAAGGGTGCAGATTGTGCAAATCCCGCCAATGAATAGGAATTCAACTGTCATTTCCATTTCATTACATATTTTGAAGAACACAAGGATATTAAACAGGGATTTCTTGTTATTATGTGGAGACCACTCAAGTCAACTTACATATGACACATGTCTCTCATAAGTAGCTACATACACTAGGGGGTGACTGCAAAGTTCACTTCATGCAATTGTTTTATTTTTCATGCAATTGTTCTCAGTCCATTGTTTTTCAACAATGTTTTCAAATGTATTTCTGGAATAATGACAGTCAATGTAACATAAACAAGCCATAATTTTATTTTAAGGTATAAATATTTTCAAACCTAAGAAAGGTATGAGAGAATTCTTATTTACATTCATTCCCCTTTGGAATAAAAATAATAAATTTTTCAGTTTTTAGAAGAAATTTGCAATGTATTACAGAGAGAAAGAAAAAAACAGATTCCTTTATATGAGACTTCTGGAAACAAATCCTTATGAAGAAATCAAAAATACTGAAAAAGGGAAGATATTCACAATGAAGTTAAAAATCAATTTAACCATTTAATAAATCTAATAATACATTTGTAGAAATTAAAATTAATAAATTTTTAAATATTGAACTGCTGACATATACATTTTTGTATGTTATGATTTGTACATGGGTTTGAACAAAAATCTGTCTGGCTCAAAACTGTACTGAGATGAATATGGATATCTGTCAAAGTTTTCTGTATCATTTATATTATCTTTTTTGAAAGTAATCTTTAGCTGAAATGTATGACATAATTTGAATGAGCAAGGACATTATAGACAAAAAGACAGTTTGATTGCATGCAATCTTATTGCCTTTCGACAATCTACTTATGATTGATTGACTGTATTTAATTCAGAATCGAAAAGAAAGCCTTTGTCATTGAGACTGTGAAATAAACCAGTTCACAAAGACTTGAGAAAGATTTTCTGCTTTGGTGATTGAGATTCTAACTTTAAGAAATTCGTCATATTTTTTAAAAGCAAAACTCCATTAAATATTAAATTATATTTACTCTACTAAACATTAAGCTGTATTTTTATTCATTCAGTTATGGGAGTTGAAATCAGTTTATGAATAATAATGCTAGACACAGCCATTGTTAATATTTTATAGTATTTGTAGAAAATTGTATTTATTAAGGTGAAAAGAAACAAGAGATGAGAAGGAAGGTTTGAAGAGATGATTGGTAATATGGTTCTTAGTGTTTTAGCTTCCATAGTTAGGGAGCCATCAATGATAAGAACACTTTGATTAAAAGCTCAAAGAAAATGTTGAAATTCTCATTATTTTGAAAAATGTCTTTTTACAATGGAGCCTCTTTTTCCAAGGAGACTGGCAAGCATAAAATTCACTGAGGATAATTATAACTGATCCATTTATACAGCAAGAAGATGCCATAGGTGCCATATGATGAATATACCTTCAAAACTCATGTTAAAAGCTCAATAAAAGAGTGCTGGGAGTTGAGGCAAAATAAGAGATGCAGATATAATAAGGTTTATCCTCCTTGGAATGCAATGTGGATATTTTACAAACAACTGGTAAGAGCAGGTTTATTCTATCTTGCTGTCCTACTTTCTTTCATGGAAGGAGAGAACAACAAAGACCTCTTCACATGCTGGCACCCTGACTGTGGTCGCCCAACCCTCCAAAAGTGAGAAGAAATAAATCTGCTTTTCAAAACAAAATCACCTAGTCTGTAACATTTTTGTTTCATCAACACAAAATGGGATAAGATGTAGAATATAAGAAGACATACTAAGAGATGACAGGAATCAGATTGCAAACTGGTTTTACAGATGAGTGTGAGGACTGGATTTTTTTTTTTTTTTTTTTATGAGAGTTGGGCTGGCATTAGATGTTTCTGAGCAGAAAAAAGACTTCACATGATTTTATTTCAGCAAGAACCTCAACACTGGGTTGGAGTTAGACTAGAGAGGAGCTGGGATAAAACCGGGGAGCTCAGTTAAAGCTCCCAAGATTGCTAAGAGATAACAGTGAATTACAATGGAATAACAACAGCCCAGAGAGAAGAGGTTGGATTCTGCATTTGTCTCCAAAGTAAAGCTGGCAAAATTTGATGCTTCATAGGAAGTCGGCGTCATGGGAGAAAAAGAGGATAAAAGACAATTATTTTTATTATGGGTCTTAGGCATGAAGGAAGTAATCAATGGCTCTTAAGAAAAGAGAGAATTGACAAGCAATTCTGGCAGACAAAGAAGAGAGACAGGAGAAACAAAGAGCAGAGCTTTACACAGTTTCTTATTATGAAATTCATGCAGAGATGCTCTGGAATCTGTTGAATAGAAAAGAGTACAGTGCAGAGGATGGCTGTGCCCAAGTCAGCACCAGAGTCATTATTTAAAGCTGAGAAATGAATGTGAGAGAAGACATGGAACAATTAAACAACGGAAGAACTGGGACTCAGAACTGCTGCACTGAGTCACTGGAAGATGAGATTTTCTGTATGGGAAAGAGGAGACCAGTCCGATGAGTGAATGCTGCAGGAAGAGCCAGTTTGGAAGAGATCACATTGAAAGATATCTTAAATTCTTAACGTGGAGATTCACAATTACCTAAGAACATAAACCCTACATCCCTGTTACTTGATATGAATATATATATATATATATATATATATATATATATATATTAACTTTTTAGGATGATGTGTTGGAAACTTAATCCTCAATGCCATAGTTTGGCAGTTGGGTCTTAAATGGAAGTTTAAGTCATCATGCCAGGGTTAGTGCTATTATGAAATGTGCTTGCAGTACCCTTCTTTCTTCTCCTCTTCTGCCATGCAACGACCTGACAAGAAGGTTCTCACCAGATGTGAGCCCTTGATCTTGGACACTGGAAAATGACAAGTTAAATTTCTGTTCCTAGTAAACTTCCCAGTTTATGTGCATTATAGCAGCACAAAGAAAATAAAGATGCCCATGATTGGTATTTCACTTCAAGTGAAAAGAATTTTTGTCTTAATCTTTAAAAACAATGCTTGACTTAAAGGAAATTGTTATAGTACGGTACCTCAGTATGTGAATTTACTTCTTTTCATGATTTTGGTTACAAACTGAATTGGATAAGAACTGAATCAAATGTAATTGTTAGGTTCAACAGTGACTTTATGGGGAAATTTAATTTAGCTCATGACCTATTTGCTGTCAGAATTGTGAAAATGCACCACGTGTAGTTAATTTATGTGTCTATGGTACTCATTTTAGATTCAAAGTGATTCTGATATTGAAAAGATTGTTAATGTCATAAACACAAATAAAGCCATGAGCATATTCATTTAATCATCTACAAATTCATTCATTATATTTTTCTTTCAAAATGTGTATCTTTATGCCAAATATTTGCTTTTTAGAAATTTCTATTTTGCAACATAATGTATATTTCATTTGGTAATTGTTCTTGGAAATTTCAATCATGTCAATGCAAAAATTATAACAAAGGAAAACTTAGACCAGATACGGACAGTTTCTCTTCTTAATGAGGAACAAACCTTATGATTCTATTTCCCATGTTACTAGTGTTCTATGTTTAGAATTTCAAGTGTAATATAAATCACTAAGAAATGAAATATTAATCTCTAGTTTGAATTACGGATATGAAATATTATTAATTTTTGAGAGTGCTACTTATACAAATGTACACAATACACTAAAATACTATTTCATATTAAGTGTTGCCTCTGATTTGAGGGCTGTGTTGTAGGCAGAGAACTGGCCCCATATGCGTATCCTAAACCCTGGAGCCTGTGATTATGTCATATTACACGAAACAGCATTGAAGTTGTTAATGAGGAAACCTACAATAAAGAGTAAGAAGGGAATCCTTTGTTTTTAAATGTAAAGGATAGAGGCAGAGGGGTTACAGTACCACCTTGGCACCAGGACTAAGTTTTCTCATGCTGGCTTGGAGCACAGAGGAAGATCTGGCTGATTCTTGAACCTGGGAAAGGCAAGGAAGTGTGTGGTCCCCTAGAGACCCAAGTCACATCATAGCGTGCTAGCCCTGTTGTAGTACTTTGTTGAGGCAGGTGTTTAACTTCTGACCTAAGAAACTGAAATATAATGTTGCTTTGTCCTTTTAATGCACTAGTTTAAAGTGCCATCTTACTGTAGCATTGGGAAGTATTATCAGGTGTGTTATCTTCTTTGTCTTATTAAACAGTAAATCATATGAATATTATACATATGAATATTATCAGCAAACACATAGAATATCATTGAATTGGTAATAATATATCACTGACCTGATATTGTTATACTGTTAAGCATGAAATTACTGAAAACATCATTAAATCAAGCCAGAGGAATGTCACTGATGAAAGATGTTATTTTTTTCAAAAACAAGACTGTAGCTTCTCCCCTGAAAGAATATAATTTATCCAACCTAATGTAATCTTATGCATCCCCAATAACTAAATAGTATTGCAGTTTATGAGTTTAATTGAACTTCTCTGGTTCTTTTGCCCAAATGTGGTTTTAATATCACAGAAGAACTTTGTTTGGCTTTTTAAAATAAATTATTAATTTATATAACTATGCAAAAAATAAACTAAAATATGAAGCAAAACAAATATGTAACCATTCTCCATTTGGCTTTTTTAGTACAGAATTATTTACTAAATTTTTAAGCAATATCTTTTAAAGAATAAATTGGTAGAATATTTTATTACTTAGAAAGTATAAAGGTATAACCTGGCATGTTTAATGAAATTGGGGTTACAATGAGAATATGGAAATCAGTTTAGTTCTACTGATTTTAGTTCTTTTTAGATAAATGAGTTATTTCTTAATCTTCTCAAAATGTTATGTAAAGAAAAAGTTATTCATCCTCTCAGCTTGAATGACTTTGTCTCATCGTAACATTTATGAGGATTGTCATAAATGACAAGAAAATTTATGACCCATAAAATCATAAAAAGCAATAGTAAGGCAAACCACTAATAATATTTGGATAATTACATTCTTATTTTAATCTTTAAAATACCCACAGCTATTGTTTATACATAACTGGCTTCAAAAACACAAGAACATGCTCTGTTAAGGAGAGCAATATCTTTCCTCATGTCCAAAGCCAAAGCTGCACATCGTGAGAACACACAGGGAATAACATACACCTGTTGGTAACCGACTTAGTTACTTTCTTGTCTCTGGGACCAAATACCCGGTACCCACAGTTTAAAGAAGAAGCAGTTTATTTGGCTCACATTTTCAGCCCAGAGTCCACCAGTACCAAGGAACAAATCAAGGTTTTGGAAAGTATTTGGAAAAGTGTTCACACCTGGGAGGCCAGGGAACAGAAAGAGGAGAGAGGCCAGAGAGGGTGATGAACACCTCTGGGTCACACCTGCATTGAGCTGTCTCTTCCCAGTAGGCCCGCCTACTTACTGAGTGAATACTCAACTACAACAAGCCCCACTTGTGAATCTAGGGACTTCTAAAGAACAGTCTAGATCTAAGCCATAGCAATTACCCTAGAAATCATGGAATGAAAAAATAGTTCATCAAGTCTCAAATTCCTTACAAAACATTTCAATAAAAAATTTGTGTTCCTGGAAATAAATAAAAACTGCTGCATGATTGGACCAAGTCTCCTCTTTTGTCTCTCTTTGGAGCCTGTGGAAATACCAACTTGTTTTACAGCTCTCATCTGGCTCCAAAGCCCTGGCTAGAATAATAGAGGCAGTGTGAAACATAGGTCTGCAGCCAGGCACAAGCTAATGCCATATTCTTTTTCATATTTTGCTTTTCCAATTTATTTTATTATTAATTTCTTTAGATGACAGATGTTGATTTTAGTAAGTAAAAGGCTAGGTTAGTAACCTCCAATTGCCTTTCTCTTATGCAAACATAGCTAAAATATCCATAAATTACTAATCTGTTTTTCCATTTAAACCATTTTTCACATACCTAGAAGCACATAGGTCAATGTGTGTAAATACACATACATCTAGATGCATTTATGTATACCTGAAATTTGTTCACCTTTTTCCTTCGTTTAAGGAAAATGATGCATTTATTGTTATAATATTCCCAGCTTATCTTTCCCTATCCTAAATTGTATCACTTACATGTCTACAAAGCAATGCATTTGTCTGATTCTTGTTCGTCATTACTGTTTATTCCTTTACTGATTTACATTTCATGTTGAAGACCATATCCCTTCAACTTCTGTTCCTTTGAATTTCTCTTTTCTTTTTTAATTATCATATTTCTTTTATAATACCATTTTTATTTCCTTATTTGCTTGCAATTTATTAATGTCTGTAAATTTTCTAAAAATATGCACATTTAATGCCTATTCTTTGATCCCATTTTGTCCCCTATTAACCTCACTTATCTACTCCCCTTTGTCCTCCTACATCATTCTTTCCTCTAGCTTCATAATAAACTTATTTCTTTCTTTGTCAATTTTTTAGAATCACATATTATGAAGAATATCTGACAATTGTCTTTCTGAGTCTGATGTATTTCACATAACAGTGATTCCTAGCTCCAACCATTTATCAGCAAATAACATTTTATTTTTCTTTATGACCTAGGTATAATTTCTTCATCCACTTATCTTTTAGTGGACCACTATGCTGCTTGTATATCTGGGCTATTGTAAAATTTACTGTAATGAAGGTTAGCATCCTGCTCTCCTAATTCCTCTGGATTTGCATCAAGGAGTGGGAAAGCTGGATTAAATGGTAGCTTCAGTTTTAGTTTTTGAGCAAACTTCAATCTGGTTTCCACAGTGACTGTCCTGATTTGTATCCCTACCAACAGGGTAGGACAGTACTTTTCCCCCGAACCTTTAGTGGCATGGCAGGCAGGGGACCAGGAATCAAACACAGGACCTTGTGCTTACTGAGTTATGTCCCCAGGCACTTATTGTTTTTCAAATTCTCAGTCAAATCCTTTTTGACTGAGGTCAGATGAAATTTCAGCATGGCTCTGACTTGTAGTTCCCTAAAGGCTAAAGAAATACTTTACCATTTACTTACTGAGCACCTGAGAACTCCTTTGCAGAAGTGTCCCTTATCCAGTTGTCCTGTTTTATTTGATTGGGCTACATGATGTTTTTACATGTCCAGGGGTTTTTAATTGTAGATGTCAATGCTTTTGTCAGAAAAGTAGCTGGGAAATATCTTCTTCCATTCTATAGGCTATTTCTTCACATTATTAGTTGTTCCTTTTCTGTACATGCAATTTATTATTTGGTGTCCCACTTCTTAATTCTTGCTATTATTTTCTCTGCTGGCAGAGTCATAATGAGGAAGTCTTCCTGGGTAAATGGATTCAAATGTTGATAGAGAAATTCAAAATTCCCAAAATAACCCAAGGAATCATAAACAAAAAAGGCAATACAGGAAGCAACACAATATTAAATTTGAAATTACACTACAAAACCTTGGTAGACAAAACAGCATGGTACTGGCAGCAAACAAAGACATATAGGTCAAATGAATACAGTAGAGGAAAAGAAACAAACACATAAAAATATAGCCATGTGTTTCTTGACAAAGGTGCCAAAAGTTGGAGAAAAGAGAGTCTGTTTAACAAACCGTACAAAGAACACTGCATATCCACAAGTGGTAATTTGAAACCAAAGATCTCAAGCTGCATAAAAATATATTAAAAAGGAATCCAAGAACGATTCTGAAACTTTAAAATTTTGTCATATTTCTGAACATTTTATTTCTTTCCTTTGGGAGTCTTGATTTTATTGGTCTTTCCAATCTTACTAATATTTTCTTGTCCTTTAAATCTTCTTTCTCTGAAGTCATTTCACTTTATTAAACTCTAAAGAGCAGTACAATTTTTCTTTGAAACCTTGGATAGTGAAGAATAAATCCACACACTTGCTCTCTGAAATTTGCAGGTGGAATCATCAATCTGTCATTATTCGAGACAGTTCAAAAGGTCTTAACTCTTGTTTGACTATAGTGTATACTCTGTACTTTGTAACACTAAAACAAAGAACTTCTTTGTCTCAGTCTCTGTCTCTGTCTCGGTCTAGGTCTAGGTCTCGGTCTCTGTATCTATCTATCTATCTATCTATCTATCTATCTGTCTATCTGATTGTCTTTAACTTGTTTTTCACATAATTGTGTAGATTGAAGAAAGTCTGTGATATTTGTGTTTTCTGACACCTACATAACTTTTGGTTGTTCTCTTGAATTTTTTATGTAAACTAAAATTTAAAACCTTTTATTTCAGAGTTTTAACGCCCAATTGATGGAAGTATCACTTATGAAAGCAACCTCTGATCCAGTTAGTTCTCACTTGTCTAATAAAAGGAGGAAAAGAGCTTTCAGAATAACAAGTACCGGAAGTTTATGAGTAACACTGTTTTGAAATTGCCAATATGAGTCACCCTTGCAGATGAGGTACTCTTCACAGTTTCAAAAGCACATTTTGGGGAACTGTTATTTTGAAAATGTGTAGTAAGAATGACTGGTTTCTCTGAGAAAGCATAACCACTTTCAATCCTTTGCTGAGGGTTTCATGTCTATGCAAAAATGTATTTTTATCATTTAAATTTGATAATAGTATCCTGGAAGTGCTGACTTTTCTAAGTATAACATTGTGATTTTCAGTAAGGGGTAAACTAGGACATTCTGTCCGCATCCTGGAAATTATAGCTGTTCTTTTACTAAAGGAGACATCAAACATTTAAAATTAAAATGAAACACATTAACTCAATGAAAACTCTGAATTGTTCAAGTCAATAAACTCTTATGAAGTTTAATATTAGATAACACTTGTTTACGTTTCTAATTTATCAAAAACCACAAGAAAGCTTTTTATACAAAAATTTGATGTTCTAAATGACATAAAATATTTAATAAAAGAATTGATTCAAATAAGGTTATTTTTATTTTTATTGATCTTTTTGCTCTAAGTTCTCTCAACTTAGATCTTTCACTTGAGATTACATTAAAATTTTTATTACAGTACATTTCAAAAAAATTCACAAGTTATTTTTTCTTCCTTTTATTTTTGTGTCTAATATTACTCAATTTTTGATAATTTATTGTATTTTACGAAGGAAAACATAAAAATAACATTTTTATGAAAAATATAAAAGTAGCATATTTTGGCAAAATGTTTCTCAGTGAATGCAAAAGAACTTTGTGTAAGTATTAGTTCTAAACATTTTCAGATATTTAATAAGATTTGTACTTTAAATTCAGGATTCATTTTACTCTATTGATTCTCTTAGACCTCTCCAATAAAATTGAATATTCATAATTGGTTTGTGTGTGCATAGTCAACCATGATAACTGACTGTCTTTTCTGGAACCTCAGCATATTCTAATGCTTTTCCCATATGAAATCTCCTTGTTGGCTTTCTGTCAAGCCATGAAGTAAGGTTTCAGTAATGTCATGGTATATCTGTGGCCCCAGGCTCATGAGTTTGAATTGTGCATTTGTGACTTGTTCATTATCTAGTGCGTGGATTGATGGTGTCAGTGCTGTACCCACATAGGAGTACAGCAAGATGTAATGTAATGGCAGGAAGAAAGTGTGCCTTGTGCTCTTTTGGTGGTTTCTGCCTTGCTGTTTGCAGCCACCATGACTGCAGCTCTGCCATGCCACCCTGCCTTGGAGCCAACAGAGTATAGACTAAAAGCTCCAAAAACTGTAAGAAATAAACTTTCCTTTCCCACTTTGCACATCAGGTACTTTGTCTCAGCGATCAGCAAAAAGTAGCTAAGACAGAATTTGGTACCGAGAATGAGGTTGTTTGCTGTAACTATACCTGATCATGTTTTTCAACAGGCTTTGGAAATGGCTTGTGGGCAGAGATTTAAAAGGTTTGGACATGTCACCTGGATGCATAGAGCTGGGGCAGCTTAGGCTGTTGTGTAGAGGAGATTCTGATCAGAGCTCAGGGGACCAGAAGGCTTGAGAGATTTCTGGTAGAAAAAAGGACTCCCCTGGTTGTTGGACTCCCATGATGTATGTTATGGCTTGGCAGAAAGTTTGTCTGCATTTTGCTCATGCCCAGAGACTTTGCCTGTTACTAAAACAAAGAGCAATCGACTGATTAATCTAGAGAAAAAAAAAAAAATAAAACAATTAAATACTGAGGGTGTGGCATGGTTATTGTTGGGGGCTTTTAGTCAGCTTTATGTTGCAAATCAAGAGCAAAGAGCCCAGCAGGATAAATTGCAATTGTGAGTTTTGCCAAAAGAAAAATTCCAGGAATGCTGTAGATCATCAAGACAGAGTTGAGACTTTGAATGCTGAGAAAAAACAAAAAGATAAAAAAAAGTTTGCTCGGGGCTGGGGATTTAGCTCAGCGGCATAAGCTCCTGCCTTGTAAAGCAGGCAGTCATGAGTTCAATCCCCAGTACCGATAAAAAGGAAAAAGACAAAAAAAAAAAAAAAAAAAAAAAAATGCTCAGAGGAAAAAGCTACAGAACGCCATGATCTAGAATGGCGACAGAGGCCACACCAAGTTCCAAAATGGCAACAACATAGAAAAGGTTTTCTTCACCATCAGTTTCACAGAGCCCAACTGTCCAGATAATTGACCCCAACAGCAAAAAGAAAAAAAAAAAAAAAAAAAAAAAAAAGCCTGGCTACTGCTCCAGCTAGTACAAACCTTGGTGGGATCCACATGGTGCTGATTTTAGACACACACACACACACACACGCACACACAAAGATGCACAAATTCTAAGGGTAAGACGGCTTCCACCTTGATTGCAAAAGTCCTGGGAGGCCAAACAGTGTGTCCCTTCGAGGGCAATTTATAAAGATGTAAGGGTAAAGCCAAAGGTGCAATGGAAACCCAAAAGTTCGGAAACGCCAGAAACGTAGATGATCCAAGAAAAGCTGCAAAAAGCGAGCAGAAAAGATTTAAGAAAAAAGCTGTGAGAGCTAATATCTATGAAAGTGTCATGGGGGTGAAATCACCCAAGCCTTTGGGAGCTTGCAAACAGATTGCTTTAGATGCTGAACATAAAACTCTTAAGACTTAATGTTGGTCCTGCTGGATGTTGGACTTACTTTGTTTCCAATGCTGTATATTCCCCTGCTTGTAACTTTTGGAATGGTAATGTTTATCTTGTGCCTTTGCCTTTCAAAAATGTTTAACCTTGTTTCATTTGTACAGGGTGTTAATAGTTTACCTTAGATTTTAAAGGAGACTTGAGACTTAGACTACTCAGCAGTACGGAAACTCTTAGGATTTTGACAACTCTTGGAAGTGGACTAAATGTCTTTGATATAAAAGATGTACGTGAATCCTGGGGGCCAGAGTGGAATGTCTGTGGCCCCCAGGCCTCATGAGTTTGCATTGTGCGTTTGTGATTGGTTGTTTGTCTAGTGCTTGGACTGATGGTGTCAGGGCTACACCCGCATAGGGGTAGAGCCAAGATGTAAGGTACTGGCAGGAAGAAGCTGTGTCTTACACTGTTTTGCCTGGGTTCTGCCTTGCTGGTTGCAGCGCCATGAACTACAGCTTTGCCATGCCACCCTACTTTGGAGCCAACTGGTATGGACTAAAACCTCCAAAACCTGTAAGAAATAAACTTTCATTTCCCACTTTGTGCATCAGGTATTTTGTCTCAGCAACCAGTAAAAAATAATGAAGACAAGTAACTTCATTTTGTATCAGAGTAAATTAAAGTCATAGAAGCTCATGGGCATAACCCAAAAAGGCATAGTTAGTGGCTGAGTCAACCTAGAAGATGCCATTCCTCTTCCATCTGTCATGGTGCTTCACCACCTCCAGACACATCCTTCTATCCTGAGTCTCGCCTGATGTTTGAACCTCACATTTATTTTACAACATTTGTAAAATTAGTGGGTCAGGGACTGTCTCGTGGAGCCACCACCATATCTGCAGCATAAATTGTACACATAATTGAATTTCTTGTCTCATCTCAATTTTTAAAAAAAGGTAGATTGCTACTACTATTTACATCCTGTGTGAAGTTTTCGTTCCCCACACCCTCCCTGATTCCTGCCCTCAACTGGAGACATCACAAGTATTTCTCCTCATAATGGATCAGTTCCAAAATTGTGTTCAGGGAACTTCCTTCTCTGTAGCACAACTGAAGGCTACTTTGTCCATTCTCTGTGCTTGGACTTAGTGTGTTTTTGTCATTTAAGTAAATGACACCACTCTTTGCTTGTCATTTATTCTAAAATGATACGTAGTATACCTTATTTTTGTTTTCAACTTTTTTTTTTTTTTTTTTTTTTTTTGCTGGTATTCATTGAACTACTCTTTTATGCTTTCCTTTCTTCAAATATGCTGAGCTCTCCACAGGAAAGCTGGACAGTCTTTTCTGACTGAAATGACAGTCTGTAAAAATCTTTTCTATGTCTTACTCCTTTTTTTACCTTTATGTTTTTCTCAGTCCTCCACAAGGAAAATCATGCAACAAAAAGTAGGTCTCTGTCATACCAATCTGCTTGTTTTTATGTTCTTCAATAATGTTTATTAAATTATCTTTTTTTCTCAACCACAGACAAAATGAAAATCTTAGTTTATCTAGGATATTGCTGTCTCCTCCATTACTTTTGGATTATAAATATTTAAAATTTGATCTGTCATACAGTCTGAATATAACACCTAAAATAAAATATATGACAAAATATACTACATATAATAAAGTGCATCAATTCAGGCTTTATAAACAACACAATTTTTATTGATTCATTGTCTATATAGGTAATCATGCAGATATAAATTACATAGGGTAAAATAAATTGCCATAAAGTGAATACACCCAAATATTTCCCAGCAACAAAAAGTAAATACTCTGTACATTCCAAAAGCTCTCCACTTGGACCTTGAGAATCTCTTCAACATCTCAAAATCTCACAGTTTAGACTGGCTTCTAAGAGTATAAATCAAGTTGTTCATTGTATTTTTAATTGCATATACCAAGACATTATCATGTCATTGTATTTGGCTTCTCATCATCGCTGTTGTAAAAATGTATATTTTACTGAATGTCCTGAAATGTAATTCATTTTCATTGTCTCATTGATTGTTATATTTGGTAACATATCATAATTCATTTATTTTTATCAGTTCATTTGTACTGTCTGAAAATTTTAAATGATAGAAATAACACAACTATGAATGATACTTGTAATTGCCTCTGGAGGACATGGGAGTGCCTTTATTGGAATTCATATTGGGAGTGGAATTACTATGCTATGCTGTATGGGTATATTTGATTTTAGTAGACTCAGATAAGCATTTTTCTAAGTGGACCTAACCACCATATGAGCTATCTTGTCATTGTCAGTGGCATTAGCTTTGATCATTCTTACTGCTGTGTAGTCTTATTTTCTTGTGTTATTCACTAACATATTCTCATCTTTAAAACCAAATCAGGTTTGAGATTAAAACTCACTGGCAGTATACTTGTTTAGCACCCCCAAGGTCTTTACTTCAATTCCTAGTATAGCAATAAACAAACAAATAAATCTGTGTGGCTGGCCATGAAAATGTATGCCTACAATTCCAAGGCTGAGACAAGGGGATTGCAAGTTTCAGTATGAGCTAGATAGACCCCTTAGTGATTTGGAGAAACCCTGTCTCAAAATTTAAAAAAAAAA
The DNA here is from genome assembly GCF_034190915.1 of Cavia porcellus. NCBI lineage: Eukaryota > Metazoa > Chordata > Mammalia > Rodentia > Caviidae > Cavia > Cavia porcellus. The sequence goes on along the minus strand of NW_026947494.1, from coordinate 15,984,573 downwards.
AATAAAGAATAAAAGAGGAAAGGGGATGTAGCCCATTGTAAAAGCCTTAGACTTATTCCTCAATATAATATTAATAAATATTAAAACACTTAATGGCAGTATATCCTCTATTAATTTTAATATTTGAAATAAAACATCTGTATTATTAGATAAGAGTTTTTAGTGGTTAGAAATCGACAAAGGCTTAGATTTATTACTTTTAACTTTCAATGAACATTTTTTATATAATTTAATGGTAAGATGCAATATAAATGCAGATGCTGGGGAAAGAAATTATGCTTTGCAACCCATAAAATTAATATAGAAAATGATAAAAACAAAACCCATACTGAAAATCAATGAGCCCATTCATTTTGTGCATTACATATAAAACATGAATTAGGCTTTAAATACCATTTGTAGATCATGTCACCATTAGATGAACAAGATTGTCACATTTCTTTTGTACAGTCCCTCTTTAATTTGTATTAAATAGCCATTAACCAACAAATGATGGTGGTTAGACCCCAGGTAGCAAATGTTTGCCCTTCTTCAAAGTTTGAACACTTTCTCTCTTTTAAAGTGTCGATCCATGTAACTGAGACTTGGAGGAAGCCAAATCATTGTGCCTGTGTTCCCTGTGCAGCTTGGTTACATGGTCCTCTGGGCTTCCCGCAGTGTGTTTACAGTACATCTTTCCAGTCTGCTGAAGTTGATGCATAAGAGGTGGAATTCATTCCCATATATTAAGCATGAAAGGGATGAGACACTGTCACTCTTGATGAATCCTCTTTGAGGTCTTATGACATCATGGGATATTGTTTTAAAGATATCTGCTTGAGAAGAAACATTTTGGATCCTTGTACCACATATTATAAGCACTGACATTTTGCTGTTTTTATCTGAAGGACTCACATTATATCCAGTGTTTTTTAATTTGATGAGTTATTTAAAGAGCAATTATTAGAAAGTTTTTTCCTTTAGTATAAAAGGATTAAAAAATCCATAGAGCAGGTGGAGATGAATATGAGGTTATTCTATGAACAAGAAGATATTTTGTTTTTCTGTAAAATTTCATCATTAAATTTCTAATGAAAATACCTTATTTGTTAAGTGTTATCTACTTCACTTATACATGTCAAGAAATTAACTTTAATTCAGTTTTGTATTTGGATAGCTTTCAACATTATTTAATATATCCAAATATTTGAGTGTAATGAAAACGCATGATTTTTAATAATTAGAATTCAGAAGATTGAAACTGATTATAAACAAATATATTAGAATTATTTGTTGTGTAAGAACTTTCAAGTACTACCCTATGAACTATATTCCCATAGAAACATGAGATTAGGATTTTCATATTTATTCATTTGTGGTTTTCTGTTAGTATTGTTTTCTTATAGCATTTTATAGCTATTTGAAGGGAAAAGTAATTCAGGTTTTAATATGAAAAGCTTAAAAGAACACTGTAGTGTTTTCTGTGTTCTTTTCTAATTTATCTGATTATGTATATTTCATATTTTCAAATTTCATTACACTGTGATCATAAAGTAAAAAGTGGTTACTTAAAAGCATAAAATGCTTAAAATTTAGCTCAAAGAAAAAGTTATTTTGTCCCATTTAAAAATCAAATCCAAATGTGCAAATATGTATTATGTATTACAAATATAATGACTATTGGATTATGATAATATCACAATTTTTAAATAAAGTGATTGCTATTAAATTGATGTTCTTAGTTAAATTGCCTGCCATAATTTATTTCTATCGTTTCTTTTATTCTATCATTTATTCAATGATTAGCTTAATCCTATTTCAATTTCAAACTATTTTTCTGCTACTTTGTGTCTACCATTTTTAATTAGCTATTTACTTTTGTCTAAGTATCTTTTTTTTGTTTTGTTTTTTACATTTTTATCGGTAGCAGGGATTGAACTCACAACTGCCTGCTTGCAAGGCAGGTGCTTATTCCGCTGAGCTAAATCCCAAGCTCCTTGTCTAAGTATCTTAAGTCCTTTTCAGCACTTCTATTTTAGCGCTTATTGCTCATGTATTTTTCACCTCTGATCTTTTTTTAATATCCAGCAGCAGATTATTTTCATGAATGAACTTACAATCTGTGTAAAATTTAGTAGAGGTATGTAATGGTCATAGATTCTAAATGCTTATATTACTCTTATAGGGCATTAACTTATAAATGACTTAGGTTATTATCCTCTTTTGTAGTGAGAGTATCATTGCTCTGCTCTTTATAACATGGATAAACTTGTGAGAAACATTTTATTTTAATTTCCTGAGACCAACAGGGTCTTCTGTATGTAGCATGAAATTTCAAAACAAATTGTTTTACAGTTTGATTACATTAACATTTGTGACTCCAAGAAAAGTTATCTGATTTTCTATTTGGAAAATGTGTAAGATGTGAACTGAAGTCATTAAGATGTAATGTTTCAAGTTCAAAATATACTGTTAAACAAATAAACAAACAAACAAACAAGAAACCAGCCAGGAAATCAAGTCTTCATTATCACTTCCCTTTAAATAGCTTGAATTAAGCTTCCATATGTTTTCTATTTCTGACACTGGCAGCATCACGATTCTTAAGGCCAATAATTCTTGATATTTCCCCCATAATCTGTTTCCAATGATTTCGTTTTGTAAATAATATGTATTACTACTAAAAATTTTTATTCCAATAACTCCCAATTTGTATCCTTAGTGTTTATTTAAAAGACACTTTTATGGCATTAATTTTCATTTATTATTTTTTACAATTGCTTTTCATCACCTTTGTGCACTATAAATGACTTAATACCAAATATAGAATCAGGGTCTGGCCTAGATCCCCAATCTCTCAAAGAGGTGTAAGATGAAGGCTTTAAATAAATGAGATGATTGGTATGATTCTAGTGCTCCAAGAGGATCAAAACCCTCTGCAGAGTTCTTGACTTTTAGGGATAAGATCAAGAGCTTCTCTGGGCTGCCCATGTTTATTAGATTTTCAAACAAAGAGATCGGATAGTGAAGAAAGTGCAGGAAATGAGCAGGACCTTCAAAGCCACTTCAAAGACTTCTCCAAGTAATAAATTATGCCAGTGTGGGAGAACCATCTTATCACCATGATGACATCTAGGTATGACTGAGACTGCAGGAGATGCCTGCAGCTGCAGTCTCTATTTACTCAATTAGTGTTGGAGCCAAGGTGTCCTCAACTATAGCCCTGTCTTGCCCTTTGAGGTGTCTCTGGCCTCACAGGCCACTACTAGTTCACTTAGTTCACTTTCTATGAATCAGTTCTCATCGCCAGGCAAGGGGCCATGACCTAGGCCAGACTCACCGATGAACACAGAAAGCTTTAATTTTAAATACTACTCAGAGCCGCTTCATAGTGATTTCCAATAATATAGTATTATTGATTTCTTTTTATTACACACATGGTGTGTATTTTAGTTAACTAGTTTAATATTAGTGCATCATTTTCTTTAGTTGATATTAGAAATGTTGTGGGAAATATATATGTACATTTACACCTTTTGCTTATGATGCCATCTTTTATTGTGCTTCATTTTAAAATCAGTTTTTTTCAAAATATGACAATACCCTGGAAGAAAACTTTGAAATAGTTCATCAGAACTAATAATAAAATAAATTGGTTTCCTTTAATTATTGATTGTAAACAGAAGTATGCACATAGTTCTTGATTTTAATAACTTGCAGTTTACTGATGGAATAGAAAGCTTATCTGAAAAAACCAATCTCTTAGCTCATTTTGAGTAATAACAATTGATAAAACTAGACTCTCTTTACTAGAAAGAGAAATTGTCTTTTTATTTAATAGTAGTAACTTTTCTATATTTTTTAGAATCTGTTACTAATATGAACATTTGCTAAATATATAATTTTCCATGTTTTATCTATAAAGAGAAAAATAAATATGTAGTATGTATCTAAATTGAATATCAAGTTATGTAGGTAGAAAATGTAACATTAGAATTTAATAAACTTTTCTTTTTCATCCAGATTTATGAGCTCTTAATCTTCTTTCAGGCCTCCATATTTTTGGTGATTAAAGATTAGAAGCCTAACTAATATCCATGAAATTATGACATTTTTTCACGCTGAGCAAGAGCATTATTGGATGTATTATTTATGATCTTATCATAATTGAATTAAGTAATCTGAACAGAACAGCTGCAGAGAAATGAGCATACAATATACTTTAGTGACCAATAACTTTCAACAATATATACCAAGTTTCCAAAGCGATGTTTCTATTGCCTTTCTTCCACTTTTTAAAATAAATTCTCCTTTTATACATAAATCAATTTAGAATGTGCAGTAGCAAGTTCAATCTCACCAAATAAAATTAATTCATTTTATTTCCTGAAAGCAATTACTTTTTTATGAAAGCCACATACCATCTGTTCAGTATTTACTACAGGTTGTTATCCTTGCAGGAATAATAACAAAAAAGCAAAGTCTCCCATTGCACCACATGAACACCTTTTGTGGGTTCAGTGACCCCAAGAGACACACACCGGCTATTGACTTCGGAGAACAATGCATGAGGAGATTTTGCATTCCAGACAGTGACGTTTTACCACCCACAGCATAACTCTCCTCATTCCTTTTGCATCTTCTGTTTAAATATAGTATTATTTATTTGAAATCGATGGCACGTTCTATAGTTTTGTTAGCCCTTGCTAGTTTGCAGAGTGAAAGTAATATAAGAAGCCACACCTACAATTTTAGTTTATGGATTCATCTCCAATTGATATTTGGTAATAACTAATGGTATCTATTTACTTCATATTATTTTTAGTTTAATTAGTACATGCTTGCATTATGGAATAATTGCATTCATCCTGAAGTGTTATGTGTCATCTAGCACACCTTAATTTTTTCAGGACCCCTTCCTCTCCCGTTCTTTCCCTCTTCCTCTACTTTTTGTTCCTCTTCCCATTTTCAAAAGCTCTATCTTCTTGTTGTCTATTATCTATCTTTTATTTATACTTTAGATTTCCCATATAAAAAAAGTCATGCCCATATTTAAGCTTATGCTTCTGATGTATTTCACTTGATATCATGTTATCAATTTCCTACAAAGGACTCAAATCTATCCTTTTGTAGCAGAGCAACACTTTACTGTGTATAAATACTATATTTTCTTTGGTTTTCAATTGATGGACTCCCCCAAGATTTATGTATTATGAGTTGTCCTGCTATTAATGTGAGTATTCATATCACTGTAATATGTTTTCTTTACATATTCTGTTTATAGATCTAGAAGGGAAATACTATTTATGGAGTTTTCTATGATAATGATGTTTTGTCAACACTCAATATAATAAACCCAGGAATTTTTAATTCAGCTTTCTATGAGTATAACAGAATATTTGAGAAAATTAGCTTGTGAAAAGAAAGGTTTGTTTTGGCTCAGAGGCTTTTAAGTTCCAAAGGCTATCTTTTGACCCCATTACTGTAGCCTGTCTGTGATCAGAGAGAAGTTTCAGCAAGAGGAAGAGAGAGGCAGAGGACAGCCAGGAAGCAGAGAGTAAAGAGGACCAGGAAGAGAATCCCCTTCAAGCACATGTGCCCAGTGCCAGAACGACATATTGAAGGATCTGCCATGCCAGCGACTCCTCCTTTGACCCTACTTTTTGACACTCAGTCCCTCTAAAATCTTTGTGCCACTTTAATAGTTGCGTAGAGAGCTAAGTGCAGATTCATGGTTTTTTTTTTATGTTCTTGGTGAGAATTATTGAGAAAATCCATTTATTGGTCACTATTATATTCCTACAAATATCATTCCATTTGTTCACTTTCATTAATATAAGATACATTACTTATTTATATTTAACAAATTAAATTCGAGTAAAGTAATATAGACAAATGATGAATATATGCCTTATAAAATTAATTAAAAATAGCACATATATTCTCAGAAAATTTATTCATTTCATATTACTAAGATTTATTTGGGTCTGGTAGGAAGCTTTATGTTGAATAGCTCAGTCCTACACTTTCCAGAAAAACACAAAAGAGGATTTATTGAATGTTTGTCTTGGAGAAGATTATTAAAAATATTCATTCTCTATAATCTACTTAAAATGAATTAATTCCTATGTAATTCATCAAAGCTAGGAAAAGTGAGGTTATTATCATTTTTGTTGTGATTTCCTGACTTTAATGATAAAAGACTTCATTATATTTCTGAGACTATTCGACTTTTATATATTTTTACTCTCAAATTTAAGTTGGGATTAGACCTACTGCTTATCAAAATTTCTGAGAAGTAAAAACAAAACAGAAATAACAATAAAAAAACATCAAAAAACCCCAGATATACAAATTAGCATGCATGGTCCCTTTCACCATGGGGAATACACATTTCTTTCAGAATATTCTGAGTTTAAAATTTTCCTATTCATGAAGATTTCTGAAAGTTGGTTCTGCTGGAATAGTGTAAAAATTCTTAAGCAGAATATTTTTCCTAGCCAAGATTTTATTTCCAGGCATAAAACTATGATGCTCTTGTTAATAAATGTGGGAAAGACAAAAATCAAATATAAAACACAGATTTGTCAAATGTTTAAAAATCCATGATTTTATTGAAAAAAAAAAAAAAAAGAAAATGAAGTGATTTTAAAGTCAGCCCATGTCTTAAGTATTTCCTTGTGTGGTTTTCAATAATGTGTTCCTCCAAAAAAATTTCTCAGTGATTCCACAGATAGTTTAGATAGGCAAGCAAATCAAAATAGTTGAAAAATAAAAGTTGCAATGTAATATTAAAAGATGCATTTAGTACCTGGAAAACTTTCTATGTTTTTTTGGAGGGGTAAATCTGTTACAGGAACTAAGTAATAAAATAGTCATTAATGAAAAAATATCTGAACAAAACCCTCCCAGGCAGCCAGCAGATTATAGATTACAATCTCTACAAACTGAGTTCAATGAACTTTCTTCCTTTAACTAGTGGATGTTGGACAATTTGTCCTCAGCAATGACAGAAAAATAACTACGAATTTACATTTTTGTAAGATTCCACTGCATATTCATCTACCTAGTCAATGCTTCACACACTGTCCTCTTTAGGGCACTCTGTCTGATCTTCCAGGATTTCTTTTAAAATCTGTATGGACGCCTTCCGGACCTCACAGCTCTTGAATTCTGTGTGTGCCTAAAACCAGCACCGTGTGGATGGTGCCAAGGTCTGCTGCCAGCTGGAGCAGTAGCCAGGCTTACAAGTCTCCTGACTGTAGGGATCCAATGCCTGTTTAGTAAACTCCGAGGAACAAATTCTGCAAATTCCGGACCATGGAGCTCTGGGGTCTCTTCTTAAAGCAATCTTTCACTTTTGAAGTTTTGAGGCAGCAAACACGATGCCCTTAGGCCATTTTTTCTATTTTCTTGTTCCTTCTCAGCCACCCAGATTTTCTTTGCTCTGTCCTTTCAGCTTCCTGAATGGGCAAAGTCAAATGTTTTAAAACATTTTGCTGGGCTTTTTCCTCTTGATTCACAGCACAAATTTAGCTAAAAGCCTCCAACAGTAGTCACATCACTGCCTCAACATTTGACTGCCTTGAAATTTGTTCTTCCTTTCCATTTTTGAAAAACTCATCTCTAAGATGTAATTTTAAGTACAAAAAGCATATATTTCTATCACATGTATTTACAAATTTTCAATTTAAAAATATCAATGTTAAACATCAGCCCACATTGTTAAATAAATGTAATAATAATTAACGAAAGGATTAATTTTCTCAAAACAACATTCACAAAAGGTTTGACAATTAGAAAAACAAATTATTTAAATTTTAAAGTCAATGTAATTAAAACAATAATGATACACACAAATATATACATCATATATATACATATGAAGTGTAGTAATTGTGTCCTGTAGTTGTTTTTTTAGAAATTATGATAAGTATGCAATATATACATAGATTTGGTTTGTTTGTTTGTTTGTTTTGTTTTGTTTTGGGGACAGAATCTCACCATGTACTTAAAGCTGAGATGAACTCCTTATATAACCCAGGTAGGCCTCTAACTCCAATGATCTTCCTGCTTCAACCTCCTGAATGCTGGGATTAAGGTGTGCACCACCACATCTGGCATATTATAAATTTAAGAGATCATAATTAACAATATTCTAATGAAAATTTTAAATTTGAAAGTATTTTAAAGTGTTTCAGAAACATTTAGATGCAAATTCATATGCACACATGTTTACACACATGCACACATTTGTTCAAACAAAAAGTGGACAAAGCCTGTGACTATCAGTCACAGTAATTATCTACTTTCAGGTTACTTACTTTTCCGTTCTATCTTTCAGTTTTCCTTTTTCGTTTGCCCTTTTCCTCTGTCTTTGCTTTCTTGATCTATTTCACCTATATTGTTCTCTTTTTCTTCTCCATAACCACTGTATTGAAAATGTTGAGTCATTTGCTCTCAGAATAAGAAATGCTAGTTAATGACACTATTGAGTTAATCAAATAAGCGACTCAGTGCGACAGAAGATGTGACTTTGAAAATACATAGCAAATGGTCAGTAACATTCTCTATGGGCTCTGATGCCAGTGGTCTGAGTGATTCTATACCCCCACTATGTAGGAAGTTCCAGCAATGTCCTAAAATACTATCAAAGATTATTTGCAAAGCAAAATATCACATAGGAGGCCATGTGTTGTTTGCTATTGCCAGACTTCCCAAACTTAAGCAGAGAGGTTCAAGCTATGCAGGTGAGTTACACAGAGGGTCATAGAATCATACTGATAGACTATAATGGTACAGGGGTTATTATACAACTCGAGCTCCGTTTTTATTTTTAATATATATTTAGCCAATACCGCTGAGTAATACAAGTTGTTGGCATGTATTAGGAACTAAGGAAATAATAACAAACCACTGGCCTCAGGGAGCTTTCAGTATACCTTAGAAAGTTATCTATGACAGGTTATATTTCCCTGGTATATTATTTCTAGTGCAATAAAAATCATCATTGCTAAGATATCACTGTTGTTTTTCATAAATCTGCTGTTTTGGATATGAAGCTCATTTATCATTAAATATTATGGGATTTCATATTCTCAACAAGAATGATAAATATTGATGTAGATAGAGTCATATGCAGCTTTATCCATCAACTACTCATGGGCGTTAATCCTCCTCAGAGATTTTCACACTGCAGCTCTGCTTGTTTCCCGTTGTCATATATAATTCATATAAGACATTCAAGAGCAGAGCTCTGTGGAGAAAGATACTGTGGTAAATTCCAAAATAGTTCCAGATGGATATCAATCTTTCTGATATATAGATAGATAGATAGATAGATAGATATTGTATCTTGATATTACTACCTTTAATTAGCTTTTACATTTCTTTTAATTAGGGCCTCAGCTTTCTGTCCATGGATGCTTGAGACATTCCAGTAGAAAATAAAATCTGTTTCTCAGCAGATTAAAATGTCAAAACCCTGTTCTTGCTTCTGATGCTGCAGCACTGAGTACTTCTAATTCCTATTAGTGGATATTCTCAGTGAGAATTAGATCAACACTGAGGAATCTGGAGAGTCTGCATTCATGTGGGCAAAGCTTGACAAGGAGTTATTGAGAATTACTTCATACTCTTGTGTATCTACTGAATTTGAACCTCTAGAAACACATGTACATGTTTATGAATGTTTTGGGAGGTACTTATAATTTATAATATGTAAACATTTTATGTAATTATATATATATCGCACATATGTTTATAATGATATATTAATGTCACGCACATGAAGTATATATACAAGTGAGGTGATGAAAAAGTCTGCTTATACTGCTCAGTGTGCTTGCCTCTTTTCAGGATGCCATTTCAATCTCTGATACAAAGCATGAAATATAATAATAAATTTATTAGTTATATAATGTTTGTGTGCTTTATGTACATATAAGGGTGTATTTAAGAACATCAATATAATATTTATAGTACTTCATAAGAATTAAAATAATATTGCAGCCAGGAATAACCAGTTTCTATTTAAGCATATGGAGCTGCTTTAGTTGTTGTTTATGCTTTATATTAAAAAGGTTGGCTGCCTATACAAAGAAATTGTCAAAATACTTCAAATAATGTAGCATTTCATTTTTGGGCAAAACAGTGTGCATTATATTTTCAAGGAGACCTTGGCCTTACTCTGCAATTGAACAGAATTACTGGCATTTTCTTTATTTTCCATTAACCTCTCTATGTTTGTTCTAGTATGCAATAGAGGGCTATTTATTTTGAAATTTAAAGGACTGGGATATGGCTTAGAGGTACAGCAACTGCCTGGCAAGTGTGAGTTCTTAATTCATTTCTCAGTTACAAAAACATAAACAAAAAAAAAACCCAAAGGAACCCCCCAAAAACAACAAAAAATGCAGACAGAAATTGAAAATATTCTTGAGAAAATAAAATGCGTATTTTTGCTGGCTTGCTATTTTAAATTAAAATATGATCTGTGAATGAAAAAGAAAAGAAATATAACAATTTTGAGGTCTAAACATCTCATTGAAGAGTCATTTTAAGACAAAATAGGATAAACAGAATTAAATTTTCTTGAGTTGTTCATCTTTCTGAGATCTTATTTTTTGTCAGCCTTTGTTGCGTTATTCAGTAGGGTGTGTAATATTGTGACTGGTCGGGTCACCTGACTTCCCATTCATGGTTTTTATCTTTCTCATGCCCCTAACTGATTAGCGGTATTTCAGGTAAAAGAAATCCCATACTGATGAAATAACAGATCTCAATCACTAAATTCTTAAATAACTTGTGTAGAAAACACCTGAATGATTAAACTGAGCCAAGTTGGCTTGTTCAATAACTAAAAAATAAACACACAAATTTTATAATATCCAGGTTAAAAGTCTTAAGAATGATTTCTTATATTTGAAAATTCAAAGTTACCTCTCATTTCCTACCAAAAACAAAAAAGAAAGAAAAAATGTAAATAAAGAAGGACAAAGAAGAGATGACTCAGAATAATATACAATAACCTACGATCTGACACTGATAAGTTTCAAAGCTGGATCCTAAGTTATTTGATGGCAAGAACCAGAAATCTGCTTCCTTACTACTAAACAAATGCCAGAAACTTGACAAGCACCAAGTGATACTGGTTGAATGAATAAATATACAAGACAAATATGTAAAAGTGAACTTGGTAATGTAATATGTCCCTATATCATACTGAGAATATGTTATCTGAACTTTTGAACTCTAGTATAATTGATCCTTATAAATTTAGTTTAACACTCCAGGATGTACTTCAACTAGGTCATGGAAATTTAGGAAAGCTGGAAGAAACAAAGCTTTTCTTTAATGCATTATATTTTACCATAGTCTTTGGTTATATTTTAGGAGACAGCTTAGACTTCTAAAGTAGTAGGATATAGATTAGGTTCCACAGGTCATTGGCAAAGGTGCCCTTGAAGAAAGTTGTTGACAACTTACTATGTGTTCTCATTACCACGCCTTAATCTGTAAAATTAAAAAAAAAAAAAAAACTATTTTGCATTATGTCATTTGTGTCTGTATTTCTTCTGTCTCTTATTCTCAGATGAATGTTAACATTTTTCAATACAAACATCATGCAGGATAAAAATACAAAAAATGTGGTGGTTTGTTTGTTTTGTTTATATTGAATTAATGTCAAGAACATTTAACTTTAAATAAGTATAACTTTTAGCATATACTAAGTTCTAAGCAATAGGTAACATTCTTATTACATAAAGGAATTTTAGATATGCAATATCTATTGGAGAACTAGATTGTAAATGGAAGAATTTGATACCAAATTGTTGCTTAGCATTTTAACTTTAAAATTCAGTGAATATAAGGCATCACTAAGTATTGAAACATGATTTTATTTGGATTTCTGTGCAGAAACTTATCAGAAGGCTCACCAGGGAAGTGGAATATTTAGTAGTAGCTAATAATATATGTAATACTAACTGCAAGTTACTAAGAATTATTATGACCTATTCTTTCAGACAAATTAAAACAATCAAAGTTTGATCTTTAGAATTCCCTGTACAAGTAAATTAAGAGTTAGAGAAGAGTTAGATCAAAAGCATTAAAAGGCAGTATGTGTTGGTTTCATTGCATAAGTGAAATTTGATTGTAGGAAATTAAGGGAGTGTGAAAGAAGCTATCCACTGTTCATTTCAATTTAATATCTAAATTTCTGAAAAAAATAACTTACAACTAAATAATACAAATTCCATCTCTAATGGCATATTTTGTTTTCCTACTGATTTTAATGACACTTATACAAGTTTATTTTTCCTTACTGATATGTCCCAGTCATGTATGTAAAGATATTACATAATCAGTGTTCTGCTTATCATTTTGGAATTGCCATGCAGCTGTGTGGTTGACATTTTTCATTTTAAACTTAAAATGCGATTCTTTTTAAATGTGTTCAAGATTTCATATTTTGAGACTGTACAAAACTTGGGCATCTTTATTTTTCAACAGTGGCATTCACTATGTCTATGATAAAAGTATTTATAATCATGTTCAAAGTAGTCCTGTCAACTTGACTGGAAAACGAGACTCAGAAAAGTGAGTGGATGGATAATGGAGTCTCTGTACCCAAGGGTCAGTTAGTCCACTGATGTTCATGGCTGTATGTGGGGACAGGGACTCTTAGGAGGTCAATCACTGGGCTGTGCCTTTGAAAGATGTAGCTCTTCCTGGTCCATGAATATTTCCTTTGCATCCCTAACGTTTAAGACTTGGAGCCGGTCATGCATGAAGTGACTCTTAGCCAAGCTAAAGCTCTCTTTCTCTGAACTGTGAGTGATGAGGAGTTAGTTTGGCAACTGAAAACCTGAGCAGTATGAGCCATGTTATTAATAGCTTTCATTTTAAAATCTTCAAAATCTTAAATCTTTCTTTTGTCCACCCTATAATTGAAACAAATTATCTTGGCCTTTTTCTTTCTTTCTTTTGGATCCAAGCCTCCCTCCATATACATATAAAACAGATAGAAATTCTAAAGTAATATATATTTCCATGTTTTGTTCGGAAACTAATGTTCAGATTCTGCTTAGGAGGCAAGACAAAAAGCTACCGCAGGATGCTATAAAGGACTAAACTGATTTCCTGTGCTGTTTTCCAGTCTACAAAATAACTCACACCGTTAAATTGACTTCAGGAAACAAACTATTTATCAAGATGTCAACACAAAAGACAACCAAGAAAGAGGATTCATCTTACTGGAAGAGCAGAAGAAGTCTGATATATATATATATATATATATATATATATATATATATATATATTTTTTTTTTTTTGTGGGGATTGTACTTAATGACTTTTATACCTGAACATTTTACTTTTTGTTCAAATTGAACTTTTTTGTCTACTAAGAATTTCTTATCAATAACTATACTAAAAATACACAGGTATAATTAACAAACAAAACACAGGTTGAAGAGTATTCATTTTTGATTATCTTTTATTTTTGGTCCAAATACCTTGAGCATTTAAGATATAAACAGTACCCATTATTTGATTGTTGTGGCTAATACACTTATTTACTCTTTGTTGTTAAAATATTCAGTATTAGTTTTCAGTGTGGTATTCATTCATTGTGTTATAATGTCTAATATCAGCATTCTAAATTACGTATAGCTATTCAGGATTATGTTCTAATATAGATATTCTAAGATTTTAGGATTTAGCAGAGACCTTAGTTTTTTTCTTTCAATGTCATCAGTGAGGACAGTGTATGTCTTTCTTCCTTAGAACTCAACAATAGATATTTTGAGCATAGCAGATTGTTTTAAATGCTCTCTTAGGTGTATCTTGAAATGGAAACCAACTGATTTCCATAATAATGCAGGTAAATATGTGTTTCCATAATAATATAGGTAAATGATACAGATAAATCTTATCTCTCAGTAATATAACTGAAAAGAATAACATGGATAATGTGGACTTTCTATAGATGTATTTATTTTCTCTTTTACCATCTTTCATTTTAATCAATTGAATGATTATAGTGATGCATCTCTATGTTGATATATCTGCATTTCTCTACATGAAATTTCCATAAATTTCTTCTCTATACATTAATATAATATATGGTCTTGGAGCATGCACTGAATATTCAAAATGAATGGACATTTAGAGCTATGGAAACATTATGTAGTACTTCTGTGTATTGTAAAATATTGACAGTTTAAAATATAATGACATACAGTCTTTCATATTCCTTCAGTGAAATGCTTTCAGTTTTTCATATTTCAATATTTTTGCCTATTCTGCAAAATCAATCAGATAGATTTTATGTGTTAGTAATGAATGAAGATTGTCATATGGAGAAGTGTATTTTGTAGAGACCTTGATGAGTGATTTTTTGTCCTTGATGTACTTTGGCTTCAGATTTGCAGCAGAGCTGTGGAGACACAAAAGGAACCGTGAACCGTAACTCTTCAATCATGCCATAACTCTAGGAATTTGAATTTTGAGGTTTCAGTTCTGCCTCTGTTGCAGTTTGAAATTGTTGCAGTAACAAGATGATTGTTTAGGTGAATAAGAATCTTGTTGATATAGATTTTTTTGTTTGTTTTGTTTGCTTCTTTGATTTTAGATTTCCAATTAAGGAAGTTAAGAATTAGTGAATTTATTTTGTTTTTAGAGTGTAGTAGATTTGGTATTGTTGGTATCCCTTCAGGTTCCTAAATATTTATGACCATTGATATCTCTGAATGGCGAGAATACAAAATTAGGATAATAATGATAACAAACAGCTGGAACAGCCTCTATACAGTTGAAAACTAACAAGTAACCTAAGGTGAAAATGTGAATTCTTACTAAGATGTCAACTTTAATTTTAATACTTGTGGCTGCATTAAAATGCAATGTATTTAATATTCTAGAGACCACACATGTGGCAATCTTAAATTCTCCATACTATAAAATAAAATATCACAATTAAGTTTCCTTTAGGACAGAGCTCCCATATAACTATTTATGTTTCTATGTCCCAATATGAACAAGCACAACATTATACAGACTACTTTCTAGCACCCTGATAATGTTAACAACAGTGCCCATTTCCTAAAATAAATGGTATCAGTTAACAATTCATAGCTGATATACACAGGCCATCGCAGCACTTGGGAAGCTGAGACAGGAAGATCACAAGTTAGAGTCATGTCTGGATAACTTGATGAGACTGTCTCTCAAAATAAAAATAATAAATGATAAAAGGGCTGTGGATGTCACACTTTTTATGTCATTCTGTCATTTCCAGAAAAAGAATGAATAAATATTAAAGAAAATACAAATACACAATTCATGGAATAACAAATTCTATAAATAACAGTGTCTTATTATAGTTATATGGTT
Organism: Cavia porcellus; assembly: GCF_034190915.1. Taxonomy (NCBI): domain Eukaryota; kingdom Metazoa; phylum Chordata; class Mammalia; order Rodentia; family Caviidae; genus Cavia; species Cavia porcellus. Next base: position 15,969,198 of record NW_026947494.1, on the reverse strand, counting down.
TCCCTCTTATTATACTTCTAAAACGGCATTTATGGTATCACAGATATGTGTGGTATCACTGTTTACTTTTATAGAATTTAAAGTTTTACACCAAATAAAAATACCTACTTCCTGTGTATGACATCAAAGCTAGTGAGACAAGTGCAGTGCTTCCCACTGGGATTTGGAAAAATTCTCAACTTTGTAATCAATACTTCTGCAAACAGCTAATTGGAAGCAGTTTTTTTTTGTTGTTGTTGTTTTTGTTTTTTGTCTTTTTCCTTTTTATCGGTACCGGGGATCGAACTCACGACTGCCTGCTTGCAAGGTAGGCGCTTATGCCGAAAGCTAAACCTCCAGCCCCGGAAGCAGTTCTAAAGACAAAATTTATAAACCTCAGATATCACCAACTATTCTGGGTCTTCAAGGGCATGATTTCAACTTATTCCTCCATAGTGACTAATTACTGTCCCTGAATAAAAGCAATGGACACACTAATCCAATCGAGAACAAGGCACTCAGTACAAGCTATTAATATTTTAGTAGTGAACCAGGAATTGAAAGATTTTAGTATGGGATGACAGTGATTTGAAGTCCGCTTTTCAGTTTTATATTGTTGTTACCATCTCTTTTGTACCTATTAATACTCAAGCAAGGTAAGAATGCATATCATATGCCAAACTTTTGTTAATTTCAATACATATTTTTGCAAGAATTCTTAATTTTTGATTAATGCTCTGAAATTTTCTTGGTATCAGTTTTTATCTGGTAACTTAAATTCCAGGTAATAGTTAACAGCCATAATTGCTAAGAAAAAAATATTTGAAACAATTATTTTTTCATCATTGCAATTGTACTTTTCCAGAAGTCACAAGACAGAAATAGCTTCATGGTTACTTTTTAAAATAAAATAAATATGGATTACTTTTGTAATGAGAAGTATTTGGTTGAAGAAAATTTGTCAAATAAATGTAATTTTATTTTATTTATTAAGAAAATATGTAAGTATTGAAATGCAAGAGAATATATAGAAAATGTATACACACACACACAAACACAAGCACACATCTCAGTTCGTGGGCTTAATTTGATTCAAGATCCTGGAAAAGATGGCCACATTCCTGTGATCCAGCAGAAAAGATAGCTGTAGCAGTGTTTGTCACTTGATACTGTTTGCAAACAAAATATTGCCCAACTGTTCATAAACAAAATGTTTGTGAACTGAGGTACCACTATGTACGTGTATTTTTATACTTTTCAGAGGACACTTTAGAGCCTTGCTTATAGAAAGAATATGCCCCCCGCTTTTTTTTTCCAACTAATCAGGTTCTGTTTCATTTGAGGCAGGATCTTGCTAGCCCTGACTGGTCTCTTATTTACAGCAATTCTGCCACAGCCTCCCAAGCATAGCCACCATGGCCAACAATGTTGTTTTTACTATTAGTTAAAGTCACATTTATCTGTCTATCCTAAAATCCAAAAGCAATGACAATTGGGGTGCTTATGTTCTCTTAGAAATCTAGAGTAATACTAGTGAAAGTCAAAGCTTATTTGTGGCTTCCAAATGGAGAAAATGAAATTTTCCAGTGCAAGTCAGTATTTTCTTAGACTGTTTAGAACAAGTGGAAAGATACTATGCATTGTGCTTGTATAATGTAAGAATGGACTTCAGCTGTGAAATCATTACATAGGCTTTTGGTATGAAGTGTTGAAAGGGAAAAAATAAACACACCTCACAACCCAGATTCTTTTTTCCTAAACCCAAGTCTAAAACTAAGTACAAGAACAAAGATGACCATTTTGAAGTAAAGTGTTTTGGGACATGCTGAGGATGTTCTTGGTGTTTTTCTTTTGAGTCCAGGGCGATATGAGATAATATAGTGATATACTGCTGCTAATGCTATATTGGATTCCACACATGTAAATGGGCCTAATTTTACTTGACAAATATAACTTTCTAATAGTAATCTATTGTTTAGACATTAAGTACTTCTTGAAGTAAAGCTGTGTCAAACTCTTTACTATTATTAAATTTACCATAAAGCACTTTCATTAACTTGTTTAAATCCTTGAAAAAGTTCCAAACACAAATACTTTGTATACACTTCCACTTTGAAATAGTTTCAGCATCATAGAAAGTTGAGGAAAAATCCAAACAGGTCCCATAACTCTTTCATTGTTTCTCCATTAATGTCAATATGCTTATAAACATGTACCATGATTCACACTTATACAAAGAACAGAACTGATCTGGATTTCAGTTGCATATTCACTTGTTTATGTGTTCCTGTTTTTGTATAGTCGTATGCAGCTTTATCACAGGATACATGCATGTACCTGCTCCTGTGTAAGCATAGTCCTTACACAAGACACCACTCACACTTTTTCTATCTCTGCAGTGGCTGTCTCTCAATGATGTTATATAATGGCTCTGAATTGTACGCAGGTCGTTACACAATCACATTCTTGCTGATTGCTAAGATTGTATGGTTTGTGTAACTCAGTTTGTTTAAACATTCACCCATTCTTTAGTGGGTCTAAATACACAAATAATTCACTTTCGTTTTGATCGTGGTGGAAGTTATTGTGAGTGTTTGTGTTTTTTGCACGGTTAATACCATTCGTTTCTCAGGGATTATCATGAGTACAATTGCTTATTTGTATTATAAATATTTTGACTGTATTTTAAAAGAATAATTCCAAACTATTTTCAATAGTAAACATACCATTTTTCGCTTAAGTGACCAAATTTCTTCACGTCTTTTGTCAGCATATTTTTATGTTAACCATTCTAATCTGTATTTAGGGATAATAACATGTAGTTTTAATTTATATCTCCTTAATAGCTAATGATAGTGAACCTCTTTTAAAGTGCATATATTTTATCTGTAGACCAATTAAAATGTCTGCTCATTCCCAGTTTTCTAACTGTAATTGTTTTTATTTGTTTTTCTTTTGATATCAAAAGGTTATACTATGCTCCCACAGAATCTTGTGGAGACATATAGTTTGCAAACATTTTTTTTCATACTCTGCTTTTTGTCTTTTTAATTTAATAACAGAAATGTCAGGAAAGCAAAAATTTCTTATTTCAACTCAGTAAAGTTCATCAATTTTTCCTGTTACAGAGTCTGTTTTAGGGATTAAGTCTATGAAAGTTTTGCCTGTATACATTCTGTAGATTCTATTTCCTGTTTAATTTTTTTTCTTAGATGTGTAGCTCTATGTTTGCTTGTCAGATTTGTGCTCATAGTGAGTTAACTTTCATAGAAGATACAAGCTTTATACTAAGACATTATTTTATTTCTGTTTCCTGTGTCTTATGAACCTGATTAGAAAATCCAATACTATTTTGGGTAAGCACAGTAAGAGCAAATCTCCTTGCATTATTCTTGATCTTAGAATATAACTATTTAGTCTTACATTGTTAAAGATAATACACTATTAAATATATTCATTACCCTTCTTGGGGTGTGTGTGTGTGTGTGTGTGTGTGCACTTTATTAAGTATAGGCAGTGTAACACCTTGAGCATTCATCGGAGGAGTTTCTGAAGGGTGATCATATGTTAGGATGGGGATCATGTAAGAAAAGAGGGGGTCACTGCATGTGTGATCTGGAGGTCATCTTCCTTCGGCTCATGGCTTGATCATTCTCTGCCTTCTGTGATCCCTGCAGTGAGCACTTTTCTCTACCATGCCCCTGTACCATGCTATCCTGCCTCAGAGCCAACTGACAATGGACCGAATCCTCTAAGAACTGTGACCAAAATAAACCTCTCCTCCTTAATGTGTTCAGTAATGTGTACCAACAACAGGGAATTAATTAAGATAGGAAGTGCAGTATCACCTAATCCTAAATTCCTATGTGTTTTATATGAGTTTTTTGAATTTTTATTATTTCCTCTACATTAACTGATGTGTTCATAATAATTTTATATGTTCTTTTGATACTATGGATTGCATTCCTCAACTTTTAATATTTCATTGGCTTTGCATATCTTAAGTAATTTTCACTTGTCATACCGAATTAGTTTTATACATTACTTGGTGCAATTTTGTGATAATTTTTGAGATTTTTTTTTTTTTTTAGCATTTCAGGTCCTGAGATACATCAATCTTTAATTTTCTTGCTTTGTATTTTCTTAGTCTGGTTTTAAAGCCAGTACAGCCTTATAAAATATGTTGGAAAGTATTCCCTGTACTTATGTTTTCTGAATTAGACTGTTTTAAAATTGATTTTAATTGTTTTAATGATTGGCAAATTGGCTAGTATAGCCACATAAGCTTGAGAATCTCATATTTGGAATAAAGATAATGTGGTTTATATTAACTGGTTAAGAACCTGTTTGAGTTGTATATTTTCTTTTAGTTGAGATTATTTTTTTGTTTAGTTTCCCTCTCTGGTCCTTAAATTTCTTTAATATTTCCTTTGGATTCATTGCACAGTGCAGCAGATGGTTCTAATTTTTCATCCAGTAAAGAAATGCAATTTTAGAAACTGATGAGAAAAAAAGATAATCTATCTCAAACATTCCTGACTTACCCTGATTCTTTGATTTTCTTTTCTACTTTCCATTATCATTTCCAGTTTGCTTAGGGACTTTTTTTTTTTTTTTAATAGTTGGTCTACTGACAAGAATTCTCTTAATTTATTTTCTCCAACAATACCTGTATTTCTCCTTTCCCTCTGAAAGGATAGTTATACTGAATACTCAATTCTCAACTGGCATTTCTATCACTTTATCATTTGGAAAAAAATTCTATTACTATTTCCAGGCCTTTCTGGTTACAGATGAGATATCTGCTGTCATTCAAATTGACAATCTTCATAGGTAGTAAGGCATTTTACATTGTATTGTTATGACTTGTTTCTGTGTTCTTTTGTTTGTTTGATTTTAATGTGACTGTGTGTGTACTGACGGGTATACACTGTATGAACTTTATTTTCTTTCTTGACATATTTTTGAGGAATTTACAGCAATTTTTTTCCTTTAATTGTGTTTTGCTTCCTGCTTTTCCCTTGTCATTTTTGATTCCTACTATGTAAGCAGTAGATCTACCGATAGAATTGTCCCACAGATTCTTGATGCTCTACTAACTTCTTTGAATATGTTTTCGGTGTCAATCAAATTCTTTTGATTTTTTCATAACTGTGACTGATTCTATCCTCTATCACTTTAATTTTCTAGTGAAAACAATATTTTGGAATAAACATATAGTATTGTAGGTTTTAGTTATATAATTTCCATTAGGTATTTTTAAAAATAATACATCTATTTATTTGTTGAGAAATTTACCTTTTTCATTTTTCTCCAGAGAATTTTCTCTTATTTTATGGTCAAAAAGTAAAACTGAATTTCCCAATGAAATAATAAGAAAATAATGTTAACATATTAATGTTAATTTTAAAGTAATTGCTGAATATGTGTAGAGGATTGTTGAAGAACTTGTATGATACTGTTTTCAAATCCTTGTTAGGTAAGTCCAAAATTTCATTCATTGTTCCTATTTGGTGTCTTTTCTCATCAAATCACAAATAGGTTTCTTTGTAGATGACGTAGTATTTTAGGTGGTACTTTCCATCTTGAGTATATAGGAGAATCACAACCATTTTTAAACGTTTTATTTTACCAGTCAGTTACTGTTTCTAAAATTCTTAATGTGTCAATTCCACTCTACGTTGGTGGGTCAGAGTCAGTTTTTCTTCAAGGTCCCTCAGCCTTGACCTTCCTCAGCACCTCCTGCGGTCAAAGACGAATTTGAACAGAGAACTCACCTAACATAATCCTTCACTGGGATAGAGTGAAAAAAGTCTCTGATTGTTATTGATAGGTGCTAAACCAGTATTTCCAAATTATTCCATATGTAGGGCTTGTAGACATCAGCTTCTACTGACATAGTTGTCAGATCAGCCTCAACACTCAAAGTATGGATCTGGGATTTGGACCTGCACTACATGCATTCTGGGATTGTTTTCCTTGGCCATTTGGTTCATAAGGTAGGATTTTCATTTCTTGGAGGTTCTGGTTGTACTGTTCACTAGTTCCTAACACAAGATTGATTGTAAATTAAAAAGAAAGAGAGAAAGGCAGATCAGTACAGTGTCATTTCTTCAGTCATGAAGTATCAAATCTGATACGTTTTGTCTTTCTAGTTGTCAGTGTTCTTTTCTGGCTGGCCAGTTAGGTAGAAGCAGACAAAAAATATCCCATATGTATATGTATGGAATAAGGCATGTGAGTACCCAGATCAGTACACATGTCCCCTTCATACACAGTGGTTAAAGACACAGCTCTTTCATTTTCACAAAGACATTGAAAAAAATAGACAGAGGGAAAGACCCCACATTCCACCAACAGAAACTGTTGTTGCAAAGTATACTTCTACCTTTCTGTTTCTTGAAAAACACTGAAGGGAACTGAGGATTTCTGTCTGTTTTCTAAACCATGCTTACTAGTAATTAAGCAAAAGAGCAAAATCATACCACAGTATTAGGAATGAAGAATCTAGTATGTTTCAAAAATTATACAATCACTTTAAATATTCTAGTTTTCTTATGTGTTTCGTATCTATTAAAATGTTATTTTTAACAAATGCATTTTAAAGTTGAATAGATGACAATTACCTTTTATGTGTCTTGTCAAATATTGTTATGGGAAATAAAATGGGACAGTCAGAATTTTAGGGAAATAAAAATCGATTAAATGCGTATTAGTGGAAATCTAATTACTTATCAGAATGTGTAGCATGAAACCTGAGTAATCTTATGAGGAAATATGTCAAATGTGTTAAATTGGAAAAGATAAAAGAGAAAATGTCAAGCAGGTACTTTCCTCCAGACTACTACAATTCACTTAGAATTTAAAATTAAAATAGAATGTCATATTGCTCTATTTTATCAGTTGAATCAATTAACCTGCTTGTCAATATCTTGGTAGTTGGAATATTTTATATCAAAATGAATACATATAACTGCTTCTTGTTAATAATACAAAATAACTATTCAGGAAAAACACTTTCTTTCTTTTCTACAAATTAGCAGGTAATAAGATTTCCCAAAGAGCACAGTCTTAAATATTTGTTTTTAGAAAAATATTTAAATATTTACTTTTGTTAGCTTTTTTAATGTAAGAATCTAACTACAAACGGAATATTATGGTGTTCTAAAGGGTCAGTTGCCAATATATTAAAATGTTAAAACTCTTCCTTACCAGAGTTAAGTCCCAAAGACTTCTCAAATGTTTCTTGGGTATTAAACAGTTTTCATGTGTTGTTATAAACAGAGTTAGCATGTTTGTTTTCACTTTCTCTAAATAGATCTGCAAATTCATGGCAGAAGATGGATCAGAGGACTGTTATTCAAATATGACATTTAAATCACATCTCAGTTTAGAGCTCAGAATGGCTGTCACATCATGACAAGATTGGTTATTTACAATCTGAGCTCTATTTAGGGATTCATGTGTTTGGATTCATTCTATATCTGCTTGAAATATTGCATTTAGCTTCATGTTTCCTCCCAATTCACTTTGAGAACTGAATTACTTAGATTGATATGGTAGAGTGGAGTGAAAATGGCATTTCTATTCAACGGAGCTCATCTGAATTCTAGCTTCACCATATAGCAATTCCATATGCTTGTCAAATCTTTTAACTTTTCTATTTTCTAGTTTTCTTACTGAAAAAAAAGGACCATGACAGTCATTTTTAATCTGTGTAACTTACCATATGTTTTTCAAAGATCTAGTGGGGTTGGTGTGATATAAACACACTCTTTAAAATCATCGTGTTGTAATTATTGTTTTAATATTTTCTATACACTCACAGTTACTTGAAACTAAGCTGAAAAGGCACCACAGTATTAAAAAGCGTTGGCTCATGATAGAGAGGCATTATATCTATCTTTCAGTCCCATCGCCAGCTTCTGGTTTTGATGTGTGTGTGTGTGCAAGCAATCAAAACTCATCAGAGGCAAGAAATCCAGTCCAGCTGCCTCTTTGACTGCTTCGTGCTGAGGGTCAGGGCATTTCCTGACATGTGCTGTGTACCTGAGATGTGTCTTCTATTTCTATCATGACCTCTATTTTTCTTCAGAGTTTCTCCAGTTTGGCATGAAGTCAAACTGTTTTCACTTGTTAATCCGTCTGCAGCAAGCTGGAAAGGAAACAGGTTACATGTTGGTGAGGAGGATATTGTCATCCATAGTTTCATAAAATGTCAAATTAATGATCGGTATTGTTCTTCACAGAATTATAAAGGAAACACGTTGCTTTAGAAAACAGAATACTTTATGGAAATACAGCTTTCCTGATAATGTCCAGGAATGTATTTTATTTGTAATGAATTTTAAGGCCAGAAAGACAGTTCTAAATGGCAGTATTCTTTATTTAGCTGTCAGCAATCCAGTGGCTGAAGTAGACTGCACTTCTTTCCAAGGAGGCTTTCAGCAGTTTGAAGCTGATTTAATGTATTTCAGGGAGGATGAATATCTGTTGAAAGGAAATAGCATTTGGCTCAATACAGGAGAAATGGCCTCAGTGAAACTTGTAAATTCATCCACAAGAGAGTCTAAAAATTCTGAATTTCAAAAACTAGCCCATCATTGGATGAGAATTTAATTATTATGATTTGTGATATATTTCCTGATGCTGAAGCTTTGTTCAAATGACTTTGATGACTTATTTCCTATTTGAGACTCAATTCCCTTATTATATCTTCTCATGCTGGTTGTAAATATAACTGTCATCTTTAGACTTATGCAAAACATCAAGAGTTCAGGTTGAAGGAAAATAATATATTATCATAAAACAAGTACAAGTGCGAAGAAGGGACATTTGTATTACTTTCGCACTTCTAAGTAGCTTGATTCATTGTTTTAGGCAAATATGTCAGTAACTCACATTGTTTTTCTCCCTCTGGAGCAAGATTTAGAAAGTATGAGTGTAGAAATTCTTAAACATGGATCAGGCACAATCCGGCAGCAGAAGCTTAGCAGGAGCATTCACACTGCCTGTGACGGTCCTTTCTTGACCCTGTAGTTGCTACATGATCTTTAGCAAGTAACATACTACGCAGTCTTCTCATGCTTCTCTAGCAGACCCCACAGACAGGGTGTTTACAAACAACAGTGATTTATTTCTCACAATGTCCATGACCACCACATCTAAAATCATGGTGCCAGGAAATCTGATGTCTGCTAGAGACTTTGGAAACACTTGAATTTACTGTTTCATAAACTTCTTTCCATGTCTTCATATTTTGGAAGGGGTAAGAAAACTGTCTGGAGTGTTTTGGATAAAGATCAGTGAACACACCACCGGGAGGGACCTTAATCACCGAGCACTGTCACATTGAGGTTGGCTTTCAGTGCAGACCTTTGGGCACAAATGTTTACTATATTTACTCCCTAAATATTTTAATGTCCCCTTTAATAATGAATAGTGTGTGCAAAATAATACACTGAACATCCTGCAGTTATTCCAAATATGAAGTCAGGGGAAAAATAGAGTTCCATTTTAGTTTTGGAATACTTACTGGTAAAACTAGAGGCAAATAACGCAAGGCAATTGAAATTTCTCTTTGGTAAAGGTTTTATAAGAAATAAACAGGTGCTTGAAAAGCAAGTGTTTGAGGAAAAGCTTCATTTTAAAAGAAAAGTCAGAGAAAATGTTTTCTGTGGAGATACCATAGCATGTACCGTGAAAACTGAGATGACAATAAAGACCAACTTCTCTAGCTATATAGACGGGTGAGCACAAATGTCAATAAGAGCTTTGGTCGGTTTTATTCAGAGGTACATTAAAAGAGAATAATTATAATACAACTTGCACAATTATGTTGTGGATAAAAAATAGATTTAGAGTTTGATGTAGCAATTGGTTTATGCAGAGTTATGTAAGTCAAATATTCAGTGTTATTTTTTTCTTATGTCAAGATCTATGTGCTTATACATTTAAAAAGAGTCAAATAGTTATTTGATGGATGTGTTGAAGATGAGAGAGTCACAGTATTGAAGACTGAGTTAATAAAGAGAAAAAGCATTATGACTAGGACAGAGACATTTGAGGTTTAAAATAATAGGGTAGTAAAGGAAAGGGAAATAAAATTTGGCTATATTTATACAATATTTAGAATAGATTGATAAAATATAATTGTTATTATTATAAATATTCACTATATGTTAAATATTGATTATGATATGAATAGTTTTCATCTTCAAAAAGTTGAATGGGCTATTAATCTCTATTATGAGATAGTTTTAAATGTGGTGTTAAAAAGAATAAAAATAAAAGTACTCAATGCTCTACACATAATAAAAACAAGGAAAGCACAAATATTGGAAAGATTCATTTCTTGAGTACTCATGAAAAACTTGTCAAAGTATATAAATTATGAATTTTGCCTTTTTAAATGGAGTTAGTATGTGGAAGATGAAATAGTTGCTACAATTAATAAACAAATAATTTTATTTTCACCTACTTTCTCAAAAATGATGGAAGTGTTTAAATTAAATATATATGGTCTTGAATTGAATAGAATTTGTTTCAGTAAAAATTTAGTGATAATTATTTGATGTTGTGAACTTTCTTTCACTCTTCAATTTAACACACTAATATGATTGCTAAAGAAGTAGCATTACAAAATTTGAAATGAAAACTTTTTGTTTTGGTATACAAAAGTGTATTCCATTCCAAGTCTGGGAAAATATCCTGAACCTAATCACCCTTTAAGACACAAATTAAATTTCTAACAGAATGCTTTAATTCATAATTAGTATATATATATATAGTAACAAATCTAATCAAGGCAGAAAATTGTGCCAAAATTAAGCTCCTATTTCAATATACTAGTGACAAAAAAGAATTACATACTTGTTCAATAGTCATGTAATAGTGAAATGACTGACTTTGAAGCTAAAAAATCTGCATTCTAATTTTTGAAAGTAGAAAAACAATTACTAAAAGTAACAAAAAAGTGTTGCAATAGCTTTTTTAATTGCTTATCTTATTAGGAAAAATAACACTTTTATTCAAATTCATACATGATAGAGATGTTTAAATCAAGATTCACAACTATGCCAACAAATCTGAAGAAAAAAATTATATATACTGCTGCTGGAGTAGAAGTAAAGGGACAAAAATTAATTATTAAACTCCTATTGAAGAATTCACTTCAAAAATGTTGTTGGCCAATATTTTGATCCTCATTAGGAACGTATAGTCAACTATAAAAATCAACTAAAAAAGTTTTCATCTAAAATTACTGTTTCCCTTTTTAAAATCTATTGCTTGATATATAAGAAGAAACAATTCCATTTTAATGCTACTTTTAACTTTAAGATAAAGATAGGAAGATATGCTCAAAATGTACATTAAAAATGAATTAATATTTGACAACTATTGAACTACTGGTGAATTTTTAAAAATATGAACAAATCCTTGTATGAAATATTTTTAAAAGTTTAAGAATAGTGTAATACACAGTGATTCTTATTTTTCCATCAAAGTTATGATCAATTTCATGTAGAAATATGCACATTTAAAAATAGGTACTTAGCAAGATATGTAGTTTGTAAAGAGCTGGGGATATAGCCCAGCAGCAAGCAAGCAGTCATGGGTTTGATTCCCAGTGCCAATAATAATAATAATAATAATAATAATAAAAGATACATACTTTGTGCACTGGAAAATATTTCAGAAACAAAGTATGGCATTAAATGTTAGTGAAGACACTGACCATGGTTAGTGGTAGTCAGTGGTAGTCAGTGGTAGTCAGTGGTACACAGTGACCATGACTAGCAGTAGAGGAATAATACATTTACAGAATTCTTAATTATCTCTGCAAGTTGTTTGAATAATATGTAATTGTTCTAGCTATTACTGGGATTCTAAAGTTACTAATCTTACTGGGATAGGCTATCCTACATGAGAACCTATCTCTGCCAGTCAATCTTAGTTAAGATTAAATGGGACCATAGCTGGATTAAAAGACTCCTGGACAGGTGATTTTATTTTGGCGCTTTGTACTCACCAGTGGATTAATTTACTTATGTTTATAGCTGAATGTGTTGTCTGGAGGTGGGAGCCAGTTGAAGTGGAGCCTGGGTCCTGTCATTGGAGGCTGTGGCTCTCGCTGGTGGCGCAGTGCTCCCCTTCCTAGAAGCCTTGCTCTGCCAGGGCCCTCTGCCACGATGTCGTGCTTCACCTTAGGCAAACAGCGTGCACCCACCCATGCACCTGCAGGACTCTTTCCTCATTCAATTGTGTATGTCAGACATCTGTTCCAATGACTGAAAAGCCCCTCAATATGGTACCTAACAGTGAAAGAGTCACCCTTTAAGAAATGCTGTATCTAGTGCATTTGATGTCATAATATTATCAATGTGGTCTAATACATAAACTTGGTGTTTCATTCCAAAAATGATATTCTCAGAAGTCAGTCATGATACCAAGGTAAGATTTCCATGATTCAGCATCCCTGGGATTTGAAATCCTCAACTCACACTCCTATATATTCCTTGATCTTGATATGCTACATCCTTCCTGGGAGGAAGACCATAAAAATCACATACTTCATAGCATATGTTTCTAAACTAAGGTGTTTTTAAACAGTGACTCATAAAAGGAGTATCTGTTTATCTATTATTTAATCTTTAAAAAGTCTTAAAATTTCTTGTCATAGTCTTAGGATGTTTCTTTCCATTGTATGTTAGGAAAATAATAGAATAGAGAAGAAAAAAAAAGGAAGAAAATGGAATTAATTGGAATGGAATAGAGTTGAATAGTAAAGAATATTCGTTCTCCCAGTAGTGAGAAGAGTTATTGTTCACACTTCCTTTGTAGTTTCACGTTGTGTGTTCCTGAGTGTGTCTATGAGTCATAAAGTATGTTTGCAACCAAAACTGATTGAAAACCTATTGTAGCATGTATTGACTTTTCATAGATTTTAGAATAATTAAGGTTTCTCTTTCTAATACTGGTGCATCACCATCCCTGGCATCTCACACATTTCACACCTGTTGGTGAGTGATATCTTCACTGCTCCACTCTAAGCCCCTCAATGCTCACATTGTTCTGAAAAGGCCAGTTTGCATCACACAACATGTATTCCGTAGAGAGGAACACACGGAATTAGAAGTACGCATCCAGAACTAGTCTTTTTGTGAAAACCTAACTATGTTTTTAAGAGATTTTCCTCTTCCTTTAGAGTAACGCACAACTATAAAATTACTTAAAAACGGTATGTAGAACTCTATTGATATATTGATACAAAAATTTTTTACTTGAAAATTATCTTTTTTATTAATTGAAGAATTAGTGTAGCTATTTGACTTCTTTTTTTGGAAGAATGTAGAGTACTTTATTTTCATCATTTAGTGTTTTCAGCCCTATGATTATGTAGCATTTCTTTTATGTGATCTCCTGGCACTGGACAATAACCATGATTCTAATCACACCCTTTAGAATCATAACATTAAAATTTAAGACCAAATGATCAAATGGAACCTATCTGGAACACAAAAAAATCACTTAGCAAATAAGCATTGATAAAATTTCTATCTATCTATCTATCTATCTATCTATCTATCTATTATCTTCGTATCATCTATGTATCTATCATCCATATTTAGTTCAGTGTTCTAAAATGACGTGTATGTTTATGTTATTCTATAGAGAAAATTATCTCTACCCATTCTCATAGTCTAGCTTAATTATGAAGGTCCATAGAAAAAACAAAGAAATATACTAAGAACACACCAGCAAGCCAGAGCATTTTATTATTCATCATTTAAAGTTGGAATTAGAAAAGATAAAGAAATATAAAGGAAAAAGTAAAGTTTGCCTAGAGCTTGACCTAGAAAAACAAGTCAGCAAAAAATGACAGAACTACCCTTCGAACAAATCTTTCCTGTTCTCCATTTCCAAATCAGAAGTGATACTTGAAGATAGAAACAAAATTATTTGTCAATGCTTTCCAAATACTTTTTTGCTTGAGGAAATGTGATAAATACACTTGTGATAGTTGGAAGTCTCAGCCCCCCGCACCTTTTTATCTGAGCTTATTTTAACAGAACTTTTAAGAGCAAATAATAAAGTATAATGCTTAACACTTGAGCAAACCCTTTTTGATGGATAGAAAAATTTTTGACTTTGCCTTTATTATTTTATGCATGGCTGAAAATATATTAAAATATATTAATAAAAATGAATGAAACACCTAAGCTCCTCCGGTGTCTTTATATCAAAGCCATATTTCCTCTCATCAAAGTTCTTCCAGTGAGTATTCTCGAAACATGTGAGGTCTTTTATATTTATTATGAAATGTAAGTTAAAAATGTTTAAACATTTCTTCTGGCATGCTCCAGGCTTCACTGTTAGCAATGAATCTTTAGGGAATCATCTGTCTGTGAATGGCTTTCCCATACCTGTTAGAAAGCAAAACCTTATGCATAAACATGCGAGGAATATTCAGGGAAAGTAAAATGTGAAATTAGTGCAAGCGAATTATCATCATTCCTAAAATGCGATGGTTGTCGCGCGATATTTGACCTATACAGTTGAGTGGTTCTGAATAAACTCAGATTAACCTCCTTTCTACAACATGAAGTGTTAAAATGTAGTTGAACCTATGAAATCCTTCCAAAATATAGTACATCTGAATTTATTCATTCATTTATTCAACTTTATTTCATTCTTTGGGAATCAATGTGTATCAGTTATTGCCAATAGTAGGGCTTAGCAGAGGAAATACTTTCTGCTCTCAGAGAATCTATATCTATTGATACTGATGCTTAAAATGCTTACTCAGATAAGAAAAGAAATTAAGAAGCAGTCTTGGAAGTGGAGAGAAAATATCGAGCAATTAAGATGGTAATAAAATCCAAGTGTGAATTATATCTTAGCAATTGAACATCTCAGTGAAGTTTAGGGAATAAATACTCAAAATCAGCAAGACAATATATTTGCGTTGTTTTGAGTCAGGAGAGCACATTACTTTCATAAATGACAAAAAGGAACAAGTTTTAATAATTATCATCTTTACAGTTTTAAGGATTAGAGCATTTTAAAAGGATATGCCTTTAAGATGTGATGATTTCAAGGGAAGGAGAAATTTAAATTAATATAAAAAGGAAAATAAGAGTAAGACTAACAATCTATTTAAATAAAGCCGATGAAAATGAGTACTGAGCTATTTAAATGTTTCTGGTTGGTTAAGGAAGATGACACCAAGAACTGATTATTTCATTTCACAGCAGGGAAGTTAGTGCCTTGCTAAAAGCAATTCAAATGGATTTATAATGGCAAGAGTCTGAATAAAATTGATACAAAAGACCAAAAGAGGGAAAATGGATATTAGAAATTGAAGTAATTGTTTCCAAAAGTTTGTCTTTCATGGAAAATAATAGTTGGAGAAACCAACTAGAGAAGGAATTGAGGTCAATATTCAGGGAATTTATGTAATACATGAGTTTATATGTAAGGGGATGCTTTCCATAATTGGACATGAAAAAGAGAAACATTGAGTACATGAAGGATTTAAAGTAAATTTCCAAAAAGCTGGTTGGATTATTATACACTATAGGTTCATGGACAGTAAAGAACTGTTAAGATAATAATGTAAATCAAGGTAAGACAACAGAGACTATGGGCAGAAGTGATACTTGCCAACTAATAGTACTTGTGTGTGTGTGAAATTATTTTTAAGAGAAATTCCAGTGGATGTGCATTTTATCATTATAGGAAAAAAAGATTTGATATGGTTCAGACCAGTATCACTGAAGAAGATAAGGAAATTGGGTGGCTCAGTGTGGAGCAAGGGAGGAGAATTGTATAGAGGTAAAATTAGGTTGTAGAGAATATGTAAGCCAGATTAGAAAAAGAAAGTAGCTAAGTGAGACAAAACAGATTATTTCTTTGTCAATATTTTTCTTACTCTAGAAGTCTTGATATAGTCCCAGTACTACTGATTTATGTTTCTTCGACTCTTATTCTCCAAGTGCCATCTTGGTTTTCAAAGAACTTGGAATCCCAGACATTAATTATACGGCACACTCACTCCTGTGGCTTTGGACCCTGAAGTATCCCCATTCATAAATGTCACCCTGTAAAAACAAAAATGGACAGCATGAAACAATCAGTAATAGAAGTCTGAGAGGAGAAGTGGAATGAAGATGGTTCTAAGATAAAGATAGTGACGGAAAGTGGGAAGTAAAATACAAAAAGACAGAGAAATTTTGCTACACGCAAAGAAAGATCGAACACTTGGAGTAGTTAACAAGATATAAATAAGATATAACAAGAAATATAAACAAGTTAATATATGTGCAAGACTCCAAGGAAGGGAAAATTTGTTTTTGTGCAATGATCTTCTGTTTTATTCTTGTATTAGAAAATACTAATTATTTGGCATTTTCCCCAGTTTTTGGCATGAAAGGCATAATCAATTCTGAAACATTTTCCTCATAAGTAAATATAAGCAGGACCATGTCTGTATCTAATGCTTAGTCAAATTTCGACAGATTTGAGAGTTTTACTGAAAATAATGTCTTACTAAAAAGTGTAAAGCGTTTTTTCTTTTTTTTTTTTTTTTTTTAATCAAGAATCAAACTCAGAACCTTGTGCTTGCCAGGTAGGCACTTATGCTGAGCTACATTCCTAGTCATTTAAAGGGAATCCAGCTACACTTCAAATATGAAACAAATCACTTAGTGAGTAGCTTTTTGGTTTAGATCTCAATACCCTCCCAAGCCACATATGTTCAGAGGGTGACTGAGTGATGAGGGCCCTAACATCATCAGTGAATTAACACATTTATAGGGTCATAAATTATGGCATTCTTGGGAGGTGATGGAAACTTACAGGTGGAGCCTGATTGAATGAGTGTCCAGAGAATGTGAAGTAGGAGACTGCCCCCTGGTCTCTTCCTCTCTGGTTCTTTCCCATACCTCTGCTTCCTGGTCACCAGGAGGTGAGCAGCATTTCTGCACCATGCCCTTTTGTCATCCTTTCTCACTCCTCTGAGCCCAGTGAATGAAGCAGCGAAACATGTATCCAGTTGGAATAAGCCGGTCCTCATTTCCGATGTTTTTGTTAGGGCTGTGGAAACCTGACAAGCACAAGGTGGTAACAGGAATGGTTCCAGCATCTAGGCATCAATTTTAAGCATGTTGGCAAGAAACATATGCATTCCAAATTTTAAAATCCATAGCAATCTAAAAAAATAAAATTTCAACATTGAGTTTACAAATGATCATTTCTTTTTTTTCCATCTACAAACAATAAAACAGTGAAAGAATCAGCTGAAGATATGCTAGAATTTTAACTTACTTGACACTATTTTGACAGATGAAATCACAACTGAGATTAGATTGGAATGACATAAAAATTAGCATTGAAGAATACTGTAGTTGCACCAAGAAGAATAATTTTATTAATCAAATATATGAAGTATAACCACATTCTTAAATAACTTTTAACCATGATGAAATTAGTGATATAACTTATGTGAATGCTGTATTACTGTGAGTTTATTGGTTTGATTGACTAACACCATTTTTACACTTGAATATTTTAGGATTTGTGTACTTAGTGTCCTAACCCATGTAGGTAACATGTATGTAAATGTATAACTGCAAAGACATAGTACAAGAATAAGCCCTCATTGCATTTCCATTCTTGGACTTAAAATCACTAGGTTCATAGGAATTCTTGTCATGGATTTTGAATTGAATTTCTATTATTAAACTATAAAATAATCCAAAGACGGATGTGTTTTGCTTTATAAACAGTGACAAACATGACCTTCTTAAATGCATCATGAGTCTATGTAACATAAACCAAGCTGTTTCACAAGCTTAAATA
Organism: Cavia porcellus; assembly: GCF_034190915.1. NCBI lineage: Eukaryota > Metazoa > Chordata > Mammalia > Rodentia > Caviidae > Cavia > Cavia porcellus. The sequence goes on along the minus strand of NW_026947494.1, from coordinate 15,951,357 downwards.
TAGAGTCTCAGTGGGCTTTCAGGTCGTCTGTACTCTTGGAATCACACCAGGCCTCTTGTTACTGAGCTGCTGTAACTCTTTGCACGCACTATCTAACTATACAGTGTTTGTCTTGTGAAGCACAGATATCTCCAAAGGCTTATGGGGCCTCCTTGAGAGAAAACACTTGGTCAGTATTTTCTTCTTAATTGACATGACTTTAGAACACATGCGCACACACACACACACACACACACACACACACAACTACTGTGGAAAACATTGTAAAAAATGCCTTTTGCATTTCCAATGAATATGGGTGGGCTTATACTTTAAACAGTGGACATTTTCACATTTCAAAGCATTTTTCTGTTCAACTTTTCCTTTACTCCTGTGTTGTAGTTCTGCTTCTTTGGTGTATGTGTATGTGTAGTATCTGATCTTTCCTGCTTTTTATTTATTTTGGTCACATTCTAGAGATAGTATTTTACAATTATAAACACATTTCCCGCTAGGTCCCTTGAGTTGGAATCTCAACATTGCTAATTATCAAGGGTTTGCAAAAGTAACCCTCATGAATTCAATTAACCTCTCTGTGTTCTGCTTGTATACCAGGGATGGTAGTTACAACATGTGTCCCCTTAAGCTTCTTTGAAGACCAAATGAGCTAATCTGTTGAAGGGATTGACAATTTCCTGGCTTGTACTGTGCAATCACTTTCAATAAGTAACTTGAAATATAAAAATACTGCAGTGAACATTTATTTATAAGTATTACTAGAAAATTCAACATATGTACATAAGCTGGGATGACTCCATTTACCCTAGAAAAAGTGCAAAGGAAGTTAGATCCTAGGCTGTGATACTCGGCTTAAAGTAGCAACTTTAACACACAGACATTTAAACCTCTGACACATTAGAGTCTATTTAACTCAAAAGTCTTTAAAGTCATGGATAAATCATCATACAGAAGTTTCTCAGTATCTGGGTTTCCAAACCAGAGAACAATGTATCACTATGCAGGACATTTACATGCTCAATTGATTCCTTTATCTTTAAGGGGTAACTTAGTTCACCATATCTCTACTTGGACTAGACTCTCAGATTCCCTGGAAACCATGTGTTTGCAAATGCTTATAAACATATTATATATGTGCATACATACCAAATATGTATCTATATGTATACAACAAATATCAGTCCCAATATTATCTATACCTCTTGTGTACGCTTGGGTAGAACCATCAGAATGTTCATTTTCATTGCCGTTACATCTGGTTTATTGGTTGCACTAGAATCTTTCCTAAAACAATATTCCTCCCTTCATGTCACTTGTCATCTTTTGTAGAGAAAGAGTTGAAGCCAGTGTTCAGGAGCCAGCGTCTTTTCTGATCGGGACTGTGTCCGATGTGGTTAGTAGCACGCTTCTGTCTGTATGCAGCATTGAGTTTGCAGGTGTTTTTGCAGCTGTGTCTGATGCCAGTCACCCTTAAATGATTAAATTTTATTAAAGATCCGTACTTTGACTTCTGTAATACTCAGGAGGGAGGACTTGGTGGCTCATAACAATAGATGACTACACAGATTGATCAACAGTGATTTTCCTTTCCATTGACCACAGAAAGCATGGACAGATGGGAAGTTTGCACTCCTCAGCACTCTTATCCATTATAAAATGTTGCAAAATATGTTTTTACATTGTTGAATGAACTCCCAAGACATTTTACAGCAGCTTACTTACAAAGCACATTTAAGGATGGAGAACGTGTGTATATTTAGATAAAAAGTGAAGGATATTGAATTTAGCATGCTTTAGGACTTTTCTAACCCAGGTCTAAGATTTTCTCTTAGTTTCTTTGACTGGAAAGTGAGATAATAACAGTCTTTGATCACAACACCTCAGTGAGGATTAAGCTAGTGACATAAGCAGAGAGCTTAGCAGGACTGACACTCAATAATCAGTAGTCAATTTAATAACAGTTCCCCTGGATCAAGATAGGGTTGAACTGATGGTTCATCGCACTGCCACCATGAGGGACTTATCTGGCTCTTGGTATTTGCCAGTATCATGTGTCACTTTTGCTGCTCTAATCCATTATTCCTTGCTTTCCTTAAATATAAAGGTCAGATGTGAATATTATTTATCCACATATGCTATATTCTAAGTTCAGATGAAACATTTATAACAATAGTTCACTTTTCTCTAGGAGAAATTTATGTTTTTGGTTAATTTCCAAATCAAACACAAAAGTAAGTAGCATTGACTGTGTAGTATTGGTGTATTTTGTGTTTTTTGTTTGTTTTTGTCTTTTTCCTTTTTATCAGTACCAAGGATTGAACTCACGACTGCCTGCTTGCAAGGCAGGCGCTTGTGCTGCTGAGCTAAACCTCCAGCCCGGTGTATTTTGTTTTGTTTAACTTTATTTATTTATTTATTTATTTATTTTATTTATTTATTTATTTTGTCTTTTTCGATTTTATTGGTACCAGGGATCAAACTCACGACTGCCAGCTTGCAAGGCAGGTACTTATGCCGCTGATCTAAATCCCCAGCCCCTTGTGTAACTTTTTTATATAGTTTTTATATAATGTTTTGTGCCATGCTCTGTCCTAAGCATTTGCAATCACTTTATATATAGTTTCTAGTGGTGAAAGAGCAAATAACACACAGTAATACAGCATATTTAGTAGAATATTTTTAAAATAATATTTGTTTTAAATTTTTGTTTGCAATTTGACTTGGTATGAATGACTTTGGCCAGAAGCCACTGAAAACCTGGGGATTCTTTGCAGATAATCAAGAGAATCTGTTGTGCTCCTCACAGTGCTTGGGTATTGTCTGAGTTTCTCCCTGGCAATGAATTCTGCAGCACATGGCCTGACATGTGTGTCTTAGGAGCTCTGCATGATCAAAGAAAATTTATAAAAATAAATGAATATACCTAAAATAAACACAATATAAAAGAATAGATTTAATAGACTTGAAACTGCTAATTGGTTTAGTAGCCAAATTTTCAATTTAAATACTTAAAATCATGATGAATCAGACTTTTTGAAAGGCATGTCATCTTTTGGGTCACAATCAGGTCAGAGTTTGTAATGTATTTACAAGCGCAATACATGAATACTGCATCATATTTTTCAGTGTTCCAGAGATAAATTGAGACCCAAATTCTCAAGTCTTCACTGAATTATGATAGTTTGAGAATTGTTTTTCCATTAAGAACTCATTTTTTTAATATTGAAATCTTTAAAAATAGTGTCCCTGGATCAGAAAGTAGATGACCTAAAATAACATCCAACTGAAATATGATTTTTAAAAATAAAAGACATCATAAGTTTTCTCATTTGTATATTTTCATACTTTAGTTCAGAGTCACATATTTTTCTGTTAAATTATGGTAGGCTACTATGTTTTCTTAAGCAAGTAGCAGCATTTTTACATTTAGATTCAATATAATACATGGCTAAGAATTCAGTGTCAGGAGTTGTAAGCTTCTTGAGGTCAGCTGAAGGCACTGTGTAGTCTTTGCACTAACGTTATTCAACCTCATCTATCAAGTGAATGTAAGAGTACAAGCTAGATTTAGAGTAAAATGTAAGAGTAAGGCTGAGAACAAAACAAACTCTTACATTCTCATTTAAATACTCCAGAACTCATGCTGTCTGCTGTATCCTGAGTAAGGACCATCTGTTTTCCCTGAGAGGAATCCCCTCTATGCCATCATTTATGTAAAACTTTTAAGCAGATTGATTTCGTTGACAACAGGTTGAACTTTTTGAGTCATTCACAATTACTGACTACATTATAAGCACTCAATAAATATTAGCAACAATTCTTACTATGTAATTGAAAAGGATGATATCATAATATATCTCAGGGTAAATTCTAAACAATATCACAGCCAATATGCTAAGCTGGTGACAATATTTAATATTTATTTTTACAGCTTATAAATGATAAAATATGGATGTCAGTCAAACCCAGATTATCTGTTTAGCTGCTTCTTTTTAATAGGATTCATACAAATGTTTTCTATACAAAAAGTAAATTTTCTTTTTATATTTAATGTTTTAAAATACTTAAATTCATTTCTAGAATAAAGTCCAACCTGTCTGCGCATATCTAGAGTAAAATAAAATCAAATAAATTAAAATAAGCAAACTTAGAAAGTCTACCTTTGATTTTCATTGTAGTGGCAAACAAAAATTCTATGACTCACTGTATCATTTGAAAAATCTCTACTCAAAAAACAGACCTAGTCTGCGTTCACTGCAAATGGATGACATCATACTTGAAAATCTATTTTACTGCCCATAAAATGTAACAAAATCAACAAATGTAAAGTTGTTTTGATTGATATAAAGTAGAATGTTCAGATATATAAATGAAAATATTAATCTTACCAACTACAAACTCCTTTGGTTTTAGTTAATTTTCCATTCACAAATTTGAGAAAATATTAATTAACAAAGATTCGTAAATATTGTAGGGAGTGCTTTAAGAACACACTTAGAATGCTCAGCATATTCCTCAAGTAAATCAGAATGCAGGAGCACTTTGATTCTGGGGTGATCCCCACTCGAGTTATGATGGGAATACAGTGCTCAGGGTTGCTTGTGTTCACACAGACTGGTGTCCAGCATAGTGAAGTGGACATTTTGCTTTATGTTAGTTTTAGAAATATTTAAAATATATTACAAATGGAATTAAACTCAAAGATTTGTTGGGCCTGTGCACTTAAAGATTGAGAACATTATGTTTTTAAAGCCACCATTTCACAGAAAGAGTGCACAGGAATGGTTGGAGCTGCCCTTCACCTGAGGAGCTCAGGCTTTGTGTTTCTAGCTGCTTCCTGCCCCTCCTGATTCAGGTCCCTCTTCTTCACTCTGTGTGCCTTTATGCTCAGTCAGAGGCCATCATTTACATTACTATTACTCATCTGCCTTGTAAAACTTGCTGGTTTTAACCTTGGGTAGAATTATTCTTAATATCCCAACCGACAAAATGTAAATGGCTAGAAGTTTAAGAATAGAAAATAAAGGGAAACAAAAATAAAAGATACTACAAAGAAATTACTAAGAAAAATGGAGGGGAAAACTAAGTAAAAGAGAAATTTCAGTACTAAAGTAGCATATTCCTCCATAGTTCCAATACTTTTCCTTCATATATATATATATATATATATATATATATATATATATATGTAAAATACTTTATTAATAAGTACTGTAAGCCTAGGACTGAACCATTTTATTTACAGCTTCACTTGTTGTGTAAAAGTGGCATTTCATCGACTGAAGTATAGACAATGAGAGCAATCCCTTAAGTACATAACGTGCCACAGCTTTTCTATAAAACCCACTCCGCGTACCTGTTCAGAGCATGATCCCTCTCCTGGAAACACTACCTCTCACTGGGGACGCCGCAGCCCTTGATCTGTAGCTTTTTTTCCACAAGAGGTGAACAACAGCTTTAGGCAGTTGTCAGAATTTCTGCCATATAACTATGAATCTTTTAAAAGCTATCCTTTTAAGAAGAAAGCACTGTTATTCAGTAGGAAATTCATAAGTATGGCTGCAGATTTTTTAGAAGGGTTACAGAATGATATTTAGAGGCTTTTAAACATCTGAATTAACAGTTTATGTATTACACAACTCACTTCTTTGACTTGAGTTTGGGATATGAGGATTAAGAAAAATTGTAAAGAAACACTGAGTTTTTTGTAATTATATCAGTATGTGCTACAATATTTCAATAGATTCTGAGTCTCTGGTCATGCTTTTTCTTTATAAATTTGTTATATATGTGAAGATAGAGGTACACTAAGAAAGGAATTATAACTCAGTCAATATATCAGTGACAACTATATTTAAAGAAAAAAAATATCCAGCTGTTATTGATTTGGGACAAAACACTCTATACTGATTAGTGTTAAGCAATAACCTTAATGCTCAATGTGAGCATGTCCAAGATATCAGGCAGGGCAAAGAAAAGAAAACCTGTCTATGGTCAGTGTGTTCTGCACCCATTTGTGAAAAGACAAGGTGGGTTCACAGTAATCTCATTTGTTGGCAACCGGAATGGTTTAGAGTTTTTCCCTTACTTACCTGGGTTGGTACTGAGGTAGCTTGCAGGCAGGGTTCGGATGAACTGGGTGGTTGGATTTTTTGTACATTATCTCTGCATGGGACTTAGTTTGCAAACTCCAGGATTCTTTTTAAAGAAGAAAAAGGAAGTTGTGTGCCTTTTCATGCCCTAATTTTGCAAGTTATAGCACTGCATCTGCTGTACCTTGTTGCTCAAAGCAATCTTTAAAGGATTGACTGCATCCAAGTACATAGAGGGTATAAAGAAAGATGCTGATTGACTGTAAAAGGACAATCAGAAAATTTATATCAAAACTGTCATTGAAAATAAATTAAAAGTGTTGTCTTACAGTGAAATAAATAGAACAATATATAGCTATTTCTAGCATAAATGCATTTTCTGCACTTACCTTCCTCAAAGAAGATGTCAGATAGAGAAACATTTTGGGAGTGCTACCAAAGTGAAAATGTACGGCTTTTTGGTTTAGTTCTTTTCTTCTTTAGTAATTATTCCTGTATAAGGAGAATAATGGAAAAATGCATGTCTCAAAGGCTAGTATACTTAAACACAGAGATTAAGCAAATTTCTAGGGATAAAAGAACAAGTCTGAGATAAAGAAGAAATATTAAAAGTAAATTCACTGAAGTATGTAGCATCTTAGAGATTTTATATTTTTCTGTCAGAAGCCGACAGCGATCTTGTTAACAACAAACAGAGGGAGGAGGTTTGGGTTGATTTTCATGTCAAAAACACAGATCTGAGAGGATCAAAGTCATAATATTAAACTGCATGATAACACTCGAGGTTTATGTGACAGGCTTGATCTTCCACAATATCCACAAAATTCTTTCACTGAAAAAGGCTTTATGCTTATATTTTCAGCATTTGAACAACTGGATCATTTTTAAAGCACCACTTTGTAGTAATTTCAAGCTTATTTAACCACATCATAACTTGATGGAGAGAAATATGAACACTGCTTCAGTTGACCCAGCCAAAAAAAAAAAAAAAAAAAAGTAAAAATCTGTCTAGAAAAAGAAATACTTTTTTTGTTGATATTCCTCTCAAAAGCCTCTCAAAAGGTTATTTTCACTGGCAATTTATTTTATATTAAAACAATTGGTTTAATCATCCCAAATGGAAAACAAATTAGTCTTTTTAAAAACATAAATCAGTTTTTACAATGCACTGGAGATAAAATAATTTATCACTGAAAATGTCAATTCAGCAAAATATTTCATCTTTTAGTCCCTTCCTATTTACATAACCCCAAAATGAGCTAGTTTTGGCAAGACTTTCTCCATATTTAAAATCTAAGTAAAATGTGATATATACTCACTCCCAAACACATGCCTTTCAATGACTTTGGATTCCTGACATATTAAAAATTATTGACTGCTCTAAATAGGTTATGTTATGTTTCTGTGGGTTATATGTCTTACTATTTATTTTGTTAGCCACTAAAAACTAAAACTGAAGACATTTATGAGAATGTCTCTCCTCATGCTGTATTACCAGTATAGTTTACAAAACTTATTTTTGCCAATTTATCAAATACGTGTTTCATGACTTTGTATATCTCTTTGCAAGAGTTTGCATTTCTTTTATGGTAAAGTTTTTATTTACACCCTTGAATGTTTTTACATTGAGTTTTGAAATCTTCCTTTATCCTTAAGTGTCTATATTTTCAGATTGTTAAAATGTTCTCCTTGACACAATGAGCAAACATTTTTGTATTTGGTTGTAATGATTTGATTTTGGGGCACGTTTGATGTGCATATTTGAAAACAGATACGATTGGGTTTATTATCATGTCTACTTTTCATTCCTAGCTTTAATTATAGAAGTTTTTAAGATTTCAAATTATAAAAGTTGGCACTTCTTGTATACCACTTCTAGGGCATTAAAAGTACTTTTGTACTTTTATGGAATTTATTTTTGTAGCATGTTTGAAGCAATCTTTTTTTTCTGCTTGAATACACATTATTGATTTTTTTTCTTTGAAGCTTGAACCAATACTTTTATTGTATACTGAGTCCCTCTGTGATTTCATGAGCATTTATATGTATATTTGTACACACATGTACGCATGTATGTGTGTCTTTACTTTGTTCTCTTGTCTTCATTGTCACAGATGAGTGGGGTAAGTTTAAAATCTTGTCTAATCTGTCATTTACTAAATATCAGTTTTTATGGCCATATGCTAGTTAATTGAAAGAAAGTAATGATACTTGCTATGATCACATTAATATTTTTAATTAGGCTCCAAAATCATGCTTTTTAATTTTCAAACACCAAGTACTTCTTGTTATCTATATTTTATTTAGTGAATTATTATCTGTTATTGTTATTTTAAATGCATAAACATAATTATTTGTTTGCTTATAAATTCTCAATATCTGCATTATATAATAAAGACAAAACACTTTTCTTTAGGATGTGAGGAGCTACAATTTTTGCATTTCAAAGATAACATTTGAATAAGAGTTTCAAAAGGTAATACTATGTTTGAGAAAATATATATTAGTGAAAAATAATATTTTCTAATGTTTAGTCTGAATGAAATTTCAATTCTTTTAAACTGATTACAGCACTACGGACTCAGAATGTCCGTTATTAGGGAGTGTGAGGCAGGAGGATCATAAATCCAGCTCAGCCTGGGTAACTTACTAAGCACTCCTCAATATAAAATAAAAGAGCAGGGAATATGGCTCAGTCATAGAGCCTTTGTCTTGCAACTGTCAGCTCCTGTGTTCAGTTCTCAGGAACAGGGAAGAGACAGTTTTTAGGAGATAAATTTAGAGACTGAAAGCAATGTACTGATACAGAATCTGAATAATATTAGATCTTACTTTTCCTTTATAGTGTATGAATGACTCTTCTCAACCCATATTAAAAGAGAATCAGAATCCATAAACACAATTTAGTTGCTTTGGGCTTTTATAGCCCTATTTTTCCTCTCACATTTCTAATTTGTTTCTTCTATTGTATAGGAAAATAGAACCCAGAAATCCCATTGGGAATCCACATTGTAAGCTCATCTCCATGTCTTTATGGTCATCCAAACATTTGTTTTCTTATATAGAATAGGAAGATCAATTATACTTTCAAATATAAATGAGTATTTTCTTTTCCCTGAAATGATTTGACATCTGTAAAAAAAAAAAAAAAAAAAAAAAAAAAAAAAAAAAAAGTTAAAATATGATAATTGCTGTGACAGCATAAAGACACAAACCTTATATGGTACTACCATGACCGGTTTTTGGTCACAAGACTTCTGGGATCAAATTTGAAGGTTTATCCATACTGGGAAATTCTCAACTATTTATAGACATTAACAATTAAATTATGTTTTGATGGTGATTGCATAAAGTTAGGACAGACTGCTAAGGTTAAAATCTTACTTCCTACAAACCAATTCCCACTTCAGACATCAATCACAAGTAGTAATCTCCAGGTTACCCAGGTTCAACTTGACTACAAATCCAGGTTAGCATAACCCTAACCTGGAGTTCAATTATTTTCTCAAGCATTTATACTGGTCAATGATCCTTTATTTAATGTTACCTGTATGGCATGCAAGATTCAATAAAAAATATTATAAAATACAGAAGAACATCCGGAAGAAGTGCAGAGAAGGTGATTAGAAGGGTCGCAGGCACAGGAATTTCTATTCAAGCAGTGAGTTGATGAACTTGCCTGGGAAATATCGGCAGAAGCACTGACTTCCTGCAAGCTCTGATAACCCCTGTATTTTAAGTTTAATTGATTCTGTTGTTTGGGCATGATAGATTGAGTCATTAGCTTCTTCTCTATCCTACTCCTTTCTGAGATTCCCTGAGTGAAGCTGAAGCCTGAGGGGCAGGAGGGGACAAGGAAAATGGAGACAAATCTGTAACAATGTGTTTTGCTCCCTTAGGAATAAGAACCTGTCCTCAAATAGTCTCGGAGCTTCAGTCCTGGTCATTTCATTATTGTCCATTCAAGTGTGGTAGAAAATGTTGTGTTAGCATAGCAAAGAATTCTCTCTCCTATCACCTTTATCCTTCAGAAAATTCTAAGCACTTTACAAGTTTTAAGTGAATGAAGTATAAACATGTATTTCATACTGTGTTGCACAATCATGCCTTACTTAACTGTAACTTGTAATTCTATTAATGCTTTTGAGACTTTTTATACATTTTCAAGGAAAGTTCTAATTTTGATAAAATAATAAAAAGTATTGAAATGTGTCATATTATTTATATTCTTATTTATAAATTATTAACTAGAAATTTTCCAGTTATTTGTTGGAGGCTGCATTGCATCTATTACTATACACGTCAAAAGATATGATCACTGCTATGATTTGCAATATACAAAAGTACTATAATACTTAGAACTAATCACCATATCATGATGGATTTTGTTTGTTAATTTACAGAGAAATTATTGTATTTGGATTTTGTTTGTTAATTTACAGAGAAATTATTGTGTTTGATAGTTTTCCAAATATTCATCTTTAATTTTAAAATCTTACCTCTCATATCTGCAACATTAACTGTGCTGTCAAAGTACAATGGTATCTAAGCATTATATTTGAAATCAACTTTAAATAAATGTTTATTCACATTATCTTAATTATATACTAATGACTATATTAATTTTCAGTGCTTAAATTGTTGAACTTTTAGAAGTCAACACACTTTCTTACATTGCCCCTTTAAAGTAAAATATTAAACCTGATTTTGACATAGTTTAACAGAATAAATGCCTACCATTATAAACAAGCAAATTTTCATCACTACATAATATTTATTTTACCCAAGAGATGATACTAAAATACTGTAACACAATCTTAGAGAATTACAATGTTACCCAATTTCCTTGAGAAATATGAGTTTCTGAAAATAAATATTGCATTATGATCCTCTTTCTTCCACATCTCTTATCTTCTCTTTAACCCAGGGATGTACTGGAAATTACCCCTGAGAGATTTATTAGAATTCGCCCATCATAGAAGCTTAGGTTGCATTCACTGAACCACATGAAAGAGCCTAATAATATAAATGAAATTGTGACCACATCATTTTATAAGATCAAGTTCACCACACACATTTTGGCATATTATTTCCTAGATACTGAAGAAATGTGCCAATAAATAATGTAGTGCTCTTGCTTCAAAAGCTTGTGCTAATAAGACCTCAATTTAATATGATGTGTATTGATGTGTATCTGCATCCATTAGCTGCTGTTGATCCACAAGAGATAAACTGAATAGATCGTCTTTTGCTGCCTTAGGGACAGGAAATATTATTCTCCCGATCCCAGGACCATTAAGTGGGGACACAAAAATGTAAAACCAGGCACTTTCTTTCATAACTCTTAACCTAACGTCTCTTCTGCTCTTCTGGAGTTTATCTCAGCTAGGAGGCTAAGACTTCTAGCAACTTTATGTAATTTAAATCTTGAGGGCCAAGACAATTTAAATTCTTCTTCACAGGGGGAAAAATGACAAAATACAACAGAATGAGAAAAGCTCTACATAATATTTCACAAAATGTTGTCCATTCTTGTAGACAGAGAAAGTTTCTAGTTAATATACATCAAAATTTTCTTTAAATTCCTATTTTTGAACTCCTAATACTGAGTAACAACTTTTAGAAGTCATTATAATCAGATGTTTCAAATTAACTCATTTAGAGTAATGTGCTGTCATGAAACTAGTGAAATGGTGTTACATTTCCACATGATACATCTTGCATTCAGACACACAGCTAATACATTTTAAAATCAGTTGTGGATAATTTAAAGAAATTTGGATTGCACTGATCATTAATTTATAAATATTTTAATATCATTTTCACAAAAGCTTGCTTTAGTAACCATGTCTTCTCATTTAACGTATGAATGCTGTGCAACTCTTAGCTTGGTCTCTGCTGACTAACAGAATTCTTAGCAGCAAATTCTATTTAAACCACTTTTGTGCATTATCCAAATTAAATGAATTTGTTCACTTTAGCATATTTGTTGAATGACAACATCAAAAATATCAAAGGCCTCTGTTAAACTACAATTTAACTAGAAATGTTAAGTGATTTTTTAAATATTTGAAATCACATTAAATAACATTAATAACATTAAATAACATCGTTGTATTTTTTCTGACCTCAGTCCTTCTCTTAAGTATTTTGGATAGAATCAGTGACAGATAGGGCAACACCTTTCTCTGTATTCATAGGTAAAGGACTTTACATTGTAGCTGAAATGCATGTGAAATAAACAACAAAGAAAGTACATGGCATTGTGAAGACCATAAATATATATACAGAAAATAAACATACAAATAAGAGAGATGCAGATAGCTCCAGAAAAACAGAAATGCACTTTTGTCCAATGGTGTCAGGTCTGGCCCAAGGCTGAAGACTAAAGACACCGCTGACAACAGGAGTCTCACTGTAAACATGAGGTTTGCACAAGAATTTCAGTGACAAGGGGACATAATTTCTGTGGGCGTTGTATTTTTCCTAACAGATCAGCTACATCTGGGTTTAGGGAGTAAGCAGTGGGTGTTGTGTTTGAAGTTATGAGATGATTGAAGCAAAAATAAAAGTAACTGGAGGCCAGAAGCAGCAGCACTCTGTAGCCAGGGTAAACAGCTTTTGGGTCTTGGTAGTCTCACACTGAATGCAATGTGGGCTTATTATGGTGTGGATTAAGTGGCAATAAAGCAGTGGAAAAGGACTAGTGGAAGCAAGATCAGATGGTAATGGGAGGTCTGAGGTGGGAAGGAGGTGCAGCTTGACAGCAAAAACATAAATAAATCTGTGCATTAGTACACAACTTGAAAACACATAAAGGGGTAACTTGTGGAATAAATCAAGTTATTTAGTTGCTTTATAATCTTTTAGGAAATAAAAGACATTGGTCTTTTAATTAAATAAAATAGAATGTATATACTTATTACATGAAGAGTATAATCTGCTTGTTAGCGCAGATGGTTGGTTCATACAATCTTCCTTCACAAATGTCTATGTCCAATGAGAACATTCAGAGAAAAAAAGCAGAACAAAGTTATCAGAAAATAATCTGTTTTCCATCTGTCACTCAGTGGATGGTTTGCATTGTCATGCTATCTTATACAATTGAAATAAAACTAGTTTCATTTGTTTTGTCTCCAAGGAGACTCATTATAAAAAACAGATCTGGAATATGTATCAATAATAAATGCCCAATGGCCCAGACCATGTTGAAGCAATGATAATGCTATACTAAATGTCCATCTCCTGAGGATGTATTGGAAAAGGGACTAAGTCTGAGAGGGAGTTTGTACTATATATTTCTTTTTGTTTTGTTTTTGTGGTGCTGGGGATTGAACCTAGGGCCTTGGGCATGCAAGGCAAGAACTCTACCACTGAGCCACATCCCCAGCCCTTGTACTATATTTTTAAAGTTTCTTCCTTCACTGGTATTGAATGATTTTTTTAAAAAAAAATCTATAAGAATGCTACATGTAATTTGACAAGCTATAGTCTGTTTCAAATTGAATAAAGTTTAACCGTGTTCAGTCCACACAAATCAACCTAGACCCTCCTTCCGGGCTTGGAATAGCTCTCCTGGCTCCTGCCTGTGAGGGTGGTCTGGGCTGAGACCTGCGCTCCCAGAGTACATTTCACTATATCACTGACAATCATCACAGGGTACATGAAACTTTCTCAGTGCTGATTTTTCCAGGAAATGATCTCTGGATAAGAAAAATAAAAACTTCATACTTCCGTTCTAACAAATGGCATTACATTTTTAAAAGATTAACAATTTAACAGTTGAAGTTTTTGGCAGAAATATTATGGAACAAAAAGAGCAAGACGATTTTTGGACATTCTGTTTCCATGAAGGTCAAATTTCATTGTTAAGAAGGAAATAAGGCAGTGGAAATTGATCATGTACACTGACGATTTCTGTGTACTCTTTATGGGAGTAAAGCAATCAGCTGAGGATTCAAAGTTGGAAAGCAGAAGACGTAATTGAAAATACTGAAAAAATAATTGAAATCCAGAGGGAAGGAGGTAAAAATAGAAGACAACTGAGACGTGAACTGGAAAAAATTAATCACAGGTAGAGTTCCTTTCAAAAATTATTTGAGGAGACTATAGGGGCTAAGAAATCAAAGACAGATGTTTAAAATATCATTTTTAAATATATTCCTTAAATTACCATATTTTACTGCAACACCAAAATTCCCATGTACATTTACTTTTCTAAGATGATCTTTATAGTGTTTCTATTTAGCACAAATGCACCTTTCTAAGTCACATCATGTTTTTAAACCTTCCTCTTGATATATATATATATATGCAGTAGGAAAAACATGTCCAGAATTCCATCATGAAACTTTAAGTGACAGTTTCTACTGTCACATTCCTCACTGTCGGCTGTTAGTGTGGTGAGAGTGATCATGTTTGTTTATTTCTTTTTTTTTCTGAGATATTGTCTCTAGATTTGACAACATTGTAGACCTGGCACTTTGTTGTACTTCTTTGTTTCATGTGGCTAAAAAAGGAATTATTAATTTGGAAGGGGGTATTTCACATTGATTTGTATCTTCAGCCCTTTTCTTAGTTTGCTTTATTTCTATTTACTAGTACATGTCTGTAGTACATAATGTTGACATTCTGTGTTGGGAATTGGCATGTGTAGACACAGTAATAGATCCTAATTCTCTTTTTATCTTCTTCCCATTACCTCTTTTTTCCTCTACCAATCCGTTGAATCCCTTCCTTAAAAAAAAAAAAACATAGGGGCTAGGGATTTAGCTCAGTGGCATAAGCACCTGCCTAGCAAGCAGGCAGTCGTGAGTTCGATCCCCGGTACCGGAAAAAAGAAAAAAAAATACATTTTTGCATCACCTAGGTCTTACTTTCCTTAGGTAGAGCTGATACATTACACATTACACATTATCATCATTTTTTTTAATCCCCTATCCTTCCCCTCTACCCTTTCTCTCCGTCTCTTTGTCCTTTATCCCTTTGAGAAATATTTATCTTCTCACTTCCTGCTGGTTATCTTTTATTTTGCTCTTTATTTATAGTTCAGTTTCTCATATAAGAGGAATTGGGCATATTTAAAGTGTTGTGTGTGATTTATTTCACTTAACATGCTTTTATGATATACCCATTTTATTACAAAGACTAAAGTTTGTTGTTTTTAATTGGAGACTAATGCACCACTGGGTGTGGATACCACATTTTCTTTACCCATTCATCTGTTGATGGACATGTGGGCCACTCCCAAGATCCAGCTATAATGAACTGTGCTGCCATAAACCTGGGTAAGCGTGTGTCAACATAACATAATGTCTTTAACTCTTTTGGGAAGATACCTAAAAGGAGAAGACATGGGTCTAATGAAATTTCTAGTTTCAATTTTTTTGAGGCCTCTCACTACGGATTTCCTTGGTGGTTGTATCCATGAGTTGCTCCACCTCTCCTCTAACTTGTGGTTCTCCTGCCTCAGTCTTCCAGGTTCAGGGAGTTGAGGCACCCTCCAGCACATCTCTCTGACTTCTAAGCAATTGTGTACAGTATTGCTAAGTGCTCTGCTATTCAAAGAATTCTAATGACTTTAATTTTTTATCACATTCTTTTCAGCCATCATTTCAGCCATTCATACTTTAATAAATTTTACCAACAATATTCACTCAAAACACACATAATTATAGTACTGGGTATAGGTGTATATATGTATGTGCATTGCATATATCTATATATGTATGTATTATATAAATATCATATATGATTATATCTGTATATCACAAAATATGTTTACATATAGTATAATTTGTACACATATATGTGTAAACTAGGCACTACCTTTTGAATATGTATACCTTCATATATGTGTTAAGATACATGTGTATATAATGTGCATGCAAATCTAGACATGTCTCCATATATTAGTTCTAAATAGAAAATTTAATTTGATTATTTCCCCTTGTAATACTGTTCTAATTATTTTTTTTAAGTTCTGATAAGCATAGACGCCCATATGGCTAAGGGAAATACATCAATTTATATATGTGATATGGAACAGATACTTTAAATTACTATAAAACAGATATAAAGAGGAAAGTTTTCATTTTTTTCAGTAAAATATATTGAATGTTAATGTATTTTTGCCCTTCATATATAAAATGCAATGAAATTCTTTGATAAAAAGGAGTCACAAAGTGTCTTCACACTCCCTTTTACTATAAAATTCAATGTTATTCTGCATCTATTTTGAACCAGCTTAGGCATGTATTTACTTTATTCACTAATGCATTTTGTCATGCACTTGCTATTATATGAGAATGGTATTCTCAGGATTTTAAAATTACATTTGATAGAAGCAAAACGGATAAAATTGTTTTCCTATCATTTTTCATCATTCTTATTCTACTTCATATGAATGTGTTACAGTTTTGCCTTTTTGTATCACCGCAATGCTCCTAATTCTCTATCCTGCACATCTGCAAATGTCTAGTCTAATCGAGGAGCACGGAAAAGAGTCATCAGTGAGGATCCTGAGAAGTTAATTTGCATATATGGCTCCAGATGCCTCTCTAGAATTAGAGATTATTGGCCCGCAGCCCACATCCTCTCTGTCTTCCCCAGCCTCCAAATTCTTGCTATTTGGTCCATCTAAGTATAAATTCCTCTGAAGACTCAGTCAGCTCTTGCAGGAACTTGCTCTTTACTTCCTAAACGACCTCTAACACTTACTTCCATGCATGAAACCTATATACCTTCATGGATTTGATTCTTTTAATCAGAGTCTAAGCAAAGCAAAATCTTTGAAATTAAAAGATCCAATGGGCATGGTGGCACACCTGTAATCCCAGCACTCATTAGTTGAGGCAAGAGCATTGTGTGAGTTGGAGGCCACTTGGTTTATATAGTGAGTTCAAGGACAACCTGCACTATAAAGCAATATCTTATAAAAAAAAAATAGAAGAAGAAGAAAAGAAAAGAAAAAAAGAACAAGCCAGAAAGAGAAAATAGAAAATCCTAGGAATTCATTCCAACTCATAATAAAAGTTACAATGTATTTTTGTTTTTTTCTCACATTTTTATTAGTGCATATTTGCATAAAAGTTTCTGGTTATAAATTTCATATAATTTCCTCATTCTCTACTCCTTTCTGAATCCTTTTATGAAAACACAAGCTAAGCAGTAGCCAAAATGATTCTATATGTGTGAATTGTCAACATGTACTAATACAAAATTTTGAAGTTAAAAAACACAAGCTAAAGTATTCTTTGGATTGATTCATTAATCTGTATTGTTTCTTTTTTTTAGAATAAGATGTTACTAACATAAAAAAGCATGATTTTTCCTTCACCTTACTGTCTCATTTTACTGTTCATATATTTAGTTGTACTTTCAACCATCATTAAAATGAGGATTATGATGAAAGATTAAAAATGTGTTGTATACATATTCTATCAATTACTATGTTAAGAAAAATGACTTTTAGTATATTTCTTTCTTTCTCTCCAGAGAGATAGATAAAGTAATTTTCCTTAGCATCCTCACATTCTTCCTGCCAATTCCCTAACCAAATACTTCTAAGGCCTCTCATAGCCTCTGAGAAATTTCTGACTCCCTTGACTGGATTGGAGATCCTTGAAAAACATGCAGATCTAGACCTCAGTGATCCCTTACTGCTTCCTTTTTCCTTCCTGGCAGGATGTCCTCTCTTTCAGGAAAGTCTACTGTTTCCTGTGGTTGTGACCCAGAACGCTGAGTACTTTTAGCTTTGCTCCACTTCCTGCATTGCATGTGTGGTCATGCTTTCTTCAGGCTGAGCTTACATACGGATGTCTTTGTTCCATTTTTCATCCTTCTCTTTTGTACACTGTCTCTTTCTCATAGTATCTGCTGCTTCTGACTTCACGACCTAGGACAGCTTACTGGAAAAATCATTCAACTCCTCGTTGCTGCTCTGTAAAAAGAACAAACTTTACTTTAGGACAGACAGTTGTTTGAGTTTACTGCATCAGTTTGACAAGGTGCCCTAAGTCAATCTGATATGTGGTCTCATTACAGAAACAAAAAGCTTCCCTTTCAAGTGATTTCAATCATTCTGTTTCAAGCAGATCCTTTAGTTTTCAGGTCTAACTTGAGGGCCTTGGGCTCTCACATGTCCCTCATATTCTTAAAGAAAATATTATGACATCGATGAACTGCAGTACTTTACTTCAACTTTTGATGTTGTTTTGCTAAAGCGACTACTTTCACAGAGCATTTTCATGTCATTGGTCATTAATAGCTAGACAATCATGAGCTCTTCTTTCTTCTTCCACTGTGCTGTATTCCGGAGGAGTCTCACCAATGCCTTTAATTATTACTTTGAATCGATGGCTCCCCCAAACTAGTTTTAACTTAGATGCCTCCTCTGATTTCCTAAGCTATAAATCTAGCTGCTTCAGGGACACCACTGCTTACAGTCTCAAAGGCAGCTCCATTCCACTCGCCCACGTGTGAATGCGTGATACTACTCCCCACCCACCAAAGCAAAGAGAGGCTCACCATGACTGCGTGGCATCCACTGCTCAAGCAGGGGACGTAAAAATAACCTGTGAAACACTGCTATATTGAGTTCAGTTTTTCTGTGGAGTCCACCCAGAACACCATAACCAAATACTACACATTGAGTAGCTTAAAGAAAATATACTTAGTTGCTGAGGCAGGAACATTCAGGGAAGCAGGGCTGGCAGATTTGGTTTCTGCTGAGGATGCCAGGTGAGCCCTGTAAATAGCTGCCTTCTCTCTGCATCCTCACATGGCAAAGACTACTGATAACAAACATTAGAGGGTAACACGTGTCATCTGGGTGGCTTATCATGAGTGTTATCTCAATCTAATTGTCTTCCAAAGTTACCAACTCAAAATGCCAACATATTCTTGTTAAGGCTTTCACATCTTCATTTGGGTGAACCAGGTACCCAAGTTGTCCTTACCAGAAAGTGCACTCTGACAATTTTTGTTTGAACTTGCCCTTTGTTTATTTTTTTTTTCCTATCTCCATCATGAATAACCTCTCTCAAGCCTCCAGCATATTTTATCTAGACTTGTAAGGATTTGTTTATTACCCCCAAAATTTTTTTAATTATAATGGGAATATATCCATGGGACGCATCTCCCCACTTTCATAACATCTTGCTGTTGGGACAAGAA
The DNA here is from genome assembly GCF_034190915.1 of Cavia porcellus. Taxonomy (NCBI): domain Eukaryota; kingdom Metazoa; phylum Chordata; class Mammalia; order Rodentia; family Caviidae; genus Cavia; species Cavia porcellus. Next base: position 15,932,092 of record NW_026947494.1, on the reverse strand, counting down.
CATTTTTCAAATTAGGACTTCAAGCTGGCATCCACTTTAGGTGTTTGGCTTCTTTTTCCAAATCCCTCCCTCCTTCCTCCTCGCTATTTCACCGGCATTCACAAAAGCTTTCTTTCAGTTGATTCATGCCCTCAGTTGTCTGAGTATGCTCTTCCCTTAGGAGGGGCAGAGTGAGTCTTAGATAAATACTTCTGAATATTTTTTTTTCCTATTTCTCTAAGACATAGTTATAATTTTATCTGACTTTTTCACTAAGATACTTTCATAGAGCACTTATATTTCCTCTCCCAGAGTACATATAAATATATTAAATATTAATATAAGTCAAAAATATTGATCGGTTGCCTGGGAATATCTCTGATCATATCCATTTGTCATCTTACCTACAAGAGAGCCACTGAATAGTTAAATTCTGAGGATAGCAACCAAATAATTCTCAACCACATCAGTTCATAATGCAGAGCTTAATGGGAAAACAGGCTTTTGCTACTGCATCCTTAAGGAAAATGTGCTTGTTTATCCCCTGGGGTAATCTAAACCTGTACAGATTGTTTTTATTTAGGTAGCTGAGATTCATTAAAAGAGTAATTGTGGTGCTGCTGACTAATTTTGGTTCCTGTTCTCTAGGATATATTTCATAGCATGTCGTAAGTCCTCAATAATTGTAAATAACACCAATTTGCGAGCAGCTCTTTTTATGTCTCCTGCTTATTACGTCCCCTTTTGGCCACGGCTGTTGAGCAACACAGGGGCTGATTTATTTCCTGAGAAGGAAATAAACTATCCACATTTTGAAGGTTAACTGATACATTAACACAGGAGAAAATCTATTTAGTGTAGCCCTGAAGGATATTTGCTTCAGCCAAAATAAACTCACAGACAAAATTGAAATCAGTCTCTGTCCATCTGTAAGAGAGGAGAAAATAAAATACAATTCATCTATATATTTGTAGTTTAAAGTGTAGTAATTATCACCAAAAGAGAAACAAGATTCCCGTCAGCCACACGTGATACTTATTTAATTTGACTACTTAACATAAAGCAGGGAAGCAGATGTATTTCTGTGAGCAGTTACATAGATTGATATATTTGGAATGCAAGTTCTTTCTTCTGTTACAATGAGAGTTGAAGTGAAAGCAAAAACAAAACATACAGCAAATCAATTTATCTTTCCTTTTTAAAAGTAGAATTTTCTACAAACTACAATATATGCAAGTGCAAAATAAGTGAGCTTACTATAAATAAAAATGAGTACGTGCATTTTTCCATGGCACCTGCTAGGTATCTTCAACACAACATTTCTAAGCTAAGCCAGTTATGGTGGTGCTTATCTATAGTCCCAGCTCTCTAGAGGACTGAGGATTGCAAGTTTGAACCCAAGCTGGGTAATTTAGTGATTTAGCAGTCTTAAAATTAGAAGGAGGGAATATAGATCAGGGTAAAGCCTTTGATTCAATCTATATTGTTGAAAAAAAAATGAGAGAGAAAGAAACAGAGAAAATTTGCTGCAATAATTATTGAAATAATGTTAATATCAAAAGTCCATGTGTAACACAACTGAAGAAAATCACTTCACTTCATTAACTTTCCGAACATCACTGGAATATTTGGCCCATGGCTGACTGACAGAAAGGCAGGCACATCATAGAGAAAGAGTGCAGAGCAGTTAAGCTCCTTTATTTCATGGCAACTGAGCAACCACCTAAAGGAACAGTGCTCTAAGAAGAATTCCATCTCCAGGAGACACCAAGGTCACACCTCCATGACACACCCAGAAGTGTGAGCTATTGTTTTCTGGTAAACAATTCGACACTTTCTAAAACAATAGACTGGTGATTACCTTGGATTCTAGTTTATGGAGAAAGACATTATCATCACGTCTTGCACTACTCAATATAGAGAACAGGTCTTTCTCTTCTCTGCACTATGACTATTCTCTGTTTGTTTAATAAAGCTGATCTTCCTGAGGTTGCCTAGTGCACCCAAAATCACTGAGATAAGCGCAGCTAATATATAGCTGAACCTAGAACCGAAGTTTGGTTAAGTGACTCTTGGGTTCCTCTATTTCACTGATTTCCTCTTTAGGTAAATGGTTAACCTCATAAATAGATATTAACATTTTTATTTCTTTTTTGATTTAGGGAAACTTACTGTTGTGTTCAGGGGTTGCAAGAAGAACAATTACATACCAGACACATAATTTGTAGTATTATTTCTAACGATCACCCAAGGAGTCAAACACAAAGAAAGTGCAGGAAATCTGTCCACACCACTGAGGACCTTGAAAATCCAGCAGAGGACGTGAATCCCATGGCAATAACCTGCATGAGTTCAGCTGAAAGCTTAGAGCCCAGGACAATGACCTGTGCAAATTATTTCAAGGATCCAAACTGAGAAGGCAGAAAGGTCAGCATTGAAACTAGAAATTCTATTCCAGCAGGGTGAGGGTTCTGTGCCAGCAGGCTGAGGGTTCTGCAGTAGGCCAAGAAGTGATGCTCAATGTAATGGAACAGGGCTCCCCAAAAAAGTATCACAGTCCTCCTCAGTGACAATGAGATCCCAAGCTCCTCCAACAATGAGAACAGCCAAGTATGTACCAGGAAACCAGCATGACAAGCTTCTGGGGATTTTACAGCAAACATCTTCCTTCCCATCCTGATCCAGAAAGTGACTTTCAGAGTAAGGACCACAGTTAGGAGCCATTGAGACTGATATATGTGGAGGACTGTTGCATGGCCAAGACATGGCTGAACTGAGAAAAACGAGACATCTCAGGGAGCAAAACAGATGACAGCTTAGGACATCTGGCTCCAACGCCAATTAATCGGATGGAGATTGTGGCTGTAGCTATTTCACTTCTGTAGAGGGATTCACCTGGAGACTTTCTCACTTTCTCCTAGGATAGTTCCCCTTAATTAGCAGAGTCTGTTGCTTGGAGGGGTCCTTAAACCCATTCCAAGGTCCTGCTCAGGATTCCTGGGTTTTCCATTCTAACCTCTTCCTTGTTTGAACACTAAAAAAAAAAAAAAAAAAAAAAAAAACAGGCTTCCCAAAGACATTTCTTGTTTTAGCCCCAGGGTTTATAAGTCTGCAAAGGGTTTTGATTCTCCTGGAGCCCTAAAAATCATACCACAGGGCTCATTCATTTAAGCTTTCACCGTACTCTCATTTGGGAGATTGAGGATCTTGGCCAGGTCCCCCACAGACCAAAGTTCCCCCAAAGTGAATTGCAGTCATCCTCAACAACAAGGTCCTGAGCTCCTCTGTTGATTACAGCTGAGTTCTTATCAGGGGAGCCAGGATGACAAGCTCCTCCAGGAGAACCAATGGTTCCAAACAACACTTGGGAGAACCCACAGTGCTACTCCTCTTCTTCAGGTCTTCTTTTTATGCTTGCAATCAGCCTCAGGTGGGCCACTCAGGCTCAGCACCAAGCTAATTCAGTTCAGCTGGTGTTTAAATTGACCACTAGTTGCCAATCCTCTACACTTACACTCTAGCAAGTGGGTCTCAACATTAAATTTTATGTCCACATTGCAACGTGATAAAATAGAATTCAATTTACTACTACACGTGATCATGTTTTATACCTATTCTTGAATAAAATAATGGAAATCTTAGCTCAGAAGAAAATAAATAACTGATTGATGGTTTTTGTATGCATGTGTAGCACTCTGGGCAAGAAAGAGCTGTGGAATCCTAGAAAAACCCAAACATCTTCTATGTATCAGGTTCAGTACTTCAATATCAGGTAGCAACCAGAAAGAAAAGGCATACAATTATAGAAGTTATATTTGAAAAGTAACATTTCACTGTGAAATATATTGTTTTTATTTTAAATTCAGCTTTTTCTCTCTTTTTCTTAATATGTTTGGCTGTAATACTACAAAACTTCTGTTACATATAATAAAATTTTACCAAAACTATATTTTATTGAAATAAGTTTAAATCTATACATTTTCTTTGTAAATATTAAGTGCATTAAAATAATATTGCTTTAAATTTTCACAATTCTCTTTTTATGAAACTTTTAATGATGTTTATAGGATTTTCTCTACATTAAAACAAGTCAAAAAAGTGATCAAGTATCACTGAAAATGTTTATAATAATAAATAAGCCTTCTAAAATAACATTTTTTCCCCTACAAACAAGAATAGAAAGAAGAAAGAATAGCTTTTTGATGTTGCTAGGAGACATCATAGGGAAATAACTGCAAATTATATATTAGTCAGAAATTTATGATTAACTCGCTTTTTTTCACAGAGACTTTCAAGGATATATGCCAGTATACTAAGTATAAGACATTATTTTAGTTTGTGTCAAAAATTAAAGGTAAATGAAAGGGTTATAGTGTATGAAGTTGTTATGTTATATTATGTTATGTTATGTTATGTTATGTTATGTTATGTTATGTTATAGAACATTTCTATAACAGAAAAGCAATGTAGCTCGGTGGTAGAGTGCTTCCCTAGCATGGATGGCTCTCTGTGTTCAATCCTCTGCATTGAAAAAAAAAAAAAAAAAAAAAAAGAAAAAGGGAAAGAAAAAAATTATCATTGCTAACATTGTCTCATTTAGGTAATAAATATATTTTTCATATGTTAAACTTATTTTACACATTTGAGTAGATTCATCATAAGACTTTGAATATAAATACATTCAATTTAATAAATTATAGCATTAAGTATCTGCACATGAAACTTTAAATTCTAATACATATTACATAGTCAGTATGAATGAAAAGTATCAAAGTGTAAAATGGTTTACTCAAAGGGTTTTAAAATCACGAGAAATGCATAGATATTGTTTATAAATTACATGTATTTGTCCTATGATATTCCTGTTAACGTGAAATTTAAATCAAGGTTTATAAATTTTTGAAGCTTTTTCACTAGATCTTAGAAATATCAACACAGATTCCATTTTCATATAATTAGCTGATCATCAAGGAATGAATAATTTCTTGAAAAATCTCTAGGAATAATTAAATATTGGAGTTTGATTTTACTGCAAACACACAGTGTTGAATGGTACATTTATTTGCAAGGGAAAGAAAAATAATTTGGAATATCTTGTAGACAATTCTCCTAGCTTCAGAATTAAAATCACTTTAAAAGTCTAGGTGATATTTCTGAAGATGAACTAATCTGAGCATAGAGATGCAGAGGAATTATTTGTTTGGAAAATGTCTCTTAATATTACCAATAAATATTACAAACATCTAGCTGAAACTTGTTAGTGTTCTCCTTTATTTTTCTTTGCCCTAAATTTGTATAATTTCTAGGTCTGGTAATTTTACTACAGCTGTATTTTTTACCAAAAACCCAGTGTTATGTACTAAATTATGCCAAATGAATGCTTCTACCGTGTGCCACATTGTTCAGAAGATCAAAAATAAACATATAGAAATAAAACTACAACCCATTAGCTTTTGTCAATCTGGTAACTAGTGTTGATCAATTCTTTTTCATAAGATGACATAAAAGATTCAAAAGAATGACTATAATACTGAAATAAAATTCATTAGTATATTTAGAAATCATGAATATTTGTTATGTTGATACATTTGAAGAGGTGGCTGGATCTAGAATGTGTGACTGATCCATGACGCAATGCTAGAAGTAAAGGAGCTTAGAATATGGTGAGTGATTACTAAATTAGTCCATTGACTGATCTGGCACCATTTCAGTTATCAGAATGTAATATAAAAGAAGCAACTTTGTTATAAACTTGGTAATGTGATAATTTGGTAGTGCTTGCTCTAAACTTTTTAAATTTAATTTTACTTTTCTCATATTTCAATGCAGCATTAATAAAATTTAAAACTGCTAAGGGCCCTTACTCACTTGCTTTGCTTCCATTGCCTGCCATGAATTGTTTCTCCCCTGCCATGTCTGTCTACAATGTCACCCTGGTTGGTAGCCAGTCAACATTGTACTGAAATCTCTACAAATTGTGAGCTATATAAACCTTTTGTTGCTCAACTCTGGGTGTTCGATATTTTGTCACAGCAGCTAGAAAAGTAACTAAGACAAAATTTGGTACCAGACAAGCTGGGTCATTAAATTGATTCTGATTGACCATGTAGTTTAGCAGCTTCTGGAACTAGCTTGTAGGAAGGGAAAGAGTTAGAAAAGGGTACGAGATTCTGGCTTTAAAAGCAGAGCTGGAACAACCTCAGCTGTTCTTGATGGGAAATTCTGGTCAGAGCTGAGAAGACCAGAATTCTGGTAGAAGTAAAAAATAAAATGCATGATTATATTTTTATTGCAATTAAATTCACATAAATCATTAAAACAGATTTTTCTTTGTTGAAATGACCAACAGTATTAAGAAAAAATCTTTTAAAAATTTAAAACACCAACAAACATTTGGAGAAGTCACTTATAACTGAATTAAGCATTATTCCCTGAGGTTTTCTTACAATATTAGTAATAATGGAAATAATCATAATGCAGGAAATAATTTATTCAAGACCAACCAGTAATATATTAATAAAATCCTATGTGCTAATTCTATTTTACAAATTTTATAGAGGAGAAGATAAAATCACACAGGTTCTCAATATGCTGCTCATGGCTGGAATAGAAAAGTCAGGACTTCAACCTGCTTGTTTGACTGCAAAGTCTGTTGATGATTTTTACCACTTACATGGTATTGTTGAAAGGCTTTTATTATATAAAGGCTTTATGGATATGTTTAAATTGTCATGGGTTATTCTCAAGGAGGAGAAAATGGAAGACATTTCTAAAAACATAACAGCTTATAAAAGCTTAGTACTAAAGTTGAGTTTCAAAACTCAAACTAGGATGGATAATTATAAAGAAACAAATATTATAAATTTACCATTAGCATTTACCATTTAGCATTTTATTATTGCTAAAATTTAATATGCATTTGTACATTTGCAACTGTGTATACTGAAGTGGGCTCATACCACACATAACATTGTTTTGAGGTCTTAATTATACCTAGTTTATTTTTTCTTTTTAAAATATAATTTTGGGAGTTCTTCATCAGAGGACTACAATTTCCCTTTGCTATAGAATTTTATGCGTATGACATGATATTTTTATTTTTTAGTTTATGGATTTACTTTTTGGTGCTGGGAATTGAACTAAATACCTAGTGCTTTCCAGGCAGGTGTGGTGTCACTCAGCTACAACCCCAGCCCTAATATGGTATTTTTAGCTGTTGGCAAAAGTCAGTAGATTGTATTACTTGGATTTATTCACATTGCAGCACTCAAATGTCACATCCATGGAAAAGCATCTTCCTCGTTCCCCCACCCCAGCATCTTCCTTGTTCCCCCACCCCAGCTTCTTGCAACCATGATACTCTCGGCTCCTGTGTGGTTAATTGTTTTGATTAATAATAAACATGAAACAATGTCACGTGTCCTTCTATGACTGGCTCACTTCACTTAGCGTGATATCCTCCAGGTCTGTCATGTTGTTGCATATGACAGAATTTCTCTTTACCACGACTGAAGAACATTCCACTGTTATTACATAAGCACATTTCCCTTTATCTAGTCATCCAATTCACTTTTAGTTTATGTCCATGTATTTGATGTTATAAATGATGTTGAAATGAGCACAGTACTGACAATACATCCTGTAAAGGAATTAGAGATATTACAGTGTGGTTTTGTCAAATTTTGATTTCTATTTATCTGAATATGTATCTAGAAGTAGAATGACTGCTCATGATGGTTCTAATATTAGTTTTTCAGTAACTTCTGAATGTTTTTGATAGCAACCATTCAGATTCCAGGGTATTCACATCCTTTGCAGCATTTATCATTTTTCGTACTTTTATAATAGCTATTTGCTTTGTGGGGGTCATGAAAGATCATTAAAGTATCTTTTGGTAAAGTATTGTCCAGGCTGGCTCTAGTAGGCAGTTGCAGAGCCTTTGTGGTGAGACTTTGGGGAAGGATTTTGGTTCTTGGGGGCATACCTTTGAAGGTGATTGTAGGGTGGTCATTTCTTCCCGAAGTATTTGTTTCATGGCCATGACATGAACACAGCTCCCCCAAGTCCTTCGTGTCATTGCCAAGAACCACCCCACCAGAAGTCCAAAAGCAGTGGGGCCACATGCAACTGTGAGCCATAATATCTTACATATTCATTACATATTGTGTTTCATTAAAGTGAGAGAAAGCTGACTAATGGACCTTCATAGAAAATGACATTTCATAACTTTCTGATTAGCGTGTCTTGAGTGATCAGTGATGCTGTGCCAGTGTTCTGCATTTTGTATCTTACTTGAGAAATGTCTATTCAAGTTCATTGCTCCTTTTTCAACTATGATAATTGCATTACTTCTACTCAGAGGACTTTCAAGTATATTTTAGAAAGTAAACCCTAATAATTATATGACTTATAAATAAATTTTCCCCTTTTCATAGAGAACATTTTTACTTTTGAAATTTTCTTTTCTGTAAAGAAGCCTTTTAATCTGATGTAATCCCATTAATTTTGCATTTGCTTTGTGCTTTTTGTACAAAATCCATGAAATGGCTAATCTGTTCCTCTAATTGCCTGTAGAAATTTTGCTTGTGATGCATATTTTCACTTCTCAATGTGTTTTTTCTCATGTCCACATAATAATGTCTTCATAACCTGCATGATTTTATTCCCTTAAATGCCAAATTTATTTATCCTATCTCTCCATTAAATAACTTTCTCTACATTTTCAATATGAATAGTCACATTAGTCTTTCGAAAGCACTATATTTGTATATATCTACACTTAATGTTATAGAATTAATTATAAAATTTTATATATAGATTTTCCTATAGATTATTATGAAATATGACAAAATATTTCCTTTCAAATGCAATGATGTGTGAAATATACATAAAATGGAAAATAAGTGGTCCCAAATATTGTTTGATATATATCTTTTTGGGGTTGTACCAAGAATCCAACTCAGGACTTCATACTTTCCAGGCAGACATTGTGGTGCTGAGCTGTATCCTCATCCTTGACTTATATTTTTAAGAAAGAAAATAAATATTGAAAATCTTTTCTTAAGGAAATGAATACTGAATAAGTATAAATATATTGTTAATAACAGGATCAGGATAATTCCCAAGCCTAGAAATTCAGTATAATCTCTACTGTATATTTGCTATAATTGAAGACCATTCATAATTGCTGAAAACATTTTTCATTGCAGCATAATGTACACATGGAAAAACTATAGATCATAAGTCATAAATCAATGAAATTTTATTGTAAAACACTCATGTTATCTTCACTGAGATAAAGAAAATGAACTGCATAGACACCCGGAAATAACTACGCATGGTAGCACATACCTACAATCCCAGTCCTCTGGCAGGCTGAGGCAAATTTTAGCACAGTCAGTGCAAATTTGTGACCTAGTGAAACCCTGTCTCATGATAAAAATAAAGGTACAAATGGAATGTAGCTCAATTCAAAGATCTTCATTTGAAGAATCTTCGTTTGTTATTAAAATGTTCCCAATTTTATTGGATATATACATACAATTATAGTAACTGAAAACTGTGTCTGTAGATATTTGGATTTACTAAACATTGCAACATAGTTCTTCAAAATGAGTATAACAAACTTAAAGCCTGTGCAATGACTTTCCAGTTTAACCAAATTTATATGTACAATTTTTTTGTTTGTTTGTTTGTTTTATAGCTTTAAACATTTCCAGGAGAGTACAGTGTGTCACTCTGGATTTTACTCACATTTCTTTGATGACTACTGGATTTAATCATCATTTTAAATGTTTGCTGGTAATTTAGGATATATGTTCCCTTGTAAGGTCACTGTGCTCATATGTTATTCCTATTTTTTTTTCCCACACATTCTCAGTGGCTTTCTGTTTCTAGTAATTCTTTACAAATAAGTACTCTGTTGAATACATACACAGCAAATGTGTATGTATTCTGTGCAGTTCTGTTTTATTAATTAGGGGATTGCATCTCTGAATTTTATTTTACTTCATGTTACATATTTTTTTTTTACAGAACTGTGCTTTTTCTATGCTCCTTAGGAGAAAATGTTCCCTGTGACTGTAAAGCATGTGTGAGCTTCCATAATTCCATGCCAGTCTCCATCTCCAATGGCGCGGGCCTCTTATTTTATGTCTGTGATCACCCTGTATCTTTTTTAAAGGAATATTGTGATGGTCCAGTTGCTTTCTAAATGACTTAAGACAATTTATTTTAAATGCTTTCCCAAATACTTGTGTGTAATATTATCGGGTTGCTGTTACGGGAGGAAGGACATATTTTGAAGGACATAATGCCAAGTTCCCCAGATACAACCTCACGTCACCACCACACAGTCTAGGGAAAGAGCAGTCCTTTAACCTCTGGGCGCCTCCTGTGACCTTTTGTCACTGTATTTACTCTATCTCACCAGCCTTCACCTTCTAAAGCACCAGTTGGTCCTCCAGCCTTTATTATTTTTATTGACGATTCAATCATGTCATACAAACATAATAAACAGGGAAACTATTTTGTTTCTATTGTTTAATTTGCTGTAATCCCATGAGATGCATCAAAATAAGTTATCATTTATCGATTTTCTTTTGACTGAGCTTTTCATGCTAAGAATGTGTCACTGTCTATTTTATTATGGCCATGTGGAAGACATCCCAGTTATTTCTAAATACAGGCTGTGACAAATAACCCTGATATTGTCAGTTTTGTGCAGGTATTTCTGTCAAAATAAGTTTTCATTTCTCTGGGATCAATGCCCAGGAGTAAAATTGCTGGATCATTTGGAACTACTGGTAAGTTTAAAACACTGTCATTTTTAATACAAAGGACCATTTCTCTCTAAGGCTGAGGGTTTTACTGCAAAGAGAAATGCAAGTTGTCCAGTGCTTTACTCAGAAAAATCACTGCTTTATAAAAATTATGGTCATGGTCAGCATTTGTAGCTTCTTAAATTTCTTACAAATAGACTTTTATAGGGTCTCTATTGAATCACACGTCATTCCATCAAAAATCTATCCTTGCATTTCAGATTTCTTCTTAAAAAAAAAAAAAAAAAACTCTGAATTCTAGGGGATACAATGTGTCAGCTCTTTATTGAGTATAACCTAGGCATAGGCTGAATAACATTTACATAGATTGATGTTCAGTGGTCAATGTTATTAGCTACTTAAAACAAAAAGATTGACAATGAGCATAAGACCCATAAGCAAACAGTGCCAGAGAATTACTGGTGTACACCAAAGAGAAAAATTCACCTTCAGGATTTTTCAGCATTTAAAGCCTAACCTCATCATTCTTCTTGAAGCCCTAAGAAATTCTTCAAGCCAGTGTGACACAGTGATAAATTACACTTTGATGTTCACTAATATTGGACAAGTTTGAAAGAAGATAGGAAAGTGCAGGCGTCAAATGCTACTGACTCTGTAGCCCCAAATGCCTGTAAAAATATTTATAAAGATAAATGGGAATTCACATGAAAAACCTTGTAGGACCATGCAAAAAAAAAAAATGTAATCACACTTCCTTTTAGCTACACTACATAGATGGATTTTAATTTTCTCTGATACAGTAATGAAAAGTCTATATAGAAAACACAAGAAATAAGTCATCACGGTGGAAATTTAACTGGCTTATATTATAACAATTAAAAATTTTAATTTCCAGACCTTAAAATCCATTAGTTTTGGGGATGTGGCAATCAGTCATCATGATCTGATATTTTTTCATCTTTTATTATGACATTTATTTAGTATCTATTTCTCATTCTTTTATGCCATGAGATATTTCTATGTTATTAAAGTATACTCAGTTTCTCAAGAAACCGTTCATATGAAAAATTCAGTTTTTCATATTCAGTTGAATAACGGACACCAAAAGTTTGTTAATTTAAGATGGCATCTATTTATTTTAAAGTGGAAGTCTACACTCTTTTCTTTTAAATTCAGTTATTATTTATTTTAAAATAGATAATTTTTACAATACAAGGAAAGCAAAAATTAACAATTATGCAAAGCAGTACTGATAATGTTCATGATTAATGTTTCTGCTCTAAAATACAATATTAGTGGCTCATTCCCAACCTCTAACCCTTAGGATAGAAAAATTCCAGTATAATCTAATGAGTAAAGCATGCAAAGCAGACTAAATGTGCTCACTACAAAAGTCGTTTGCCATCAAACTTTCCCATTAACTAACTCTGAGAGGTTAGCTGACTAAAAACAACCACTGAAGTGCTGAGAGATAACACTCTAGCTTCAGTAAATCTTCCTTAAATAGAATCCGCCACTCAGTGAGAACATACAAGACCAAGATTCCATTGTAGTTTTCCTCTTAATTTCCCCCAGCACCTTCTCTAACAGAAAATGTAACTAATTATTGTTGTTGTTGTTGATGGTGGTGTGTGTATGTAAACCAGCTGGGCTTACAACCTAAGGATATTTTAAATCCTTATTACCAAAGAATCATTAAGAAATAAAATTAGTCTGGGTATCTCTGAATATAGTCTAGCACGTTATTTTTGGAATGCGCCTGCGGGATTCAGTAATTGGTTGTAACTAAGAAAAATGTAGACATATACAAATCTATCCATGGGCAAAATTTTTCTTTATGCTTCTTATTCTACTTTAAAATAATTTATGTAAACATGATTAAAATAATATTTGGAAACGTACATATTTTTCACAAATATAATTTTATATTGTATCATTTAACTATATCTGCATGTCTAAATCTGATCACAGTATTCTACCAAAACACCAAAATTGGGTTAATTTGTATGAAGGAGACATTTATTTTTCATGGCAAGTCCATGGTCAAAGCAAATTAGGTATTGGAAAATGTTTTTTTTTTTTTTTTTTTTTTTTTTTGTAGGTAGCTCTCTGTTTCTTATGTGGATCTATCTTGAGGGAGCTCTCTGAGGTTTCTTTTCCTAATTGCATTCAAATGGGTTCAGCCCAAATGACAGAAATCACCTCTCAAAGTTCCCACCACCTAACAGTGAATCACATGGAAAACGAATCTTAACACAGCATAATACATGATTCTAAAACCTTACAATCAGCACTTAATATTTCAAGTTCTAGAGGATCAAAATACAAGGCACATTTTAATGGAATAGCTTAGCTTCAGGGTCTGTTAACAGCTCACCATCAAAAATGTTGACAGTAGGTTTGACCTTTGGAAACCATGATGGAATCTGAAAGACAAACTCGCGGTTGTCAAGAGCCTTATCTTCCTCTCTGGGCATCTGTTTGAATATTCTTACCCATATCACAGGCTAGCTAGCTTCAAACTTAGTGAACAATCCAAAAGAATGTAAGGTGGGAAATTCGTAGAAGTTAGACCCTGTAATTCCAACAATATCCACATTTTTTATAGGTTGACCATCATTTGTATCAGAAGGACACCCACATCCATAAATACTGTACTAGGAAGGCACTGCGTATGAGGAACAAAGACTACTGGAGACTGTCTTAGCTGACATAATTCTGATTTTAAGAATTGTAGGCAATTGATGATTATTAAGCGAAAACATCAAAAAAATTGTACTCTGCAGAAATGCTTATTTGCTTGTAACTCAACTTAAAATGCCACTAATAGTATTAATTTTAATATATCATGATTAGTGTGCAATATATATGTATATATATATATCACAGAATTCATCTTCCTCCCTAATGGTAATCTCAGCTAGACAGCTTTAGAAATACCCTCATCCTTCATATGCCTAACCAAGTAAGATTCTACTGTTATTCTCCTTTTAGCTCAGAAACACTATATTTTCTAGTTTTTCAATAAAACTAATCTCTATTCCTAGTAGTGATTAATATTTCAAATACGTAAATTAAATCTAATTTTTGGTATAATTTTGTACTTACAACATACATGAAAATATTCGTTTAATACTCCTTTTAATTTTCCACAAATTTTTAGGGAGTAAGGTAATAGAAGAGATAGCTACATGCACAAACAAAATAAAAACAAAAATAATGTCAGCACGAAACTGCTCCTTCAGGCATCTCATCTGTGACAACTTCTCATTTTATCTTTCCTTCCCGTTACTAAGAGTCCCTCTCTCCTGTTTTGAAACAAGGAAATGCTTTTAAAATGAAATATGTAATTACATTCCATTCTCTTGGTAAATGTGTGAGTCAGTAAAAAATCAAGCTTAAATGTAACAGGAAAATCAGATCTGTCTAGGCAGATTTGTATCTTTTTCAGTGCTGAATTTCTGTTCTGAAAATAGAGAATCTCAGCTCTGGGAGAAATGTGAAGATTATATGAACCTCATACCAATCTGTTTGCTAGAACCTTCCTTGTTTACCAGGTTCTAAATATAATCCAGTTCATGTTTAAGGAGATGTAACGTCAGGGAGCCCCATATCTCTTTTGGGGAGTATGATCTATTTGAAACTATTAAAAGTTGTTTTTGTGTTCATAAATTGAGTCAAATGAATGATACCTTTTCTTTTTCATGTGGTCATCACTCAGTTATATGCAATGTATCTCCAAACCACTCACTCTGGCCTAATGGTTTTGGTCTTACTCAGTCCCAGTTTTCAAAAGAAGTCAGGATTACTGAGCTCATCTTCCTGACCCTTTTATTCAAGGTCACTTCCCATTCACATGTCATTTCTTCCCTCTGCCTCGGCTGCTTTTTGAAATACATGTATCCCAGATTTCTGGAAGGCAAAGCTACAAAATAAGCACATTGGAAATATTCTGTCACTTAAGGAAAAAGGGAAGGTTTCTGAGGTTAACAGACTCTAATTTGTTAAAGACTGAATCATGTAGAAGAGAATGGGTAATAGAATGTCGCCAAAGGTGGTTTCCTAGGCCAGTGGTCATCACTGCAGAAACTTAGAAAAAAGAAAAAATTTTTGTCTATAGTATGTGTTCAGAAACTATATTATTCAAATTGCTTTTTCTGTGTAGCTCTTTCTACAAAGAATGCCTATAATAGTTATTCTAAAAATAATCTAAATAGTATTTAAAATATATCCATTAATGCTCTGTGTTAACACTATCCTGAGTTTGATTGGTGAGAGGTGAGTACATATCATAATTAAAACTAGGTTAGTTTTCTGTAACCTGTTCACCTGTGGATTGAGATTAGCAACTGGACATTTATGTTTCCGACAGAATTATTGTGGTAGGAAGAATGTGGTTTTGCAACAATATTCATATCCTAACCCAAAATAACCTGTAAATCCATTACTCCACTGAAGAGGAAATACTTTACAAATATGATTAACAGTCGTAAAATGGCAAAATATCTGTGATGTCTGAGTGAGACAGAGTTGATGTTTTAAATGGATAGGTGGATTGAAGGACTGTTTTTAGTGGAGTAAACAAAATATTTATTTTTAATCTATGTATTTATATTTATATTCATCTTGCAAAATATAGATATATATCATATTTTAATCATTTTTACTTGCATTTTCTGATCTTCCCTTCCCTTTTCCTTGTTCATATATCACACACTTGTCTTCCTAAGAGTCTAGCTCCTTAATTCTTATGTATCTTTTATTTTTCTCTTTAAATTATTTATGCTTTGTGCTTGTCAAAAAAGAAAAAAAAAACATTACACACTTAACCTTCTCTGTCTCAGCTATTTAACTTAGCACTCGTCTTACGATGCATGTGATGTACAAATGGTTCTAACTTACCCTTTCTTATGGTACAAGGATTCACCCATTATGAGCATATAGACTTCTCTCAAGATTAAGCTCAAAATTGTGCGATTACAAATTTGGATATGCACTTACCACAGTAATATCACATTGTTAACTCTTTCAGGAAGGTATCCAGAGAAATTTGATTGAGTTTATTGGAATTTCTATTTTCAGTTTCTTCAGAAATGTCCATACTGATTTTTATAGTGGTTTCACCAGTTTACATTCTCATCAGCATTGAAGATTATTTCTTATTATTCCATAACTTCACCAGGATTTGTTGTTTCCTGAATCTGAGATCATAAAAATCTTTCTGGAAAGAAATCTCAGTTTCATTGTGTGTTTCTTGATCCAGATTTATCTATAGACAAAGATACTGAACATTTTTTTAATGTATTTATTGGACATAGTACTTCATGTTTTGAGAAATGTTTATTGGTTTCAATCGCACTTTTTTTCCATTGGGTCTTTTGTTTGGGGATGATTCAGTTTTTAGTTCTTCATACATGCTAGATATTAATCCACAACCAAATGACTCAGAGGACAAAGCAATATTTATTTCCCAATTAATTCGGAGTTTTCTTCACTGTGTTTGTTGCTTCCTTTGGTGAGGTTTTTATTTTGATTCAACCTCACTTGCTGATTTTTGTGTGTGTGTGTGTGTGTGTGCAAATAGTGTTCTGTTTAGAAAGTCCTTGCATTTGCCTGTGTCTTCAGAAATGTTACTGAATAGTATCTCCAGTACATTCAGTGTTTCTGTTATTACATCTAAGTCTGTGATACATTTTTATTTTTATTTATTTATTTTTTTTAATTTTACTACAAGGTGAGTGATCTGGGTCTGTGTTCATTGCTCTGTGTGTGGATACAGGTTTCCCAGCACCTTCCTGTTAAAGCTGCTCTTTACTTCAGTGGAGATTTTGGCCCATTAAACAGACAAACAAACAACAAACAAATGAGGAAAACAGATGACTGAATGTTGTTTCTGCATCCCAAATTCCATTTCATTGATCAATATGTCCACTTTTGAGCCAGCATCGCCCTGTTTCTATTTCCGTAGCTTTGTGTTGTAACCTGAAATCCAGGACTGCAAGGCCCTTGCTTTGCCCCCTTCCTCTGCTTTACTCTAGCTACGCTTGATCTCGTGATCCAACATGAATTTTATGAGTTCTGCAAGAAAACAAAGTCCTATCTCTATTTCTTCCTTAATTTGTTTGGTATCTGTTGTCATCTCCCCTTTCTTCTAAATTATCTCTTTCCCTTTCTCCTCCCTTACTCCTCCCCTCACCTTTACTTCCCAGATTTGTCATTAGTTACAGTCCAAGGTGTTACTTTGTTAGTGCTGATAAAATGGTTAAATTGTTTAAAAAAAAGCTTTCACTGATAGTATTGACAGTAAATTACTTAGATGGTGATGAAATTAATAATTGTTCTTTCCTTTCAGCATAGTAACTCAAATTGTCACTATTTTATATTGAATGTATTGAAGAAGTACATAAATAGCAAACATAACCAACACCAGGGTTACAGCTAAAGGGAAGCATGCACTTAATCAAAGATCAAGGGATCTATCTTGACTGATCTTAAAAACTCAGAAAAAAAAATACTAAACGAACAAACAAGAAAAGATACAAAAATTGAAAAAAAAGGTAACAAGATGCCTCTAAAACTTCAGCCAAAAGCTGATTTCAAAGGCACTAACATATAGGAAAACACAGACAAAGAATTCAAAAACTCTGTGGTTAAAATACCTGAAGAGACCAGTAGAGGGGAGAACTCTGAGACAGAGGAAGGAGCCCACACCAGGAAGCGCAGGAGGCACCCAAAGCTGTAAAAAGCAGTAAAGGGCTCATTTCCACAGCCTTCAGGAGGGAGCCCTCGCTGCCCCACTGACTTCAGTTTCCTTTCAAATTTCTGAACGTCAGAACTGTAAAATAATAGACTTATGTCCTGTTAAGCAGCCAACTTAAAGGAGTATTTTTAGAGTGAAAGTTGCAAATAAGTATAATAACTCATCCTTGAGTGCCCTTAACGGAGTTGCCCTTTTTTCCACCAGCAGTTCTACTGTGTATTGCATTTCTTCTTCTTTCCCTATGGCTGTTTATCATATGCAATTTTCCTCTCCCGGAACAATACGTTGCACACAGTCTGACATCCCTCACTCCTCATTATTCCTTGCTAGGTGGACACAACTGCTCACTCCTCGGACACTGGGCTGACCACAGGCTCTGAGGTAGACTTTGACTAGTACAGGCAATTAATTCATTAATTAATTAATTAAGCAAGGAAAAAAAAGAGAAGCATATCAACCTTTTAGCTTTTGAAAATAAGTACATTAAGATCTTTTAAAAATCAATATGAATTGTTAGATCTTCTTATTCTGTTTAGAGAGCCTTTGGTTCTAAAGCTGCCTTTGTTCTTGGAAGAAAATTTTAGGCTTTGTCCTATGAGCCATGGATTTTTCCAAACATTAAATCTGAATTATTCTGGGCATAGGAAACATACAATCAATAATAATTTATTGAGACCAGGTGGTTTTTCTATACAACAAAAGAAAAATCAAAAATCAGTGTTTCCCCAGAACATAAATTCAAACATCCTAACTATGTTAAATCAGTGAACCAAGTAATATGAATGTTTAAGTAATTAATATTTGCAGAAACATATTTTTAAGTTTGAACTTCAGTAAATTTCAAAATTATGTGGAGATAGTATAACTATGCACATAAAAATTTTAAAGATATCTAGAATTGGAGTCATAACTCAATGCTAAACGACTTGTGTAGCTTGTAAAAAGCTACCACCAAAACAAAAAAAAATATTAAAATAAAGTAGAGATGAATAATTAAAATTCATAAATAATTTTAGCAAATGTTTTGACACTACGAAAATAGACATTAATATGTATTTTTATATACTAACCCCAATTAGAAATTTAAAAATAAATATTATAATTTAAATCTGCATCACAAACCATGCATTTACTAACAAATGTAATAAGATATATAAGATTTCTTTATACACACAAATATCCTCAAACTATTATTGAGACTATGCTAAAACTTGAGCGATCTATCTATATTTCTACCCATCTATTTACGTAATGCACAAGAATTAGAGGTTCATGAAAATGATAGCACATTCAAAATCGACAAATGTGGTTGAAAACAATGAACTGAAATACCTCGCTACTTGTATGGGCGTTGATAGAAAGTCAGAGTAGATCTCGATTTTAGATTTTACCTTAACCACAAAGATATAAATTTAATTTTTGATTCTGATGATCTATACATTATGCTAGGGAATCAACAAGATAGAAAGTGGTAAAATTCTTGACTTTTTCTTGATACTTAATTATTTTATTTGAATCACTACATCTTTAAATACTGAATTTACATAGAGACAAGTATAATGCCTTTATAATATGAAGTATTAATTATGTTTTACTAATTGATTACGAGGATCTTCGCATGCATTCAAAGGTCAGGTTTCTCTTTATGGCGGCCCTGTGTGAGCGTCCTTCATTACATTTGAATATATCAAAGTGGTTATTAGAAACATCTTTTGTTACAGAGAGGGAGGAGGAGCAGAGGGAGAGGTTGTTAAAACAAACAAGCAATATATATATATATATATATATATATATATATATATATATATAATTGGATGTAATAGTCCTTTCCCCCCAGTTGACAAGAGTAAATAAATACCGCTCATTCACACAGATATCTTTTTTTAAATATAGACTGTTACAAGTGTTTTCAATATTAAAGAAATCATTTTATGATTCCTTTCTCATTTGACTTTTATATTTGTTATTTATATAATAAGAGTAATGATGTGCAAAATACTTTCTCATCACTTGTGATTTATTTATATTTTTGTAACTTTAAAATCATATAAGAGCAAACAGCAAGGAATGAAATCATAGATTTCATGTTAAAATAAGGAAAAAAGCTCAAGGGGAAACGTCACTGTGTAGGCAGCGCTGGTGAAGGTTTCCAAGTCCTTCCCTCACTGTTTGGCACTCACTTGCTGTCATTGTGTTCCACTATTAGGTCTTAGCTTTGTCTCAGAGCTCAGCCTGCAGAACCATCAAAACTTCAGAGAAAACAATTCTGTTCACAGTCGTTTACAGCGAGAGATTATATGAAGCACCCAAGCTTGATGCAGAACTTATTTTCAGACTTCTTAGTAGAGCATAGCTTCAGCCTGTAGCTATAATTTTAACTTCCCATTGACTGTCACTTGAAAATATATAGAAAAAGATGTGCTATTCGCAGAATTCCCCATAAAAGGTTTCAAGATTATACATTGCAGCATATTCAATTGACAACCCTTGCTTTACTGCACATAAAAATAATTACACATTGAAAAGAAATAAACACTTCACGGCCTATAAACACGTTGAACAAATTGTATTCCTTAAGTCACATTTCAGAAATTCAAATGAAATTTAAACAAAGGTGTCACAAGTAATAGTTGCTTAATATTACATATTAAAGTGATAGAATAATATTAAGCAATAGAATCATTTTATATTTTAAAGTGTAAGCATATTTTTTCAATATACTCTTATTATCCTTATGTATTTTTGAACTGAGATTTATTTCTGCATTTAGATGAAATAGCTGAACTATAATGCATGTTTATCTTAAAACACTTTATTATATACTTTCTCTCTTTCTTGGACAAACTTTATATGGAATTTTTATAGCTTAGGTATAACTTTGAAAATATATTATTTATATTCAATATAAAACAATATGTACAAGGTAATTTTAATTGTATGGAATTCCCTATTAAATTAACTGATGCTGACATAATACAAAATGAAAATAGTGTTTGTTTCTCAAAATGCTCAAGGCATGTTTCTCATTATAATTGTTCTATTTTGTAATTATTAAGCAAAGAAATAAACATGAAATTGAAATTCTGGATTAAAATTATGGTATTTTTTCAATCATTAAAATTGCAAGCGCAAAACTCATGCTTTGAAATCAAATACATCATAAATCCCTAATTTAAAAAAAAATGAAATTTTGGTGTGATAAGGAATCAATAGACAGTCCCTGTGCTCTGTAAAGACTTGATGTTCTTGTCTTTAAAGTATTAATTCCTTATTAATTTCCTTAAAAGTGCCTTGAGCACTTCATTTTGATGGGAAGCAAAAACTTCAACCTTTAAACTTAACAGGCATTGCATACATATTTTGTGCTTTAAGAACGGCGGCAGTTTTAAAATTAATTTCCATAGATTTGCAAACATCATTTGAAGAGCTTAAGATATAGTTTCCAAACAATATCAATGATTTCGATTTTCTGAGATATTGAGATGCTACAATTTATATTTTTAGCAATCTGCAGCATGTGGTAAGCAGTATGTGATCAACAGGTTAATTATATTGAAAGGATCCACTTGCTTGGAAAGCTCAAGCATGCATTTTTCTTTGAAAGGGTTGGCACATTCAACTGCATGGCATTTCTGTTGTCGAGCTGAAAGCACTTCATACATATGAATATGACATAGCCTTATAAAGATAAAACATCACATGTTATGTAAATGACTGTTGCTCATAATGTACTGTTAAATTTTATAATTTTTTCTATCTTACAATATTACAGAGGTCTTATTCATAGTAAAATTGACTTCATGATTATGATATGTATCTTCCTTTCTGTGTCCTAAGATATTTATTTTCAATAACAGTTATTATATACCATTTTCTCTGACTTCTGTCATGATTGTGACATTTTTATTCACTTCTGAATGAAATTATCTACTATCTATGTATACATGCTATATTTTCAGTATATTAATTCTTCAGAGATTTCAGATATAAATCAAATGTTGGACCTTAAATGAAATACTGTCATACTTTTGTGTATTTGATATACAATTAATGGTTATGCTATACATGTCAATAATTATATAATTATCTCTCTAAAGAGCAGATTAGAATTTAAGTATGAACGTGAAATTCTAATCATTTGCAATAAACATCATTGAATTTTTGTAAATAAATAGAATTTTTGATAGGTTTTTTAAAAGTCTCAAAATTTTAATTTTATTGATATATGTATGCATTGTATAAAAGATACATATTTATTTCTGCATGCTTATTCTCAGATGTAGAACATAAAATAATACAATATTCTATAAGGATATTTTTCTAGCTGAGATAATAAGCTACATCTTTAAAGAAGAGTAAAACAAGAGAACAAATTGTCAAATGTGCCTTTGAGTATGCAATGTTTTACTCAAAAGTGAATAAAATAGGATCGAGGATATAGCTCAGGACCACAAGTTCCTGCCTGGCAAGGGAAAGGTCCTGAGTTCAATTCCCAGTACCAAAAAAAAAAAAAAAAAAAAAAGACTAAAACATCAACGTTGAATAAAATGATAACTGTAAAGTTTATGTAGTATTAGGTGAACAGTAGTGCAAGGCATACAATATGAAAATAATCCACAACATATTGTTTAGCACTTTACTATTCATAGTTAGAGTGTATTGGCTACCCTGAGATACCCTAAAATGTATTACTAATTAATGAAGATACCTCAAGAATTTCAGTTGTAGAATTCCAAAAAAATACGATCTTCATCTACTTAAATGTAATATTCCTACAGACTATCATATATAATTACACGCACAAAATATGATTAAATTTTGCCTGAAGGAAGTAGCAAATGTACAAAGGTAATTGAAAACAGATGTAAAGACTTAGTTGTCATAAGTGTTTAAAAAATAAATACAAGGTAATAAGACTTTTTGGCTACATAAAATACTGAAAAACTCTAGAACAAAAGAATAACTTCTAATGTTTTCTTTTCTACAAAGAACAATAGTTTGCCTTTGGTCTGACCAAAATAACCTATAACTTATTATGTAATTTAACAGGTTTCTCACTATTAATAACAGTGATAGAGAATACACGGAACAAAATGCCTTATTTTAGATTCTTAAATCTTCTGTGGTTATTTAAAATAAATCATCACACGAGCGTTCTATTATCTCTTTGCTAATTTTCAATTGTTAGATAATTTCTCTTAATAATATTTGATCTACCTTCTGGTTTCATACACATTCTTTCTAAAATGCACTGTGTCTTTTATGGAACTGTGTAGTTTATTGTACTGTGTCTCTAATAAACTCTTTCCTCTCTCCTTCTGTCAGAGTATCACTTCCCAGGAGAGATGGAAGTAATTAAGTGTGTGAATTCAAAGGAAATCCCTGCCGGGATATAGGCATCATGCTAAGTATGAGTAAATAGAAATTGTTTGAGATGTCAACAATTAAAGCACACAGAGTCAATAAGTAGTTAGAGGCAAGATTAGCAATAGATAAGCCACTAAATAGGAATTTTGCTTTTTGAGAGGAAAGGTATCTTTATTTAGAAAGTTCTGAGTTTCTCTGTGAGGCTATGAATGTTTCAAACAGATTTTTCAATCTAATTTTAGAAATTTTGGATGTCGCATTAAAATTTCCTTCATGTTTTGAACAGATATAATTAAATGCTATTTAACGTGCCCTTCAAAATGAGGTACTTCAATAATTTACTGTGGTTCATTCCGCAGTGCTTTAGTCCAGAGCAATGATTACACCAAATTGATCTCTTGACATTTTTCACAGCACTTCATTTTCAAAGTATTTGGTTTTATACACATGCATATCAACCAAAAACATTGCAATTCAGAGAAGCTCTTTAGCAAACTGTCAAATAAATCCATGCTTCTTCAATGCTTAATTTGCTTCAATGCTAAATCCTATGGATTTGATGGTAATCTAAATGAGTGTAATTACTCTTCATTTTGGAGTTTCTAAAAATGCTTCTTTTAGCTAAAATTACTCAATCTGTATTCATCTCAATATGTGTGGATGATATTTGTTGTTTGGAAGCCTAACTTAAATAAAATTTAATTTGATATACTTAAGTGCCTAATATATATAGATAAGGAGTGCCTTGTTATTTTCCCATACTGAGTTATCTCTTATATTCAACAAATAGAAGATTCATTAGAGAGAATGACAGAGAGAAGAGAGACATAGGCAGAGACAGAGACAAAGAGAACATATAGACATTAATCTGAGCATGACAGTTTCTTTGGCATAGCCCTAAAACAGGAGTATGCCTTATATCACTGCATTTGGGAAAACATATTTGTCCTATGTCAAGAACATAACTACATGTTACACCATTTAATATTTCTAAAAGTCTGAGAAAGTATTTTTCTAAGATATATATACTCGTTGTCAGATAAGGTCATAGTTCAACAATTGCAAAGTGTTAGGCTTATCCTGGGTGAACTCAACTCTGTCTTTAGAAAAGACTGCTCAGTAAGCAAATGAAGATGAGTTAAACCTCTGTGGTTCCTCTCTAATGTACATATTCCATGTCCTGCTACAAGCACTTAGCTTTTTGAGATTTCTCAATAGTTCAGTCAAATCTCTCTGGAAACCATAGCACGGCTTTGGGGATGTCTGTGAATAGCTTATATCTTCTCTGTTGATTCATAGTAGCCAGATGTTTTGAAATTTATGTTTTTTTTTCACATTCATGTAAACAATGAAGTACATTTTTATAAAATTTGCCAAACATTGTATTGACAATAAATATAAGTATTTGGAAAACAAAAACCGAAACCTTTTTGTGTTTGTTTTATTTTCCATTTTATCATTTCATTTAACAATGTCAAAACTGTTGTCATGTCAGTCTTTGATGTGTTAATTCTTACTCCTTCATAGTAGGATTAAAAATAATCAGTTTTTTAAACTACACAACATTTTATTTACTTTAAGATTTAACAAAATGTTCCTCTCCACTTCTTTTAGAGCATTCTTATCACCCCATAAAAATCTTCTTCACAACATTACACTTACTTGTTTTTTCCACTTGATTTTGCTTAGATGAAAGCCCAAAGATATTGAACAGGTCAGTTTTAGTAAAAGAAGCTTAGATTAGAATAGCATTCACTGTAGCTGAAAGAAGCCTTCAGTGTACAGTCAGGTTTAGGTTTTCTGTTTATCAAAATGAAAATAAAAATAACAATGTGTTTTTTATTGCATAAAACAATGGAGAACTCATGCAAACTGCCCGAGACTATTTTGGTCTGTATTTAATCTCATTGTATGCTTATTGCTTAAAATTTTAGAAAATATAAAAACTACTTCCAAGCAAGAATTAAATTTTTAAGTTGAAATTTAATTTCTTACTTTATGCCAATGCACTTATAAATTTTTTTCAAGTGTGAGCTTACATTTATTATAGACCGTTCTGTAAAACATGCTCTTATTTATTTTATCAGATGTGACACAAATGACATGATTTAGGTAAGTCTTTTAATATTGAGACCTTTGACTTTTTTCATGAATGAAATGAGTATCATTTGAAATGAGTATCATCTTTGAGAGATTCCCAGGCGCAAATGACACAATTGATAAAAATTCTCTGCCACAGTGTATAAGCAGAAATTAAATACATGATAGGTATGCATGTATGTGTGTGTGTGTGTATATATATATATATATATATATATATATATATATATTTTTTTTTTTTTTTTTTTTTTTTTTTTTTTTTTGTGCTGGCTATGGAACTCACAACCTTGCGCTTGCCACACAGGCGTTTATGCCACTGAGCTAAAACCCCAGCCCTGAGGTATATTATTTATTATTATTTTCTCATTTAAAAAGGCATTCTCTATATTTATATCCCTATGAGATTTAAATTGCTTGTCATAATGATCAACACCATCCTGTTACTTTTTGGACTATCTTGTAGTTTAAAATATGTCTAAAGAAAAGCATCAATATCCTTTTGAGTTTACATACTACTATCAGCAGAAGTATCTCATGACTCATGATGAGACAAAATACTAAAAATTCATTAAACCTTTTTAATAGCTAAATTGTATTTCTTTGTTTGCCCATGATGCTAAATATTTAGATAAGTTCTTTTATATATTTTTGTTGTTGTTGTTGTTGTTATCAGGAATTGAACTCACGACCTCATACTTGGCAAATAGGCACCTGCGTTGCTGAGATAAACTCCCAACATTAGATAATTTCTTGTGATGTATACTTTGGCATCTTCATAAGTTACACTGTTAAAAAACAATCGTTCTTACATTGATGAGTTTTGTTCAACTTTTCTCTTTAGGAAAAAAAAATATTTCTGGGATCATGATCACTCAATCAAAATATATAGTCATTTAGGGTTTTTAAGACAGATGTAAAGGATAGTATTTGCTGCAGTCACTTTTTTGTCACTGAGACACATTGCCAGACACTCAAAATTTAAAGAAGAGTTTTAATTGGCTCTTGGTTTCAGAGGACTCAGTCCATGGTCAGCTGGCTCCAAGGTAAACACATTATGGAGAAAGAGCATTGCTGAACTAAGTTATGTAATTACAGTCAGAAATAGAGCGGGAAAGAGGTGCCAAGGAGGAGTGGGGTGTGGGACCAGATGTTGTATCCCAAGTTAGGCTTCCAGGATCCTCCAGGACCAATCCAGAAGCACATTTCAATAACACAATAACTTTCAAACCAGTCTAGGTGACACAATTAAGTTTACCCAACAAAGTAACTACTACTCAGAAAGATTTTTACAGTGTTGCTTTTAAAATACTGTTTAAGAATAATGTTTTTTTCTGGGTTTAAAACATGCAACCTGGGGTTCTTTTCACATTCAATTCAAAGCTAGTTAGCAAGATGAATACTCTGTCTACATTATAATGCACAAAGTGTACTAGAGAGGGCAATATTCATTACTGTAATAGATAAACCTGCAAATCTCAAATGCTTAACACAGATGACTCTATGTTTTACTCACCAGAAGTTGGTTGAGATTAGGGATGCCTGCATGGCTAAATCAGCCATGCAGAGTTTCACTCCTTCCACTAGAGTTCCACTTGACTATAGGTTCCCAGTATTTTTCTGTTCATTCACCAGTTAGGTAGGATATAATGCTGTCACGAGAGAACTTTATGGGCCACACCCAGAAATATACAATAATCATTACTAAATGGATTTTATTTGTAAGAACTTCATCTTAGTTTCACCTTTAATTCAAGGAAAAATAAGAAATTGTTTACATATGATGCTAAGAAAATTTGAACGTAGGTTAGGAAACAGTGATCTAGTCCCTATCAGTTATTCCCTTCTGATTCAACCATAATCATGCACATGAGTCATGTAACTCTCACCATAAAGAAGACAGTCATGCATCCATCTATTTAACAACTGAATTTTCTGGGTTAGAGTCTTCTCTAGGAAAAGAATCAAGATGCTAAAAGCAACCCCACCCACACATCACAAATCAAAAATAAAGGACAGAACTGGGATAACACAACCCCAACAAATGTTCTCTCAGGGAAAAAATAAAGGGAGAATGAGAGATACAAATAAGTCAATCCATATAAATTTTTAAATTCCCTAAGTATTGGTCATGAATTCTTTCAAACAAAAGGAAAATTCCTTCCATTATTCTTTTAGAGTATCTAGCTTTACATCACGAGTGAGTGAGATTTCCTTTTCTTGTTTAGATGTATCTTGAATAGAATCTAATGAATAAACCAGCCTTTCTGTCTTACTGTTACAACCTGTTTTGTGAGTGTTCCAATCTCAGTGTCCACAGTTTGACTTGGTGTCTGAGAGTATCTGAAGTCCTTAATTTAGGACTTTAGGATCATAGTTTCTTTGATAATAAGCTTTCCTCAGAAGACAAGTGGAATGATGGAGTTGTTCCAAGTGATAATAAACTCACCCAAATATATTACTTTTAAAAAAACTAAATCTTCATTTATAACCTTACAGCTTATCTCTGTGTCCTCTTGTCTGTATGATTAATCTTAGTCACTGAAGTGTCCTGAAACAAAAGAGTTGAGCATATCTGTAATACAGCATTATTATTTATGCAGAGTTTTCATTTCCTTCAATGGACACTTTTTTGAAAGCACACTTTTCCTTTTTAAATTCAATTCACAAATATCCTTAAACTTATTTTTTTATTTGTTGGAGTCCATACAGTGGTCATGGTCACCAATTCTAAGTCTATTTCTTTTGATCTCTATGTGGCACTCAGGAAGAGCTCTGAGTGAGCTAATCTCACTCAGAATGATTTTGTGGAGGCAGTTCTCAACTGCCATGCATGCCAATGATGCTCATAAAAATTCCTCTTGATTTGCAATGTCAGTAACCTGTCTTCTGCTTCACTGCCTTCTAAATTATCATAGGTGATTATTTCAGTAAAATTTTACTAATTCAGAACATAATGATAGTCACATTTCAAGGTACTAATTTCAACATTACTTGGAAGAATACTGGCAACCGACATACCCCACAATCTCAGTATCCTAACACATAGTAGTTTAATTTCTACTCAGTGTTTATTTGGAACTGATTGCAATTTGGCTTTAGTTTGTCATTCAGAGATGAGCCTCTTTTGATCATGCATGCTTACACAGCTCAAGGACTGGAAGTATTCTGCACTCTACCAGCAGATGGGAATCTAGGGTGCAGGATCCTGTGAGAGCTTTTTATGGACCAAGGCTGAATGTAGCTTTCCAACATGTTCAACCACATCCATTTGCCAGGAACTTAGTGCTTACCAGCAAGAGAGAGCAGGAAATGTACCACAGCTGATGCACAGTAAGAAGGGAAATGATATTGGTAAGTGAGAAAGATGCTGCGTTAACTACTCAGGGTAAAGAAAATTCTGAATTAAAACACTGAATTGTTGTTAATTTTACTTGCCTGCCTGAAGTTTTAATAAATAAAAGTTTGTGCATAATGGAAGGTGCTATAAAGAAAGACAAAGGTAAAATCTGACACTGAAAAAGAATTATTACACTAAGGAATACCACAAGAAATTTAGAGAAAAATATGCTTATAAATTTTTCATTTTCTCAATGAAAATTGTTTGACTGCAAAGTTTTA
This sequence comes from Cavia porcellus, assembly GCF_034190915.1. Lineage (NCBI taxonomy): Eukaryota > Metazoa > Chordata > Mammalia > Rodentia > Caviidae > Cavia > Cavia porcellus. The sequence continues at coordinate 15,903,487 of NW_026947494.1, read as the reverse complement.
AATATACAAGAAGCCAAGTTATGATTATGTATAATGTATCAATGGAAATTAAAGAAAAAAAACATATTCTTTGTCCTAGATTTAACAATTTTGGGTGATGAAATTGTATTTGATTTCATTTGGATTACTAGCACTTAGAGAAAATTAAGTTCTTCATGGAAAGAACATTCTTCATGGAAAAAAATATCACATTTTCAAATTTAAAAATTTCTGATTGCATCAGTTAAGACAAATTTGAAAGATGGGATTATATACTCCTCTTTTTGTTGCTGACTCTCCTATTAGATAATTGGGGTCTATCAAACCTTGGTCATTGGTTTTATTATATCAAAATGTCAAACTCTTATCCCCTTATTACGGGAACTGTATCTTCTTTATGTGATTCAGTGAGATTGAATAAGGATTCAAGAGTACATAACACAAATACCCACCACTAAGAGGATTATCTTCGCATGGGAATGGCTCCAAGTGACAGAGTTGCCCTCACCTGTGAACTCATGCGAAGCCTCAGGCTTCACCAACCATCTGTTTTCAAGAAGTCTTATGGGTTATTCTACTGCAGGCTAAAAACTGAGAATTACTGGTCTGCTTGGCGCCTTTAGGAGCAGTAATCAGATGTGAGGAGATTCTTTTCCAGCTATACATGAAGCATCCTGAGCACTTTTCTAAACAGTAAACTTTTAAAATTTTACTTTTATTAGTTACACTGGTGGCACATAATGGTTACATTTGTCATGGGAAGCTGGTATGTGTAGGTAACACATTTTGATTCTGTTTTACTCTTCTATCATCTACTCTCCCCACCTTCCATCTCTTGGTCCACTTCCCATATGCAAAAGATTTATCCCCCACTCTCCTACTATAAACAGTAGACATAAAATGTGTAAGAACTGAGCTTCAGACACCTTTGTCCCCTTAACCTGCATTATATACTAAACATATTATCAAAATCACTGTTCTTATAAATGTCATAGCAGACATTTAGTAAACAAGTACATAAAAGAAACTCAGGTAGTGAAATTCAGTTCAACAAAAAAGTTTTTATTTCCTTTGTGCATATAAATCTATGTTTAGCAGGGCAGGGTGGTGCAAACCTATAATCCTAGCACTCAGAAGGCTGAGGCAGGAGGATCATTGTAAGGTCAAGACCAGCCTGGGCTACAAAGTGAGCTCAAGGCCAGTTCAAACTGCACGGCAAATACTGTGGTTTCTCTTCAGATCGTATAAATCTTTTGCCTTTAACGAACTGTATGGTGAGACTGTTTCAAAAAGAAAATAAGTACTTTTAAAAGTGGATGAAACAAACATTACATAGAAAAATCTATAAATATATGTTTAGTCAGGAAAATATACAAAGTAAAATATGAGACAATATTATGACTTGTGTCTAGAGGACCCCCAAAGCATCATACATTGATAGGTGGGTTTTTTTTTTTTCAGAGATAGATCTAAAGTGCACGTATTAATTTATAGTGTAAGACTAGAACGAAAGGCACTGGAATAAGACATAATGGAAAGAAAAATCTATAATTGCCCTTTGTTGCTTTGCAAATGTCTTCCATGCACTCTTTCTCCTATGTTACATCATCTTGCCTTGGAGCCAGCTGATTATGGATGGAAAGTTCTACAAACTGCAAGCGGAGTAACTCTTTTTCCTTTAACTTTTTGTTTTGAGTGTGTTATATCAGTAATGAAAATAGTAATTAAGATGGACAATAATATGAGTAAAGCAAGTCTGTTAACTGTAAAGGTAAATATGGAGAAATTGAATTCAAAATTTGGTATTATTCTTAATTTCTTGGAGTAGATGTTAAGAGCAAAATATTTCTAGCCTGGGGTGGCTAGAATAAAAACACAAGATTATTTGTTGTATTTTTATAAATATTTTGTAGAAGCTATTATTAAAGACACTTAAATATGCCAAGGTATAGAGACTCTGGGAAACAGATAGAAGATTTAAATTAATAATTTGGCTGAACTAGAATGGAATGTAGGCCGTGTAGAGTGCTGTGTCTAGAACTGGCCCTCCTAGAGGGAGGCAGGCACTTCTCACTTCAAGGTGGTCGCCACAGTGGACACAGGCCACGTTTTCAGCTTGTTAAAAGAAGTTAGGAAAAAAAGACCTAGAACTTTTGAAAATAGGAAGTAAAAGGGTTGAAGAGAGCAGGAAACCTGAGAGGAAGAGAACAAAAGACAAGAATTACTGTGTGTTTGTGCAAATACAAACCCCCACAATAAGCATAAATATTGTACAATACAGACATGTACTAATATAAACAATCAAACAATGAATAAGTAAGTAGAAGAATTTAAAATCATGTTTTTTTGCAGATAAAATCTTCAAATGTTTCAATTGTAAAAGAAATTTATATTTTATCATATTCTATTGGGAAAATGGTATATTTTCACGTGATAAAATTCTGTAGACCATATGCCAGTCTACAAATTCTGTGGCTTCCTATTATTTTCCAATTTTTAGGCAAACCCAGAAGAAAAATGCTCCACTTTGTGTCTCAGGCAAAGTGTACATTTTTATATTTTTATATCTTGAAACACAAATATGATAATGCACTTCCCCCTCCGCCCAGCCCAGTATTAGGACTGGGGCCCTGGACTTGCACTATGGGTTGCACCCCATCTTTTTTTCAATTATTTTATTTTGAGTTGGGTTTTCATTAACTCATAACTTCCCAGTTTGGACTCTTCCTGCCTAAATCTTCCAGAGTACCCATGTATTGACACACATGGCTTATAACACATACTTTTGAACTTGATTGCACAGAAGCTTCAAATGTTGGCCTTCAATTTTTGGCAAACTATCAGGAAATGCAAATATTAAGATTTGCATTGCCTGTGCCTTTTCTCCCAAGTCTTGGGTCCTAAACTCTCTCCTGTCACTTGATTTTAATTGCATTGAATCATTTTAATGTATATAATGCAAACTGTCCTCTTTCATGAAAAACTGGTAAGTATATGCATAGTTACATTGCTGCATAAGCACCAAGTATGCAGCTCCATTCATCGTTCTGATTAGAAGGGCTGCACATACAAAACATTCTGGACATTTCCTTCTAAGGGGCCTCATCAGACTGTGTGCCACAACGATGGATGCTGTGGAGTTGCCCCGATAAAACTATATTAATGAGAACATCTGATTTTTATTGGTAGAGATGATTAAAGCTGTAACTTCTTACATTCATGCCTATGTAACTTACATCGCTTTTTGACACTTCAAAAAGAAATCTATCTCTCAATGATTGGACTTTCATTCTTCCCTTTGTTGATAATGACTTAGTGCTTTTAAAGTCTTAGTGTAGACTTTTAGTGAAGTATGTGAACCACAACTGGGATGTACTTTGGGATGACAGGATGCCTTTTCTTCATGTTGTCATTTTTAGTTAGTTCTTTTTGCTCTTTGTCTTCCTCCTCTTCCACTTCCTCCTCCTCCTCCTCCTCCTCCTCCTCCTCTTCTTCTTCTTCTTCTTCAACAAGCAGAATTCCAGAGTTTTCTGTAACTCTATGTGGGTTATTTTCTTCATTGTTCCCAAAGGGTACTATGGTACTGGAGTTGATAATTGAAATCCTCAATGACCTGTAACTAGAGTAAGTAATTCTTTGTAGTGGCATAACTAACAATACTTACCTTAAGTACCATTACCCAGACCCAGAAATTCTCCTCACTTTTCATACCCCTTTAGGCATCTTTGTCTCTTAATTCACACTTATCCAGTCCTCTCAGATACACTCTAATATATTTACAGTTCTACAGGTCAATAGTAGAGGGAAGATTAAGTGTAAAAAAATTGGATTCGTGTCTTAAGAGACTATCATTTAGCTTTTGCACTTGAGGGGTAGGCATGCATCAGCTTTCTATTTCTGGGTTACAAATTACTATTACTTTTGGTACTCAAAGTTTAGGCCAGTACGCTTTATTTTACATTATTGATGGCCCTTGTCTCTGTCTATAGGTAAAGGAAGGTTAATCTCCCTTTGATTATCTCAAGTCAAATTGTTTCAAGTCATAATTATATATTATATATTTCTTAATCATTGTAATATAAAGGCAGTTTCTCCACAGTTTCTTGGAAACATATTACATTATTTGGACGTAGAAAAAAATAAAAGAAACACACAAATGTGATATAATACAGTCTAATACCAGATGGAACAAAATTACTAATGCCACATATATTTAGATTTAAGTAATTAATACAATACTTAAATATTATAGTAATGAATGAAGAACTGGTCCTATGCCTATTTTTTCAGCTCTACACTTTAATCTATGTAATATTCTATGATGTATTTTTTTTTTTTTTTGTACTGGGGATCAAACTCATGACCTCGCACTTGCCAGGCAGGGGCTTATGACTCTGAGCTAAATACTTGGTGCCTTAACCTGTATTTTTATTTGTTCATAATGCATCATTATTTCTCATATATGCAACCACCTACTTACAAAATATTCAATTTGTTGTACATGAAGAGCAAACAGCAAAATAAAAATTTAGTTAAATACTACAATTTTGGGGGTGTAACTAAGTAACAATGTACCTGCTTAGCACACATGAGGCCCTGAGATCAATTTCAATATCTAGTAAAAGAGACAAAGAGAGAGAGAGAGAAAAAGGAAGAGAGAGACATAGATATAGACAGAGAGACAGACTGCAGTACAGTGTTTAAGTGCAATGTTCAGAGAACCTTGTATTTGAAAAGCATTTCTAGGATACAATCTGTTACTGCAGTGTTCTCCGAATTTCTACTTATCTTATAGCTACATATCAAATTGCATCGAACTCAAAATAAATCTGGCGGTCAGGTCCTTTCCTGGCAAGGTTAGATTTTAAAAGTAAGATTATTTAATTGCTCATAAGTATTGTTTAGAAAATGGTTAAAGAAGTGGCAAGGTATAAAATTTAAAAATTCCATGCTATCAACTGTGTTTTTTTTAAAAAACTGTCTACAGATTGACATTTTATTTATTTATTTGATTATTTTATCTGTTTATCTTTTGTTGGCAAAAGGACTCAAACTCAGGATGTTTTCTACCCCAGCCCCTCAACTGTAAATTTTAATGAATGTTTGAATGTCAAAATACATTTCGGAACTGCTTTCTCTGAGAGGATACGCAGATACTCCAGTCAGTAGTGCATCCCTCACTGCCCCTGTCCTGCCCTTTCGTTCTGATTCCTTCATACAACATTGGCTCCTCACACATCTTCTCATTCTGCATCTTGTTTTTACACCTCACACATTCGCCTGTGTTTCTTCTTAATCTCACTGTACATTGGTGAGTGTGCTCCTTTTACAGAATCCTTTCTCTGACCTTTCCTCTTCTTATACCTCTGAATTGCCTTTCTTTTGCACTGAGACTGAGTTAAATAGTCAAAAAAAAAAAAAAGTTTGCTGCGTTTCCTAGATGTTGGGTTTTGTAAGGACACATTTCCTTCTTGACAGGATAATAATTTGATTATACTGATTATGTGTTCTTCATCACATACCCTGTTCCCAGCTGATTGCTCTCAGAGTTTTATTATAGAAATGCCTCAAGGCATAGTTAGTTTTGTAGCCAGAAAACGCTTTATGCATTGTAAGAGTCTTGATTTCTATTTTCAGACTCCAGAGTGAAGACCTCTACTCCACAAGTCTATACTATAAATAATTAGGTTTTAAAGGATATTTTCCTCCATAGCCAAGATGCGACAAGGATGTCACCCACAGAAGAGAGATGCACCAAAGGGAAAATGTAAAACTGTAAATTAATAAGCTCTCTGAGATATAATCCATAACCTTATTAACCTGAATATGGTGTAGTAAACAGCAGTGAATGATGGCATACATTTGATCACTCTGAGACAGAGAGATCTTAATCTATTTCCTCATTGCTGCTTGTGAAAACAAGTTGTGTTCATTAAATACCAAGATGTCATATTGGCAGGAGATGAGCTATGCCTGTATTCAGCAAAAAGTGCGGGAGTCAAATGTCCCAGGCTTCAGTTCCTGCAACCGATGAGCATTGGCAGAGGTGAACTAAATTCCCATTCTGTGGAAAAGGCAAACAGGTCATTCGGATCACAGCAAGATGGAAAAGGCAGGTGGCCTTCCAAGAGACAGGTCCAGAGCTCTCAAGTGAGATCAAACAGGCTGCCCCTTCCCAGAGAGAGATGAGGGCCTGTACACCTGCCACCTCGTTCCTCCTCCACCACCCCCATCCGTCACATTGAAGAATAAAATACTGAATTGACTAGCGTGTTCTCACAATGGGCTTCACTGAATTGAACAAAATTCAATATTGAAATGAAGTTTGACTCATATATTTTAAGTAACAAAATTTATATATTTTGTACATCTGACTGTAGGCTGTAGCTCAAGTGGCTTTTTTAATTGGAAAAAAAATCAATGACAAAAAAAAATTAAGTTGTTGCAATTATCCTGGTCTCACAATTGGCATTTTACATATATTGTTTAACTCATCCTTCTTCATGATTCATATGTATAGATGCCACTTGGAGTTCCCATTGAGAGTGTGGCTTTATTCACAGGTTTCTATGCAGATCATTTGTTTTGTGAAATGGCTCAAGGAACATGATTGATGCAGGCAGAAAAGGAAGCCAGTCTAAGTGGAAATTGTGTAGGTGGTCACAAAGAAACAGTGACAGTTTTGTGCATACAGGATTTGAAAGGCAGGAATATATATATATATATATATATATATATATATATATATTTTTTTTTTTTTTTCTGCAAACATTTCCTCAGTGGTCATTGGCTGCAGCTCCTTCCATGCCTAAGTTTGTCCTTGTGAGGTATTGGCCTAATTGCCTTCTACAGAGTCATATGAATAAGTTACAAAAGTATGGGATAGAAAATGTGCTATATACTGAGTGTCTTAGGCAAAGTTTTTCAGTGGTTATAGCCAGACACACTTAGTGGCCACAAGACAGCTATTCATAAAGTTTGACTTAAAGAATGCAAAGAAGTGACCTAAAAATTGTCTGATTCATTCAGGGCTGTTTCCATGAGTATGTGACCAGCTCAGTCACACAAGGTCTTGTGTACAGAAGGGTTCTGCGATGAGGATTTAACACTTTCTGGACAGGCTTCCCCATAATTCCTTTAAACTTACATTTTGTAAACTGTATGGAACAATAGAGTATGTGCCCTAACTTGGCATTTCACCTGGCATGCAGTCTTGCTGGTCACCAGCCCCTGGGATCCTTGAGGGCACTCCTTTTTCTTTGGTGCACTGGCCCAGAAAGATTGTATTTATCTTCTTCATCTTGAGATCTAACCATCATCTCTTAGACGGATTGACCAAACTGCATTGATATGTGGCAAAGGGACAACTCTGTCCTAGATGGCCCACTGTCATCTTTGGGAGCTGTGCCTGGTCATGAGAAGGTGGCCGTGCAGTGATTCAGTTTCAAGCCCACACATGGTGTCCTGTGGGGAAAGAACACAGCCTCAGTCTAGATTTCTGTAGCAGTGACAGGGGAGTCTGCTTGTTCCTCTGAATGCCTTCACTGCAGGTGTCACATGTGTTACTCAGAGTGAAGGAGATTGTCATCATTTAGCATTCCTCCCCTTTTGGGTGGAATCAGGGGGTTGGAAAGGGAGACCGACTTCTCAGTTAATCATGTTTCCTTCTCTCTGTATCTGATTTTTTGACATCTAAGTCATTGGTGACGAAAACAAGAGCAGTGTTTTCAAGGCCAACATATTCCCACAGAAGTAAAAGACTCGCTGCACCTCAAGGACAAATTTGCAATCTCAAGGTCTTCATTCCCCTCACCTCCGCACTCTCTCCTGTGGTCCTGTGTGTGCCACCTCCTCCTCTTGGCAGCTATGAGTAATACATTATCATTTTGATGGCAGGCATCTCCTGATTCTGACCTCAGCATCCTAGAACACAAAAAATTCTAGGTGCATTTTAATTCACAGCGGTGGGGACTGGACACATTTTAATTTACTGTTCCCTGCATTTAGGAAGCATCAATAGGATTTACTTAAGTCTCTTGCTTAAAGTCACCTCTGTGAAGAGTCCTGGCTCAGATTCTTGCTGAGTCATATTGTACCCCGAGGTTTTGTTCCTCTTAGAACAAAGTACCTGCAGTACTCAATTACGTTCAGAGAAGAGACAGCTATGTACTCTGAGTCACCTACCATTAAGCCTGACTCCCTGTCTTTGAAAATAACCTTTATAAAACACCATTAATCTTCCACTGGTAGTGAGGTGATATACTGGATTGTTTTTTTGGTGACTTTGGATCTTGTGTTAATAACCAGTGGCTTACAGCATAAGTCTCAATGGACAGGAAAAGTTAATATAGATTTTTCTATTTATATGGGAAGAGTGTGTTTAGATCACAAAATATAGTACAATAGACATTTAGAATATCTGACAGACCACTTTTCTTAGTACCCACTTAAATATCTATTTTATGACTGGAGTCGTGGAACACCTAAAACATAGTACATTGAGGCAGGAGGGTTATAAATTCCTGGACAATCTGGATTACATAAGAGACCCTGTTTCAAAAACAGTGTAGTTTTAACATTTCAACTTAAAGACCTTATTAATCAAAGGATTGGAATATTCCAATGACTTGTTTCACTTTAAAAACATAATTATGATGCATTATCATATATTAATACTGTAAAATTAATATTTGAATTTTAAATAGTGACTTTTCTCCATGAGCCATGTCCTTTGGTGGAGCTTAGGCAAGTATTTCTATTTAGTTCACCGATTTCTTCCTGTTCCATAAGTATATCTATTCTACATCTTCAAAATCCAAGTATAACTTTCCTTCTATTACCTGACATTCATATCTTGAGCCCAGAGTTCTATATGGGTTGTTGGTTTTTAGCCAATTCATTTTTAATGACTAATGAAATAGATACTGTACTTCTAACACATAGCAACTGGACCTTATACAGTTTAATATCACCACCAAAGTAATACAGTACCCCAAGCAATTTTCTCTGGTTTAGTAAACAGGAAACAAACGTCTCCAATTGTTCACCTCAAAAACTGCTCCTATTGTACATCTTCCCTATGTATTTTATCAACAGGCTCATGATATAAGGTTTGACTATCAAAGCAGATCGTATCTGTCCCCTTTCACTCTCTGAAGTCCATGGTCCCCTTATATCTATCTAGTCAATTGGTTCACACATCTTTTCCTTTGTACTTTCAGAGAGGAATCTGAACAAATGTCAGTGACTGACTATGTTAGAAGCAAATCTGCTTTGCCCCTCTTCTTTGCTTCAAGCACGTCCCACACAGTGTCAAAAGCAAAGTTTGTACTGAGATCCTTGTAATATGTGTAGCTCCCCCACCTCTCTGATTTTATCTCCTTAATTATCTCTTTCCAAGTGTCCCACCTCAGCCACTTCCCTGCACCTGTGCACAAACTCAGAGACTTTGACCTTCTCATCTCACGCTGGCTGTCTCCATCCGGGTATCCATACAATGAGTGCTTCACCTCTTGTACCATCCACACTGATGCCAAGAGAGAAAATAAACCGTAATAGTGATTTTATGCTAGTATTTTGTCCAATGTGAGTTAATTAGCTACTGCTTGTAAAGAACAAATGCAGGAAACATGGGATCCTCTGTTGCTTAAAAAGTAAAGAAAACACTGAAAGGCTTTCTCTAGAAATATTGTTGTTATGATTGAGTAGGTTTGTATATTGCTTCTCTTTTTGAACTAGTGAAATACCATATTATTTATTTGTACTCAAATTTGACTAAGAGATAGAATATAGGTTTAGTCCCGAGATCAGTCGGTATGCTATTTCACCATAACTTCAGAGGTTTGGAGAAAGAATAATAGGAGGGAAGAGGTGAAATAGTACTTTAGGAATCTAGTCTATCAATTTTATTATGCTTATTAGGAAATACTTGGAATCTATTTTTTTTAAATTGTTCACATAGGCTAGGTTTTAAAAAATAGATTAAATTCAGAAGGATTATGCTCAATGAAAATCATCTGAAATCACACTGGGTTTTTTGTTTGCATTTTATTTTATTTCATTTCATTTCAGTTTATTTTTAGAATTGGCCTTGAACTCACTAGTAGCCTAAGCTGGCTTCAAACTCACCACAGTCCCCTGCCTTAGCCTACCAAGTGCCAGAATTTCAGGTGAGCAGCACCACACCAAGCATCACAATAACTTTTTTGAATGTCAAAAAATATATCTAATTTCCTGAGGCTCTGGAATCCTTTCATACTGAACACTCAAGTACTGAGACTTGGTAACAAACCAGATCATAGCTATGCTTTATAATTAGAGAGAGAAATCAGACTAATAAAAATGTAATCATTTTTTAACAAGTAACTGACATGAACTACAATAAAATTGTCTGAAAAATATGTGCAAATTGTTTTACAGTACTCTAAAATTCAAATTATGAAGAAATCAGTGGAAGGTACTTTGTAGTCATGAGCTTTGGAATACGTTTTGAGGACTCATATATGTAAAATGAACAAAAGATAAAGACAAAAAGCATCAATTGTGGGACAATTCAGATGAAGGAGACTCCTCTTGTAAATACTGAGTGCAGAGACAGAACTGAGCAAAGGTTCTGAGTGAGGAGTATCAGAAAATAGTGCCAAGGTCTGGAAGAAGGTGGGGATTCTTTATTGTCATTCTCTTCTACAGAGTGTCACACTAGTCCATCAAACGGGTAACATTATGCTGATTGGATAATTGAACAAGGGCTGGCAAATACTCTGGGCTTATAAGGAGCATTTGCATGATGGACAATGGAAAAAAATCCAACTGTAATTGTAGGACTCTCTACCTCAATACAGTTTTTAGGAGTCTGGTGTGAGACATATGGAGATAGCTCTTCAAAGGTGATGGGAAGTTGCTGCATCCACCCCTCTGACATCAACAAACAGCCCTATGTCTATTAGGCAGGTTTAGAATTTGGAGGCGACACATTCCTTACTTGGCTGTAATACTCTGGCCCATTTGCTAACTAAGAAAGCTGCTATTTTGAGTGAGACCCACAGTAAGAGAAGACTATGCCTGATGTCCACACCACTACTCAGATCGGTCTGTCATGTGTTCCATATGACTTAGAAGGTCCAACAGTACTTGTCTTTCAGTGGGATAATAGGGTGCTTTCTCCAGGAGACTGACAGCCTCTCCTTAGATAAATCAGTGGATATTCTTAGGGTTTTGGAGCAAAGCTGTTTATGTCTACCTTGGTAACTAAATTTCTGTAGTACTCGTCTTTCCAACAGCGGAAACAAAAAAACAAAACAAAACAAAACAACAACAACAAAAACAGCATTCACAATTTAAAGTCAGTCTTTCACAGATTCAGTCCGTAGTTGGCTGGATGCAGTGCAGAAGCATCATGACAGAAGGGCATGGAAGAGCAAGATGCTCAGGTTCTGGTGGCTAAAAAGCAATAGGGAAATGATGCTATACAAAGGGATGATGGACCAGATTCTGACACTCAGGACAGTACCTATAACCCACATGATCCACCCAGAAGTGTGCCGATGCATCAAATTCAGAGGCAGAAAACAAAAAAGACTAGACTCTTTCTGCCACCTTGCTATATAAGGCAAGACACCATGCTTGATATTTTAGTTAACTGGCTCAGACATTTAATTTATGCCATGATTTTTGTTATGAAGTAAATAATAATTGGGAATTCAAAGCTATTTAAAATTTTGTGTCTGTGTTAGTGTGAATTCTACTTTCCCAGTAACCTGATTCATTCTTGCCATTAAAGCTTTACCAGGAAAATATATATGAATCTTTCTGAGGACTTCAGTCTTCCAAATATAATGTATATGTATATGTATATGTATATGTATATATACTATAAATGACATTATTTTGATAATGATAACCTATTTTATGTGTGCTACAGATTGTGACTTTGTATTACAGAAGTTAAGATTCAGAGATGGGAACTTACTAGCTGTATAGATTTCAATGGTTATTGATGGTAGTTGGACCTCAACACAAAATTTACATTTCAAATGAACTTATTTTTACTTTTGCTTTCCACTTCTGATTACTTACATACCTAATTCAACTTTCTCAACTGTAAAGTATTATTTTATGAATTTCAGAATAAAGTATTGAGTTGGTGGTTTCATTACTTTGTTAGCACTGCACTATCGAAGTATCATGCCACAGAATGAATGAATTACTTAAAGAGAAAAATTATATCATCACAGTCAAAGCATTTAAATTTTTCAAGATCGAATTCTTAGAAAAGTTGGCTTCTGACAGTGGTTCTCTCTTTGACTTGAGGGTGGTGCCCTTTGGCTGCCTGTTCACTTTGAAAAATAAATTTCTTATTCTTAAAAGGACATCAGTCAGACTGAAAAAGAGCCCAGGATGATGGTTTTATTTTTGACATAATATTAAATTTAATGAGTATATCCTAAAGTCACTCACATTCTGAGATAGCAGATAGCAGATACTTGATGTGTGCATTTTGAGGAGATACGATTCAGCAGTAAAAGTTGCCTCTTAATAGCTTTGTATCCATTACCACAACTTCAAGGTCAGTATGATTCTGAAAAACCTAGCTTTGGAAATATGAAAATGCAATAATAGAAATGATAATGCAAATGTATAAATGTGCTCAGTCTTGACATATAATAGCTTATGATTATTTTAAACATGATAAATAGGATACTCAGACATCTCAAATATATGAAATGCTATGGTAGTACTTCATGATATTAGTACATGTCATAACCACTTGTAGAAAACTTGGCAATACACTTGCACCTGGCTGTCTCCAGATATTTTTGAGGGCTGAAGTGTGGGCTAGCAATTTCCATTCCGAATGAGGTTATAGTTGAAGCTTTGTTGGACATGTATAGAAGTCAACTTAAGAACTACAGGTCCTATGTGTACACATTGACTTGAGTTAATTTTTATGTTTTTTCCTCTGAGGAATGTCATGACTTCATTTAGCATGCTTATGGAAAAAAAAATGGAAATTTCACAGAATTAACGCAGTGTGCTTCCCTTGGCATGAACTCAACAAGGGCAATTCTTCTTAGTAAAAAAAATAGTAAGACCATTTCTTACCATTATCCCCAAAATCCTTCCCTTTGTCTAGAAATTGCCTTGAAACTATCTTAAATGAGTTATTAGCTGAAAGATATAAGTTTTCTTTATTCAATATCTGATTTCCCAAATATGGCAACTTTTTAATCTATGCAAGAGATGATAAGATCTTTTCTTGTTGTTATAATGGCACTAAATCAACATGGAGTATTATCTGTTGTGGCTAAAAAAGAGAGTGATTATTAAACCATTACTACTGGAAGACACTTTGCGTGTAGATGTTAAAGCACAGCTGGCAGCGGCTCCCTCCCTCATGCACCAGATGTTCCGGTTCCTGTCGTTTGCTTCAAATTATTTATACACATGAATGGGGAAACAGAAGGCAAAGGAGGTGACCAAAGTCTTCTGCTCCAAATTGTGTTAACACTTATCAAATAATATAATAATATGTCACCGCCATTATGATGAAAACTTAAAAGTAAACTTATATACTGGAAAATGGCTCCTTTCTATCAAATGCATTCTACATGGTTGCTACTCTCTCCCAAAAGGAGAAATACAAATGTATCATATATATTTCCAAAAGGTTCATATAAAAATAAACAAAATTGAATGTTTGTTTTAAACTACCTTAAAAATTGAGTAGAACACTATTCATGTGGCTCTGAAACTTTTAATAATATATGTCAGAAATCATCTAAGGAATTTTCTTGTATTGTATTTTATGAAAATGATACAATTCTTTCAACTAGTCCTTTGTAGCTCAACACTTATAGATAAATATATATTTTGAGGGCTGGGGGTTTATGCCTGCCTTGCAAGAATGCGATTGTGTTTGATCCCCAGTACCGACTTAAAAAAAAAAAAACACTAAATATATATTTTGATCAAACAAAACCACACTTGGAAATAAAAGTATGCATTGCTAATTTTTACATATATCTTTTCCTTGGTATGTGACTAACTGTTATAAAAACATTTCTCCAATGCTATGAAAAAATGTTTGGATTACATTTGATTTTTGTTTCCAGTGCAAATTGATAACACTTTGGTAGCCAAAGTAGAATTTATTAGTCAGCAAATAAAAACTTTATAATATTGAAAGAAATACTCAGCTTTTTCTAAAAACAGAAGCTTCTTTTACATAACCCTAGGCCAAGTGTAAGAATTCACATCTTTTTCCATAGTCTTGCAAATCATTTATCATAACTTTAGCTTTTTGAGAAAAATCTTCTCAATAAGAAAATATATCTCTAAATAGGCATAAGCTGTATATCTCTAAATGTGAGTCTAGTTAATGGCACTCTTAATATATTTATTTATTTATTTTTTTATCGATACTGAGGATCGAACTCACAACTGCCTGTTTGAAAGGCAGGCGCTTATGCCACTGAGCTAAATCCCTATATGTCAAAGCCTTCCTGTGCTGTGCTCTTTCATGGACACGCTTAACTTTGAACTGTGGTATCTCTGTGTTTTCAGCACTTTACCAAATCTGCCTGTCAGGTTCAGATGTGTAGAGATTTGCAGATTTCCTGACTTAGTTTTACAAAAACACTTTTATGATTATTTGGATTTAGAAAGAAATGCTCCCACATTTCACCTTCACAGATGTATAAGCCCAGAACTGTAGTTATTCTGATCAGCTGGTTTATGCAATCTCAGTGCAGTTCTCCAGAGACAGGTTATTGTCATTAAATTCACTCTTTGTGTGATTCTGGGAGAATTCTTGAGGTTACTCCACTACTGATCGGAGGGGATCCTTTGATTTGCTGCTACCCTCACACTCCCTGGCTTACAGAAAGGTGTTACATATGAGTGTGAACCGTCACCTGCAAAAATGCATTTTATCAAGATTTACTTCTAGTGATTCTACTTGCTTGTGAGATATTTTTTGAGTGATTTCTATTTTTTTCCTTTCCATGAGGCAAAATAAAAGCTACATTGTTTCATTCCTGCAGACTTTAGGAGCCCTTATTGTTTAATTTAGATTCTAGACATAGATGCTCAAATGAACCAGACTCATGTTTGTGCATAAAAATCCTAATTCACACACTGAACAGTCAGCCCCTGGTGGACCTGTGTCTCTCTTAGGCTCAAACTTGCCAATGTTAAATCAAACATTCAAACAAAAACAGATTAGTTTGTACTGAAATGAAAGCATATGTTTCTATGTTCATGAATACACCTTTGAATAAATAATTATGCATTATTATTGTGAAATGTGTCAGATAAAACAATGAAAAAAATTATTTGTGAAATGTGTCATATAAAACTTTGTGATAAAAACACTATGAGAATAAGATGGTTTATTGTAAAATTATCAATTTAGATTTATCATTTTATTTATCACCATTTGTTGATACAGCTTTAAATTATTGTACTCATATCCAGAACTATGCATTTGTTTCAATTTTAATAGAGAATAGAACTTATAACTAAAGAGGAAAAGATTTTTTCTTCTCCATCAATGCCGAATTTTACTGTTTTGGTGTATTGATGTTTAATGTAAATAGTTAAAACTTTTATAATATGAGAAAATAATTGAACTATAATAACATAAGTATATTCACAATCAAAATATTAGATCTTGAGGTTACATTACTAATTTTGTGGAAAAGTAGATATGAAAGCTTCTTAAATATTTCCAATAAATATGTGTCATTAGAGGAGTTTTTTATAGGACTTCAATGCTGCAATTATAATAACAATGTGGAAGAATCCTCATGTAAAAATATCTAAAAGTTATCTAAAGGTACTCTGGAGAGCATCTTGTAGTTTGGTTTTGCATTTTGTTAATTTTATTTTTCCTCATCAAAATTTTACTAAGTTATACTTTAGTAGACAATAAGAGTTAATTGGAATATTCCACAGGGATTTTATTACAACCAGGAGACCATTCCTTATTTCTGTCCTTTTAAGTGATTCTGTTATGCAACATATTACCTACTTTACTCCCTAATTGCTGAAAACCATACAGTTGTATAAACAGGATAATGCAATAACTGGAAATATTTTTACCAAATTGCAAATGAAATCTCAACGAGTTTCCAGATAGTAAAAGTGAAAATCTTCACTTTCTAAACTCTCTCAGAAAATGAAATACTTACTAGTTTTCACTTCTTTTACATTTCCCTAATTAGTAACGTCTTGAAAATAATTTGGTTACTTTTCTTACTGTAAATCAAGTGACCTTACTTCTTTCTAGCTCATTGATGGTGGTGATGATAGCCATAATCATCTAGATGTTAAAGAGACAATGGGAACAAAACCACACTAGGAAATGTGCTCCTATGTTGGGGGATCCATGGCATGGGAGGTAGATATTAAGGGAGTAAGGAATTGAAGACTATACTAAAAGAAATCTGTCAATCCACTAATTAAAGAATTGTGCAGAGTTAAAATATGACACTTCCACAGACATAATATAAATAGTCTCCAGAATCACTGGTCGGGCCAGATGATAAAGATCTCTTTACAGAGGATGCTCATTTATGTAGACAGAAAAGTGGGCAGTTTTCACATAAGCCAATATCAATACCAAGTAAGCAGGAGCACACAGAAATGGGAAGTGGTTTTCAATTAAAGGAGCTAGGAAATCTCCAAAAACTGACCCTAGAAATGTAAATATATGAATTATCTTCCAGTCTTAAAGCAAAAAGAAACCCCATAAACATGCTCTCCATGTTCAGATATAACAATGCATAAAGAAGGCAAGGACTTGAACACAGAAGACATATTTATAAAATCAGGAATCTACTATATGCAACAAAACTGAAAAAGAAAAAACAGTCTCAGATGTAAATTCACGAAGGGCTCATCACTATCACCCCAACCTTACGAAAATTATGAAAGTAATCCTTGATTTGCAACGAAAACATGCCAGACAGCAAGAGAAAATATGAAAGTATAAATGTTACTAAAAAGAAAGTTCAGAATCTGTCAGAATAATTCATGTACACTTCAGAAAAAAAATAGTACAATGTTCTCTTCAACAGATCATCTTTCCCTCATATGAGGGACCTCAGAGGGTACTGTGTAACACAGAAAATCCACTACACTGCCAGCCCTTAGCGAAGAAATTGAAAATGCATGTGTGGTGATCTCAATGACCAAAGTTACCCAAGCAGCAGTTTGCCAGACTAAGAAATGTCTGAAAGGTCATGACCACTACTTTGATCACTTTTTGCAATTTTAGAGATGAAAGTAACTCGTACTAATGTCATGATGTGAGTTTGAGGTGAGCCTGAGTTGCGTATGCAATAGCAAGTGTTTTCAGCACTGTGGAAAACTGAAACTCTTGTACTTCAAGAATGTTATAGAGGTTACTCAAGACAACTGAAAATACAGCTACCCAGTGATCCGACCATTCCAATTGTAAGCCTTTATCTAAAGTAACTGAAATCTAGATCCAGGTGACATGTGCATCTCCATGCTCATTGGGACATTATTCACAATAATCAAGGGGCAGAAATAACAAATTTATCAATACATCCATGAATAAATCAATCAATAAATTTTGATATGTACATAGAAAAGATAAAGAAGTTAAACATAGTTAAAATATGCCATTTAAATCAATTATATTCAAAGAAAGACAAAAGGAGAAAAAAATTATGGGAAAAAGGAGCCAACAGTTGCAGAGAAAAAAACAATAGCAATGGTAATTTCTTTTCTATCAAATGTTAACTTTAATCCCATGACAGTTAAAGTCCTTATTTTAAAAAAAACATTGCTTGTAATCCCATCCTTTCAGGAGGCTTAGACAAGGAGGATCACGGTATATGACTACTTTATATGGCTCCTGAATTTCAGGTTATTATCTGTTTTGTAGCACTGAGCACATTAATTTGCATGGAATGAAGTTCAGTAGACACCATTTTATTAAATATGTAATGGGTACAGCAAAAGGCTGTCATATTGGATCTGCAGTTTGTTTTGCAATGACACTAGTGGATACTATTAAAAAGAATCTACCCATGTTACTCTTTTCATTGACAGTCTCAGTTACTGCATATCATTTGGACTATCATTTTAAAATATTTATTACATTAATTTAATGTTTATTAGATTATATATAAATTATTACAAAGAGTATCTCATGCCCACTCTACTCCAAATATTTTAGGAAAAATGAGGAATGCACAACCACTTGTAAAGATACTTATACCTGGCAAGATGGTCCCATAAAAACATTGGCAGCTCCAATCTCTCCCACTCTTTTTTTCTAAAGTATGTATTTTAAATAATTCTATTAGTACATGTTTGTAGTCTATAATGTTTAAATTCATGTTAGGAGACACATATGTTTAACATTTTAATCTAATAATAAAGTATATTCTGAGGCAGAAGATTTGTGACAACACAGACACCCTCTACTCTCAGTCTGTTTTTCATTTTTCAGCAGGAAGGAATGTTCTGAGAAATACTGCAGTTAGTGGCCACAGTATCCATGTTTTTACTTTACATGGTTCAGTGACCATGGTGAATTCTATTGTGTAAATATTACCGAAAATTACAGAAAAGCATAGTGCCTGAGTTTTGCATTGTAAACGTAAGGTGTGGAATGCCCTGATCGAGGAACCCTCGCTCTTTTTAGTAATGAGCCCAAGTTGATGGGAAGTGAGGTCAGCTGTTCAAAGGTGCAAAAGAAAAACCTGAGTTTACTTCTTTTTCATTAAGTGGTTAGAGTATTTTATTTAATAAGGAAGAAAATCCTCTCCTGAAGTTGTAAAGATCACCACTGATAATGAAAATTCTATCTATGAAATTACAAAAATTTTATTAGTTTTACTGGCACAACTCAGACAGCAAGTTATAGGAACAGTTTATGATAAGTGCATAGTTACGATGGAAAAACCATTCAACTGTGGTTTAGGGCTATCCATGGTTTCAGCCGTTCATGGGAGATCAGAGAATACATCCCCTGTAATTATGGCATGTGCATAGAAAGAATAACTTATAACTGAACACAGTATATGCTGTTTCAAATTAGACTACTGATGTACATTTAGCTTCATAATTCAATAGCTCATTTAATTACTTCTGCATTAAAAGGAACTAGTCAAAGCATGCTTTTATAGATGAAATGGAACTTTATTATTCAGTACTTATCTATATTTGATTCTGACAGGTTTATAAGTGAAAGGCTTGAGTATAATAGCCACATCAGAGCATGCTTTTAAAAAGTTTTGCTGTTACACGCATATTATAAATTTGAGCTTAGTCTCTGAATATCATTCCTGACAAAGAGTCCATAAGTAATATGTCTATTTTCTATTTATTTATTCCCTCATTCAACAAATGCTCATTCAATGATTAAGATATAAAAAGCAATAGACTTGTAAATGGAGGAATTGCTGCAGAACATTCGAGATGTCTGCATCAGACACAAAAGACCTTGCAGCCCATGATAAGATTACAATTTCAGATACAGATTGGGAAAACAACACTTACAGGAAATTTAGATGAGGTTCCCTACAACTCCATGTGATTTATGAACATTTGCATTTTTAACTACACAAAGCCTATTTAAGTCAATTTACAGATGGAGGAGTAAGAATAATGTTTAACTTCCTTTCACTGACCAAAGCAAGCTACTTAGCGGTGGGCCATTTGGAGAGACAAGTACACTCTCAAGAGGTGTCCAGATGGAGGGACAGGAAGCAGGTGGTACACACAGCCTACAACAGTGTACAGCATGGTGTTTGCAAAATATTTGCAGCACTCGCCCAACCACACAAAAAGTTAAAGCCATTCTCAGTTAAGGAGAGCTTGTACTAACTGTGCTTGCAAAATACTATTATATTTGCAGCAGACTTTCGGAAGAAAAAATCTTCAGTGAATGATAATATTAGTGAGACTCGGAGATGGTAATACTTGACACAATTTAGAAATAAACTACTTGACGTAATTTAATAGATATTTATGCTTGAACACTTGTTATGAGAAAATAGTTTATTGATATAAGAAAAACTTTTAAAGTTGTGGAGAACATAGTTAAGATAGAGAGGTAAGGGGAAAAAGTTAAATGAAAAATTCTGAAGGTAATATTAATGAGCTGTGAAAATAAAAATAGGTTTAGAACAAAAAATACTACAGATATTAATCCCTGGATTCTGCAAAAATGGATACCACATCTCCAAGTTTAGACATTAAAAAGATTGATAGAAAAATATGCTGAATGCTGCTGACACATTTAATCCAATGGAAAAACAAGCTAATAAAATAATGTGTGCTCTCACCCCTCTTACTCACTGGATCTAGGACAAAGTGACTTTTGGATGTCCATACAAGTTATAAGCTTTGAATAGTTTCAGGACATCAAGACTGCTAGGTTAATGCAACTAAAGACACTCATGAAAGAGAATTTACAGAACTGCTGCAGAATGTGGCAATAAAATGCGATAACTGAGTTTGATGCAAAGGGGAGAGTTTTGTGTAGAATTAATGACAATGAAGCTTTTATAGTTTTTAAAATTAAACTCATGTCCTGATTTTGATCATGCTTAATAGAGTGAAAATTTATGTACCTCCGAGCAATAGGATGCATGCCTAATGACATCATCATTCCCAAGGATGTGCTTAGGATTTCTAAATTCTTCATTATATTTGAGGGAAAATGAACTTTTACTCAGTAATGGTAATTTAAACTTATATAAGATCTTTGAAATTCACACTTAGTATATCATGTTTCTATTGACCTAGAGGTGTGATGGTTTTTAAATAACTCAGCATGAAATAGATCAGTCTTCTTATTTTCAAAATAAGCATCCTCGTAAGATCATCCTTATTATCTGATGAGTTTTTAGATTGAGTTCTGTTGCAATTGGTACTTCTAGGTTGATTCCCCAATCTGTGTTTGCAATGTCAATTTACTTCAGAGGATTCTCATAACATTAAGGTTTTCATAATATTAGATAAAATTATGGAAGGGCTAGTACAGAATAGTGCAGAATGAGACTCAGACAAATGTGTTTAAAATACATAGTTATACATATAACACTTGAACATGTTTTAAAAAATTTAAGGGTTTATTCTTTCTGAAATTAATATGTTAATCATCTCAGTGAAAATACATCATCCTTCTACTGGCACATACTGTTCATAGATATTCTGGACTTATTTGTTTTCAAGTTTTATAAATAAAGAACCCATTGCGTAAGAAATTCTGGGAAAACACTGGCAAGAAGCAACAGCATTGGGCATGAAGATGAAAATCCTTCACATCGAATATCATGCTAACTAGGCTCATAGAAAGAGTGCCGTTATCAAGAGCTATTAATGGTTCATGGTTGGATCTTAGATGATCTGAGAAACTCAACATAACGAGTTCATTTGGAAATGATTCTCAGTTCATAAATTCTTATGCTGTTTAACATGCTTAAAGATAATGCAGTGAAAACTTTTTAAGAGAGAGGTGAAATACAAGTGTGATTATTCGCTACAAAATGAACATTACAAGTTGTCTCTGCACATTGAATTAGGTAATTAAATTTTGTTCTGAAAAGTGAGCATGTAGAAGCCAGAGATTAATATGAGCAAGGAATATTGGATTATTTGGTAGGAGTAGTGAACACAAAGGAGAAGCTTGTGGTACAGATTATTTCACGTATTTCAGCTTTGTTAGGCACATTCCTTTGGAGTAACATAACAGCAATTATATTTATCAGAAGCAGTTCTTATTTTGAAATGTCAGATATCCATTTTATCCATAGAGAGTAGCAGATAAATTTTTCTGGAGAATATTATTTGCTATCAAAATTGACGAATGTGTACAGAAACAGGTTTGGGAAAAGTAGTATTCAGTGTTGTTTAAACACCCGGAAGCAAGATTGAGTCCTTATGGCTTGGATCTGTACTGTTAACTGCCTTTTCTTTCCTTGAACTGCCACTGGGTTCTGTCATAACTGCTGAACTCCTGGTTAAACTGGACTTTGAAACCATGAGCAGTGCCGTGAAAAATCTCAGCTCTCCTGACACTCATCCATCACTGGCTTCAGGATGTTGGAATATAATTTGCATGCATCTAAATTGGCGTATGTTCTAACAGGACATAGAAAGAAATTAATTTTGGCTTCAAGTGCTCAGTGGTGAGTTAGGACTCTGTTCATCAGATTGCATATATTTGAATTTTCCACGAAAGATGGCAAGATGTTTGAATGCTGCTTAGTAAACATTGTTACTATCTACTCACTACATTGGTCTTAATATGTGGTTTATTTTATTAAATTGAATGTGAATTCACTTTCACATATGGAGGGCAAGATTTCTTGCATAAAGGAGGAAATTTCATAATTATAGCTTTATCCTGCAATTTTATAATAAATGAAATTATTTTCTAAAGTACAGTAGAAATGCTTACAGTTTTTTGATCATTCTACAATATCAAATTTATGACCTACACTTGTCATAATCGATTTACAAGCATATAATTCATATATAAATTGATATTCTATTTTTGGAATGACAGATCAACATTGTAAACAAAGAAAATAGTCATTGTCGATATCAGAAACGCATTACAAAAGCTTCTTTCTTCACCTTTTGCTCATGAATTATGCTTTGTTAAATAACTGTATAAAGGGCAAAGATGTTAATTTCATTTGAAAATCACACCAAATGGTGAGAAAGTATTAAGATGACAACACCTGCTATATATTCATGAGGTAGCTTCTAAGAAGTATGATGAATTTTTTTTTTAATTAATTACTTAAAATTTAGAATTAATTGACTAAAATAAATATAAAATGATACTTTAGGTAGACTGGGGAAAGTATTGAAAATAATTACTCCAGCTAAGCATTTGAATAAATAGACTCAAAAATAGTACAGAATGAGACTTAAACAATTATAGGATTCACATAAGCACTTGCTGCAAAAGTCATAGTAAAGCAAAAAGTAAGAAATTTTGATTTTTAAAAATGTTCCTGTTCTTATGCCATATGGACTTAGAATGATATTGTTCTGTTTATTATAGTAAGACAGATTATGACTCACTTTAAGTCAGTGAAGCAGATATCTTCCATGAAATATTTTAAAACTTGAATTTCACTTGCATCAGATGCTTAAAATGAAATTTCAAGTAAAGTGTACACAATTCTTACACAACAATTAAAGTAGTTTATTATAAACTCATTTTTGGAAGAAGATGCTGATAGAAAAGAATATTCTGTAGGAAAATCTTGTAACTTTCTCAGCTTCAAATCTGAAACAAACCACTGTTATAGATATGTAAATAAGAAATATGGTATTATTGAATAGCAATGTTTTTAAATCAATTACGTTTTCCTATAAACTATTTTGTAATTCATTTAGTTATTATGAATAACTAATTTATGCTAATTTCCAGGAGTTACGTTTATGAAGTTAGAAATGATGTATCTAATTTTTTAAATAATATACAGGTTTCCTTGAATCAACATCATATTGTAACACTGAAATGCAGTATAATTACAGCAATATTTTATGCAAAATATTGTGTTTAAACTAGAAATTTGAGGATTAACTTTGCCCCTCACTTATTTCCTAGACATGTTCTTAAAATTTTAATGTATTGTGCAGCTATACCAAAACATATGTCCAAAACCTCAACATTATCTGTAGAATGACAGTATTTTTACCTCTGTTTTTTTGCTACTATATTCCCCTCCTTTATCTACAAAGTTGCTAGAATTGTGTGAGCTAAAATTAAAACTTACTGATGATATTCCTAAAATTGAAACTCCATCTTGCCTGCATATGAAGTTTACACTGTAGTTATTTTCAGCAGAAAATATCAAAATGTATGCAGTCTATGAGAGATCCAATGGACATGCTTACTTACATTCCATTACATCTATCTGTGCCTAAAGACTGTAGTAATTTATACATCTATATCTATATTTATATATCAGTTAAACTCTTTTCACATTTCGTTTTTATTACTTGTCAAAAACTTGAAGTAATTATTAGATTGATAGTGTAGTTCTGAAAATATTCAGGGAGTATTTTGTGAACACAGAGTGAATCACATGAACTGTGTGATTCATGTGTACTGTTTGCCACAAGTTTGTATTATATGTTAGAACAACAGAAAGAATTATATGAATATCCATATATGAAACTGAAAACTAACAGTGCAGGCAGAGAAGTACATTTAAAAAATATAAGAAAACATTTTTGTATTCAGAAACAATTTTCTTTGCCTATAAACATTATTCTTCCAAACAGCGTACTTTGATTCAAAACAAGTAGTTAAAATTGACGTGCCTTATAATGCTTGCATACTTAACCAATTTTTCCATTTGTGTTCACATGCTGTGAAGACTTGGAATCAGATGACTGCAACTTTGAATCTCCAGGTGCTTCAGGATGTAAATAAGTTCTGACATTTCGCCAGTGGGCAGTTAAATCATGGACACCAGAAACAGTTTACTTTGGACTGTCCTTCCGAAGGATGCTCTGGCTTCTCTCTTGAGCGCTCACTAAGCATCTGTAGCTGACACGAAGCAAAAGACAACTGTGAACTGGAAAGTGATCTTACAATGAAAATTACGAGTACATCTTGCATCTGTCCAGTCCTAGTGTGTCTCTGTTTTGTGCAGAGGTGTTATGGAACTTCTCACCACAGCTCCATCAAGGTGACCAGAAACCAAACCAAGCACGGGGAAGGTGAAACCGAAGTCCACCACCGTCCCAAAAGGGGATGGGTGTGGAATCAGTTCTTTGTTTTAGAAGAACATATGGGACCAGATCCACAGTATGTTGGAAAAGTAAGTCCTTTTTTGTTTGCTTTTTCTTCTCCTGAGAAACTGTGTGGTGGTATGTGGGCAGAGCTGGTTTAAGAGACAAAACACAAAGTTAAATAATGTTCTAGAAGCTTGGTCTCCTACTGGTGAGCTTAAAGTAGTAAGTGTAAAAAACACCATTGATTGTACTATGCTCCTTTGAGCTTTGTCCTAAGCATATTGAACTAAATATTCTTTACTAGAGCATTGCTCTTTTCTCTCTTACAGAGAAGAAAGAGTTCACTGAAAAAAGTTAAATAATTTTGTTACTAGGAAGGTAAGCTATAATTTGCTGTGTCGCTTACTGTTATGTTGATCTTTACTGAGAACATTTTATTTACATATTTGTGGGTGCTCATCACAGATTAGGGGTTGTTAGGGGTTCACTACACTATTTATGTTCTGAGGGATAGTTCCCAATCATACTACATGCAACAGGAATGAACAAGAGGACACTCTCAAGCATGAAATTCAAACATCGCTGTCTATAAATTATCTTTTATTGGAACATATTTCTACTTATTTATTTAAGCATGTCTATGCTTGAGTAGAATATCTACTGTGCAAATCTTGGTAGCAGGTTCTGAGATATTTTCATTACACACTCTGTACCTATCACAGTGTTTGGCAATGATCAAATGTAGTAATTCATACAAAAATATGTCCTCCAGTTTGAATTTTTTAAGTTATGTTAATGGCTGTGATAATTATTTCAAGTGATTGAAATAAAAATGTCATCAATCAGTGCTTTCAATATGAAGAGAGTTTTAGAGTTCTTTAACATTTTCTCTGGCACAGTTACCCCATATTCATAGTTAATTTAGTTCATATTTATTAACTCTTACTATTATTTTATTTTGACATTACATAAAAGTTGTAATGAACGTCTCTCTCTATATAACCTTTAGCATATAGGCATGTTTGTGGCTGACGTTTCGGAAAGAGTTTGATTAATACAATTTAATATTGTTAGCAATCTCTAGAACATCCTCTTAAATGATATTATAGTCTGCACTCTTATCAGATATAAACTAAGAATAAATGTTTGGGGCCCAGGGATTTAGTTTAGTGACCCAAGGGCTTGCCTGGCAAACACAAGGTCATAAGTTTGATCCATGGTACAGAATAAAGAAACAAAACGCAAAAAATCAATAGTGATTCTCTACAGGAATGCCAGCAAATGTGATAGTATAACTTGAAATTTTGAAAATATAATACATTGAAAAGCTTTTTGTACTTTTTATTCGAATTTTTGCTGTTATGAGTAAAAAATATTATTCTGTTTTGTAGATATATGACTTTTAAAAGTAATAGAGATTTTGTTTCAATTGGTTTTCTAGTTTCGTTAACTTATTGATATTAATGTTAATATAACAAGTACATAAGTTTTTTCAGTGTTATATTTTGATTTTTTTAAACTTAGAAATTATTATTTTAATATATGAATTCTAAGCATTTCCTCAAAAAATTTGTTTACTTTGGATTCTTATGAAATTTGAAGGATTTTTTAAATCACAATTACTCAAAGTAAAGATGTTTTTCCCCCCTTAATATTTTCAGTTTATCAGACCCACATTAGAAAATATTACTTATTAAATTAAAACTAGAGTGATGTAAAAGTTGAGTTCTGATGTTGTACAGTGGAGTTTGTAAGGATATATACATTTTTGTGACTGAAATAAGAATGTTTGATTATAACATGTTTGTTTCATTTTCCCAGCAGAATGTACCCTAGATATGGCAGTAGTAATTATCAAGTGTGTCAAGTCTTTATGGTGATGCTTAGGAACATTTAAACATATGCAGATTACATAATGTAAGGATCTACATTAAACAGGATGTTTATTAAAGTAAACTTGTTTGCAGTATGCTTCATATCTTTAAGCTGGCAGCTGCTTATGATTAGCTATTGATGTTGTGCTCCTTAAATGCATATCATTTTCATTTTGAGCGTGCAGAAGATTTCCTTAAATTAGCAAATACTATTATTTAACGAAAGGAATCTGTGTTTGTTCCAGAATATTTGGCGTGCATGGTTCTCCTTGCACTATTTTTTAAATTAGGTAAGAGATAAAATCATGAACAAGGTCCAATTGACTGTGTGTGCCTATGCAGTGGCATGCTTTAAGCTAAGAAATCTAATAATTTTTTAAAATTTTACCTTAAAATTTTCGCTGTGTTAACAGTAAAGACGGATTTTGTAAGTTCATAAAAGATTATATTTTTAAATAAGCAAATGAATTACATTCTCTGTGCTTCTTTTCTGCATTTAGGTAGCATATGCCCACAAGTGTTAAAATTTATCTAGATAAAAACATACAGTTTTGAAAATGTTTCTGTCATTTGTTAAGAATTTGGTTACTGGGCTGGGGATTTATCTCAGGAGCATAAGCGCCTACTTTGCAAGCATGCAGTTGTGAGTTCGATCCCTGGTACCAATTAAAAAAAAGAAAGAATTTGGTTACTGAAATTGTTTTCCTCTCACTTTTCTCTCCCTTTTAAAGTAGGAGAATGAGTAGGTAAGCACAGATCGGGGTAAATCTCTCCCTTTTTTAAAACAATAGCACAAAAATATGCATATATATGGTACATAAATATGAAACACTTTTACTGAATTCCTCAAGTAATAGAAAATGAAGTGTCGGGGCTGGGGATTTAGCTCAGCGGCATAAGCGCCTGCCTTGAAAGCAGGCAGTCGTGAGTTCGATCCCTGGTACCGATGAAAAGGAAAAAGACAAAAAAAAAAAAAAAAAAAAAAAAAAAAAAAAAAAAAAGAAAATGAAGTGTCTGGGAATGGTTGCGTGACTTTTAGTTGTTTATAGTATTAACTATGGAAGTATCAAGGGGTAGAACTTACGATGTCTGATCGTGTAATCAAGTTACTTTCTAATACATAGAGTATATGAGTTTTCTTTAATAGTCATAATATAATCATTTAATAGTCATTAAATAATAATCATTAAAATTCTCTATATTAATTACTCTATTTTCAAATTAAATATATAATTTCAACTTAAAGAGTGAAATAAATAGAAAGAATTGAGACATCCTGTCTTTCTATTTAAAGCCATGATTGCTATAACGTTACTATTAATTTTGAGTTAAAAACTAAATGCACAACAAGGAAGAGTGACAGTTACCTAATATTGTCAGGATGATAATTTTATAAACATTTTTACAACTTTCATCAAAATAGAAAACTTCTAAATATGAAGTTTAAAAATTATATAAAAAGCAAAGTGATAGCATGATTTTGAGAGAATTTTTAAGTAGGTAAACAAAAATTTAACTACTGTCCTTGGATCCAGATTAACAAAAACTAGATGCAAAGTGGAAAAGTTTAATTTGCTGTAGACTGACTTTGCAGTGACTCAGTAACATTTTGTTTTAAATAAATGAGATTTCAATAGTTAGTTGCATTCTAGAGATTAGTGATAATTTAATTAAATAAAATAGCAAATGTTTAAATGAATGAATTTATTTCCTAACATGGACAGTGTCTTTAAAAGGCCTCCTACACAAAACAATGTTGTGAACATATCTGTATCAACTCAAACTGTAAACTTTCTATAAATACATAAATGCATTTCCGTGTGCCTGCGTGTGCGTGCACATATGTGTGTGTGTGTGTGTGTGTGTGTATCAGTGATGCTTATCCATAAAGAACTCTGATCCCAAAGAGCACTGGGAAATATCTGGAAATTTTTTCACCAGTCTCTTAGTTATATTTGACATGCTCACAAGGACTTAGCCAAAAAAAAAGGTCCAGAAAAAATCAGAATAAAAAATGGAAACAATTATAATTCAGTAGATGTTGTACTAATATTTGTATCAATATATGTGTAATTTGTTTTGTGATTAAGGAAAGTTGATACCAAGAAAAAATTGAACAGCAGTCCAGGAAAATTCTAATGAATTTCTGAGCTTTAATTCAGTGTATTGTGGATGGCATTATTTAGTAAATGTTGGTGATGCTACTAAACATTTCATAACAGTTAGGACACACACACAACAGAAATCACCAGTCACAGTTATAATGTGCTGCACGTGAGAAGTTATAGTTCCAAGTATGCAAATACACATGTATGTGTATGTGTAAGAATACAAGAGTGTTTAATCTAACATGTTTCATGTCTGAAAAGCCAAATTGGTGACATTAATGTGCTACACGTGGTAGAGAGATATCGGTTAAGCAAAAAAACAAAACAAAACAAAACAAAACAAAAAACCGTTTGTTTAACTTGTATTATTTGGTCCGTTTAATAAGACTCTGTTTTTGCATAATGGTCTGTCCTTCCGATTTTTCCCTCTATTTTCTTTTTATTTATTATAAAAACTACTAATCAATTTTGTTCAATTTTTCTTTTTGGGCTGGCATTCATAACTGTATGTTAACTTGTATATGTGTAGTCACTCTGTTGTGGGACTTTATTGTAGGATAGCTTTTTAAAAAATATTTACATGCATTGGAGTCAGTCCTTAAGTGAGAGGAAGGATACTCATGAGAATTTATACATTGACATGTATAACCTTATTTGTTGGAAAGAAACAATTTTATAAGTTTGCAAAAACATTATGTTTTAATTAATAATTACTGATTTTGTGTATTTAATATAATATACATTTTATACATTTAACATAAACAACAATGCTGAAACACATGGTGACACCTCATTTCATAAAACTTAATGTGTTCCAAGATTCCATAAAACATGTTGATGCTTGTGTTCATCACCCAGAGCAGAGTTCACAACCTTTTTTGTTTGTTTGTTTTTGTTTTGTTTTTTTGCAAATGCTTCCTTTTGTGAATCAAATTGTTCAAAAACAAATTTCTCCATGAACACTGCTGTACTTAATTTGCATCTCAACTTGGCTGCATGTGGGCTGCCAACACTTAGGTTGAAAGTTTTCATACTGAGGTATGTTCGCTTGTTTCTTTGTTTTGAGAGAGTTTTGCTATATAGTTTAGACTGGCCTTGAACACAGCATTATCCCAGCTCAGCCTGGAACTAGCAGAAATTCTCCTGCCTCAGGCTATCAAGTGCTGTAATTACAGACATGCATCATCACACCTGGCTTTGGTAATAATTTCTTATAGCAAATAATTTTATGCACCACAAAGTCTAATAGACCACTGTGTTGCGTGTTCTTTACCTAAGCTGTTAAGTAGACTTTTACATTTCCCTTGTTACATTTCTTTTCAAGCATTCTGGCCTTCTAAAAAAAATCTCCATTCTGGTTTGGCATCTAAAGGAAACTAAAATTTGTGTTTTCTAAACTTCAGGGGATGAAAAAGGGAACTTTGGTGGCCAAAACCTGTAGCCAATTTTGTTTTCCTGTATTTATCTGTTAGTTTCTGTTGTGTTGTGTTTTCCCTCGTGTTACTAAGCTTATAGAAATTAATTTGCTTTCTTAAAATTCCTTACTCTTTTTGTTCCAATTACCTTTCACTAGTTCTAGAACACTTGTACTAGGCTTTCACTTTTAACTTTATATATCATTTCCAATTGTTTATAGTGAAAAAATTTATCAATACAATATTTCATGGTCATATCTTGCCTCAGACTTTTCTTTGTACAAAACTAAGATTTTCATTAATCTTTTTAATATCCCTTTTGTCTAAAAATAGTTGCATTATTGTAATATATTTTAACATACTCTTGCAGATTGGAAGAAGAAAATCTAAAATAGTCCCAAAATATAAAATTGAAATATTATACTTCAAAACCACTATTTATTTTCCATTAACTATAGACTGTTTTATTTACCATAAGGCATGAAAAGTTTTTATCATAGGTATTATATTATTCTAAAAAATGTGTTCCATTACTTTACTGTTTTTTATCCCATGAATAATTGAAATTTAATTGCATTGGACTTCATTCAACAAAGGCATTTAATTTGCAAGTGAATCTCAAAGCCCTTCAGATATGTTTCACAAAGTTTTTTTTTTAATGTTTGTTTTCTTTTATTAAAATTTAGGCACTTGACTTGTTAAAATAGTTATGAAATAAAATGCGACAGATCATTTTTCTCTAGGATTTCTTTTTCTTTTATGTGAAAAAGTTTTGGGATATTCATAGAAAATGGAATACTACTTTCTACATTAAACATAATTGACAGCATATATAAAAATGAACTAATGCTTAATTTTCCATTATACTTGATTTGTATTGTTGAACTTTGGGTTGAATATTTTGATTTTATTTGACAAACTTCAAATCTGGGTAGGATATATTCAATCCTTTAAAATTTGTTGAACACATTCTGTGCTCCTGTCAGTGTGCTAGCTATACAGTGCAAAATATAGACAAGTTGAGGCACAGTAACATGAAACCAGTATTTGTAGAAATACCCACCAACTATATACCCTGATGAGGATTATACGAAATTAAATTATAAGAAAGTGTGGATATGTCCGTAGCAAGGATGAAAAGCATGCAAACCTCCTCAGATGGGAAGGAACATGTGGGTTGAAAGTTTTAATACCTAGGTACATCTAGCAATGGAAAAACAGTTGAGAACAGTGAGCTAAATCTAGTCTCAGTACTGTGTTTATGTTGTAGAACTTTTATGTGTACGTTTGTGGACATGTCAAGACCTAACTGATACTTTAAAAGAAAATCATGCAGTATCTCTGTATTTATTGATATGTTTGTCAGTAGCCAATAATACTTGCTGCTGTGTGTGAAATTGACTGATGGGAACGAGAATTTAGGAAACAAAGCAGTAGGTTAATTTCTGGACAAGAGTTAATATATAATAGCAAAGAGAATAGCAAAGTACCAATTCTTAGTTTTGCATAATGATTCAAAGATAGTATTTCCATGTGCCCTATAATGTGCTACAGAATCAGAGCAACAGCCTGAGATCTACTTGGAATAAATATATAAATAACAACTAAACGATTGAACTGCAGACAAGTAGCCATGATTTTCTTTATATAAGACTTTGATCTTAACAAATTCAACCCCATTGAACAGATTTTTATTATGCACATTAATAAAACTGAATGAATGAAGTGATTTATAAGATTTTATTTGCCTGTATGAGTCACTGTTTCAAAGTAAATGATAGTTTTATTAAAACCTGGCAACGTGGCATAGACTCTGCAGGACGTGCAGATTAAATTAGTTAATTAGCCCCAGTGACTGGTAAGATGAACACCATAACAGGGGTAGCCTTGAGAACAAAGAACTGTGCCACAATACTCTGGATGCACTTAGAGCACCAAGCATAGAGAATGGCGTTGAAAGAACAGATGAACATAACTTAGGTCAGTTTAGGGAGTCTGAAGACTTAAAATAATAGTTGCTACTAGCAGAAAATAATACTCGTATATATTGCTTACAAGAACCCTCTAAGGTGAGAAATACCTGCAATTCTAGGACTGGAAGGCTGAAGCAGGAGGATCACAAGTTGCAGCCTGGGTCATCTTCAGCAGAGTGGAATTTTAGGAAACCTCCCCACCCAAAGGTGACTAAATGGCAGCCAAGCACAAACCAAGCAGAATAAACATTGGAAAACCCAGTAGAAGTTCAGAGATCATACAACACTGGCAACAGAGTCCAGTTCTGCTATAAGGTCAAAGGAGCATCACCCACACGTGTATGAGGATGCAGGGAAGGATGTCTCAGTGACGAGTGACATGAAGCATTCAGGACAGCTTTGATGGCAGAGAGAACACATTACCAATTCTCAAACCTCATCTGAAATTGATAGAAGGAAATATTTTGGAGGATATTGTGGAAGATTTTATACCTACTGGAATGAGATGTTAGCATGCAGGACCATTGGAAGCTGAGTGGCAGGTTCTGATATTATTGAGGGGCTGGCTAAGAAGTAAGAAGGACCACACCCAGGGACAAGGCTGACTAAGTCAGGTTTGGATGGTCTTCATCCAGGGTGCTCAGGGGCTTGCAGATTGACAGATCAAATAATTGCAGACAAGAAGAGATTATTGAGGAGGAAAGTGAACCACAATTACGATGCTTGAGTGAAAACAAATACAAGAATTACAACAGTTAATTTTATTCCTTTGGGTTATTTTCACCAGAACTGCATGAGTTTTGTTCAGGAGCAGGATCATATTAGAAGGATTAGTTAATGAAAGAGAATGGCTCCAAGTAAACAGAAACTCAAGGGCTAGTGGTGTTTTTTTTTTTTTTTTTTTTGTTTTGTTTTGTTTTTTTTTTAGAACTCTTCATATTTAGCCCTTTTAACTCAGGATACCTGAAAACATATTTTTCTCGGCATGCTCATATCTCAAATTCCTGTCATTTGCCTTAAAAAAAATTCACAATGTTTATATTGGTTTGTATCTTCTTGCTAGCTATTCAACTAAACCATGTTAAATTAGCTTAACATGCGAATGAAGTTATTACCTTGCATATCTGAAGAATAGAATAGGCTTCAGGCATATGTAGAATCAGATACAAATGATGTGATTAGGATTCCAACCAATCCCCTAAAGCTAAGAGCTCAAAAAACATGCAAGGAACAAAAGCGCCAGATTTACAGGCAGCAGTTCAAACAGTTTCTGCATTTTGTTATTAAAAAGCAGTTTTACTTCCTTGAAGCTCAGTACGGAGGGATTTTAACTGACCGCAAATTATTATTTCAAGGGTTTTTTTTTTTTTTTTTAAGACCCTCCCATTTTTTTAGATAGGAGTTTCTCTTAATTGTTAATCTGAGCCTTTTGATTGGAAACAATTGACATAAGTTAGATAAAAATAAAAGAATATGTTATAAAAGTTTAATTCATTTTATTGAGGAAATATTTATACCCTCTATACATTCTTTTTACTGAGCCACTGTCATGTCTGTATCTAATCACAGCTAAATGCTACCAAGCAGTAAGTCCTGAGGAAGTGGCTGAATTATCATGGTGGGCTTAGATCTGTGCTGTGTATCAGGGCTTTCTGCAGGGAGGTCGTGTGCCCCTCGGTCCTGTCCACTATTGCAGTGGCAGGCTGTGTGTAACCGCTGCACACATGCAGTTGAAGAACTGAATGTTTACATTTAATTATTTTACATAGTTACTTCTAGCTATCAAGAATCTTATTGGACAGCACATGATTAAACTAATCAGTGAGAAAATCTAGCCCAATTTGCAAAGTAAATAGAAAAGTATGTGTCTGTGAAGGTCACATGCATAAATAGCCATACAGCATGAAATTAAATGTGATGGATGAAAAGAATAGTTCTAATAAGGAGGAGAGACAGAAAGGCTGGGAGAGTGAAGCCTTTCTCTTCCACTTGGTGAGTGCATACATTGTTTTTGTTCATTTTATTTCTATGTTCTTGTGCAAAAGGCATCATTTAGTA
This sequence comes from Cavia porcellus, assembly GCF_034190915.1. NCBI lineage: Eukaryota > Metazoa > Chordata > Mammalia > Rodentia > Caviidae > Cavia > Cavia porcellus. The sequence goes on along the minus strand of NW_026947494.1, from coordinate 15,869,333 downwards.
AACTTGTATTTCATTATTTTATTCATTATGCTCCAAGACATATAAAATATAACTTCTTTTAACTAAACAGAAATTCAGAGTAGTTGGAGTGTAGTCTCTTTTTTAATTTATTTGTTCTTGTTTTGAAGAAAGAAATCTTACCTGTCAGGCTATATATGAAACTAAAGCTAACGATTCATAAACTTGTTCTGGGATATCTTCGCTGCTTGATAATTGCTTGTTCAGTTCATTAGCTACTTTGCATGCATGGGTTCTTTCTGCAGTTACATCAAAATTATGAGAAGCATTAAAGACGTTTATAGTATTCACTGTGGTATAAAGTATTTTTAATTAAAATAGAAGACGCATAAGCATAAAGGAAATGCTATAAGAAAGATGTACACCTTTTGGCTGAAATTACACTCCCTCCCACCTGTGACTGCTGTTGTTGATTTATGCTGGAGTTGTTTTTCTTCTTAATCTGGGGTAGCCATTGTGACTCCTCTTCTTTGAACTCTGTTATTGTTGTACCATTGAATTAAATTTACCATGAAGACTTTTACTATTTTTATAAAAATGTAGAGAAAGAAGAGTGGCATAATATATAATTACACTCCAATTATTGGCACAAACAATGTCAAGTAAATATTTACATGTTTCTGTGGGTGAAGCATCAATAGGAGATACAGCTGAGGAGGAGTGAATCCAGAAAGCTGTTGACTTGTACACAGCATGTTTCATATCCTGTGCTTTCCAGCTGCATCTTCGTGTCTATTAGAATTGTGGAAAACAAGAAGTTGAATGTATGCTGACTTTGAATTAGTATCTTTAAAACAAAACTTTGATAGGAAATGTAGGGCATATTTCACAAAGGTACACATCTCTTCCTCTCAACGTTCTTTTATATAACAATCAGGGGAAGCATTTTAAAAATTGTCATACCCCGAATGAAAATCAGATCTGTGAATCAAGACAACTAAAAGTACGTCTGATACTACCTTTTTTTATTGCTGTTGAAACCATCCTAAGTAAGTTTGTAACTCTGAGAATTACTAGTTTCTATATTCATTATACCAAACTTGTAGTAAAATACAAAAGGATATCCTGAGAAAAGTGACACAGTGACTAGGATAAACTTCTACCTTTTAAAATTAATGACATATGAAGATAATGATCATTTTACTACAGCATATCTGCCCTTACATTGTTTTTGTGATTCCATGTAACGGTGAAGCCTCTTGATATTTCTAAATGAAAGCGCTTCTCCAATTTTAAAACATATGAGTAAATGAAAGTATAGTTTTTGCTACATAAATATCTTTTAGGTCATCTTTGTTATTGTATTATGATTCAATTTATGGATGCAATGCACGTATATAATGGGAAAATTAAAAAATATAGAGCAATAGTAACTTAATTGACATTTGTATTTTCCTTATTTTTTCACGTTTAAATCCTGTTTTTGGAAAAAATAAACTATAGGGCTGAGGATTTAGTTCAGTGGCATAAGCACATGCCTGGCAAGCACGAGGTCATGAGTTCCATCCCTGGTGCGGAAATAAATATATAAGTAAATAAATAAACTACAATAGGAGATTCTGCAATTTAACTTATATAAATATATAAGATAAGCATATATATATGTGTACTAACCATATATCATTTTTATTCATATATTAACACTAATTATTCTCTTGACTGTGTTTGTAATACAAATCAAGCATCCCTCAACAGAATTATAGTCTCAAATGTTCAAAGATCTGAAACATTTTTAGCATCAAGTTGACATCAGGAGTGGAAAACAGTTTCATGTGATAAAGGTCCAAAGGTGGACATGCTAACAACACTGAGTGACCTCCAGGCTGTGTGCATTAGGTGTACATTAAACACAGGTGAAGCTGATGTTTAGACTTGCGGCTCCTCCCTAAGCTAATTCATTATATACATGGGAATATTACAAAATCAAAAATAAATTCAAAACCCAAATATTTGTGAGTCCAAGCATTACAGAGAATCAATATTTAATGTACATATGGGAGACACTGATGTACATTCTTGGTCACATTAACATTTATATGCTTAAAATTTCTCTCCACTCTATGAGAGAAATCCATAGAGTATTCTATCCTTGCTTTAAAACCATGCAAACAAATAAGTTTGGGCTACTTTTTAAAAGTACTTTAACACTCTCCCCAAAAGTAGATTTTTGCTGGATACCACAAAATAAGTGAAGATACAGCAAATGCTGAAAAAGCATTGCAAGTTTCTTGCTGAATTTTCCAGAGTATTGACTTCAGCCAGTGTAAATGAGTAAACAAAACTATTTCTTTTCTTTCTACTTCTGCCACATTTCTGGTGAGAATGTGATTCACATTTGCAGTTTGAAATCGAAAATAAAAATAGATCACTGGCTTGTGCTGTGTCAGACAATTACTATCAAAATTCTGTAGCTTAAAGCCAGTTGGAAGTGGACTTGTGTTTTTGTTCCTGTGAAACAAACATTCTGCTCTCATGCAATTACAGCATGAGACAACAGTGCTGGAAGGTACCTTTTCACTTAGCAATCCTGAGGAGTTCATCCAGGTACAAGGATAACAAAGCAGTTACAGAAAGATAGTGCTAGAAAGTTACAGGTCTGGCTGTGTACGCAATACATTTCCATTATAACTATGAAAATAAAATAAAATCCAACATATATTAAAAGAAATTGGGCCAAGGATTTAGCTCAACGGTTCAAGCACTTGCTCGGTAAGTGCAAAGTTGTGAGTTCACCTCCCGGTATCAAAAAATAATAAATAAATGAATGAATGAATAAATAAATAAATAAATGTTCCTATCTTCCCGTACTAAGAATCACACTGCACAGTTTTGTGGATGTGTGTGCATATATTTGAAAGTATAGGCAGCTTATTAGACTCCCTGTGAGCCCACAGATCTATGAAGAGTGAATTCATGCTTTGAAATTTTAACACAGAATTTGCATACATTAATATTTACTGTAATGTGTAGTGCCATTCTCATTTCTAAGTAAGTAGAATGGATCTATATAAAAGCACTATCGGCTGATACTTTAGAAATGCATAACTCCAACGCAAAAGAACTTTCTGAAGTTAGAGTCCTCTGTGTAATATAAACTTAATATTTACTTCAAATGGCTTTGTTGATGTCTCAAAATTAACTTACACTGAGTTACCCTGCAAGTCTCAGATGCGGCTTTCCTGCTGTTTTCTCTTATGAGTAATTACACCACTTTCCACTCAGATGGTCATTAACCATGACCAACAATCCTTCCTGAACCGCTTTGCACACCAGCCTTTATCTAAACCCAGTATGCCAAGGAGTGCTGTCAACTCCTCGTCTAAAAGTATATCTCTGTTCTGTCAGACTCTCATTTTTTTTTTTTTTTTCCTCATGGTCGCTCCACTCTAACTCATGTTGCCATCATCTTTCACCAGAAATATTACAATTCTTTTCTGACTTGAGATCGCCATGGCACAATCCAGACTGCTCTGATTTTGAACAGAAAACTGATCACATTATATGGCTGCAAATCCTTCAGAAGCTTCCAAATGCGTTAGGAATATCTCACTCCTTAATACAGACCAAAGCTCATGAGCCACTCCTCCTGTCACAGCATTCAGCTCCCTCTATTCTTTATCTATTACAGAAACTTGTTACTTAACTATAGAACTTATAAATTGGAAATATTTTTTTTCTAATCACAGCTGAATGTATCACTCTCCTATAGCATAACTTTTGCTTAACATTGATAATATCATTAAGACATAGCCAATTAACTGTCACATATTAAAAAGAGAAGGATGGAGAAAGAAAGAACGGGAAAAGAAAAGGAAAAGAGAAGTTTATACATAGATTAAAAGGAAAAAAAATTGAGGACAGGATCCCTAGTTTCCATTGTTTTTAACTTCATCCCTTGTAATTATTACAAACATAAGAAGATCAGATTATAGAAAAATATGACAGTTTACATAAGGCAGAAAAAAGGGATAAGGGCGATGTTCTGGAGATACATTCAGTCTGTTAAAGAGCTTGAATCAACATGGAAATTAAAAAATATAATGAGCCTGGGTGATACATTTATTTTATTGACATACCATAAAAATTAAAACTTGCAACATATATCATGTAAGTATAGATATATTTATATATTTTATTATGCATATTCATATATATATAGCTCATGATTGAGAAATAATAATATGCAATTTTATTTCTGATAAATAATTCCATAGATTATATATACAAATTTTATTATATATACTTTTATATATTTATATATTGATATAAATCACATGTTACATATGGTTAATATATGGACTTACTATTATGTATTGCTGTTTTTACTAATAGTACTAATTTACAACTCCAAATAGAACTACACAACTAATACAACTACACAGAAATATCAATTTTAAAACAATAGTTTTAGTGATCTTAAAAAATATGAAAGTTAGAAAACTTTGTTTTTGCTCTAATATTTACACATGCATTCGGAATAGAAGTATATATTGTTTTCTCTTGCCTGTTTCTCAAGCTGAGATTTTAGTAGTCTTTGTTTTTAACAGAGTGTTGCATACAATTTATTTTATTCTATTGGAAGTAGCCAAGTTCTTTTTACTTCAATTTTCTGACCCTTTGAACTTTGGCTTCTGCTTGATTTTAAGATAAGATATATTAATTAGAGGCATAAATTTAATTGTGTTTAGTTGCTACTTTCTTTATTGTACCTCACATTTCTTTGTTAATATTAAATACGAGACAATGTTTAAAGTGATGCAAATACATTAACACACTTTTTCCACATTGCCCCACGGTGAGGGAAGTAGTACTGTTATTTTCACTTTACTGATAAAATAACTGGAATTCAGTAAGTTTAAGTGATTTGTCCAAAGTCTTATGACTAGCAAATGAAATAGTATTTGCAAAAGTGGTCTGAATTCACGACCCTGTAAGATTAATATTTTATCTATATATTAATTTTTATTAATATTTAATTTATTAATATTTATAATATTTTATTTTATTCCCCATGAAATTTAGCAGGATAGGAGAATTTATTTCAAGTTTAGAACAGAAATAACTGTTCAATAAAAGCTTGCACTGAGGAGAAACTGGGGAGGATACTGCACCTGCTGCCCGTATGAGGGATCTTCCTATTATATACAGTGGTGCTCAGTTCATGAACTTCATTTCTTCCGCAGTTTTGGTCAAAAACAACTGGGATGAGAACCTAATTAAATTTCTACATGAGGTCAACATTGAACCTAACCACTGAATTTGATTTGTTTTTTGTCCAAATTGGTGCATTTATTTCTTCATAAATTCACATTTATTGACTTCTCAAGCTAGCTCCTATCACTAACTAGCCAGCTGTTAAAACCGGAATTAGAGGAAATAGAACTGATTAGTCATATTGAGTATTGACATATACATATAAGTGCTATTTCAAAGAGCTCAAACATCTCCCTTAAAGTCAGTCCTGTTAGTGCTATTCACTGGATACAGTACGTGATCCACAACTCTAGTGAGTAATGTGGTTGGATGTCTTGAATGTAGAAGATTATGTGTTTTCTCTTTCTTGATTTCGACATGTCAAGTTTGCTAGTGGCAACTATAATAATAATTTAGTGAGCACTTCTCACTAAAGGCAATCTAGCAGGTGAGACTCATCATATAATCGAAAATGCTAAGAGCAATCTCGAGTGTATGTAAAGTCTGGCAAATTAATAGAATACAATATGTATTTAAATGAAAATATTTAACTGAATTAAAATATTTAAGAAGCACATTTTCCACAAAATATATGTATTTATTTAAATGCCTTTCAAAGCAAACACTTAAAATTAAGACTATTCACCATAGGGAGTAAAATGACATAAATAAAATTACCTGACATAAATTTCAATGAATTTTTTGCAAGAAACAATTTTCCCTTTTTTTATCTCAAATCATCTTCATTAATGCCGTCTTGAAAAGTCATTGCATTTTTGTCTGAAGTAGACCAAATAAAATGTGACTACAGTTGTTTGCTTAAGACTTCTCAGCACCCCGCGAATAACATAAGGTCCATGAGAACCAGAAAGTAACAAATAGTACAGATTTTCCCCTGCTTGTTCTACACAGTCTAATTGGGCTTTTCCATTGGCAGTAGTTAATTTTAATCATTGACTCAAAAGTCAGCAAGAGAGAAGAAAGGGAATACTAAAAAATATTCAAGGACATTTATACAAAGTAATGAATGGTGTTAATTTTAACTGCTGTTATGAACATTGTTTCGTTTTGTCTTGAAGTCTATTTTTTTAAAAAAATTTAAATCTGCTTTGGACTTTGATCTCCTTTCTCCTTGATTTTTTAATTATTCTTTTAAGCTTCACAGTAGATTTTTTCTGCTGTTTATTAAATGGATTTAGGTCCATGAAAGGCTCACAATATTCCATCTTATTGCACAGATGCTAGAGTTGGTGTGGGCTAAAAAACAACTATCTCCTGCTTACCTGTTGGGTTCAGGTGCACTTTGATCAAGATCCCATATAAGGTATACAGTTAAGTAACTTGTTACTAGTCTCGATTGAATGGGATTAAGATATAGATGAGTTAGAGTTCAAATATATTGTATCTGGGCAAAGAAATGCATTTTAGATATAGAGAAAGTCTATTCTTCTCTATTCCTTCCTTTTTAGAACTGGTTATCTATATCTTCAAGAAAAATACTTGTAAGCTAGTACTAAGGAGCTAGTTTAATTTTACAAATAGAGCCAACCCACATCACATAAACACACAAGAAAATAATCCTTTTACTTAAATAGTTTTCATTTTTCAAATATAGGTAAAACAAGATATTCCTACAAAAATAAAAGACAAAGTATATTTGGGGTCTAAGGGAAGCGTAGGGTACATAAATGTTGTCACCTTGATATTTTTGATACACACAGTTGAGCCATCTTAAATTATAAATAATTGACTATTGCATATCATTTTTGTCACTTTAATGGTTTTTTAATGATTTGTACTTATTCTTCTATTTTGTTATTTGTGTAAACATATTATGAAAGAAAATTTTCATGAAGTTTTTTTTTTTTAATTTTGATTTTTTAACTTTGTTGTTAGTACTTCCAAAGATCAAAGCTATTATGAGAAAGTGACCTGTATTTTTCTATCTTACATTTGCTCTAATTATTAGCATTTTAGAAATGCAATAGTCTACATATAAGTATACCAAATGTGATAGAAAATTTCAGATTATTATACAGTTCTTTAAAAAATAAAATATTAGAAATTAAATAGTCTGTTGTTGAATTTATAGATGTTAATGGGAACAAGATCAGAAATTAAATATTCAATGGAAAGTGTAAATGGGAGAATTACCTTAAATGTAACATTTTATGATATAACACTTTACATATGTATACTATTTTTACATTATATATAAATATATATTATAGAATCAGTTTGCATGGTTTGTAAAAGCATGGGAAAATGCATTAAATAGAAGAAAATTTTTTTAAAAATTTAAATTTTTTTTAAAAGAGATTAAGACAAAAGAGGACAAAACGAAGCAGATCAGAACAGAACAATGCAAGCAACACTGCACTTCACCACAAGACAGCTGGATATTAACAGTAGCTACCATAATGTCTCTTTCTTTGAAATAGTTGTACATACCTCCATATACAATAGTACAAACATAACAAAATAGTATAAAACCATTCAAGAGAATGAAAATATTACAGGCATTCAGAACCAAATAACAGAAAACAAACAATGGCTACTATAATATAACATTTTCCATAAAAATTTTGTTTATACTGTCACACATATTAAGATCCAATAAGATACAACATGATAGAACCAATGGAAACAGAAGAATAAAGCCTGGTAGGACTTCAAAGCAAGATGATATGAAGTCAACAATGGCTGCCATAATGTCTTGTTTTCTTCAAAAATAGCTGCTCATCAATCACACATAATAAAATAAAAAACAATAAAACTATTCCAACTAATGAAAAGATTAAAGGCTTCACAGCAATGTAATGTAGAATCTTGATTACTATAAAATCTTATGTACTCTTACCATTTCTTACACAGTATTTATATATGTTAATTTAATTTATTGCACTTATGAGTATGGTCTCAAGCTGTGTCCATTTATTTATAAATATCTCAATGTGATCATTCTTTATAGCTGAGTATTACTCCATTGTATAAAAATACCACAACTTTTTTTATCCAGTCCTCAATTGATGGGCACTTAGGTTGTTTCCAAGATCTGGTTATTGCAAATTGTGCTGCTATAAACATGGGTGCACATATATCACTGTGGTATGATGTTTTCAGTTCTTCTGAGAATCTGCTTAGAAGTAGAAAGCTGAAACAAATGGGACTTCCAGTCCCAGCTTTTTTGAGAAATCTCCAGACTGACCTCCACAATGGTTGCAGCAGTCTACACTCCCACAAACAGTGCAGGAGAGTTATTTTTTCCACACAGCCTCTCCAGGATTTGTTGTTCGTAGTTTTCTTGATGATGGCCATTCTTTCTGTAGTGAGATGGAATCTCAGTGTGGTGTTGACATTTCTCTAATGAGTAATGATGAAATTTTTTTTCATGTATTTATTTGCCATTTGTATTTCTTCATCTGAAAATTGTGTACTCATCTCAGATGCCCATTTTTGAATTGGATCTTTGAATTTTGGGGATCTGATTTTTTTTTAATTCTTTATATGTTTTAGACAGAACTCCCTTGTCTGAGGGATAGTTTAGTAACATTATTTCCCAGTTTGTGAGTTTTCTTTTCACTGTGCTGGAGATTTCTTTTTACATGCACAAATTTTTTAATAAGATGTGATTCATTGTTGATTCTGGGAAGTAGTTCACATGCAATTTGATTCCTGTCAATGGATTCTCTACCTACCCCTATGTCTTGAAGATTTTTGCCTAATTTGTCTTCCCAACAGATTTAGTGTTTCTGTTTAATATGAAGATCTTTTATCTATTTAGATTTTAGTCTAGTGCATGGTGATAGGCATGGGTCCAGTTTTAGTTTTGGGCATACAGAGAGCCAGTTTTTTTTCAGCACCATTTATTAAAGAGGCCATATTTCTTACAGTGAACATATTTGCCCTCTTTATCAAAGATAAGGTGGTTGAATGTGTTTATAGTTGTGGTTATATCTTCTAATTTATTCCATTGATCTTCAGATTTGTTTTTATTCCAGTACCATATTGATTTTATTACAGTAGAATTGTACTATAACTTCAAGTCTGGGATTGTGATGCCTCCTGCCTTGCCTTTGCTTCTTAGAATTGCGGTTGCTATTCTAGGTCTCTCCTGGTTCCATATGAATTTTAGGAGTGACTTTCTCTAGATTTTTGTGGTATGTTAATTGTATTTTCATTGGATTGTATTTTCATTGAATCTTTTTAACAATTTTGGGAGAATGGCAATTTTCACAATATTTATTCTTCCTATCCATAAATAAGGAATGCCTTTCCATTTTCTGAGATCCTCTTCAATTTCTTTTTCAGAGCATTATAATGTTCCCTATATAGATCATTTGCTTCTTTTGTTAGATTAATTCCTAAGTATTTCATTTTTTGGAGGCTAGTGTGAAGGGTATGGATTCTCTTACTTCTATCACAGTGATTTTGTTGCTAGTGTATAAGAGTGCTATTGATTTTTAAATATTGACTGTATCCAGCTACATTGCTGAATTTATTTATTTATTATATCTAGGAGTCTTTCAATGGAGTTTTGTGGGGTAGAGTACCATATCATCTGCAAATAATGATAATTTAACTTCCATTTTCATATCTTTACTTCGTTAATTTCTCTCTCTTGTCCAATTGCTCTGGCTAGTGTTTCCAGTACTATTGTGGAATAGGAGTGGTGATAAGGTGCATCTTTGTCTTGTGCCTGATTTTAATGTAAACACTTTCAGTTTTTGGCCATTTAATATGATACTGGCTGTTGATTTGTCATAGATGGCCTTTATCATATTGAGCCAAACAATCTATTCCATTTTTCTGTAAAGGTTCTTGTCATGAATGAGTGTTGGACCTTAAAAAAGCTTTTCTGCATCTATAGAAATGATCATGTGATTCTTACTTTTGGCTTTATTGACATGGTAGATAACATCTATTGATTTACATATGATGAACCATCCCTGCATGTCTGAGATGAGTCCCATTGATGATGGTGTACAATCTTCTTAATGATTTGCTGCTTCCTGTTGCCAATATTTTATTGAGGATTTTTGCATTTGTGTTCATTAGGGAGACTGGCCTGTAGTTCTTTTTTTGAGTTGAGTCTTTCTCCAGTTTTGTTACTAGAGTAATGTTTGCTTCCAGGAATGACTTAGGAAGAATTGCTTCTATTTTTATTTCATTGAAGAGATTTAGGAATGTCGGCATTAAGTCTTTTTTTTTACTTATTGTAGAATTCTGCAGTGAATCCTTCTGGGCCTGGGCTCTTCTTTGTAGGTAAGGGCTTAATTACATTTTCAATTTCATTAATAGAAATTGAGTTATTCAGAAGTTTTACATCTTCTTGACCCAGTTTGGTGGTTCATATGTTTTTAGGAATCTGTCCATTTCTTCTATATTATTGAACTTATGAGAGCAGATGTTTTTGAAGTAGGTGAGGATGATCTTCTGTATATCTACATAACCTGTAGTGATTTCATAGTATTCATTCCTTATTGCATGAATTTAAGCTTTTTCTTCCCTTTTTCAATATGGTTGGCTAGAGGCTTATCAATTTTATTTATTATTTCACAGAACCAACTCTTTGATTCATTGATTTTTTTTATTGTTTTCTTAGTCTCTATTGCATTAATTTCTGCTCTGATTTTTACAATTTTTTCCATTCTTTTGGCTTTGGGATTGACTTGTTCTTATTTTTCTAGATGTTTGAGGTATAGCATCAGGTTGTTTATTGTTATCATTTTTTTTTCCTGATGTGGGAACTGAGTGCAATAAATTTTCCTCTGAGGACAGATTTCATTGCATCCCACAGTTACTGGAAGTTATATTTGTATTTTTGTTTGCTTGTAGGTATTGTTTAATTTCTTCTTTAATTTATTCAGTTGCTCTGATTCCTCTGAGTGCATTATTTAATTTCCATGTGTTTGTGGGGTTTTGCGGTTTCTTTTTTCATTAATCTCTGGTGTCATGGTGCTGCGATCTGATAATATACCTGGGAGAGTTTCAATTATTTTTCATTTACTTAAATATGTTCTGTAGGCTAGTATATGGTCTATTTAGACAATAACCCATGTACTGCTGAGAAGAATGTATATTCTGATGTTGCTGAATGGAACACTCTGTATAGGTCCATCAAGTCCATTTGTTCGCAGATGTGATTCATTTCTGTCATTTCTTTGCTGATTTTGTGTCTGGTTGATTTGTCCCTTTGGGTCAATGGTTTGTTAAATCCTTCTGTTAAATTGTATTATTGCTTATTTGATTTTTCATTTCTGTTAATACTTGCTTTGTATAGTTGTGTGCGCTGGTCATATATATCTAAGATTTTTATCTCTTCCTCTTGAAATTTTCTCCTAAATGGTATATAGTGACCTTGTTTATCTTTTTAGATATTTCTTGGTTTGAAGTTCACATTGTCTGCAAACAGAATAGCTACCCCCACCTGTTGGGGTTTCCTGTTGCAAGAAGTACTGTTTTCAATCCTTTGACTTTCAATCTATGAGTTTCCTTTGGGGTTAGATGAGTTTCTTGTAAATAGCATATGGTTGGATGTTGTTTCTTGATCCATTCTGCCAGTTTGTTTGTTTTAACTGGTGGATTGAGACCATTTACATTAATGGTTACAACTGGTATATATTGGCTTATTGTTGTCATGTTATCTTTTTGCTGTTCTATCTTTACCTTACCATTCTGTTTAATAGTCTGCCTTGCTTAGTGATTTTTTACTATGTGTATCGAGAATGTTTTTCAGTATTCTTTGTAGGGTTGGCTTGGTGATCATGAAATTTTTCAGCTGTTCTTTGTCATGGAAGTGTCTTGTTTCTTCATCCATTTTGAAGACAGTTTTTCAGGGTACATCAGTCTAGGTTGGAAGTCATTTTCCTTTAGGATATGAAATACTTCACTCCATGCTCTTTTTGACTTCATTGTTTATGTTGAGAAGTCTGTTGTGATTTGATAGGTTTTCCTTTATAGGTGATCTGTCTTTCCTCTCTAATGGCTTTTAATATTCTATTCTTATGTTGGATTTTTGGGATGATGATTATGATATGTCTGGGTGTAGTTTATTTTGGTTATGGCTCTTTGGATATCTGTATGCTTCACTAGTCTGTATGTCTGTTTCCATTCTTGTGTTTGGGAAATTTTCAGCTACTACTTCTATAAATAGTCTCTTGATATAATTTGCGTTGTCCTCTTTTTAAAAAATTTATCCCTATCAATCTTATGTTGTTTTTCTTTGCATCATCTTGCAGCTGTTAATTGTTATTTCCAGATTCCTTGTTATTTTAAAAATATCTTTCCTTTCCTGTTCACTAGCTGCAATCTTGTCTTCAAGGTCTGAAATTCTATCTTCACTTTCGTTGAGGCAGTTTTGACAACTTTCTCTCTCTTTTTTTGTCTTTTTCCTTTTTATTGGTACCGGGGATCGAACTCACAACTGCTTGCTTGCAAAGCAGGTGCTTATGCCACTGAGCTAAATCTCCAGCCCCTAGTTTTGACAATTTTCAATGGAATTTTTCATTTCCTGTATATCTCTTTGAATCTGTTTCATGTATTCTGTTTGTTTCTTATATTGTTCATCCAGGGATTCTACCTTTTTTTGTTGTTCCTCTAATTTTTTAACTGTGTCTTCTTTAGATGTGTTCAGCATCCCTTTCATTACTTTTATCATTTCTTCTTTTACCTGGGAGATTATTTCCAGTTTGAATTCCTTTAAAGCTTCCCAAAGTTGCTTTTTATTTCAATTGCTATTATTTCCAGTATTTCAGGTGTAAGGCATATATGTTCTTCCATGTGCATGGCTCCTAGACTTTCTTGGGATGGGCTGGAGGTTTGAGATTTTTTGGTCTTTCGTTTTGCCATTTTTCTATATTTCCATGTTTCAAGGGATGTCCCAAAGCTTTCCCTGGTGTTTTAGAAATCACCTCTTATGCCCTAGGCTTCTGGAACTGTATGGTGCTTGCTGACCATAGTCCAGTCAGGCCCACAGGACGTTCTTTGCCACCTCTTGTGTTCCAAGAATCTAGAAAGGCTCCTAACCACTTTGAGTGATGGTCCAAAGCTCTCCCTGGGCTAGCAGCGATGCGCTGGAACTCACCTCTGGCGCCCTCAGCTCACCTGATTGAAGAAGGTCATGGAGGATGATCTAGTCAGACCAGCTAAACATGCTGAGCCTAGCCCAGTATATCTGGAACCTGGATGGGCACCTAATTTTTGGGAGAGACAAACTCTCCCTGGGCCCCTGCTGGTGTGCTGGAACTCACCTCATGAGGCTTCAGCTCCTCAAATTGAAAGAAGGTCACTGGAAATGTCCAAGCTAAGCTAGAGAAACCTGCAGATTCCTGTCTAGTGTGGCTAGAATTTGGGCTGGCAGTTAAGTACTGCTGGGAGGATGCTCTTAAACTCTCAGAAAGAAGAGTTTTTAAGTTACTTCACATATTTAAAAATATTTCCAATAAAACTTTTCCATGCCATTTAGAAGTTTTATAGTAATTAAATGTATATTTATGAAAATAGAATCATTCTTCCACAAATTAGCTTTATTTTGCTTTACATTTAACAACTAATGGGAAGGGAAACAAGACATGAAAGAAGCATGGAGGGAAAGCGGAAGGACAGAAGGCAGAGAGAAAGTAAAAATAAATAAGATACGTTACATGCATGTGCCAACGTTTAATGCAATCATTATGTTCTTCATACATGTACTTAACAGAACTTTTAAAAGCTTTTAAAGTGGAACTTCTGGGTCAAAAGTTGTGCACATTTGTAATGTTGATCAATACTGACAAATTTCTCCCCAGGGTCTTTGTATCAATTTGCATTCTCACAACCGAAGTACATTAAAATATTAAAACTTACTCTTGGTTGAGCACAATTGCAAATGAATGTAATGCCAGTACTTGGCAGACTGAGGCAGGAAAATCGTCTGAAGTTTGAGGTCAGCCTAGACAACATAGAGATTTTAAGGACAGCCTGAACTCCACAGGGGGGCAGGGGCGCTTCTCAGCCTTTGAGTTCACAGATTGTGATATTTTGTGCCTTCTTTTGCTGAGATGTAGATGTGCATTTTCTTCTTAAAACTCCACAGGTTGACTGTAACCATACTCTCAAAGGGCTCAAAATCTCCTAAGTCTAAGAATCCTTAAAGCTTCATTGAAAATACAATGCTAAGTAAGAGTTTATTAAAATTGTGAATGTTTTTGGATGGATTATTGACTTTTGTGAAAGGCATCATGGACAACCTTGGTATTTAACATGCATCCAAATCATTGAAAAATGCGTGCATTTTCTTTACTTGACTCATTGTGACCTGAATGTATCAGTTCTAAGAGCATTCAGAGTATATCTCGTCATTATAAAGTCAATACCCCTATACAAAAATACACTAAAATTGTGGCATGTATGTTTCCAGAAAATTTTATTTTCTAGTAATACATAATTTTTCTAATTAGTTACCTATTTTTCAGCATTTTTGTTTTCAGTGATGTTTATTATATGGAATAGTCCAATGAAATTCATGTTACATCCAACTTCATAGTTTAACTTCTTTGTTTAGTTTTTGTAATTCAACATTTCCTATATGGCATTCTTTATGTCCAGAGGAGATTGTAAATGAAATTATGTGGTTTATTGAATCCTGTGCCCTACCTATGAAATTGATCCGGCCTGCAGATCAACAAGTTCGGAACTCCTGGAGGAGAAACGGGGATTAAATAAAAGACATGGGGGAGACAAAAAGAGACGAAGGCAAGTTGATGTTAACCCAATCAAGCCTCCGGTTTATTGAGAAAATAATCACACCTTTTATAGGCTAAAGGCGGGAGCTGGGACAGGAAGAGGTTAAACAGATGAATACAACAGGGTTACCATCACATCCGGATAAGTGACGTAAGCAGAAGAGGATTATGGTTAATGTAGGCAGACGCAGTGCCCATAGGAGAGAGAGAGAGAGACATCTAGGCAGCAATGCCTGTCACTCGGCTCCCTACATGAAATGATTAAGAGCTGCTTGAATATGTTAAATTTATATATTGTTAAATTAGACAGAAGCATTTATAGGTTAACTAAATAGAAATTATTTGAGGCTTCAATAAAATGTTAACTTTTTTAGTGCCTGGCCTTTAGGTTTTGGTGTGAACAGTTCATGACTATTTCTTTACTAAAAATACTTTTATCAAGAGGACTTATGAGAATAGAAGACTGTAGTTCTAAAAGAAGCTCAGAGCTCTGCTCATGTAGTAAGAAAAAAATAGAATTCCAATGATTTAGAATGAAAGAAAAAAGTAACTTGGATTGAAGTAAAGTGATGCGTAGATACACATCCTCTTCCTTATTTTAAGCACTTTAGATTATTCTTCAAGTAGCAATAATAGCTGTATTCACATCCAGGAAATCCTTGTGCAATATTAGCCACACTGCTCCAGCTATGAAATACACACTTCCTATACAATCCTATTCATCTTCCTACTGCTGGTCCAAGTTTAAAGTTTCCATTATTATTATTATTATTATTATTATTATTATTATATGTCATTTGTCTGTCTTAACTTGATCATTCCAGTCAGTAAATATGCATTTAACAATTCTACCCATATCAAGAGAATTTTAGTGTTTGAAGTTTTTAGTAATAATCGTTATTTACTGAAGGTCTTAGCAATAACTTTTTTTATTAGATGCCTATAACCAAATGCGTGCATGTGCACCCACCCCCCACAAACACGCATTTCATGTATTTAACTACATATAAACTCATTGATTATGCATTTCTGCATATCTGTATTTCATAATAGAAAATGAATATTAAGTATGTAAAAGTAGATTTATTCAAAATATATATTTTCACAGATTCTCACTAAATGAGGCATAAATGAATAAACGTTAAGAGAGCTTACTTGGTTACTGCAAGTGCGTAAAGGAGAGCTCTTGAAATCAAAATAATTTAACTTTTCAAAAGCCTGTTTTATAAAATACAAGTAGTTTATGGATGCTTTATGCATGGACAAAAAGATGAGAATCTATGAAGAGCATCATGTCTGCAAATAAAAGAACTATGCCAACCTGTGGAAGTGTGAGGGTTTTTTGCCTTGATTCTCAAAGAGCACAAAGTCTTTTTGTCCTGTATTTTGATAAATACAGTCTTTATTTATTCTGTAAACCAACACCATTGAAATTACACATTTTAACTATAATCTTGGTATACTTCATAGGTCAGAATGTTTAGCCCTTGAAAAGTGTCCTTTTTCAGCCACCTATTGTATTAAGACTTATTGATTGGTAGGCATTTATTCCCTTAAGACTTGTCTAGTATCACCTGAATCCAAGTTTAACATTTTAAACCCAAAGTTTAATAATATGAATTTATGAGAAATGGAGATAGAATCTATTTTAGTTTATAATTATTTTATGCTTAAGACTAAGTGATTATGTAGTCTAATACAATTTCAATCCCTATGAATTATAACCTATCACATTCCAATAAATATTTAGAATCAAGTTAATTTTTTACATGTCATTGAGCACATGTGAGTTTCTGTGACAGATGCTTATAAGATAAATTCTTATAGAACATGGAAATCTAGTACTTTGGTGTCTCTAAGAATATATATATATATATATATATATATATATATATATTGAATTTTGGACACACTTATAGACTGCATTTTCCCTTTTAAACTTAATTTATGTATATTTACATTTAACTCTATTTTAATTTAGAAATGTAAGACAATTATATTTCAAAATCACTAGAAAAGTAGTCTTTTTATGCAATACATATAATTAAAGTAAATTAAATGAAATATGTAATAAATAGATGAGTGTTATTTTTGTGTATGTTACTCAGAAATAAAATGCTCTGATTCATCTATAAAATTAACAAAACAGTATCTCCTCATAATCTTTTTATATTCAAAGAGCACAAGTATTAATCAGATAAAATGTAAATGCTCAAATAATAGCATGCATTTTAATGTTACTTTCACATAAATCATTTTAAATGGCTGTATTTTAGGAACCATTCATCTCAAAGAGTTGACATCTGCTTCAAATTCTTGTAGTAAGCATCCTTTTATCTTACACAATTCAAGGACTAGTGTACATTATATGACATTTATATTAGTGTGTCAGAACCTTATGCTATGTGAACATGAGACTAGACAACAAATGAGGAAAATTCTTTCTCTGAAAGATAGATAGGTAAGAGATTGCCCTGAGTTTGTGGCTAGCCTGGGATACATAGAGAGTTCCAGATCAGCCTGAACTACACAGTGAGACCCTGTCTTAAAAAAACAAACAAATAAAAAATGAAAATTAAGTTAGTAAGAAGTAGCGGAAAGGTTTTGTGGTTACTACATCCCATCAAAACTAAAACTTTGTGTGTGTCCAGTTTTTTTTTTTTTTTTTAAGTTAGTGCATCTTTGAATTATAGGCACTTTGCAATCTTTTGAGAAGTTGCTTGCATGTATGTAATACTGTGTGTGTGTGTGTGTGTGTGTGTGTGTGTGTGTGTGTGTGTGTGTGTTTAATGCCCTTTCCTCCACCTTCATCCCACTCCCTCTGGTTCTCTTATCCCTCTTTTCATTCTCATTGATATTATTAATCTCAGTTTACAATGTCCACATTCACGAGGTCACTGGGACCTTGTACCTGGAGTATCTTCACAACCCACTTCCCCATCCTCACTGTCATACCTGTCCTTCATCTCCTCAAACCCTTCCTGTATCCAAAAGATCGACCTGCTTGTCCTGCTCTATTCCTCGTTTTTATTTTGGGGTTGTAGTTTGTCTTACTCCAATGAGAGACACCGTACAATATTCAAGTGTATATGTGTGACTTATTTCACTTAAGATTATATTTTCCAGATGCTTCAATTTCCCTACAAAAGTGCCAAGTTTGTCCCTTATATCCAAGTAGCATTTCATTTTAAATAGATAGATAGATACCGCATTTTACTTATCCAGTTGTCTGTCGATATACAAGCCATTTCCAGATTTTTACCATTATGAATTGGGCTGCTGCATTTATATGCATGGACTGCTGTTGTATGATGTCATAAGTTCTTTGAGGAATAAAGAGATTGGCTGAGTCACATGGATTTTACTTTTAGTTCTTAGAGAAATCTCCATACTGGGGTTCATAATGGTTATAATAATTTACACTCCCATCAACAACTTAGGAGCGTTTCTTTTCATCACTGTCTTGCTAGGACATGTTCTTTTTTTTCTTTCTTTCTTGATGATTACCCTTCTTTCTGGACTAAGATGAAATTTTCACATTGGTATAACAGTATATCCCCAAAGCTCAGAGATGTTGAACATGTTTTCAGATATTCGCAGTCCATTTGCACTTATTTCTTTTGCCCTTTTCTTATCTGAATCTTTAATTTTAGATTGCCTAAAGGTTTGAGTTCTTTACACATTGTGTATGTTAATACTATGAGGGATAACTGACAACGGTTTTTATCATTGTATAGGTCATCTCTTTGCAAATTGATTCTTTTGCTACATAGCTTTTTATTCTGAGCTAATCTCATTTGTTGATTCTTGTTATTTATTATGAGCTGGGATTCTATTTAGAAACTCCTTTCCTAGATCTTTATTTTCATGCATTTTATTTATCTTATCTTCCAGAGGATTTTAAATTTAGATCTATTTTCCCTTTTTTTATGTAAAGAGGAAAAACAAACAAACAAACAAAAAAACCCCAAAAAACAAAGCAGTAAAAGGGTACAAGTATTACAGAATTTCAAGAAAAAAATATACAGTAAGAAATCACTAGTTAATAGATTACATATTGTCATCTTAGAAACAGTTGTCCAAACTACAAAATTAAAGTATAGAAAGTGAACATTCATACAGTGAGATTGCAGACAGTTCCGTTCAATGACCCAACAAAAACTCAGTAATACAGTTTTCTATCCTACACACTTAAATATACATGCAGTTGTATCCTTTAGGCCGCTTTCTTTTCCTCTCTTTTTTACAATAACAATTACACTTTTTGGGTTTTATTACTCACATAGTTCTTATTACTTTTTTTTTTGAAGATAATAAAACCAAATGTGACAAAGCAAAAGAGTCAGAAGAGAATGATGGACATATTATATGATGCAAAAATAGAATACCAGGTGATCAAAAATGATTACTATTATGCCTCTTACTATCTTGAAAGGTGTTGCACATATCATCAGGTATAATAGAATTGAACAAAACAGTACAGAATGAGACCAACAAAACCTACACTGGAGACCTTACAGGACTTCAAAAGAAGATCATGGTCGAACCATGATGCTCTTGATAGTAAATTTTATTGCCTTCAAAGTGGTTGCCTATACCCTCAAACATGATACTATCAAACAATACAGAATATAGTAAAATCAGACAGAATAAGATGGGGAGAGTAATACTGGGGTTCAAATCAGGTTAATAGGAAAACAAAAATGTTACTATAATATATCCCGCTATTTTTAAATTTAGTTTTCCCTAAAAAAATAAGAAAAAATAAATTAATCTAAAAAAGTGAGAGTTGAGATAAAAGAGTACATAATAACAGAACAACGCAGGTCAGAACCGAACAGTTTGTTTCACCACCAGATAATCTGACATAATAGTAGTCACCATAGTGTCTCTTTCCTTGAATTCTTTGAGTATAACTTTGTATACTATAGCATCAAACATATTAAGATAGTGTGAAGCCATTCAAGAGAATGTAAGAATTACAGGGTATTTAGAACCAGCTAACAGAAATCTTTGATTCATTTGGATTATAAAGCTGTGCATGATGAGAAATATGGTTCCAGTTTCAAGCTTCTGTAAACAGATATTCTGTTTCCCAGTATCAGTTATCCCAAGCATTGATTGTTGTCTTTCTTCAATGTATTTTTAGTCTTCCTTGTCAAAGATCAAATTTCTGAATGTATTTGGAGAAGTTGCTATGTCTTCTATTCTGTTCCGTTTTTCCGTGTATTTTTTGTTTGTTTGTTTGTTCCAGCACTATGATATTTTATATAACTATTTCTTTGTAGAACAGCTTGAATTCTGGTATTGTAAGTACTCCTGCTTTGCTCTTGTTATTCAAAATTTATATTGCTATTCTAGATCTTTTCTGGTTCCATGTGAATTTTAGGATTGCCTTCCATAGTTTTGTAAAGTATGTTGTCGTTATTTTAATTAGGACTGTATAAAACATATAGAATATTTTGGGAAGATTTGGGCCTTTTTATATTGTAGTCAGGAATTGTGAGTAGAACCATTAGAATCAGTACACAGAATTTATGGTATTATTTATGATGGTCACCCAGAGTTAAACACAAGAAAGTGCAGGAAATATGTCCACCGCATTAAAGATGCAGAATATTCAGCCAAGAGCCTGGATCCCACATCAATGTCCTGCATGAGTCCAGATGAAAACCCAGAGCTCATGACAATGCCTCTGACGAGTCCATCTGGATGTCTAGGGCCCATGAAATGGACTCACACCAGTATCTTTTATGGATCTATGCTGGAAAGGCCCAAAGGTCAGTGATGGAAGCTAGCAAGTCTATGCCAGGAGGGTGAAGGAGATGTGCTGGTAGGTTGTGATTTCTACACTGGATCTGAGAAGTCATTGTCAAACTAAGAATCAGGGTTGTCCTGAAAAGCACTACAGCCATCCTCAGCAACAGAGGTCCTGAGCTCCTCTGATGATAAAAAATTCAAGTACATGTCAGGAAGCCAGCATGACAAGTTTCTCCTGGAGATTAAATGAGACACATCTTCCCCTTCAGAGCCAGGAAGTGATGCTCAATGTAAGGACCAGAGTTTCTCCAAAGTGAACACAGACACTCTCACCAACAAGGTCCCAAACTCCTCCAATGACAAGGGTCAAATTCACCCTGGGGCAGGTAGGCATGACGAGCTCCTCCAGGAAAACCAACAGCTCAAACAGTAACAGTTAGTGAAAGTCACAGTGCCTACCTCTTCTTCTCCAAATCTATTTATTCTGGCAACTTTCTTCATTAGACCATCCATGATCAGCACCATGCTGATTTAATTCAGCTAGTTTTAAGTTGACCACCAGTTTGTAATCCGTAACAGATATTATTTTAATAGGCAAATTGGTTCTGCCTATTCAGAAAAAGGGAATATCTATGTTTTAGTATCCTCTTCAATCTCGTTTTGCAGAGTACTGTAGCTTTCTTTATAGATATCTTTTACTTTCTTATTTAGGTAATTTAATAGGTATCTCAATTTTTTTTAAGGTACTAAGAAGAACTTTTTGGTGGAGTTCCTTGAGTCTTCTATATAAAGCATCATTTCATTTGAAATAATGATAATTTCAGTTCTTCCTTTCCTACATGTATCATTTTTATTTTTTCTCCTATCTAAATACTCTGGTTAATTTTTCAAATACCATGTTAAATAGAAGTGGTGACAATGGACACCCTTGTCTTCTTCCTGGTTTACATGGACTCCTTTTAGTTTTTCTCCATTTAATATGACTCTAGAAATTAGTATTTTATAAACAGCTTTTATCAAATTCAGCTATGGTTTTTCCATGTCTATTTCCTTCAGAATTTTTTATAAGAATAAGATGTTACATTTTGTTGAAATTCATTCCTACATCCATTGATATGATCATGTGGCTTTTGATCTCGCTTCTGTTTGTGTGATCCTATGCTGGCATAAAACCTATTTGGTCATGATGTATGAACTTCTTGTTTTCTTTATTTTATTTGAAAAAAGATTAAACAAAACAGAAAATGGGAAGAAATAACACAAATTTTCAAAAAAAATAAACAGTAAAATATCACTAGTTGATGATTACATATTATCCTCTTACAAACAGTTGTTCAAGACACAAAAGTGCAACATACAAAATGGGGCTTCAAACAGCAAGACTGCAAACATTTCTGCTTAACTATCCAACAAAAACATAGTAATATGGGTCTAAATCCTATACACTTAAACATACATGAAGTTATCCATATCCTCATTTATATTGAGATTAAACAAACAAAAGCAAGCTAAAACCACTCTGAACAAACAATAATAGTATTCCTGGATTTCACATCAATCCATTTCTGGATTTCACAGACACTACGGGATCAGCACTAGATACTGTTGTGTCTCTTTTTCTTCAAAGTATTTGTTCATTTCATCATGTGTTATAAGTTTTTCTAAACTGTTTATAAGTTCTATGCATTCATGAGTCTTAACATGTATTTGTATCCTTTCTATATTGGAGAGAGAAATAAAAGAAAGCAAGACAAAACAAAATATATTCCTATAAACATATAAAATGGAAAAGACATATAAAACCTCTGTATAAGGAGTTCTAACATGGTTACTGTGTTATCTCTTGTTATTTTCAATAGAATGGTCTATAGCATCAGACATTGTATAATTGAATATAGTAGTACATAACAATATTAATAAAAACACACCTTGTAGATATTGTAAATCTTCAAAAACAGGTAGTATTCAAACTAGGATGGGTACTGTAGTGAATCTTGCCATGTTCAGGTGTCTGTACTCTCAGTCTTGATACTATCAATCATAACAGTTTTGAGAAAAATGTGTCAGTACCAATCAGCAATCAAAGAGACCAGATTTAACTAACTTCAGTTATGATAAAACAGTATCAGTTATACAGGGCTCCTAATTAAGTTAATGGGAAATTAAAGATAATTACTTTAATATGTCCTGTTACTTTTTTAAAAATTTTAATTAAGGAGAAAAAAAGGAAAAAAAAACAGAAAAAGGGTACAAGTTATACGGAATTTCAGAAAAAATAAACAGTAGGAAATCACTAGTTAATGGATTACATATTTTCATCTTAAAAATAGTTGTTCAAGTTACAAAATTGAAGCATATAAAGTGGACTTTCAAACAGTGAGACTGGAAATAGTTTTGTTCAGTGATCCAACAAAACTCAGTAATATGGTTATCTATCTTATACACTTAAACATATATGCAGTTATGTCTTTTAGATCACTTTCTTTTCCTCTCTTTGGTACAATGACAATTACACATTTTGGGTTTTACTATTCCCACTGTTCTTAACACTTTTTTTGAAGAGAGTAAAAACAAATGTGACATAACAGGACAGCGTCAGTCAAATCCAAAGGATAGACATAATACATAATGTAAAAACAAAATACAAAGTGATCAACAATGGTTACCGTAATGCCTCTTGCTATCTTAAAATGAATTTCCTATATCATCAGTTATAATAAAATTGAACAAAACAGTAAAGAACAAAACCAATAAAACCAAAACATTGAAGACATTAGAGGGTTTCAAAGGAAGATAATAGTCAAAGAGAATGGGCGTCATATTGAATCTTATTGTCTTCATAGCTGTTGCCTATATTTTCGAACTTGGTACTATCAAGCAAAACAGAATAGAGGAAAATCAGTAAAACAAGATGGTGAGAGCAATACAGGGTTTCAAACCAAGTTAATAGGAAATCAAACTGTTACTATAATATATCCAGCTGTTTTTTTTATTTTTCCCTTAAATAAAAGGCTAAAAATGAAAAAGTAAATAATAAAAAAGGAGATTGAGATAAAAGAGGGCACAATAACATACAGCGCAGGTCAAAACATAACCATTTAAGCAAAATAGTATTTCACCACAAGCTAATCCCGACATAAAAGTAGTTACTATAGTGTCTCTTTCCTTGAAATCTTTGAGAATAACTTTGTATACTATAGCATCAAACATATCAAGGCAATGTAAAACCGTTCAAGAGAATGACAGTATTACAGGGTATTTAGAATCAACTAACAGAAAATGAACAATGGTTTCTGTATAATCTCCTTGTCTATAAAATTTTTGTTTATATTATCACATATAATAAAATCCAATAAGATACAACATGTTAAGACTGATGGAGACCAAAGAACAAAAGCTGGATGGGACTTCAAAACAAGATGATATTAAATCAGCATTACCTATTATGATGTCTTGTTTTCTCCCAAATAGGTGTTCCTATCATCCAACCTTCTCTGCCTCATTTCTTTTGAGCTCTTTTTCTGTCATTAGTTGTCAGTTTGTCTTCTTTATTTTGCTTTCTGCTCCATTCATTGTAGCCTTTCAGCCACTGTTTCTAGAATCTTGGTATTTTTCTTTTTTAAACATCCTGCAGTATTCTATGTAGAGTTGAATTGGTGGTTGCAAATTCCCCTAGTTCCTCTTTATCCTGGAAGTACCTTGTTTTTCCATCAATTTCTAAGGACAGTTGTGCAGGATATATCAATCTTGGCTGGAGGTTATTATCTTTCAAAATTACTTCCCCCCAATTTCTTCATGATTTGATGGTTTGTGCCGAGAAGTCTGCTGTAATTCTGATGGTTGTTCCCTTGTAAGTGATCTGTTTCTTGTCTCTGATGGATTTTAATATTCTGTTCTTATATTGTATTTCTGGAATTTTGATTGTTATATGCCTGAGTGTAGCTCTGTTTGGGTTGTAGGTGGCTGGGGTCCTGTATGCCTCATAGATCTGAGTATCTTTACCTTTTGCTAAATTAGGGAATTTCTCCTGGATTATTTCTCTGAATAGCTTTTGTAGTTCATTTGTTTGTGTCCCTACTTCTTCTTTTATGTTCTTAATTTTTAAGTTATAGATCCTCTTATCAGCTTCTAGCCTTTGTATTATTGCTGTTTGTTTTCTTGTTGTTTGTAAGAAGTTTTTCATTTCATGCTCCCACTTTACAAATCTGTCCTGCAGTTCAGATAATCTATCCTTAGTTTCTTTCAAGCTGTTATGCTAGCTTTCAATATTTTTTAGTTTCCTGGTAATCTCTTTGAACCTGCTTCACGTATTCTATGTTTTCTCTATTTTCTCCATCAAACAATTCTCCCCTTTTTTTCCTGTTCTTTCATTCCACCATCTGTTCTTTCTTGCGCGGTGCTTAGCATTTCTCTAACTATTCTACTTATATCTTGCTTTAGGTCATTAAATACTTCACTTTTGAACTCATCTATGAGGCCCCAGAGATATCGCTTTATGTCTATCGGTGCTGTCTAATACTGCATGTTTTCTGTCTTCATTCTCCTTTGCATTTACCTTTCCTGAATCAGTGTTCTCAGGATTGGGGACTGACGACCCTTTCTTATTGCTCCCTCTTCCCATACTTTTTGTTCCTTCTATACAAACGTATATAGGAGGCCCAGTTTTTTTTTTTTTTTCTCTTTGTCTGTTACAGTTTGTTTGAATCCATTGGCTAGGTGTTACTGTCCAATGCAGTGTACTAGGGAGACACAGACCTGGGTAGCCTCTGCTGGGCCCACCCCTCTAGGTCAACCTACTAAAGGCTTCACTGCTAGGGTGCACAGCCAGGTGCTGGGACCTGGTTTGGGGTAGCCTATTGGATCTTAGTCTGCAGTGTCACCAGGCCAAGTGCTCCTCACCAATCCCACTTGAGAGGGGAATATGTGACTAAAGTCACTGCAGCATTTTATTCTGGCTAGTCTGCCTGGTCCCAGAATGTCCTCTGTTGGAGCCTCCTAGTCTATGAAAGGGTCGATGCAGGTCCACCTCTCACTCACCGCAGGTCGATGCAGGGCTCCACACCAGTCCCGCTCTCAGAGCTTTCACATGCTCTCTCTCCCTACTGTGCTGATAGGGATGCAGTGGCAGCAGCAGGAAATTCAAATCACGGCTTCCAGAGGCATGGATTCGAGCTTCAATGCCATGATTTAATTTGTTCCTGTTATAGCATAGCAATCTCTTTTATTTGTTCCTGTTATATTGCATTTCCAGTTGGTTTCTCTCCGCTTAGTTCGTTCTTGGGTCAGTAGGGTATATCTCTCCGTGCTTAGGACTCCCCACACCACACCATTCCTGAGTTCTAAGCTGGCAATCTGAGAGAGCCTCCGTGGCTGCTGTTATCTGTCCACCATGTTCTCCCAGAAGTCTGTCCTGTTACTTTTGGGATAACAGTCTGTGCCCTAAGATCTGGTGCATGTAGACAAACTGGGATAGAATAACATCTATCTAAGCGAAGCAGTGTGAGTAATGTGGGTTTTAGATTCTGATACACTATTAACAATATCCTCTGCCGTCTTTTAAAAGACAATTCCTCCTCTTTCACTCCTCCAGGGTGCACTGTGCATTTCTGAGTCTCACAATACCCTCAGTTTTTGATTGGGGGAGTAACCTCTTATTTACCTAAGTGGTTCCAAACCTGCTCCATCCTGGACTGGATCACTAGTTGTATACCTTTACCTATTAAAGCCTGTCTTTCTGACTTATCCACAAATACTGGTCTAGTTGCCTCTATTACTCTCTGTCACATCGAACATTGTTTTCTCATATTTGTTTTTTGGTCCATAAGCACTTTTTCAGGTTAATTATATTTCCTACAAAAAGCATCTTGGTGGACCCTACCTTATGATCTACTTTGCCTGTGTTTCTCTTTTTTTCTTCTTTGTTAGTGTATCAAGGCCATCTATATTAGAGAATATAGCCAACCTTTTCTGCCTAATTTCTGTTGTGCTCTTTTTCTGCTATTAATTGTCTGCTTTTTTTTTTTTTTTTTTTTTTTTTTTTTCTTCATGGCACATTCTGCTCCATTCATTGAGGCCTCTCTATCACTGTTCCTGGAATCCCGGTACTTTTCTCTCTCTCTCTAGAATGTCCTGCAGTATTCTCTGTAGAGATGGATTGGTGGTCATGAATTCCCCCAGTTCCTCTTTGTCTCGGGAGGATCTTGTTTCTCCATTAATTTCTAGAAATAGTTTTTCAGGGTACATCAATCTTGGGTGGAGGTTATTTTCTTTTAGGGCTTGGAATATATAGCTCCAAGCTCTTCTTGATTTGATGGTCTCTGTCGAGAAGTTTGTCATGATTTTGAAGAGTTTTCCTTTATAGGTAATCTGTTCTTATGTTCTAATATTGAATTTCTGGGATCTTGATTATTCTAATGTTCTGTTCTTATATTAAATTTCTGGAATCTTGATTATTATATGCCTGGGTGTATCTCTGTTTTGGTTTTAGGTAGCTGGCATTCTGTATACATCATACATCTGAGTATCTTTTCCTTTTCCTATTTGGGAAGTTTTCCTTGATTATTTGTTTTTATAGTCTTTGTAGTTCCTTTGCTTGTACCCCTACTTCTGCATTCACATTCTTTATTCTTAGGTTATAGATCCTCTTGTTATCTTACAGCCTTTGTATTGTTACTGCCTGTTTCCTTGTTATTTTAAAGAAAATTTCCCTTTCATGATCACACATTGCAAAACTGTCTTCCAGTTTGGATAATCTACCTTTAGTTTCTTTCAAGCAGTTTTGCCACCTTTCAATGGATTTTTAAAATTTCCTGGCAATCTATTTGGACCTGCTTCATGTATTCTATGTTTTCATTATATTCTTCATCAAACATTTCCCTTTTTTGTGCTCATTCATTCTTCCTTCTGTGTCTTCTTGAGAGGTGCTTAGCATATCTTTTATTAATCTACTTATATCTTGCTTTACTTTTTATACATTTTGAATTCATTTATGAGGTCCTGAAGATATCTCTTTATGTCTACTGATGCCATGTCTGATATTGCATGTTTGCTGTCCTCCATCTCTTTTGTATTTACCTCTCCTGGACCAATGTTCTCAGGGTTGGGTCTTGGGACTGTTCTTGTTGCTTCTTCTCATAGTTTTTGTGTCTTCCATACAGGCATATAGATGAGTTCCCAGTCCTTTTCCTTGTTGGTTATGGTTCTTCTGAATCACACTGGCTAAGTGATCTTGGCCACTCCAGTGTGTTATGGAAGTGAAAACAGTGGGGGCATATGCTGGCTCCTCCCCTCCAGGATAGACAACTTGCTGAGGCCTTCAATGCATTAGTTTGTGCTGGGCAAAGGGAACTGGTTTGGGACAACTTGGTCTCAGCCAAGGGCATGACCCAGGCCAACCATACCCCACCAATCTCGTCCAGGAAGGGAACAAATGACTGAAGTCACTGCTGTTCCTTGTTCTTGCCAGTGCTGTCCATTTCCAAAATGTCATCCTGTTGGTGCCTCTTTTCCCATGGAAGGGTTTTATTCCCGACACTCACCACAGGTTGACATAGGTCCCTTGCCAGCTCTGTTCTCTGTTGGGCTCAGGTACCTCTAACTTCAGTGTGACTGCACTTAAGTGCAAGTGTGGTTCCAGTGAGTCAAAGCAGAGGAAATTCAGGAATGTGAGAGCACAGAATCTTATCTGCCTCAATAGTAGTCCTACGACTTCATGTTTGACTAGTTCTTTTTGCCTTAGTTTTCCTGGGTCATGTGGATCCATCTCCCTCTGTTCAGGAATCCCCATATTGTGTTATCTCAGCGTCTGAGTTGTCTGTCTCAGGGAGCCTCTCTAATCTGCTCTTATCTATCCACCATCTTTATCAGAACCTTCCATGTGAATGTTTTGATGATGTGTTGCATCCTATTTCCTCTCATATTATTGCGTATTTTTTTTCATTCTTTTGGTAGTTGAATCTTTATCCCTTTGTGAATTTGTGATTTGAAGAACTTGAAGAATAGTGGTGATATATAATATCCTTAATAGGAACTGGGTCCAGTGACACATCCCAGTTTTCTACTGTAGATTTGTACTTAAGCATAATGGTAGTTGGCTCTGTTGTCTCATTACCTTTCCCTTAATGATGCAGGAAGAAATTCATTTTACAAGCAATTGGTATTATGAATCGTCAGGTGTGTGTACATGTGCAAAAAAGGAAAAATGGGATTTTTCCCATATTGTAATCTAACTTTATTTGATCATCACAGAGGGTCAAAAAGACTCATGCCATTTCAGAATGTTTTCAAAAATTTTGTTTTCTTTTGATTTTTCTCATAGAAGTAGCCCAGATCTGAAAAAAACAATTTGCAATTTTGAAGGAGGTCAAAAGTGAATCATCAGATTATTCATGCATGGATGATGATAGTGATTCATTATGGTAAAATACATGCTTTTATAACAGAAGAGTGGTGTGGGTTTTGATGATGCTGATGATAATTATGACTTTGAAGCTGGCCATGTAAGCTAAAGTTCCAGTGTAAAGGAAATGGAGCAAGAATCAACTGATGCTGACACAGAGGATATAGACCTCCTTGATTAACATGAAGAAGAAGACAGCAATCAACGTATATATTTGACTAGTCAAAGTGCTGGAAAGGTCCATGCAACTAAAAGGAATGATTCAGTGCTAGAACTAGGTCAAAAATATAGTGAGGGTCTTAGGAGGGGTGAAATTTATTGGAGAGAAGGCCAGTAATGCCATTCCATGTTGCAAATTGTAGCAATTGAAATACTGCAGCATGCTGTGAAATATACAAAGTCTAAAATGTAATTAAAATATTCTGTGTTCTGCATTCAAAAATGTATTGACTGTGACACCTGACTAGCTGAACTGAAAGAATTCGTAGGTCTAGTATACTTGTCAGGAATTTCTCATAGTGATCACAGGAATTTAAAGGATTTATGCACAACTGATGGGTTAAAATATGGCATAAAAATATATACCATTGAGAAATTTATTTTGGAATCCAGGAATTATGTCCTTATTTTCATGGTACTGAACTGACAGGTGCTATGAACAGCCTTGATGCTCTCTTCTCCCAAATTATTGGATTGAGTTATTTAACAACTTTTACCAGATTCAATGGAGGTCTCATGTAGTAACAGAGCACAAATTGACCAGAACAAGAAGTGTACACAGGAACAAAGCAGGAATTCCAAATGTATTGTTGTAGTTTCAAAACCATGAATTGTATAGTACAATTTTTGAATTTCACAAAGTTTGAACATTGGCTTCATGTATAGAAAAATAAAGAAAACTTTTACTGAATATACAAATAGGAAAATTTGACAAAAAAAGAAGACTGAGATGGAAACTTTCTACAACAAAACAAAAAGTGTAGATATTCTTAATGAGTGGTTAGATATGTATGCATGAGGTAATTTCTATTATCTTGTATTTATTTAGGCAGGCTTGATAGATTAGTATGTAATCTATTTTATAAAAAGTGCTAAATGCTGCTGAAAAGAATTTATACACTAATAGAGGTGTGGAAAACTGTAGGATATCTATTAAGTCCATATGTTTAAGGATCTTTTCAGCTCTGATATTTCTTTATCGATTTTTTTTGTTTGATCAATATATTTCTTTCTGAAAAAGGAGTATTGATTCCCTAATATGATTATTAATGAGTCTTTGTTTTTTTTTTTTAATTTCAGCAGTTTCTGTTTTATGAAGATAGGTGCTCCAATGTACAGAACATGGATATTTATCAATGTTATTGCTTCATAGTACATTGTTCTTGAGCTAGTGTATAGTGACATTCTTTGTTCCTTCTAATCAGTTTTAGTTTGAAGTTTACCGTTTCTGTGATTAAAATTGTACCTGTTTGTTTTCAGGTTCCAAGATGCATGAAGATTGCATCTTTCCTTTAATATTTAGTCTTTGAGTATCCTTTTGAATTAGATGAGTTTCTTGAATGCAGCAGATGATTGAGTTCTGCTTGTTTGATCCAATCTGCCAATCTGTATCTTTTAATTGAGGCTTTTAACTTTGAGAGATTTGATATAGGTGTGTCACTTATTTACTATCATTGTCTTCTCTCACTGTTGATGACTCTTTGTTTTTCATTTGCTGACACTTTTTGTTCTTATTTATTAATTAACCTTACTTTCATTTCCTCTGGGTTTTTAGCTGTGTTGATTCAGTCAATTTTTGTCAAGAATATTTCCATTGTGAGACACTGAGGGCAGGAACAGATGAGAACAGGGTGAGTGATGAAGTCTTTGGAAATCTGCCTTCATAAACACATGGTTTTATCAAGATATCCCTAACATAGTGGGTTACAAAGGAGTGAGTTTGTTACCAAAAACCAGGTCCTGCTGGTCAACTTGTTCTGATGTGATACCCTGCACTACCTCAGGACTCTGCAGTGTCACAAGCACTAAGAAGTGACATATCAATATAGATACTTGTCCTGGGACTTCTCCCCCACCAAAACAGTCTTATCCAGCCTTCGGATTTTATTAACTTTCTTAAATGGAGTAGACGATTGAATTCTACTTGTTTGATAATAAAATTTCATAAAATTAAGATATTTCATAAAATTAAGATATTTCTCATGTGCATCTACTTGATCATGAACAGTGGCCTGTCATGCTTCAAGCTTCCAATTTTATTTTTTTTTACTGCTACCTGCTACCTTCATGTTACATATAAGAGCGCTAGGGATCAATTTCATAGTTCTAAAATACAAGCAGGCAAAATAATTCAGTATGATTTATTATTTTAATTAGAAACAAAGTTAGTGAAATTTAAGAGCAGTAAAGACCTTTAATTTCAGTTTGTTTTGTAACTGTATACTAGATATCATTTTAAAAGTCTCAACCAATAGAGTATAATATATCAGTCCCAAAGTACTGCAGTCTTTTGAAAGAATAAATATTTTCTATCAACCTATATAGACATACAGAAATGCAAGTCCTGCAAAGTAATCCACAGGACTACATGTGCTTTCCCAAAGTACTAAATAATGAAAAAGTTACAGTAGCACCTGAGATGCTTTCTGTGTGCAGCAGTTTTTATTATATCAAGTATAAATATTCATATTATTAGGAATGAAGTTTTCCTGACACACATAAATTAGGAATAACTGTTAGTTATTTTTATTTTTCAACAACTTCTCCAAGGCTAATGGAACAATTTTTTTAAACTACAAGCAAAAATGTAATGATATTTTCACTAAGTGTCTTTAAGGGCATAGGAACTGAAAAACTGCGTTTGATCTTTTATCCTCATTGCAATGTTGAGGATTTGACGCTGAGGTTCATGCATGCTAATATCGTAACTCTCAGCAAAAG
This sequence comes from Cavia porcellus, assembly GCF_034190915.1. Taxonomy (NCBI): domain Eukaryota; kingdom Metazoa; phylum Chordata; class Mammalia; order Rodentia; family Caviidae; genus Cavia; species Cavia porcellus. The sequence continues at coordinate 15,837,299 of NW_026947494.1, read as the reverse complement.
CCCCAAAATTGAGATAGAATATTTTTATGGTTAAATTCATCTCTGACAATTGTAAACTTTTATTTAGGTGTTGGTTTGAGATGACAGCATTATTTTAATATGCAAATAAATAGTACGTATTTCATTTTGGAACTATGAGATTTTTTTGAGCAAAACAACATTTGCAGTCAAGTGAATGAATTCATATTTGTACCTTTAAATTGGCTACAAGAATACACTAAAGTTTGTAATATTAGATTTGGAATGACACATTTATTTGGGAGTTTTCTTTGCCTCTAAAATCATGTTAAATATTTTATTTGCTGAATTTAATTTCATTTCATGCAAGAAAAACCTCAGAAGGCCAGAATTGATCATGGGGGCAGTATTCATTTTTAAGGACAGTATAAGCTCCTTTTCTAGAGCCACAGAGTTCTTATGAAATCATTTCCAATTTCAATGCAAACCTGACTTCAAAGGTACTGAAAATCATATGTTAACTGTGGGAAGCCTTATAAAAAAACCTAAAGATTGTGTTCATATACAGAAGGTCACAGAAATTACACTAGAGTTAAAAGAAAAGATATCATGTATTCAGTGAATTTGAAGCCAGTGATGCAAAAACATTTCCTCTCAGGGAAAATACTGAAGAGTTAAAAAAAAAAAAAAAAAAAAAAAAAAAAAAAAAAAAAAAGTTCAATATGATCTTCTAGATCTTCTATTCAGAATCTAAGAAAAAAAGCATCTACAACTAGTATTGAGGATTTTCAAGATAATGCTTTATGTCTTCATTTATAAATAAATTTTAAAAATATATAAAAATATGCTGGTAAAAATAGAACAGAAAACAGAAGTGCCCGAATATGAGATATTGATAAAATTAACTTGTTTTAAAATAAAGAAAAAGTTGACCTGGAAAATTGGGATCAGAAAAAATGCTGACACTATGAGATTACATCCTTCCCTTTTAAGTATAAGGAAAGAGGCACAGATACTGTTTAATATTCAGTATCTAATGTTGCAGAAGAGTTTGTAGCAGTATTAAACAATGCATACCTTCCGTATCTCTGAAGAGAGAATAGCATATCAAGACATAGTACAGTCTAGTGACCATTAGGAGGAGGGATTTTGCTGTACATTGATGCAGGTGGAATTTAGAGACTGTTCCTCTCCTCAGCTCACTCAGCTTCCTAGATGGATGATAATGCAGGCAGCAGTTTCAACTCATTATTCTGGATTAAAATTCCAATATTTTCCTGCTTCTAGGAACAGAAGACTTAGAAAGAACCATCTTACATATTCCAGTGAGAGCAGAGGTCCCTCAATGGAACTTTCTCTTGATCAGTCAGACAATAATGGCCTCATCTGTAAATTTCTCCATGGAGAAAGGTCACTGCAGAGGATAAACAGGCCCTGACAAGTTCTAAATGTTTGCATTAAGATTACCTTACAGATTAAAAGATGATACCAGGTATTTATCACATCTTCCCTAAGAATGCTTTACTTTTAGCATTTTATGTAATTCAAAAACTGTCCCTATTGTATGGAAATCCCTACTCTTTGATGTCCTATGGATTCAGAAGTGGACTGTGCTTATTTTTGTGAATGCATTGTGAGAAACCATTACCATGGGCTTTGAAATGAGCTGAGCAGAGCACAGTTGTTTTCCATGTACCTGTCCTGGACAGCAATTTTTGTGTCACATGATATTGTTGTGTATCAGTGAGAATATAGTATGAAATTCCTGTGGGATTCTTTATGTGAACATCTCTTTTCCTTTTGCTTAAAAAACTACTTAAGAATGTCATGGTGAATCACATAGTGTTGATCATTCTATGAAATAGACAAATTTTATAAGATTGCACAACCTACATTCTTATGAGATGTTTTGGTTTACACTGAGCATATTCCTCAAATGTCCTGTGAGCTGCTAGGATAGACTTCTGGAAGAGGAAAGGGCCATGGAGGCAGTGAGCCCATTTGGTCTTAGAATGTGGGGCCTAGCTGGGGGAGGCAGGTTAAGGGCAGCGTGACCTGGGGTGGAACATTTCCCGTGCTGGTCATTGCCATGGACTCTCTGGAAGTCCACGGTGTGGCCACTGTGTTGGGAGAAGCTGTCCTTTGTGGCTGACCCCTACATTTTGTAGATTTCTGTATTTGAGTCCATCTTACAGGAACTGAAATGTCTACACCGTGAGCCAAGAGAAATCTGTCCTCATTTAAGTTACAAATGGGTGGTATTTCTTTTTTCCAGTGGTGAAGTAAATTCTTAAAACACTAATATATCAGCATTCCTGTATCTCCTGGCTGTCACTTGATATGATGTAATCATCCTAATGGATGTAGAGATGTTTCGTGGGACTTTAATTTCAGTTCCTTTTCAAGTAGTAAATATAATTCAAGAAATCAACCAGGCAAAAGATTAACAATCCCTCAAATCATCAATATTTGGTAAGTCCAACTTCCATGTTTTTAAAAGAAAAAAAGTATAAACAAACAAAAATCAGAAAAAATCTTATTACACCTGAGGACTAGTAATGCTGGCATTTTTTTTTCAGATGCTTATATTTTATTCGTAGTGAGTTATTTGGGTAAATATTTTTCTTATTTGTTTTAGACAGTTATTTTCTGATTTCCAGATGACTCTCTCTCTCTCTCTCTCTCTCTCTCTCTCTCTCTCTCTCTCTCTCTCTCTCTCTTACTCTGTGGTGTGTGTGTGTGTTCTGCATATATGTTAAAGAAACAACTTTCATGTTATATATCTTTTGTAAGCCGTTTGTCTTTCATTCCTTGGTAACACCTGCCAAAGGGTGTTTTAAAACATTGTGTTGAAATCTAATCTCTGATGATTACATTTCTACATTATCCATGATTTCAGTTTTAAGTGTCACAAAAATATTGCCTACACCAGGTCAAGTATTTCTTTTCCAAATTTTATAGTTTGCGTTGTCCTCATTCTACTGGGACTCATGTTTAGTGAATTTGTTTGTGTCACTTATGGAAGGAAATTTATTTTACTTCATATGTATGTTAATAGTTCCCGATTCATTTCATGAAGTGACTATCCATTTTTCCTGGATTAAATTTACCCCTTTGTTGAAAGCCATTTTTCTGTGTATTAATGTGTTTATTAAAGAGCACACTGTTTTTTTCTCATTACGTGCGAAAAACAATTGTCTGTTATTATGTTATAGCATACTGTGCACTGCCAAATTTTTATAATTAATTTTGAAGCTATGTAAAATTATCCCTCCATGAATTTTTTGTATTGCTCTAACTATTTTGGCATGCTGGAATTATTAAATTAAATTTAGCCTTAGATGTTTACTAGTACAATGAAAGTCTGTTGGAAGTTTGAGTGAAATTATGATGAATTTGTGTTAAAATTAAGTCTTTTGAGAGTCAGATATATCTTTTTAGATATGGCTTTTACAGGTATAATGAAAACTTTCTGATTTTTGTTTGTTTATAGTTTTAAAAAATGGATGTTTGATTTAGCAAATATTTATGATATGAGTCTTTTTTTTTTCATCTTTTGCCTGGTTGATTTACCTAATTACATTTAATCATTTGAAAACGTTAAATCTATTTTTCCATCTTTTGTCATCATCAATTTGGTTATGATATATTATTTTTGACAATAGGTTGACTAGATTAAGTTTTTAAAGAAGTTATATACTGTCTTTAAATTCCTTAAACTACAAATTCAATTTTAAACATAAATGCAGGGCTACATTTGTTACTTGGTTAGTCTTTAATAATATTTGTTATTTTAGGTTTTTAATAAAACGTGTTGACTTTTTTACTGAAATTACTATTATTACTGTGATTATTACTATTATTATTATTACTATCATAGTTGCTGTTATTACTTACTGTTAATGGAACCCAGAGTTTTGACACTGAGCAAATTATAATTTGTCCACAGAATCTTGCTAAATAATTTTAGCTGATAAATACAATATCAAAATTGTACATATGAAAGAGATAGTATGATGTTCTGACACATTGATACATTGGATAATGCTTGTCAGTTTAAATATACCTGCTTCTCAAATATTCAATATTTCTTTGTGGTAAAAACTTTCAATGTAACCTCTTAAGATATTTTCAGATTCAAGCTCACTCTTCCCTTTGGTGATACTACTGTGGAACCCACTCCACACCCTGCTGTCTTTATTGAATCTTAATTAGTACTCACTTGTCCACAATTCCCCAGCTGTCTCCCCTTCTCTGGCCCACTCCCTGGAATACACGACCCTGTATGTTCCACTTTTTTTTTTATATCCCACACATGAGTAAGACTGTGTGGCACACATATAGATTATTTCATCTAATAATCAATATTAATTTAACATTCTAGTACCAATCGTGGTGTCATCAGACTTTTCAAATCCATCACTTTCAAATATAAACCAGTATTACTTTGGAAATATAAAAGAAAATAAATATTTAACTCTGTTGAGCTATATTATAAAATATTATTTAACACAAATTGTCCATTTAATTTTTTCTTCTATCAAAGAGAAAAAAGTCATTAACCTTACTTCACTGTGATTCATCACTAAGAAAGTCAGCAATTCAAAAGTCATAATTGCCTAATTGGAAGGGCTAATATTTCACTTGTAAAATTTTAAATGTGCAAGGCGAGCAGAGAATTTCTCAAACACAGATACATTTTCTTCCTCTCAGAAGTTTATTTAGACCTTGTAGAATAGCTTTCCAGTCAAGTTCTGTGTATCAGCTAGCATAACCCAACTGTGCTGCCATTCACTCATAAGTCAATATCATCTTTAACAACGATGTTTTTTATTAGAGAAACAGATTTGGGAGTTGAGAGAAATGAGAGAGGAGAAAGAGGAAATCTCAAATACATCTGTGCATCAGTTTTTTCTTTATAATAGTATTTTCTGTTTCAGCATTTGTATAAAATCTTGTGAATACCTAAGTGTCGTGTTATGTAATGTCTTATTAACACAGTCAACTTTGGACATAGGTGTTGTTTTTGGTCCTGACGTCGTGATTAGTTAATTACCAGGATCTCATTTCGTCTTCATGAGTATCATATTATTTATTATTTCTACATTCTAGTATAACCTCAAATTAAAACCTGTAGGACATGTGCACTGTTGTGCAGTTCCACAAAGACACGTTCCATAGTTTCCCTTCACATGTCCTTCACATACACTGTGAAAATAACTATGTCTCCTAAAATGTCATAAAACAACTTTGTAGCGCTTTTCAGGAATAAGATGATGCTGGTGATGCTAGAAGAGGAAATTGGTATGTGCTCTTTTTTTTTTTTTTAAATTTACCCATTCTTACCCTTATTTTTTTGTGTTGTTAACTCTTATTTCCTCTACTGTATGGCATCCAGTGTGTAATCCATTCACCACTACTTTGAATCTCATAATATATTTCATTTCCAGATGGTCTTCTTCAAATGCATATTCATTCTTGATGATTCGTATTGTTTGTACATCTTTATAATTTGGTCCTTTATTTTGCTGGTTACTTTACATGCAGTGTAATTATTCTTTAGACTTAATGTGCACCTGTCATGTGGTCACCATATTGAGTTCTTTTGACTGAATTCTTACATGTACTGGTTTGCTTTTCATGTGTTTCATAATCCATTTTGTTGGAGAGACATGTTTCCTTTTTATATGTACTCTTCCTTTGCACCGTATCATTTTTTCTGTCCAGGATATACATCTATTTTGGGTAGTAAAATGAGTACAATCAAATTTTTTTCAACTTTCTCCCTATAATTTCAGCAGACATCTGGGGGAATCTACGTCTTCATGTGTTTGAGTCTTGGCCTTTTCTTACTATGAGCTTCTTCTGTTCACTCCTGACTGTAGTTAGGGTCCAGGATCTGCAAGCCTGCTCATTTCAGTACTAGTTGGGTCAAAAACACACAAAAAGACATTGATTCCCTCATAATCAGAGAGGCTGGACATTCCAGAGCAGGAGGCCCACATGTGTGAGATCTTTTGCGGGGAGAAACATTGACCTGTCTTTGTATCCTCATGGGATGGATGAGAAACAAATATTACACTGACATCCCATTCATAAGGCTGCTTGGCTTGAGTCCTCCAACTCTTCTCACCTCTCAAATGCCTGATCTCTTAACTCCAACTACATTTGAGCATTTCAAAATGGAACTATGAGAGAGGACATGCACTCAGTCCTTAATCATTCCTAACTGGGATTCAGATAAATTGAGGGTTTTGCTTAGTTTCAGAATTCTGAGTTTCAGATATTTGTCTGCCTGAAATTTATTGCAAAATGTGTAATCCCCAAAACTCATGACACTGGTGGATTCTGAAAAAAAAAAATATTAATCTAAGAGTGATCAATGCAGCGGATATAGAGAAAACAATCCCACAGATCTTGCAGATAAATCTCTTCGCTCATTTCTGTCTTAGCCCTTATCATAAACGTTGGTTCTCAGTGAGCAAAAGTGTTCTTTATTCCTCATATGTGTATGCATATGTGTGCGTGTGTGTGTGTGTGTGTGTGTGTGTGTGTGTGTGTGCGTGCACATGAATTTACCATGAATGAAACCTTCAAGATTTTTGGTTTCTCATTTCCTACTCATCTGTCAACTGTCCAGATCCACTGAGTTTGCAGTTAGTCCACAACTCAGTTTCTCCAATTATCATATTTTTATCATAGTGAAAACTCAAATGTGCATTTACTTTCTTACCAATTACTTTTAATCTACAGAAAGCATCACTACATCAGCCTCTCCTTAATCTACATTTAGATAATCCCAGTTTTCAGTTTAGGGCCAAATTTACAGACATTGAGAAATCAAAAGCTCTGTTTCAGGCCCCCATTTGTTTTTAATTTTTTGCAAATAAAAGAGGAGCAAGAATTGGAAAGAGTGGAGAAGGATAGGAGGATAGGAAATGACAAAAAGAATTAAGATGAATCACATGTCTTCGGACCAATAACTCAGGATAAATGCAGTCATTTTGTTCTGTAAGCCTAGAGTAGAAAACTCTTTAAGGGAAGAATTCATGCACTTTAGTCTGTGCCTGTTCCACTCATGGGATGAAATCTTATGCCATCTCACTGAATTTTGCTTCAAATGTGAATTGTTCTTTTGTTTTTCCACATCTGCATCATATAAATTTCTCACATCTCAGTCACTTAGCGCCTTTTGCCGACTGCATCAAGTGTTTTGGTTTCAGAGTGATTGTAGCCTAATGCTCTCTCAGAGCCTAAATAACTGACTCAAATCACCAGGTAAGGATTTGTCATCCCAAGTGAGTAGCCTCCAGTGAGTATAAAATTTTGAGAAAAAGAGAAACTTTTGCATTTACATAACTCATTATAATACAGTTTAGGATTATTCTATTTATTATTAGTTACTGCTGTTAATTTCTTTCTTTGTTTGTTTTATAAATTAAACTATATCCTAAGTATGTGTGCACAAGAAAAAGACTATAATTCGCAGACTTTGAACAATGCACATTTTGTGGCCATCACTTAGACTCCTGAACACATTTCCTGTGACAAGTACACAGTCCCTAGTCCTCAAGATGGCCAAATACAATGCCACCTTTGAAATATTCTGTAGGCTACATGTTCTTATGTCCTAAAATGAATTCATTTCTGAATTTCAAATATAATCCCTATTTACTGTCTCTCTGCACACCATTCATATGTATATTTGTCTATTTTTTTGGGTCATTTCTTATCAAATGTTCAGTAGTTTGCCTATTCTAAATCCAATTGCAGATTGCTGTCTTTCTCAAATCCAATTCAGTTTCTGCAATTAGATAAATCAATCTCTTTATCTCCCCACACCTTTTTTTCCCTGGCGCCTCCTTCCTCCTTCTTTCCCTCTTCCCTTGGCCAGATTTTCAGATAGAAATTATTACACAGACTTCTCTTTGCATGCAAACTTTAGGTAAAAAGTCAGAAAGGAAATTGGGCTATACTTATTCCTTTGAGCATCTGATGCAATCTTTTTCTCTTGGCTCTAGAATTAAATATGCTAATTTTCTTGTTTTTGAATTTAAAATTATTTTTACATTCTGTCATCCTAAACAAAGACTCAGTTTGCTCGGTGCTTAGTAACTGTTAAATATATAGTTGCCGAAACATGAAAAAATGAAAAGAGAAAACTTGTATTCAACTTACAATCATGTGCATGGAAAAGATGCAAATAATATTATATAAAAGTATAATGAACATGAGTATCCAGTGGTTATAAACTAAATTGATATATTTCATAATATTTCTTCACCTTTCAGTTGTTAACATTTATTTAGGAGGAGACACAAAGTAAAAAAAAAATCAATTGTAAATAAGAGTGTCAATTTAACATATGATTGTTGAAGAATATGTTTGCATTTAGAAAGTGATAATATCAGGCTTTTCATAAATTTGTAAGTATACACACAATAATGTTAATTGACTAAACTGTGTATGCTTTGGCTCTGATGACTGAAGGTTTCAAACTGAATTTCTGTTACATGTTATTTTGTAACATTGAACAAATTAAACAAGTTGAGTCGGTTTCTTTATTGAAACAAAAAGAATAGCACTAATTCCCGGAGTTACAGTAATAGATAGATTCTTTCACCAGTGTATCTTAAGCATGCAGTTTGAACACTCTTTACAGAACACATTTTTGGGAGTTTAGAGACATAAAATCAAGCAAAATGTATTAGATGACAGGTCTGCATCTCAAAAGTTCTAAAATCAGTGTGTGGAGCAGCTGCACCCACCACCACCCTTCTCCAGCATATGAGAACATCTTCTTCCACTCCTCTCTGCCTCTGGCATGAGGTCTTTCAGACCAAACACCATGCCTTCAATTAAGTTGCAGGGTTCTGATGGAGAGATATTGGAAGTTGATGCTGACATTGCCAAACAGTCTGTGACAATCAATACCATGTTGGGAGATTTGGAAATGGATGATGAAGGAGATGATGACCCAGTTCTCTACCAAATGTTAATGCAGCAATATTAAAAAAAAAAAAGTCTTCCAATGGAGTACGCACTACAAGGATGACCCTCCTCTTCCTGGGTATGAAAACAAAACAACAAAAAAAAGGGAAACAGGACAGTCAGTGTCCACATTTAGGACCAAGGATCCTTAAAGTTGACCAAGGAACCCTTTTTGAACTTATTCCTGCAGCAAACTACCTAGATATAATGGTTGGCACAATATCACACGCAAATGTGATCAACAGGAAAACTGAGGAGATTCACAAGGCCTTTAAAATTTAAAAAGAAAAAAAAAGAAAAATGACTTTACTGAAGACAAGAGGCCCAGGTAGGCGAGGAGTGGTGTGAAGAGAAGGGAAAGGTTGGGCCTGAGCCTGTGACACTATAAGGATTGTTGCAAAAACTAGCTGCACTTCTCTGTTTACAGTTGCTGATATTAGACAAACAGGCAGTTACAATCAACGTGTGGAAACAGGAGCTTTTCTGGAAGCTGTAGTCAAAACTGCTCTTCACCAGGGCCTAGAAACGACCTGAATTCCTTTGCTTTTAGGTGAACTTCAATTCTTAGATGGTGGCATTGCATTTTAAATTCTCTCTTGCTCAGTGATCTTTTCTTCTGTCTCCACACTTTTTCTTCATGTGAACCACCTCTTTCTGCTGGTGTAAGAAGTCCTGTATGAAACCAGGCCTGGTGGCCCACGCCAACAGCCTCACATTTTCCGCAGGATGCGACAGAAAAGTCCTAAGTTGGATCCTAGCCACAAGGATATAGAACAAAGTGCCAAACCATTTCTAAGGATTACAATAATAATAATAACAACAACAACAACAACAACAACAACAATAATAATAATAATCTGTTTCAATAAATAATAAAATTAACAACAGTAGGGATTAAATTCAGTGTAAAGGCCCTAGGTTGAATTCCCAGCACTGCAAAATGAGAAATAAAATAAAAAGAACAATAAAAAATACTTTTGAAACCCTTGGCGTTATATTTAATATTCCTGGCTAGTTATATTATCTCTCCTTAAATTGTTTACTTTAACAAAGCCCATTTTTCATATAAAATAAAAATTTTAGATTTTATGAATTATTACATAAACTTTTTGAACTCTCTAGTAATTGCAAAATAAAAACATAGGATAGGCAGAAGGACAATATTCAAATAAAATTTATTTTGGATATTATTTAATTAATTTCAGGACCTTAGTTTTATAAACTAGTGGGAGAAAAAGTCTTCAAATCACCATAAAGATTTAATTAATAATGTCACAAAAATAATTCACAACTTATTTGGCTTATTTATATAGTAGGTATGGATCGTGATTAGAAGATAAATTTCCCTTCAGATTCACAGAGGCACTCTTTAAATGAATATATAATTTAAAAATATTCAAAAAACTATAACTGATCTCAAGCTAACGAATAAAAATAAGTCAATTGCTTTCACCCCTGCTCCTAACTTCTTAGTGCTTAGTTGATTTCTCAAGCTGCAGTTTAGTCTTCTTTGGTCTATAGATTTGTATTAATGAAAGTAAAGGAGACGTGGTTGGCGGGGGGCTAGTTGTTTAAATCAGCATGCCATTTAGAGATGCATCTCTATATGTCCTTGGTGGAATATTTCCTCAGTCTTAGTGGCTTGAAATACTACCTGAGGAAGCAGCAGAAAAACATGAAAATGAGGACAGATTTCCATTCACAGCACCAAAAAGTAGTCAGTCGAATAAGAAATCACAGACACTACAAAGATACAGAGATCTCCAAGTGTAGGTTTACAGTATGTAATCAGAGGACAGGGAAACTGTCTCTTAGGTTCATCACAACCCAGAAGCCTAAAAACAAAACAAAACAAACAATAGCAATAAAATCCTTCCATCTCTGGCTGGAAAAGAAGTTATTCTGTCGGTTTTAGTGAGTCAGAATTTTATACTTGCACCTCTGATTCCGGATATCTAAAGTAGTGGAATCGAAGCATCACTAAGGGCTATTATATTTTCAAGGTTCAGTTTTGCAGGAAATCTCTTCCCAGATCATTTTGATATGGAAAAAAAAATGTGATTCCTCATTAGTTAGTTGTTAAATGTTTTGAAATCTTGGTCCCACAACATGGGTAAATGAAGTCACAAGTGAGTGGAAGATGTTAGGAGAGTGTTTGTTAGAGGGGGAGAACTGTTCCAGGATTTCCAGGAAGGGTGAAGGGTGGGAGGACCACAGAGACCCTTTGCCAGGAATAATTTGTCCAGCAAGGCACAAGAGGCATACAACTTGGATTAAACTACAATAATCCTGTAGGTTTGCAAGTATAGTTTTAGGTAATCGATCGTGTAGGGAGCCAAATCACTTAGCAGGATTACATGGAAAAAATAAAGGCATTTTGGGGAAGGGATCAGTCTACAGTCTCGGATTGCCCACTAGAGCAACTGATACTTATTTGAACTTTCTGAACCCCGTTGTCTAATTGTAGCATGATTTCAAGTTGCCATGTGTCACTTACCGTGGCATAGATGCCTGGTATGGCATCTCTATCTTGAGGCCTGGCCTTCTTCAGGTGTGCCTTCTCATGTCTTTATTTTTGTGCTGACTTCCTTGAGAGCCCAAGGCCTCTCTGCCTGCATATTAATTTCCATTCAACTTTAGCAGCCTGTAATAAACTCGCACACCATTTGATACTCTTATGTTCACACTGGCTACTGGTTGCAGACATTAGTTTCTTGCTAAATGAGCTTCTCTGTAGGGCTTCCTGAGCATAGCAGTTTGTTTCCTTTAGTGAGGGTTTCCTGGGGCTGGATGAAGCTCAGATTGGGAGAGATAATGGTGATAGACTGTAAGAGCAGCTAAACCAGACATAGGCAGTAGCTTTTCACAACTCACTTTTCAAAATGGCGTCCCTTCAGTTTTATCTCTTTTTAAAATGTCCCTGGGTCTCATCCATACATGAGAATAAGAAATTATCTGAGAATACATGTAACAAGCCACAGCAAACTAGTGTGTGTTAGTACATGCAGTTCCTCAGCTGGTCTGACCACGATTACTTTCTGACAGATTCTCTCTTCCAAAAGCTATCAAATGTATCATCCCTGCACAATCCACAATCTCCACACAGAATTTAAGTCTGGATGTGAGGTGAGGCCCATGCATGTAGATATCTGTGCACTCTCAAGTATAATTCTCTACATCTAGCTCCAGGAAACTAGAAGGTATTCTGTGCATCATGCATCATGCAGTGATGGGAGAAGTATAAGCATTTGCATTTATTTTTCCAGAAAAATAAATCTTTGGGTCTAGAATTTCCAATATTATTAAATTGCATATATTTCTGTGCACGTTTGTTTGAAATTCCAAAATGGGTTCCAAAAACTATAGCATCGGCATTCCCCTTTAAGAAAACAACAAAGGAACAAACCCATTTTTTCCCAAAGGGAAAATAAGACACATAAATGAGTTGCAGGTTAATAATCTGAAATTCAGATAGAGAAATTGTGAAAATTAGTTTTGACAAGGCATGAAAATAATTTTCATGATACCTTTGGCTGATAATATAGTTACACTCTGAGTCATCTACCCTTCAATTAATGAAAGCTAAGAGGAGTTTGAAGTTGAGTAGTTATCATCCTATCACTGGAATTTGGTGAACCCAGCAGCCACATTTCTTAGAATTATTGAAGAATTGATCACAATAAAATTGAATTTTTACAACACAATTGAACTGTAAAATTGCATTCAAAATTTATCTGAAATTCTATTTATCAGAACATATATATAGTCCTATTTGAGGATCTTTGTTCTGTTCCTTTAATCTGTGACACCCAACTTGAAGCATCATAAATCCACCAATAGTGTTTTTTATCTACATTTTAACTGTGAGAAGATGTTTTCATTTCCAGATAATTTTGTAGTCAGTTTGTATATTTCTACAATATCTCATTGGCATTGCAGGTAAATTAAAGACCTGTTTAGAATTTTAAAAACTTAGTTTGGAGAAATTTCCAATCTGTGAATATGCTGTAGAAATAAAGTTTTGTTAATATTGTAGTAATTTTTGTCAGTGGCTCATGACTGAAAGAGATCTTTGCACACTTTGAATTAATTTTATTTCTTAATATTTAGAAATTTTGACGCTGCCCCAAATTATATTTCTTCAACTTTTATTTTTAATAGAACATGTTCGTATTACATAGTGACCACATCTCTGTGGGGGTGTGGATGTGCATGTAACAGCCCTCACCTCCTTTTGACCTCCTTTGGACCTTCCCACTCTATCTCCCTTCATCTCTTGGTCCTGTTCCCAACTGCAAAAATACTTTCTACATACTTTCTATTATTCAGGTTTTATTTTACTTTTTATTTATATTTTGGGTTTCTTACATAAGATAAATCACGCAATATTTAAGATGGTATGTTCGATTTATTTCACTTAACATTGTGGTCTCAAGGTACATGTACTTTCTTACAAATGATTCATGTTTACCATTCTTTAGGCCAGAGTGGTACTCTATTGTCTGGAAAAAATAACATTTTCTTTATCCATTCATCTATGATTTAGCTATCATAAATATGGGTGCTATAAAAATGGACATGTGAGTATCACAGTAATGTAACAACATTAAATCTTTCAGGAGAATACATAAGTATTGCTGAGTCAAATGATATTTTTACATTTTGTTTTTTGAGGAAACTTTATAGGTATTTTCATAATGATTTGCTAGTTTACATTCTCTTCAATAATGTAAATGGGTTCCTTTTTACCTGCAGTTCATCAATATTTGCTTATTTGGTTTGTTGGTAGGAGTCATTTTTCCGGAGAGGAATGGAACCTCAGTGCAGTTTATATTTGTTGAAATTTTTACTTCTGAGAAGTGGTTCCTCATTTCAATAGCCCAGATTTTTTAGTAAAATTTTGTTAATTTTTATATATCCTAGATATTAATCCTTGCCCGAGCATTATAGTTATAGATTTATTTTATTTTTGCTCATTGCTAGCATGTGGAGATGCATGCAGTTTTAAACAGTGTCCAGCATTGGGGATATAGCTCACTGGTACAGTGTCTGCTTAGCAAGGGTAAGGTCATGAGTTTAATTGCTGATACCTAAACAAATAAAGTATAGCCTATAACTTCTCTGACTTTCCTAAATTCACCTGTGTGTGCCATGTGTGTGTGTGTGTGTGTGTGTTATGTACATATGTGTCTATGTGTGCTGACTCTTGGAATTATCTTTGTCAAATTTGTAGCATCTTCGAATGGAAGAGTGTTTATTTTCAGTTAATGTAGTTCATGTGTGTGACTTGTCCTTAACCTTACTGAGTATGTCTGAGTATGTCTTTCATTGCTGTGTTAAATTATATGTCGTAAAAATGGACATAATTGACTTCTTTGAAATCATAGGAAAACAGTAATCTTTCACAATAAAGTATGATGCTGACTGTATGTAAGTTTTTGTAAATGCTCCTTGGAATTTTGAAAGCTGTAATTTACTAAATTTATGTAGTTTTCTTCATTATAGCCCACACACTTTGACTCATTTCTTTGGGTACACGTCATTATGCATAAACCAAATGTTTAGTTTTAGCTTTGTATATCATTTTTCAACTTTTATTTTCTTATATATTTTCCAATGACCATCCCTTCAGACTCCATGCAGTTAGATCTTATGTTTCAACTTCTGCCTTTTAATTGCTGTGTTTAGTGTATATCCTGATAGCTTTTTGAGATATAACTGGGAAGTTACAATCCTTACTGTTTCTAACTGTGAAATGTATTAGGTTTCAATTTATTTTGTGTGAAAGGATCATAATTCTTCAATTGCAGAATATTTGCATAGATCCCCAAAAGATTCCTGCAGTCAGTGCTATTTATTTCCCCCGTCTTCTCCTCCTCCAGCCTCTGGCAAACTTAGGTGTTTGTATGTTTGCTGTGGAGCATGTTTTCATTTTTCTTGGAAATGTACCTGAGACTAGAGTAACTGATTTATATGTTAATGATATGCATAACATATTGAAGATTTGCCAAATGATTTTCATAATGGCTATACCATTTTACAATTCCATCTGTAATCTGTGGTGTTCCAATTTCCAAATATCTGGCCAACAGTTTTTTTTTTTTTTTTTTTTTTTTTATCGTTTTGAAATATTATCTTTACTAGTGGGTGTGAAGTGGTTTCCTTCTGGTTTTAAAGAACTTTTCTCTAGTGACTAATAATGACCATAATTTTTATGCACTGACTGGTTGTTTACATCTTTATAGAAGTTTATGCTGAAATCCTGTGTTCATTTTTCAACTGCACATTATTTTCTTTTTGCGAAAGAGCTGCATTATTAATGACTTTAGATACTAAATGTTTATCAGCTATATGGCTTATACATATTTTTACCCATCGTGTGAGTTGTCATTTCACATTATTTTATGATGTGCTTTGAAGTAGAAAATTTTAATATTTAAATTTTACATTATTTTCTGTTATCTTTTTTTTAAAATTTATTTTAAAGAGATTAAGACAAAAAAGGACATAACAAAGCATATCAGATCAGAACAATGAAGGTAACACAGCATTTTAACACAAGGCAACCCATAGTTAAGAGTAACTACCATTGTGTCTCTTCCTTTGAAATAGGTGAGCATAGCTTCATATACGATAGCATCAAGCATAACGAAACAGTGTAAAACCATTCAAGGCAATGAAAGCATTACAAGTATTTCAGAACCAAATAACAGAGAATAGATTATAAGATACAACCTCAACTACAAACACACTCAACCACCCTATCCTTGATAAATTTTCTGTTATCTTTTAAAATGGTTCACTTAGGTTAATGTTATCTATTTTTAATTTTTAATTATATGTCTTTCCTAGTAACTAAAAAGATTCCATGAGATTTAATGTGTTCAAATTTAATTATAAATGTTTTCAAATTTTCTTTGTGATTTTTTAAAAATGATTTATCATTAGAGAATGTTTAATGTTAATTTTAATATATTTAGAAATTTCCCCAATTTTGCATGTTGGAGAATTTTAGCTTTAGTCCAGTTTTGTCAGAAATATATTCTATATTATTTCATCCTATATTCATTTACTTACACACTGTTATGATCTAGCATAGAATCTGTCTTGGAAATGGTTACAGTTATTCGGAGTTGTATACTCTTTGTTTTTGTGGTGTTTTCCTTAAGTACCACATTATAGTATTCCACACTGATGAATATATATATATATATTTTTTTTTCCTGAAAAATCAACTTTTTATTTGATGTAATATAGAAGTTCTGGAAATACAATTTATTGTCCCACATCTCATTTGTACATTTTTAACATGTGTTTGGGCTGTTTATATTTTGTTGTTTCTTTAATGAATTGTGTTCTCTTCTCAGGTTTTAATTTTGGTTAGTACACATTTGGAGTGCAAAATGATTAAATTTCTCATGCAGAGGTCATATGTGTTCATAACACATCTTAATTATTTTTTAGCCCTTTCCCATTCTCTCCCTCCATTTCTGGCTCTTTGAAATATTAAAACGCTTTAATCTCAACCTTCCTCATTTATTGGTGGATGAATGTTCCTTAGGGTTTTCCTTTGATACCTAGGATCAAGGTAACCTCTTAGTCTTGAGAAAATATATCATGAAGCAATTTTATTCAAAATGAGGTCCCCCTTCAAACTTTATCCTCTGGTATCTTCATAACTCCACATTTACTATCTGTGCTTACCTCTCTACTTTAGTTAAATGTGAATTTTAAGGACTTTTCCATCTTTTATAAACATATACCCAATCTTGAGTGTTTGCAAAGCTCTACCAATGCATGTGGATTTGTGAACTTTCTGGAACATGTCACAGCAAAGACGGGGAGATTGTCTTATTCCCTTTGTTGTCAGCACGTGATCATGTTTGCATTATCGTTTCTGATTTTTTTTTTTTTAAAATGAAGCATTACAATCCCCCAGCCTCTGTCCTTCTCTTCTCACCTACACTTGATGATTTCATCTATCTTCACTGCTAGAAATGTCACTTGTGGTGATTTCCCTGAAGTACACAAAGTCAATCTAAAGTTGGTAAAAGATTTCATTTTTAAATCTGTATTAATGCGGGACAATTCCAAAAGAATTGTAACATAATCAGGCCAAAATTGAATTTTGATCGTTCCCTTCAAATTTTCTGTACTGGACCCTTCCTCATTTCAGATGGTAGAACAGCTTCTTCTTCTTCTTCTTCTTCTTCTTCTTCTTCTTCTTCTTCTTCTTCTTCTTCTTCTTCTTCTTCTTCTTCTTTTGAAAATAACCAAACACTTAACATCTGTACTTGATATCTCTTTCATCTTTTATGTGATACCCATTCTTTTATCAAGAAATACATATTTCTAGAATATATTCATGATTGGGATAATCCCACTATTTGTGCAACCTCATCATGGTCTGGGCTATTTTCATCCATCTTTCTTCCAGCCGGAGTTTCTATTAATTCTCCTTACTGTCACTTTTGTTTCCCTATAGTTCATTCCAAGCACTGAACACACAGTAATCCTTTAAATGTGTAAATTATCTATAATACTCCACTGCTCAAAACTATCCCTTCTCCTCAGTGAAGTACCTTTAGCTATACACACACACACACACACACACACACACACACACACACACACACCGGCATCTTGAATTAAGGTCAATCCTTGAATGAAGGACACCTTCATTCAAGGTATCTATATGATATTCTGGCCAATGTATTTCGTATTTAGTCATGCAAAATTTCTGCTATACCCTGATTATTCTGTTTATTAACTTTCTCTCTTTACTACATTTACCTCATGTCACTTTCCAGTGTATGACCTAATAGTTGCAGTGTATTTTTGTGCTTTCTGCTTCTCAGTATTAGAATGAAGGTAGATTCTGACCAGGACATCTCAGGGCTGTTTGTTTTCAGTAAAGTGTGCGTATCGGTAACATGACTACCATGTGGTGTCACTCCAAAGATATGCATTAGATGATTAAATTCTGATAAAAGATTGCTGAATCAAATAATTGTATTTTATTGTTAGACAAAATTCCCTAAAGGATAAATCAAATTTGTACCTTAATCTTCTTTCTGTTGCTTTCTGCCTTGAAAAGACTGTAGAGAGGGCTTGGCTAAAATACCAGTACTGTTGATTTTATATATAAAAAAAAGATGAAATAACAACACATTTGAATGTGTCGGTGATGGGGAGATGCCAATACTTTCCTGGAACTGGAGTGATATTTAATTATTTGAGATTTAGAAAAACCAGACCCCTGAGACAGTTCTTCCTCAACTAGATCCTGATGGAAGATAAGATAGATTAATTCTGACAAAGAAGAAGTAATTTTGTATCCTGTGTTGTTTGTTCCATTTCAATTAATTGGTCTCTTTTTTATGATTCCTACAAATGAAAGTCTCAGGCATTGCCTACATCTTTTAGTTTTCAAAACTTTAGCCACTACAGAATGGAATATTCCACAATTAAGCTGATAGGTAAGAAATATGAGAAATTTGAACATTAGAGACATTTTGTAGTGTTTATCTTGTATAATAAGTATTCCCAAAGTTGGTTTTGGATGATAAAGACATTAACACAAGCATTGCTTTCTATTTCCATCCCCTAAGCATCCTCATTTACGCATTTGATTCCCCGTTAATACATTTAAATAAAAGATCAAAATTGCATTCAAAGGCGCATTGGTTCTTGTTAAACAAATACGTTAGCTCCTTGTTCTTATTTAATTGTCGCTTTTTCTTTGCTTCAATTAATTGTGCTATTTTTATGGAAGAATAATCTACTTTTAAACATATTAGTTCAATTTATGAGTATTGACTTTTTTTTTTTTTAATACCACAATTCAAACTCCTGACCTCACACTATTCAGGCAGGCTCTTTGCCACTGAGCTAAATTTCCAAGTCTTAACTTCTGGTTTTTCAAGGAGAATGGTAGCACACCAGTTGCTAAAAGCTGTTACTATATGATACGTTTCACTTTACATGAGTTATTAAATACATCTATTAACTTGCTTTAATTGTACCTTATCTGCAATGAAACATACATATTTATCTCACTTAAATAATTTCTTAGATCATGCACATTTTCCATATCACATTTTTGGCATTTTTATACAGAATGTGTTAGAAATGATAATAGAATAATTATTAATATATTTTGCCTTTATTTCTGTGTTTTGATGGAGTGTTGTAAACACAAACACCTTGTTTCTAAAAATGATTTAAATTGTGTAGCCAAAATATCACAGTTTAAACTCAGTGACATTCTTTTAGCATGGCTAGAAGTCCTAACTTAAGGAACTTTCAAAATTAATAGTTCTGCCACCATCTCCTTAACCTTTTAAAATTATTCTTCCCCAAAGAATAGAATATTATCTCACTGAGAAACTGTGCATTGGAATGAAAGCTATAAATTGTTAAATCCTGATCCTAATGTGGTTCAGGGTGCATAAACAGTTTTCCAAGGTGAACTCATGTGAGCCGCATTAGCTGTGTAAGTGCCATACATTACTTTTTAACACTAAGAAAGTGCCTGTTTAGGAAGGGAATGCCCGACAAGTGTTCATTACTCTGTCCTTGGATGGCTGTGTTTTCCTTGCATTTGGCTTTCACCACCCTCATTTGCTGTGTTCTACAGGACAGGTAATTAACCCCATTTTACTCTGTAATCAGATATAAAAAGATGTTTTATTAGGGCAATACCATATGCCTTTCAAAATGACAATATACCCTGCTGTAAGACTCTACACATATATTCCCACCATTGGGTTATGATACTCCTCTCTCGCTGGTATTATTTCAGTGTGCTACGAAATTCATTGTACATGACTAAAAGGAACTTTATGTCCCAAATATTTTCACTCATGTCACTATAAAAACTTTGGTTATTGTTCAATACAGGTGTTTCACAAATGATAAGTCTTTTTCTAGGTGCCAAATGATTTCACGAAGGTCATGAAAAACAAAACCAAAACAAGTACATTTTGTTATATCCAAAAAATTGAATATTCTTCCTTTTTCTTTGAGTTCCAACTTACTAATGAATTGGAAATGTTGGAGAACTCTGCTTTCCATAGTGTCCCACTGTATTTTACTTTCTTGTAATAAAATATTCAAATATTTATGAAATTCTTTTATAAGCTGAATCTGGTCAAGAAATTTCTACCGAAGCTGTACAACTCACACATTTTTAAGAACGATATGAAATTATTCATGATGCACACACGGCAGTGCATCAGTCTTATTTCAGATGTCTGCTCTTCCCATAAAGATAGTCCCTTTTGCATTGTATCCCTTTTCTATACTTTATCTGCTGCAATCATCTTCCTAGAGTGAAGACATTTCAAAATAAACTTTTATAAAATTCACTTTAGTGTGACTAGAAAACTGAAAACACTTTGTAAATAGGTTAAATTTTTTCAGCATTTCCAAAGTCAGAAATGGCTAAAAGGTGAACAAATGAGGTGATGTCACCGATTATTCTACATGAAAGAAAAATGTTCAGATCTCTTGGGAGATACTCTTTGAATATATGTCTGTCTTTTACAAAATTCCAGTTATTACTAGCTAGAAATATAGCACTGACAGTCACGGAAATACATGACTGAAATTGAAATAAGTTAAACTAGAGTTTTAAATACAAGCTATATACAACTTAAAAACATTTATTGGTTACCTATTAATGTGTTAATTATTTTTGGTTTAGGACATCATTTTAATGAATTTTCATTTGACAAAGATTTTTAAATATTTGACTAATTAATTGATCATCAATTAATTAATTAATGTATCATTATATCTCAAAAGGAAACTAGGATTTATTAATTGCCTAAGTTTACCGCAACTAATTACATTTTTAGTTTAAGCTTTAAAATGTTTAAAGAAAAATAACACTAAATATTTTTAATTTTAAATGTAAATGTTTATAATAGAAAATAATGCTATCATTCAAGTTATGAATTTAATATGTCTTAAGTATGTGTCTTATGGAAATTTTAATAATTCATATGTAACCCAATTTGAGCTATCATATTTTCCTGTTTAAGATTGCAATATAATATTAATTAATTAAAAATAATATTCCCACATTATTCTCACAAGTATAGAAACAACATTGATGAAGCAGAAATTTATAGTCCAAGCCCTACACATTAGTGAAATATTGATTTAGCAAAATGGTAACTTGGGTCATTGTCTTTCAATAAATATAGCTTATCAGTAATTCTTATATTCATTATTGACTCTCAGACAAATCCTGATGAAAATATATACAGTCATGTATTAATAAAAAAGTTTTCAAAAATGACGGTATAATTATGCCAAACACAGCAGAGAGTAAAAGCCATTTGATTCGAGATAATGTCCAGGACATGTGATGTGAGGTTGGAGTACAGCTGCGTAAGAAATTGTTCCTTGTGTATTTTACAGCTGCACTCCAATTCAGACAAAGGGGATGGATCTGTCAAGTACATTCTTACTGGAGAAGGTGCGGGGACTATATTTATCATTGACGACACCACAGGGGACATCCACTCAACCAAGAGCCTCGACAGAGAGCAGAAGACTCACTACGTGCTGCACGCCCAGGCCATTGACAGACGGACCAACAAGCCTCTGGAACCCGAATCCGAGTTCATCATCAAAGTGCAAGACATCAACGACAATGCTCCCAAATTCACAGACGGGCCGTACATCGTCACCGTGCCTGAGATGTCAGATATGGGTGAGGAAATGTATCTTTATATTTTACAAATTATTGTACATTGTGTTGAAATTCCAAAAGTTACTTCTGGAAAAAAGTTTGTGAGTGAGTGTGTGTGTGTGTGTGTGTGTGTGTGTGTGTGTGTAGAAGTCTGGGGAAGTTTGAAAATGTGAATATTTTTGCCTAAGGATGAAGGACATTGAGTCCATTTCAGTATTTATTAAATTTAATCTTTCAACCTGTAAGTGTAGATAATGTTTTGATTTTAAAGAAACCATGAATTTTTCAAACATTTAAAAATTACAGTTTCATTTAAAGTGAAAAACTCCTGTAGGGTTTGCTTAATTGACACGGGTTTTCATTCACAAAAATTGTTGATGTATATTAAGAACATACCAACTCATTGAGTGTGACCCTGTGCATAGGGAAAGACTGTACAATATCTGGAATATTTTAGCTACATGTTTTCAGACTTATAGCTCCTAAATAAATTATAACAACATTAATTGTAGAAGAAGTTGTTGCACTAAACATTAAAACTTCCCACATATTCTTTAGCACCTCCATGTATTATTTATTTCAAAATATATGAAGATCCGGTGGAACACTTGAATGCAGTTTTAAAAATTTGCAAACTGGCAGAGAATGTTAGTTATTTTTCAAATGCATGTTTCTTTTATCTACTTGGCTATGTAACAGCTTAGGAAGAATTCCCTTCAGGTTCACCTGAATGCTGTGAATGCACCATTTTGATGAGCCATGAACCAGACCTTGAGTTTGTCTAATGTGAGGGAGCTTTTCGCCCACTCACAGAGTGATGTAGTCTGCCCGTTTTATTTTACTATTATCATATACATGAAATTTAATAAGGTGACTAAAATGAAAATCAGTGATCATAATAATTTTACTATCTTTGTGATAGTCTAAGATTGATTTTGAATAGATATTGTATGTGTTTAATTTTAATGTATACATATATAATACGCATGATGAATATTTTTATTTAAACACAAAAAGAACAAAAAACAAGGCAAAACAGAAGAAACAGTAGAAGTAATACAGAATTTCAAACAAAAATATTAACATTAAAAAATTACTAGTTGATAAGTTACATGTTGTCCTCTTAGAAATAGTTGTTCTAGTTAAAAATCACAGCAAAAATGTGGACACTCAAACACTGACAGTTACAGTCCATTCTTTTTAATGCTGTAATGGGAACTTAGTAATATGGTCATTTATCTTACATACTTGAATGACCATATAGTTATATATTTTAGAACAGTTTCCTTCCCTTTCATTTTTACAGTATTTATGTACTTAGGATCTTATTACTCTTTCAGTGTTTATACTGTTTTACACTAGAGAGACAATGTGATATGTACCACTGTGAGACTTTTTGTTTTACTTACGAGGATATTCTCAAGTTGCCTCCATTTATCTATGAAGGCCTAAAGATCATCCTTTTTATAACTAAGTAATATTCCATTGTATAAAAGTACCACATCTTTTCATCCACTCCACAATTGGTAGGCTGTTTGGTTGTTTCCAAGATTTAGCTATTACAATTGTGCTGCTATACACATGGGTGCACATACATCGCTGTGACATGACATTTTCAGTTTTTCTGGGAAAATACCCAGTAGGGGAACAGCTGAATTGAATGGAACTTCCAACCCTAGTCTTCTGAGAAATCTCCATATTGATTCCATAGTGGCTGCACCAGCCTACACTCCCATCAGCAGTGGACAAATGTTCCTTTTCCCCCACAGCCTCACCAACATTTGTTATCAGTTGTTATCATGATAGCAGCTATTCTTTCCAGAGTGAGATGATATCTCAATGCTGTTTTAATTTGCATTTATTGAATGACCAAGAGGGTGAGCATTTCTTCATGTATTTATTTGACATTTGTATATCTTCATATGTGAAATATGTGTTCATCTTAGATGTCCATTTTGAAAAGTGTCTGAATTTCAGGAGGTTATATTTTTCAATGCTTTATGGACTCTGGGTATAAGTCTTTTGTCTGAGGGATTGTCATTC
Source organism: Cavia porcellus (assembly GCF_034190915.1). Taxonomy (NCBI): domain Eukaryota; kingdom Metazoa; phylum Chordata; class Mammalia; order Rodentia; family Caviidae; genus Cavia; species Cavia porcellus. Next base: position 15,813,604 of record NW_026947494.1, on the reverse strand, counting down.
TGTGGGGTTTCTTTTCACTTTGTTGGTGATTTCTTTTGAAGTGCAAAAACATTTAATAAGATGTGATCCCAGTTGTCAATTCTTTGAAGTGTTTCCTGTGTGGTTTGCGTTTTGTTCATGAACTCTCCACCTATGCCTAAATCCTCAAGTTTTCTACCAGTGTTGTCTTCCAAAAGATTTAGTGTTTCTGTTTTAATACTTAGATATTTGATTCATTTTTACTTTAATGCATAGTAATAGGCATGGGTCTAGTTTCAGTCTTCAGCATGTGGACAGCCAACATATCCAACACCATTTATTAAAGAGGTTATCCTATTTTCAATGAACATGTTTAGTGCATTGTCAAATATTAGGTGGCTGAGTATCTTTGTAGTTGTGTTTGTATCTTCTAATCTTTTATCTAATCTTTTATCTCCATTGATTTTAGAGAATTAACAAAATTGATAAACCTCTAGCCAATCTTACAAAGGAAAAAAAATTCTCTAATCTTTTATCTAATCTTTTATCTCCATTGATTCTCAGGTCTATTTCTTTGCCAATACCATGCTGATTTTATCACTGTGGCTTTGTACTATAGTTTCAGTCAGGAATTGAGTTGCCTCCTTTGTTGCCCAGAATTGCCTTTGCTATTCTAGGTTTATTCTGTTTCCAAATGAACTTTTTGAGTGTATTCTCTGGATCTTTAAGATATTGCAATGGTATTTTGATTGATTGTATTAAATCTGTATAACAGTTTTGAGAGTATTGACATTTTCAAAATGGCTCTTCCTAACCAAGAGCAAGGAATATCTTTCCATTTTCTAATATCCTCTGCAGTTTCTACTTTTAGAGTAGTATAATTTTCAGCAAATAGTCTTTTACATTCTTGGTTAGGTTGATTTCTGGATATTTCATTTTTTAGATGATATTGTGAAAGGCAATATTTCCATAATTTCTCTCTCAGTGAGTTTTCTGTTTGTGTACAGGAATGCTATTGATTTCTGAGTGTTGACGTTCTATCTTACTATGCTTCTGAATTTGTTTATTACCTCAAGCAGTCTTTTTATGGAGTATTTTGGGTCTTCTATGTAAAGTATCATGTCATCTGCAAATATTGATAATTATACTTTTTTCCTTTCCTATCTTTATTCCTTTTATTTCTTCCTCTTGTTTGATTGCCCTGGCTAATTTTCGAGAACTAAATTGAATAGGAGTGGTGATAGTGGACATCCTTGTCTTGTTCCTCATTTTAGTTTAAAGGCTTTCAGTGTTAGACAATTTATAATATTAGCTGTTGATTGATCATACCTTGCCTTTATGAAATTGAGGTAGATACCATCTATTCTGAGTTTTTCCGGGGTTTTAGCATGAGCAAGTGTTGGACTTTATCAAAAGTGTTTTCTGCATCTATTGAAATGATCTTGTGATATTAGTTTTTATCTCCATTGATGTGTATTACATTTACTGATTTTTGTATGTTAAACCATCCCTGCTTTCCTGGAATAAATCCCACTTGGTTGTGGAGTAAAATCTTCTTGATTTCCTGCATTCTATTTGCCATTGTTGTATTAAGAATCTTTGCTTCAATGTTCACTAGTGATATTGCCCTATAGTTCTCTTTTTTGATTGGGTCTATCTATGATTTTTTATTCAGCATACTTGCCTCCAAAATGAGTTACATGGGATTTCTTCTTTTTCAATTTCATTGGAGATTTTAACGAGTACTGGCCTCAAATCTTCTCTAAATTTTTTTTGTAGAATTCAGTTGTGAATCCATTAGGACCAGGGATTTTCTTCATTTGTAATTTTTAATCACATTTTCAATTTCACTAGCTGATATTGGGTTATTCAAAATTGCTATATATTGTTGATTGAGCTTTGATGATTCATATGTTCCTAGAAATCTGTCCATCTCCACTGTGTTTTCTACCCTATGCTGGTAGAGATGTTCAAAGTAGGTATTCTTGATCTTTTGAATTTCCATAGGATCTGTAGTGTTTTCCCACTTTTCAGTCCTTATTGTGTGAATTTGAGTTTTTTCTTTTTTTTTCCTTTATAGGGTTGGTTAGAGGTTTATCAATTTTGTTAATTCTCTTAAAAAATTCTTTGATTTGTTAATTCTTTGGATTTTTTAGTTTTAATGGCATTAATTTCTGGTCTGATCTTTAAAATTTCCTCTTTTCTATGAGCTTTAGGTTTGAACTGCTCTTCCTTTTCTAGAACCTGGAGATGTAGCATCGGGTTATTTATTTGTGCTTATTCTATCTTCCTGATGTGACTACCTATTGCTATATATTTCCCTCTTAGGACCACTTTCATTTGTCCCACAGGTTACAGTATGTTGTATCTGCATTTTCATTGAATTGCAAATATTGCTTTATTTCTTCTTCAAATTTTCTTTTAGCCCACTGGTTGTTCAGAAGGTTGTTATTTAATTTATATGTTTTGCAATTAATTTTGCAATTATTTTCCAATTTCAATACGCTATGATCAGATAATATGCATGGGATAATTTCATTCCCTTTGCATTTAGTTAAGAATGCTTTATGGGTTAATATATGGTCTATTTTGGAGAATGTCCCATGTGCAGCTGAGAAGAATGTATATTCTGATGCGGTTGGGTGGAACACTCTGTAGACATTTACACAGTCCATTTGCTCACGGGTATGATTCAGTTCTATTATTTTGTTGCTGATTTTTTTTGTCTAGTTGATCTATATCTTTGTGACAGCGGGGTATTAAGATCTCCTATTGCAACTGTGTTCTTGTGTATTGGGTTTTTCATGTGCATTAGTATTTGTCTTTATATTTAGGTGCTCCTGTGTTTGGTGCATATATATTTATAATTGTTAGCTTTTCTTCTTGAAGTTTTCCATTAACAACTATGCAGTAACCTTCTTTATCTCTTTTAATCCTTTTAGGTTTGAAGTTCACATTGTCTACAAACAGAATAGCTATCCCTGCTTATTTCTGGGTTCCTCTGGCATGGAATATTGTTTTTCATCCTTTGACTTTTAATCTATGACTTTTCTTTAGAGTCAGATGTGTTTCTTGTATAGAGAATATTGTGGGATCCTGTTTCTTGATCAATTCTGTCAACCTATTTCTCTTTATAGGTGAATTGAGGCCATATGTATTTATGGATATAACTTATATGTACTGGCTCAACTTTGTCATGTTATGTTCCTATTGTTTGTTTTCTACGTTTCCCTCTTCTTTAATTCCTTGCCCTGCCTGGTGGTGTTTTTCTGCTGTTGTTCTGGAGATTGTGGTCAGTTTTGTCTCTGTCTAGTATGTCTTTCAGTATTCTTCCTGGGTTAGGTTTGGTGGACATGAATTTCTTCTGTTGTTCTTTGTCATGGAAGTATATTGTTTCTTCATTAAATCTGAAAGAGACTTTTTCTGGATACATCAGTCTGAGTTGAAAGTTGTTTTTCTTTCAGGGCTTGGAATACTTCACTTCAAGCTTGTCTTGACTTGAAGGTTTAGCTCAAAATTCTGCCATGATTTGATGGGTTTTTCTTAATAGGTGAGTTGTGTTTTTTCTCTAACAGGTTTTAGTATTCTGTTTTTATTTTCTATGTCTGGGATTTTAATTATTATAAGTCTGGGTGTATATTTATGTTGATCATGATTGTTTGTGGTTCTATATGCTTCTCTTCTATGTCTAACAGATTTTTTATTCATGTTTTGGAAATTTTCTTCTATCATTTCTGTGAATATTTTGGCTATGCCATTTACATTGACTCTGCATCTTCACTGATGCCTATCAGTCATAAATTGTTTTTCTTGGCATCATCTTGAAGCTGCTGGATAGTCATTTTCATGCTGCTTGGTAGTTTTTAAAAGTTCTATCCTTTCATGATCACTAACTGTGATCTTGTCCTCAAGGTCCGCAATTCTATCCTCAGCTTCATTTAAAGGGTTTTGCCAGCTTACAATAAAGTTTCTGTTTCTTTGATATCTCTTTGAATTTGTTTCATAGATCTGTTTGTTTTCTATATTGTTCATTCAAGGTTTCAATCAATTTTCCATGTTCCTGTATTTTTTTAATCCATTTCTTCTCTGTCTATGCTGATCAACTCCTTTACTAAGATTGTTACTTCTGTCTTTACATAAGCATCTATTTCTAGGTGATTTCCTCTATAGTTTCATGAATTTGTTTATTTCATTTCCTATATTATTGGAGATTTCTTTTGCATGGCATTTAATATCCTCTATTTCAATATCACCCATATGTGCTCCTGATGGAATAGATGTTTGAGACTGTATTTTGCCTTTTCATTTTGTCATTTTCATCATTTGGGTAAATATTTGATCTTTCAACTCCAATAGTCTCAACTATCTGTAGTGTGAGTCCTAGTGTCCTACTGTGTAGTTAGTTGATGTTTGTCCAATTGCTGGGTACCACAATGAAGAGAAAAGCCAGTCACTTGAATTCCTCCTTTAGGGCCTGTTAAGTGAATCCTGTATTCTTGCTGGGCTAACTAGCCTAAAAATATTGATATAGGTCAACTCTTAGTTCCTGCTGTTGTTATGTCTTTAGGTTGGTTCAGGTCACCAGATCTCCCTGTCTACAGTTTTTGTGTCAGCTGAGGCCCTGCTGTGTCACTAGGTGTCTCATAAGCTCTTTTGATTTTCTCCAAGTTGGGGGAGGCCTTATTGGAGGACTCCTCAATCTTTGTGATGTTCTCTGTGTGGAGCAGGGGATCACCCACTCTCTTGCAAGGTTCACCAAGGTCTTACACTTAGAGGGAGCTTTTCTACTGCTTCTGTTTACCCATCTCTATTTTAGGGGCAAACTCACCAGTCTCACTGGACTCTTCTGAGGTTTTCTGTTTGGATGAGGGATCCTGAGTCTCCTATCAAGACAGCATGATAATCCACTGTATTGCAAGGTTCTGGGAGAACGGGTTGGAGCCAAAGGTCAACCACAGTATTAGGTCCAGGAGGTGAAGGGCCCATGATTTGAGCCCATAGTGGCAGTCAGGGGCCTCCCGGGTATGCTGGGCATAGGGGCGTGCCTTGCATGAGAAATATTATAGTTATTAATGAACTAACACTGTGAATTTGAACATAGTTTGAATAATCTTTCCTGATTGGAAATCCCAGCCTTTTTTAGTTTCCTTCTAAGAGCCAAGTAGCTCCTGCAGGTTTTAGAGGTTGGCAGATGAGGGTCTCAACAAGCATCTTAGAAAAGAAAGGAGTTACTCTTTGTGGAGCCCAGAAGAAAGGACCCAAGCTCAGCACCAAAAAGACTGGGGAGAGCCCTGGAATATATTCAGGTTTATGAGTTGCCATGGAGTGTTGAGGAAGAATTGACAGCCTTGGCATGGTGTACCTTAGTGTGCCAGAGTTCCTATGGAAACCCAGGAAGAGAATTTCCTGGCAAGAGAAAGCACTGAAAACCCCTTGACCAATCTCATCTATCTTAGAGAGAGTCCCAAGGCACCATCGTTGAAAAGCAAGGGGAAGATACATTTAAGAGCAAGAGCCATGGAACACCAGGAAATAAATTGTAAAGTGGCAATAAAAGAAAAGAGAAACCTAGCAGAGTAGACATGAGAGCTAGCATTTCATTCCTACAGGTATGGGGAATCCTGAGGCCCCGGGAAGATTAGTACACTGTGATCGGTGTTTCTTTTATTTAATGAGTTAGTTAATAACAGAAAAGAGTCTCAATATGGATTACAGTGATGAAGGATCACAAATCAGTCTCACCCATTATCTTGGTACTTGAGAATATATTTGGTATGAAGAAATAGATTAAGAATCACAAAAAATATAAAATAAGTTGAAATTGTGAGGAAAAGATATGAAATGTACAGAGCATATTTATTAGAGCTATCATGTGAACAACATGTATTTCAGGAGAGCAAATAAAAACAGAGTGAGAAGAAAAGATGTTTCTCTTTTGCTGGGCACAGGGGGCATGCCTGTAACTGCAGCACTCGGGGGGCTGAGTCAGGAGGACTGTTGTAAGTGCAAGGCTAGCCTGGGCTGCATAGTGAGCTCAAGGCCAGCCTAACCCTAGTGAGACACTGTCTCAGAAAAAGAAAGAAACCAACAAACAAAAAAGTAAAAAAAAATTCTCCCTTGGAATGAAGAATACCTTAAATTTACTTATTTCATAGAATTATTGAGTCACAGAAAACATTAATGAACCAATATTACAACTCATTAGACACAGAATAGATTTTGACTTCTAAGTAAATCATATATAAACATTAAGATTATACTTCATATATAAACATTAAAATACAAAATTACTTAAAATACCAGTAAAAGGTAGACAGTTTACTCCTAGATAGACTACAAGTGAAAGAATAAATTCACATATCCTTTGTCCAGTCAGACTATTATGAATCTGTGAGGTGAAAAATTATTTGGAGAAAGTTCCAAAAATAATACTACATTCTGCTTTGCTGCAGAAAAAAAATAAGACAATGGTTCAGCGTTCCACTTATCAGAAGCCATCATGTTTAAACTCCACAGGGAGCTGGGAATGAAGAATGGTCAATAGTCTTAAATTCTCTTACAGAGGCTGGATGACTAGTTCAAAAACTTTAATATCTAATACTGGTTCACAAAAGGATCATACCTGTTTGTTTTCTGTCCTACTATGGTTTCAGACAAGAATATATTAAAAAGAATAGTTTTGGTTAGCTGTAAAGTGAATATTGAAAATTTTATTTTATTAGTGTGTTTCTGTGTTTAAACCCACCACAGTGGAAAAAAGTGAAAACACAGAAATCTCCCTAATAGCACATAGTACACTCTGAGTGTATATAAATTGATGTGAAAGTTGGTGAATAGAAAGTCACTGTATCTTTTTTGCCTCCACATGGAAGAAAATAAATTGAATCAGATTTTAGAAATCAAAAGCTACTGACATTTCAGAACAAGGATCACTGGAAGCAAGTTTAAAAAAAAAAAACTTACCACTTGGCTAAATTTGTAAATGATGCCTTACTGAGATACAACTTCATTCATAAAGATTACATACAGTTGTTTGGGCATGGCAATGGCAGCATTTAATAGGTAGGTAGAAAGCTATATGGCTCTTAAATCCTAATTTATATACTGCATTGATTTTTATAGGAAAAATATCTTTGGCAATTTCCACTGTAAGACATTGCAGGGAATGAAACCCACAGCAGGTGGAAAACTAGAGGAGAGTGTTACAAGTCTGACATCCAGGACAGTCAGTTCCCTGCCAGTCAGGCTGAACTAAGTACTTTTACACAGAAATTGACTATTGGGCAAAGAAATAAGACAGTGCTTGTTCCCTTTGTGTACTAAGGGGTATGCAGCTTCACTTCTGCATAGGTAAGAAACCTCCACTTTGCAGGGTAACACCCTTCAGCTGTAGTTGTTGACCTCCCAGGACTCCTTCTCACCCAGGACTTGCCGTGTAGCCTAGTGCCAGTTGTAGAAGGTATGTGAGATCTAAGGGGAGATTCCTCCAGGAAAGGTACCGGTTTCATGATGGAAAGCTCTTTAACACACATGTGCCACCCTTTACCATTGCCCTTTATTGTTGTCTGTCATGGACATGTCATTTTAAGGGGAACACATTGGTAAAAACTAGCATAATAAAGTGGTAAAAGCACAAAAAAAAAAAAAAAAAAAAAAAAAAACCAACACAATGATTCTATCAGAGCACTGAGCTGATTTTCCAGTATGGAAAATAACTTTCCAGTGTAAGAAAATAAACTTCTTTCTAAATTTGTTAATTAGCCTTGAAACATTCACACTAAATTGAGTGCTTTCTAGTTTTTAATGGAAACCCATGAAATCAAGAAATGAATCTAATACTGAACGCCAAGGAATAGTGAGAAAGGGGCCACCTCCAGATCAGAAACAGGGATGCTGTTTCCCATTAAATGCCTGGGTTTGGGCATGATGAGTGAAATCCTCACTCCATTTCCCTTGAACTACTGCACAGGTACTTACAGTGTCACATAATTTTTGCAGTGGCAGTGATTTTACTTTATGGCTGAGATGAAACTGTCATATAATTTAAAGTATCTAAGTCCTGTTTGCCACCATCAAAAAGTAATCAGTTGTATCCACAGCAGTTCTGATGGGTGGATGATCAGAGATTGGCATTATAAATGTGGACTTTGAGTTTGGCAGAATACCTCAGATGATGATCACAAACACATCAGGGAGTTTTGTCAGAGTCTGTAACTAAACAATGATCACAGAAGCAACTACCTGGAAGACTTGCTGCATCCTCACTCTACACTAGGCATTGCATGAAATAAATACATTTTTCTGGGTTAAGCATGCATACATATATTAATTATGAAGTGATACTACAAATAATAAGCAAATCTCATAACAAAAGCATTATTCTACTAATAAATCTTCATTTAAAGATATACTGTGTTCTAAGACTGCAGAGTATCAATAATATACAGTAGGTAATAATACATTTCTCTACAGACGATTCCTAATAAAATCACTATTTTTACCCTGTACTCATTGAGCTTTGAATAATAGAGTCATTTGAAAACAATCCATATATTTCTCCAATTTTTTTCTAGAGAAAAAAATGTGAAAGCATTTTATTCATTGAATGTTATCATGATAGCTAGTAATACAATAGCAAAAAAAAAATACTGTCTTTGAGCAAACTACAAGTATATAAGGAGATATTTTCAATACTGTGCTCCATAAGCCAGTTCAGCTTGTGTGTTTGAGAAGACATTTTATGTGAATTATTCATAATGCACACAGGTTTATCAGTTAGAATAAGGGGAAAAATTGATTCTCTACCCAGAGGATAAAATGATGAAAAATAGGTTTTCTTCCTTGTAAGGTTGCAGTCCCCAGGAAGTGATGTGTGTGTATGTGTGTGTGTGTCTGTGTGTGTGTGTGTGTGTGTGTGTGTGTGTATGTGTATAAGAAGAAATATACAGGAGCTTCATTAAAATGGTTGATCCTGTATGATTTTATCAAACATGCTATGAGAACACAGAAAAGGCAATAGCAGAAACTTCCTAGGTATGTGAGGATTCATCATACTGCAAATTAATGGTGCTTAGCAGTGGTCGGCAAACCACTGGAGATAAGGCAGTTTGTAACAACTTCAATGAGACAATCATAATAAAGAGGTTGTGTATTTCTTAGGACATAAAACTTATACTGTAGTGGTTGTTAGAAATATGTTTAGTTTTTTGTTTGTTTGTTTGTTTGTTTGTTTAAGGGGAATTGCATACTGCTAAAGGAAAAGTTTTTGAATTTTTCCCACTACTGACATACCATGGAGAGCTGCTCTGAGCATTGTATGATGGCTAGCAACATCCTGGGCGTCTGTCCAGGATGCTCTAGCTGCCTCTGTTTCAGTAACAATGTGTGATGCTGCCACACATTGAAATTCCTCCTAGGAGGAAAACTGCTCTCAACTGAGAGTCACTGCTCCTAGGGAACATGCAAGATAAAGGGATTAAAAAAAAAAAAAAACCTGGAAGCAGACACATCAATTGGATATTAAAAAAAAAAAAATTATCGTCACTTGAATAGTACCAGAATATTCATGCTTATATATTTGATGACCAAAACATTTTTTATCTGATTACATAAAAAAATTTGATTTTTCAACAGTAATTGCCATATTAAAATTTTATCACAAAATATGAGCCTGAAATATTTTATATCTCTATCTCTATCACTATGTCTATATCTATCTACCTATATCTGGCTGTCTATCTCACCAGTACTAATACAGCAAAGGTGGCCTTATCAGACAGAGTTCTCATAAGGAATGGCATGAGAATGTCACAGAGCTTATAGATGTACCATCTCATGGTAACAAAAGCCAGTGTCTTAGTTACTTTTTACTCATTGCTGAGACAAAATACCTGAAGCCCAAAGTTGGGAGAGGAAAGGTTTATTTCTTACAGTTTTTGGAGGTTTCAGTCCACACTCAGTTGGCTCCAAGACAGGCAGGCATGGCTGGGCTGCAGTTCATGGCGGCCGCCAGAGCAAACTCAAACCAGCAAAGAGAAAGACACACCTTCTTCCTGCCATTACATCACATCCTGGTTCCACCCCTATGTGGGTGGAGCACTGACACCATCAATCCAAGCACTATACAATGAACCATCACGAATGAACAATGCAAACTCATGAGGCCTGGGGGACACAAACATAAACCATGACAGCCAGTATGATTCAAGAATCAGATTCTCTCCTTTTGCAACAACCCAATATTGAGAAATGTAACGGGGATTCCACAAGAAACACATTAATCCCTTGAAGTGGTGTCTCCAAGGAAGTAGACCCCTCTGCTGATCACCCCCACTCGGAAGCTTACCAGCTCAACACAATACAGACCACTTTTCCAGCACCTGTACCTTGAGCGAAACACTCAAGTTATACCAAACTATAGCAAAAATCTTTGTTACCTTTTATCAGTTAGTCTATGAAAATGTTAATTTTTATATTATTAAAAGCTCAGGGTTTTCATGTTTTCCAAAGTATTTTCTGTACTTCATTAAAAGCCTTTATTAGAAATTTATTAATATTTATGAAAAAATTCTCAAAGATTTAAGAATGTGATACATTGATAATTATTGTACTATATAGAGAAAACTAACCATGAGATACTGATTGTATTTCTGACTTTTGAGCCAGAAATCAAGCAAAAGTGTTACACTTTAGAAATGAATATACAATGAATAAAATCTTACTTGTCACTCATTTCAAAATTATCACATAGACTTTCTCAAGTGATCAAGATATTAAACCATATTGCCATATTGTTTCTGTGTTGTTTATTGGTCTTTTTTGGTAATGGGATTTGAACTCAGGACCTTGTGTTTGCCAGGTAGGGGCTCTACCATTGAGCTATATCTGCCTCCATTAAACCAATTGCAAGAATATTTATTACTATCAACAAAAAGTGTTATCACTTAATTGTGTCATCAATCCTTTTTCTTTAAAACTATAAAATTATGTTTCTCTTCTATGTTCATAAAAGTACAACCAAATCTGCAATTATAGTCTTGCTTTCATGACAATCATGATTTCTATTTTGTTATGAACTTAATTTGGTTATACTACAGTCACTGCAAGTTTTTAAAATGTGTTTTATACTTATAAATTATTTCAAAGAAAAATTGTACTAGATCACAATGCAATTTCACTAAAAATAAACTTCACATTTTCTTTTCTTTTCAAAGCAACATTTCTAGACTGAAATGTAAAATTCTCTAACTTCTCTGTACACAAACAAAACATAAATTCATTTAACACTACTTAAAAACGTCTAACAGTTTGTAACAGGTTATATAGACATAATGGTTTTTAATTGAGAGTAGAGAGAACCAAGTATTTTATCAGTATTATAAGTATACGACTTATAAACCTGAGGCTAAATAAAGCTCTAAAACTGAGTTAACTGAAGTTTTACTGAATGATATTTAAAATCCACTCAGTCCCCTTCCCAGGAGATGCACTGAAAGGTTTATAATGTTTTTCATGTCTCCATTTCCCCCCTCCAATCTCTAAAGCCCCAGACCTGCTTGGCTTGCAGCTGTGTTCTTTGTTGCCGAGAAACTAGAAGAGACACCAGCTGTGCTGACTTTATTGCACTGCTTGTTGGGGTACTGATTTAGTTCTGCCCAGGCATCTTGGGAGCTCCATGCTGGACATATGCCAGGACTCAAGCAGCCAGTTACAAACCATCACCCCGGGGCATAATCTGCACAATGAGATCATCCAATCCAGTGAGACTGTGGCTGCCATTCTGCGAAGTGCATCAGCGTGCCTATAAGGAATCACTTCAGAGCACTGATGACCATATACTTAAAAGGAAGCCTCATGATTTTTTTATTTATCTTTTCCTTCTCAGAACTTTCCTTCAGTGTCACGTTTTTGTAGCAAATAAATACACACTTTAGTTGCTCAAAATAGTACCCATTTTCTTTACTTGTGATTTTATGGGCTGGAATCAGTTCTGCTGGGAACACACAATTGGGCTGTATTTTCTGCTGATAGAAGCATGCCTCATTCACAAGCAGTGTCGGGTGGTGGCTGTGAACTATTCCATCTGAGTCTCAGCCGGGTGACTTACATCTGATAGAGAATCCCCTATTGGCTAGGAGCAGAGGCTAAACCACTTCACCTGCTTTCTAAGAGCTGCATTTCAAGAGATGAGAATAGAAACTTCAAGGATTTGGAAGAATCTTAGAAAATCTACTGTTTCATTTTGAGTGTGTGTTGTTGCTGCCTTCTCACTTGAAACAAAATAGACTATAAATATTTATGAATAAATACATGACTATGCACTCCACTTACAATTAAATCTGGAAAATAGTTCTGTGGAAACACAGGCTCTCGGTGTGTTTAGCATCAGTATTCTAATATCTGTTTTTTCTTTTTTTTTTTTAAAGCTCAATGTTGCATAGTAGAATAATGACCCATTTTACATTATGTGATTAAATTTATTCCTGTAAAACCAAGTAGAACCAAATAAAACAAGTTACTTTTCTCCTTTAGCTCCATAGTAGTTATAACTCAGCAGACTGAATTTGTTATAACCTGTGGATTTGTTTGTCCTTTTGATTTGTGTAAAAGGTACAGACGTAGAATACTCTGATAAAAGTGACCACACCACAATAGAAAATATTTAACTGTAGCAGATACATTCTTCTATGTAAACTGGATATGATGTATGCATAGTAATTTTACATATGACGATTTAGGAAATATGACAGTCAAAGTATGTTTTTCATGATTGTGCCCCTTAATATAGACACACACACACACACACACACACACACACACACACACATGTCCACACATATGCAATCAGTTCTGAAAACAGGTTTGGTACAGACATATAAATATCATAAAAGTATCATTAATGACATTTTCATACTGGCAAATAGAATATCTTTATTTCTTGAAATTTAGTTCTCTTAATGGAAATTATTTGTCTTTTAAAAGGAGCATAACTTAAATATCCTATTATGAGTTATCTTAAAGAATCCAAGATACTTTTAGCATTTATCACATTGAATTTTGAATTTAATTTGAATGTATCTGACATCATACCAGTCTGTAAGCCTCAAAATTACTCTTTCTTAATATCATGTGTAGCTCACAAAATATCTCCCTAAATATGTACTAAATAGGTATAATATAAATAGAATAAGCAAAAGCAAATGACATCTTTTTCCAAAGAGTTTGAGAGGTGTTACTTAGTATAATATGTTGTTTACATAACTCTTTTGGATGTAATTAATGTTTACCTGCTTTCCCTTCTTCCTCCTCGTCCTCCAACACCACCACGTCTTCCTCTTCCTCCTTTTCCAGCTCATCCTCCTCCACCTCTTCTTCCTTTAGCTCGTCTCTGCCTCTGCCTACCCTGATGCACCTGTTCTGCTACTGCTGTCCCCGGCTCCTCCTCTTCCTCTCCCACTGGGTCCTCTCCTCTTCCTCCTCCTGCTTCATCCGCTCTTTCTTCCCCTTTACCTCCTCTTCCTCTAGCCTCTTCTTCTATTATTTATAGCAATGGAGATGTCTTTGTATTGTCCTACAGTCAGAGCCCTTTGTATCCTTTTTCTTTCTTTTTTAAAAATCTTTTTTTTATTTTAATGAGAATAAAACGAAACAAAACAGAACAAAGCAAATCACAACAGAACAATACAAGCAACCTTCAAAACAAGACAACAGGAAATCAACAGTGGCTACTTTATTGTCTTGTTTCCTTTAAAATAGATGTTCATACCATCACACATAATAAAATTGAACAAAACAAAACAGTAAAATCAATTAAATAAAACAATGAAAACATGATAGGACTTAAAAGCAAGATAATATGAAGTAAAAAATGATTACCACAATATAGCCCATTATGTTCAAAATAGCTTCCTACACTACAGAGTAAAATCTAACCAAACAAGACAGAAAAAATCCAAATCTGACAAATTTGTGAAAATGATACAAGAGTTCAAGATTAGACAATAAGAAATTAACAGTGGTTACTACCTTCCCCACGGAAGTATTTCCTCCCCTATCACTTTCATAGTATCTGATGTGTTTTTTGGATCCCACTAACTCCTTCTGTTTTTTTGTGCTAGGTTTCTCCCATATGAGTTCAAACGGTTTCACCTATGAATATGATCTCCAGTTGCATCCGTTTACCTGCAAGAGCTTCGAGATTATCCTACTTTATAACTATGTAGCCTTCCTGTATATGAAAACACCATATCTTTCCTATCCATTCTGTGGCTGTTGACAAGTTATTCCTGCTTTTTGCTGGTCTCCTGTTTTGTGCAACAATTGTTTTCTCTCCTTTAATTTTCAGTCAATGAATTTCTATATGAGTCAAATGTATCTTTTGTGTACAGTGTATTGATGGATCTTGTTTCTTGATCCACTCTCATTATGTTTCATTTTATTGTTGCATTAAGACCATTTACATTAATGGCTACAACCAGCATACATCAGTTTGTCTCTGCCATGCTATTCTCCTGCTGTGGCCCTGCACTTTCCCTCTTCATTCAGTTGCTTGTCCTGTCCTCCTCTTCTGCTGCGCTTGGAACCGTGGTATTCTTTATGTCTCCCTAGAATATCCTTCAGCATTATCTGTGGGGTTGTTTTGGTGGTCATGAATTTCTTCAGTTGATCGTTATAATGGAAGTGTCTTATTTTTCCAATAATTTTGAAAGACAGATTTTCAGGATACACCAGTCTGGGTTAGAAGTCATTTTCTATCAGGATTTGAAACACTTCACTCCAAACTCTTATTGATTTGATGGTTTTCTTGCTATGATTCTAATCAGTTTTCCTCTATAGGTGATCTGTTTCTTTAACAGCTTTTAATATTCTGTTCTTCTGCTGAATTTCTGGCATCTTGATCATAATATGTCTCAACGTAGATTTATTTTGTTTATGGCTAATTGCAGCTCTATATGCCTCACTTATCTGTATACTGGATCATTTCCCCATGTTTGGAAATTTTACTGCTCTTACTTCTGTAAATATTCTTTTTTTTTTTTTTTTTCATTTGTGTTGACCTCTGTTTCTTCACTGATACCTATCACTTTTAAATTATTTCTCTTTGTGTCAGCCTGCATCCATTGAAATATTATTTCCTGGTTCCTGTTATTTCTAAGAGAGCTTTCCTTTCATGATTTCTAGCTGCAAGCCCGTCTTCAGGGTCTGAAAATCTATCTTCAGTCTCTTTCAAGTGGTTTTGCCAGCTTTTGACTGACATTTTCATATCCTGGATACCTCTGTGAATCTGTTGCATGCACTGTAATCCCTTTTTATATTGTTCCGTCAGTGTTTCCATTATCTTCATATACACCTCTTGTTTATCTATGTCTTCTTTAGATACGCAGAACAAATTT
This sequence comes from Cavia porcellus, assembly GCF_034190915.1. NCBI lineage: Eukaryota > Metazoa > Chordata > Mammalia > Rodentia > Caviidae > Cavia > Cavia porcellus. The sequence goes on along the minus strand of NW_026947494.1, from coordinate 15,798,254 downwards.
TCAGTTGTTTTGTGATTTTTTCTCTTACCTGAAGCATTATTTCTTATTGGATTACTTTTGCAGTCTCATGCAGTTGCTTCTTTATTTCACTTCCTATCCTCTTGGAGACTTCAGGTGTGTCACTTCCATTTGCTTCCGTTACTGTATCTTTCATACTTGTTCTATGTGGCTGAAAGTCTGAGATTGCACTTTGCTCCTTCATCTTGATATTCTTCTGGGTTCCACCCAACAAGCTGGTTGTGGAGTCCGAGGCATTTCCTACACTGGCTGCCCCTCCTTGGTGCAGGAGAATGGGACAGGCTCTGGGCTCCTCTGACCACAGGTTTACAGGACACAAGGAAGGCTTCCCCAGACCTGTGTAGCTACACTGGAGGTTCCTCAATGGCCAGAGTATGTGCTGATGGAGCTGGTTCTCTCAGCCTGTGTGTCTACACTGGACTGCCACAATGGTGGCAGGCACACAGGGATGTGTTTGTATGATTCCCCAGGTGGGTGATGGCTACCCGAAGGAAGCAAGGACTCCAAGGGTGGCCTTGAGGTGTAGGGCACTTACATGGCTGTGAACTTCTGATTCCACTGACTACCCCCCAGAACTCAAGCTTTCTGAATGGAGCCGCAGGCAGGTGAAGGTGAATCTGGCTGTTTCTCTGCCAACATTCTCTCTATCATTTTTTAAGAGACAGATTTTCACTGAATTCCTAAATCATCTATACTATGCTACAGTTTGACAATCCTCTGCCTCAGGCTTCCAGAGTGCTGTGATTATATATGTGTGCTCCCACACCCAGCTTATTATTGCTTCATTGTTATTATTGAATGATATTTTCTGGTTGAACACAGATTTTCATCCTGATAATACTACTTTTGTTTTTGTTTGTTTCTCTCTTTCAATTGGATACAAAAACACAAAATCACGGCAATCAGGCATGAAACAGTTCTGTGTCAGGAAATTCATGATGACCATGGCAGACAGAAAGATGAGCAGGTGGGAAATGTTAGCATTGTGATCAGGATGTGAAATGAAGGCAGGGTGATTGGGAAGAGGGTGACGACACATCACAGAGACAGAAGGCAGTGCAGAAGGACTGCTTGTGCACCCTGGTCCTGGCTGCCATCCTTCAGATAGCCTTGTCCCACAGATCTTCAGCAGTCAGTCATGATGTGATGGCTGTGTGATCTCTGCCTGAATTGTAAGTCTTCTTGACTCCGATGAGCTTCTTTCCACCAAGCTCCACTTTATTCTTGAAAACCAGGGAATGTTTTCTTGTGCTGAACACTGATGAAGGGAGAATTTTGAAGCTCTGTTAGAACATTTTGCCTGCACAAATTAAATGGCTTCTTTCAATCTTATGCTGGTGGGAAATGGTGAAGCACAATGAAATACCGTGCAGGTGTGCTCTTTTGGAAAGGTAGTGCTACTTTAAGAGTCTTCTCTACAAACACTAATACATATAATCAAATATGATGGATCTTCTATATGCAGCTGTTTGTAGCAATTTATTATGAACAATAGAAAACTAATACATTATACCAGAAAAATCGAAGTCTACATCAGTCAGCAATGAGAAATATTATGAATCTTACATATTACCCCAACTAATGTATATGTAATATGTAACATATAAGAACAAATAGATAGATATCATGTTTATGATTGAAATTCAATGAAGTACTACAGCTCTTTTCTGTAGTAGACTTCCTGTGTAAGCTTTCTCCCCCATGAATATACTGCAGGATTTTAATCTGTATATTTAATTTTTCTTTATTCCTGGGTATTGAATTTTTTGCAACTGAATATACTTTGTTTCCGTTTCATTGTTTTAGATACCTTATTCAATGCCCCCAATGATATACACAGCTGTGTTGTTCATTTATTGTTTATAGCTATCAAAAATACTCAGCTCTGTAGCATCTGCATCTCTGCTAAATGCTCTTAATTATATTGTCCAATTAAAATGCCTCAAATACATAATACATAAATTTACAGTGTTGGTATGAAAGTATGATGACAACTTGTCATGTAAATAAAATGCATAGTTTTGTTTATAATGGATTTATTAAATAATATATGCATAATGACCTTTGGATTTGATATGAGTAGAGATAGATTTTAAAAGATAGACGACTTATAGTTAAGCTTGCTTTTCTAAAAGAAAAGAGAATTGAACTTGTATTTATTTTCCTTGTCAAAACCATGTGTTACTACTCCTATTCAAAATATCCAATAGGATTGTTAAAGCTAGTAGAAGAAAGAGAGAGGAAACGGTTGCTTGGTCCCCTTTCTGCAAACAGATACAGGAGTACTTGTTTGGAAACAGCTTTAAGTTTATAAAACATATACTATGACTTTATGTCATTAAATTATCTACTGAAACACCAATTAACTAAGAGAACCATAACTTAGTGGTTTCAACATTTTGCACAATCTCTCCCATTATGTTTAATTTCCTAGCCAATTATCATACACTCATCTGGAGCTCCAATAATCAGGGTAGCTTTCTTATGTGTTCATATTCACTGTGTCCTAATTGACCTCCCTCATGCGGTTAAGTGATTTTATTTCAAGTTAATTTTTGTTTTCATCTTTCTTCACTGAGCAAATAAGAGGAAATCACACATAGGTTAAAAAAAAAGAGCAAGAATTTCAACTTATTTTATACAACTTTATTTTAAAAACCATAATCCCAAAACATTTTGAGGCATCCTCTATTCAGTAAAGAATTGTCAACAAAATACTATAATAGTGGTGGAGAGAAGCGGGTCAGGAGCCTCTGTCACAAAGAGGATGAGTGGCAGAAAACCTGCACTAGAGTGGCCACAGTATGTTGTGTGAATGAAAACCAAATTTTAACGTTCAAAACTCCTGAAACTGAGGTATCATTTAGCAATATGGGAAACCCTGAGATACAGCTTTCTGATGCATTTCTCTGTGAGACATCATAGAGAATAGTCAAAGAAAGAGCGGGGAGAGGGTGGAAAGTGGGGAGAGAGACTGAGAGACAGAGTTAGATACGGGGGGGGGGGAAGGAAAGAAAAAAGTGTTTCAGTGAGAAACAAGAACGATAGGGTGAGATATCAATGGTGAAAAGACATTCATAAAATTACTGGAGCACTGGAAACACTGGGATGGGATAAGTGAGAGGAAAGAGACCAGGAAAGCTGACGGCTTTAAATATTAATGGCGAACATTTCTCTGTCCCAGAAAGCCCATATAAATACAAGAACACAAAAGCACATGGGAAAGGTACATATTAAGCTCAAGGTTTAAAAACAAGTTTTCTAACCTCTCTTGTGCAATAACATATGTTTTTATTTTACCAAAAAGCCTTTGATGACTTTTTTTAAAGGATGCCTTTTAAAAGTAAGAGTAAACAAGTGTAAATCATAAAAGGCATTTCTGTAAATCAATGAGTAGGCATCAGACAGAAACAAAAATAAAGACATAGAAACAAAACAGTTCTTGCTAACAGACTTATGTCCTAATATCGCCTCTTCTGGTGAAATTCATCCCTCCTTTCAAAGAAAGAAAGATGTTCAGCCTGCCTAGAAAGCATAACAACCTGCCCCAGTCATGTCATGAGGTATAGTAAGGGAGGGAGAAACTTCAAATTGATTTTTAACGAATAATTACTATTCAACTGTGCATAGCTTACTGTTGAGTGTCTCGCTTTTTGAAAAGTTACTCACCTTCCTTTTGAAATATAAACAAAAATAGTTCATTTTAATGAACATAAAGTGTTTCATTATAGACAAACAGTGTATTCAGAGAAAATAGAACAATTGAATTTTTGTTTAAATTTTATTTAAAGAAAAAAAAAGGTAAAGGGTACAAGTAATACAAAATTTCAAAAACATAAACAGTAAGTAATCACTAGTTTATAGATTACTTATTGTCATCTTAGAAATAGTTGTTCGAGTTACAAAATTAAAGCATACAAAGTGGACATTCAAATAATGAGACTACAAACAGTTCTGTTCAATGATCCAACAGAAACTTAGTAATATGGTCATCTATCTTACACGCCAAAACACACTTGCAATTGTATCCTTTAGAGCATTTTCTTTTCCTCTATTTTTGCAATAACAATTATACATTTTGGGTTTTACTACTCCCATAGATCTTATTACTTTTTTTTTTTTTTTGGAAGAGAATAGAACCAAAAGTGATAAAACAAAACAGTCACTCAAAATAAAGGATGGACATTGTACATGATGTAAAAACAGAATACAAGGTGATCAACAATGGTTACCACAATGCCTCTTGCTACCTTAAAAAGAATTGCCTATATCATCAGGTATAATAAAATTGAACCAAACAGTACTGAACAAAACCAATAAAACCTAAACATTGGAGACATTACAAGACTTCAAAAGAAGATAATAGTCAAACCACAATGGGCATCATAGTGAATCTTATTGCCTTCAAAGTAGTTGCCTATACCTCAAACTTGATACTATCAAACAAAACAGAATAGAGTAAAATCAGTCAAAACAAGATGGTCAGAGTAATACAGGGCTTCAAATCAAGTTAATAGGAAATCAAAACGTTACTATACTATATCCTGCTAATTTTTAAAAATTTTTCCTTAATTAAAAAACAATAAAAAATAAATAAATTTTTAAAAAGGGGGGAGATTGAGATAAAGGAGGAAATAACAACATAACAATATAATAACAGAACAATTTAAGCAACGTAGTGTTTCACTACAAGATAACCCGACTTAATAGTAGTTACTGTAGTCTCTCTTTCCTTGAAATATTTGAGTATAACTTCATATACTATAATATCAAACATATCAAGACAGTGTGAAACCATTCAAAATGATGAAAGTATTCCAGGGTATTTAAACCAGCTAACAGAAAACAAACAATGGTCTCTATATTATCTTGAAGATCAATGGAATAGATTAGAAGATACAACCACAACTACAAACACACTCAACCACCTTATCTTTGATAAAGGGGCCAAACAGGTTCACTGGAAGAACAACAGTCTCTTTAATAAATGGTGTTGGAAAAACTGGCTCTCCATATGCTGAAAACTAAAAGTAGACCCATGCCTATCACCATGTCCTAAATTAAAATCTAAATGGATCAAAGATCTGAATATTAAAAAAGAAACACTAAATCTATTGGAAGACAAATTGGGTAAAAATCTTGAATACATAGGGGTAGGTAGAGAATTCATGAACATGACTCAGACTACACAGGAAGTACTTCCCAAAAGCAATAACTGGGATCACCACTCATTAAAAAGTTTCTGCATGTCAAATGAAATGTCCAGCATAGAGAAAAGAAAATCCACAAACTGGAAAAAATTCTTAGTGAACTCTCCCTCAGCAAAGGACTTCTGTCTAAAACATATAAAGAATTAAAACAATCAGACTCCCAAATTCAAAGAATCATCCAAAAATGGGCATCTGAGATGAATACACAATTCTCAGATGAAGAAATACAAATGACAGGGGCTGGGGATTTAGCTCGGTGGCATAAGCACCTGCTTTGCAAGTGTGTGGTCATGAGGTTGATCCCTGGTGCAGAATCTGTGTTGCTCTGTTACAATGTCCTCTTTTATCTCAATTTCCCCCCTCCTTTTTTAACTAATCTATTTTTTTTATTTTTTTCCATTAAAGGAAAATTAAATTAAAAATAGTGGGATATATTATAGTAACTTTTTGTTTTCCTATTAAGCTGATTTGAACCCCAATATTGCTCTCCCCATTTTATTCTGCCTTATTTTACTATATTCTATTTTGTTTGATAGTATCAAGTTTGAGGTTATAAACAACCAATTTGAAGGTAATAAGATTTACTATGATGCCCATTAAGGTTTGACTATTATCTTCTTTTGAAGTCCTGTAAGGTCTCCAGTGTAGGTTTTATTGGTCTTGTTCTGTACTGTTTTGATCAATTCTATTATACCTGATGATATAGGCAACTCATTTTAAAAATAGCAAGAGGCACAATGGTAACCACTTTTGATCACCTGGTATTCTATTTTTGCTTCATGTACTATGCTCATCCTTCTGTTCTAACTGACTCTGTTTTGTTTAGTCATGTTTGGTTTTATTCTCTTCAAAAAAATGTAATAACAACTGTGGGAGTACAAAAACCCAAAAAGTATAATTGTTATTGTAAGTAGAGAGGAAAGGAAGGTGGTCTAGGGGATATAACTGCATTTATGTTTGAGTGTGTAGGATGGAAAATCATATTACTGAGTTTTGTTGGATCATTGAACGAAACTGTCTGCAATCTCACTGTATGAATGTCCAATTTATATGCTTTAATTTTATAATTTGGACAATTGTTTCTAAGATGACAATATGTAACCTATTAACTAGTTATTTCTTACACTATATTTTTTTCTTAAAATTCTGTATTACTTGTACCCTTTTACTGCTTTATTTACTTCCTTTTTTTCTCTTTAAATAAAAAAATACAAATGGCAAATAAATACATGAAAAATGTTCATCATCATTACTCATTAGAGAAATCAAATTAAAATCACACTGAGATTCCATCTCACTCCTGAAGGAATGACCAGGATCAAGAAAACCACTAACAATAAATGCTGGAGAGGCTGTAGGGAAAAAGGAACACTCCTGTACTGTTGGGGAGAGTGTGGACTGGTGCAACCATTGTGGAGGTCCGTCTGGAGATTTCTCAAAAAGCTGGGATTGGAAGTCCCATTTGTTCCAGCTGTTCCACTTCTGGGCATATTCCCATAAGAACTGAAAACATCATACCACAGTGATATATGTGCACCCATATTTATAGCAGCACAATTTGTAATAGCCAGATCTTTGAAACAACCTAAATGTCCATTAACTGAGGAATGGATACAAAATTTGTGGTATTTTTATACAACGGAGTACTACTCACCTATCAATAGGGATCACTTTGAGATATTTATAAATAAATGGATACACCTTGAGACCATACTCATAAGTGAAATACATCAAACTCACATGTATGAATACCAAATAGTTTCCCTAGTGTAAGAAATGATACAAATACACAAAAGTATATGGTAATTATGATTTCCCATTATATGGCTTTGAAGCCTTATGAAGTTTTCATTCATTAATTGGAAATTTTTTTCTAGGATTTTTGATTTTATTATCTGTGATTATATAAACAGCTATTTTGAAGAAAATAAGACATCATAATAGCTAGTGCTGATTTAAAATCATCTCAAGTCCCATCAAGCTATTGTTCTTCTGTCTCCACTGGTTTTATCATGTTGTATCTTATTGAATTTTATTATACGTGATAGTATAAACAAATTTTTTATAGCCAAAGTGAACAACTGAGTTTCAAAATTGATTTATCTTCACTACAAATCCCTGTTGTATTTAATACATAAAAATAGTTTGAAGTGGCGATTAATATTTGTAGGAATAAAAATAAGGTTAAAAAATAAATATGAGATGTCAAAAATTAAAAAGTTAGTAAATCATTAACACATTGAAAAAGGATAAACGTAATGATAGAATTGACCTCAAAATAAGTCATCCGAACACAAAAACAGCCAAGAACATGTTACATTTTGAAAAACAAAATGAAGAAGTAAAATGTAATATATTTTATAAAAAAGTATGATCAATTAAAATCACCATTAATTTATTGCAAACAATTTTTGATTAAAAATAAGTCTGAATTTTCAGATTAAAGTAAATCTAAACATGTACGAGGCAGGAAAATTATTTTCTGATAGTAGTTACTAAATTCTAAACCAAAGAAAGAGATAAAATTTTAAAGAAATGTTTACTTATGCTATAACTTTCATGAACAAAGAAAGAACAAACTGACGAACTATTTAAACATTTATGTAATTCAAACAGCATATGATCTGAAGATGTACAATACAGTTATTTTCCAATATAAAAGAACACAAAACTTTCCACAATTTCAGGCATAAAAGAGAAAAAATTCCAATCATGTGCTATATTACTTATAAAGTTCAGTAAAACAACAATTGTATTATACTTGAAGAATATAGATAAACATTAAGTGAAATAATATCATAAATATTAAACAAACCCTGAAAAGCCTTAATTTTGGCACTTCAAACATTATCCTTCTGATGACAGGATGAGGCATGCAGGCATTTACATCTTTATAATTAAACAACTATTTAGCTAGTTTTTCAGTGAATGACTTTTTGTACAATGAAGTAATGCTCCATACATCTTAATTTTATAACGTCTACATATTAAGATCAAACAAATAATAATAAGCTGTTTAGTTATTAAGCTCTTTAATAATAAGAGAAAAACCCATAATTACTTTTTTCCCCATCAACTATTAAAAAGAGTCTATATTGGAGCATTTGATAGTAAAATAGATAAGATAAATCACCAGGTTTAGCATGATCAGAAACTTTTGGAGTTTGGAAGTTATAGCTGATTTTATCAAAAAGCATAGCACAGCATGTGCTCAAGATGAATTTCAGGCTTTCTCTGGTTTGTATTAAGTTGTAAAAAGAGATGCATAAAATCCAGAAAAAACTGTCAGTAATTAACCATTGGTCTGCCATTTACACTCAATTGTTACTTGGATGTTTGTTGGAATTCTTTGACTGGAGGAAATGATAATCACCTGAAATCTGTACTGCTGAGTTGCGGAGAGTAGCCTTGTACCTGACCACAGAACTATCCGCTTTAAGAACTGACAGCTAAGGCTTACAATTCAGAGCACTGTTTTGTGTTTTGTGCCCTTTTTTATATTCAATCTCTCAAATTAGATCATAGGAAAGGCATAACAGTACTTTGTAAAGGAACAACATAATGTAATGCACATTACAGTGGCCAAAGGAATTATATTACTAAGAAATCAGGGAGTAAAGATGGCACATTATTTATACATTTCTTTTAAAATTATTAAGGGCACAGAACCTTTACTTATATTAATGAAGCAAGAGCTAGTGAGAAGAAATTTGGATAAATATACTCCTCAATTTTTCATTAGGATGAATCAGTAAATGTTTTCAAAAGTAACAAAATATAATTCAAAATGATGATGAAAGTACCATGTAAGTTAAAGAAATAATGATTGCATATGAATTGTGGATTTGGAGGAATCTAGGTACAGAAACTAAAAAATAAGATAACCCTTGATTTCATCTACTTGGTTTTTTTTCATTTTATTTTCCTTAAAGTTCCTTAAATAAATGTAGACTGCTCATCATACTCTGCAGGAAAATTATTTTGAAATGATTGATCTAAATTACTGACTCAAGATTGATCTAAATAACTGACTGCCCGTCATACATATGTTTAATGACAAACTTACACACACACACACACACACACACACACACACATATATATATATATATATATAATTTATTAAACAATAATTCAGTATCACTGTCATTCTTTGCGAGAAAGTAATGACAAAGTATTTTTATTCCTAGTACTCTATTTTATTTGGTAGGTTTTTTTGTTTCCTTGTTTACTTATATTTTTCTTTTATATCTTTTTCCTCTTGATATTATGAAAAAAGATTCAGAAATAATATAGTATTATTGATAACCAGATAAACTTGGCAATAGCGACATTTACTTTTCAGATGCATTTGATTTTTTCTTGAGACAAGTTCTCACTCTGTGAACCAGGCTGACCTCAAACTTGTGGTAATCTGCCTGCCTTACCCTTGAGAGTGTTACAATTACAGGTGTGCACCACAAAGCCCAGCTCAAATTTAATATTTTTTTAAATTAAAGCATTTTTAAATATAAGTAAATACATTGATAGAGAAATAGATAAAGGATCAGAAATGATACAGGCACTTAATGAATATAAATGTAAAAAACTGCTTATTTCTTATAAATTAACCATTATAAATTAATATTTAAAAAATCTTAATGTATTAGTTTTGACCTAAAGGTATCTTTCCTCTCTAAATATATTAATTAAAAAGAAAAAAAATCTCTCAAAATTATTCTTGTTACACATAAATAAATTATGGAATTCTTTGAGAAGTATTTAATTATTTAAATATCATATTGCTGTGTGAATAAAACTTTATCCGCATGAAAAAACATTCCTCCTTGAAGTCTAATCATGTTATGCTGTATGCAATGCACAAATCTACAGATTTATATGCACTGGAAATTTCAGTTTCTTGAATTTAAAAGCACCTAGACAATCATTTATAAGTCCTAATGATACTAGTGTATATAGCACAGAAGCTTTCTTCATGATTGTGAAATTATTGTGCTCTTTTCAAAAAACAGTTGCCTCACGAGGAATATAATCATTATGTGCAATGAATATATTCCAATAAAAAAAAATTTAATTGTAAAAAAATCAATTCCAGGTGTTACACTCCTAAAATCAAAGCAGAGGAGGATAGGGGAGGAAACCAATCTGAGAGGCAGAACATGTAAATGGTTTTATGAGATACACAAGTTTTATGACTATAGCAGGAGGCACAGAGTCACCCCAGTTACTTTTACAGCAATTGGTTTCTCTGTCCAGGAGAGCATGAGCATTCTCTTCGGCTGTGAAGGGACACAGTGTCAGCAGCTGGAGGTCTTTTCCTCTTAAGTCCCTGACACACTCCCTCAGTTGTCAAAATGTTTACCGAATTCCCTTCCCCTGTGGAGGCAGCAACTACGGCAGCCTCTCCCCAGACAGGTGCATCCGAAATCTAATTCAGGACATTCATGTACACACAGCTAAAACAGGCATAAAATACACTAATTAAGAAATAAACTTTAAGGATCAGTGCTGAATAGTACAATGGGGGACAGGGAAAAACATTGCACAGTTGCCTTGCAAAATAACTAGAACTTTAATTGTGTAACCTTTTCATATCTCAAATCCCCAGATATGTGAAAAGGCATTAAAATAATATAATTTTATCAATAGATTGATAACTTATCTAAATTAAATTGTTTATCAGAAGGGGTTGTTCACATCATTCTTATCAATAAATATTATTATTCCATTTAAAAAAGATAATATAAACATAGCTTGAGAAATGTGAACTGTCATGTTCAACAAAAAATTATTTAACTTAAATTACAAATAAATTAATGCTAGTGAAGGGTTAACATATAGCTAGAATACGGTTAGGATAGTGATTTTTGTTTCAGTACATAGCTCAGATGTTGCATAAATGTTCTTGCAGAAATATTTTATTTTTAATCTTATGACTGCTGAGTGAATAAAGCTTTATCAAATTATTCAATGGCTCAAATCCAGTTTTACTGCTCTGTTGGTGAAATTTCAGTCCTCCAGTGTGGAATGAAATTTAAGTTGTGTCTTGATGACTGTAGCTTTTTCACAGGGTTTTGGAAAATCTTCTGAGAATTAAGTCCTGTGAGATTCTCTCAGAGAGGTATTCTCAGTCATCATAAATCTTCAGCTTATTTTTACTCAAGATCCTTGCTCAACAAGGCTTCTCCGGAGAGTTTAACATAGATGTGAACCCTGACAAGTCATGCATAACCGTTTGCTATGTCAGAGTATTTGCTTTGTATTAAAATGCCTTATTAAATATTTCAAATTGGTCTTTAGAGACTTTCAAAGAAGTGTGCTCTGCTTCTCATTGATATGCAACTTTACAAAAAGTGTACTATTTATAAAGCAGTAATACAAAAAGAAACCAAGTGGAAAGAAGGACACCAGGGCGATCCCCAAGGAAAGAAGACTTAAATTTTATTGTGGAAAAGCTATTTTGAAAGCTTTGCTGTGTGTTTAAATCTTTTTCATATTTGTATAAAACATCAGCTGAGCAACTCTAATCCCTAGCATGGAAATAGCTGTGTATCAGAGGAAATATTTCATATGGAAATACTGTGTAATAAATAGCTAATGAAACGTTCAAATACAGTGATTCCAGGGTTATTTTTTATTGGCTACTCCTTTTTAAAATACAGAATGGTTCTATGCTCGCTTGAAAGATTTTTCTAATAGGAAACTGGTGATATAGGAAATGAGCTTTATCTATTGATCAAATCCATAAAATTCCCAGAGAAAATCAGACTCTTATTTGAATCTGCTGATACAAAAGTAGACATTTAAAATTCACACTATATATTTTTATTCAAATTACCACCATAGAAGATAATACTTTCCAATGTCCACTGTCTATGCAGGTTCAACACAGAATTTAAATAAAAGAATTGAATGATACAGTGGGGATCACTTTTCTCATACATATGAAAATATTTACATATTTTATTTAAAATTTAATGAGAAACAAAATTGTTAATTTAATGCCCTATGTGACATTAACTTACTTTAAAATACCAACAGATAGATCACTAGTAGTGTCTGAAAATAACAGAACTTTCAGGTAATGATCTGTTTAGTTTAAATTTTTATCTCATTTGTGTTCTGTGTGATAATAAATGGCACAGGAAACCATCCACTATGTTTTTTGAGTTACTATTTTAAAGCCTTGTTACAAGGGTCAGTCAGAAAACAGCTGTAAGTGATGCTATAATACTTTCTTGCTCAACCTGCCATAGACATGTACTACAAGCCAGGTTATTTAAACAGGAGAACGTCTTGCTACTGGTCCCAAAAGCAAAAAGCCTGCTGCTCTATATCAGAAGAACCACGCTCCCTTTGAAAGCCTTCAGGAAAGATCTGCTTCATGTTTCTCTCACGGCCACTGCCGATCCACTAACCATCTTCTGTGTTCTTTGCCACATCATACAAAAATTCTACCTCCAACTTTTCATGATCTTCTTTTTCTGTGTTTGTAGGTGTATTGGGGCTTGTGTTTAACTGTCAATCAATCTCCAAGTATTCCAGACTTGGAAAGATAGCTAACATAGTTTTTTAGGGTCCCACACTCCTCCAGTGTGATCTCTTCTTAACTAATCACATGAACAACAGTGCTCTTTCCAATTATGTGAGTGCCTTTGGGGCCAGAGAAAAGGGTTGAATCAAAGAAGTGAAACCTGAGAAGCAGCCCAACCCATAACCCACTCTTTTGTGAGATCTGTTTGTGACTATTTATTTTCTCATTACTTGTCATAGTCTGTGTGGATTGCTGTCTATCGCAGAATACCAGAAGGTGAATGATATATGCAAACGAATAGGTTTAGAGTTGTTAGAGTTGTGAGGAATGAGACTTAGCAATCAAAGTCCTGGCAGATTCAGTGTCTGGCATGTGGCTGATTTCTGGTTCACAGAAGGCCTTTTCTCCCTACCTTTCCACATAGGGCAGAAGAGGTAAGGAAGCTTTCCTTTCCTCCTTTATAGGGGCACTACCCTGAGACTAAATTCCAAGCGCATTCTCCCTCACCCACAACAAATTCCACCACTGGGGATAGGAGTTCAGAATATGAGCTCTGGGAAAGGAGCAGAAATATTTAGTCTGTAATATTTATGACTAAAATGAAGCACTTTCCCAATGTAAAGAAGCACTATTAAGTAACCCAGGGCTTTAAGTTTTTCCATCTAGATTTCTAATAAACAAGAAAGTAATACAAGTGTGTATTTTCCTTAGAGCCCGAAACACTCTTATAAATCCTTCTAGTAAGGAATATTTATAGAAGTTGGTAAGCTAATTTTTTCCATCCTTGCTAATTATGGCTACTCCCACTATCTTCTCTGACAGATTGGCTTTTTGTTGAGCGTGGCTGTTCACACACCTATTCTCTTTGTCACCAGCACTTGTGGTACTCAGAGAGGCAGTAAAGTACAGCCCAAGAAGTGATCTGTTCCTATAGTTTCAAAGGCAATTGCAATTGCTGAATACTTGTGAGATCCTCTATACAGAGTTGTATGTAGCTATTAAAACCATACTTGAGACACAGATAGATATATTTTCTTTTCTTTTGTTCTCAGTCCCCTCTGCTACTTTAACATCACCACAATCGAATCCTTCTTCTTCTGTTTGACTGATCTTCTAATGACTGATGTCATTTTCTGTTGCCTTCATGAATCTCCTCCCTCCATTAACAAGGATGGACTTTTATAAGCACCTCATTCTAAGCTGAGTAATTCTGTTGCTTTTGTGTGGTGATCCAACCTGTCATAGTAAATGAGGTGTGATCTTACAGCATGTCATTTTCAGCTTTCTTCATGGAATATTTGCTCAGGGACTTCTTTTAATACATTAAAATCTGCTTAATTTCAAATCAGTATTTCAGAGGCAGAGCTGGTTTAAAAACTTGAGGATTTTATGTGCCTGATTCCTTAGTGACCACTATTTTACTGTCTTCTATACAGCTATTTCCCTAAAACCCACAGGCCCTAGATGCCTGGAACCATTAATATATGTCTTACTAGATTAGTGCTTGGATTGATATGAAATTACAGTGCTTGGCAACATTATGAGCTTGTTGCATATTTGGAGTCTGACCTAATTACCTAATAGAGATTTTCATTCTTCTTCTCAGTGATGTATCAATGAAAATTCCTTCTAAATGAACTTTTATTTATAAATGTCTACCTTTTTGTATGTTTTAAGCGAATTAGATATATAAATATTGAGGATAGGTCACCTGGTGTGATATCACAGGTTCTTGTGTTATTATAATTACTCTTAAGAATGGGAAGGCTGTATGTGACTAGGTCTCATAGATTTGTGTTGGCAATTTATTTTCTTCTGAGACAACTTATGGTACACACAAGTCCAAATGCCTCTCACTGATTGAACTTATTCTGAAACATGAGCACATATTTCCATTGCTTTTAATTTTGAGATGATTAAAGATGAACATCCAATTATGAGATCAAACATGAAGACACTCTCTGTAGCCTTTACTCACTTTCCCGCAATGGGAGCATCTTTCAAAACAGTAGAACAAGGTACTAAGATTATGAGAATAGTATCATATATACCAATTATATTTCTACTTCCTTGTTTTACTTATGAAAATTTGCATATATGCAAATATGCATATTTGATTGTTTGCAACTGTACATTCATGATTTGATTTCACCACTATAAAGAAAAAGTGTTAAGCAGTTTCGGCATCCTGAAGATCTCTCCTGTTGTCATTTTGTAATAAAAGTATCTTCCTCATTATTTGTCCCTTCAGTTCTGCCAAATATTCTGTTATCAATTTCTAAACATTAGTCATTTCAATTGTATAAACAAAATCATAAAACAAATGATATTATATTATAGGTTTTTATTTTCCTTAGTATGATAATATGAATTCCATCCAAGCTGTCACACCTACACAGTGCTGTGTTCATTTTAATCCCCATTGTCAAGTGCTATTTCATAGAAAAATGCACCACAATTTAAGGGGTGTATCACTGAGAGACACTGAGCACAAGTCCAGGTTGAGACCACTTCAAAAGATTATATCATATTTGTTAATAATTTTATATGTTAATGTAAGTTCTTATGTCTTTGGTATAAATGTGCAAGCAGGATGCACTGAGTTTTATGGTGATTGTGTTTTTTGGTCTTAAAAGATACTTCCAGAATCTCGCATTTCACCAGCTGGTTGCACGTGACCCAGATTCCACGCATTCTTGCCCATATTGCTGTCATTGTTATGTTTTATTCATTTACAATTTGAATTAACTTTTAAACATGACATAATCCTACCCTCTTTAGTGTGTGTAATTGCATATTATTTTCAATTTTAAAATCTCAGTATCAAAGTGGTACATAAAGGCTGGACTGATAGTACGCTATTAGAAGCTCTCATGCATTTCTGATCTGCTAATTAGGGCGGTAAGTGGAAACTCTCATATCAATTCTAATAAACATTTTAGGATTCTTAAAGACACAAAACAGTAATTTTAAACTTGTGTCTGAATTTCCATTGGAAGTACAAGTTTTGTAATAGAACACATATTAACTCTGAAGCCATTGTATAATTTTTAACATTCAAAAATAAAACTCCTAAGTGCTTCTATACTCAAATACTAGACTGAGTACACATTTTTTAAAGTCTTACTTGATTATTCAAGTATTTTTATTCAATATGTAAAAGAGTAGGTAGACTTGTTATATAAAATGCAACATTACCTATAAATTATTATAAGACTTATAAGATATATTTTGTTAGTAAATCAGAGTCTGCTAAAGATGTTATAAAAAATGTCACACATCCATTAGTGGATGGTCTTTGCTTTACAGTTACATAAGTTTTGAGTTAGAAATAACTGATATATAATATAAATGTATTCAATTATGTATATTGTGTCATAATATATGAACACAAGGAAAATAGCACAATGAAATCATATTATCACCTAAAACACAGTAAGTTGATAAATTACTTTAACTTGTACTATATTGATTAAAACATACAGTTTCATGGGCATATCATAATGGTAGTTTTAGAAAGGTAATCATGTGTGTTAGTACTGTAATTAAGAAATGTTAGAAATAATCTGAGTCAAAAATAGAATCCAGTGGACCAGTTTTGAGATCCATTAATAATGCATATTAAAACCTCAAAAGGATGTGAAAATAAAAAGTTACTCGAATGAAGTGTTTTGAGGTCATTGAAACCATGATGTTCATTTATTCATCCTCTTACCTTAATTAAAAACTATTCAATCTACTGTTTGCTGAAATGTTACCAGGGTTGTTGGTATACCCTAATCTTTCTCACCAATAATCTGACAGTTAGGTCCAGTTTCATTAATGACCATCAATCCAGGGCTATTCTGATTAATATGAAGCTCTAAAAATATCCTTCTCCATGTAATTGAAATCTAAAGATATCTGAGACCAAGCGTTCTGGTTTGGATTTATTCAAGGCTGTGTGATTTGGAATGAATGCAAAAAAAATATATTCATATTTGAAAATTTAATTTAGTAAGATGTAGTCATTTTACCTCAAATTTAATTTGGTAGGGCATATTCATTGTATCTCTCCCATAGATATTTAAGCATGACCATTTTCTGTGTTCAAATTAACCATGTGCAATACGCCATCACACTAAAATTTGTTTTCCTGAATGCACAGGTACCTCTGTTCTACAGGTGACAGCGACGGATGCAGATGACCCCACCTATGGAAACAGCGCTCGGGTAGTTTACAGTATCCTCCAGGGTCAGCCCTACTTCTCCGTAGACCCTAAAACAGGTGAGTGTATTTACCTACAGTCTTCGATGGGGTGCTTGTTACAAGTAATCATGTGTATTTTTATTTCTATGGACTTTTCTTCTTCAGATATTGCTTTTCCTAGTATTTACAACTATTTACATTTTTTAGAACAATGTCATTGAATAAAGATAAATGTATTTTTAGGAAATCCACTATTGATTCACACACCAGTAAAATCGAATCACCTTTGCGTATTTCATTCTTTTTTTTTTTTTTTTTTTTTTTTTTTTTTTTTTTTTTTTTTTTTGTGCCTGGGGTTCAAACTCATGATCTTGTGCTTTCCTGGTAGTCACGTATGACACTGAAGTAAATCCCTAGCCTTGAATATTTATATTATGTATAAGTACTATTTAAAACAAAAATAGAATACTATATAAATTAAATGAATTGTATTTTTATACTTACTGGCTATAATTTTTGGCAGAGAAATAAGTGATGCCTCCAGATTTTTCCATAATATTTAAATTTAGTTATCTCATAATTTGTAAAACACACATGCACACATGCACACACACACACACACACACACACACACATACACACACACACACACATATATTTGTAAAATTGTATTGCACTGCTAGGATTTCAATTGGCATTTTTCCTAAAAAGCAATCTCTTTACTTCTTAGTTACTGAATTGCTTAAAGGAATTACTCTAATGACATATAAATATCTTTTTTTTCCTATAAAAACATAAATTCTATTCCCTTCTTTTTCTCTGGTGAAACAATTATACATCCAATTGTAATGAAAACAGAATAGAAAGGTACTAAGTGGTACCTTACAGTACAACTAAAAGCCATGTAAAGCACAAGTCCTTATTAATAAAATATTTTCACTAAGTCCCAGGAAAAAAAAAACAAGCTCGTTTACCCAGAGTTTTGTCAGTACCAGACTTGAAAGGGGATTTGACTTCATCAGTCTCCTCTCCCTTTTCTATGCCTCAAGGTGTGAATTCTCTGCCAAAAGAGCTCCTACACACACTGCTTATTGTTTCCTTCTCAGAAGAGAAGGCACACAATGCCTGTAGTCATTGGTGTAGAGATGAAGGCTCTACCTACACAGGTAAGTAGCGGTGTACTTTAGGCAAAAGAATTACAGATTAGAATATGTCATTAAATGAAGTGAAAATAGAAAATGGGAGATATTGAAACAAGTAACATAGTGAAGTCTAAAGCAAATAGATGACATAGATGTTCTTTCTGTGACAAAGTAAATCATTGGAAATGTGGATTAACTTAGTAGTGAAGCCATTTTGTATGTTAATAAATGTGATGGAACAAAATGATCAGTTATGTGTGTGCAGGGATCAGAGCTTGGAATCATCTGAAAGGTTAAAAAGCTCATTAGCTGACACACTGCTTATTTTCTTCTGTTTTCCTAACAATTAACTTTTAATATTATTAATTCTGATATAGATTGTGCTTTATTTTTACTTCCATATTTGAGATCAATTTGAAAAGTTTCAAATACAAAAGAAATATATTTATCACTTTCTATGTACAGTTTTTAGAGAAAAGGAACAAGGAAAATGAATATATTCATAGCCAAGTTGAATTAATATTAAATATACATGCTTTATAGTCATATAATCATAGTCCTATAGCCATGCTTATTTATCAATAAAAGCTATATTTACATAGTAGTTTCTTGCTAAAATATAGATACTATACATGATTTTTAAAAAAAATGTTGGCGCATCTTATGCATGTAATCAATTAAAAAATATCTGTGTTTGGGTCAGTGAGTGTGCTTGCACACGTTAGCACCCATGTGTTATACTTACATTTTGTTTATGTACTTGGATATTTAAATAAGATCTTTAAAGCAAAACAGACTGTGGTTTGTTCTTTAATGGAAACAATGAACCAATGATATTTTATTTAGATGAAAATTTGGGTATATGTAATTACTGCAAATTCAGCAAATGCTTCAGTTGTCAACAAATTTTTTATAGCAAAATAGTTCCTTACTGAATATCCACATTATGAAACTGTTGTATGAGCATTTGTTTGCTCCATTATTTAAGCAATATGATATACTGAGTGAAATGCACGCCTCCACCTTGATGTGATTTTATATATACTATACCAGCTAGCTCATCATGAAACCTTATGATATATACTCTACTGACTATATCAATGAGGAAAAAATGTTTTTAAAGAATCTTCAGTGTGCAAATGTTTTAGATAGAAATTTATTTTTAGAAAGTGTTGAGTGTTATAAAATAAAATACTCATTGTCCTTAAAGCTAAAATGTTTTTGTAATTTGTGTTTAAAACCCTATTACTAGGCAATTAAACACACTCAGAACTGATGAATTTAGTTCAGACCGTGTTTTAAAATGAGTGGAATAAAATCCAAGCAAATGCTGAGAAGCAATCAACTCCTCTGAATGGGATGTAATATAAAAGTGCAGGGAATTAGTCATTTATAAAGGTGTGTTTTACTAGCACCACTCAATCTCGTCTTTATAATTGAATCACACCTTTCCACACATTTCCTACTACTTTCATTGAAGATCAACTCTTTTTAAAGATACTTTTTAACCTGAAGTAAGATATCACTTTAAGTTCTTATGACAAATAAAAGAGTTTACATTGCTTCGTTTCCATTGTTAAAAAGTAAGCTTTGTTTTTCAGTATCATTTTATAATGGTGAGCTTCCAATTAGATCTTGTATTCCTATCATATAAATCATCAGTCAATTAAGTATCTAAAGAATGTAGTTCATTTGCCTTATATATAGAACTGATTTACTGTCTCAAATGTTTTCACTGAAATCGTATTAATCACTATAGTAAAATAAAATTCTTGTGAACAATATATCATCCTAAATAACTTGTGCCACGTTATCTATAAATGATGTTGCTTGTGTATAAAAAGTGTAATGATCATTTATAATGGTGGTTTAAACAGTAACTGTTATTTTAAAGGTTCGGAAAAACATGTCATGGAAATGTCAAAGAAACATACTATTTCTGACCATATGAAAACAAAGAAAACATTCCCAAGTAAAAATAAAATCAATAATCATAAAACAGTTAAAAGCTGAACAAGGTACTTTGAGGAAATTTGTATGCTGAATGAGAAAGTCATATTAATTGGTAGGAGACATAAATGAGAGAAACCAACTACCAGAAAATTTTATACTTCAAAAGAAGAAAAAATTTAGACAATACCATATTTAGTGTCTTATCTTTGAGTTCATGGTTCCTCTGCAGTAATATCTGCAGAGGAAGCAGGAGGTGTTCCCTGTTTGAAAGGAGTCATTAGTACACAGGTCTAGATGGATGCTGTTTCTACAAAATAACCTTACCTTAGCATCTCGTAGTAGAAATCAATCATCTATAAAAATAACTCTGATAAACCTCAGTGAGTTTTGTAACTGAAAATAGTTTTCAACATTTTTCCTGTGTGCATAATGTAACTAAATCCACAAATCCTTTTTCTTATCTGTAACCTCATCAAATTTATTTTATTTATCTATTTTTTAAAAAATTTTTGAACCAGGAAGCAAACCTCATACTTGACAATCAGGTGCTGTGCCACTGAGGTATATTCCTGGTCAATCTAAAATTTGCTAAAACAAAGAGCACAGATATTAAATTTGAGCAAAATATCTATGAATGATTGGAGGAAGAATGTAAAACACTCTTAAAAGCTCTGTAGATTCCAGTATTAATTTCACAAAATCTGGATGTAATTTAATAAATGTTTTCTGCTTCAAATCACTGTCTTACATTTAAGAAGAAAAAATATTTAAATTATGGTTCATATTATCTGTAAAAAAACTTAAAGATGATTCTATGAATATGCTTTATCAGTTTACTTCCTTTGTGGCCTATCCCTGACAGATAATAATAATGATAATAATACTTGATTGCATAAACAATGACATATATATTTAAATGTTTTTTCATATAATTGACTATATAATAGGCAAAAATCAATTCATCAACAACTCTCAAACCTGAAGAAATCTGCTCTCATATAAAGCAATAGAATATATCATTTCAAGACTGACATAATTTCAATTTCCAAATACACCTGGTTTTGTTTTATTTTGATAAGACTTCTAAAAACAAACAAAAACAAATCAACTAACCAAGAACAAAACAGTTCCTCAGCTGCAGCAGAGTATGTGGTAATGAATGATCAGCACAAGAATAAATATATTATATGCAGCCATTATGAAGCAGTGAAGCCCAGCAGACACTGGCGATACTTTGCTCAAAATAAATGTCTCATTTTGCTGATTCTATCACTATTCTAATTTTTCTCGAGGCAACAAAATACAGAGTTAAAAAACAAGATTTTCCACTGTGTGTTGCTACTGCAACATAGTGAGATATAAAAGAAAAGCAGCTGGAAGGTTTTAGTAATAATTTTGATCTCTTTATGTAGAGGTCAGTTATCCTCTTGGGTTTACTCTCTTTTAAAAACCCGCGCGTCGCTGGAAGCTCCGGAGTGCAGTTGTCATCACAGGACAACAAGCAAACCCAGAGACAGTCACAGCAGATTATTGAAGAGAGGATCTCAGTGAACTTACCCTGGTTCTGTTAATTTTATCTAGACACATACAGTGCATACCTGAGACTTCTGAAGAAAAGCACTCACAGAAGAATGCCCCGGTAGACAGTGGAGTGCGCTTCTCAGGTGCCATTGTCTTCTCCCATTCCAAGACCAACCGAGAACAGGGTGCACTCTCCAAATTAATAACTAACTTATGACTTTAGGACCAACACTGACCTGGAAAGGATCTTTTACACTGGTTAAATACTAAAAAAATATATATCGCTTGCAGATATTTGGAGGAGTCAAAAGAGGCTAAAATGAAATGTAGTTTTCTTTGATATTTTTGTTGAAAATATATATATAGCAAATGATTTTATTGAATTAGAAAACTACTGTATAGCTACTTTTGATGTCAGGTAACTATCCTACTGAGTAGTGAAGAAATCATTGTCACTAGTGACAGGGAAAATCTGATTTCAAACATAATTTTGACAATTCTAGTGAAAGAAAATTATGGGTCAGACTGGTGCTCTATGCTAGTGAGCCTGTCACTGTAACTTTAGCTGTGTCCATTAAAATGGGATGAGAACCAAAGTTACACTTGAGTAAACTTTGCTAAGTAAATCAAAAGTACATAAAGTTTTAAGCAAACCAAATAATGAAATCAATATAATTTTTAAATCTATTTTTATACCTATCAGCCATTTGTCACAATTTAAACAGTTATTAACAGGAGCTGAAACATTATCGGATTGACTAAAATGTTAGTGGTAGCTTTACATATTGAATTGGTAAGAATCGTTTATCAATTATAGTACATTTTATATAATTTGTTTCTAGTAAAAAATAAATTTACATTTTCTTTTTTGACATTACTACATGCTTTTTATGTCTCAGTATTATTTTGAAAAAAATATCAGGAATTATTTTGTTGGCGTCACACATTTTCAGTAAGTAGGCTGGCAAGTATAGGAGTTACCTGATCATTGTTCAATACTGAGTTTATGCATGACAAATATATTGCTGTTGTGAGTATAATTTTTTTAGCCTTTGTGTAATTCATAGAAGTCAATTGTCTGGCAATTTAGTCTTTCTGTTCCATTTCTTTAAACTTTTCTAAGAGCTCAATGCTTCTGTTGTCCAAGATAAAATAGTCTGCTTTCCATTAAATTGTTAGAATCTCCCCTAAGTTAACATGAAGAAATGATACTAATTTCTTTTCACAGTTGTCGAATCTCTCACCAGTTTCTGGAATTCAACCAAGCATTTTCTTCCCTATTGTTTTTCCACTTAGTAGGGTATCTCTCTTTCTGCCTTGTCTTTCTCAGATTCATTTCTACTTCTCTGATGGGTTCCTTAGATTATTAGAGCTAATATCTCTGACCTCTGAGTGACTCATTTACATTTCTTAAGCTATCTAGCTGTGCTGCTTTTGCTCACGTTGTTCTCTCCCTACTTTGAGGGCTTCCTAAGGGCATGGGCGTTTATTGCCACTTGACCCTTTCTGGCCTACAGGGCCAGAGTGCATCTTGCATACTCAAACATGTCCGCAGTGCTCTTGTTAGGGGGATATATGATTCCAATTTCAATATTTAGTGTATGAATGGTCTATAGACAAATATGACATAATCATTGAGGATTACCATTTTTATAAAATAAATTAATGTTACCTGTACTGTAAAATGTGTTTCTTCTGTGGTTTTCTGTAAATATCTGTTTTTGCTTATTTTGTTCAGTCTTATAAATTTTAATTTTAGAATATTTCTCTGTACATGGTCAAAAATGAGTAGTTGACAGCTTAGGAGGCTTAGTATTTCAGACATTATACTAAATGAAATTGCTGAGCTACTAGGTTGAAGCAAAAGTATTGTTGAGAAAAAACATTGGTTTTTATGTAGGAAATGCAAAACTGAATACTAAGCTGCAAACTCCTTCATATTTCCATTCCTCATTTTTGTGTCTTTCATAATGATTTGTGCTTTTGTTGACAGAAAAAAAAAAGATACAAATGTTTATTTTCTAGAATCAGAAAATATTTTAGAGATATTAGGTTTCAATTAGGACCAGTTTCTAATATTAATGTTCATAATGTACTATCATCACAATGACTTCAATTTTCTTTCTTTCTTTCTTTCTTTCTTTCTTTCTTTCTTTCTTTCTTTCTTCTTTCTTTCTTTCTTTCTTTTTTATTTTTTGTTCGTCACATTGGAAATTTAGACAATCTGATTAGGGAAAGAATAAAGAATGAACTTACAACTTTCAAAAAGATGTTTCTCCATGCTTTTTAAAATCTCAGATTCCTTTTACTTTGGTCTTATATGTCTGATCTTCACCTTTTAGGAGACAGACATTTTCTTCAAAATCCAAAGGAAGCCGCGTGTTCCCACGCATTGTGGGAAGAGATTTCCTCAGCTCCTGGCATTCTGCTGAGTCTGGATCAGGCAGAGGAAGCTTGGACTCTGCTGCTGAGTCTTAATTCTCATTTTTAACATTAAATTCTTCTTTCTATCCCTATAGCACTGACAAAAGTCACTACTCCTTTGTGTCCCAAAGACTGCTAACTTAGGACTTCCTCATCAGCCGACCTTTTCATAAAGATTGAGGGAATATGGGAAGTAACTCACTCATGCAAAAAGAAATCAACTTTAAGCTGAAGTTAAATCTTCCTAGCTCTGTCACAGGAGATTAAACTCATTCAATTGTTGCATAAGGCTGGAGTTCTCTCATGCTACTGGCTGCACGTTCTTGTCTCTGTTCTTTTAGTGCTTTCAAGAATATTCCACAAGAATTGAGTGAACATAGGAGGCTTTTTCATCCTCACGTGCGTTGCTTGCCAGATATGAGAGGCTTTATTCTTCCTCAAAGAGTTACAGTCTATGTTGCCCAAAGAGGAAATGCTCCGACCACAGAGGGCTATTTGAGCTAAATATAAGTTTTTGTGTGTTATACATAAAATGTGTTTTACATATGTGTGTGTATGTGTGTGTGTGTGTGTGTGTGTGTGTGTGTGTGTGTGTGTGTGTGCTTTAAAAGCACTTGAGTTTTGCTCACCAGATATTTCTCCTCAAATATAAGGCTTAAAATCTGAATATCATAGACTCTTCTCACCCTTGTCCTGCATCAGTAGCATAAAAAATTGTTTCTTGCTCTGAAAAACTGTATTGGTCACACTCACCATTTGTCTTCTTTGTGTTTTTTGAACCCTTCTTTTGTTCCTCCTCTGTTTTTAATCTTTTTCTAACCTGTTTTTTTTTTTTTACATTAGCAAATGTGTGTGTGTGTGTGTGTGTGTGTGAGTGTGTGTGTGTGTGTGTGTGTGTGTGTGTGTGTGTAGCTCACTAGAAATCTCTTGTCTGGCAGGTGGAGACCCTGGAATTAAACACCAGCACTGCGATAGCTTTCTTAGTTATTTCTCAGAATCTGACAATAATTAGGGAAGTCTGATGCACATGAATTGGAAGGTGACGGAGTAATAAGAGGGTGCGGGTTTGTGAGACGAACAGCCTTCCTATTGTGTTGACAAGGCCAGCTCTGCCCTTTATGCAAGGAGTTTCGAGCTACACAAATTCATGTGCAGGCTGGGACTCCTTATTAACAAGCAGCTTCGCCGCCAGCAGTTACCAAAGACCCACAGGAGAGTGTCATTCTTCGTTTGTAGGCTTTCATCGGATTCGGGAGTAGCTTATGTGTAAGAAATGAGGGCTTCTGGTCCCAGGCATTCTGTCTAAGCTACTGTATCTGAAAACCTCAGAAAACTGAAAGGGAAACACCATGCACACAGGTTTTCAGCACCATACTGTCTCTATATATTTAGATATCCAAAACCTCCATCACGTAGATTCAATCTAATAACCCAGTTAGGGCCCTCCAGTTGGCATTTGTTCCACGTGCTTGAAACATTTGTTCGTGTTTTTATTATTCAAATAAGTGTTTGTGGTGCCTAATTATGTGGCATTTCCTCTGCAAGCTAAGCACTTACAGTGCTGTTTTCCTGTCACAGCATCCACATAAAAAGCTCGGTTTCTTCTAATATTGTCACTTGAAAACAAGCAGCATTATGGCTGTCAAAGTGGTTCACGGTTTTTCGGGTCCCCTTCAGTCCTGCCAAACTCTTGTGAGCACTTCTCTCCAGGTGACTACTTGATTGACTGCTAGAGGTAGCTGACTGATAGCAGGTGCAAACATAAAGGAACAATAGTATCTTTTTAAGGCGCTTACTGGCTTGGACTATGTAAATACAGTCAGTAATCTTAACTCCTACACTTCTCCAGGATTATTTAGAGATAAAGTGGAATTCAATATACTCAGATTTGATTTTTAATTGTTTTTAATCCATTATTTCTTGGTATGTAACATTCATAATATAGCTAATTTTTAATGCAGCTGTAATCATTCATATTTTGCTGCCAGATATATTCTTCTTCACCCTAAGACAAGTAGGCATTCTCGATGGGCAAAAGAAATGACTTGAGAATGGGCCAAGAGACTCACATACTCAATAAAGTAACAGATTTGAGCATTATTTTTTCTACTTATGTGGTCATTACTTTTTCAGTCAATCATCGTGACATAGTATTATGGCCTGCCTCAATTAAATCGTTGCTTGTGGTGAGTAAAATGATGTTAGAAAATGATCAGGGATTAATGAAAGGAATTCATCGTTGTTCATTACAAAAGTTATTCTTTCATTGCGAGTAACAAACTCATCCTCTATAAAATAAGAAAGTAAGTACATTACATGTTTACTGTGGAGATGATTAACAACATACTCAAATTAAACAGGTTAACTCTGATATTTTTAACACTCATATCCATTTTGATTGATTTCTTTTTCTTTATAATTCTGTATGATTGGCATAAATAAATTAGTGTTTCTCTTGAGAGTAAATGTATTTTCTGTTTGTTTTTCCATACTTTTGAGTTACAATGCTACACAAAGATAAGTGATTGGTAAAAGTCTGTAGCTATCTTATGTTGTTTTTATCACAGTTAAATATGAATGATAAAATGGTGATTTATACTAAATTTTCTTATCTCCTAAAATTTTTCTTGTCTTTGACGTGATTTTCCGGTAGTCCATATACATGCCACTGCACATGATGGTAATGTTTGCTTCGTGCAGTGCCTGGTATTCTCAGCAAATGAGTACACTTTGGTTTTGACTCTTATTCAGCAGACAAGTTGTACAGAACATTATACATTAAGAGGCAAAATAATTTTATACAGAAAGAGATTTCTACTTTGTACAAATAATTGAGTCCATCTTCACAAGGTAAAACAGGACAGGAACCTTTGCAGAAAGAAAGTTAGAAAAGTATATTAAATAGTCTGAATAAACTGAATGTACAAAATGCATTTAATATTAGTTTAGGTTACTAGTCAGTATATTCTAGACTGTGTGACATAAAACTATGTATTTTAACCATAGTGGTAGAGTTTGGAAAGTGTGAATTCAGTACACCAACATGGTAAGATTATAGTTAAGATCCTTTTTCCAGGCACAGTATACGAATGGACACCTAGGAGTGAGGAGAACAAAAAGGAGCGTGGAGGGGAAAAACGGGAAAAGAAAGGAGAGGAGAGGAAAAGAGAGGAGGGGGGAGGGGAGGGAATATATATATATATATACCAGGCATCAAACTCACAGACAGGCTCTTTTGCCACTGAGCTAAACCCCAGATCTATGTCTCTCCTATTAAGGGCATTAATCTCATTCATGAGAGAGTGACCCTCATGGATTAATTTCCTACAGAAGGGTCCATCTTCAAAACAAATGGTGGTTAGGGTTTAAATATAAATATACAGGAGACATAAACACAGTATAAACTAGGTACAAAAAATGTGTCTTCAGTATATGGATTGTGTTTGTCCTTAAAGAATAACCAAGACAGATTCTGTATATGACCTGGATCCTGAACTCACCTATTTTTGAATTAGGTTTGGAAACATTATTTAACTTTATGAAGATTCACTATGAGTCATCACACAACAATTAACAAGACATCATGAGCAAGTACATGTAACTCAGTTAAAAAAGGACTATATTAATAGAGTAATGATATCCATTTAATCAGCCGAGTATGCCGGACCTCAGACATGCAGTGAATAAATGCTGAATTAGCCTTTCAAATAAACTTGTGATTAATTACATCTATTTGTAGTAGGAAAATAATGATCATACTGGATTGTAACTTATACAATATGTCACAGCCAAGCAAATGCTAATTAGGTGCAACTATGTTTTGCTCTGCTGTTGTACACAGGATGCCTTGATTTGTTTGGTGCCCTGTAAAGGAAAGAAACAAACACAACACTCTTAAATACCAGTGAAGGAAATTGTTATACGATGCTGACAGCACATTTCCTCCTTACACAAACTCCAAAGCACATCAGAGATCAGAGATCATTATTCTTCCTGAACTCTGAAGAGTAATCACCATCATGATCTCTTTAAAATACAATTTTGAAACATAATACATATATTGATTGATTGATCGATTGATTTCTTGGACAATATCTCATCATCACAGCTGATCATGAATCTGCTCTTCTCAGCAGATCTCAGATATATCTCAAGTCTATCTTAGCCTCCAAAATGCTGGGATTATAGGCATGCACTCCCATGCCCTGGTGGACACATGTACATTTAGAAAGGTTTACCTCTCTAACCACTGTCCATCACCTCTCTCTCTCTCTGTCTCTCTGTCTGTCTGTCTCTCTCTCTCTCTCTCTCTCTCTCTCTCTCTCTCTCTGTCTGTCTCTCTCTCTCTCTCTCTCTCTCTCTCTCTCTCTCAAATTCTAATATGTAGAGGCACACACAGAATTAATCTGAAGTTGAAAAAAGAGCAGTCAGGTATTTTATACTTTTCTCAGTTGCCTGGGACAGAAGGAAGATTCCATGTAGATTTCCATAAAATGTCACAGACTAGGAGATATGAAGCAGGCGACGCAAGAAACCATTTAAGCAAACTGTGTGCATGTTCACTTGATGAAGGCAGATGTCACACCAGGAGCCCTTTAGGTGGGAACTCAAGGATTGTGGCTCAGGCTGTTCACGCGATTTGTAAATTTAGAAAGGCTTTTAACAAGGTGCCCATCACAGAGGCCCTTAGAATAAAAGGATTTCACTTGTCCTTCTTGCAATATGAAAGAAAATTTTTTGTTTACTCTTATTCTCTGCTTGCATTGTGTTTCTTTGTATAAATATCAAGCTTCTGCTTCTCAAGATTGCTCATTCCCACCCCTCAGTTCAATATTCTTCTGATGATTTCCTATACTAACCATCAGGTTTATGTATCAACCTTGAATAATGTAATACACATTTTATAATTTTACTACTACCTAGTATATTAAAATGGAATACTTCACATCACACATTAAGGACTCAGATATAAACCTAATGTACTGACCAATATTCTTATACTAAAAATGAATATGTGTTTAATATAAAAATTTGCAATAAATAGTTGACAAAATACATCCATTTTATATAATTATATTATAAATTATGTGACATATGAAACTGAAATTGATTTGTGGCTGATTCTCATTGAAAACTACATGCTTTAATTTTCTTTGCATTTCAAATTTTCAAGAACCAGCTTCAACATCTAATTATTGTGATAACTACTTCGCTATATTTTTAAAACATACAATAGGGAAAATACTCTGTATCTCTGAACTTTAAAAAAAAAAAAACTATTACATTACATATTTCAGTTGACACTTCCAGGTTTTTCTGTAGTGCAAGTGTAAGAAAATCCATTTATACTAAGTTAAATTTGAACTAACTGATTCATTCACACAATATTTACGTCATTTCCATAGTATACAAGGAACCGTTAAATAATGATTAGTTGATGGAATAAAATCAGTGGCCACATTGCTGACAGTATCTTCTGAGAATTTTTGAATTGGTCTCAGAGCATATAATTTTCATGCTGACACACAGTTATTCAAGCTGATGATGCTCATCTTTCTCCAGTGGAAGAGGAGAGATGGGTTTGATCTTATTAGAGGCAGATTTTATAAATGTCCAGTGTATTCACAGTTCTATTTCAATCAACTGAGTAGTCACTATGATCTTTTCCTAGCATATAAATTGTGTCATCAACACAAATCAGCCAAACATTTTAGTTGAGTCTGCATAACCAAACACTCAGCCTTCTCTTTTACTGAAAATTATTGTTTATCTGTTATCCCTATAAACTCTGGAGAATATGTTTGTCAGCAAAGTTTTCTGACACAATTTCTTCTACATTGATTACGATACATTTAATCTTAAAATCCAAATACCAGTTATAAAAACACTTGTTTGAAGTTTTATTTTAATAAAAATATTTATCAGAATGAAAACACTGTCAATGATTTAATAAAATTAATGAAATTACATGCAACTGTGATTTGATACCCTTATTAAACATTTTTCAAACACAACAATAGAGTTTCAAGTCAACACAGAAAATACATGGTAAAAGGTAATATTATCTCCAAGAAGTAATCTATTATGTTGTACTATAATGATTATAAGTAGATTTATCATTTATTTTTTATAATATATGATATATAACAGTTGTTTTTCTTTAAATATTTCTTTCCATGAAGTCATTTTAAAAATATAATTTTGGAGCAAGGCCTGGTGGCTCATGTCTATAATCCCAGCACTTGGCTTGCTGAGGGAGGAGGATTGCCAGTTCAAGGCCAGCCTGGTTTACACACAAATAATAAATAATGTAGGTTAAGAAAAATAAATACCTCTCAAATCCACTTAAGTTTCTAGGTTCAAATTTGCTCCCAGGTTGCCAAAAAGACAGTTATTAAAACAAAAGAAGGACAATTATTTAAATGAAATGTAATACTTGTACTTTATTTGAAATTCAGACAATAATTTAGGCAACAACAATAACAAATATCCCTAATGGGTGATCTCTTGGCAGCCTGTGGAAGAACACTGGACTCACACTGGGATAACTTGTTATGATCTTGCTCTTCTGGATGGTACTATCCCCATGTGGCCCAATTAAATCAACTCATAACTCTCTGCTTGAATTTCCTCTCCTACAAAATGGGAACTAAATTTCCTGTCCATTGCTTAGCATGCATAAGGTTGGCACCACTGCCCCATCCTCAAAAACAAAATTCCACTTTAATTTGCTATCAAGAAATTTACAAATATTTAAAAACATGCAAATAAACATACACATTCAAATACATATACACGAAAGCACCCTACATGAAATATTTAATTGCAAAAAAGGACAGAATGTAGAGTAAGTTAGTGGTGAACCGTATCATCTTATTTGACAGCAGAAAAGCAGAGCGGTACCAGAAACTGAATTTTTACTTTTAGATTGGCGGTACATTCCAGTACTTTATTACCAATGTGGGGAAAGAATGCACCCCTGGACATGGATTGTATCCTTCACAGTGAAGGTGAGGTGTAGCTTTTGGCTGTGGTAGCAGAGGGTTCTGTACATAGTGCTCCTCGTAAGTTCTGACTGTACCCTTCCAGGCATGCGGTATGAGCTCACACCCCTGCATCCTGCTCTGGATAGTGTCCCCCAGGATGCTGATTGCAAAGCAGAAACCTAGGTAAAGAGCAAGTCGGTGTGTCATTGTCAGTGAGTTTCAGGGGAAAATATAATAATTGTTTTTTTCATGAGTATTTTTATACCTGATTGTAGGTGAGGCAAAAATAAAATATGTATAGTATTTTAATGTCTTCTGAATTTTACAAAGAATACATGGGGATTTCTAGTTTTTATGTTTCAATTTTTGCTGATCCTTAGCCATTCAATTATTCTTTCTGAGTAATAAGTTGATGTTTAATATTCAAGAGCAATGTACCCTTAGACTTCATAATACAGAGGTATTTTAAATTATCTTTTGTAGCAATATTGCAACATAATCAAAATTTATGACCCCAATGTGTACTTGTCTAATAAACAAGTCATTAGTTTGGAGACAGAAATTCAATAGAGAAAAGAATAATTATGGGTTTGTATTCCTTGTAAGCTGTTCCATTATTTTCTAGGCACACACAGAGCCCTTTAGCTACAGTCCAATTTCCTGTCTTCCCTTTCACAAGCAGAAGTACCCACTCAGTGCAGATAATTGTGCAGCAGTAACAGGAGGTTTCACGTTCTCTCCCAGGCAGGCAGGTGGATTGGAAGCTGCAGTTTCTAATTTGTGCAGCGCTATATCAAGTCAGTGTGTGGCTCGCAGTACTGTAGGTGGTGACGTCCTGAACCTTTTCCATTCTGTTGCAAGACCTTCCTATTTTCTTTGAGCACCATTTCTCCTCTTGAAATTTGCCTGTGGCTTCCTACCTTGCCAGATTTTATGAGCCTCACACAGCTCCTGTTGACGTTCATCTATTCAATAAATTTCATTAACACTGAACAGTTAGCAGACTTTCATCAGTTCATTAGGTACCATTAAGTCAACTCAGCCATAAAAATACAAAATAAAGGTTGTCTCCAACACACACACATACACACACACACACACACACACACACACACACACATTTTAAGTTAATTTGCATATTTCTGTATTATGCATTGTAATATGATTATTAACCTAGTGAATATATATCAATCTATGTATATTAAACACCCTTTCAAACTTCATTTCTATTAAAAATTTATAGTTTCCTTTCACTAAAACTTTGTCTGCTTTGTATTCTTACAATATTTTCTTATATTCTTGTCAAATAATTCACAAGATGTAAACATACAGAAGTCATTAATCTTATGTTTTTATCATTTGTGTTACTTAAAATATTTTATTTAATTTGATAGATGGAGTTTCACATCTTATTTTAGCAATTTTGTACAATGTCTATTTTCTCATTGCTCAGAAGAGATTTTAAAAGTGGAGAATTTTGTGAAAACATGCAGTTTATGAAAATACCCTATCTGAATATGCCCTAACATTTACATAAAAAACTACTAATAGGGTCACATGCTATTGATTAGATGCAACCCCCTGATGTGGATCATACACACCTGCTTTCCACACAAGCTCCCTGGATTTGTGTCTGTGTCTGTTTTGCATGTGTTTGTATCTGTGCACGCAGATGCTTACAGATGTGAAATTTTTAAAAGAAGATTTAACAGTGGATTTACTCTGAAATGAAACAGATAATGTATGAATGGAAGTTGACCCAAAAGACTTATATTTAACATTTCAGCTAGAAGAACCACCCAAAAGAAGGCTTTTAAATTATTTGTTTTTGTTTGTAAACTGGCAATTTATGAATAAAATTTATAAAAGATTAAAATGATATATCAAAGTAAGAAGATATCAAAGCAATAAGAACTTGTAGGAATAGGTATAGAAAGGAGTAGAAGTTGATTATTATAGATAAATCATAAAATACTTTCAATTAGAAACCTGCTAGAAAGATTCACTTTAATATTAGATATTGACATACAGTAAATTTTCAAAATGCTGAATTGATTTCAGTTCTTTCACAGAATTTCATAAAGTATTTGTTTGCTAAAACTAAAATTATCCTTACTAATTTTACCAATTGTAAGGGTTTAAAGAATAATAGATTGTAATAAACTGAGGATTGCTATTGCAATAATTATATGATTTGAATATTAATTTTTAAAATGCTGCCTAACTAAAATGAGTATGAATTGCAGAATTATTCAATTGTCATTCTAAAACGTTTTTATGAATGTTGTTTTAGGAACTATGCTCCATTTTCAAATAGCTTCATATAAATTTTGAATTAAGGTCTCTGGAACCTCAAAAAGTAAATATTAATTTAGATTTTATGGTATTTAAATTCTTGATTCAATACAGTATCTTCAACTATTCTAATTAATATGTGTTTCTATAAGCAAATTACATTTAAGTAATTTTATAGCACTTCTTTGTATCTTTAATTACTTTTTCCTTTCAAAATACATCTTATACAAATTGAACTTTGTTAATTTTTTGAATGAATTCAAAGTATTGTACAATTATTACAATTTTACTGGAAATATAAGGATTAGTATAATAACAGAACTGAAGTCATATGCTCTAGATAATTATAGTATCATGTTTGGTTTTTGTTCCACTTTCGTTATGTTTTATAATCTACACAATTATCACCACAAAGACTCATCAGTAGCCTAGGAAACGCCTGCCTTGCTGTATGTAATGTGGAAGAAAGACTACAGTTTTTCATACTATAATTCTAAGCCCCCTGTTTCACTGTAACAATGTAAAAAGTAATAATTTAGTAAATTTGAAAATATTATCCTCCTATAGATTTTTATTGCAACTTAAATTTATTCCAGCATGACTGATACATTAAAGACTAACTTACCTGTAATCTAAGCTTCTCATTTTTATACAGTTTTCTTCTATGGAAAATGTTAGATGACCACAGGAAACTGCACCCAGATAAGCATATGAATCACGTGGGTGTGCATACACACACACACACACACACACACACACACACTTCAAACTTTCACACTAGTTACTTCATTTCATGTACAATGACAGCAAATTATTCATAACAGGTGTTAAAATTTTTCAGAAAACTCTTCTTTCATCATTTGACAAAGATTCACAAGATGTAAATTTTCTAAAATCCTTTTCCACAAGGAGATACAGTGTATGTTAAGTATTTTTATGTATTTCTTAACAATGTAACTTGGAAACTTTTCAATCAGTTGCTAAAGCATATTTTATTTTTAACAAGGATTTTCAATGTCAGTTTCAAAAGTATTATTATTTCTACTGAGCAGTGTTTCACCACATGGTGATTTTTAGAAGAGTGAGTATGTATGTTGCCTTACTGTAGCAGAATTAATTGTAGTCGTAATAAGTCTCCCTTAGTTTAAATGAGTTAATTAATCAATCCAACTTATGAGTATTTTTTTAAGTAGAAACATTAGTAGGGACTGGTTAGAAAACACTCATTGCATCACAAAACTGATGCTCACTGTAGTATTTTCTTTTTTCTTGCAAAATGAAACGTCTCCTGTTTTGCAGTCAGGTAAGGGCTGTGTTGTAAGTGGAAAGGAGAAGAAAAGATGTGTGTTAGCTCCAAGACTGAAAATTTAGGAATCATCTTTGTGGTCTTCCAGACATCCCTTCTGCTTCCAGGGTGCTGTATCCTTGTCAAATCAGCAAATATATTCGCTCAAACAGAAGAAGCTAAATATAAGACTGTGGGTGAAAAGGAGATGTAACAGCATCAAAGCGGTACAGTGAATTAGAGTTAGAATACAGTGAAGGTACTTTAATCAGAGAACATCAGGCAGGGAAATGCAAATTGGAATGAAGGGTTGTTAGCCTGAAAGAAAGGTACCACTTCTGGGGATATTGCCTAAGACAGAGAGACACGGGGCGCAACAGCTTGAGAATCACCATTTTCCCAAACACTGGGCTCCTGACAAAACCTCTCAACAGGCAAAGAATAAGAAGTCTGTGAAAGAAAATGATTGTTTTGTTTTGTTTTGCAAACCAGAGCAGACAATGGCAGGAAAATGGAACTGCAAACAATTAGAAAAAATGATGTACACAGAGTGACCCTGGAAGCAATGTGCACTGGGATATGTGCTGTAAAAAGAAAGTGATCATATCCCTAGGTAACTGCTAGAAAACTTATCGTAGTCGGCCACATCACCATAGCTGGCCTGTGCTGTGGAAAAAAAAAAAAATACACATTTAATGTGCTAAGGGTTTTGGAATTCATTTCTCAGTTGTCTGGCTAAGGCTACTGTAATTTATAAGGTTAATTTATTTTCTCTAGCATATTTGTGCTTTGCATACTTAATAACTATGTTGGAGATGACTAGGATCCCCCTTTGGTTCTGGAGAAGCATATCAAATCTTGTTGCTAAGTAATGAAGCACATGATTTTTAACTAAAAGGGAGGACTTTAATGACACGAAAATATATTCTCTAATCTACCTCTAGAATTTTCTGTCCTTTTGATCCAAAATGAAAATACAAATGCTAGAAAGATAAATTTCATGTTCTAATCTAAGAGGTGTCACTACGCATTGCAGCTAGAATCCGAAAGGAAAGAGAGAAAGTATTCACCTGGTATGCCAAATGCAAAGTATTGAGTGTAGTGACCAAACAAGATTTAACTTATAAATCAACAACTTTTAAAATCTAAGATAACATTATATTTTCTTTCATATCCATTTATTCATTTTTTCTTGCTTAATAGATGAAATCACACATTACACATATTTAATTTCTGAATGAATGGTTGTACAATACATCAGTTAACACAGGAAAATCTTGAATATAAACAAATCCTACAAATTCAATTTAAACATTTATTATCTCATCAGAAAACCATGCATATATGTATTCTAATGTTCTTTATTCTTATTTTTGTATTTGACTAAAATAAATATAAGATTAGTTATAAATATAACTATTGTAGCACATTTGGTGATATATTAATTTTTTGCTATTATTTAGTGCTCAGATATTTAAAATTTTACAACAATAAGATGTATAAAATAGCATATGTAAAACACATTACATTTTAACTGTTATATTAATACTAAATACAATTTCTATATAACTCCAATTATTTAGTAGAAACACATTTGCAAACAGTTTGGTTTTTAAGTATGGCATATATCTTACAGTATGTTGTCAACTATAAACTGGAGTTTGTATATTACAGAAATACTTTCTTCTTTAATTTCTCATGAGCATAATGTAAAAGTTATAGAAAATGACTCAGACATGTTAGAGGGAAGCTGTGAACAACTGATCTGGAAAGGAAAATTACTTCAAAAAAGATACAAGAAGTATAGACATAAATACCAGTAATATTGTAGCATACGGAAATTATAGAAAAGTAAATGATGATAAACCTATCCAATAGCACTAAGGATGGGGGTAGTTTTGCGACTTTTTTTTCTCTATAACACATTCTCTATGAATAACTTCCTATTTTTACAAGAACTCAGTTACTAGGGGTTACATTACTAGGAGTATATATTGATTAAATTAACAGATACCTGGGAGATATATGTAATACATATCTGTGTGTTTGCATGATCATCCAAAATAAATGGATCTTGGGGATCCCCTCATGTCCTCAATCCTTTCCCCTCTGAGTACCTTCCCCTGTGTCAAGTGTGGCTCCTGCTGTGTCTGCAGCATATATTGATGCTTTCCATGTGATGTTTTCCTGGTATGCCGAATGCAAGAATTGTGGGATTAGGAGAATTTCTCTACAGATTTCAAATGAAGACCTGGGAATCCAGGAGGGAAGACCACCAAAGGATAGTGCAAGTTACTCTAGGAATAAAGCTAAAGGTGCAATGGAATCCATGGAAAGTTGGGCACATCAGGAACAAGCGATGGGTGCAAGGGGAAGCTGCAGGGGATGAGCAGAGGCGTCCAAGAGAGAGGCTGTGTAGGTTTCAGGCCGCAACGCCATAGCTGTGGTGCTGCCCAACCTCAGAAACTCATACTTCATCACTGACTGTCTCATCAGGTGTCAGATAAGCACTCGTGGGACTTACAGTGTGCCCTGCTGGGTTTTGGGCTACACTTGGACCAAATCTCGTCTCCCATTCCTCCCTTTCAAATGAGATTGCTTACACAGCAGCATTATACTGATGGATTACGTAACTTGTTTTTCATTTCACAGATATTTATAACTAAGTTTCACTTGAGCCCCAGAACAGACACAGACAGGAACTTTGGAAAAGTGAAACTGTTGATATTTTAAAGGAGGACTTTCATGGTGGTATACTTTACATTTGCAATATACTGGGTAGAGTTACAAAGTGTCTACTGTTTATTTAGAGAGTAAATGTGTTTAAGGGCTTATGTTTGTTGCCAGGGTATGAGATGGGTGGTTAGAATGGAATATCAGAATTGTTTTGTTTGGGTTCCTTTTAGGAAATTGGTGGAATACATCCCTGAGTGTGTCTAGCTGAGTCACAGAGGGATAGCCATGGGCTTCTTGTCTGGTCCATAGCTCATTTTGTTTGAAACTGTTCCTGTGCTGTTTCCTGTTAATGATGGACACAGGCAGTTTTGTCACACCTTGCCTTCTGCTATGGTATTCCTGCTTTGGGATCACCAGCCATGGACCGAAGCTTCTGAGACTGGGAGTCTCCTCCTTTAAATTGTGGTTGTGGTACATTATGTCCCAGCCACAGAGACAGCTGATCGATGCACAGATACAGTCCAAGTGAATAGGTGACATGCATACCAAATGGAGCACAGAGAATTTCAAGTTTTGAACATTAAAACTTGAATAAGTGTTCTTTATCCTGATATAATATATGCTAAATTCACTACTAAATACTAGTATTATTTAATATGTATAAAATTTTTGTGAGATAATAATTATCAGAATGCTATTAAATAAACAAAATAAGAATTAGAAAGTTTAAGTGACTTTCTGCTAAACTAAGAATTATGGATTTTTTTTTTTTTTAAACCACAAGACTAGCAACATTCAACCAAAATTCCAAAAATATCTCATAATTGAAAGTCATCTGTTTGGCCAATATAGAATTGTTGCCCTTTTCGTTTGTTTCAGTCCTGGCCATACTTTATTCATAAATATATAGTAAAAGAGGAAGAAATAGAACACTGTGTTATAAGAATTGAGGATTTGTGGATATCTGTTAACTTCCAGAAGTAGCCATAAGGATAGAAATAGCACTCATCTATACAAAGGGCCCAGCATGTAGATTAATGCATGGTAAACATTTTTTATGATATTGTATAATAGCTTAAATTACGTATAATATGTCACATAATTATTAAGAAACTATGAGAAAGTCATGAAAGAAGCACTGCCTTAATACATCCTTTAAAAGAGCTTTATTGAGCAACTAGGACAAATTCCAGAAAGCAAACAAACTATATATATATATATATATATATATATATATATATATATTGCTGAAATGTCTAAAAATGTTTTGGAAGATCTAATATAAATATGTAATATTGTTGTGGAAAACCCTGGACCAAAATAGATGGAAAGCAGGCAGGTACAAAGGAATCCGAAGGCAATTACTAATTATGCAAATGGGCTGGGGAAAACGGAATTGCAAATCACTGGTGCTGTCTTGGGGTTAAATAGACACATATATGTGTTTTAAGCAGGAACTACCAAAGGCTGACATTCAGGATATTTTATATTTGTTTACATAGGCTGAGTCATATGTTGTTTGGCAGATTTATTCCAAGCATGTTTAGTTGAGGGTTTCTTCAGGTCAAGGGCTTGAGTGAGCAGGAAAAATCAATCATTATCTGTATCTGAGCCATTTTTTTTTCCCAGAAGCAAGTTAGCACAACATGATATATTCTCAAAGTTAAACTTATCATACAAATTGCAGTTGGTGTTGGAATTTCGAGGCCAGCTGAATCTAAGTGGGCTTTGCCTACCTTTTCTACTTTTAATATAGTGTCTGCTTATGTTTTAAAATTCCATTTAAAATACCAAATAGGTAGAAAGTTAATTCCAACAGTGGTAAGTGTCTTTTAATACACCTTTTACACTTTGTAATACATTTTAAATATTAAATTAGCAATCTTCAAACTATCATTTTAGTAACATAGTCCTGTTCCGGAGGGCTTGATGAAACTGTCACCTCATGTCCCCACTTATATAGCAAAATTTGGTAGTGTCACTGCATACCATCAGAAAAAAATGCACCCCTCAAGTTATTTTAACAGACAAATTAAGATAACAAATCCGTAAAAGGTATTTTTTGAGAACTGTAAAGGCAAGGGCAAAAGAATTAAAAAAAAAAAAAAACACTGAATAATTTAGAGAACATCATAGCAGGAAACAGCAAAGTTTGCAGCCTGCCTAATCACCCTCGGGCTGGGGAAAAAGCAGAGCAATTGGAGACAGAACATCCTAAAACTTAGGGAAAAGGACTCATTCC
This sequence comes from Cavia porcellus, assembly GCF_034190915.1. Classification (NCBI taxonomy): domain Eukaryota; kingdom Metazoa; phylum Chordata; class Mammalia; order Rodentia; family Caviidae; genus Cavia; species Cavia porcellus. The sequence goes on along the minus strand of NW_026947494.1, from coordinate 15,758,779 downwards.
AACTAGTGATAGAAAAATAAACCTCCGTGGAGGAGGCATGCCCAGAGAGACGTGGCATCTCCGAAGCTTCCAACAATTTCATAACAAAGATCTCACTCAGCTCTTTAAGGACCAGTGCTGCATTGCTGTGCTGATGTCTCTGACATGAATAGTGATCTGCTTCCGGAAGAGCCGAGTAAGAAAAACAAAAGTAAAATCAAAGTGCAAGAAGCTAGTACAAGCAGTAGGATTAGCGGAGCTACTGGGAGTAAGGGATAAGGAAAATACCCTTTTCCTCCCAGCAGCCCTCCTGTTCCTCTAGAGTGCCCTGCAGAATGGAAGAGGGAGCAGTTGCTGAAGCAGCCTTGTGCATTGCATAGTGGAACCTTAGCTCTGGGGATGGAAATGCAAAAAAAAAAAAAAAAAAAAAAAAAAAAAAAAAAAAAAAAAAACTTCAACTAAAAAAGATTTGGAGCTCAAATACTCTGTTCTGCAAATAATTGCACATATCAAGTTTCTTAAGCCACTATAAAACATTTCAAGGACAAACCTTAAGACATAATCAGAAGGATATATTTGTTAACAAAGCCTTTCAGTATTATCTTGTATAAGTGAAAAGGCTTGAGAAAGACCTAGAATGTTAAAAGCAGAAGAGAGACAAGATTTCATCGTATTTGTATATAATGAAACAGATGAACATTGTATATGATGACCAACAAAGATCTTTTATGACACACCAAATATTGAAAGGAAATATGGATATATTAGATTGGCATAAATGTTCCTGTAATAGAACATAGACTTTGACAAAACACTACCTGAAGAGAAAACTGGTTATTTCTCTCTTGAGCATAAGAGTCTAAGTTTGGGATTGGAAAGACCACTCAGGTTTAAGAATTCTTTCATGGTCTCACATTCTTTTATTGATTGCTCATTTAACTCTGAAGGGATTATTTTGAGTTTAGCTTCAGTTCTTGGTATGTTACAGATACAAATATCTTGAAAAGGTACCTAAAATCTAAGTTATTTTGAAGCTACTGCCTTAATACTAAATAGAATAAAAACTAAAGACAGAGTACCACATTAGTAACTAAATTATTAGCTCAAGTGAAATTCAGGAAAGATTTGTACATGATAGAAAGCAGAGAGTTGAAAGGCAAACTATCCTTCCAAATTAAGGTTTCTGATAACAGATTATGTTATTATTTGAAGATTTTCAGAACTATGAAAATTATTGGTAAACTGTTATTTACAATCATATTTTCCAAGTGATTTACTAAACTATTTAACTACACTTAATACATGCTACTATTTGATACATGTGTCTCTTCTTTATCTCATGATGTATTCATGAAGTCTGGCCTGATTAGTCTAAGGATTATTCTAGTTGATTCAGATAAGAGACTATGCAGTAGGAACTCATGAAATTAACACAGCTAAATTAAGACTTACAGACACAAATAGTGACTTTGACGCAAAATGTTTGCTCACGATTTTTAAAGGAATGTTACACTGAATAGTTTGTTATAGAAAGCAATCTTTCAGATCCAGTGTCTAATGGATGAGCATTACTGGGTGTGTTTTTTTTTGTTTCCCTCTTTTAAACTTATTTATTGTTTTTTCAGTAATTAAAGAATGTTACCCTCTTTAATCCTTAAGTGATAGTTTCATTTATTTGTTTATTTTCTAAAGTCAATACTTAAGTAAGCTTATATTTTCATTTTCTTTTGAATAACATTTCCCAATTTCCATCCATGGGTTTCTCAAAAATCTTCCATTGACATAAAGTTATCAGTTACTATTTTCTTTCTAGTAAAGAAACTAAAGTAGTAACGTAGAAAAAAAAATGTCTCTCCATTTACTTTCCACATTGTGAAAATCACATAAAAGTTTATTTCTTTAATTGTATTTTTCCTAATGAAATATAAGGGAGTTGTGAAGTGTGACCTATGGGAATTTAGGACAATATCCTCTTTTCTAACTACACAGTCTTTGCTGTCCATGAATCAACTGTCTGAAAAATGGAGAACGTGCTTCTAACTCTCTCCTAACTATATTATCTGCATTGAATGTATTTATAACTGTGAAGAGTTCATTCAACAGAAAATTACCAATTTTTAAACAGTTCAAATGCAGTGGTTAAACACAATTGTAAAATTTAAAAGTATCAAACATACAAAGTAGACAGAAGCTATTTTAGTTAATTAAATTTTTTATTATGATATTTTATAATTCTCTTTAAATTCTGCATCCTATGAAAGAGCTACAAGAAATGTCAAATAATTTATATTTATTTCTCTAATTCTGATTCTTTTTGCCTTAGTCATGGGTGAAAGAGACTTAAAATCAAAAAGTTTTAATAGAACAGTGTTATTACCTTTCTAAAATGTAATTACCTTATTAATAAAATATAACAGTTAGGGGGAGTTTGGATACTAAAAGGAGTATGGGGATTTAGCTCAGCGGCATAAGCTCCTGCCTTACAAGTGCATGATCGCGAGTTCGATCCTGGTAGAGGTAAAAAAATGAAATAAAATAAAATATAACAGTGATTATTAAAATAGCTGACTAACACACATGAATAACTATTTGAAGGAATTTATGCTATTTTGAATATAACCTAATATATAATCTATCACTCATCAATAAATAATTTAGTTTTTGATATTTTTTGCCTAACAAAATATAACCTGAGAGTGCATAAAATTCCTGCAGTCTAATGATAAGCTAAACAAACAAACAGAGAGCAGTATAATGGAAGGACAGCCCTGTAAGTGTTACATCTCATTTCACCAGTGTCTCAGATCTGAAAAATATAGTGCGTTGTGTGACAAGATACTGTTGTCTGTTAAATGAAATAAAGCATTAGTCATTTCTGGTTGAATTCACATACTGATCTAAGGACATTTCTGATTTAATTAAATCTCAAACAGCATAGATATTAAAGTCATTCCTGAAAGTAACTTTGTTGAGAACTGTTTATGTCTACAATATAGGAATAATCTAACAATCTTAGCTTTTTAACGTTCCTGCTCAAGGAAAAAAAAAAGATCCATTCGCCACCCCATCATGACTGAAAATTTCCTCACTCCTAAACTGAATTATATGTTTCAATATAGGTAGTAAGAACTTTTTAGAATTTCTTCACTTTGTCTCTGACAATATCTATGCTATTATGGCACTGATTTAATTTCTGACATTATTCTCTCGGGATTGATCTTGCCATGAGCTTTCCTTAGGTTACAAAAATCTTTGAATGGCCCAGTTAAGAAAATTTTACAAAATTACTTGGTCCATCCTAAACATTTCTGAACATTAGGATGCCTTATAGGCTTCCACAAATTAAAAACCATGCAAAAAATCAACTTCCTTTAGAAGAAAGGTTAATATGATCCCATGAAAATATGAAGCTTCTCAGAATGAAAGACATCAGGAGAAAAGTTGATCAATACCCTGAGTCAAAATTGTCATTTGCTTCCCAACTAGTTTCTAAAGTATAAAACGTAATTCTCACAGAAATTTATAAAAGCTGTAAAATGATTATCTGAATTTTATTTCTAACATAAATAGCTGCACAGAGGAGGGAAAATAATGACCCATGGACATCAGCTAATTGCTAGCACTTATGCAGGTCAAGCTGCAGCTGGCTTTGCTGCCTCCATGCCATGCTGAGATCCCATCAAAGAAATCAGCCTAACTGTGCTCCCTTTGCAAGGTGCAGCTGTGCAATGATGTTCAACTGTGGCTTTGTGAACAAAATTCCAGGCAGAAAAAATGATGGAGTCTTGAGCATCTTTATCTTTCCAAAAATTAACATATATTTTGGGAGGGGAGAAATGTAGCTCTAAGCTTGAAATAACAGCAAACTATCTGCATGTATCTGATGATGAAATGTAGTAATCATTCTCCAAGGTCAGCACTCCTTTCCTTGGCACTGGTGACACATAGCATGTCGTATTAAGAAATTACCTTGGGCAGCGTGTGTACAAGATCATCCCAAGCCAGGCTCTTGTCCTGCCTTCTCAACTGAGCTTGAATATCCACTTCTACATACATGCATTTCATTTTCAAAATGTGTCCTCTGCACTGTATACTTGCATGTGTTCCATTTACTGTATTCAATTGCTTGTGATTATCCTCATAATTTAGTATCCAAGCTGTATATTTTTTACAAAACGAAGATAGACGTAGAAATCTAACGCCTTAAGTGTAAATTTTTAAAATGCTATTTATTAAGTTCTCCAATCAAAATCATATAACCTAACAAATACCATAAAGCAAACTTCTTTCTTGTACAAACCTCTGAAAAGAGCTGTATAAGGGCCAGATACAGAAAGGAGCATTAATACAATGCCAGGTGTAGAAAAATTGAATTCAGTTGAAATATTAGCATGTAAAAGTGATCTGTGAGTAACTCAATGTATTATCACAACGGTATTATTTATTTGAGGTATGTGAAGAACAATGTAGTTAGTCATGATTTCTTCTGTGAAGTGTTCTTTTACATTTCTCTAACTATGACAGCTATTCCTATCCTGATAATCTTGAAAGTGATAAAATAGAAACACCAACATTATGACCTGAAACTACATGGATTCTCAACAATGTTTTTACTTTCACTGAGTTTTCAGGGCCTGAAATTTATTCTCCTTTCTCTCTCTTAAGTTTCTTAAATAACATACTCTAACAAAAACTCACGTATAAGTTTCTAATGAACTCCAGATTCATCTATTTAAGTGCTTACCAAGAAGCTCTACCTTGATATAAACAAGTACTGGATATTTCTCATGTGCTCCCCTGAACTAATAAACAAGATATAGCGTCTTCCTTGCTCTTCAAGCATTCATGCTTTCTTTAAATATTGTACTGGACTTCTTTAATTGCTCCTGTTGTGTTTGGCCATTCTTCATAGAATATTGAAGAATTCTCTGTGATTCATTTTGATTTTGGCCATTCTCCTTTATTTTCTGTTAATTGCACATTAATTGTCATTTGTCCTTTTGCTTTATAAGTTCAACAAATTGTTTAATTGTTCTCTGTTTTCACAGATTGAGATCCAGAATTCTGTTTCATCTGTTAAGAGATGTTGTGGAGTATTTTGAAAGATATATGAAACTCTTAAAGGTCTTAAGTATTTTTATATCCATACAAAACCCTATCCTTTTTATTATACATAGAGAACTTTTAAATGTAAATGCGTGAAATTGTTCTACTCCTGTCCTCTAAGATAAAATTCATTTCATCTTGCACATCACAGAAGCTCTTTCTGGGCTGATGTTTGCCTCAGTGCAGTTACATAAACTTTTTTTTTTTTTTTTTAACCATTCTTTAATACAAGTGCACATGCTCCTTAAATTCTAAGCAAATGCATTGGTTATAAATAATGTAATTTTTTCTCTCATTAACAAATTATGCTGTTGCTTGCCATTTCATTATGGAAAGCTGATCTCATATGTACCATTTATTCAACTACATTGTCATGGAGTTATATTCATGTTTTATCTGAAAAAAAAATGTCCAGCAATTTTCTAGAAGAGGTTTTGTCTTCACATTTATCAATGAAAATTTTTATGTTCTTCCCTTGTACTTCTTTGTAGAAAACTACCTCTCCCAAGTTGCATTCCCCAGGCCTGGGGGCCATCTGCATCTCTCCCCCTTGTTTTTGGTTCACCCTGCTTCTTCCATGACCCTCCTCAAAGTTCCAGGCAGATGCGCTCACGGCCCCGTTTCTGTAGTATTTTGAAATGTACTCCACCCTTCTGTCTTTCAAATCAGCTCTACCTGGAATCTTATCAATTTCTCTTAACTTTCAAGATCCTGATGCTTTGGATCCTCCCTAGATATTAGTTCCTAGTTGGTAGAAATTGACACTGTTTTGTGTTCATTTCTGCTGTTGCTGTTGATCTTTGCATTTACTGGGCTGTGCGTGGCCTAACTTGAGTTTGAGTTCAGCAAACACTGACTGACTAACGAAGACACAGGTGAAATCATTTGCATTTTTGCCACGTTCTGCTTGTTACCCGCTAACCTCATTCCTCTTTTCCTCTCATTAGATGGAAAGACAAATCCACTAATGAGTTACTAAATTCCTCAGTAATAAATATTTTCCTCTACTCTTTCTGAGGCAGTGATCATTAATGTAAATGAGATTGCTCATTATACATATTGGATTATGAATCATATTATGTGATAAAATATATACAGATGTAATGTTGCACTCGAGGAATCACAGAAAACTGTATAAAAAGAGAAGGAATATATTTAGGTTTTAAGTTTCTGGTATGTGACTTATTGTTTAAATATAGCCTCTCAAATATAAAATTTAGTACAATAACATGCATTGCTTTGAAACAAATTGATATAACGGCATGTTTAATGGATGCTGGTGAAATTCATTTCTATAAAATTCAGGTTAGACACAAAGAGTCAAGAGCTGGCTGTGGTATGCAGGCCTCATGACAGGGCTGTCATCAAGCCAAAGAACATAATGACAATGTACCTTGCAGTCACCTTCATTTCTTATGTTTGACAACTAATTAAGAAACATCATTCATTACAAGACTATTTTCAATTACTAAATTAAAAACTCATTCACACATCTTTTAATCCACTGAGCACTTTGACTTTCACTTGTTTCATTCAGAACTGAGCTGAGCTGATAAGTCTTTTTATTATTCTTTACAAGACGGACTCTATAACTCTGCAGTCATTTTTGATAAACACTTATCTCTTATTAATTAAATGGATAGCATTTAGACTTTAAATTGCTGTAACAGATTTTTTGATGTTATTGGTCTAATGTCCTAGCAGAACAGGGAAAAATTTAAAATATGTGGATGGTTATCATCTGATTTTCCCCCAATACTAATGAGAGTCTTATAAACTAGGAGAATATTAATGAGTAGTTTATTTCAACTTAAAAGTCTGCATAAAATTAATACAATAATATAATTCAACTGCTTTCATAAGAGCAATTTCAATAACACACAGATTCATAGAGAATACCCTACTATTGCCTCATGCAAAACAAATCACAAAAATAAAATGAAATTACATTGAAAGTTGTTTAGTTTCTAAATTCATGGGCATTCTTGTCAGAAAGTTTGTTCTCCCTTAATTACAGTTTCATTCTATGATGAAAAATATGTAATCATTATTTTGCATAAAGCTACATGCAAATCATGACTTTCTTGTGACAGGATCATATCATACAGTTCAGGAGGGCTTTGAACTCTATGTGTAGTCCAGGCTGCCTTCAAACTTGCTGAGATCCTCATCCTTCAGCCTGTTGAAGGAGAGGTTTCCAGGCGTGCGTTACTACTCCTGACTAACTCATCATTTAGAGAGGAAAATGAAAAGTTGCTCTATAATTTTTCACTAGTTTAATTATTACTATTAAAGTTGAATGTCTAAAATATGTTTAAATGTGTTTATTTTTTGATGTTGTATGTGGTACCTGGCTGGAAAGTAAGGAATAAAATTAGCTATGCCCTAACACATTTAGCACACAAGCACATTTATATTTCACAGAGCATATATAAAGTGCTGGTTGTGACAGCAAAAAGTAAGATGATTACTAATTGGATTTTATCATAAGGGCCAAAGTAGCCTCTTGGATTGCCCTATGCTTGTAATACCACTTAAGATGCTAGTGCAGGAGGAGCAGAAGTTCCTGGAAGCCTCGGCAACTTAGTGAGATTCTGTCTCATAATGAAAAATAAAAAGTAATTTGTGTTGCAGTTCAGCTGTAGACTGCCTTGATATGCATCCTCAGCATTATCAAAAAAATTAAAAATAAAAAAGTTCAGTGTAAGGACATTGAAATATCTAAAAATATGTAAAATAGGACGGTTGAGTAAAGTTATAGATGAATCTTGATATACTAATTAAATTTTGTCTGATTCTTGAAACGACAAATATATATTATATAATGTATATGCAATCTTTAGGTGTATGACATGCATATATATTTTATTGTTTTATTAAATATCATATTAAAATGAACTATTTATTTTGGAAGCTACCTTGTATTCCTGTGCTTCCTTGCTCAGGAGTAGCATTATTCTTTGTAAATATGAATGTATACATGTATTATATATACATAATATACTATATATATATAGTATATATATATAGGTGTAGTGTGCTTATAATTATGAAATATGCTAGAATTTGTAATACTAGAGTTTTGTCTTACAGTTTTAGGGGAGATAACTGTGTATAAAATACTTCAGTGACTAACTAGTTAAATATTATCTTTGCTCATCAACAAATACAAATTTATCAATGAAATATAATGTCTTTAAATTTTTAAGCTGTCATTTTAAATACTAAGATTAGTTAGAATAACTTTACATGATAACTATTATAAATTGGTCTAAAAAGTATTTTTTAATTTCTGTCACATTATCAAGTTAGATTTTTGACATAAAATGGGTTTTCAAGCTGAAATATTAATATTTTAATGCAACAAACAAGTTTGCCTTAACATAATAGATGAAAAATAGTAATATTCAAAGTAACTAAAATTTTTGACAGTGATCATTTCAGCATAATAAGAGAACCAAAATATATGAAGTGCTGATCCTTTCTGTAGTTTGTGAGTGATTTATTTGAGGTAACATTATTTTGTTAGATTTTATACCTTCTTTACATATCTTTATCTCCCAACAGAAGCTTAGGCAAGAGTAGAAAGAATGGTTCAATAAATTCAAATGACTGGTACGAGTATTTAATTTCCTCTTTCTCTGCTGCATTTTGTACATTCCCATTTTGAGCCTTTTTTATTACTCCAAGTACAACTTCTGTGACAATGAAATATTCTAGTTCTCCTTGGAAGCAGAACACTTTCCCCCCAAATCAATGTACTTTCAAGTAATTGGTTGGAGAAAAATTGATTTCTGGGAGAATTAACATGGAGTTATTTTATATCTGCTTCCATAAATTCTTTTAGATATACAATTAATTAAACATATTTGAAAGCATATGTTTCATTTTATAATAATTTTAGTTACCAGCTGTTCATTGACTGGCAGTATATTATTTTTTCTACTCTCAGAGAGCAAATGTGGAAGGATGTACATAATTGTTCTTATCCATTCCTCTTTTGAATTGGTTCACCAACATTTATTGTTTTTCCTGTCAAATACATGAGAGGTAACTTTTGTTCTAGCCCAACAATACTCATAATTATATCTTCCTTAGCTTTCCTCAGTAAGTTCAACTTGAATTCAGATTCTTTTTCTCAATCTATCTTAACTAGCAAAACAATGTTTTTCATACTCAGTCATTGCTTTCTAAATCATGGTTTTGAAAATGGAACATTCCAGAGTGTCTGTGAGTATAATTGTCGTTGACAAATTACACTGTATTATTGAAAAAGTTATTATAGTTGATCAAATAAAATATAGCTTTAAAATCAATGCCACTGCATTTTTAAAAGCCCCAGGATATATTACAATTGGATTAGATTCCAAGATTTACTGCTGAATTTATGTTACTTCAAAAAGATAATATGTTTCTAATTTTTAAAGATCCTTTGTAATAATTTTAAGTACAACAGTCGTGTTTTATGAAATGCTATGTAAATCCTTAAGTGTAAATTTTAATATAAAATTTCAGTGCATTTACTGAAACAATATTTACTGGTCAAGTAAATTTGGAATGGCTGGTAAATAAATTTAAGTATACTTCATTAGTAGAGAATTTCTCACTGCCGTTTAACATGCAATGCAAAAAGGCAAGGAGCAGGAAGCATAGATAATTTCCTTTTTTGTGACTTATTGAATCAAGGGCTCATTTTATTTCTTTAGAGATTGCCTCTCAAGACTGTTTTCAGCCAATATCACTTGGAAAATTAAGAATTAGAAGATTTTTAGTTCAAAAATTTCTCCAACCCTTTTCTAGCAGCCTGCTATTTTTAAATTTAAAATTCGTCAGAAGTTTCTTGCCTTCTGTTCTTTTGGAAAGGCATTGGATCATGGGTGCTCTTTAGCTCACCAACGGATCAATCCTCTGATGAGCTGATAGTTGAATAGGTTATTAGGAGTTAGGGTTTGGAAGATATGGTGAGTCACTAGGTGAATGACCTGAAATGTTTATCCTTGTACTTGATTCCCTTTTTTTTTTTTTCTCTCTGGTTTCTGGCTGCCATCCATTGTGCAGGTTTCCTTTTTTAGATGTTTCTCCCATGCCATTTTTCCATAAAGCTGGTGGAGCAAAGAATGAACTTCCTAAATCTGTAAGCCAAAATGATCCTCCCCACTTAATTCATGCATATTGAATATTTTGTACTAGTAATGGGCAATAATACATGGTTAAAAATATAGAAAGTAGATGTAGGCACACTCAGTCAAATAAGTCTTGATACATTTCCATGTACTTAAAAGTATCTGTTAAATCTTGTAAATCTAAATAGAAAAAAATTCTCAAAAAAAAAAAACAGAACTTAAAAATCATTATGGTAAATTGAATAAGCCAGAAACATTGTTAAATAAATACCACATATCCACATTCATGTGTCAAAGGTAAAAAATAAAAAAATGTCGATATCAAGGTAGAAACAAAATAGTTTGGATGAGCAGATGTTGTGAAACATAGGGAGAGGGCCACAGGAATGTTTGCCACATTACTGTTACAGAAGAGTGGCATCTATGGAATTTTAAAACATGTTAGCCTGATTATACTTTATGACATCCTACTATATATTTTACAAAGAATTGATGGAAAGTAGTTTTAAGTCTTTTGACAAAAAGGAATGATGAAATGGAAATGTTAATCAGTGCAATTTGATCATTAAATATAAAATTTTCACACTCTACAATTAGGGGAAGAATTTTACATATGTACACGTATGTGTCAATTAAAAATTAAAAGTCGAAGGAATTGTGGTTTTCACACTTATATTGATTTTAGTGTTTGCAAAAAGTGAGAGAACTTTGTAATTTTGTAAGATAGAACAATGTTTGTTTTCTCACCCAGATTCTTTCCTCCAATAAAATTTTCTCATTACTTGAAAGGTATCAGAAATGCCCTAATGTCCATCTGCAATATAAAGGAAAGCAGTTTTTAGAAACATTAATTTGGTTAGCTTTCATGAACAATCACAGTATGTATTGTAATATTTCAATATTTGAAACATTTCAGTTTGTTAAAGAAACACTGCATAATTTCTACCTTCTAGGACTTTATTCTTCCGTTAGAAATAGGAAATTCAAGTAGCTGTATTCATTCTTCAAAACTTTTTTTTATCAGTTTCTTGGGCCTCTTTGTTGATTTTTGATTCTTTCTAAAATTATACTAGAAAACCTAATTTCTCTACTCCTTTTTCCACATATATATTATTTTATGTGTTGAGAAAATCAAAACACAGATACAGAGTGCTATAATTTTAATTTTATCTATACAGTGAATATTTTCTGTACATTTTCCATTAATCACATATACTTTGTAGGTAATGAGTAAAACAAAGCTCACAATTAATGGACAGGGAAAGAAAAGAGAGCAAGTTGAGTATGGCTGTACATTTTTATGACTCATCACTTTGGTCTGAATTGCATAGCAAAGGTACAAAAGATCCTTTAAAGACATTTGAACTATTTCAACCAAGATTTAAGATGCTCCAAACTAATACAGTGAGAATATGGAGACAAAATAGACAATCTAAGTACACAATTTCAGGTGACAAAGTGTGTATACATGGCACAGTAAAAATTCTTGCATGGTGATATTTATCTCTATTATACACAACTAAGGCAGCACTCTAGGAAGCTGATTTGTCCTTTATTTTCCTCCATATACCTATGTGATATTTCATCATCACTATTGTTTCTGTGGAGCATATGCCAGATTAAAACAAATGCCAACATATCAAGTCAATTCTACAAAATGCAGTTGACAGCATATTGAGCCTGCACTGTACTTTTCAATAGAGATCAATTTCAGTAAGATTGAGATCCATGTCTAGGATTGTTTCTTCTACTCACAGTGAGCACATAATAAGCCTCACTTGTTGCATCTTTTCTTCTGGGATTTGGCTTCTGAAATACTTACACAATGTCCCTATCCTATGAACTGTTCGAGTATTCTATAGACCCCAAACTAAAGCACAGCCAGCTAGCAGGGAATAAATTCACTCCTTACCGGGTCCTCTGAGCTACAGTGCATCTGTATCAGGCTGTCTGAAAAGTCCCATCTCTCTCCACAGAGTCTTTCTGTCTCTAAGGTATGGCAGTACATCTGCTAATGCCATTGTCATCCATAGCCTCCTCCACTTTTTGAAAGAGAAAGGACAATTTACTCTGTATGTTGTATTAACATTTTTATTTCAATACTTAATGGATACATAAACAATTGATGTTTGTCACAATTCCTGTTTTTCTGGATGCATATTTTCCTGTGTACTTGTGTGTGTGTGTGTGTGTGTGTGTGTGTGTGTGTGTGTGCATGTTCACGTGCGTGTGTGTGTGTTCACGTGCGTGTGTGTGTGTGTCCTTCCAGGGGAAATGAAATCTTCACCCTTCATGTACTCCCACTTTTTTGTCACTAGTATTGCCCTAGTGTTAGTTTTCATATACAACTAACAAAACTCACAGACTTGGAAGGTTGCAACAATCCTCATTTCTTAACTCACAATACCGAGATTCTGTAGTTGAGGTGAGCTAAGCAGAGTTTCCACTTGGCCCCTCCTGTGGTTGAAATCAAGTGGTAGGCAGGGAAGGTTCTTGTCTGGAGAAGAAACTCTGCAGGTTCCTTTAGTTTTCTGCAAGTCTCCAATCCCCTGGAGCTGAAGAGCTGGGGTCCCAGCTTGCTTGCTGGCCCTGAGCTTGGGGTTGCCGTGGACTCCTTGAGGGCGTCCTCCAATTCTTCCCACTTGAGGCTGAACCCTTGTTCTTGAAATTCAGCAACAGATGACAGTTTTATCAGGTCTTTCTCGCACTTCAAGATAACTAAACTCCCAGAACTGCCAAAGAAAATGAAACTTTTAAAAACTCTTTGAAAACATAGCCAATTCGGTAAATTTCTCTATCTGAAGGTCAAATAATTAGTAACCTTAATTGTACTTGCAAAATCTTGTTAAAGCAACTCCTAAGTCACACAATTATGAGTGCAGTATCAGTTATTTTCAGTTGCAGATTTTGAAAACATCCAACCTTTGTGAGCCTCTGACCTGCCTTTTTATCTTCTGATCCAAAAGTGTTTGACAAGATGTGTAATTCATTGCACCCAAACTCTGGGAAAATATAAATTTTTTTAGAAGAAGATTATTTAAAGGTGGAGAAAAGGGAAGAAAAAGAGATAACAGGCAGCTATTCTGGACAGGTAGGGCTTTGAAAGTTAAATACCCCAAGTATGTCTTAATATTCAAACATTAAGATTGCTCAACTTAAATGGACATTATAATCTTTCAAAAATTTGAGCAATTAGGAAAATGTTTTATAGTTTACTTAAAGATATCAAATCACAACAGCAAAATAAAAAAAAATTTTTCTAAAAGATCAGTCGTTTTGTATGAATGTCCTTTTATGAACCAATAGCATGCTCTGTAGTAATGAAAGATATTTATATAGTTAAACTGAGATAATGTGAATGTTATAAATGTCAAGTTCTGGGAATTGAAGAGGATTTATAAACAATTTTAAATATATAAAAATATACAGTAAGTTTAAATAAATCAGAGTCAAGGAATAGTCACTGCGTGTGTTTGATTTTTTTTTTCTTTTTTTTTTTTTTAGTTTTGCTAAACGAATAAGTTCGTACAGCAAAGACATGTGCACGCATTTCCACTTGTTTTTAGGGTAATTTTTCTAATAATATTTTCCTAGCACATTTAAAAGATTGTAGTAATTTAAATACAAGGTGGAATGTTTTGTAAAGTGTATTTTTTTTTTTTTTTTGCAATTTGAAGAATTTTTTAAGATAACTGAGTCAGGTGGCTCAGTGTGAAGCAGTAACACTTTATTTTAGTTATGTTTTTACTGAGGTTTTACATTCATAATATATTTACGGTGTGTTTCTAAATGCTTTTGCAGCACACACTGTCATGGAGCTCCTGACTTAACTATCAGATATAAAGCACTAACCTCTCCTTGACATTTCCACGTTTCTGGCTAGGTAATCCTCTGGCTTAGCCTCAATTCCTAGTACTCAGTCATTTATTATTATTTTTCTACAGAGCTTCTTTTAACTTTTTTTTGGAAGAAAATGTTATATTCATTTAATTATTTTATCATTCATTTTTTATCTATTTTTTAATTTTATTGACATTATTTTCTTTCTACTTACGTAGTGTTAAATTTCATTTTAAATATTTGAAGTTTGAAACCAGAACATGATTTAGTTTTCCTTTTTTTTCCAGTATAATAGCTTATCTCAGTAAGTTTCTTTCTATCCAACTCCAGAGATAAATTGTCCAGATATAAAATATCCTTTTAGTTTTTACCCAATACAAACTATTTTCTAATATGCTTTGTAGCTTCTTTGAAACATGGGCCACTAACAAATCTGCTTTTCAATTTCCAGATATTTATGGATAGTTCATGTATTTTATGTTTTTGATTCTAATTTAATATCATCAGCGTCAGGGATCAGAATACATGAGTGTAAATGCACAAAGTTTTTTTTTTTTTTTTTTTTTTTTTTTTTTTTTTCAGAGCTGTTATGCTCTACGTTGTGGGAAGTTTTATGTGCAGTTGATCAGATATGTCTGTTTTCAGTTTTATAAGTGTAAGGCTGTTCAAGTGAGAGGAGCCGAACATCCAGGTCTTCCAAATGCTCTGTGTGGCTCAGCTCCAGTCTTCCCTGTGAATACTTCCTATGTGGATCCACAGGAAGGGTGCTGGAGAGACAGCCAACCCTTTTGTGTGTGTTTTGCTCAGAAGCCTTGCACTGTGACAAATTCATTCCTTGGCCACTTAACAAAAACTGTACCAAGTTCCTATTGAGTGATGCATTTGTTCACGGTGCTCTTCAGGTTGAGGAACCGTAATTACAGCTACTCTCCTTAAATGCTCCTATTGTGCCTTTGTCTTAGTCACTTTCTTCGCTGTTGGGACCAAACACCTGACCTTTGAAACACAAAAGAGAGCTTTATTTTGGCTCATTTCTCAGAAGCAGGTTTAAACACAGAAACGCGTGGTATAATGTCCTGGGCAGAGGACAGCTGCTCCTCTCTTAGCAGCCAAGAAACACAGGGAGTTTCACAGAGCAGGATGACAGGGCTCCTTTTCAGGTGACACCCCAAAATGGTCTTCAACCAGGCCAGGCTCTTAAGAGCAAGTCTGCCATACACCCACTCCTCCTCTGAGTGCATGCGAGTTTTGGGGTTGTCCTTAATCTAACTTCCTATTTTAATTTCCTATGTTTTTGAGCTTCCAGTTCTCTCTTACAATTTTGAGTCACGAAAGTAGTCAGTGCTTGTCATTGTTTTTTTTGCAAGTCCAGTATTTATTTGTCTTCCTGGTTCTTATTAATACTTTGATATTAGCAATACTGTTGCTAGCTCTCTAAATGGAAGCCAGGCATTTCAACTAAATTATTAGAGGAAAATAAGGAACATATGTCAGGACTGTTAGTTGCTCTTTGGAAGGTTTGTTTGGGTTGTATTTTGAGGAAGCTTATCCTTGTTACTGTTTCACTGTGAAAGACGATGAATGCTGTGCATAACAAAGTGAAAAAATAAAAATTGCACTTTTAAAACTGCTTACAGGAGTTGTGAAATAGTTGGATAAATACAATTTTAGAATTCCTGTGCAGAGTGGTACAAAATTACTTAGAGAATTGGAAGCCGATGTTTGACTTTATTCAAGTTGACAAGGGTAAAATGGGTAAACGTATTACATTTAAGTTGTGATTTTGTTTAAGGTTACACATATGCTCTCTACATATCAACAGCATCAGGACCTTGGGAACTAATGAATTTCAAATACTGTGAGCCTCATTTTTAACCACCTGTTCTGGCATACCATTGCCTGCAAGTAGGTAAGAATTATTGTCAAAGAAAATGGAATTATTTTCTCATAATGCCACAGTGCAGAAAGTTTAAGTTTAAGGTGCCAACAGGTTAGGTGTCCAGTAATGGTGCGGTAACTGTTTCCAAAGTGGCGTGTTGGCACTGTGTCCTTATATGTTAGAAGACTGGAGAGAAAATAAAGCACATGCCCATGCTGTCTCTGACCTTAATTCCATTAATGAGTGAGAATTTTTTAACATGTAATCATCTCCTAAAACATGCACATCTGAAAATATTACACTAAAGAGTTCATTGTAAACATGGAATTTGGAAGAAAACAAATAATATATAGCATTAACTGAATTTCTGTGCTTTTCAACAGCGTTTAAAATATTTTGATAGTTTGCTCCACTGAGGCAGTCATATATCACGACCAGAAACCTGTCAAATGCTTTCTTGATTCTGTTGGCACTTGTTATATATAGAATTGAGAAAGACAATATCATTGGTTTGAAAACATGAAATTGAATGTTTCAATGAAAGATGCTAAAATATTTTAAGAATATTTTGGAAGTCCAGAATTGCCAAATAAATGTGCTGGAGAGAAGTACTGTGCTCATATTTAGTAGTTGTAGTAGACCACAGTTGGATAATTAAAATCAGGAACAACTACTCAGGGTGCCTAAGACTTTCAAAACACATTCACAGACAAGCACTTTCTATAGCTAAGTGTTACTAGACGTAGTGAGAAAGTTCTGTTATTCTGAATATATTGTTTAAGAAACCAAATCTTATAAGAAATATCCAGACATATGGGCTTAAAACCCAGTACAGAGATTAGTCTATTTTTCTCAAGATGCAAAGTGAAGTAAGTCATTTTTTTTAATAAATCATTACATGTAGTACAAAAAAATGTTCTTATGCGTTAACATAGCATGAATACACTGTTGCTGATGATGGAAAGAGTATCATTTTTGCAGCCCCTTGCCATATACATAAAATGTATCTATATGAATATCTGTGAAAAAAGATGTTACATTTCAGGACCAAATAATGAATAAAAGAGCAACCAAAATCAACGTTGATGTAGGAGATAAGTTCTATTTAAATTTAAAAAAAATTCACATGTAGCATGAATCTTCAATCGAAATATTGTTCTAGGGATCAGAGAGACAGAAACCTAGATACCAAACATTCTAAGTTCTCATTTATCTCTGGTTTGGACTCTTCTGCTTACACTTAGTGTGGTTTGTGGTAAGAGGTATGCTTGCTATCTCATTTGGCTGGTAGACAGTATCTTAGGCACACTAAAAATTTCTTCAATGAAAAAAATGAAGACAAGCATATATATTAGGAATCACTATTCCTCACCTATTACAAGAAGCATGAAATTCCCAGAGTGACAAAAGTAGGTAATAAAGTTCCATTTTTTTTTTCCAAATCCTGTTTTCCTGAAGGTTTTTTAAATATACTTTGTTTTTATTTTTTATATATATTTTTTTATTTTAAAGGGAATAAAAATCAAGGAAGATAGAACAGAATAAAGCCAATCAAAATAAACCAGTATAAGGGAAATAGGACTTCAAAGCCTTACGAAATGCACAATAGTTGCCATAATACTTTTGTTGTCTTAAAAATAGCTACAGATAATTTCAGATATAGTAAAAATTGAACAGAACAATAGAATAGAAATATCAAAAAGCAAAAAAAAATGAATGCAATAACAGGCTTCAAAATAAGCCAATAGTAAATCCAAAATGGCTACGATAATATATCTTGCTATATTTGAAGTAGATGCTCATGCCATTGGATATAACAAAAATCAAACAAAACAAAAGAGAATAAAACCCAACCCAAAAAACAATGAAAATGATATGGTTTCCAGGCAGGGATCACTTTTTGATGAGGCCTGGTTCTCTCTCCTCTTCTGCAGTCCACAAATGGCTAGACTTTACTTTTAAAACAGAAAATTATATTTAATACTATATTACACTGTTTTTGTAAATATGTCTTTTACATCTATTAGTTGTTTTATATCTACTTCAAATACACATTTAAAAGTATTGGAGCCTTTGAAATTCATAGATTGTAGAATACTAGTTGAAAAATGTCAAAACACATTAATGAAAATGCTTCCTAAATTCTACTATAAATTTCACAGCGTATTTAAAATAATATTTTAAAGCTGTAATCTTCTAAGAGTATAGAAATGTTCCTATAATACTTTCACATGAAGCCATAGATTCTATTTTCTAGTATACAGTCAAAATAAAAATCCTCCTGTATCACACATACTTAAAAATATACTAAGTATATTTTTGAGTAATATGAAAATACATATGCAAGGATATGGATATGAATATGCATGTATACATTATGTTTCAATGTATAAATGAAATCTACATACAAATAAACTTACGCAATATACATGTACCTGCTTCGTTTTGGTATATACTTCTTTTAGTCAGAGTTTGTGCAGAGTACAATTAGAATTAGGACACAGAATTTATAATACTGTTTTATGATGGTCACCCAGAGTTGAACACAAGAAAATGCAGGAAATCTGTCCAGCATATTCAGCAAAGTTCCTGGATCCCACAGCAATGTCCCACATGAGTCCAAATGAAGACCCAGAGCTCATGACAATGCCTCCCAGGAGTCCAACTGGAGGTCTAGAGTCTACAAGGACTCACAAACGTCTCTTTTATGGATCTGCACTGGGAAGGCCCAAAGGTCAGTGGTGGAAGCTAGAAAGTCTTCGCCAGTGGGGTGAAGGAGCTGTGCTGGTAGTTAGAAAGTTCTATGCTGGAGCCTAGAAGCCACGCTCATAGTAAAGGCCAGCACTGCCCTGAAAAGCACCACAGCCATCCTCAGCCACATGTAGGTCCTGAAATCCTCCGATGATAAAAAGTCAAATATATGCCAGGAAGCCAGCATTACAAGTTTATCTGGGAGATTAAGTGGTGCATGTCTTCCCCTCCGGAGCCAGGAAGCGATGTTCAATGTGAGGATCAGAGTTCCCCCAAGTGAATCACAGCCACTCTCACCATGAAGGTCTCAAGCTCCCCTGATTGTGGTCGAACTCACCCTGGGGAAGCTAGTCATGAGGAGTTCCTCCAAGAGAACCAACAGCTCAAAAAGCAACACTTAGAGAAACGTGCAACAGCTAGCTTCTGCTTCTCCACATCTATATTTATGCTGGCAACTTTCCTTAGGTGGACCAGCTATGCTTAGCACCATGCTGATTTAACTCAGCTGGTGTTAATTTGACCATCATTTTTAACTCATAACAAATATTTCTATATAGACAGATCAATCAATTAGACAAGATAATATTGTTTAGGCCAGAATCTTTTTTCAGTAATAACCACTGAAATTAAAATGTGAAGAGTTCATGAATTTGTACTGAATTTGATACGTTTGATGATATATATATATATATATATATATATATATATATATATGTATAAATGTGTACCTGAGCTTTATATTTTTTTTAAAAAATTAACTAATAATTGTGGAATAAAATGCATCATTTTACTAATATTTTAATGGATAAATATTCTTATATTGAAGTCAATATCTTCTTTTTTATATTCTTCATAGAATAAAAATCTGCATATTGCCTCTGTACAGGCAAGTGTAGTTGGGATTATCACACTAATTAAGTGGCACGTCAGATATAGCTTCTAAAATTTTCCTCCTGATATTTGATATAAACCTTCAAAACTGCAGGGAAAAGTGACAATAGACCCCAGCACCGTGTTCTGTGATTGAGAGAAGCAGTTATCCTGGATAGCAAACTCAATTCACACGCTCTGTCATCCTTAGAATGTGCTCTCTAACGTGCTGTCAGCAGTAAATCCTACAGGATTCCCCCAAAGTCAATTGCTTCTTGTATTTGGGATTAAGATAAAAGTAAATTGATTCTTCTCACACACGGAGGGAGCAAGGAAGAGGAAAGACTTTTACTTTACTCACTTTTTTTTTTTTTTTTAATAACTGACAGATTTCTCCTGCCTCTCTAATAGTGGGTTCTTAGTAATTGAAATTCTGGCTATGGCATACACACAGTCATAGCAAACATGAGTGCAATTTCCCGTGGAGTTACTTTCCATGCAAATAATCAGGAAATTTATTTCTCAGTCACTTACTGTCAGGGCATAAAAAAGGCAATGCTTTCCCATGTTTAGCTGGGATGACTGCCAGGATATTACATCCATATGAATTTGCTATATCATTCAAAATATACCAACAATAGTAATCTGTGTTTTCTTACTTTAATTGAGCAAATTCAAAATTAGAATTAAAATTTTTAATGCACCTATTATTTGTAATTTATTTAATTTATTTGTAAATTTATTTAGATTTTAATTTATAAATATACAGTATAATGAGGTTAAAATTCATACTGAGATTATTTGAAACGTCTATATAGATTATGGGAACATTTGTACCAATTATTCTAACTATGATTCTAAAGAAAGTATTAACACAGATAAGGTCTCTTTATCCTTTTGGGTAGGCTAAGTATATAGTCAAATGCAACATAATAATTCTCTGAGTTACAATTCTCTGAGTGTTAGATGGCAATGTCTAAATTTATCAAAGAACATTGTACAAAAATAAATACTAACAAAATATTAGATAACTATTAATTTGCTGCTGACAAAAGTGGATACGGTTACACTGACCATTATTTTGACATTTATTCAAAAGCAACAATTGAAATTTACTATGGCGAAGTATTGCATAATTGCTAGAGTTAGGTTAGCTTTCAAGTAGAAGAGTAAATGCCTAAATTAAAAATAGGTTTACATTAACTATTTCCATGTCTGTATAAATATATGAGTAAATTAGAGGTGGGTTTTATATTTTGATGGGGTGTTCATTTATTCACACGGCATTCTGTCGGAGTCCTCAGCTGATACTTAAATGCAGACAGCATGAGATGAAGCTGAGTCGTATTTTAAGCTTGGTGGTCATAGCTTTACGTTTAGGTTTTCTGAGATAGCAACAAATTAATGGGTAATGGGAGGACAGTGTTAATCTTTCTTCTTTGGTTTCGTAAGATGGAAACTAATCAGATATAGAAGACTAAGAGATATAAACAAAATTTACAAAAATAGTGTTATATGGTATTAGATTATAATTTTCTATTTTAAAAATAAATTCTGTCATTTGTTAAAACAACTTATCTTCAAGAGAACAGGGGTTGGAAAAAGTGTAACTTCATTACCTATTTTCAGATGTGTGCTGTGTTAATATTTTCCCATAACCTGTAGGCAGTCTCTCCACTGTGCTGACCGTTGCCAATCTTCACCTGATCCTGTTCCTTCCAGCGCCTGCATATTAATATCACCAAGACTAAACGATCTTTCTCTTTTGGGATCTGCCACTTGCCTCTGATGATCATCTCTTTCAATTCCTACATAAATTATTTTTGTTTCAACATTTCCTCAAAATTATAATACTTATGCACACCTTTGTGAAGCAACAACTGCACTACCTAACACTGTTCTTGTCGACCTGTGCACTTTATTTTTTTAAATATCAGCCTCAGAAATGTTTCCTCTGATGCCTTCCTTAAATCATGTTCTAATTATTCCTAATCATCATGCAGATTTAACTTACGCTGTTGTTTTATGTGAACTTATTTCCAGCGTTGCTTGTTGTTGACTCTCTCACAGCAATGATCTGAAAAGGAAAAAAAATGGAATCTTAAATGGACATTGCTGATTATTTAAAAGTTGTCAGTAAACTATAACTAGTTAGAACAGAGGTATTGGTGGCAGATTGTCTGCAGGCCCCGGACTCTGAAATGCTGAGCCAGGAGAATTGCAAGGTTAAACTTCACTAGGAAAATGAATGACTTACCAAACCCTATCTCAAAAATGGAAAATAAAGAAGAACTGTGGAACAGCTCAGTGTAGACTCTCTGGGTTCAGTGCCCAGGATTCTAAATAAGTATTATAAGTATTTAGTTTCTCATACTTTAAATATTATTAAAATACCAAAAGGGTAAAAAGAAATATATATATATGAAAGTAATAATAAATTACAACTATCAAATAGGAACTATTATTTTCATATATAAAATTTTACTAGAATGTTACTAGTAACATTTAGTAATAATAATAATAATGATTATTTAATGCTTACTCCCAATAGTTTATAATTTTCATAATACATTTTATATTAATATTATCACATTTTTAAAAACTCCTCCGACTACATATTTTGAGATTCTTCAAATAAATAAACTTCTGACCATAGACCAGATATGAGACTGAGAATGCTAATCCCGTTGTATCTGAGACTGATTTTCTCGCTGCACAGTTTAAGTTTCACAAAATGATTCATAAGACCAATGATTCTTGTTTTGGTTATATTTGATTATCATACACTTGAGTTCCCCCAAATATAAACAGAAATGTAATACATAGTTTTATCTTTCTTACTGAATGTATTCAAGCAGATTTTTATTGTAAACTAGAGAAGAAAACATTTTATTTCCATTTTATCTGATAATTTCCATTTCCATTTTAGAATTTCCATTATAATGAATTTCCACTGTAGAGAACTTATTAGGTGAAATATTTTTTTTTCTAGTTAGAGTACTCTCTTTCTCCTTTAAGATTATTGACAGAATTTTTGATGGAATATATTGACTTCTAAATAGTTATTGCCTGATCCTGAGTACCAGGTCTTCCTAATTTTTATTGTATTACTAATGTTTGTTAGAAAACACATTCAAAGTGCAATAGTGAAATATCTATGGGAAGATATTCATTCATATATATATATATATGTGTGTGTGTGTGTGTGTGTGTGTGTGTGTGTGTGTGTGTAAATAGAGAGAGACAAATTCATTTTATCAAATTTCTGATTTTTTTCTGAAAAATACTTTTATTTATTCATGGTTCCTAGACTTAAAAAGCATCTACTAGAGCTCAAAGTAAACCATATATACATACATATATACATATATATATATATATATATATATATATATAGCAAATTTATATGGCATATATATCATATATATGGTATATTTTTATATATAATATATAATATATACGGTATATATATCATATATAGGGTATATATATATATGATACATATACATGGTTGAATAGGTCATATTAGTTATGGTAGATTGTATTTATTTCTTGAGTTCTGGAAAAATGGATCAATAATAATGGAACTTGTTAAAAAATGGAGAATTTTTCCCCGATTGAATATAAGATATTTGAGAACTGCCCTCATATTGTCTTTTTTTTGTTGTTGTTACCAATATTATCTTATTTGTGTCAGTGTTCAGCATGGTACATCATTTCATGTCTCAGGATATTCCAGTTCATGAGTTGCCACAAAAAAAATCTTATTGCCTTCTTGTCCTATTGAAATCTGATGTTTTCCCAGCATTTGTTCATCTTCCTCAATTTTCTTCATCTCAATTATTTTAAATAAACTAGAGGAAGACTTTTGGCTCCTTTTCTTGACATTGATTTTATGCTTAACGACCATTTTAACTGATATTTTAACTAACATTTAAAATAGAAAAATTTATTTATTTTTTATGGTGAGGCATTCATAATCTTTTAATTTTAAGTTGTAATTTTTCATAATTACTGAGTCATATCTGTTCATGTAGAAGACTTAAATGAATAAGGCAAATGTAGAAATGCTATTTACCTAAGTTATTAGAAAACAAAGTAGACTATTTCTGCGACTCTTTAAAGCTCTAATTTTCAGCAGTTTATCTTTTTAATGTGTTTATGTTTCCTAATTGCAGTGAGGGATTTATGAGCCCAATATTTTGGGGCTAGAATGATTTCTAGATAAGTTTGCTACAAAGAAATAGGGGCCAGTTCACTATCCTATGGTGATGTTAGCCTTCTCATCAAGAAAACAATTTTGAATTACTTGCTTTTGGATCCTGGTTCATTTTGTACAAACCTTGTGTACATACATGCATTGTAATGGCAGAAATTTATATCACTCTGTTTTGATAACTGCCAATAGTACAAACAGCAGAAATCACAACTGTCTTGTTCTGTGTTTAAGTTCTACAGAAAACAGAGAGGAGACAGCTGTTTCTAAATTACCCCTGCATGCTTGAACAGGTCTCCATGACAGACTACAAAATACAACCTTTAATTGCATCAACCTCTAATAGCCTAAGAGATTTAAAAATTTGAATTTCTGGATCCTAAGTTAGGAACATATAAGCTCCTTTTAAATTGATGAAGAATACAATTCCTTCATCTTTTCCTTGTGACTTCATAGATCTTTTCTCAGAAAGAGGATTTTAAATATGCTGAAATCTATGACCATCTTTGAAAGTTTAAAAAATGTATTAATTATTTCTATCCAACTCTCTTGTATTATACTTTTATCTCTTGACTAAGAACTTTTTCATAAGAAAAAAGCTGTGTTCCAGTATGGAAGCATTTTTTCCATATTCATCTTTTTTTATTCTTCTTCCTCTTACCCTTTGTCCATTGTCTATATTGTATTTTATTTTAGAAAACTTTACTGTCAGTTATAAGTTATGGAACATTTTCATACATTAGATTTCTTCTACTATTCTATTTTACTCTTGTTTGTGAGAAACTTGAATATCCTTTTCCTATATCTTCTACTTGAACTATATTTTTAGTGTCAATTTTGTAGTTTATTAATTCTAAACCTTCACATTAACTAATTTAAATTCAGTGATAAATTTCATGATTTTAAAAACATTTTACTCACAGTTTTAAATTTTTAAAAAATTATTTTGAAATATAGTTTTTCTCACAAAAAATGTAATTTTGATCTTTTATATCTTGATAAAAAGTGTTTATTATTTAAATTGCTTGAATAACAACAAAACAGCCACCCTGAATTTCCTTTGTCTTACATTTTACAGGCAAAATACCAGCAAATCTCATCAATATTTATATAATTACCTATAGTGTAATGCATTTTATTTTCAGCCTTTCTGCTACCTTAATTAGAGAAATTATCATTTACCTAGAAAATCAAACTATCATTGTACTTCCTCTCTTTTTTCTTCTTTTCTTTCACGTACTGAAGTTTTCAGAAAAAAAATGATACAAGATTCTTGATGGGAGTGGCGTTCATTGTATGAGAGAGCGTGTGGTCTCCATTCATCTGTTTCTTTTTCTAAAGCAAATATGTGTCTATACTTTGATATTTTCAAAAAGAAAGGATCCACTTGCTCACCTGATGGACATGACCTCATCTCTAGGGTAACAGAGGTGGGTGGCAGTGCCAGAAGCCACTTCCCAGAAACCCTTGCTCCCATGCCCTTGTCTGTCATTCTTCCTTGGGAGGTGACCATCCATGATGGCTGAGACTCAGAGAAACGGATACAAAGTGCTTTGCAGCAGACAAGCCCATGCACAGCTGGTTACATCAGAGTATGTGCTGCCCACACTAAAACCTACTGCCACTCCTCTAGAAGAGAAGCACGCAGAGCCCCCAAAGAAGGAAAGCCAGACCCAGAACCTGCAATAACTTCCATGATTTAGAGCTCTCTCTCTCTCTCTCTCTCTCTCTCTCTCTCTCTCTCTCTCAGTCTCTCTCTCCCTGATTTTTTTCCTATCCTTTAAATTTTCTCTTACACATCATCCTCCAGCCATAGTGGTTTCTAAACTTTTAAACTCCTCTGCCTCCCTCCAGCTTTGTATAATTAATGTTCAGTTTCACTTCTCTCTGGAAAGCTTTCCTTTACTTAACTGTGTGGAGTATACAACCATCCCTTCCCTTCTTTCTCTAATAAAATACCATCTCCCTAGATGTTTCTCTTCTCCAACAGCTTCACATAATATTCAAAGTGAATCAACTTCATTATACTCTGTGCTCATGTAATTTATCACTTACATCTATTTAAAACAGTAGCAGTAAATAATATTTATTGAATAGTTACCACCTGGAAGCACTCTCCAGTGGTATGATATTCTGTGTATAAATTCCTGTGATTATCACAGTGATACTATGAACAATCTTCTGCTATACTTTTATTTCACAAATCAAAGACACTGAAGGAGGCTATGAAATTTGGTCATGTTCACAAAGGACTAAGAAAAAGAGACTGCTACAAAACTGCGCATTCTTGAATGTGCTCTTAACTAGCACACTAGGCTGCCCTGAAATTTTCTCAAGTATATAGATGACTTATCCCTAGAGCTGCACACCGTTCATTTGAAAGCTATTGAATTTTTGGTCTAGAACGGAAGTTGAAAGCTGGTTTGATGTAAACTGGCATTACCATTTCAGAGGTCCAGAATCTTGAGAGACATACATATACTACTGGGGCATATGAAGCCTCTGCTAAGGAAAGAAACTTCTCCATCCCCCTCCCCCCGCTTTTTTTTTTCTTTTTTTGTGAGTATCTACATCCAGATCACGTACATCTCAGTATCTTGTTCAACACAACTTCCTCTGAATAATTATACTGAATTTCTTCCTACTTAAGACCTACAGTGTCATGAAATCCTATTCATACGCCACAATAAATAATAGTCTAAGTGAATTCTTGTGCTTTCTTATCCCTGTTGTTTAACCAGATTTAAGCCTCTGTGTATTGATGCTTAAGAATGATTTAGATACAGCCCAATGCCTGGATTTTGAACACATCGCCCTCCTTTGCTTCCCAGCCCCTATTCATTAAGATTTGTTGCGTAAGTGACTTTAAGATGGTGCGTATATGCCATCTGTGTCACATGCCAAGTATGAGGAGAAAACTTCTGCTCTAAGGTGCTTCTATTTTTTGGTTTTATATCCCTATAAAAGTTAAATGACTAACCTTTGATTGTTCTGATTTTTTCAACAGTACTGAGTACAATTTCATAATTTAGAATATTTCTCCAGTCAGACTCTTGGATTCTAAGTAATTTGTTGTCATTTTCCAAAAGTCATAGCCAGTATTATCCTGCAGTAAAATTTTTGGAAATAAATAAAACTTTGGAGGGCTGAGAATTTAGCTCAGCAACATAAGCACTACCTGGCAAGCTTGATTTTGTGAGCTCGATCCCTGGTACAACAATAAATAAATAAATAAATAAATAAATAAAATCTTTGAATTATTTCTTGATGAAATTAGAAGTAAAGACATTGTAGTTTTATTTCTCCCACTATTTTGAAGCATATTCAGAAATAGAAAATTGTATATATGTAAGACATATAACTTGATTTAATATCTGCAAAAGATTCATAATCAAATAAGCAATATATTCATCACAATACACAGTTACTATTTTCTGTGTGTGGTGAAGAATCTTTAAATTCTTTAGTTGTTACAGATTTCTAGCTAAAATATTTTTAACTATGGTTGGAATGCTGTGTGTTGTCTATCCAGAGCTCAATTATCTTGAAAACTGCTATTTTGAACTCTGTGATCAACATTTACCTGTATTGCTTTGTCTGGCCTGGTGATCACCATTCTATTCTGTTTAGGATCTGGAAATTTTTATATTCCACACATTTGTGATGATAGTGTATTTGTCTTTCTCCACCTGGCCAATTTCACTTAGCACACTGTCTTCCGGGTTTTGCCATCTTCTTGTAAACAGAAGGATCTTCTTTTATTACAGCAGAGTCGTACTTCATTGTGTATGAAAACCACATTTTGTCAACTGTGGTAAATCAGTGGATATTTCCATTACTTTAGTATCTTGGACATTGCAGCAAAATAGGTAATTAATAGAGTACCACAAAATAGTAATTTTATTTCCTATTAACACATTCCCAGAGGTCAGAGAGCTGTGTCACAAGTGCCAATATTTTTACCTGTGAAGCATTTTCCAGAGCTGTATATTTTTCACATAATTCACACAATCACCAATAACAACTATTTTCAGTTCCCATTTTGCATCTTCACCAAAATGAACCTCTGTTTTCTGAGAGAAGCGTTCCAGAAGGTGTGAAGTGGTAACATATCTGGGATTTGCTTTAACATTTCTCAATGATTAGCAAAAAACCTTTCCATTCCCATTTTCTATTCATATGCTTTCTCTCAAGAAATTTTACAAATATTTTTCCTAATTTTAATCGTTTTATGTTTTTGTTGTATTTAACTATTACGTTTTGTTAATCTCTTAATAGTTGGGTACAAACTACCAGACACAGATTAGCAAATTTTTTCCATTATGTTGATGTCCTTTTTATTCTATTGTTTTTTCCTCTGCCATGCAGGTGTTTTACTTCAAATGGAAAATGATATTTCTATGTTTGCACCATTTCATGTGCTTCTGAGCTGTCCCTAAAAGTCAATTGCACAGACCAGTATCAGGAACCTTTTCACAGTGTTTTCCTATGGTACCTTTATGGTTCAGGCCTTACATGAGTCTTTAATTTAGGTTGATTTTTCCATATGGCTAAGTAAGCATGTATTTTAATTCTTTTGTGTAGCTGGCCAGTATCCTATCATCATTTGTTGAAGTTTTTTTCATGATACATTCTTGTTGCCATTCTTGAAAATCAGTTATTTCCAAATTTTCTATTGTATCATGCAGCAAAGTGTATATATAAATATATGCAAATATCAAGCAGTTTCAACTTTTGTAGGTATTATGTATTTTAAAATCATGGAATGATACTGCTGGCTTTGTTAATCCCACTCAAGATGGCTTTATCTGCTTGAGATAGTTTATAGTCTCTTATTTATTTTAGCATTGCTTTTTATATTTCTGTAATTAATGTAATGTGAGTCATTAAAGAGTTTATTCAACTTTATATTACTTTGCACATTACATGGATTTTAGGAATATTGTATTAATTCTTCCAATTCATGGACATAGGTTGTCTTTTTGTTTTTCTGTGTTTTCCTTAATTTCTATTATCAATGCTTTGCAATTTATTTTACAAGGTCTTTTCTTTTTTCTTCTTTAGAGATTTAACTAATAAGTATTTTGTTATGTCTGCTGCTACTGTGAAAGAATGTGTTTTCTTGACTGGTCCTTAGTTTATTTTTTTTTTCTTCAGCAATCCAATTAACTTTGTTCTGTAAGTTTATATTCTGGCAGCATGATAAATTTTTATTACTTTCAATGTTGTTGCTGTTGACAAGTATTTAGAAGCTTCTAAATGACCAAACTGTCCATAGATAGATGTCTTTCTAGCCCTTTCCTAGTCAAGTGTCTTCAATTTTTCTGCTGTTCTATTTTCTATGGCTGGGCTTGTACTAAATAGATATTTAATGCCTTATACTATTTCTCAGAGAGAAACCTTTCAATTGTGCCCATTAATTATGTTGACTATACAATTGTGCTTACATAAATCCCTTCTTACTTATTTTGTTGAGAGAATTTTGACCCTGAATGCATATTAAAATGTAAAATGGTCTATGTCTATTAATTAACATAATCATGTGTGTTTTAAAGTTCTTTAATGTGTTTATCACAGTAACTGATTTGCATTTGGAGTTATTCTTGTATCACAGGTGCAAATACCATTTGGTCATAGTATATGTTCATTTTAGAGAACTGTTGGATTTCTGTTCTACATTTTACTGAGGTTTTATTCATGAATAATATTGATCTATCATTTTAACTTCTTGTTTACTTGTTTGCTTGACTCTGGTTCTTATTTTTGTTGTATATCAGAGTCTTACAAAACTCAGAATTAGTTTTGAAAAGGTTTATCTTCTAATTGGGCAGACACTTTTAATAAAGATTGATATTAATACATCTTTGAATGTTTGGTGGTATTTAAATATGAATTGTTGTAATTTTGAGTTTTCTTTTTCAGAAGATAGTTAATTTCTAGTCTCCTTATTTGTTGTGAGTCTGTATGGTTTTCAATTTCTTTGATTCAGTGCTGTCCATGGTTGTTTCCTGCAATGTTTATGTTTCTCTTTGGTCATAAAGTCTGTTGGTTTATAATCACTCCCGATAATGTTTAATCAATGATGTTTATTTCAGAGGCATTCATTAATGCCTTTTCTTTCATTTCTGACTTTATGTACCTTCATTTTTTTTTTCATTTTTCTCTGTCTAATTGATTGATTTCTGCTATAAATTTTACTTTCCCTTGCTAATCTTCTCCACAATTTTCCACCATGTAACAGTCTCCAGATATAAGGACATGATGAGTCTGAACCACACCCTTCAAACATTTTTGCAGAAAGGCTTAGGAAACTGTTCCTCATGCTATTCTACTTCTTCTGGAACTCATGTGCAAAAAATTTGTAGTTATGTTGTGTTGTGCTGGTCATAGGGTGGAGAGTATAGGTGAGAAATGTACATAGAAAATGAGAAGTATTCCTCCTACCATATACTTAAGCAAAATAAAGCACTTAGTATCTAACAACTTCTGCCTTGAAGGAATATTTTTGAGAAGGAAGATCCGAAGGCCTTTCTTTCCATAAAATATGGGGAAAATAAAGCAACTTGAAAATGATTTACATGCGCTAATAACAAGAGAGGCTGTGGTTTCCATTAGATAGGCTGCAGTCAACGTCAAAACTCAGGAAAAATAAGGATCATATATTGTCTGGTCTCCAACATCAGTGTTTCCAAAACATTATCTGGTGGAAGTGATATTCAGTTATTACTCCCAGACTATAAAAGGAGTAGGATCTTTGTGCGAAACTATTGTGTTTTTGATTAATTTGTTGTATACATTAATGATCACCTTGTAATTTATTAATTTCCTTCCTTAGTAAATATTTACGGACAACTTCTTATAAGTGCAGCAATTACATAAATTATCTGAGATATTAACAGACAAAATAAACCTTTATATGGGACAACTTGGCTTAAATTCTGATGGTCAGAGATGAAGAAATTAGACAATAAATAATGAAAATGACATAAAAATAGACTCTTAGAAGTGATATTAAAGAAAAATATTCATGATCTGTGTTAGAATCTAGTAAGGAGTTTATTCAGGACCATAAAATAGGTTTAGGGATCATTGCAATGTGATTTTATAGGTAGGAAGACAGTTTAGACTCAACTGTGGATACAATAGGGAAAATGAATTTACAGTCAGGGAGTAGGGTTGATGGGAATAAGTCAGTAATAAGACAGATTTTCTGTCCACTGGGACAGAAAATTACTGAGAGGAAAGGTTAGACATGAGCTTCATGTTTGCTGCAGAGAAGTGAGAGTGAGCAGATCCCACCATGGAAATGAGAAATTAAGGGTCACCAGTGCTAGAGGTACTGGGTCTGCTTTGAAGAGAGTTTATGAAAGCCTGAATGTTTTTAGTCATGACACAATCCTTGTCATTTTCCAGAGTTACTAAGTCGGAAAAACCAGTCCACATGCGGAGTAGAACAAAGTAAAATATGCTGTTAAATGCAAGGTCAAAGTTGGCATGCAGAGGATGATTAATATGTCCTATTCCACGTACAAAGCTCTACCTGATGAAGCGAAACTCGTGCTAGTTTGGGCTCACTCACCTGTTTAATGAATTCATACTGCAAAGCAACCTGCACAATGCACATATAAAGCCTTTTTTTTGTCAGTTTAAAAATGTACAAGACAAAGGAAAACAGAAAAATCCAACAAAACAAAACAGAAATCAATCTACCTGCATTTTGGAGCTTTCGAAAGCTCTCCCCTAATTTTCCCCAGAGGAGCAGAACTTCATTAGAGCACTGGCACAGATGGCTTGGATTCAGTCTTTTTCTCTCAGTTTCGCTTGAGAGGAGATGGTATTTATTTTGTCATTTCTGGCTAAAAAAGAAGAGTCATACTGCTTAGAAAAGATAACAGTAATCATTGTTATATAAATAAGATACAAAAGTAAACTTATGCTTACAAAATGCTAACAAAATTAGAGATATGATTAAGAATACACACATCGTATTTAAGTTTGCTCTCTCTTATTCTCACTATCTCACTAGCAGGTTTCTATTAACTTGAGTAACTGAACAAAATAGGAAAAAATCAATATTACTGCGAATGCAAAACATACTTCAAGGGTTACTAAACCATTTTGTATTAACTAATTAGCATGTCTCCAATTTCATAGACTTTTTGGTCTTTATAGAAATAAAATAGTTTGGAATTTGTTTTCATACATGGCATGCATTGATATAATTGATAACTGATGTGCATGGAAATTGATAATCAATTTTAAATGAACAATGAAAATATAAAATTTAAGTTTCTTTACACATTCAATGTAAACCACATAAAAAGTAATGTAACACAATTTAGTCAGCAGAACATTTGAACATAGTTATGTTCTGCATTTTTTGGCTGAAAAAAGGTTTATACATAGTTTTCAACCAGTAAAACATGATACCAATGAGAGTTAATACATATTAATTAATTTAGATTTTGTCATATCATGGTGTTTATATATTTTAAGCCATAGCATTGTATATAATAAGTATATAATTGTATGTCAATTTTAAAAATAATGGGAAAGGGCTAATTATTTATTCAGTAAATAGTAAGCTCAGTATACATACCAGTCCGCAGTTTACAATTCTTTTCAGCAGTGTTTACTGCTTTTGCTGATTCAGACAATATTAAAGGAGAACTTTTTAATGTAGTGATTGAAAATCATTGATTGACCGAACTCTGTCTCAGCACATAATGACTTCATGAGTAATAATATTTCACAGTTCATTGGTGCTTTCCTAAATGAAATCCTACTTCATTTTTCAAGTAACTTTCCACAGCTGCTGTCAGCTACAATAAATACACATTTTGACTAAAACAAAGGATAAAATCTAGTTTTTCTCCTACCAAAGCACATGATATGACCTCTTACGCTGTTAAAGTTTCTGATGCAATTTTTCTAAGTAAATAAGTGGCTAGATGTAAGTATATAGAAAGGAAAGTAGACAGATCAATACATATAATCTGCTTCGTCAGAATTTAAATTTTTATTTCTTACTTTTTTGGTAAAGGTAGAGTGCAAACAGATACCTCAGTATCTTGTTAATAAACTATAAGTTCAAATTGCTACAAATATTTCCAGACATGTAATGCAGATTCCAAAGTTTGAAGGAATTTACTAGCTTATAAAGAAATAGTATTTCATTTTTCATCTGTGAGAAGTGGTTTGAATAAAAATATACAATAATAATCTTTCCCTGGATTAAACCACAAGAATACAACTTTTTAGAGTTCCCTCAATTATTTACTTATGTATATGTTTGTTTCATGTATTAAAAGTTTAGTTAAGGATTAAATAACTGGAAGTAATTGATGCATATTAAAAAAAAAAAAACAACTTACAAGAAGTAAAATATAAAGAATTCCTGAAGCAGCTCTGATAGGTTGAACTGCTAACTAACTCAAGTATGTAACAGGGTACACCCATTCTTTCAGTCTGTAAAGTAAACTGGCTTCTACAAACAGTGGAAAACACTAAACAAATCTTAGCTACTGTAATGTATAAGCATCCTTCCCTGTATCGCAAAGACCACTCTGAGTTAAGAATTAAGTGGTCTAGCTACAAAATTTGGTAGAGTTTGAATTATTAAAAACCCTAGAGCAGTGTTCATCATCATTCTTTGGGAGAGTATTTCTCTCTAATCTTGATTATATTATAAAATGACTTGTACACAGAATGATATATTTTTTTTAAATTAGCAATAATTATAACCTTGTGATTTTACCAGTGCTTTTTAGGCAGTTATGTAAATGCTTTGCAATACTATTTTGCTTAGTCATTTTAATAACCTTGCATTAAAATGAGAATCTTGACTTATGTTCATTTGTAAGAAGAACCTGATATTGGGGCTAGAAACTTCATTAAGAGGCAAAGGATCAAACAATGAGAATAAATGATGGGTTTTGTCCATCTGTCTGTAAAGACCAAAGTTCCAATTGTTACACTATTTTTAATGTTGCTAACATGTTCTTGTTTACGGAAACAGAAAAAGCATCATCTTGCCCCATTAAATAATAATATGTTTGTTTCAAAATAAAGTTATATGCACTATTTTCTTCCACACAATATGTTATTCTATATAATAAATAAATACAAAAATATTACAATAAACAAATATTACAAAAAGTAGAAATTTTTTTCATTAATCTCCTACTTGGCACAGCAAGTTTACCTCAAGGAAAGAGATCTGTTTCAAGCTTGTACCAGACAGTTACTATCAATATTCCCGAAACAAAGACAGGTGACTGGGGCACCCCAGTCATCTCCCCACTTCTATCAATCTCGTCAACCAAGAAGTATAAGCTGTAGAATTTAGAAAATAAAGTTAAATTTTAATAATGAGGTCATTTCCCTTACTTTTAACCTATCAGGACTCACTGTTTAGATAAAATAAAAACTGGCATTGTTTGAAAGAAGGCTCTTTGGATTAAATTAATTATGCAATGTAAACCGAAAAAATCAGTGGCCAATTTGCAAGCTCATCCACTTTTGAAATGTTTTCTATACTTATTTGTATTCTGATACTTCATTCAGGATAATGCAATCAACATTCATTGAATTAATGAATTCACTAAATGAAGTTACCGAAGTATTTGGTGATACCTAATTTGTTAGACTCTCATTCTTTCAACAGGAAAAGTGCAATTGGGAGAAACAGTCTGTGCTTAATATCTATTGGCAGATAGAGACTACACTTGTATCTCTGCTTCATTATTAAGTTCTCTTCGATAGCAGGAATGAAAATGTAAAAATTGAAGAAAGTATAAAATATCTCTGCTATAGAGGGAAAAAGTATGACAGAAACCAAAACAATCAAGATTTAAAAACAATTTTTTGTATCCAAAAGAAACTAGGTGAGCACACTGGAAGCCAAATAATGCAGTACAGATAGAATGTGATGTGCAGGACACCATACTGTATTCTCTGTTTAGTGTCCCCCAACTGTGTGACAGTAATCTCTG
The DNA here is from genome assembly GCF_034190915.1 of Cavia porcellus. Taxonomy (NCBI): domain Eukaryota; kingdom Metazoa; phylum Chordata; class Mammalia; order Rodentia; family Caviidae; genus Cavia; species Cavia porcellus. The sequence goes on along the minus strand of NW_026947494.1, from coordinate 15,724,021 downwards.
AAGCCAGCTGTGATGCAGAGACAAAACCTAATTAGAGTGTGCACACACAGATGCTTCAGTGATGCTACAGTAGAGGATTATGTGGACACAGAATTTAGGAAGAGTCTGACATAGTCACCAAGGACACTGTGGTGTTCATATGAAGGAAAAAGAAAAAGAAAACACCGTCCTTTTAGGTGTTTGGCAGTGACTGCTGCTTAAAGGAAAGAATATGGGTGACAAAATTATTACTATCACATTTAACATACCATTGGATACCTGTAAAGTATTTATAATTATGTGTATATACAGAGACACAGAGATAAAAGATTGAGACTCATGATATTATGTAAAAATGTTTTAATGCCATGGTTATGATTGTAAGAAAATATTCAAGAGAATAAAAGGAATTCAGAGTTCACAAATAACAAAGACTTTTGAGTCACCAAGTAGAAACCCCAAAAGAAAATGGAAAATAATTGGAGATTTCAATGACAAAAGTTACCTGTAACCTATAAAAATAAATTTAGAAATACAATTATAGTTACAGTTGAAAGCAAAACAATGAATATCTCTCCAATGACAGATTAAGATACATCAAACACAAATGCAAATTTAAAAATTAAAACAAGAAGCAGCCAATGTCATGTCCATCTACAAAACAGTGGATCTTCTAAATTTACTGGTGGTAAATCAGGGGAGGTAGGAAAATGTCTCAAAAACCATGGTTTTCAATATAAATTTCCCTTCAAGAAAATGCTCTTTTCTAAATGATTAAGAAACAAGAAAATCTTGTATTTATTGAAGCAGATTAAAACTGTAATGAATATATATTCTTTTTAAATGTTTCCATGAATTACCAGTGTAATTTCTTATTAATCAAATAAACCTATCATATTGATGTTTGTATTTTATAGTTGAGAATTTTTCGCAATGAAATAACAGAAGTAAGATTTAATTGTTCCTCCCTACACCCTCAACTTTACCATGAAGCCTCAGTATGACTAACAATTCATTTACAATTACATACAGGGGAAAACTCTCATTGAATGGGGTATGCAATTAGTGACAAATAGGGGAGTTACAATAGTAGAAGAGACAAAAATACTTGAAAAAAACTAAGAAAGAATGATACGTTTTAAAATAACTTATTAAAGTTAGGTCTTGGGTAGAGCTCAGTGATACAGTGGTTACCTAGTGTGTTACAGTGCCTGGCATTCCATTCCTAGCATCACACACACACACACACACACACCCCTTAAATTTCAATCACATTAATGTTGCATAATATCACCTCTGAATTACTTTGAACATAGTTACTGGACTGTAATTCTTTTAAATTCTTCATAGCTCTAAGATACAATATGTGCATATTACATTTTCTTCAATCTTTATTAATTACTTGTAGCATGCTCCAACTTCCCAGAGATGCCTGGAATGAAACCAGGAATGATGCCTGGAATGTACCATGCTTTGTGCATGGTAAGGCAAATGCTCGGCACCAAACATAAGTCTCTAAGCATGTTCCCTTTTGCTTCGAAAGCTGTTTCACCTGATCTATAACTTGAAAATGGCTTTGGAGTTTCAGGAATGACTCACCCAATGACTTTGTCAGAGAAAAGAGAAAAGAAACACCCTACAAAATAGAAATGTATTTCTAAATTGAAGACTTCAGTAAATAAATGTTATACAAGTAATAAATTCAAAATATGGTTAAAATCTTAACACAGTAAAGGAATGAATTTAAAGAGAATTAAATGTCATGAATATTACGCCGCTGCTCTCAATTTACCTGGGGAAATGTAAAATTGATCATTTGATACATCTTAATTATCCAGATGGAGGAATATTTCAGGCTATGGTTTACTGATATTTACATTCTTATTCAATCTTTAATTAATCTCCATTAGATTTATTTTTGAAAAGAAAATACTGCAGAGGAAGGTGGCCATATTCTTTTCAAGTGAGATCATGCAGTAACTTTGATAAATGATGCTTGAATTCTTGGAAAGACATTTATAGGTTCTTTAGAATCCTAAGACTGAATAACAGTGAAATAAACAGTGAAAGGTGCTAAATCAATAAAAGTGTAAGATTTCTGGGTCTATTTGAATAGAAGAAACATCTCTATATATACAACTAAACCAGTACCTCACTGTCCTTGTCTTCCTCAGCAATTATAAATCCCTTTGTAATTCAGTTTTTATTTTCATCTTCTCTTACAGTTTCTCAGCTGATCCTCTGAACTGTAAATAACACCAGGCACATGATTCCTATCTAGGTGCCCAGCATCAGAACTTGGCATTCCGCCTGTGTCACACTACTTTCATTAATGCAGTATTTATTCTACTTAATATGTGGGTTTCCTTAAATGCCTCCGACTATTTCTGTCACCTTTTGCAACTAAGAAACAAAATAAATACTGAATGAAGAGTGAGTTTAAGAAGAAAATCTTTACATGAAAATTAGAAAGCAGTCACTCCCAAGAGACATAAGCTTGGGCCATCTCACAAAATTCAGGACTTTCAGTTGCAAAAACAAAAGAAAATGAACATAAATACTCAAAAAGAAGCCCAGAGCAGTGGAGCTCTATTAAACCCATGTGCCACTTTAGATAATGCAGAACATTTTGGAATATAAAGCTATTTTTGAAAGGTTTTATTTGAAATATTAGTTGATCCATATCTCGTAGGATATAGATTGACAAAGAAAGGGGCATATTGGTGACTGCTAAGTAGAGAAAGAACACATACATGGGCAATTTAAATCACTAATGAGAAATATTTCTTAAAATTTCTTCTAATTTAAACATACTTTCATGTGTAAATATTTTTCTCCACTTTTGGAACATAGTGCATACTTTTTTTTTTTTTTTTTTTTTTAAGTATCTGTGAGTGAACCCTGTGTATGCCGAAGGTCTTTCAAATTCAGCTGAAGAAATTCTGTGTGGTCAATCTGTCACTGGATTTGCGGAGTAAACCGGAATTATCCTTTACTAATATGAAGGAGTGCTGGATTCGACCTGAAATGTTCCCCAAATGTCTCATATGTTCAGAAGTGGAAGGTTTTGGAAGGTGATTGTCATTAGTAGGCTAACAAATTAATTAATTCATCTAGATGAATGTGCTGTTAGGCCCTTGTTGGAAGACAAGAGTCACTGAAGGGGTGATCGGGAAGGCTGAGTTCTTGCCCTCAAATTTTCCTTCTCTTTTGTTTACTTTCCTATTGCCATCAGTCAAGGATATTTTCTTCACAATGTCTTTTTGCCATGTTGTTTCTTCCTTGGACCCATTGACAAGGAACTGAACATTTTTATACCATGAAATAAAATGAACTTATCTGAGTTACATGTATCACGTATTTAGCTGAACAATGGAAATGTTGACCCATACAAAAGGTAATTCAGCCAATTTTTCCAACTGATGCACATTCACAGAAAGCAACAAGATAATATTAATACCAGTCAAAACTGTCTGCATCTTATTGCTTCTTCTTGACTAGGATTATAGATTGACTTTGTATCACTAACCTTTTTCTAAAGCTAACATTTTTACCACGATTGGTGCTTCTTAGTAAGTACTTCAAGGAATGAGGTTTCATGTGGGAATCATTTTGACCATTAATTACAATAATTGACATTTTCTGCACTACAGTAGGCAAGAGTTAGTTCAACTCCGTCTGTCTCTTTATAATTATCATTTTCTTCTTGACCTACCATCCCAGCCCTGTGCACTCAGTGCAATGAGTTCAACTACCCATGGATCTTTTCCTCAAATGTCTCTTACGCACATGAAAATCAGTCTGAACACGAATTAATAACCTCTTCACTGTTCCTTCCCTTACACTTCTTATTTTGTGGCCGGATTTCCTATTGACCTGGGTCCTTAAACCAAATACCTGAGTGCCATTAGGGTCAATGTTCTCTTCACACTCGGCTTCTAATCAGTCAGCTCATCCTTACAAATTCACTTCAAAATGTGTCATATAACATTTACTTCAATGCATACTCACTGTTCAATTTAAGCTAGAATGCCACATTTCCTATTAGGCAGGCTCTGACTCCAATTCATTTTTACACTGTTCAGACCATATCAGACTTGATTTAGTGACAGCATTTGACACATGGGAGCAGTTTCTATCTAGTGAAATACTTCTTGGTTTACAGGATGTGATACCTTCTAGCTTTTCACTCTCTCTCAGTGTTCTCTGGTCTGACTTTTCTTTAAGCCCTAGGTGGAAATGTTCAGTAATTGAGCATTTTACCTACAAACATTCTTTGTTAATCATATAAAGTTAAAACTTCAAATATGATCTTTAGAGAGACAGTGACAGAGATAGAGACAGAAAGACCCTTTTGATCTCCAATCGTCTGGTGACACTTTTTACTGTTTATTTAAGGTTCAAACACTCACAGTCATCTTAGACTTATGTTTTTTTCTTTCAGACCACACAATTCCAGTGCTATCCTTACCTTCCAGGCAGAGGTAATGTCTGATTAAAGTACCTTACTTCATTTTAGCTAACTTTTGGTAATTATCTCTGGACCTATTTCCTTGATCCCATCATTTTTCACAGTCTGTTCCTAGTACAATGAGAAGATCAATCATGTTAAAATGTGAAATCGTGTCTCTTCTTTCTCTCAGATTTACCAATGACTTCCCATCTCCCTGTGGCAAAGCCAAAACACTGGTAAATCTTAGCCATCCTTCAGCATCGGGGCTGCATACTACCATTCTGACCACATCTCCTGTTGGTGCTGTTCCCTTTTTGCTCTACATAATCCATTCTCACCTTTTCCTTCAGCTATAAGCAGCCACCCAGCGGGAATTCTGTACCTGACTCTTCTCTCATGCAGTGCTTTCTGTCAACTCTTTTTAATGTTACCATCCCTAGCAATTAGCAGTGTGCTAGTAAATATCTAGCAACATAATTGTGTCTGCATTTTTGGAAGCATATTTTGCATAAGTTCTATATATAACAGACAGTTAATAGCATGGTAAAATCATGTCAGCATAGTCAAAGTTACAATATTTCCAATAACTACAGATGCAGATCACACAAACTTGTAGGAAGTTTCATTTTATCTATGAAAAATGAAAGATGTTCAACAGAAACAGTACTGTCCGTAGAAATAGCTTTTTAAAATAATGTTAAAGCCTTCTGATGTTTGAACATTTATACCCACGGAACAGCAAATCACTCTCCACTTCTGCTCCTGAAAGCCACCATTCTACTTTCTTACTTTTAGGAGTTTGACAGCATTAGAAGTCACACATCAAGTGGAAACATGCCTTATGTGTCATTCTGGGATTAACAAATGTCACTAAGCATGTCATTTTGTTTTGTCATGTGTGGCAAGATTTCCTTTTTATTTATGACTGAACAAAATTCCCTAGTAGATGTGTACCACATTGGTGCATTCATCAGCCAATGAATATTTCGTGTCTTGCTTTACCCTGACTATTATGAAAAACACTGCAAGAAACAGGAGAGTGAAGATACATATGAGATTTGGATTTCATTCTTTTGGGTATTACCAATAAATTTTTCAAAAGAATGCTTGGTACCACTCAATATCAAGAAATGAAATGACAGCATACCTATATTTGTGACTACAAAAAAAAAAGATAAAAATTGGAAAAATGGGGAGAAATTTGAATCCAGGTACTCTAGTGAAGGGAATTAAAACAGTGCCAGAGAAATGGAAAAACAGTATGTTAATTCATTTAAAAAAAGAGTAAAAGTAAAATTAAAGTATAATACAGAAATGCTATTTTTGTATCTATAACAAAAATAATTGGATTTTTTTGTTTAGATGAACCATAGAGCTGCTAAACATATCCACTGAGTTTCATATCAACACAAGTTTCAGGTTTTACATTCTTTAAAATGTGGTATTTCTTAGCGATACCTAATTGAGAATTTAGCAAATGGAAAGTCAAAACCATAATTTATAGAGTTTAATACATCCTCCAGCACTATTCTGCACATGCAATTTATAAACCTAAGAGATATGTATTGTTTTCCATAGTTAACTCACAAACAATGAGTAGTTTAGAGATAAAAATATTGACCACAGACTATGAATCCTAATTGCATAGGCTGAATTTTGGTTTTTTTATTCCTATCTATTCTTGGGTCATATTTTTAACTTTAGTGATTGCATCTTTTTTCAAAAAATAGGAGACATAATGGGCATAGTCCATGTAAGGATTTAATATATTGATTAAGATAAAGAATTCTTCACAATTTTAGATGGGGGTTAAATACTGAAGTACTCAGTATTTTTATTATTAAAATTCTACTACTTCATTCTTGATATTCACTCCTACCTTACCAGCTTTTGAAGGCTGTACTTTAGTTGAGTTTGTTTTCCACCATACAGTATTTCTCAGAAAATTTTTGTCCAATGAAGCAGTCAAGGTGAAGGCTTGATGATCCGGAAAAGTGTTCATCTTCAAAAAAAGGCAGAGTTCTTATCAGCATAATCGTTATATATTAAAACTAAGAGCATTGAATTTATGGCAGTAGATCACATTTAAATGTTAGGGACGCAAGTAATAAGTAAAATCAACAACATAAAATGGGAATAAAATATTCTAATTCACAAACGTCTTATGTTTCTATTTTTCTGAATATGTTTATGTCAACAAATCCATAGAACAAAATACCAATTGTTATAATTATGTTCTTCATGCTCTGACTTCAACTCACTCTTTCTTTAGTATTCTATAATATATATATATATATATATATATATATATATATATATATCTTATCTATATCTGTCTGTCTGTCTACCTGTCAGTCAGTCTGTCTGTCTATACTCGTCATCAAACTCAAGACCTGGCACTTGCCAGGCAGTTGCTGTGCTATTAAGCTATCTCCCCAGCCCTCCTCCACCTTTTCTTCTTCCTGTTCATACTGTTTTTCTCTCCCACTTTGTTTTTCTTGTCTATGTCTCTGCTCGTATCTCTCTTCGAAACAGGCCAAAACTGCTGCAGACACCTCTGGTTTTAAGCATTGAATTATTTGAGCTGATGCCACTGTGACATCAAGATTAAGTCCTGAATTAGATTTCAGATTTTCACTTCATTTTCGTATGTGATTTGAAGATAGTTAGTTAAACTTCGAATTTTTCATCTCATGAAATACGTGTAAAATACTTGTGAGATGTATACCCAAAGGGAGTGTTTCATCACAGTCCATAAACAAAATGTGTGAATTCTTCCTTTTCTCCTAGGCAGCAATAAAATGTGTCAACAGCAATTTTACAGAAAGATGAAAAAGTGTAGAAGAGGAACTATCCTATCTTCCTACTGAAGCATAAAATTGTCTACCTCCAGAAATTTATGACTGTTAATTCCATGAGCCATAGCTTGTAGCAAATATGTTTTTTCATCTACCATGTCACTGTGTCACATAGTATCTTATATATTTCCTTATAAGTAAAATAAATGGTGTAACAAAAATATAAACAGAGAGCTGAAGTTTAACCCATGACCTACTGGTGTCTTAGGCATTTAAATGTGCTAAATATATCTACGGATATAACCATTCAACTGCTCACCAGTGCCGATAACAATGACTGAAATAGTGTGAAATGCAGTCAGTCTCGTCTTTCCAATCATCAACAGAAGAAGTATTTTAAATAAATTAACAAATAAAACATTAACAAGTTTAGATAGTGTTTTAATCACTAAGTGCCTAATTTTTGCAGTAACTCAACAGACAGCTTGTGCTGAATGTCACCCCCTGCACTTTCTAGATACAGACCTTTCCACACCGAGCCTTCTTTCCACGGACAGCTGTTTCTTCAAACATTTGCAGAGACTTCCCACTTAGCATACTCCAACAAAGAATGTACATTTTTATCAAAATCTTCCATTTTGATCATTTGAACTTGTATTAACCTCTTGCCAGAAACTTACTTTGCAAATAATTTATGATACTTTTTAATTTGTCTCTGGACTCTGTTGACTGTGTTCTTAGCTTTGCATAAGCTTTTCACTTTAATATAATCTATTTGTCCATTACTTTTTTTTCCTGTGTTTTCTGGTCTTGTCAAACAAATTTTGGTCCTTATTCTAATCTGCTAATTTTTTCTCTATATTTTCTTCAAGTATTTTCATATTGAAGCTTTCAATCAGCTTGGTTTTTCTATCTTACTATTTTATTTTCTTTTTTCCTGTGTGGTTGCATCTTGTTAATGAATGAACCTGTGTTAATGAATTAACATACTGCTTTTCCATTTCTTTTTTCCTGTGTGCTGTAGATCTCAACATTATAAATGATAGGGAAGAGTTCTAGAGTTGAAATATTAGTTGTCTTAAATTATACTTTTCTTTTTTTTTAAAGAAAATACGTGGGGGTGATGTCACCTTTCTCTGAGTGGACACTCTTTCACATCAGCACCCTTTATTTAAAAGACTGTAGTTTCTCCATTTTGTCCTTTCTAAACATATTCCTACGAGATCTGCTGAATACCAATTGACTTTAGGTATATAAGTTTATTCTGGGTTTCTCTTTTCTCTTTCATTGTTTTGTGTATATGTTTTATGCGAGTACCATACTGTTATATTTATATAGCTTTAGTATAGTTTGAAGTCATATTTTTGAGATGTGCCCTATTTTTTCTTTTTCCTCAAGACAGTTCTGCTTACTTTGTGTGTGTATATGTGTGTGTTTCCATGTGTTTGTAGGTATAAACATTGTAGGATTGTTTCTATTTCTGTAAACAATGTCTTGTTCCATTGCTACCAGTTTCATTCATTTTGTAACTTGCTTTGAGTAACAAGGACATTTTAACAAAGTAGTTTTGTCCAATTCAGAATTAGGATATTTCTTTAGATTTATGGAGATGCTCTACAATGTGTTATATCAATTTCTTTTTAGAATTCATTGTAGAAATTATACAACTCTGAGAGTCTGGGGATTTAGCTCAGGGGCATAAGCACCTGCCTTGCAAGCAGGCAGTTGTGAGTTCGATCCCTGGTACCGACAAAAATGAAAAAGACAAAAAAAAAAAAAAAAAAAAGAAATTATACAACTCTGGTACAATTTAAACTTGGGAGTTATATGGGTGTAATGATATTCTTCTCTGTGTGGTTATCTTTTCTTCTAAGTGTAATGTATTTAAAAAATATGATATGATATTATATGATATGAGATATATATATATAACACGTACATAAGAAGATATACACATCTAATTTTGTAGATATTTAAGTGAGAATTCATTCTTAAAATTAGCTTCACACAATTTGTTATTGATATATAGTAAAAGCATTGAAGATTTTTTTATTTTAAAGAGAAATAAACGCAGAAAAAATGAAAACCAAACAAAAGAAACATACAACAACAAACCCAAATCAATATCAGTATATGATTTCAAGACAAGATGATAAAAATTTAACAAAGGTTGTTATATTGCATATTGTTATCTGCAAAAGAGTTTGCTTAGATTGGCAGATACAGGCTCGCAGAATTGAATACACAATATGAGCACTAACTGTCCTTTCCTTGAACTGATAGAATTAGTAGTATAATTATCTCAGCTATCTTGACTGTATTTTTGTTTTATTCCTTTTCCTTTCTTTCTTTTCTTCTTTCCCCCACCCCTATTGTTCTTTTCCTTTGAGCAATTTACTTCCCTTTAGGCACTGATTTTATGTTGATTTTGTATCCCATACTAAATGTATCAATTGTAATAATGATTTATTGTTAAGTGGCTCCTACGTGCTTTCAGAGAAATAATTGTCATATAACAGATTTCCTATGACGTTATAGATAGCAACATAGCAAAAGAAGAAAAAAATAAAGAAATTGGCAACAGACTAACGTGCATTGTAGTCATGAAAAGAAACACAGCCCTTCCTTTTAGAAATGTATGTATTTACCATAGAGGTTTCTGAAGAGGTTTGAATGTATGTGTGCATTTTTTCTACTTTATTAGGCATTTTATTTTGCAGACTTAAGTGATATTAATGAATAAAACACATTTGCACAATATCTTCATATTAGCTTTTTATTTGGTGGGTAAAAATGCAATATAACATTGTGGAGAATCCACTGCGGAATGTGCATCAGTAGTCAAGGACAGTAATCAAAGTTCAGATCAATGAATGATGCTGAGCTAGTGATGTTTACAGTCACAGGTGAATATTCAGTGTTAAGAACTTATAATCAGCAAGGCAGTTACAAGCCAAACATATCCGGGTGATTAGAAGAAACAGTCAGAAGGTAATTTGCAGACAGTGAGATATCTTTGATCATGTATCAGGAATGTATTTAACAATGTGATACACAGATGATCACATCCTAGTGATTCAACCCACTAACACAGGAGACTAGAAAACAAAATTCCTGCTAAAATGTTTGAAGTAAACGTTACCAGTGAAGCACAGCAGACAAACATTCACAGTTGGATAGAGACTTTCAATAAAACATGTATTGGAAACACATCTGTTTATTTTAAAATAAATGAACAATGCAATCATTGGTTCTTTTTAATTTTAAAATGTGCTAAGGGAAGTAATGGAAATTTATCAGAGGGTATAATGTGTTTCTAAAATATATGAGACATTGAACTTGATCCAAAGAACCATAAAAATATGCTAATGTAAAGGCCAAATGATGTGGCTTATTATTATTATTATTTCAAAACAATAGTCAGTTATGCTGTAGTTCCTGGATATGTGGATATATAGATACATGTCAGAAACCATCAACCAAGCAAGCAAACAAGATTCTTTTCTTGCGCTATATTAACATTTCATACAAATTTATGGATCAGAGCTGTGAAAATTGTATATATGTACATGTGTAAAAGTGTCTTTTTTCTCAGATAAAATGCTCCTCTTTTAAAAAGAAATTAATAAAACTGAAAGAATGAACAAATTTATTTTAGAGCAAATATAACAACCTTGTATAATACAAGGGTCAGATATAAAAGCCACCTCCCTATGCACCACATATTACACTTGAGTATAAAATACAAATATGTAACAACTTGCATTTGCAAGAAATACCTAGTTTTATACCCAACAAAGTATATACAAGATATACTTAAAAAAAACCTCAAAGCAACTAAAGAAGTAGATGGAAATATATTACATGTTCATGGAGAGAAATGTTCAAAATTATCAAAGTGTTCGTTCACCTCAGCTTGATCTATAGGTTCAAAACTATACCAATGAAAAGTTACTTTGTAAATACTGATGAAACGCTAAGTGTTGTAGGCACAGACAAAAGACTCAGAAGAACCAGCACAGGGCGTAAGAGTCATAATCGTTTAGTGGATTATATTAAAAGAAGTTTAAAATCTTTTTGCTGAAAGACTTTGTCAGACAAAACCAACTGCACAAGTCATGTGTGATAAGGTAACTGTAACAATCAGTTCTGCATGTCCATTTGAATGGGTCATGGCTCCATTTACTGTGATTTCTGAATGTTTCTACAATGACGTTTCCAGTCAGGATTAGTATTTGAAACAGTGTAGCTTTGGAGAAAATTTATCTCCCTAATGTACCTGAGCATCATTCAAAACATTGAAGGGAAAACCAGGCAGGTGAGAAAGGGAGCGAGAGGGCAAATAGAGACTAATGGGAGCCCACAGCAGCCTGGGGTGACCTGCAGGGTGCTGCCTGTGCCCTTTCAGGATGTTGCAGCTCTTGGCTGTGGGAGGGATAGCCAGAGGCAGACAGAGTACTGCCAGGGTGCTAGGAGCTAGGTTTTGGGACCTGAGGGTTGGTTGCTGCCTGGCCAAGTGAAGCCGCCCAGGGAGAGTAAGCAGGCTAAGTGTGGACATCAAGGTGGTAATGATGGGTACAGGGAATGTGGGCAGGACAAGCCTGGTAGAACTATATCTGCATGACCACTTCCTGGTGAGGAGCTACCAGAACACCACTGGGGCTGTCACTGTGGCTAAAATGATGTCTGTTGGAGACCAGACAGTGACTTTGGGAATTGGGATGCAGTAGGCTTTGAGCACTATGAGGCCGTATGTAGAACCTACCAAAAAGGTGCCAAAGCAACCGTCATCTGCTGTAACTTCACAGACAACAGCTTTGAAAGAGCTCCTGGTAAAGGAGCTGCAAAACATAGAGGAGAGCTGTCAGATCTACCAGTGTGGCACCAGATTGACCTGCTGGAGGAAGACTGGCAGCGTCATTCTGTAGATTTTCCATGATATCCAGGACTATGCAGACATCCAGTAAGAGGGGCCAAAGTGTGGACCAACTCTTCTAGAAAGTGGCAGATCATTACATCAGTGTGGCTGCCTTCCATGATGGAGGACAAGGACATGGACCTGGGCCAGAAGGCAAAGCCATACTTCTGCAGCTGTTGTCATCACCAAGGCATCACTCACCTGACCCTGGGGAATTAAAGGAATTCCCCGGTAGGATTGGGTGGTCAAGTGTCTGAGCTACCCCAGGTCCACAGAGGTGGTGGCCTGTGCTGACTCATGGGATGGAGGCAGCTCTGGGTTGACTTTGGGCATTAGGATGGCTAAGGGCTAATTTCAATCTCAGGCTTCTGTCCTGCATAGCACTTGGTCTACAGGCTCTTTAATGATCTGCAAATAAAGTCAAAGCACTATAAATTTTTAAAAAATGAATAAATCTAGTTTTAGATAGAGGAAGAGAGAATTTTGCATTCTGTCTGATTGCTTTACATGGAGCATTGACATTCTGTTCTCAGACTAGAATTTCCAACATCAAATTTCCTGATCCTGAGGCCTCAAAAATAAAACTCACTTGCACTAACATTCCTCAGTCTTCATTTTGCAGGTGGCTTACCTCTATAACAATATTAGAACCTTTTTCCTAATAAAACTACCTATTTGTCTATCTAATCTAATTTGTTGTTTCCATGAAGAACTCTACTACTTCACAATTAATCCACGTTAAAAGTCAACAAGTGAGCAATCTCATTAGGAAGAAAGAAAAATAAGCAAAATAGTTGAAAAGACTCTTTCCTAAAGAAAGCAAGCTGAGTGTGATCACACACTCTTACAATCCTAACACTCTGGAAAATTGCGCATGATGCTTGTAAGCTGCAGCTCAGTCTGGGCAATTTAACAACTTAGCGTGATTTTGTCTCAAAATAAAGCATGCAAAAGTATTGCAGAAGTAGGTCAGTGTGAGACCTCTGGAGTGACTCTCTAGTACCACAGAGAAAAAGAAAACAACAAATCTGTAGATGGCAAACAAATATATAAAAAGGAGTTCCATATCAGATGCCACCTGGGAATTGCAAATTATAATAAACATTAAATACCACTGAACACTTTTTAAAATGGCCAAAATGAGGAGTGTTGGCAACATCACAGGAGGGCTAGAGTATAGGGCAACAGGATATTCATTGTTTATGGAATGTATTGAAAAGAGACATGGACAGTGTCTAACAAAATACTCATACCAGATGACTGTCAATAACAGATATTATCCAAAGGCTTGGGAAACATATGCCCATCCCAAAACTTATGCATACAAGTTGGCACCCATTTTAGTTATAATTAACAACCCATAAAGGCAATCAATATATCCTTTAGTAAGTCAAAGGGCATAGAAGCGATAGGCCATTCACGTAATAAATGGAATGTCATCACTAAAAATGTGTGCTATCAAGTTACAGAAACACATGGAGGAAGTTTAAATGAGTATAAAGTGAATGAAGACAACATTAAAGGGTCACCTTTGCATATTGCAATTGTGTAACTTCCTGGATGAAGAGAATATAAAGATTAATGTTCAAGGGCCGCAGAAAAAAAAGTGAAAATGTAGAATGGAAGGGATTCTTGTAGCAGTGGATGATAATTTAATGGTAATATAAAGTGGATGTGTGTTATTATTCATGTGTCAAAACTCAATAAAGGCCAGACACCCAAAGAGAGTCTTAATGTACATCCTCCACTTTAAGTGATAATAACGCATCAGTGCAGGTTTATCAGGTGTAACAAATGTGCCATTCTCGAGGACAATAGTGTAGGAGGAAGTGCACAAGGGGAAAGGCGTGTGTGGAAATTTCCTCTGGATTATTTCTCTCTTGCTAAATTGAACAAAAATATAGACTATTTAAAAGAAAAAAAATATTGCGCCCTCATTTTGCTCTAAGTTCCCTGTCTTTCTTGTGTTCTGGGGGCTCTGTTGCTGGGAGCATTCAACTGTACTACCTCTCAGTTTCTCCTGTGTCCCGAGCAGAGGTCCTGGCAAAGCAAATACACTTGGGTCATCTTTAGGAGAATCTGTGAGGTCAAGTAAACCTTGAGAAATTCTTTCTGAGAAGTGTGTGTTGGTTCTGGATATGATCATTCCCTTCCATGAGAAAATATGACTCAGAAACTTCCATTTTGTTCAGGAAGTCACAGTGGTACAAAAAAGTAACATTATGGCAACTCATCTATATTACAAAGCAGATATATTCCTGAGGTTCTATCTCTGATGCTAAAAAATTTAAATTACATGTAAAGATACACTTACCTTTTTACTTTATAATGGTTGGATTTATCTTTAGATTTTTTTTTTTTTTTTTTTTTTTTTTTTTTTTTGGTGGTACCAGGGATCGAACTCACGACCTTGGACCTTGCACTTGCCAGGAGGGCACTTATGCTGCTGAGCTAAATCCATAGCCCCAATTTTTATGTTTTGTACAACAAAATTTTAACATTCTCATAGTCTTCCCTAACACAGGGAAGTCCTACTTGTAATGTATTATTCTTTAAAAAGACATGTGTATTCTTTTCAAATACAAGAAAACATACATTACTATTATGAATTATTTTCATAAATCTTTTTTGCTAGTTCATTCCTACTTGTGTAATTATCATATGTGATGAAACATTGTTCATTTAATAAGAATGCTTGAGGCTTTTTTCATATGCATGAATTAGAAGAATCATTTATTATCATATTATTATAATTTATGTTGATAATAATTATCTTTCTTCCTTAGCTTCAGGAAAGTTTCCTGAACTGCTTGGGTTATATTTTAACAACTGTTGAAAAGCATGTGACATTTTTCTTGACACCTGAGGTTCTCCACTGAAGTCATTACACATTCGGTCATTCCCAATTTCTTTCTAAAGAAAAGAAAACTTGCTTATCTTCCATTGAATACAAGTTACTGGTTAATATTCTACGTTTAAAGTTATTTTTATTTTAGCCTTGAATATAGAGCTCCATTTCATTTCTTATGTCAATATATGCTTTGTAAAAATACTTGGTAAATTTCATAGTTATCAAAACTGGATATCGGCTTGGTAAACTTTATTATAGCTATAAATGACAACTTATTGTGAGTTACAACAGTAATTAATTAAACATGAGTTCAATTGAAGTTAAAGGTGTCTTTCTTAGCATTACCACTATCCAAATTATATTTAATAGAATTAAAATGGAAGAATTAAATGATCCATATTTGAAGGAGTTAACGTATTTACACTAAAGATATATTCACACAGATACACATATACACAGCTTTTTATCTGCATGACAGGTTTGAAGAATTTTATGACACTTAATGTATTCTAGATAAACTTGGTCCTGTGGAAAATCTGGTTTTGGTATTTATATTTAAGAGACTACTTACAAAGATATCTGATGTATGAGAAAAGTCATTTTGTATTCATAATCACAAATAGATATCTAATATTTTCATCTCCTCATTCAATCCAAGTATCCATGATGAAAAATGCATTAAATGTCCCCATTTGAATTATGAGATATATAAGCTATGTGATTCCTAAATGAATCTTATCATTCTATTTCACTTATATATAAAGATCTGGTTTTTGTTACTGTTTCAGACATAATGTACTTTTTGTCTTGATATGTTAAAATTTTTCCTGCTGAAGGTATGTTCAAGTATCCACACCCCTCTAACGTTTTCCGTCATAAACTTTGGCTCTGTAAGGAGCTGTGCAGATAGCTCTGTGAAGAGACTACCCTCTGCTTGAATCAGAAAGGCAATTTTAAGACACTTCTGTGAAGAATGCGTGGTGAGGTATTCAGTGCACCAACAAGAAGAATAATCCTAAAGAGAGGGCTGCCCCAAAGGGCCATCAACACAGTGATGTAAATTGGTGAGCACGTAAGTGATGTGCCATCACAGAAACCCTTGGGATGTGTGGTTCTAATAAATGTGTCCATGTAAGTTTCATGCATTGCTAAGTTATTGTTTTTCTCTGAAGAGTGGCCTCTCTCAACTGTGCTTTTCCAGATATGCTTCTTAAAAGAGAAAATTAAGCTTCTTTATGTCAAAGGTAAAAATCATAATGAGTTTTCTAAATATATATATATATTACAGGAGTTATTAGAACAGCTTTGCACAATATGGACAGAGAAGCCAGAGAACACTACTCAGTGGTCATTCAAGCCAAAGACATGGCTGGACAAGTCGGAGGCCTTTCAGGATCCACAACCGTCAACATCACCTTGACCGATGTCAATGACAACCCACCACGTTTTCCTCAGAGTAGGTACCTGTTTCCTGTGACTTGAATTCATCACTATGCATTTATGGAAAACAGATAAGATAGTAGAATGCACAATATTTTTTTAATTGGAAATATTTTACTTTTGTTTCCGTTGGTTGACCTTTGTTTTTCTTTGTCAGGAGTAAATCCCTCAGCCCACTGACTCCTGAAAGTGAAAGGTAACTAATACCATGGAGAAGTATTCATTTCTGTGCCTAGTACATTAAACCTAAAAATATCATGCAATGATGTCAAGTAGTAAAATATATATTTGCAAAAATAAAATGCTTGTAATACATTATTAGAGATTCTACTTATGCACTATTATATAATATGCACATTCTCTGAAAAATTTATAAATCTTTCATGCAAGAAATGAGTAGTGATAATACATGTGCACATGCACAGGAACACTGCACAAATGTGCACATGTAAGTGTCATCTAGAAGTGAATCATAACTAATGTAATGAAAAGAACTCAGAATAGAATATGAATGTTGAAACAAAGCTCAGAATCTGAAAAGCAACTTAGGAGAGCAGAGATGGTATGGATTCTTTGAAATTCAAGCCAGATAATATTTATGGTATCTGCACAATACGAAAGATATAATTTTTAATACATTGGAGTGTTTTTAACATTGCAGAGATTGTAGGAGATCTTTTAAAGAACAATCATGAGTCATATTAAAAAAATTATAGGAGAGCTGTCAAGATTTTCCAACTTACAATTATGCTTAAAGTCTCGTGACATGGACCACTTAATATGTTGATAAAGGCTTTCATGAATCTGTATGAAGTATCTTTCTCATAATTATCTCATAATGTTACTTTCAGTAAATATAAAATCAAGTTATGGTGGAATACCTTATATTCCAAAAATATAATAATGTTTTGTGTATCTTTATGTCAATTGATATTTTTCTACACGTTCATTTATGTATTTAATATTTGTTCTATATATTTCTTTGAAATCTCCTTTGAAGAAATAGCAGAGGCGCATTTTCTATTTTCTCTTTCATACACGCTTGTGTTTGTGTTCTTCTTATACTTACGTTCATAATTTCACGCTTCCTTTACTAGCACAAAAGCTTTTAATTAAGAAAGACAGTTGTGCAGTTGTTATACCATAAGTGTTCATTCTCTGAACAGTAATTAATAAATGGTTGTTAAGTGAATGAATTAGTTGAATTCAAATACTCCACCAAATTATCATTGTTTAAAAAGTCATTGTTAAACAATGCAAGGGCCGGGGTTTAGCTCAGCGCAGCATAAGCAACTACCTAGCAAGTGTGATGTCATGAATTTGATCCCTGGTATCAAAATAGAAAGAAAAAAAATAAACACATTAAGCTAGGTTTTTGATTAAGTAAAATTCATTTTAAATTATTACTATTTTGTGATTTATATAGAGATATCGTCCTAAAGCCTCATAACTTTTAGGAAGGGCTATTAAAAGATGATTTGATTATTGGGTTATTTTAGTTTACTTGTTCCTAAAAGGTGGCTTCTGGTTGGACATGGTGAGTAATTAAAGGATGATCTAGGAAAGTATATCTACCTTTCCAACTCTTCCCCTGACCCTCTCCTTCCTGAATTGCATGAAATAAACGACTTGTTCTTCATCATCCCTAATTGCTATGCTCTCTTGTCTTCAAACCATCAGACTATAGATTCAAATATGAACTGGAATGCACCTATCCTTTAATTTTCAGTTGTCAGGTATTTTGTCCCATGGTGAGGAAAGTGAGGATGAAAAACTTTAGTACCAGGAGTAGGGTCTCTGCCATGCAGTTTAGAGACCTCTGGAACTGGTTTGTGGGAGGTGTTTGAAAATGTTTCAAGGTGGTAGTTAGAAGAGCCATACAATGCTATAAACCAAGCATGGAGAAATATTGTGGTAAAAGTTTGGAAGACAGGAATGCTGATTAAAAAAATAGGCAGCAAATGAGACTCAGGAAGTTTTAGTTCTCAGCAAAGACTTTATTGTTGTATTCTAGGCCGTATGTATTTTGCTACATCAAAAAATGTCTGTGTTTTGTGCATGATCTATGACTTTATGTGAAACTGAAATTAAGGATAGTGGAGTAATAGATCTGAAGGAGGAAACTTCAAGACAGTCCATGCTTCATGGTACAGTGTGGTTATTCTTCCTGATTCTAGTAAGAATTACTGAGAGAAACAGGAGTAAGAAGAGCACATAAAGGGTGTTCAGTTTTACCAGATGTAAAGTGCCTGAAAAGATGGAGTGGAGCACAGCTAGATGGGTGAAAAGCTCAGCAGTAAACCCGTGGAGCATAACACTGGCTCCCACAAACTCAAACCTTAGGTTTCTGCTGTAAATTCTGACTTTGGCATAATAGTAGTTGACTGTGCATCTCAGTGCCTTTCCCTGAGTGACATGGGAAGCAAGTTTAATGTCTACATACTCGATACGATAAAAGGCAAAGTGTGTGCATGTGTGGAAAAGTGTTAAACGGTGATATATAACCAGATGAATCTTTTTGGAGAGTCTTTGTGTATGTTTTACCTGAGTGTCAAAGGGGGTATAACACAGCTATATCACATTAGGATTTGATTTTAAACATTTTATTTTGATTTTTTCTGCTTGACATAGCCCAATTTAGTAGAGTCACACATGAAAAAACAGGTTTATAAGTTATGAAGGGAATCAAATGTGAATCATTCTTCATTCATCCATGGGTGATGAAAATGATCCATGATGGAAAAAATACAGGTCTTCATAGCAGCAGAGTGGTGTGTGTGTGTTTGATGATGATGATGATGGTGATGATGACAATGACTTTGAAGTTGGCCATATGAGCCCAAGTTTCTATTATAGTTAAATGGAGCAAGAATGCAGATGATGAGGAAAACAGCAATATGAGTAGATATTTGACTAGTCTAAATGTTGCAAAGTGGACACACAACTAAATGGAAAAATCCAGTGTTAGAACTAGACCCAAAAAAATAGTGAGGGTCTTTTCAGGGTTGAAACATACTTGAGATAAAGTCAGTACAGCCATTCAAGGTTAGAAAATATAACAGATGAAATGCTACAAGATGCTGTGGAATACACACAGGCTGATATACCATTAAAATATTCTTCATGCACAATAACCATATTGAAATATGTATTATGACACAACACTAGCTGAACTGAAATCATTCATAGGTCTGCTGTGCTTAGCAGGGATTTCTTATGGCAATTGCAGAAATATAAATGATTTATAGAAGAATGATGGATTACAATATGATGTAAAAATTTATACCATTGTACATGTAAAGACTTATTATTCTTTCAGCTTAGAAACTTATCCTAGAACTTGGCCACCAGGTCTTTATTTATATGGTAAAAAAAAACAAATGGTAGTTGAAACAGACTTATTGCTCCCACCTCTGATACTAGTTAGCCTGTAACTCTTGATAATCAGTTTACCAGTTTTCAATTAATGTCACATTTGCTAACAGAGAACAGGTTGACCAAACCAGAAATGATATATAGGAATACAGCAGAAATTGCAAATGCTATAATATTAAAAAAAAAAGAATTAAGTAATACAATCCTTACATTTCAGAAAGATTTACATTGGCTGCATATGTGGCAAAGAAAAACAAACTGTTATAGCTGATGTCAACTTTTTGCAATGATTGAAATTTTAATAGGAAAATCTCAACAAATTGGGAGCCTAAGACAGAAACAAAATCAAAGGTGAAGTAGATGATGCTGGGTTATGCAACAACTATAAAGTCACATGAAACAAAGCATTGGTCAATAGTTGTGTTTTACTCAACCCTAACCATGTGTGGAAAGTAAAGTTTGATGATTTATAAAGAAAATAATAACTACAAAATACCTTGAAATTTTTTTCTTAGAAGACCAGGACCGGAGTCTTCTGAATCTCTTATATAATTTTTAGCAAAGGAAAAGCAAAGTTTTTCTGTCCAGGAAACTATGCAAAAAAAATATTGTGGACCACATTGCTGAGCTGCAGTTAAACAGAGGACACAACATCCTAAAGAGCTAGTATGACAACAGGAAAGATGTCACCTGTGCCCTTCAAGAAAGGCCAGGAAAATGAAACATACATGCTATTAGTATAGTCAATACTTGCGTATGAGACATGCCATTTTCATGTGTGAAGCCATTCTTAGGTGTGACAATCAAAGAAAAGCTTATTTTTGCTGTAGAGTTCTATTGCTATTTTATAGATTTTTATTTCAGATATTGTATCTTAGGTTTTGAAAGTAAGTAAACACATGATGTGAAAATGTGTGCATTTTAAAACTCATTACACATTTGATATTTTATTTATTGATATTTTATTTTCTTACTAAGTGCATGTTGTACAAAATAGTAGTAAGTTCTTGATAAAACAGGAAGAGAAGAAAGGTGACAAGAATGACCTGTCACATAGGAAAGAAAAGTTAAACACATGTACTGTCAGTGTAAGTGAAATGTATACATGGAATGTGCAGCTTCCATGTGTGTACAATGTCTTAGGTATGAATTTTGAAGTAAAGTAGGTATTGAAGTATAGATTATTAGTTTTATAGAGCACTATTTGTATTTTCATTGCAGTTCATATAAGAATTTATTTTTGATGTTTTGTAAATGTTGTACACTAAAGTCTAGTTGATGTTGAAAATGTTGATGCATTTCTATAAAGACTAAGTAAATATTAAAAATATAGTACTCTATTTTATGTCTTCATGTTAATCACTTATATTTAATGTAATAAAATTAAAATGAATAATTCATTAATAGAAACATTCTAAGAATAACACATACATGGTTATGTCACTTAATGACAAAATTATGTTATGCTTTTATAAAAAGCCAAATACTTTGGATCAGGATAAAGCAAACATGGTTTGAGTTCATGTCAGGAATTATCAAGACCCTTCTATTTTGTCCCTCCAGGGTTCAAGGGTATAAACCTTTCATTTTAGAAGACAGTCTTGGAAACACGCTAGAAAAGGACTATTTAAGAAATTGGTTCCTTGAAATTTTTTTCATAGTGCTAACCCATCCAGGCATTCAGAGACCTCTGTGGCCATTATACAAAAGGACCTGGCTAATACTCAAGGTGGTGGGGAATCTTGGCATCATCTACATGGTGCTGATTTTATCATTTTGCAAAATGTTTGACTGTAAGGAAGCCACCCATCCAGATTTCAGAAGAGGGAAGCCAGGCTGTTTGTATGTGAGAAGGCAGTGTGTGAAGCTGTAACAGTGAAACCCAAAAGTATCATGGAGGAAGCTGAGGATGTTAGGAATGTGGGACATTTGCAGAAAGTTTCAAGGAATTATCAGATTCAAAGCAAGAGAGAAATCATGATTATTACAACTACTGGCAATGGCTTAAGAATAAAGCCTTCCAAGCCATTTGGAATTCACATCTCACCACAATTTTCCTCCTATGACCCTCAGGGAGGTTCAGGATTTACAGTGTGCTGATTGATTGATTTCTACATTACTTTTTTTTTTTTTTTTTTGGTTACTTTCTCTCCCCTGCTCCTCCCTTTTGGAATAGAAATATTTACCCTGTGTAAAACCCTGGGTCGGTAGCATTTATCTTCCTTTCTTGATTCTTACAGTGGGTCACAGCTCATTTGCCTTAAATCTAAGGAGACTAGATTTGAACTTTATAGCAATGATAGATATATTATGATTTGCCAGCTCTTCAGGATAAACCATATAACTTTTGCATACAGAAATTCTTAGGATCATTTTGAGGACCCAGGGTAGAATGCTATGGCTTATATCTAGATGTTCACTCACAAAGCCTCATGTGATCATACATAGGCCTTTTGGAAGGTGATTAGATTCTAGGGCTGTTAGGATATTTTTTTCTTAAGAGGTGTATGTTACTCAGAAGTAAAAAGTCGCTGTGAGAGTAACCTCAAAGAGCATATCTCATGTTCCAACTCCTTCCTTGGCTGTTTCCAGGCTTCCCTGGAGTAAGCAGTGCCAACTTCATCATGTCCCTCTGCCATGATAGTCTGCCTTGAAAACATCCTGGTATCAACAGAATCATGACCAAAAGTTAGCCTTCCCTCCAAGCTAAAAGGGTGTAGTACTTTGTCCCAATAATGAAGAAAGTAAGACATGATGTTACAAATGAGTTTTTGTGAATTATTTCCTTCCTTGCTCTATAAAGTATACTAGACAAAAATTATAGCTCATAGGTGTTTCACATCGTGTTTCACCTTAGAATGTAACCAAATTTGTACAGGTTAGACACTTCAGTGTACTCTTGTATGTCATATTGGTTAGTCATCAAAATATGCACATACACATATGTAACTATAAAGATGTGACGTTATTTCATAAGATCAGGAAATTGAAAATGAGAGATTTATTTTTAATGGGAAAGGATCAGAGTTGAACTCTCCAATTTACTTTCCTTGACCATCTTTACACTCCTTGACCAATGCATTTTTTTTCTACTGCTTAGTAGTGTGACTATAATTGATAATGTCATATGTAATGTTTCAAGGTAGATAAAAGGATTTTAAATAATCTTATGATAGAGAATTGAAAAGTATTCAAGCTCATGAACATGTTAAATTTTATGATTTTTAAACAATATGTACATGTATCAAAACATAACACTGTTATTTATGATCAATTACCGTGCCAATTAACAGCAAAATATATTTAAAAATAATGAATGATAATGCCAGACTAAAAATACAAACTAATAACACTAAGTTATATACCTTATTCTTGATTCTAACACCACTATTTTCAAAATGTATAGCATTGTACATCAAAGTCTAATTGTATAAAAATGGGCTCCAGAAAACACGCACACACAAACACACACACAACAGTATGGTTACATACATGTTTATTGTAATGTTCTATATTCTATTCATTCTCTTTTTTAAAATTATTTACTTTATAAATCCATTAAGATATTTTTAGCTGTCAGAATATTATAATTTTGAAAATATTGAAATAAAATTTGTTTAGATATACCAGGATATAGACTCTCGAGAAATTTATAGCTAGTTTTTTATTCTAAGCACAATGCAATTGTCTAAGCATATATTTGCTCTACTAAACACGGAAACATTAAATATATACTCAGAATTAATCATTGTAAATAACGGGCTCTGTCTTCAATTAGGAACTTTCTGCACAAATGATGGACACATGGAAATTCTTCCACAGTGTCATGTCATTAAAGTTGTGATGTCATTAAAGTTTTGAAATAGCATGGCATATTTCCAGAACTTTACATGCTGTATTATTTAAAATGCATTTTATTTTGTCATTCGAGCCCAGAAAATATAATGCTGCTTTCATATAAGATCATCATGGAAAAATGAGATTGTAGGACTATTGGTTCATTTATTTTTAAGCACTGGAACTCATAAAGTCACTATCTGGTGGGGAAATGTAAACTTCATAGAGAAAAAGAGAATGAACCATGAACTATCACGAACACTTTCATTCACAAAGCCCTATAATATGCATAAATTTAAATACAATTCAAATTATATAGAAACCATAACCAGTATCAGGTGGGTATAGTAGCCTAATTTTTCCCATAGCATGTACTATTTTATAGTTGTCCTTGTGATTTCTCTCGCTTTTGCTCATCTGAGCAAATTTTCTTGCACTATTACTGCAACCAAGCGTACCACTACTGGTTTCCTACAACAATGCAAAAATATTCATCCTCATCCCGATTCCTCCTGCTGTGAATTTACCTTGTGTTTAAAGGTGAACTGAATTATTATTTGTATTTTAATTAATTATCACTTTACCTTAAAAGGAATGAATTGAGTAAGTGTGTGAGAGTTAGAAAGGGAACCAGAGCCAGCAAGACAGTGTATGATGTCTCTTCCCTTGGTAGTTGCAGTTTTAGTTTCTTAATGTTCAAGGCAAATAAAGGTCCTGAAGAAGCAAGCTGTTTGTCACTATCAGAAAGATAGCAAGCGAGAATAGCAGATAATACATGGTCAACTAAAAAGACAGTGACTACTCAAAGTGATACCAATAGTTGGGCTGGAAAGTGTTAAGTTCCAGAAGTTCCTCTCAAACAGAGAGGAAATCATCTACTCTTTGGCTTGAATCTTTAGCTTCCGAGTAAAACAGCTCAGGATGTGGAGTTGCTATATTAGTTTTTTATAGAAGTAAATATATTTGGCTTTTTAAACTTTCTGTAATTTTCTTTTCTAGCTTTTACTATGTTTGGTGTGTTATGCTTGTTGCATAATGTGTTCTTATGCATAAAAAGTCACTAATATTTAGTATTATGAATAAGAAATATGCATGTAAAATTAAATACCTCAAAAAGAAGTTTGTATATTTTTGTATTCTAAATGAGATGATCTGTGTTTTAGAAATATCCTACCAAATAACAGAGTTGGAAAAAATAAATAACCGCGTGCCCCAAATCATAAAACAAACAGTAGAAACTTCATGGTTTAACAAAACTTTGTCAAGAATTTGAAATTAATGTAAGTTTCAAGTAATCCAGGAAGTCAAGCCAACTTGTGATCTCCAATTGAAAGTATGCTGTAAAATATTTTTACATCCATGCCTAATTCCATAGGTGGCAGTATTTCCCATAAGGACACCAAACATCTCAATTGTTTAATTGGCTTGCTAAGTTAAGTTAGTGATAAAGAAAACATCATTAGTGGAAAGATTGATATGAATTTGTTAATAGCAAATTATATTAGAAGGACCGTTGATTTAAATGTATGACTTACATATTCAATAAAGCAAATCTATACACTTATTTGATTGGCAAATTTTTCAATGCTTTGCCTGAAAAAAAAAAAAAGAAAGAAAGCTTTTGTCACACCAAAATGTGAAGTGTATACCTTAATTCAAGAGAGTTAAGATGTCCAGGTCTTTTTTTTTTTTTTTTAATTTTATTTAAAAGGAAAAAGAGAAAAACACAAAACAAAACAAAGCGGTGTAAGGGTACAAATAATACAGAACTACAAAAAAAAAAAAAAAAAGTAAGAAATCACCAGTTAATAGATTACATATTATCATCTTAGAGATAGTTGCTTTGAGATGTCTAGGTCTTTCAAAAATGGTGGCATCACTTTTTATGTTGTAGTTAGAGGCATATACTTGGAAACTGAGTGTTTCTTCACTATGCAATTGATTTAAATAAAATTTATCACTTCCTTTAAAGAAGGTAAATGAGTAAAGCTTATCTAATTCTACACATGCAAATCAGAGAAAATTTATGCTTCCACTGTTTCAATTCTATATATCCTTAGAATTTTTGTTTGTCAGCTTCTGAAACGTACGTGATAATATTTCCCAAGATGATATTGAGTTGTTCCATTTCTCCAATTTAGTTTCTGTCTTTTTTCTTAAACTTTGAAATCACATAAGTAAATACATACAAATAGAAGGATTTTGTGTCTTTCTTAGATTGAAATTAATTATCTGTGGAAAACTCTGATTTACTTGGAGCCTAATGACCATAGCATCCAGAGATTTTGAGTAATGCTAGCATCTGTACCCCAGTATGTTTCAAAAGATTTTTGGTGGCTCACTTTTCCATCTCTATACTTTCTCTTAAAAAAAAAAATCCTGTGTTATTTGAAACTTCTCTGATTCATCTTGTGGTGTTTTCAAGATCAGTATAAATCAGTAGAATTTTTCTCTGAATTCAATTTTATTCCTTTAGAATGGGTTTTTAAACATCAATTTTAGAAACATAGCCATAGGTTTCTGCCTTTTCAAACGGTCCAGAGCTTTACACCACAGATGATATCAAAGTTCTTCCCTAATTTCAGTAGATACCTTTCAGGGGAATGCAGTAGTTTGTAGGGATACTGTGTCAGTTGTGTATACTTCACCAGTCAAGGATGATTAAAAAGCTGGAGCTCTATAAAACATTGATTCTTATAATCTTCCTGCTAGTTCACTGTGTCAAGAAGAGCAGAAAGTTTTTCTTATCACAAATCCATTATAACAAAACCATAATAAGGCCAAAGGACCTCAAGTCTCAGAGAAGAGTGTGTTGTGTCCATGATTTTCTATGTTGGTAGAGATCACTAAACTAAAAAATGACATGTGTTTCTCTCGTTGACTATGAGTTTATCTTTGTCAGGTGGTATCTCCAATACTTACAGAAAAGAGCTAGAAAAAATCGTTGTTTTTTCCTTGTACATTATTTTGTTGCTGTAGTCCTTAGAGTCAGATAATATGATAAATAACATATGACATCATATCATATGAAAACATGATTCAGTTCTAATTCAGTTCTATTTCATATTCTTTTAATTTTTAATTACTTTATAAATGTATAAGTTTAGAGGAAGGCATGTGAATTAGCATCTTTACTTTGATCTCCAAATTAGCCTAAATGTTTTCAGTTATTTTAAGCACAAAACACCATGCTATTTGTCTGATTATTATAAAGTGTCTATATTAAACTTCCATTATATTCAGTGCAGTTCAGTCAACCTCTTAATTATATTTTTACAGGAATAGAAACCATTGGTTATACAATTTATTTACAAGCACAAAAGAGCCCAAAATTTCAAATGTCCTGAACAAGTAGGTGGATAAGTGGATATGAAACAATTGTTACTGGAGATAATAAAATTTTATGTAGGCTTTAAAAAGTAGGAAATCTTGCAATATGCACCATGAATTAACATGGTAAATATTAACTTTAGTCAATTTAGGAAATCATGCAGTACAACACCAAATGATCACAATTAAATGAGTAATCTAATAGTTAGATGTGTAGACTCAAAGAAGAGTTGCTTATCAGGGAGTAGAAGGGGGCTAGTGATTTTCTAAACAACTGAGACTGAGGATAATATATCTTATAATTCTCATGAAAAACATTGTGCTAATAAATAACAGCAATGTATTTTCACATACATGTGTGTTAAAGATTTCAATCTCATGTCAAATGTTATTAATATAATGGGAAAAGAAGAATTCACCACACATTCAACACATATACTTTTATTTTAATAGTGCATTGCACTTAAAAAAAGATTAGCAGAGGAAAATTATTTTTGTATAAGCTGTACCATCATTTATTTAGAGTCTAATTTTATCCTTTTACACTGTTGAATTACTATTAATTTATCTTGGCTAGAAATCTTACACCAAATTACATCTTAATTCACAGTTCCTGTTACTTATGATGTTCTTTTGAATTTGTTATAACAAAATGCTTTAATAAATATGTTGCTAGCTTCCCAATAGACAGTTGTTAAAATACGGTTATTCTGCTTTTTAATAAGCACTTCATAAGTGTTTATAATAAAATTTTCAATAAACATTCATTATCAGGAAAGTCTTTCAAAATGTTTTGTAATCATGAATGTCAGGCAATAATAAATTTGGAATCAATAGTTTTACTGTTGTTGGACATAAGACATACATTGCAAAAATTAAGGGTGTTCAACAAGCACTACATGAAATTACTTATGTAGCTATTGTTTTCAGTTTCTCATACTTCAACTTGATCATCAATTTTGTTTTAATTTGAATAACTGTGAGTATTATGAAGCCATACTAAATCATTTCTGACAATTGGTGGAAAATATGTCGTGAATGTATGTAGCAA
Organism: Cavia porcellus; assembly: GCF_034190915.1. NCBI lineage: Eukaryota > Metazoa > Chordata > Mammalia > Rodentia > Caviidae > Cavia > Cavia porcellus. The sequence goes on along the minus strand of NW_026947494.1, from coordinate 15,695,989 downwards.
TATATTCATTGTCTCTACAGTGATTTATATAGCTCACTAAATTTAAAATAATTCCTAAACCTATTTCTGCAGGTGTTCATTTTCGATTGTGTTTCTCTGTATAGTTCCATGATTGCAGTTTTATATTTGAATATTCCATGCTATGTGGAGGGAGACACTTGACTAACTCAATTTTTATTTGCTATCATCCTAGATATTTCATTTTATATTTCTGTTGTTTACATGTGGAATGCTAATGAAATATTTCAAATCAGGCTTACAAAATATTTTTCTTTAGCGTATTTCAATGTATTTTAAATTTACATGAATCTAGTATTTTATTAACTAAATAATAAACTCATAATTTTAAATCTGGAAAGAATTCATTGTATTCATTTCCTAGCATGATATTCATTTGATTATGTGGTCTTAATATGTACCACATTTTGCTTAAAAGATTGATGTGATATGAAGATTACTAATATTGAGTTGGTTTAATTTGAAATACTTCTCAGAGCACTATCAACTGTACGTTCCTGAGTCAGCTCAAGTTGGTTCAGCTGTCGGGAAAATCAAGGCAAATGATGCGGACATCGGTTCTAATGCTGACATGACTTACTCCATCATAAACGGAGACGGCATTGGGATATTCTCCATCTCCACCGACAAAGACACCAGAGAAGGGATTATTTCATTAAAAAAGGTAAAAAGAACATTGTTTTGATGACTTAAGTTACCAATCGTAACAGGAATGAAAATTCAGTGGAGACATAAATAGCCCACATTGTCACTCTATAAGATAATGAAATATTTTCTTTTTAAAATGTACTTACACTTATGATTATATTTCAATCTTCTTATCCTCTATCAGGAAATATGGTTTGCTAAGGTGAGAAGACTTGAGGCAAAAGTATTGAGAATATGATTTTCCTCGTGTTTCTTTTTACTTGGACAGTGCTCAAATCTGCCTAAAATATTCCAGGCATATCAGTCAAAGATCAAGTGTAATGCATTTTCCTTAAATACACTTACGAATGTCATTAGTATACCTCTCTCTTGAGTCTGTTAATAGCAAAAGAGGGCAGACTGCACAGCACTATTGAAATTAGTGAAAACAGTACAATATCGATCATCTTAGAAATAAGTTTTTTGATCATCTGTAAATTATTCGAGATAGGTACCTAATTATGATAATTTACAGAAAGCTATATTTTAAAAGGTATGTGATTTTGGTTTTATAATTTGTACATCTTGTAAAGGACAGTAGTAACATATTCATATTATTTTTTAAAGTGTATTATTGGGCAGAGACAAAAGGAGTATGGTAGTTCATATACCACACTGAGATCAATGCATAAAAACTGAATATGCAAAGCTAATTATTATTTTATTATCATACTATTTTACGTTTTATCCATTTTGGAAATAAAGACTGCTTTTTTGTAATAAAACTACCTGTAAGCTTAAAATAAAATGAGCATGTAAATGAGATTTACGTTTCAAATGTCTTTCGCTTTTGTAATATCTGTTCCTTCATTGTTTGGCCATCTGTGACCTTAGTTAGTATTCTTATATTTTATCTATTTTACAATTTATCCCTTTATTGACATACAAATTGTTTCCCTCTCCTCTGCTTTCTTGCCTTCTATCTCTTTGTGTTTCCAAATATCCTAATTTGTGCTTGACTCAGTTCCATTTTCGTTTCTCTGCCTCCTCATATTAAGTACTTTTTATTTCTCATTTTCTTCAAATACATACATAAATTAATGTGTAACTCATCTTTTGTGTTTTCTACAAACTTATGCTCATGCAGTAAATTTTTAGAGTTTTCAGGTGACAGACTAAAGGAATGGCACTGGTCATGTTGCCCGTTTTCTGGGTTGTACTAATCTGAGAAACATCGAGAGAATTTTCTAAGTGATATGAAATTATTCAGGGTGCTAGTTAACATGCTATAGAAATAACATTTAGCATGGTGGTCACGGAACCATTAAGAGAGTTTGGTGGAGCTATTGATTTTTTCTCATTATTTACTAATCATAAGACTATTGTTAGGAAAAAAAAACATTGTCTTGTGCTTCTAGAGTACATAATGTTCGTATTGGTCATGTCATTTTAAATATATTGTGAAAATCTATTAGAACAAAAAGGCTTTAAGTGAAATTCTTAATGTATTATATTCCAGTGTTGTCATGCATTCAGGCTCAAGTTGGGGATCACGGTAAAATTCAGGCCTCTGTCTCCTGAATTCCCATTTTTTGGTAAGACTGGACTGGGACTGGATTGCCTGTTCTCCAGGTGATTCTTAATACAAAGGAAACATAGATTGAGGAACATACTTCTGTAGATCTTAAAGTAAAACAATTCATCTACTAATCTCGCTAATTATCTGTTTTGTGCTTCACATATACTTTTTATAATATTAAACCACATTAATTCTTCTCAAAGTAATGATAAGTTTACATCAATTTAAATTGACTATCAATGTGTGTGAGAAATCACAGCCCCTTCTCTGAGGATTTTTTTAGTAATATGGAGAGAAAGTTTATGATGCAAGTAACTGGGAGAATTAAAACTAAATATTTTAAGTCACTAGAAGTCTTCACATATAGAAGGATAAAAGTTCAATAAGAAAATGACTTAAGCAACAGTCTTGAGATAAAGATGATCCTAACTGGAGTATTGATCACAGGTGACAAGTACCAGATATCATGGCAAAGACTCCCCTTTGCTAGGGCAGCTGGTTGACGGGGAAGAAAACTAATGGCTGTAGATAAGGTTGCAATAATCTATCTGATGGACATTTGTGGTGACTGTTGTCTATCTCTATCGAACCTTAGTACCTTTATAAAATTAAGAAATATCATATTTTTGAAAAGTGAACATGCCAAGAAAGAGATCTCACTTTTCTTTGTGGGTGAATTTAAAATAATTTTATCTGTAATACAACATAAAATGATGTGTGTATACAATATATTTAATTTCATTCTCTTTGCACACATCAGTGTTATTTTCAAGGATAAAATTGTTTCCTTCTGGTAAAGTATTGTAATGATGTTCTGAAAACTATGGACAATCAATTCAAATTATCTTTTGTCATTTTGTCCTGAATTATTTTAATATAGTCTAGAGTTTTAATATCTGAAGTGAATTAATGTTCACATTCTTTTAAATTTTAGATGCTTTGATTTACTGGTTTTAAATGTTTACTTTGGAAATAATTGCAATTTGAGAAGTAAACTGTATAACTGGATATTTTTCCCCTTCAAGAATTACAGAGTTGGCAGAAATGGATTTTATAGTCCTTAAAAGCCTGTTTCTTATTTAATGTCTGAGGCAGCTCACCTTAGTCAGCAAGGCAGAAAAGCAAATCTCTTCAAAGATCAAAATCAGCACAGCTGAATAAATCTGCTAGCAGGAACTTTTGCACACTCTTGCCCGTATCATTCTTTCATCAGAAAATTGCCGAGTCAAATTCACTGATGCATGATGTGATCCATTGTAAATACACTTTGATAACTTTCATTCATTGTTTAATGGAGCCCAACTGGGTGGAAAGGTGAGGAAGAGATAAGGATGAAAGCCAGTGATGTACTTCTCCCTCTGACATGAAGTCAGAGAGGTGCTTCTCCTCAGCAGTCTCTTGCAAAATTTCTTCTTTTGGTCCCAAGATCAATCCACACTGTGTAAAATTCTTTTTAACATTTTTTTAATTTCAAAGCACTAATGTTACTTGCTCTCACCATTACTGACAAATACCATTTGTCACTTTCCTTTTGCTGGCTTGAAGTCTGCTGTTTATACGATGAGTGTTCATTTAACCCTGCCTAAAAAATGCTGAACTTGTCCTTGAAATCAACAATGAATATAGAATATATGAATTGTACTGTGGAAAAAAAGAATTAAGTTTCACCTTGGGACTTAGGATATCTCAAGTCTTTGAAACTTCAGTGTTTGTCAATACTTTGTGAGGCGATCATATCAAAGAGATAAAATATGACAAAATAGTTCACTGAGTCGTGTCTTAGAGATACAACACTCACTTTGGAAACTGGAGAGAACAAAACGCCATGAGCACAGCTCCTTGCATGCATGTGCACCTCTGTTCTTTGTTGACCTCCTTCCCTTTTTCCCATCAGATAGAAAGCTGTGTCCTTGTCCTTCAGAGTACAAGTAAAATTAAGTAAGTACAACCTGTCCAAATCCACTTTCCTTCACTATTCTCCCTCTTTGAACAAATTTTTATTTTATAAATTGTAGAATCAATATTCAAATTCTAGTATGCAATAAAAATCTAAACATTACATATTTTAGTATCAAAACCTTATTCTGGCTTCTGCTTTTATACTTACTAGGTTTTAGCATCTGAAGTGTTATCCTGCTTTTCTAAAGCCAAGTGAAAGAAGAGTCCAAGATTCAGATACTAACGACTCTATCCCTAGTGAGGTTAAGTCAGAGAGGTGCTACTGAGCCACATTTCACCTTACTGTGTCATCTATCAGCATGATCATGAGGCTGAGTAGACAGATCATTCGAACTGCATTGTATAGTCCCACAATAAAAATGAATGCACTGTTTGGAAATGATTGATCTCGTGAAACATCCTAATGAGATATATCTATACATTCAAGACCATTGGTAACCATTCATATGTATATATATATATATATATATATATATATATATATATATATATTCATTTAATTATTTATATACATTGCATATATGCATAAGAATATGCATATTTAGCCTGGCGTGGTGGTTCATGCCTATAATCCCAGCACTTGGGAGGCTGAGGTGGGAGGATCATTGCAAGTTTGAAACCAGCCTGTGCTACAAAAAGTGAGCTCAAGGCCAGCTGGAACTGCATAGCAAGACTCCATCTCAAAAAAGACAAAAAGAAAAAAAAAAGAATATGTATATTTATGTGAAAGTAGATAATTAAATAATGTAATATATATCTCTAATGTATACCATAATATAGGTGTAAACTTCATAAATACTGTTATACAGTAGTTTAAAAAATATTTGCATTTCTCATGTTCAACTGACATAAGAGAAAATATCATATCATTTGTATCAATATCCTGGGAATTACACACAATGAACTAATGTGAACTTCTCTTTACAAATGTAAAGAGAAATGTGAAGTTTATGCTTGTTGTCTGGTCTCTTGAGAATTTCCAGCATCCCCAAATAACTCTTGACAAATACCAAAAATTATATATAATAAGAATGTCAAGCTAGAAAAGCATCTGTTTTGGGGGGCCATGTCAGTGGCCCCCAAGCCTCAGGCAATTATGTGTTTGTGATTGGTTCATTGTCTAGTGCTTTGATTGGTGGTGTGAGTGCGTCTCCCGCCTAGGGATGGAGCCAGGATATGATGTAATGGCCGGAAAAATGTGTCTTTCTCTGTCTTGTGGATTTTCCACTTTGCTGTTTGCAGCTGCCATGAATGGCTACCCCAACATGCCATGCTTCCTTGCAGCCAAATGAGTATGGACTGAAACCTGCAACCTGTAAGAAATGAACCTTTCCTTCCTAACTTTGGGCATCAGATATTTTGTCCCAGCAACAAGTAAAAAGTAACTAAGGGAGCATCATTTACATTTATTGTTTCCTTGTGTTTTGAAAAATGTCATTATTTAAAATACATGTTTTTAAGAAAAAAAATGAATGTCAGGCACTCTTGTAAGATTTGGAAATGATTTTCATGATTAAAACAGTGCATTTACACTAAAAATTGTTGATAACAAACTTAGAATTATTAACCCACCCCCAGTGCAGAAATACTGGTTGACGGTAAAGCACAGAAATTTAGAACCAGGAGAGGCCATAAAGGTCACTGTTAACTTATGAGAGAATAAATTAAGTCTTCTTTAACTCTAAGAAGAATTAAATGATAGAACAGCTTGCTAAACAGTTTTGTCAGTATCACTGTAATTATGATATTTTTATAGTTCCATGAGAGGAATATACTAGACGATTTAAGGCATGGTAGAAGTAACTGAGGAGAAACAATTAAAAAGTACTAAATATGTACAGCTGGCTGGGAAATGACTGATGTGAAAGCTGATAGGTGGCTACAGTGATATGAAATGGATTAATAGTAAAGAGGCAAATGTACTATTTTATAAAGAAAAAGGGAAATGGTATGTAAAAGTAATTACTAAAATTAGGAAACTAAAACGAGATAAAAATCGAAATCAATTCATTTACAGTGAGCCACATAAATCAGGATACTGAGCAGTACCTAAAGAAAAGAGAAGCCCATTAGCCTAGGAAAGTTAAAATTATATCAGGACAAGCAGCTCTATCAGGACAAATAATATGGAAGTGTTTACTCAAATAATATTTCAGTTACCTCTCTGAGTCTAAATTTTAATATATATATATATATATATATATATATATATATATATATACTCAGAGTTCTGGTAGGTACAGTTAGCAATCATATAATGTAATAGTGAATACTTGGAAAAGTTATGCATGACAGCAGTTTTTATTAATAAGAATCTTACATGCCACTAAAATCTATTTATTAGTATTTATGTAACTACAGTACTACATCACAATACTTATTTTGTTAAGTAGATTTCTAGCAGCATAATCAGTCATGTAAAGGCACAACAGAGATTATAACCCAAGCTTATCATTTTCAAGCTGTTTCCTTTGGAAAGATGCTGTGAACTTTTATGTTCCTCAGTTTCCTCATAGGAAAATTGGGGACAGGCAGACATATAGAGAGTTTGTAATGATTAAACGAGCTAATCAGTGTTCTTTGTGTAGGGTGCTCATGAGTGAAATGCTATTGAATATTTTATCCTTTGATTCAATAGCACTTCCTCAACTCTAGATAAAAGTACATTTGAGGCTGAAAGAAAGTTATTAATCATCCCACTTGTACTAGGAATTTTTCCAGATACATGGATTATGAAGATGAATGAGATATATTCTTTCTTCCGGGGGAAATATGGTAGACATGAAATATTATTGTAATACATGATGTTATATGATAATGCCATAGGTTACTAAAACTATTATCAGCCTGGATATAGAAGATGACCAATTTTTCAAAAATGAGATGAGAAAAATCTTTCTATGGCAGATTATTTTAAAACATCTGTACTGTATATTGGAAAAACAACAATGTATATTCACTAAGTTAAGATTTTATATTCAGTCATGTTTTTTTTAAGTCAGTAGGAGGATTGTAATCAAACAATTTTGAAAGTGAAAGAAGATGGGCCACTGTCTTAAGAAAATCATTGTCCTCTACCCTGAACTACTTGTGGATACTAAAGATAATGATAACCATGATCACTGATTTCAACTGCTATTAAGACAAAGGAAATAGATCAGAATGTGGAATAAATGTGTACCTTAAAATGTGGAAAGAGTATCACTTTAATTAAGCAAATAAGACTTTACCTTAAATAAATTCATCATGTTACTGTTACTTTCAAAGAGTAAAGTAATAGAAGTCAGAATAAGTAATCTACGTTAGTTATACTGGCGCCCTTAATATTACAAAGGGAAAATATTAGAAAAGTAATATTACTAATATGTAATGAAAGTAAAATTAAAATACTCTATTGCACTTCATTTGCACATGATATATGGTATAAATATTTGCTGGCAATGTAAATGCAGATTGAGGTTATTAACTAATTTATATGAATTGATATTGTCAGAAGAACAAAAATATAAACCTTTAAAAAATCATGAAAAGAGTTTAATACAACAAAACTAGTGATAAGTAAAATAAAGAAATTAAGATTAAGTAAGAGGTAGAATAAATACAAATAAACAGATAAAATTTTACCCATCATAATGAAATCTTTGTCAAATTCATAAAAATACAGAATAGTGCTTTCAAATAAATGCTAATTTATATTGTATAATCATAGCAATTCACCATAATTATACAATGATATTAGCTTACTTATGCAGACTATTAAACTGAATGTTTACAAAGAACCAATTAAGATATATATCAGGAGATTCTGATAAAAAGATAATGTGTTTTATCAGTTTCAGCCTATGGCAGAAATGATTTAAAATTGTGAGTAATTCATTCCATAATGTAATGAATAAGAAGTTGATACAAACTAATATCTATACTCTGAAGATATGCTTTTCATTTCTGTGAGGCTACACAATACTTAGTAAGACTAAACAGTACTCTGTTTCACAGTCAAGTTATCAATGTCCAAAGTGTACAGTGAAATGCTGTCAGATGTAAACTCTGAATAAATGGGAAAAAATTCCAGAATACAAATATTATTCAATCTAGAAGTTACATAATCTCTGAAACAGAAAACTTTTCCATTAATAATTACCAAATGAAAGGAAGAAGTGAACTATCAATGACAGAAATTTTAGAAAAAGAATATATTTGGAAATCATATGCATTATGGTTTGGATATAAAATGATCCTCCACAGTGTGCCCGTGTTTTAACTAAGGGCTTAGAAAAGTTGATTGATCCATGGTGTAGTGTCAGAGGAGTGAATAATTAAATTAAAGCATACATGTATATAATATATATATATATATATATATATATATATATATATATATAATATATGCATGTATTACAGAAAAAGACATTTTTCCGTTAACCCTTCTTGAAGTATCCCTCCTCACTCAAAAACACATTTACCCTGTCCTTCTTACTAATATGTGAAGCAGTCCTGAGAGTCCTCATTTATGAGAGTCTTTGAGTTGTGCTGTTACAGTAGTCTCCGTGTCCTAAACCAACACAAAACACTTACCACCCATGGTCAATTTTCCTTTGGAGAAGAGCCAGAAATCACACAGTGACGGACTGAGTTAATAGCGAAGGGCAGGACATACTCACACCTTCAAAACCCCACCCGTCCATTGGGTGACGGTTGACTGCAGCATTCATGGTAGCTTTGAGCACACCTCATGAAGAGCAATAAAGATTACGCAGAACTGCTTCAGAACACAGCAGAAACAACAGAATAAGTGTGTTTGCTACCAGGAATGTTCCAGAGGATAAATGCAGCGTGTCTCTTATTCTGATTTCCAAAATCTTCATAATAATCACAGTTTTAATCATACCACTACGTTTCAGGGACTTTTTCATTGATGAGCTCATAGCTGAATGTGTTGTTAGGACGTGGGTGTGGCTGAAGGGGAATGATCACTAGGGATATCCTGGAAGGGCTGGATGCTTCTCCTGTTTTTGTGCTTTCTGGCTGTCATAGAGTGAGGAGCTGCTCTCTCCCATGTGCACTTCTGCCAAGTTGTTTATGGCTGGGAGCTGGCTGACCATAGTCTGGATCCACAGAATTAAAATTCTCTCTCTTCAAATTGTAGCTCGTAGGTATTTGGTCCTAGAATAGGAAAATTGTTAAATGCAATATAATAGAAATTAAGTATGTCTGAAAAATTATTCATAACTGTAGGTACTTTTCTGAAAAAAATATAGTTAGATAAATCTATAACTAAAATAAAAACAAAACATTAGTGAAAATTTTAGAAAACATAAATATATAATAAGTTTACAATCCTGATTATTTAGACAGATAAAAGATAATAACCCTTAATCCATCTTCTTAATAAAAATAAATGAATTAACAGAAAAATGATTACAGTTAGAAATGTTTTGACATACTATTTTCTTATTCCTATAAAAATAGATACTATAGAGAGGCTATTTTTGGAAAAAATTATTATGAGCAGATTCAGATAAATAATAAATTCATATGAAAAAGTCATGACTCCACTGCCTCCCTGGATACAGCAGACCCAGTGATTCTGTAAGGAATTTTATCAAATCTGAAAGAGCAAATAATTTCAATTCCAGGTGAATCTTCTGACACACTAAAGAAGAATAATTTTTTACTACAACTGGAAAGTAAACCATATGGCTGTACACTACTTTCTAGCAAAGTGGTACCAATTTTCAAATGAGTAGCATGAAATGAGAGACATAGATCACAGTTCTAGAGGCTGAACTCTCCTTTTTCCATAAACTGAAGGGGACACATAGCCCTTACTTCTTTCCAATATTGGTGATATCAAGCACCCTTCCTTGAGCTCAAAAACAGGTCACTCTTATCTCTGTAAATGCATTTATGGTGCATTAATTTTTATTTTCCCCTACTAAAGTTCTCCCTAGCTTATAGGAGATTTTATCATTGGATTTATCATTTAATGAGAATTCCAAGAAACATCCCTCAGGTTCTCTTTATTATATGACTTAAGTGCACCATTTTATGTATATATATATATATATATATATATTGTGGGTCACAAACAGCTTAACTACCATCTCCTTCTGGCTTCCCCCAATTCATGTGTTCTTCATACATAAAATAAATTGAGTCTGTCCAAAGATAACTACAAGGATCAATGTACTACAAAATCAATTCTAAGACAAAAATCTTACCTAAATGTCATTGCTCATGAAGTTCTCATCCTCGCTGTCAGAACCAGGTGGGAGTAAAACTATCTATTTCCGTCCTATAACTAAAATTTTCATATGTGTCACCTGAACCTAGAACATTAGTTATCATTAGCAAACTTCAGTCACAGGAGAAGCATAGAATAACAGTTACAGACACCAACAGTACAAAATTAGAAGACCGAAGAACTAAGGCAGTCTCTAGCCTCAATTTTAAAATCCAGTAGGGACAATTTTCCTGTTTCACAGATTAAAACTCACCATCTGTGGATTCATTCTTTGCTCTCTAATCACATACATCTGGTGACGACTGCCTGTGCACTGTGCATAAATCATGTCAAATCTAAGTTTGCATTGATACAAATCTTTATCACTCTAACTTCACAGCTGGGATTTCTGAACAAATTTGACATCTCATCTTGCAGGATGTTGCATTACAATGTCAGTTGACCGTATCCGTGCAAGGGGATCTTCCTTTTCTGTAAGCCGGGGCAGGTACAGATGCTTGAAAGACAGGGAACAGAGTTCCCTTAAAATCCACAGAGAGAGTAGATTCCTAACAAATATGCAAATGCTTACTTTCAGAATATCAAGAAACATGAATTTTACTGTGTGATTCTGCCTCGTTTGTAGCACTTTGCTGTAATAATCCAAGAAAACTAACATAGTAGGATTAACAGAAACAGTAAATCAATACAAGTATTAAACAAGAAAGCAATACAAGTATTAAACAAGGTGTCCACAGAAGTATTATAAACATCCTGCTCGAACAATGCATATCATAAATGGGATAAAAGTGGAACTGTTTGCAAAGTTCAGTGTTAGAGGAATATTTATACTAGACTGAATCACATGACATTGACATTTCTTTATTGTGCAGTTTATAAAAGTAATAATGTATAAAGCCAAGTTTGATTTTTTTAAAGGTTAAAAGTTGCCAGAGCACATACATCTTATATTTGCTGTAATTCCTTTCATTCCTGACTGGTAAGTCACCTCACTAACTATGGTCATCATCAATTTGACTTTTGGAATTATAAATGTATCCTAGTTAATGGTGATAGGAAAAATGCAAGACATTGAGATAAATTCCAATTTTAAATAGATAACAAATTATTTTTATCACTACATTTCACATGATTATTTAAACATTACATGAAAGATAATCATAAATTACCTTAAATTAAAATTTAATTCAGTGTTCAAGAACATAATTGATTCAACTTAGCAACTCTGATTCTATTACTTGTAAATATGAGAATTAATAATGTAAGTATTTTTAGTACAGAGAATAAATTCTATAAAATAAAAGAAAATCTGATATTACTCCTGGAATATTTCTCTCTAAATGTTACCTTAATGATTTCCACATTTCCTTATCATTTACCTATTACCCGTCTGAACATTGCATGATAATCTAGACTTCCAAAGGAAAAAAAACAACATCATTGTTCTAAAGTTTTGTAAAATATTATGAACTACATTCACATAATAACATCGTAAGCACTATCAAGTATCTTGATGAAGCGAAATCCATGATGTTAAGAATAAAAAATTACAAAACCAAGCCCAGTCTTGCCGTCACTAATAACTTTAAAAGAAAGTGCTATTCCCCATCTTTCTTCAACTCCTTCAACCTGATTGACTGGCCATGAGTCACACAGAAACAACAGATGTTCATGTATCTGACATCGTAATAGCCACAAAAGAGTTCTTTTTCAGTATCATGCACTGTCACTGTCTCTGTCAACACACCTAACAATTTCATATTAACTTCATTATCTTTTAAAATGATTCCTTATTTTTTGTTTTATGTTTTAAGGTAAAAAATATTGTAATCACTTTATAAACTCCTAGCTAGGTATTAAATGTTATTCCTATCTGTGATACTTTAACACCACAGATAAATTTTTGGATTTTTTTAAACCATTTTCTTATTAAAATCAGAGATGAGGGAAACACATTTTGTTGTTCCAATAAAACAGACTTTTTATGAAAAATCTGCTGGTCAGTAAGCAAAGTAAAACCCATTCGACAGACCTCTCAAAAGTTCAAAGATTACTAATAAAACTTCTCAAAAATATTTAAAATTAAGTAGATGATTGAAATAGTTTTACACATTTGCCACAGTTACAGTTTTAAGAAAAGACTGACAATTGTAATGCCACTTTACTTACTACTGTGTTTACAAAAATAATAAGGTACTTTGTACATATTGCACTCATAACCTTAATCTACAAGAGTAAATAAGCATAAACAAGTTCCTCACAGAACTTTGCTATGCTTGAAATTTACCCTCACTCTATTCTCTTTATACATGAGGTAGTTAAATACATCTATTCACGTTAATTCATCTGTTTCTCATTTCCTATCCCAACCTGAATGTTTTCTCTCATTCCTTTGTGGCTCCAGATGGGTCCCCATCCCTCCATCTGTCAGTCCTGGCAAATAAGTCCCTCAAAATCATTATCACTGCCAGAGGGAAGTTAAATATATATTATGTGATCGTGAACACAAACATATGTGTGCACATAAACAGGCTGCACCTGGGCAGTAGGTAGGTTAATGTTGAAACATATGACAGCAAACTTGCCAAGGGACTTGCTAAAAAATGGAAAGAGACGTATGTCAATGTGCTTGCACAGCTTGGTGATATTATCGGAGAGGATGAGAGGTGCCCAGAATCTCCTCCACAAATTTCACTGAGTGTTGTAAAACACCACACTGTGAATAACCAGAAAAGAAGGACTTAGAGTCTATTAATATTGTGGTAAAAGTGTTCCAAACCACCCCAATAAAGTAAATATTCTGATTTTTAGGAGTAATATATAGAATAGCTATTTATTTTGTGGGAAGAATCTTAGTCACTCTAAAGCCTTTCGTAGTGAAGCATTGACTCCAAATAGTTCTACACATTGATTATAGACAAATGGTAAATACGCCAGGACTTTTGCTTCCCATGTGCAACTTGCCCAGTATTTAGAGTGAAATAGCCTGTTCTAAAAACTACACATTTGTTGCTTCAGGAATAGGATGAATGACCACGAGAAGTTTTTGGCTTTTAAGAGCTGAAATGTCTAAAAATCAGAATATTTACTTTATTGGGGTGGTTTGGAACACTTTTACCACAATATTAATAGACTCTAAGTCCTTCTTTTCTGGTTATACACAGTGTGGTGTTTTACAACACTCAGTGAAATTTGTGGAGGAGATTCTGGGCACCTCTCATCCTCTCCGATAATATCACCAAGCTGTGCAAGCACATTGACATACGTCTCTTTCCATTTTTTAGCAAGTCCCTTGGCAAGTTTGCTGTCATATGTTTCAACATTAACCTACCTACTGCCCAGGTGCAGCCTGTTTATGTGCACACATATGTTTGTGTTCACGATCACATAATATATATTTAACTTCCCTCTGGCAGTGATAATGATTTTGAGGGACTTATTTTCCAACCTCATCGGACATCAGATATACCAGAATGTTGATCTTGGACTTCATATTTTATTCCTTAGGCTACCAAGTCTATAGTTTTCTGTACTAATCCAAAGTAATTAGAGAATTTTCTCTTAAATGAAACCATCTGCATTGTCTCATAATGAATGACTTTTCTCCAATCTTGTCAAGACAGAATGACTGATCATCCATGAGGAATGATCATTGCTTGATCTTGCAAGAGTAAAGCAATGTAATGTAAACATATTGATTTTACAAACTGAAAACTAATCATATTTTACAATGGGATATCAGGTTTAAAACAAGCAAAGTAAACAGAAAATGACGATATATTAAATCTGTGGCTATAGAACTAACATTGGGATTGCCGAATCTAATAATATTTACTCTTTGAGATTTTTGAGGTACCTCGGTATCTTTTTTCTTAGTAGCTGTACTGCATTCTATTTTCACTAACAGTGTAGATAACTCTCCTTTCTCCATATCCAACAGATAACAGTTGTTATCTGTTGTCACTAAGAGTGAAAGTATATCCACTTGTAGCTTGGATTGACATCTCCCTGATGACTAATTGTGTAGAGATTTTTGTCCTATAACCAGTTGACTATTTCTATCTTTTTTTGAAAGCAGCCTGTAATTTGTTTTGCTGACCATAATGGTACTTTGTTGACTTATTTTCCTATTGACTTGCTCATCTTCCTTCTGTATTCTTGTTATTAATTTCTTTTCAGACATATAATTATAAATATTTTGTCCCATTATATTATTACTTCACTCTACTGACTGTGCTTTTGTGTGTGTGTTTGTGTGCAGATGTTTGGACTCTGATGTTATTTCATTCATTAGTTTTTGCTTTGGCTACCTGTGTTTTTGGCATCAGTCTTAGTCTCCTTGCTCTGCTTCCTAAGACAAAATGCCTGACTCCCCAACATAAAGAAGGAAATTTTTATTTATCTTACAAGTTATAGATGTTTCAATCCATAGTCAGGTGACTCCAAGGCGGGATGGCGTGGCAGATAGGTATCACAGGATCAAAACAGTTCATGGTAGGCAGAAAAGAGCAAAAAAAAAGCAAGTAATCTTAACACTGTTGTTTTTCCCCTTTTGTCTCATCCAGTCTACTCAGGGAGTGTACCATTCCCCCGTGAGCTTAACATTACACCATGAATCAGTTCCAGGATCATCCACCCATCTCTGGAAAGCCCTGCCTAAGACTGCATGAAACTTTGTAAGAATATCTAGACACAAGCCACAAGTGTCATTTCAAAAAACAAAACAAACAAAAAATTACCCACACCAATTTCCTGAAGTATTTCCATTTTCTTCTAATACTGTTCTTTATCCAGATGTTCCATTTAAATCTGTAAGGTTCTCGCCTTGCTGTCTGTGTTGTGGTTGTTGGTGTCTCATCTCATTCCTCTTCTCACCCACCACATTTCTCTAGCAACATTTATTAAAGTGACTGCCATTGCCCAAATGTGTCATCTTGTTCTTGGCCAAATACCTCCTGGCTGCATTCTCACTATGAGGTACATTTGCAAAGGATATGAAATCAGAGTTGTCATGAGATATTTGCAATTGTGTATTTACTCCAATACTACAAATAATGGCAAGATACACAACTAAAATGTGTGTCAATCTACAGATAAATTAATATAGATAATATGGGACAAATGCCATAATACAATTTTATTCAATAATAAATAGATGCTACTCAATGATAAAATACAATAAAATCCTGTCATTTGTGGCAGCTTGGAGGGACTTGAATATTTTGTTAAGTGCAAAAAGCCCAAAATATCACAATAGAGACTGTGTGATTTTTATGATTGTATGAAATGTAAAAAAGCTTATTTCATAGATATATAGAATGGTTTATAATATATGGGAAGACTGAAGGCCCACAGCAGAGACAAGAAATGATAACATTTACAAAGACAAATTTAGGTATAAGGAATACATTTTGATGTATTATTCCACAAAATAGGCATGGTATTTTAAAATTTTGTGAGTATAAATCAAAAGATTAAAAAAAAAAACATTTTGCTGTCCACACCAAATTTGTTACAACTGTTTAAAATGATGGATTACCTAAATATTGTGAGTTTACTTATTAGACAACATACACCTGTGTACACCATAGGTATGCATAATTATTATGTTCCAATTCAAATTAATGTTGAAAAGCTAATGATATGAGATAATTTGTTTAAATGCAAATGTAGATTGAGATACTCTAATAAGTCACTAGAGAAGAGTAACAACAAAAGTCATTGAAAAGCAAATTTGTTTTTCTATGAAGAATTATATTTCTATATACTTATGAGTAGCCTTAGGGTTATATAAAATTACTGTAGATTCAGACTTGAGTTTTCGTGGTTTTTGATTTAGATACTATTAGAAAAGCTATTGATTTACTCTTAAGAAAAGTAAAGAAACATATATTCAATTTGAGTTGAAAACATTCTATCTTATCTGTACTCCAGCAATTTCTAGAAGTTTAAATTGTATGATTAGCAATTATTTTAAAGAAAATCTCCAAAGTGTTCATTTGCATTTCTGAGTTCTTAGAGTAATAAAAATATTCACTCAACTAGAAAAAAGGTTGAAGGAACTCTAACTCTGGTACTTCTTCACAAATGAAAACAATCCTTCTTTGAAAATACAGAAGTATGAATATGGCAATCTTGCTTATTCCACAGCCATTGAACTATGAGAAAAAGAAGTCATACACCCTCAACATAGAAGGAGCAAATACACACCTCGATTTTCGATTTTCTCACCTGGGTCCTTTCAAAGATGCCACCATGCTGAAGATCATTGTTGGAGATGTAGATGAACCACCACTGTTTTCCATGCCTTCCTACATCATGGAAGTGTACGAAAATGCCAAGATCGGGACCACTGTTGGCACAGTTCTGGCACAAGAC
The DNA here is from genome assembly GCF_034190915.1 of Cavia porcellus. NCBI lineage: Eukaryota > Metazoa > Chordata > Mammalia > Rodentia > Caviidae > Cavia > Cavia porcellus. The sequence goes on along the minus strand of NW_026947494.1, from coordinate 15,679,184 downwards.
CCCGACAGTGCTAACAGTTTAGTAAGGTACGATATGTTTCAGTATTTCAGACTTGTATCCATATGACTGCTTCTCACATTAATTTAATAGGAATTTAATAATGCTTAAACATTTTTACTTAGCAGATTTTTTTTTTATGAATTAGTAAGACATGTCACTATACCCATGCAAATATTGTTGAACATACGGGGACATTTTTCCATTTGGCTTAGTGGATAATTGACTGAGGTAGTTGTCTCATAAATGACCAGAAATTAAGATACTCTGGTTTCTTATTAATGGTAAATATAAATATTGTGCAACAGGTAAATCAAAAGCTAAGGACAACATTCATCTCTAACTAACTTCTGTTTCCTCTGGCCATGTAGTAGTTCCTTTTTAGCTAGTTATCTACTCTTGTCTGTAAAAGAAAAATGTCTCTTGGAATTAATGTGACACTACATAAAGTTATGTGCCTAATGTACTGAATACATGATCTGTGCCATGTATAAATGCTGCTGGATCTAAAGCTGTCTAGAGTGACAACTTGTGACTTGATCTCTGAAGACAGGAAGATGCTTTTAGACATTGTGCCATGTCTGCCATCAGTTGGGTGATAGTTATTGAACTCTGGCAATTCTAAAACTCCAAAGAGGTAAAGAAAGCATAATAATGTAACAGTGTGCTCATTGGGTTAAATTATATTGAACTAAATGATTTCACACAATGCCCTTAAGTGTTTACTAGGGAAATCTTATTGTTTTAGTATTTCATACATTAATGATAATTAAAGTCTTACTGAATAATCAGCAAAGGTTTCATTTTCTCTCATCTATGATGGAATCAAAGGAACTTTATATGTATGAAATTCTTACATATGTTTATATATTTGGAAATTGTGGTGCCCTAAAATTATGGAATCCTTAAAACTTGTGTTTCCTCTTTCTTGTAAAATCTTTGCTCTCACCTTCTTTAGGATTCATCAATTTTAACAAAAGCTAACATACTCAACATTCCCTTGATATCTTTGTAATGTTTATGAAAGTCCTCAGTTTTTCCCATCACCTGAATATTTCATTTTGAAAAAGTATCAGTAGCACCCATGCATCCAGGGAAAGCAGTTTTCTGTGCAGAAATATGTACATTCACCAAATTAACTACATTTGTAAGTCAAAAACAGAATTTGTACATGCTGAGGGAAAATCCAAAGCATTGCTTGAAGAGGAAGAGTAGGTCAAGTATGAAAAATAATGCAGGCAAGACTAGTGGAAGAAAAGCAGTCACTGATAAAAAAAAATGAATATATTCATTGTCTAACAGGATGACAACACATTAAAACACATTACAATTTGGCATTCTATAAAATGTCACGTTTGAATGCTTCTTTTGACTCCTAACTGTAATATGTTTAAATATGTTTAAAATACAATACCATGAAGGCCATGTGTTATTCTTTGCTAAAAGCATCCAAAGGCTTGGGAAATTAAAATATTCCATGATACTAGATTTATACAAAATATTTGATATGAATTGCAAAACCTATTTTTGAAAATTATATTTTGATACCAATGACCTAGTCTTTAATTTTAATTTAAGAAAGGAAGGTACAATCATATGGGCAGTGACATCATACTACTTAGCATGAAGACCAATATGACTCACATAATAAGAAATCACACGCATGCACGCACGCACGCACGCATGCACCCACATGCACACCCCTCAGCTTGAAATTCAAGCAAGATACAAATTTAGGAAAGTGAATATTGTGAAATAGTCAAAAATCTCCGCAGGAGCAGGACCAATATGATTAGCATGTGATGTGATGTGATGTGATGTGATGTGATGTGATGTGATGTGGTGTGATGTGATGTGGTGTGATGTGATGTGATGTAATGCTTGTGTCTGTGTGTGTATGTGGAGACTGAGTGGCAGAAAAGGGCAAGAGACAGAGTCAGAACAAAAGAGAAAGCAAGAAAAATGATCCGACGGCATTCCTTCACATAGTTTGTGAGTGCATGTCTTAGTTACTTTTTTTACTCATCTCTGACAAAATATTGATGCCCAAGTTGGGAAAGAAAAGGTTTATTTCTTACAGTTTTGGGAGGTTTCAGTCCACACTCAGTTGACACCCAGGCAGGCGGGCGTGACTGGGTCGCTCATGGCGGGTGCAAACAGCAAACAGTAACCAGCAAAGAGCAAGACACACCTTCCTGCCATTACATCACATCCTGGCTCCACCCCTTTGTGCGTGGAGCACTGACACCACTAATCCAAGCACTAGACAATGAACGAATAACAAATGCACAATTCAAACTCATGAGGCCTGGGGGACACAAACATAAACCATGACAGTGCACTTTCAAACTTTGCAGAGTAACCCAGAGTCTAAGGTCCAAGAGAAAATTTCTGCAGAAAGACCACATGTGTGCAGAATTGTTTTATTTCTAAGATGATAGAACTTTGGTGAATAATTAAAGTTTCAATTACTTTCTGGGCAAATCCACCTTCTAGGGAGTAATCTATTTTAATGAAAATTCATAGATTTCAAAGTCCATGTAGTATAAAAACCTCATAGAATAATATAGAATAATGTTTGCTCAAATATCTGGACATCCTTGCACGAACAAGTTGGGAGGAAAAATCATTCCTCACATTGTATAGTAAACGTGATCATGTAGGGTAGAGCTGTGCATAGACAATCGCTCCAATACTTGCTGAGGCAATGATTTAGGAAGACTGAACAGATTCCCCTACTAGGTTAGAGAAAAGAGGGACAGAGGATGGAGGAGGGAATGAAAGCATCTTGTCTATATGAGGAGCCGTGATTACTTTCAGGAAAAGGCAACTAATGAGACTGCAGAGGAAGGCTAGAGAGAGATGAGAAAAGGGTGTGTTGCTAAGCTGTGGTAACGAAAGTATGCTGCCAGAGATGACAAAGGGAAAGAAGAGAAAACAAAGTAGCTTCAGTAATTAAAAATGCATCAGAAAAGAGAGACTTGCATTTCAAAATAAATAATAATGAAGTGAAAGATGTGTTATATCTCAGAAATGTAATCCAAAAAGGTAAAATTAAGGTCTGTGATATGCTTTTTTGTACTCATTTATGCTTCCAAACATCACGGATTAGATCTGGGCAATCAAGATGTCTGTAGAACATCCTTTTCTGTTTCTTTAATCTCCTCCCACTTCTCCCTTGATTCTCTCTGTCTCTGTCTCTGTCTCTGTCTCTGTGTCTGTCTCTCTCTCTGTCTCTCTCTCTGTCTCTCTCTCTCTCTTTCTCTCTCTCAAATATGACTTTTTGTTTCCTAACAACACTCCCCTTATGTTACTCTTTTATTAATTTATTCTTTTGCTTTCTTTATTGAAGAGTAAAACAAGCTTCTTTAATTGCTCTTTTTACCCCAATCTGTGAAAACACTCCACCCTGTTAGTGCTGTGTTTCTCATGCTAAGATTAAAGCTCTGCCCTCCACCAGGGCAGGGATTAATGTCTGGAGAAACTGCTGAGAGTGTCTTAGCTTAGACTGCTCCCACAAATTTCCCTGGAAATGCAGTATAAACTGGACACAGCTATTTCTCACTGTTCTGGAGATAGGAAACCCAGTGTTCCAAGTGCCTGCTCCAAACATCTGCTGAGGACCTGCCTCCTGCTTTGCAGACAGCTGTCTCTTTGTTGTGTCCTTGAATGGCCAAATAAAAAGAAAGAATGCAAGCAAATAATGTCCTGTTTCTTTTTTATAAGAGCTTGGTTTCACGAATTTCCCGTACCAACCTCTGGAAGCAATTTCCTGCTTTAGGTACTTTGATTGCTGTGACTGCTTACTCTAGACAGGATGACTTGTCACCAATGGAAATTTGTTTCTCATGATGATGGAACTAGGAGGATGGGATCAGCATGCATTCTGCCAACTCCTGATTCTCTCACTTACTGAAAGCTAGCTAGCTAGTTAGCGCTCTCTCTCTTTCTACCAGGGCACTAAGCTCAGTCTCAACAGTTTCACTCTCATGACTTAATGGCTACCTGGACTCCACCTATGAATTTTGTGGGGCTATAAGCATCAAGTCCATGACTGATTGGGTGCTTTTGGCATCTAGCTGTAGAGACCAGAGGTCAAGCTTCAGATCCTATCACTTACGGTGCTCCTACAACAAACAATTCTTTTGCACCAAAAGTCAATAGTTCTAAAGTTTAGAAACCCTGATATCGAAAAAAACAAAGTACATGGTGGATTGTTGAAAATACAATACTTATTGTATTCATGAAATAATTTTGAGAAAATCCTTCCGGCAGCTATGAGTCAATATGCATAATTCATATACATACAAAGTTATGTAAATATTTCAGTGTATTTGAATCAACCAAATAAACTGTCTATGAAGAATTTATTCCTTAAATGTATTATGAATTGTCTCAATATTTGTCCCATATCATTGCATGTATTTAATTGAACATTCACTCTGATATGTACATTCTCCTAGTTGTTGAGATACTAAGATGGGTAAATTGTTTCCAAATATTATCAGAGGAAAACAAAGTGTATTAGCATATGTGCTGTTCTTCTTTGTACAGTTTTTGTGTTACAAAACTAATGAATCCTGCTGCATATCCCTTAAAATAATCCCAGACTCATAATTGCTCTTTGAGGGCACAATTTACATAACATTTATTCTTGATCTTAATACACATGTAATTTATACATAGCTTTAGGTTTAATATTGTAGAAGAAAACAGAAAACATAACAAACCGAAAAAGAAGCCTTCTACTTCATCGTTTCTCTGGGGCCAATGTCTGTACTTGTTAGAAAAGCATACTCCAAATGTGTACATTCCACTGTGCCCAGAAATGCAATTAACTCTAAGTTTATGGACTAGGGAATAAAGGGAAGTGTAATTCTTACAGGCGCTGGTGAGAATCTGCCTGACTAGTCTTTTGTATTTCAATTTTCTAAACTGTTAGCAAGACCTCAGATTTCTTAATGCACAGACTGTCCAGTAATTTTCTTTTTCTACTTAAAATAAGATGTACAATTTGTGGCACTATAATGATCATCTTTTGTTTAAAAATGCATAAAATTAGAGACTCGCTGTTACCCAGCAGAGAAGACAACTTTGTTTTCTGTCAGCTATATACCCAGGATGACAATATTGGATTCAGAACCTCACTGATTAGCTACTGAGCTTTGGGAAAAGTGATTCTGTAGCATGTGACTATTAAAACTAGTGACCATGTCTTATTTGCTATCTCTTGACCAGAGATATTATGTCTTATTCTACAAATCTTTAATAAATTCAGAGGAGACTGTGCCATTTTTCTAACGTGTGAAGAAACTGAAGCCCTGAAAATGAGGGCATATGACCAAGTTTACAGAATAAAATTCTGGATTCAGGGTACAAACCTAAGTTTGATTTACTCTGAAAACAATGATTGTTCTTAAAGCAACATATGTATCATTTCAATAAATTTCAACTACTAAAAACCAAAATTGAAGACAATGCAGGTTTGCAAATGTAATGCATTGCAGGTTAAAAGGGTCAAACCAGCAAAAACCCAAATGATTATTTTAAATGCTTAGAAAGCCATCAATCAAATGTCAGTAGCTGAAGTAGCTTTCTGTATGAATTATTTTCTTAAAATGGAAAAAAATGATAATATTGCTCCTCAAGAATAAAAGTGTTTAAGTTCATAATGCCACCATATAACAATGGCGAAATAATGCACTATTTCATGTAATGTAAGAAAAATTTGTTGGAGTTCCCCAATCATATTTCTCATATGGTGGACAGCTTCGGTTGCTGAATTTGCATGAATCAGACAGTATACACCCTCATTGTTTTATTTTCCATTCTCTTCTTTTTTCTTTTCTTTGTTACTTTTTTTTTGTTTCATTTATTTGTTTTGTCGTACTTTGAAATGCTTTTTCAAAGTAAGTGATGCCTCTCAAATTCCTGTGGAAACTGATTTTCACTTTTTAAATTTTAAATACATTTATTTTACTGTGATAGACAGGAAAATGAAAAGAATAAGTGACTTTGAAGTACTAAGTTTTGTTATTGAAATAAAAAGCAACTATTCTAGTGCATTTTGACATCACAATTATCTTTAGTCTATGTCTCCATAATAAAAGGGAAATTGAGTACAAATGATGAATTAGGCATTTTGTTTGAAGGACTATTTGTTGAAGAAAATACTTGAATAAAGGTACTCATTACTGAAATTGATTGTTTATTATAGTCCCAGCTTGTCTGCTTATTTTACTGAAAATACTAAATTGAATAATGAATCTTTATACTATTGTGATATAATATATTGCTTTTTCTCTTTTCTCCTTGCCTTGGATCATGTTACTAGAAATATAAAGTGGTGAATGTCTCTACATCAGAACAGAGAGCGCTTGTAAAATAAAGGTTACAGCCCATATTTATACGTTAGTGTGAGAACCCTACAAAAAACTTTTCTATGCAGAGTAAGGTGTGAATAGACCCATTGATCTGTGATTATGAAATTACTTACAGTTTGCAAAGGAACTTTGTACAATTAGGGGATTTTCAAGACTGCTGGACAAAGCATGGCTGACGCTAACTGAACTGAGTTTCCTAGCCAATTGCTGTATTACTAATGCTACACAAGACATATCTCACTATCACTGGCAAGTTCAGAAGTGCTGTCTAGGACAGACATTTTGCCACTTACCAAACAAAGAACGTCATGTATGCTGAGCATTCTTAAGGTTATCATGGTACAGCAAAGACATCATGTTGCAGGAGCCCTTAAATCCATCTCAGTGTTTCCCTGCACTTTACCACTTTGGGCCGAATGTTTCTACAGATGGAGCTGCAGTAACCTATATATACTGATATGTTAGTCCTCACTGCTGCCTTGTATTTCGCCTCAAGTATAAAAGCTGTTAGTCCCCGGTAGTTTCATTACACTTGAAAATGTTCCCACACTATGACCTATCTGAAATACTAGATGAATTATACATTTATTTGTTCTTTTTTCAATATTTAGAATCTGTCAATGAAAGAGAAAATATGCTGTAAAGGAGGAAATATTTTAAGTTATTCTCAAAATCTAATTTCAAGCATCATGCATAATGTGTGTCTATGATATTAAAAAATCTATGAATGTATATTTTAGGTATACATGGGAAGACATGAGTTACTGGCATCATAATTTCTAGCAAAATACTTACAAAAGAAGTGAAAATTACTAGCACCATCATCATTAATTTTACCTTAGGGTTAGGAATGAAAAGATCCTCCATTATCTTGTTTATTGCATAAAGTATGAGGCTAAGCAACAGTATTTATGCACACGTTACTATTTATAAAGGAAATTAATTTAGCTTATTTCAATTTCCTATGAAAGTTAATTCAGGTATGCAGAGCAGGAATTAAAAAGTATTTCTTAGATGAGATTTTTCCAGAAGCAGACTATAGTCTAAGATTATTTTATGGAAGGGTTTTTTTGTTTGATTGTTTGTTTGTTTGTTTGTTTCAGTCTAGATCTTACTGTGTTAGACACAGTGCTGGAAAGAAAAAAAAAATTAAAGTACTTGTTGCTTATGAACTAATTCATCAGAATATACCGTTATGTGACTTACTTTCTTATATTATCTTTTAACCTCAATTTACATTGACTTGTTTTGATAGCTATCAGCTTGATTTTTTTTGAAGAACGTTAAGCTTCAGTTACACATTTCCATCACAAATCTCAATTTAAAAAACACCTTTTATAATCAAAAGTTTACTTGATTTCATACTTTCTAGCATAGCTAAAAATGTTAATATTAGAATTTATAAAAATAACCCTTAAATACGAGTGTATTATTTTATAAAATTTAAGATATGTTTACATTTATAAGAATTTTTTGTAACGAGGATTGAACTCATGACCTCACACTTGCCAAGCAGAAGATGCCAAGCAAATGGATTTTGAAAAACTATTTGAAAAATAACCTAATGAAAATATTTTCAGTTTAAAAATCATTTGGGATTTAGCTTAGCAGCATAACTCCCTGCTTAGCAAGCACAAGGTTGCAAGTTAAATCCCTGGTTAAAAAAAAAAAAGCCTATAAACAAATAAATAAATAAAAATCATTTGTTTTGTAAACACTTTATAGACTCATGTCACTTCCTAATTTGTAATGATTGTCACCGACTTGCTTTATATCTGATACTCAAAATAGTTTTGAATAGTTTCTTTTCCCTGACATTTCTATTTGTCTTTTTGCTGAGTTTTTATTTCCTTTGCTGGGCAGAAATCCAAGGGTAGTTAAGTAGAACTATTTAGTTATACTTCACTCAGAATTCAATTGCAACTGCATGAAGATGACTCTTTGAATTGAAAAATCCTTCAGTGTTTGGTACTAATATATATTTGATTTCCCAAGAGACCTGAGCCACATAGAGAAGTAAATAATATGAATTTTAAGATGCATGTCAGCAATGTATTTACCATTTACCAAATTATTTTTGCTCTATTGTTAACATTTATGTTAGGAAACTTGATTTGAAGTATTCTAACAGGCAAAGAGTGCCCCAGCAAAAATATTTAATTATTTCCAGATTATTCATTGAGCTTGTAAACAAGATCAGCCATCAGATTTTCTAGATGAAATTTGGAAATGATCGAATTCTTCAGTTGGTACATGTTCTGACCCATTTTGTAGGTGCGTATACTTGCCCCATTGACTTCAGTTTGTTCTCATCTTTGTTGACAGTGACTTCAGGAATCTCGAGGTTGAACATGTTCCATTTTGAGGTCATCTGATTTCCAGATATAGGGCATATTTTCTTAGAATTTCTTCAAAACTAGTTGATGACAGCTTCTTTCAAATAATAAAATAGCCAGTAGATCAACATTAAATTTTATTCTTGCTAGTTTGACAAAAATTGACCCATTTAAAGCAATTGGATCTGATTCTCCGAATCATGCCTTAGAAGGAGTGCTATGAGTATTCTTGATAACAACTCAAACCCCCCAAAATCATGGGTTTTCAGCACAGCATGATTTCATGTTTTGGGAAATCCATGGCTGCTACTACTCTGTAATACTGAGAATAAATGTCTCTGATTGTCTTTATAGCTGTACCTTTACTTTTAATGCTATATTTCCATGCTCAACATTCTTCAATTAATACATAGTTATTTCTAGAGCAATCAGTGTACACTATTCAATTACTTGGTTGAATCACACAATTGTACATCACATAGGCCGTCACTTTAAAGGCGTTATTTATATACTAATAGGTTCGTAAATTTCTTTGGATTATTTGTATTCTGTAGACTCATTCTGTCCTTTGCTATTAATGTTTTCTACTATATCAGTGAATGTGTACTTATGGACTGATGGAAGACTTTCTACCTTATCAATATGCTCTGCACACCCCACTGGCATTGTGTCTCTGAGTGACATATAGTCATATTATAGTGATACTCTCTGTTCTATAAAGCATGATGAACTTTTACTATCTCTAATACAACAGTTACCATATATTTTCACTCATTTTTTCACAATTTTGTGTTATTATTTTTGAAGTGTTCGTACTAATTTAATGGCACATTGCTATTTTTGTGTTATGAAAAAAATTCTTTTCATTTTACACGAATATTGCCATTTTAGAAGCTCCTTTTTTTTGACAGAATCATTGCCTATAATACAGAAAATGTTTTATATTATCTCCAGTACAAAATAAGGGAATGTCAACTTTCTGGATGACATAGAGCACTGTGTCACTGATGTCCACGCAAGAAAACCTGCCTGAAAACTGTCATGAGTCAGGAGTTTTACTTTTATTCAGTGATATTAAATGTACTCTCTTTTGAAGTCTATTTATTTTATGCTATATATTATTGTATGAGGACATATTAGTTACACAGAATACTGCATTTTAAAAATTATTTTGGAACAGGAATGTGATCTGGTATTCACTGTTATAAAATTCCAAACTCTTCACATCTTTGAGATTTATCAAATTAGCCTATCATGTTTGCCTTCCCGATCAAAATATTTAATTATCACTCAGCTTCCTAACAAATTTCTTTATATCCACTCATTCCTTCCAACAGTATTTTTTTTTCTTTTTTATCGGTACTGGGGCTTGAACTCACGACTGCCTGCTTGCCAGGCAGGCACTTATGCCCAAAAGTACTTTTATTATCTCCCATGTCACTTCATAATTCTAGATTTCCCTCTTTGGAGTGCTCTTAGCTTTCTGCTATATCCTCTCTACATTTATATTGACTTTTAGTCTTAAAACATTGTATGCCTTAGTGCTAATACTTATCTTTTAAAGGTTTTTCTAGCTAGGACTGTATTGTTTTCATTACCTTAAATATGTGCTGCATTGCATCAAATCTAAGATATCTATACAGAAAACACATTTGAAGTCCACGCCCATAAATTAATCTATTTTTTCCTCCCTACATTTAGGTAGTTAGCATCTGAAGCATATTATAGTTAAGGTATCAATATCACCTAAACTATTTATCATTAACTGTTTCCTAAAGAAATGAGTCTATTGATTCCATACCAAAAAATACTGTGCATGTACACAACACACACACACACACACACACACACACACACACACACACACGCACACACACACACACACAAGCCATTAATAATTTGTCTCTTTACAAATATCACTCTAAAAGTTTTAGATTTTTGTATGTACAACATGGCCCCATTTTTTGTAACTCATGCCATTTACATCAATTTTAACAATTTTTCCAAGATGATTTCTTTCCATATAAATTGTTTGTAAATTTATGCAATATAAGATTAAAATAGTCACTGAAATTTTTCCAGCAAATGATTAAATCTGTTATTCATTTCATTCAAAATTCTTCCAATTTTCTTCACAACAGAGATAAAGTTGTTGGGGTGCGGCCCAGGACTGCAGACCTGCCCCGAGATGCCCATCTGGTTCACGCTTCATAGCCACGTTGACCCACGTAGTCTTTATTTGCCCCTACCTCATCATAGCACTGGGGTCAAACCCAAGGCCTTCACACTGAGCAACGCATCCCCAGCCATTTTATTTAGATTTTTGAGACAGTGTCTCTCTATATTGCTCTGACTGCTTTTACTTTTTTTCTAATTTACCCAAGACTTTTATTTAATTAACACCTTTGCACTTATTTCCCTCTATTCTGAATATTCTTCTGCTACCATTATTCTCATTTTGCATAATCAGTTTATTTTTATCTTTAGGTCTAGATGAAACACTACCTTAGCTGAGATTTAGCAAGTATTAGAACAAAAGTGACCATTTTTCTCCTTAAATAGTTCTGAAAATAATTTAGGAAAATTCTGGAAAGTATAATTATTGGCTACATTACTTGCTTAACTGCGGGGTGCTCACCCTTGCTGAATAAGAATAACCCCACAGCATAGTGAGATTTGCCTGCCTGCTCTTCCAGCTGGGCACACTCATTCCTGCACCATCACTCTCCTTGGCTGGGAATTTAAGGCATCACCTCTACACCGCGGGTCTCATCCTTCTGCTGGAGTGAGTGAGCAGATGAAGCATGCTGTCCTTGTTAAATGGCAGGGCATCTGTGGAAATGTGGAAATGTTTATGAATCCAAGAGCTGGGCTAGGGGGCTGGGGATTTAGCTCAGCGGCATAGGTGCCTGCCTTGCAGGTGCAAAGTCATGAGTTCGATTCCTGGTATAAAAAAAGGGGGAAAACATCCATGAAGAAGACCTGGGAAAGGGTGACTATTACCACTTTCAGTACAAATGTAAGCTGGAGGCCAAAGCTAATATGAATAAACCTGGCCAAGTTATAGGTCAGGCTGGTGCTATTGGTGATTTATACTTTTACTTCTAGTGAGTTCTTATTAGTTAACTAATCACAGATTTGTTCAAATAAAGTAATAAAGAATACAGGTAAGCATTGTCAATGCTTTTCATTTCACTCTAGTCTTCAAATCTCAGCTGTAATAAAATCCCAAGACAAATTTACCTAAGAAATCTGGGATTGTAAAAATGTTGCTCATACAAAGAGATGTTATATTCTACCATTTTTTCCAACATAACACTAGCACTCCAGAAATGATTTCTTGCTTCCATCTGATGCTACTATTTACTTTTATTTCATGAAGTTTGATTTTTTTAAAAACTTAATGTATGAATAATTATAAGCAATATACTTCAGGGATAGTTAAGAATTGAGTGAAAAATCATTACTGTAGCTTCTGTGTTAAAGTGCTGTCGATCATGTGTGAAAATCTTTAAAGTGAAGTATAAAAATTAAAGTACCCTTGAATATTTTAAGCATTTGTCTTAGTTTTTGATTCAGTTTTATTTTCCCCATTATAGCCTCAAGGAAAAAAGACCACTGCCTTTTTTTTTCCATATAGATACTTCATCAACTACAGTGTTGAAGAGGACAGATTTTTCAACATTGACGCCAATACTGGAACCATTAAGACTTCCAAGATTTTGGATAGAGAAGAGACTCCATGGTACAACATCACAGTTGCTGCTTCAGAAAACGGTAAAGTTAGCTTTTGCATTATAGTGTGACATGTCCCTTCTATATGAAGTCTTATGTAGAGATCTTCTTGAGAGGAGGTTTCAGCCCATTCTTGTTTCTGCTGTAAAGTCCAAACATTTACAAAGCATATTAAATAAATTTACTTCTTGTTGGATTATGAATAAGCACTGAAATCATTTCTTTTACTATAAATCCAGGGTAGCTGTAAAAATTGACATAACAGAACCCTTAATCTTCAAACTTGAGTCAAGAATGTTTGATTCTTTTCCTGAGTGTGAGTCTTCCTAGTTTATATATGTATGCTGTAATTAAGCCACCAACTCATTAGATTAAAGTTATTTGGCATAGAGCAGTTTTAAAAGCTTTGAAAATCTACAGGTGCACTTAGATGATTTTATAATTCAGAAGAACGTGAACACGATTATCAGTGGTTATGACAGTGCTGAAATCAAATTAAAAGTCTTAGAAAATAGATTCACATGTGGGGCAGTATTGTTGTAATTATGTATGGGCCAATGAATTTATAAATCAATTATCCCCATTTTATAATTTTATGTGAATTTACGTAAAGCTTTAAGAAAGAGTTCAACACATAAATTTATCAGGACTCTAAATTTGTCAGATAATAGGAATACTAATATCAAACCCAAGACAATACTATGTAAAATGAATCTCTCTTCTTACTTTTCCTCAAGAGAATACAGGGCATTAAAATACAGATTTATTTGGATATAATTCACATAGTATGCTGTATGTCTTTCTGATTATCCTCTAACCTGTGCCTTTACAGGATACAATTGATCACTCTGCTTATTATCAATACATGAAAGAATTGCACAACATGAGTCTCCTTAGGACTGATTTGCTTCCCTTAGCATCACAGCTTCAAGAACCATCTATGTCCTATTATGTGTTACAACCCTTTTATCCCTTTTTATTCACAGAACCTATTCTATTGTTTGGTTGGACAATGTTTCATTTGTTCATTCATCATATCATAGACTGTAGTGTTGTTCTGTTTTTGCCTAATGAGATTGATGCTGCAGTGAGCATTAGTGTGAAGCTTTTATTTTAAAGATATAACTACATTTTTACTTTTCATCGTTTACGATTATCTCTTTGAAATGCATACAGTTTGCAAGCATCTTGACAAGTGGATCCATGTATATAATACAGCTTATTTCTTTGTGTTTTTTTTTCCTTGTTTTCTTATTATTACTATTTTCTTAATTTGCCTCCTCTTCCCTCCTGGATCCCTGAGTCCTCTCACCATTTTCCATTCTTCAAATTTTGGAATTCCAAAAATCTCCACATTATCATTACCATTTTTTTTATTATTTTTATTTCATTATAACTATTTTTATGGCCATACAGTGACACATCATTGCATTTTATGAACTTTTCCATTACCTTTTGTTATATATCAATGCTTAGGCTATTTCAAACTTTTCTATTCTACCTAAAATTTTGGTATTGTTTTCATTGGTAAAATCAACTCAATTGTTTCCATTTAGTGGCCCATATAATATTAAAACATACATATACTAATTACTTTTAAATGAGTGTTATAAAGAATATTTTTAAATGGGTATTATAAAGAATGCATGGATGGGTTTCTTTGTTACCCTTTTGGTTAACTTGCATTTTCAAAGTAAATAGACTAGGTAGGCAAATTGTATCTTTAATTATCCAAAGTCTATTAAATAGCTGTTACATAATGACTCATTAAAATCAGTAACAAAATGAAATAATGAAGAGGTTAACAAATCCAACAATAAGTGATGATAACATTGAGCAGAATTTTTAGAAAACTAAAGAAACTTAGATCAGAAACCATATTTCATATTAATTGTCACTCACACCTAAGCCCAGATAATAGGTACATCAATTAGAACTAATTTATAAATACATATATGTACTTGCATATGTGTAATTTTTGTAAGTGTTAATCTCAACAAGAGCTACATTTCCCAAGCATGAGATCAGAAACTGACATCAGGATCAGTGAAGCATATAGAACTCCAAACAGTCATAACCAAAATAAAACTACACCCAGACATATAATAATCACCATCCCAGAAATCCAACACAAGAATAGATTATTAAAAGCTGTCAGAGAGAAAAGACAGATCACTTATAAAGGAAAACCTATCAGAATCACAGCAGACTTCTCAGCACAAACGATAAAGTCAAGAAGAGCATGGAGTGAAGTATTCCAGATCCTAAAGCAAAATGATTTCCAACCGAGACTGATATATCCTGCAAAATTATCATTCAAAATAGATGGTGCATATTCTAAATTTTTTCTGATGCATTCTGTTTTGGAAATAGGTTAAAAGATTTTCAAATTGGATTTTTAAAAAACCTTTTTAATCTAACATTTTCTAAAAAAACTGTTTTGAAAAATTATTTTTAATACTGTTTAACATACTTTTTAGCATTTTTATGGGTTTGGACAATTAAAAGAAAGATGGTTCTTGCAATTAGAATTGTGAATGCACCAAGATTTAAGAGCTCACGAGGGTAAAGCAAAGGCTTGCAATAAAAGAAGAGTTTTCTTGCTCTTACTGAACAGTCTTCACGTGGAAGGTATCACAGGAGAATGTAATGTAACATAATTGAAAAGCTTGTGAGCATGCAGATAGAGCGCAGGTAATTGTTTAGTTGAATAGTCAATTGTAGAAACAGGAAACACATTCACTTCCAGGCTAAGATGCCATTTATTGCTCCTCCTTTGCACAACTATAAATTAGCTCCCATTTACATGGTATAGTTTTACAAATGCATTGATCCTAACGAGAAATCTGTGAAGATGATACACACTATTCCCATTTCACATATCTGGGGAGTGGGACCCAAGCAAGACATAGATCTAAATATTCCAAGTTTTAGACCTACACTCATTCCAGTAAGACCCTCTAAGAAAGTTCACTGAGCCCAAGCATTAGACAGGTAATTTAACTAAGATTTAATTTTATTATCGATTTTAAAATCACATTCTGAGGTAAGTTTATTTTTAACTTCTATATAGAGGACATTATGACTGTCCTAAATTCAGTAATATGTTTAAAGAATTATAGGGTATTGTATTATCATATTTCACAGTTCTTGGGGAATAGCACTTTATAAATAAATATCTATGGAACAGATTCATTATAGGCAACAAAAGTCTCCTATGCAGCACATAACCCAAGTATTTGGAAACTTCCATTCTTCTGCTTCATTAACAGATAACTGCATGTTAACCTGGTAGGTTCCACTGGGATCTCTACCTAGGGACCAGAATATTAAAATCATATTTTAAATGGATCATATCTTGGTCTCTTATCTGGTAACTGGACAGTTCTGATTTCCTGTTTATTCTCGATGGAGTCTACTTCTTTGAGGAAATGGAGGTGAGGTCTCATTTCCTGGATGTTTGTTTTCTGGGATTGCAATTTTCATCTAGAGTATAGTAGTAGCAAACCTAAGGCACCCCTGCCTGCCGCAGAGGGGTTTTTGTGTCACTGAAAGCTCTAAACTGCTTGCCATCACTGAGAAGGATGCCTGTGCACCTCTCACACCAACCTCACTTCTGCTCACAAGCAGGAGCTCATCCCACACTTTTAATCACTTTGAATTTCTTTTCTGTTGCCAGGTAGAAAAGAGGCTGTTTTCAGTGATTTGCCTGATTGAGTCAGGACCACCCAATCACTTGTGTATTTTATAATCAGGTGATTTGGGACTTTGCTTACATCTTCAAAACCGTTTCACTAGAGTTTGAATAAAATACCAATGGATTGGAATCTCATGCTATCATTAGAATTTTGGCTGTCATAACCCTAATATATGTGGCAAAAATTAGAGTGTTGTCATATACTTCTAAATGGATAAAACACTTTCCTTCAGATTTCCATGGTATGATTTAATTTCCTTGTATTAACTTCAGTGTGATATGTATTTTTATCCCTACTGCTCTTTGGACTCTGCCAATGGCGATGCCAGTGGCTGCCCACCAACCAAGTCCAGTCAGCGCTCTGTCCCTTCCTTCCCCTGATTTCCTATCATGTGTTTCCATATTAATGGTTCCTTGCCTCCTAATGTATTCTGTTTCGTTATCTATCATTCTAACACTTTGATGTGGTAGACTATAAATTCCCTGTCCTAAATGATGCACTGAATAACCCACTCCAAATGTAATAATAAGCAATACTTGTAAGACAGTGTGATATTTTAGGCACTAAGCATGTTGAAGTCATTACTTTTCTTGGGAAGAATTTAACAATCCAATGCATAAATGATCTAGCAACGTGTCCTCTAATCCTTCGCCAAACTCAAATTAATCATAAAAGGTAAACATTTGTAATTTACTCATATCATCGAGGCAATCATAATATAAATAAAAGCACTCATGCAATTGAATTCTAGAACTTCCTCAGAAAATGGTAAGAACGATGGAAAATTGAGCTTAAAATTTGGGGGATATCTTAATGGAAATTGATGACAATGTGACTTTTTCTGTAACTGTTAAAAATTTAAACATTAACCATATATATTGATCACACTTTATATATCTATTATAAAAAAACTGAATCTAGAAGAAAAATTTTATATTGTCTGTGTTCAATGATTCTTTTATGTTCTGAGCTTACATACAAATATCTTCAAAGTCTAGAGTACACAAACTTCAAATTTAAACCAATTGCTAACCTCACCTGATAAAAATTTAATATTTATGGATCAGTAATTTATCCCACTGTCTTTAACCAGAAATTATTTGAAGCAGATATACCTAAAAATACTGAAACCTGTTACTTTAGAGTGGTTTTAACTGCACATCACATCTGCATTAACTGTTATTGTTACCATGATATTTCAATGTGTAATTTTTCAAAGAGATTCTAATTAGCACATTTTTAACACACAAAGAGTATAGTACATCAGAAATTTGCATTCATTCAGGCAGTGGTCAAAAGTGATAAAACAGAAAGCTGGAAAATTAGCTTAGTGGTAGAGCACATATTTCAATATATTGCTTACACATTGGCATGCTAAAATATATTGCAAAATATCAGTAAACAATGTAATTCAACAATTCCTATGTGTCTGCAATAAGCAAAAGCTAAAATGAGTGACTTGTAGTCACAGTAAATCGTCAATGTGCAATAAAATTTTTGACTTGGGCTAAAATCTTTTCGAGATGGGACTGAACCGTAGGACTATACATCCCAAACATCTCATTCACCAGTAAGTCTGTCCTGGCTGTTGGCAGAGTGACTCAGCTCAACTCCTGGGCTTCTTTGTGGGACAGCTTGAGGGTACTGATGTCCTGTGGTTGACGTCACTGACAATTATCCAGAGTGAGCAAACTGATGGTATCAGTCTTCCTCATGACCAAGGCTCAGAAATCACTTGTTCCTACTGCAATATTCTTCAGTTTAAACAGACCAACCCTGTTAACAGAGGAAGTCATTTGCAGTGACAGGAGCACCAGGATAGAAACACTGGTGACACCTGTTACCTGGGTACTAACACTGACATATCGTGTTTATTAAATCATTGGGAAATGATCACTTCCCACTGCCTTTGAAAGCTTCTTTTGTATGTGAATTGTGAGTATTCTTGAACTGATTAAGGTAGCAAAAAGTATGAGATTATTGACATGGATGCTGGATCATTATGTCCACTTTAAATCTTAACTTGTAGTCAGTAGCATTTAAAATTCTTGGGTTCTACACAAATAAAAGAGACTAATGAGATGCTTACAGCATTTACAATTTACAATCTTTTGATGTTCACATTATATGTTGATTTATTTGAGGGTTTCTCACTGTCACAATCTTAATAGCATACTGCATAAAATTATAAGTTTATTTATTCAAAAAAATCAACTGAAGTTCGTTTTTTCTATGAGATTTTAAGTTATTTATAATAATTGATGATTACATGGTTAAAGATTTTTGAGAACTTTTTAGGATTTAATGACTTTGGTATGCACATTTTGATTGCTACCTTTCTGCAATATGCTTCAATACATATGTAAAATTTGATTCAGGTGTATACACCTAGGTAAACATAACTAAAATTCATAATACTGTATTGTAGAAGGTATTATAGAGGACACTGCTTAGTGAAAACTCTTAGCATGTACTTCAATTTAGTTGTAACATTTTACATTTTATGAATTTTCATTTTCTGTGCATCATCCTTAGGAACTGAAAATCTTTTAATTTTAATCACTTTGGGTGATTACACTTTGGGTGATTACACTTTGGGTGATTACACTTTGGGTGTAAAGTGTAAATAAATAGAGGTTTTAATTTATGTGTTATTAATGAATAAATTTTTTTGAAAATATTTTTACAACCTTACTGGTCACATGTACATATCCTTTTGTAATCTAATTTACTTTTTGTACTGATTTTCAGAGTAAATTGTTTTAAGAGCTATTTTTACATTTCAGATAAGACTCTTTCATTGTATTGATATTCTGTTTGGAAAATTTTTATTTGGGTTACTTTATATTTTAATGGCAAGCATTTTTAATTATTGCAAGTTTAAAAAGTGGGTTCTATTTTATGATGAGTAATTCTTCTGCCCAGTCTATAAAATCTTCACTTACCTAGTCATTTCTGGTATTGCTAATTATGTATTAATAATTTTCCATTGCATATGTTCTTATGATATATTAACTGTTTCCTTTTAATTGAGATTTGATACCATAAAATACCATAGTCATTTTTGCTTTTTCTAGATACATAGATTCATGTTTTTCATTTTTATGTTTAGGATTAAACTCCATTTAGTGCTATTTTATATTATTGATTCATATATAATAATTGTAACAGGTTTTGGGGGACAGTGAAATGTTTGGAAATATACATATACTCTGACTTGATCAAATCAGTGTAGTTAGCATGTCTACCAACTCAGATATTCATTATTACTTTATATTGGGAACATTTTACAAACTCTTGGCTAGCTGTCTTGAAATACGCACCAGCTTTGGATTCTAGTCACCCTGATATGGGAGAGGACCTGAAACCTCTTCTCCCTTCTGGTCAATCTTTCCCTCTCTTCCGTCCCTGAATCCTATCCCTGGTAAAGAATACTCTACTGTCCACCTCTTTGGGGTCAGTCTTCTTATTTAGGAGGCTTGGGTGCATGCATTTTTGTAGATTAAGAAAGCACCATCATGTCTTAGTCGCCAGGTTTCTTTTTTTGTTAAAAGTACTCAAATAAAATATAAACGTTATATTAAGCTTTTAAAGCGTTATTAAAACAGTTGTCTGTGGTGTATGTAATAATAAATGGACCTTAAATTTTAGTGATTCTTTTATTTTTTTTTTACTTTCTAATGGCTTAAAAGTGAGACGTACTGTAGAAGCTATGTGTTGTATTTGGATTTTTTTCCCCCAAACTAGTAACTTCACTTGGCACAGGACCACCACGCAGCTGCCCCTCCCACTCAGCCACGCCAGCATCTGAGTAAATGACGGATGCCCTGTGGCTGATTGTGTGGCCAAGCTATAAAAATCTCCACTGTGAAAAAAAATCATCTCTCTTTTACCCATTCTCAGTTGATCAGCATTGTAACTGTTTCCAAGATTTACCTATTAGAAACTGTACTGCCTTAAAAGTGGATGCACATATGTCGCTGTGCTATGATGATTTGGATTCCTAAGGGAAAATGCTCCGAAGGAAATAGCTGGGTCAAATGGGCCCCTAGTTCTAGATTTTAAAGAATTTCCACACTGATTTCCACAGTGGTTGTACCAGTCTACACTCCCAACAACAATGGAGAAGGCTTCTTTTTTTCTCTAGTCTCTCTTGTTTTTGGTTGATTTCTGGAAGGTAGCAATTCTTACTTGAGTGAGGTGAAATTTCATTGTTGTTGTAATTTGAATCTCTTGAATGACTAATGATGTTAAACTTTTTTTCATGTATTTATTTGCTGTTTTTGTATTCATCTGAGATGTCTGTTTTTGCACTGGGTCTTTACGTCTTGGAGATGCGTGAATTTTTTTTTTTTTTCAAAGTCCTATATGTTGTAGATAGTAACCCTTTTTTCTGAGGAACACCTGGCTAAAAATGTTTCCCAGGCTGAGGTTTTATAAATTGAGTAAAGAAGCCCTAAAAAAGGATAAAGGAAACATTTACAATTACATGGATACACCTTGAGATCATACTCTTAAATACATTGGACACATGTGTATGAGTATAACAATGTCTCGCTGGTGTGAGAAACTCAAAGAGTAAATAAGGACCAAAATATACATTATATATTATGAAATAGAAAATTGTTCAAAAGGAAAGGGGAACTAGGATGGAAGTGAGAGATAGGAAAGAAAGGGGAAAAAAAGGATAGAAGAAGGATAAAATGGAAACATAGCTTTGTAGATAAGGAGGGGGGAAAAGTGGCAGGGAATGAAAGCGATTGAGTAAAAAGGACAAATCGATATACATACATACAGTTATAAATTCTCTGTGATCGTTATGCATGTTTAAATTCTACCAATTAACTTAATAAATTAAAAATACTCCCATGGCTTTGCTGTTCTAAATGCATTTTGAGTTTCTGAAAATTTTAACGTGATGGTGCTATAATCCAATTGGAAGCATTGAAGTGTCTGCACAATAATTTTAAATGTTCAGTAAGCAGCTTTTGATGGGTCATGACAGAGACTTTACCAAACTCCAGGACCTGCAGAGACGCAGTCCATGTGCCTATGTCTCTCAGGAAGCCCAGAGTGTGTGTGCACTGCCCACTTTCCATGTCTGAGCAATGTCTTCACATTTCTATGTTTTATAGATTTTATAATAATTTATGTTGGGAGATTAGTCTGCTGTCAGATTTTTTTTTCTTTAAATCAAAACTTTTTTTTCCTTTGAATGTTAATTCAAAGCCTTTTAAGCGTGTTAAGTTACCTAATTAATTTAAATATTACAGAAAAGAAAAATGTATAAGTACTTATTGTGTATGATCAGTAAAGTCTAAGTTTAGCGTTTTCCTAAGATCTGATAAAGGGTCTTCCTGGGAATATACTGGAGATTATAATGAAAATTAGGTAATTACAAAATATCAGGATATTTCACACAAGTCTGAAATGTTGCCATACTTAGCCTGTTTTGAAAATGACTTCATGTTTTTCACTCCTTGAATTAAACAATTTTGTGCTTCACAGATTTTCCAGTGTATGTGATTTTCACAAGAATGACAGTATTCCAAAATAATGGCAGATCCATTCTGATAAATAAGACTTTATCTGTGCCTACATCAATAAATTTTATGCACATTCAAGTATTTTCATACAAACACTTAAGAAATACACATCATTAGAGGTTTCCATTTCCCCGTATCAGTCCGTTCTTATTTTATTATTTATTTACATATTTATTTATTTAACTTTTGAAGACAGGGTCTCAGTATGTAGTTCAGACTGGGATTGAAGTCACTATGTAACCTAGGCTAGCTTCAAACTCTCAGCAAACCCTCTTGCCTCAGCCTCTTGTGTATTGGGATTATAGGCATGCACCACCACACTTGGCTACAAGTTTGGTTTTAATTAACAAAACTATTTTCTTAATTGTGATTGTATCTGATAAGAAGAAAATTATTGTCATACTATTTATTCCCCAAAATTAAAACTGACAAATATTTGCTTCTATATAAGTATGTTTCATTACAATGAAAAGAATGATTTAAATATGTGGATTTGATATCATTTTCTATCATAAAATTCACATAATTTATCTTAAAATTTTATTTAGCTACAGTAAAGGAATGTTTCTGGAGTAATCTATTGGATAACATATTCACCAAAAATGCTAAATATAATAAATTATTTTGGAAGTAGTATTTATTTTCTCAATTTATACTTAATAGGATCTGTAGAGAGGAAAAGAGAGAGGTGGGCATTTTAGTCGTATAAATGTACATTGTGGTAGAGCGATCTATAAACTATATAGTAATAAGGTGTTTCTGTTTTTCATTGTTTTATTTCAGCTTGCTTGCCTAAAAATTAAATATAATGCTTCGTATAAAATTTTAAAATCCTGTACAAGCAAAAATAGCAGAAATATTTTATTTCAAAACAAGCAAATTGAGGCCAAAGATTTAGCTCAGTGGCATAAGTGCGGTCATGAGTTCGAACCCTCATACCAAACAAAAAAAAATGCAAATTTAATGACTGAAATGAAAGTTTATGGAAGTTTATGTGAGAATTTGAGAAGTTGTTTTCAGAACTTATTTTTTAGGGGGTGTCTTAAGGAAATAATGCAAACATCTCTCTTAAAAAACAAACCATTATTCTAACATTTCAAAAAAATCTGGTTTCAATCCAGAGTGACTGTTCAAATGACCAAGAACACTTTGGTTTCTATATTTATCTATAATGAAATTCTTTCACAAAAATCAAAGAAATAAAGTGCGAAATATATTATTTATATATTTTATATGTCTTTCTTTATACTCTCAGGACTTTATAAATATTCTGTAGCTGTAAACATGATCTTTAAGATGTATTTACTGCAAATTACTATCATCATAGTAGAACATTTTATAAAGTAAATTTTCATAAAGAAAAGAGTTAAAACTATATTAGAGAAAACTAATATATCATAAAAATAAGAAACTTTATGTTTTGCATTTGTAAACCTCACTACATTTAACATTTACATCAGAATATAAACTGTTAGAGACCTACCAAGTTTCCTACTAAACGTGTATTAATGAAAAGGATTAAGATAGTTGACGGTAGGTACATGTTTAAATTACAATCGCTTTGAGGCAATATAAATTAAACCTTTAAGTCATTGTTTTTAAGAATATGAATTTTTCTTCATTTAATGTTCAAATTGAGACATTCATCTAATTGCCCAATTTAATTGCTCCATTTTTTCTATATCTCATTACATACAAGGCTTATATCACACTTTTCATAAGCACTCAGTGGATGAAGCTGATTGTTACTCAGTTTATAGAGGATTCTTCACACAGCCCAGCCTCAAACCCATCTTTATATTGGAATACCAAGTCCACTGCATCGGCAACCCCTCAGGGGCAGTCTGCTGGTGTGAGTCCCTGATACACAGGTGCAGCCCTATCTGTGGGTCATTTATACATAGCGGACTTGATGCACAACGTGCTTGTACACGACTGACAGGATGGCATATATTTGTTTTTATTTAGATTTTCATTTTATTATTAAGAAAAGTTTAAAAGCATATTCTGGTGCCTCCCTTGTTTGTCATTGCAAAATCTTCATGGAATCTTAGCTGTTTTTTTTTTTTTTTTTTTTTTTAATAGGTACCAGGGCTCGAACTCACGACTGCGCGTTGCAAGGCAGGCGCTTATGCTGCTGAGCTAAATCCTCAGCACCAGTTTAGCTCTTTCTTAAAAACACAACTTTCTAAGACAAAAAGAACATACTCCAGGCTTACAGGAAAATAACTAAAACTCAAAGTAAGAAATAGCTTTCTGGAAGTTTTGCTTTTGAAGAATCCTCGAAGTGAGGTTTATATTGAAGTATTTGCTGATTTCAACTTTCTGTGCCATCAAAAGTATTAAAACAGATTACTAGAGGAGAGGTGTGAAAATATAAATAACAGAATATTGAATTAAGGCTAGAGAAATTATCCAGTTTTAGTCTTAGAAAACACACAGAATGGTTTTAGGTAAAGCGATTGACACTCACAGAATGAAAGATTTATGCAAGGACCATCGGAAGTAACACATGGACACCTAAAAAGTTTCCAGTTTCACAGATAATTAGTGAACATAACAAAATAACCAAAATGCACGCAGATGGGCTGCAGTTTGGGCAGGACCGAGGACTTGTAGCTGTGTATTTCTAGATCATCCTACTTCTAGTAAGCAGCAGTCACGTTGCACCCAGCAGTGTGTTCAGCTCACTGTTCTGTTGTGTTTTCCTCACAACAAGGTTAGAAAGACCCTGTCTCAAAACAAACTAAAAGAAAGTCTCTGGAGAGGTAGCTCTGGGAAGGCATTTATTTAATCAGATTCTCCTATGATTTTTGCACCCTCAGTAAGGTTACATTAACTTTAGCTTCCCAGAGGACACAGAACAGTAGCTCCGCAAATAAAAATGGTATTTGTTTCATCTCAAATGTTGTACTTTCAATTATCAAATTATATTTTAGTGACTGAACAGGGTGGTTATAAGCAAAATGACTGACAAATGGAATGAGTGTACTTCTGCGTAGAAGCACTCAGTTTTGTTTGCTTCCAGGGGGAGCAGACTCCAGTACCTGGCCGGTCCAGGATATAGCATCAAGACCCTGGGCCATGGCAGGTAATAGCTAAGGTCGAACAATCATTTGTTATTTTACACAGGTTTTTTCACCACACTGTATTCTTTCAGACATTCTCTCATACAAAACATGTTTTCCTACTTCTCTGAGATACTTCTAACCCAGAAAAAGAACAAAGATGTTTTGTACTAAGAAAAAGACGTCTTCTGACACCAGTGATTAAAGCTAATTGGATTATTCTTGCCTTATAGAGCAAGAGGAGATTGTTTTCACTTTTCAAATGTGAAAGCTATAAGAACATATAAAATGAATCAAGTATGATGTTGAGAATAGAAAAACATAGACTTTGTGACAATAATAAGACAAGAGAAGGGAGTAATAAACTTGGTTTTGCCAAACTAAGTTTTATAACTAGGTATTGGCCACATTTCCATAAAACTAGCCCTGTGGGAGGCTGAGGCAGGAAGAGTCCAAGTTTGACTCCAGCCTGTACCACCTCATGAGTTAGAAAAACCCTGTCTCAAAATAATATATTAAAATAAGTTCTCTGGGGAGGTAACTCGATGAAGGCATTTGTTTAATTTCCACTATAAATAAAAACAACCAAACAAATTAACTCATATAACCTAAATATCAATATTTTGTCTTTGATAATTTAAAAATTCTAAAGAAATTCTGTTAAATTAAAAATATAAAATGATAAAGCTATGATAAATATAAGCATTTAGAAAAATAGTAGTACTATATTTTTAATTATTCAAAATAACTAAATATTCAGTACAGTACTTAGGTTAGTGGATATATTTATTTTATTTTTATAATAAAAACCTACTTGATCCATTAATGTACAAATTTGACTTCTTTTATACTATCTAAACAATCAAATATTAATTAAAATAACATTTTCAATTATATATGAATCGGGGCTGGGGATTTAGCTCAGCGGCATAAGCGCCTGCCTTGCAAGCAGGCAGTCGTGAGTTCAAGCCCTGGTACCAATAAAAACGAAAAAGACAAAAAAAAATTATATATGAATCAATTAACAGAATATATTAAAGATGTTTTATTACTTTATCCATATATTTATAATATTCAGTGTCAACAATGAACATATTAAAATAAAAAAACACATCTTTGTATTTAAGAATTGCACTTTTACTAAGGACCATATCCTAATTGAATCTTTCTTGCCTTTGCATGTTGTTTGTATTTTATTTTTATTTTCAAATTTAAGTTGTCTGGATGCAGGTTTCTAATGTATTTCCAAAAAAATATCTCAGCCAACGTTTTGTTTCTGAAATTGTTCAATGCATTGATTATGTTGTGAGTAATTTTTATGATATAAATTCACAGTAGTTTTTCTGTTTGGGTATTGTTTGAACACAAGAGCATTTTGATTGGATTTGTAATATATGTATTTTGGAAGTACCTGGCAGTATAGCTAAGGAAATTGGTGGATATTTGGCATTGCCAATGCCCATTGGAAATTGCTGGATATACAACTAAAAAGGAATTGCATAGTGTGTACCTTCTAGATGTTCCTACTAATCTATACCCAAATTTACCCATGGATAAATGGTGTTAAATTTTATAGCATCATGTCAATATAGTTAGTGTTAAAACATTGTAAGCTAAGTTGATTAACCCCACATTTCTTTAAAAGTCAGTAATACTGAAAATATTTTATGTATTTATTTGGCTTTCTTATGAATTTTGATAAATATTCTCATTAATTATTTGCCATTTATATTTTGCTAGCACTGTACTGTCTTTGGTATGTTTTTACTACATATCATAAATACAATTTATGTGTCATCATATGTGCTGCAAATATCCTTCCTTATCTTGTGACAATATTTTCTTCCTGCATTATAACATATTAAGAGGAATTGAAAAAAGTTGTAGGATCAATGATATTTTAAGATTTTGTGTTTTGTGCATTTTGTATTTTGAGTTCTTTTATTACTTATTTTCCTATGTGAACATTAATGTTTTCTTACAATTATACATAAATATTTTATATATGCGTGTAATTTAAAAGGGGTTTTGTTTTTTTTTTTTTTCTTATTTTTATCATTCATATAAGTCATGCTGTTACCATTTTTTGGTAAATTCTTTACCACTCAGTTGATCTGCAGTGACATAATAATTATAAATTAACTTTCTTCATATTGTGGGTATAAGATTTGTTTTCTCTTTCTCGCTATGCAATTATAAAGTGCATTATGTTCTAATACAAGGTAATAAGTCCTAATAAATCATAGGGCAATTCTCCTTTAATACTTTTTTTTCTTAAAAGTCTGAATAACATCAGTATTTATAAACCTAGGCAGTAGCCTTCAATTTCTATGAAGAATTCTCTTTGCATTTGTATTAATTGTATTGAAATACAGATCCATCCAAAGGGATCAGACTCACTTAAGACATTACACCTTATGCAGAGACATACAAGAGCTCTTGATTTCCTCAGATTTTCCTTAGATTTGTTTTAATTAAATTAAAAAGATTTAATGGCTTGCAGATAGATGTTTCATATTATTAATTTAATAGAGTCATTTTGTTTCTACTATGTAACTGTTAGTTTTGTATTGTGTGATGTATGTGATTTTGGGATATATGTATACTATTACAGTTTTTGTTTTTTATTTTTGTTCAGTGATTGTGTATGCTACTTTATTATAATTTCAGTTCTTTGATTTTGTGTAAATTTCTTGAATTAAAAAGTTTCCCTTCTTCCTTACTGGCTTCCATTTTTTCTTCTTTTCTTCTCTCTATCATTTCTGTCTACACAAGATTTCTTCAAATACATTTTACCAAAATAATGGTTTTTAGGACATAAGTTAAGTCATTTTACTCTTTCGATTATTCTATTGATATGTAATTTCTTTCAGTGTGAGTGTATGCTAGTTAATATTATCAAACTGCTACATGTTATACAAAACAAGGTGTGAAACATTTCCTTCTTCATCTGTTTTCAACAAGAAAATGTTGAGAGCGAAATGATTTCCCTCTTTAATTTTAGATATAATCACAAAAGACCTAGGGAAACTTCTTTCCTAAAATTGATTTTCTTAAGCTTTTTGTACTACTAATTATATTTTCAATTTCTTTTGGAATATCTATGGGATTTTTCTTACTATTAACATCTGCTGTATAAACATGCATACCTCGTTTTCCATTCACATAGTTAGTTTTATCTTATGTTGTATGTTCATAAAACTCTTTATTTTTTGCCTTTAATTTACCCTTATTCCTTACTGTGTTAGTTTATTATAATTTAAATTTTGTCTTTTTTAAAGAAACTAGCAAATACATCAGTGATAAGAAAAAAGAGAGACAACCACAGTACATCTGGAGAGTGAGGGGAAAATGTAGTCGAGGAAATATGTAAATTTTCTTCTATGAATTTTGAATCTTTAGCTTTGAAATATAAAATAAAACCAAAAACTTGCTTTCCATTCCATCATTTAATCAGTAAACTCACTGCAGTGTGATGAAAGAAGTTGAAAATATTCTAAGGTGTTCAATGTAATATTTTGAAGTCTAACAGAATTATATGCAAATTATATGCTAAGTACTTAAATTATTCATATATTCCCAAATGTAACAGCATCACACACTGCATATATTTCCTAACAAGAAGAAAATGATAATTTGTAGAAAGTACTTTACTTTGTGGTTTCTGAGTTTATTTGTGTTTCAGTTGAACATTTTTTAAAACTTATGTGATTTTTTGAATAACTGCTGTGGTTACATTAATGATGAACCTATTGTTTCAGTTCTTAGACTCTCATAGTATACAAAAAGTTCTGACAATTTTCTCCCACTCTATTTCCTGCTTAGCATATAATCTCTGTACTATGAAAAATTATCATTTTACTATTCATGTCAGGCCTTGGCTGTTCATTTTTTAAATTTATTTTTCTTGAAGCTACTGAGTTTCAGCAAAAACTGCCTTCATAAAGGTGTCTTTTGCCAAACTTTTGCTGCAGGGTATGGAGCCAGTGACAAGCCACAGTATTAAAATTTGTTTTAAACCCATCCTGCAAGTGTGCGTGGAAATACTAAATACATCCCTATGTGTTTTGCAGACAATCCTGGTTTACTGAGCCATGTCACAGTGGGTATTAGAGTTTTGGATGTCAATGACAATCCACCAGAACTTGCCAGAGAATATGATATTGTTGTCTGTGAAAATTCTAAGCCTGGCCAGGTAAGTTAATTGTTTCCTTCCCATCTTTGAATAGAAGAAACATAAGCAGCTTTATTTCTATTATACTATGATATAATCCCCCCAAATCCTCCAGTGTAATGTTTGCACTCTGAAGATTTTAGAAAGCTTTACCTTGAAGGACAAATATATTTTTTTCAGAATTACAGAATTTAAATATTCTTTATAATCTCATAAGTAATTCAGAGCAATGGACTTACTTATGCATGATGCATTCATCATGCCAATAAAACTATATCAAAAATTTTACCTAAAACTCTGAATTAAGGGAGAGGAAACAGTAAATTTTTTGTCCTAACAAAGCATAGAGATCTACCAGGAAGAGGAGCTGGTACACTACTTTGGGATACCTAGTGCACTTCATATCAACATTGATTGAATGATGACACTGATAGTTAAAAGAACAATAGCGCTGACACAGTGAGTGCATACGTTAGTTAACGACATGTGGAAGTGCAGAGAGAAAGCTTGAACTCAGACTCTGAGGCTGAAAATGCCACGATATTTACTTCAAAAGGTGAGAAAGTTCTGAAAGCAGTCTGGTTTGGTTGCAGCATATTGAACAAGTGACACTAGAAAAAAATGTGAATTAATATCTGTTGTTAAGGTAACATGCACAAAAATATTCAAATTAAAGTATATTTATCATCATACGATTTCTACAGTCAGACACTTAAGAATATGCATGGCTTTGGGACTTTGTAGAATCTCGTAAGACTGTGATCAGCTGTCGTGGCATTCTTCTTGCTCAAGCCCTGGGAATCTGTTTCAAATTCGCGTGCTTGCTTGTAGCTCTCAATTCCCTTTCAGCTGTGAGTCTGAGATGTTTAGGGTTAAACTTAGACACTCAAAGCTTCCCAGTGTTCTAAGATACTACTCAGGTCTCCTGGTAAATGAACTCTTGCAATACAACCACACAATTTACCAAGTAAAAACAAGCTTGCTAGTGAGTCTGTTAACAAAATGGTATCTTGCAATGTAATCTAGTGAGCCACCCTGCAATATTCTCAGGGTCCCGTTTTTCACTGGTCAAAAGAACAGCACAATTTATATCAATCTCTATGCAAAACGGGTTACAGTAAGAAATGCAGTCTGAGATTACCTTAGTATCTCTTCACTACCTAAACATCTAGAGGGATATACATGGTTTCAGCAGTCTATCTGAGTTAGAAAGACTTTCTTATACTCTTTGGTAAGACAGATCCAGTGTAACATCTAAAGTACTTTAGTCATTTTGAAACTTGTGATGAAATCATGGCCTCATGAAACTACTTTGTATAATTATGTATTATGTGAATCACCACTAATATGTTGACATTTCTTGTGTATGTTTTAATACCAGCAGGCAATGTATTTTCTTCTGTTTAGTTTTTAGTAATTAATGAATCAGATGGCACTCAGAACCACCTGAGGTTTAAAGAACTCTTTCTAGTAGTATAAGCAGAAAGCTTTCATAGATAGAACACAGAGAAAAAGAGATGTCACCTGATTGGCTTGAGTTAGGCATTTACCTTAATCGGGTGTTTTCTGATCTGTTTTCATGTTATATTGGCTGAAGTTAAACTACTTGTGATAGCTTGAAATCTAACTTGTTATGCATTATGAAATATGGATAAGGAGAAAAATGATATTCAAACGAAAAATTCAGATTATTGAAAATACAGTAATTGAAAACGATTTGGCAATCTTGATAATAGTTTATTGGCATAAGATAAAACACAATCTACAATGAAGAAAAAATAAATCACATTTAAAATCCATGCACAAAATGGAATTAAAAAGAAATAATACAAAGTTAGCAGCATTGCAGATGAATGGAGCATATATTTTTATTTATTATTCAATTCCCAAAGGCATGAAAAAGAGAACATAAAAGCAATTGATAGATATGTTATTGAATTATTATTGAACTTTCATGCCTGTTTCAGTAATTATTGGATTACTCACATGGAATTAATAAG
This sequence comes from Cavia porcellus, assembly GCF_034190915.1. Taxonomy (NCBI): domain Eukaryota; kingdom Metazoa; phylum Chordata; class Mammalia; order Rodentia; family Caviidae; genus Cavia; species Cavia porcellus. The sequence continues at coordinate 15,648,247 of NW_026947494.1, read as the reverse complement.
GATATTAAAATTAAACAACATAATTATAGAAGCTTACTGATTGGCAAATACACTATCTCCATATTATATGTTATTTTGCACAAAATGTTAAAAATATTTGCTGTGTTGGACCATAATGCAAGTTTTAAACACTTGTAAAGAATGGATATTATTATATTTTATTATAATAAAATACAGAATTATAATAATTCATAAATTACTACAAGGGCAAGATATTATTGTAAATGAATGAATTCATCTAACTCAATGAAGATATCAAAATGAAAATTAATTAAAATATGTGGATGCTGCGACAGTGAAAATACAGCATATCAAAATTACATCCAACAAAAAGGGGACAAGTGAAATAAATAAATACAGCCCAGAAATAGAAATGATCAATAAATACATGAGAAAATTCAGCATCTCTGGTCAATAGAGAAAGGCAAATTAAAATATTAAGGTTGCATATTTTTCCAGAAATTATGACTATGATTAAAAAACAAACAAACAAAAAACATGTAGCAGGAAATTCTGGGACGGGACCAGGGATATAACTCAGTGGCACAGCAGCGCCTGCCTGGCAAGTGCGTGGTCATGACTTCAATTCTTAGTAAAAAAAAAAAAAGAAAAAAAAAAAAAAGGAAGAGAGAGAGAGAAAAAAAGAAAAGAAAAAAGAAATTCAAGTGAGGCTTTGGGAAGAAAGGACTTTACAGTGTTGGTGGGAATTTAACTTAGTACAACCATAATGGAAGTCAATATGCACATTCAAAAAATGGAAAAGAAAAGAAACCTAAAAGACGTGATTTCATTTGATCAATCACTCCCTGCTAGGTAACTTCTCAAAACGGCTAAAAACACTACCTTCCAGTGATATATCCAGACCCACATTTACAGCAGCATATTTTGCAATAGTTAAACGTTGGAAGAGGTTTACATGTCCCTCAACAGATGAATGAAGAAAATGTGATACCGATACATAATGGTATTCATCTCTGCTACAAAGAAGGATAAACTTGGCTTATTTGTAGGAAAAATTATGGACCTTGTGATAATAATATTAAGTAAAATAAATTAGACACACTTGCTTATGTACTATATAGTTCCTTTTAATGACAAAAAATATAAATGAGTAAAATGAAAGAGAGGTAATAAAACATAGGAAAATACATCTTTTGTAAATAGGAAGAGGACCAACACATGAAAGGAGGAGACAAAAGCACGGTAAAAGTATTAAAATGTTATATATATATATATATATATATATATATATATATGTGTGTGTGTGTGTGTGTGTGTGTGTGTGTATGAATTCCATGATGGATATGATTTGCATCTAAGATAACTAATTAAATTCAGTTAGTCAGTTAAATAACTTTCAGATTTGTACAACACCCATCTGGCAAGTGCATGTCATGAGCTTGATTCCTGGTACCTAAATAAATAAATCTTATGATTAAAGGAAACTATGGTTATTGTGAGTGTATAAAATTGAAAAAATAAAATAATGCTTAGTAAAATCAATCACTCATTTTGAAAAACTTTGAAAAAGTGCAGTAAAGAAAAGGACAACTAATGAAGGGCAATCAATAAAACGTTAAGTGATCAAAAAAGAAAATTCAAGAACCCAGAATCATTTATTTGAAAGCACAGAAAAGTTATTGGTGAGAAAAAAGAAACAAAATAAATAAAAATAGTGAGAAAATATAGAGAAAAACCATTAGACACATAAAGATTTCAATAGCTGAAAAATATTAAAATGAATATATTAATAAGTGAAAATTTAGTTACAACAAATAGATTTTTAAAGGAATTTTTTCAAAACTCTAACAAGTATAAAGTTATTACTCTTTAGTCATTAAATATTTTAAATATATAAAAGAAATCCTCCCCAGTATATGCCTGTCTCAGGGTGAATTTCAAAAACATTTTGTAAAATAATCACAATATTGAAAAGTTGTCTACCTTTTAGAAAAAGAGGCAATTATTTTTCTATGAATTTGTAACTAAAATGTAATTTTATCATCACAACATTCCAGGTAAATTGATGAAATTTTATGTGTGACTATAGATATAATAATGACAGATAAAATATTATCAAATAAAATTTTTAAATTAAATCATCAAATTTTATTTGCAAAATTCAAAGAACTTGAGAAAGGTCATCATCATTTTTATTAGTAATGCAATTAATAACAACAGTGAGAATGTTTCTAAGTACTGACGTATCTTTGGAATAGATTAAAATATTTACTGGTACAATGATTGTATAAAGATGTATCTCTTTGTAGTACAATTAGTAAAGTTTAAATATTTTACCACTTCATACCACATTAAACATTAACACAAGGAATAAGCACCATCCTTGTAAGGATTGAATTACTCTTACAAGTGGAAATCATTACAGTTGAGGCCCTATTCTTTAATTATTTTTTTTTCCTTTTGTTAACTCACTGCTGTAAAAATCGGCAAATCAAAGATAAGTTATAAAGCATCAATTAAAGGCTGATATTTGCATCACAAATTGCTGATATTTTCTGGATAACTGTAAATTTTAAAAACAGACAGGAGTAGGTACATTTGCTTCTGAGTTCTGAGGTCATCTCAGTGTCTGAGAGGGAAGCGTGGTCTCCTGCCATGGTGTGGCACAACATTCCAGGCCCAATTCTGGTCCGTTGACACTTTCTGCCAGGGCCCTTGAACGAATGTTTACAGATGTGAATTACTGGCTCACTTTTCTGCTCTGTGCAAAGTGGTGACTTTATTGACGTGTCCTATTGTCCGGTTCCTGTGGCAGTGACAGTTCACTGAGTCATTGTCAGGAGGATTTACTCCCCTTCAGTACCACACTGCTGGCCTTTGTCTCCTGCTTTATCCTCTATGTTGACAGCTTAAGCTGGAAATGCTTCTAAAGGCGGATTTTATGTGACATTGACAAGTACTTCCTGCATCTCTACCATAAAGCAGTTGTCAGAATTTCGGGACATTTTCTAAGCCTAAATTTTATGAGTTTAGGACTAGATTAGTTGGAAATTCACTTATTCATTGCTATCTATGCCTTAAATGCTAGTACATTTTCTGAAACATCTGTATTTGTCAGAACCTGCTTATTTCTAGACTAGGGTTTATGAATCATTTATATGAAATAACTGTTTCAAGAACTATTGTTAAAATAAATTTCCATATTCAAAGTCTACATCTTCTATTACATATGTGCCAATAATTTTCAGAAATGTATCACAAGAGTTAGCACCCACAAGTAATAGTCTATTAATACATTTTGCACTGTTATTTGTGACATTTATTGTTTAAAACTCATTTATTAATATTCTGTGGCTCACAATTTATGATTTTATATATACACTGATACACTTAGATCATTATATTGTTGCCTTGCAGCATTTATTTCAAACTTTGTAACAAAATATTTAAAGTTTAATTAAGGATAGAACACTCATTTTATGTATTTCTTGGGGCAAATATATTGCTACAAATTATTACAATTGTGTTTAGGCTGTGTTACAGCCATTACAGAGGAAAATGATTGTGTCCTTTCCGTTTAACTTTACAATTGTTGGTTCCTTTGAGGTATGTCGACAGAATTTGAGGGAGAACTTGATACGTTTAGAATAGAATACTTTATTTAAACAATGCTTTCTGAAGTACGTTCTCTAGTGTACAGAAAATTTCTTTTTATGACAGATGTTGGGACTTTGGGGTTGCATGTATATTAATATGCATGCAGTATACATAAATCTGTGCAGGGAGATGGGTCACATGAAAGTTTAAACTGTATCTAACAGCAGACCTCTGGTCAGTCCAAGTAGCCATGAAAACTTCAACACTATAGTTCTCTGAGGAAATACATTTTCCTGTTTTTTAAAAAAGGTATCTTTTCAGACTTTCCTAAAAAATTAAAGAGGCATGCATGCATGAAATTTGAAGTCAGTTCCTAAGCAGACTAAATTCAAAAGAGTCTTCATGTATTCATATAGAATTTCTCTACTGTTCTTTTGCTTGTTGCATTTGAAGTGAACTCAGAAACACTGTATTAAAAAATTCAGTATATAACACTAATCTCTGATACATCACATGCAGTTTTATTATGTAATTTGTATGTTGTTAATAACATGTGAAAAAGCCTCAGCTATTTTAACTATCAAAAGTTGATATAATTTTAAATTATACATTTATATCAACTTTTATGTTTTGAAACAAACTGATTAAACAAGATATCCTATCTTTCTTAGAATTACTTTTCAACTAAAATTTTAAGGTTACCTCACACACCAAAGAGAATACCTTAGTACTTGTTTAAATGTATGACACAAGTATTTTTTTCCTAACAAAGAACTATAATAGTAAATCATCTTGCCAAATAAAACTTTAAAGTAACATACGTTTATTTACAAGTCCATCAAAATATCCCTGGTGATTATTTATAAATATTAAGTGTCAATTTGAATCTTTTCCTTATTGAAAGGCATGTTAAATGTGTGGCTTTATATATTTCAAAATAATCTAAATTGTATTTATTAATAATTATTGATATATGATGGGGAGTATGGGGTGCAGTGAGAAGAAAAGAAGAAATAAAAGGAAAACTGTTAAAAAAATTTGTCTTACCAAACAATTGAAAAACAGAAAACTTTTAGGACAAGATATATAAATCATTACTCTGAAAATGAGTAGAAAATATTAAAGATGGAAAATTGGAAATCATCTAGGTATCCGCCAGATGTTTAAATTTTAAAATAAACATATTAACTTTCCATTTATATTTTCTAAAAAAATCTTGAGGGAACCGTGAATGAAAATCTTATTTTCTGATGAAAGAGAAGATGTGACTTGCAAAAGAGAAAATCTGGATATGTCATCTAAGGACAAGAGACTATAATAAAATTTAGCAGAAAACAGACCAGCGTTTTATCTCTTGGAAATATGTTTCAGAGGTATCCTAAATAAAATTTAGTCATCTGATTGAGTATCAATTTTAAGAGTTCACAAGGAATGCAAGCAAAATGTATTCACTAATATTACTTTTCAAAGAGAAATTTTCTTACTAAGAAAAACAAATTTGTCACAAATTATTTCCTCTAGGGATTAAATTTCAAATACTTTTGATAAAAGTGGAAAGTATAACTCAGTAAAAATTAAAGGAACCAGTAATCACAATACAACATGAGTTATAACCCAGTTTATCAAATAGAACAAGCTCAAACTTGTAGAAAAAAATTGCAAAAGCATTAAAGTTACTTAAAAACTAACTTTGACTTGAAGACAATAATAATAATAATAATAATAATAATAATAATAATTCCCCAGATGTGAAAACTGGAAACATAACACAGCTCAGATAAACTAAATGACTTGCCCTCTATCAAATCCCTCTGAAATTATATTTGGGGATAAAAGCGGAGCTCGCAAATATATTAGAATGGTATAAATTATCATAAAGAAAACAGATATGCACACAGGAAAATGCCAATGATAGAAGAATATATGATAAATGTGTTTATTTTTCGAAGAAACCAAAGCAGGAGTAAATGAGCCTCTACCTGCCTGTGTGTGTGTACATGTGTGCGTGTATAACTTTGTGTGACTGTGTATATGTGAATGTGTATGTTTGTGGTGGCAGCAGAGGATGAGACAATGACACATTGCTTAAATACTTATATTTACTTAACCCTGAAAACAAATTTGAAATTGTGTCCTTGTTTTCATTAATTTTTTTTTTTGTTGTTGTTTTTGTTTTTGTTTCTTTTTAAGCAACAAATGTGCATAGGATGTAACTTTACTTCTCAGTCCATAAAGCACTTTGGAATCTATTTGAAGTTTTTCATGCTTCTGAGAAAAAACAAAAGGCCAAATTACTCTGCTTTATCCATCCTGCCATGGAAAAAGAACATAAACAGTAGGAAGGATGAGCATTTTAGCTCAAAAGTAGATATTACAGATTGAAATCGAGTAAAAAGTAATGATAGGGACATCTCTGGAGGTGTGCAGCTGATGGACACATAAAATCTCTTGCTGACAAAGTCAGTTTTGACCCATGAAGGCAAGACGTGAAGGTGTGAGCACCGTGCACTCATGGAGGAAGCGGATCACTGTCATATTCTGAACCGCAATCTTTCCTGTTACTTCATGAAATCCTGTGCTTTTGTTTATCTGTTTGTTTGCATTTTTTTTTTTGTTTTTTGACTCCTACTGCCCTGATCATTCCTTCTCAGTATATCTATAATTCCTCTCATCTCCTCTAATAAATATTATTCTTCGTATATAGAGAGAGGAGTTTAGGTTTTAACTGAAGTATTCTTAGTTGAAGTTTTAAAACCCTTGTAAAAATTTAAATGAGGGAAAATTGCTTAAAATTTTCATAACAAGTATATCACTTCCCTCAGTGAACATCCTCTATTTCAAAATAATTAAACTGTATTTTATAGCTTTTTTTTTCTTTTTCTTCAATTTTTCAAAGGGAGAGCTTCAAAGAGAACACTTAAATGTTTAACATGTTAATTATTAAGATGAAGATATGATATAGTTTGTTTGGATTCTTAAATATTCCAATTGGCATACCTATTATAATGTGTTCCCCTTGGGAGGAAATGTTAGTGTAGACACTGTGGAATATAGCATAGATATTCCTCCAAAATTAAAAATAGAACTACTATATGATCAACCAATTGCACTGCTGGGCATATACCCAGAGAGATGAAGTCCTTATATCGAAAAGATACTCGCACCTCATGTTTCTTGCAACCCGGTTTAGTATAGCCAATATACGAGATCAACTCAGAGGCCTTCCAGTGCATGACTGGATGAAGACAGCGTGGTATATTTACAGAGGGTTATACCATTCGGCCATGACAAAGAAAAGCTGCCCTTGCAGCAATATTGATGGAACTGGAGAGCCTTATGTGAAGTGAAACAAGCCAGAAACAGAAAGGAAAGTAGCATGCATCCTTATTCAATTACTGAATCATATGAATCAAGCTTAAGGAACTACAGGAGGAATAGTGGCCACCAGAGGTGAGGAAGGGTAGGAGGGGATGAGACATAAATGAAGTGGGTTTTCTAGGTGGTGAGAAGGGTTTTAGAGGGACAGGAGCAGGATCCAGGGCGCAGGCATGTTCAAAGGATGTGATCAAGGCATTATGTATGCATGAATACGATTATCACAGTGAATTTGATTAATCAGTATATTTAATATGGGTTGGTAATTAAAATGGTATTTTATAACCTAAGTCATACAGAAAATAAAGAATTTGTGATCCAACATTGGGTTACTGAATATACATGTTTCAAGTTTCTCTCTCTCTCTCTCTGTCTCTCTCTGTCTTTCTCTCTGTCTCTCTCTGTCTCTCTCTCTCTCTTTCTCTCTCTCTCTCTTTAATGCTCACTGCACACATATTTTGCAATTTCTTTGTTTTGACCAGTAGAGATAATAGATTATTAATAACTTGCATCACATTCTGGCTTTGCCTCTGCAACTGTGTGGCAGATTAAACTTCTGTATGAGTCAGTTTCTTCACCAGTAAAATTTGGATCCAAATCTCAAAGCTATCTGGAGACACTGAACCAAAAATAAAATAAAATAAAAGTAATGCTCTGCTATTTTTGTATTTACTAGCATAAAATAATATGCACTTTCAAGTTCTTCTGTCTCAATATTGGAGTGTTTATATTTTTTCTAACAATAGTAAATGTTCTCTCAAAACAGGTAATCATACAAAACCTTACAAATAATTGGCCTCACTTCTTGAGTGATATTAAAAAAAACTGTCATCACAAAAAGCGAAATATAATGCTTATAAGATGTACCATGTTTTACCTAAAATCAGATGAAGAATAAGTTTAATGGTACGTTTAGGAGTTAAATTTTAAACATGTGTATTGGAAAATGAATTTTTAAAAATTCTTTTATTTTAACAATAAGATCATGTATTATAACTCAAATCAAAGAAAGGAGCCACGTTCAATTCACTATTCGGTATGTGTTTTCTTTAGGTTATTCATACCATCAGTGCCACTGATAAAGATGATTTTGCCAATGGCCCGAGATTTAACTTCTTTCTTGATGAAAGCCTGCCTATGAACCCGAACTTTACCCTTAAGGACAACGAAGGTGAACATGAATATCCACTTTTTTATCTATACAGCTTCTGCTCCAACCTGATATTGAATAGGATGATTAGTTTTGTTTATTCTTATAACTCACAAACTGCTTACAAATCAGTATTCAGCTTACAAATCAGTTTGTTGCTAATGTGTTACGATCTGTGAATTGCTTATACTTACAATGGAGCCATATGCACAGATAACATTCATTGAATTTATTCCGAAGCAATCCTTTAAACAAGAAAAGTACATGTAATGTGCTCTTGGCAAGTTTTAAGAGAAAACTTCGCTGACAAATGTTTATAAGAGCTGCTGCAAATGCTAGAAGGTAAAAATATTTAAATTAGACAAAAATGAAGAATATATCCTAGAGACAGGAAAGGAAATGCAATGTTTGAAATCATCTTGTATTAGCAAGGCTATCAAAATATGCTGTGCAAATTATATTTCCTCTCGTTATTGTGAACGTTTGCAAAAGTACGTGTAGAAAACTATGTACAACTACATAATATTATGGAAGTTCTTTAAACATTTGTTTAGCAATGTGCAATTCAAAGGGGAAATCGCACCTCAGTACCTTAGTAACAATGGAAGTGTCAACTTTATTTATATACCATGTTTGATAGACTCCTCAAGATTGTTTAGAAGTCATTTTTGTTCTATGGGGAAATAATAAAAATACTATCTGAAATTTTCTAATTAGCAGAAGATTTTTCCCTCTCCAAATTTTCATATTTATCTGAATTTGTTATTATGTAGGATGTAACCCTTGCCTCTGGCGTTTATATTGCAAACAAAGGCATATTGCAAACATCTTGGCAAGTAAGTTTAGTTATCTTCCTAACACAAATAACTTTTTCTCATTTCCCCTAAGTGTTTTTAAATGATCACAAGTACACTAAAGAGTGCAGGAAAACACTCCAGGTTATTATAAACATTCTAAACTTACCTGTCTCTCTCAATTTATGTGACACTATGGTCTGCTGTACTTTGCAGAATCTGTATACACAAGTGCATTTGCACATTACAAATTCCATTCAGACAACTTTTACATTTACTTACACTGAACATTCCATCCCACAGTACAAATATATTTGGCCAAAAATGTATGCAACAGGAAAAGAAAAACTAGCACATATATCGTAAAACTGAATTTATTCAGATATCATGAGATTAGTACAAGTCAGGTTTGGCTTCTACAATGACAAGACGTGCTGAAAGTGTTGGGCATGAGCTTCCAGACAGTTTTTACTACAAGGAACTTCTGAAATGGGTGTATGTTTTTTTGGTGGACCCTGTTTATTTGGTGTAAGTAAACATATGAAACATTGAGCAAAAAGTATCTTGACAAGATGTGCGCATCTGTAATTATAGCACTCTGAGGATATAGGCGGGCAGATCAGAAATTCTGAGCCAGTTGCCATAGTGAATTCCAGGTTAGTTGACCTCCACGGTGAGTTTCTGTCCCAAACTAACAGAGACAAACAAAAATCATTTCCCACTTGCTCTACATTTCAAATAATTTTCTGATTTGGAGTAGCTTAACTTCCTTAGTAAGATCAAAGCATAGGAAGTTATATTTCACTCAAATTACCTTTATTCCAGTAAGTTTTACTTTACATTTTAAAAATTTCAAATTGAAGATGTTTCAGTGTTCACTTCATATTTAAATACATATTAAGTTTAAACTATTTAAACTACATAGCTTGTAACTATGAAAATGCTTTAAGGAAACAGGAGAATTCTATTGTTGTTGAAACGCACATTACTATCAAAGTCTTTCCTACAACATTATTTTATCTGGAATTTACAAATTCAATTAATGATTTCATTAAATATCTTAATTCAGTGAAACCAAATACCACAGACTTTACACATTTAAGGCGTTTTCCTTAAAGTACACACACATTTTCAAAGACTACATGTGTATGTTAGTCAGCATTTATACTTTTCATGAAAATAAATTCTTAAATCATTGAAGCTCTTTAAAGTGTGAGAAGCCCATGGAATGTTATTTACGTAGTGTCAAGCATGTAAAATATATGTCTAGGACTATTTTTCAACTTACCAGATTTAAAGAAATTATAAACAACATAAATTTAAAACAGCAAATCTTTGCAGCAGCAGCAGCACACAGATGAAAATATGTTCGAGCATAAGCCTCAGTTGTACCGTAGAAGTGCAGACCTCTTCACCTGGATCTCCTGAGCCTCCATTTTTGCATCCATTAATCATAATTTAATATCCCAACTGGATCATTTTAGGAAAGTTACTGGTATATAAAAATATTAGAATCAGATGAGTGGTGGGGATAATAATTAAGAGCTGAAAAAAAACCAGGACTACTGGACCCAGGGTGCTTGAATCTCACAGTTTATGAGTTAGTAGAGATTTACGTGGTCCCAGAACATATAGAAAGACATCTAGAAGAAAAAATTAAACCATTATTTTTCTGAAGCTACTGTTTGCATAGAAGTGCATATTCAGGGACTCAGAGGAAAGTAGAGATAGCCTCTAGACTACAACACATGAAAGCCATTATCTCCATGGAATATTCCACAATGTTTTATGGCACAGCATGAGTGCAGACAAATAGATTTTCCAAAAATCTGGAGAAAAGGTTACACATTGTTATGCCTCAAATTAAACTGTGAAAGTTAGTGAAGAAATTTTATAAAATAAATTCACTCTGCATAATTAAAATATGAGTACAACCAGGGATTTAGCTCAGCAGCATAAGTGCTTGCCTGGCAAGAACAAGGTCATGAGCTCCATACCTAGTACAAAAAAAAAAAAAAAAAAAAAAAAAAAAAAAGAAATATAAAGACAAAATTATCTGACTTAAGTGTTTCACATTCTTAAATTTAAAAAATCTAACATCTTTTGAAAAAGAGCAAAGTTTCTATTACAGAAACTGAGACAACAATAAAACTAAAGACTATTATATGGAAATAATTGCAAAATTTTAAACACAATAAGACTGTAATATTTGCATATATTGTAAAACACCAGAGGAATGTAGAAAAATATATAGAAATTCATTGTTTACTGATAGGTAAGCAGAAAAGCATATAGAAATTAATTGTGTATGGATATGTATGCATATATTTGCATATGTATTTATATGTGTGTATATAAATCACATTTACATAGTACACAAAACTGTTATTTTAAATATGCAGAAACTATAGTGAAGCATATATTTGATAATATTGAAATATGTAGATGAAAATGACACACATCAAATTCATATGGTTAGATATGAGAAGAATTGAGAAAAACTGAGATCAGGTGTATAATGAAGTCTGTATATATGTGTATTTTCAAAAAGATTAAAATAAATTTGGCCAAAAATATGTATAACGTTTGAGTAGCAATATTTTAGTCTTGGTGTGAGTGAATTAGTTATAATAAGTTTACCACAAAATAGAAATTCACTTATTTACTCAATCAGTGTGAATTTAAACATTATTTATATCAATTTCGATGATTAATGATTATCTCTTCACAAGTGGTATCAGGATTTATTTCTTTTTTTCAAAGACATCTACTGTGACAGAACAATCACTTATTCATTTGGTACCAAAATCACCAGAGTTGTTCCCAGCTGTAATCCCAGGTACACTGGAGACAAATGCCAAAATCCAAGTTCAAGGCTAAGCTGGAGAATACAAGAACCCCCCCAAATATTGAGAGCTGTGGCTCCATATTAATGGCAGAGTGCTTGTCTACCACCTGTGCGAACCTGGGATTCAAAACAAACAGTGCAAAAGAAAGAAAAATGATGTAGTACAAAAAACACAATTGCAGTATACGATTAGGAGAAGATATGTTCTTATCCTTGGGGTGAAAAGTTAGTAAATAGTCAAGATTGTTTCTTAGAGACTGAGGTGGATCAATGAAAGCCGTGAGGTGTTTAATAGAAAAAAAAGGGAAACATACTTGGCAGATAGTTAAGCAAACCTAAAGAATTTAAATTGAGGAAGAATGTAAAAGTGATATCAAAGATCAAACGCATGATACAAACTTAGCCATATCAAATCAGAACTTGGTGAGAAACACAATCTGTAATCACTGTCACAGTTTCTTAGATCACAGAAATCAGTTTTCTTTTTGTCTCTGTTTTATCATAAATACAGTGGAGGACAAGGAAGCTAATGAAAGAATAAAATTTCTGAGTTTCTTAGTTACTACATGGATGTTGGATTATAAAGGGAAAGAATATCAGAACTATTGTGGATTCTTTAAGATTCTGGACAGCTTTCTCTGTTGTGAACAATGACCTCAGAATTTCTTTAGATTTGTAAATCCTCCCCATGGAGGTACTTGTGTGAGAACACTGCTCTCTGTGGAGCTCCTGTAAGCCTTCCTACCTTACATGCAAGGCCCTTAACTTCTTTTCTGTTTTAGGAGATCTCTTCAAAATGTCTGTATAATAATGTTTGAAAAAGATACTATCCAGTTTAAAAGTAATGGACATATTTATTTCCTGAATAGCTTAATAGAATGATGACTCTTTTCAAAGTTGGTGATTCCAAATCCCTGACAATGGACTCTAGCTTTCCAAATGGAATTTCCTTACCTGGTAACCAAAATCACTGGGTGCATCACATCCAGTTGCGGGGATCTTCTACTTCAGTATACTCACTGTGAAATATTAGGACCCTATTTTAAATGAGAGTTCATATTGTTTTCTGTAAGTCAGTTAAAATACTCTGTTTTCTGACTCAGAAGCATGGTCTACTCTGAGTATCCATGTATTATGCAAGCTAAAGTCCTAGCATGCAAACATGGTCATATCTTAAACAAAACCTTTCACATTCCTGATATATCACTGAAATAATTCCTAGCAGAAACTACTGTAAACCACCTAATTATTAAGATTTATTAAAAAGTTGATACTAAAGTCATACTAGAGAGAGGATACCTTATCTGTTGAATCTTAGCTCTTATTTGTACCGTAAAGAGATTCTGCTAGTTAGAACAACTGACCATGTGAACATGTTTAAAACAGAAGTCCATCCATCTCTCTTTTTTTTTTCTTTTCTCAGATCTCTTTGCTCTCCATGAGAACTTCCCTGCCATATGTCTTATGCCCAATTAATGTGGAATTTGCTAATTATTATGAACATTGTAAAGTGAATGTCTAATTGACTTTTCCATCATGTTTACTACAAAGTTACTTTAATTTGGATCTAGTTTTACTATGCACTCTGATATATTGTTAGGGGAAAAAAATGGAGCTGGTGATCTAGGTAAGAAAGCCACAATCTTACTAAAGATTTTTGAAATTCATTCAAAAGAAAATGTGGTCCATACATTCACTGCTTGGGCTGACAGCCACGTTTCCTTTTATAGGCAAATTAAACATAGGTGCAATTCTTTGTTTTTGTTCCTATTTTCTTTAAAACATTATTCTTACAATTTTACACTCCTTGTCACTTTACACTGGTTCCTGGAATAGATGTCAGTTTCTCCAGTGGCAGAGAGGGGAGGCAGGACTCTAATCTGTAGCCTTGTCTCTTGAAATGTCCAGCTGAATGTAGGCGAGGTTCAGACACAGCCTGGAAGAGTAGATGCCTTCATCGTTTTTCAGCTGCTTTGACCAAATGCCTGAGACTGGGAAATAATAAAGAACAAATATTTATTTACCAAAGTTCTGGAAGCAGACAAATAGAATCATTTTCTGTCTTTTTAGAACCTGATATCTGCTTCCAAGATAGAGACTTAACCTCTGCTTTTTCTGGAGGGGATAAATACTAACCATCCCTGGGCAGGAAGCAAAGAAAATGCACTTCCCTAAGTACTTATTTTGTCTTTTATCCACTCATGAGTAGTGCATTCATTCCCCTTATAATGTGTCAATGTTATCGATTGGTGATCCATCTTCTAACACCTGTATTTTTGAGCAGACAGAAACATTGAAGCCATAGTGCTAGAAGAGAATAAAAACATAAAATATTTTCTCTAGAAATTCGATATTTACTATTTCCTCTGATAAGCACTTAGAAGGGACATTATCACTTTAATCCAATCTGAGGCGGAGCTGAAGCTCGGTTTTGATCTGCAATTTTGTCTCATTTCTGGTCTGTTCTTGTTGCTACTAGTACAGGATATTCTAGGACTTTGTACTGAGTGCCTGCTTGCGTATGTGCAGTGATCGTTCACATGAATCATTATCTGTTCAGCATAAAGATAGGGACAGTAAGTTCCTCTTAGACTGCTGGGCATCTTTACCTTAGGGATTTACCTTTAAAAAAAAATCCAACTTTGCTTCCTATTTAATTTATCAACATTAAAGAATGTCTTTAGATAAAATTAACCATGTCTTCTAATTTGAGGCCCTTCAGTTTACAGTTTGATTTCAAACCAAGGGAAATTCTCAAAATCTCTCCTAGTTTTTTTTTTTTTTTTTTCCTCCATTTTATGAGTCCAGGATCGTTCTAGCTCCTAATATAAGCAAATACCTACAGAATAAAGGTATCCTGTAAGCAGCCATTCATTGAATAAGTTTTCTTCTTTGAAATTGTAATGCTTCTGTCTTGCTTCAGCAGTTTCGTAAGGTGACTAAACAGGCATTTTCCCATAATTTTCCAATTTTATCTTTCTTACTACTGGAGTTTTTGTCAGTTTAAAAGTTCTCATTTTTTTTTTTTTAACTTGGTTTCACCTTGATTTCTGTTGAGAAGTCAGAGACATTTGGAAACAATTTCATTAAGTGCTTTGTACATAAATTAGATGTATAAGAAACAATTGTTCCATGATAATCTAATTATCATCAAGGTAATGGTGATTTGGATATTCCTTTGTCACTTCAGATTCAATTAAAATTGGTTTAGAAACCTGTTCCAAAACTGGAACAATATCCAGATCTCCAAAATTTCTGAGAATAAAAGAAGGTTAGTGACCCTCCATGTGCCAAGTTACCATCACAACAACAGAAAAAAAAAAAAAAAAAAAGTCACAAGTTTTCTAATTGTTTTTGTCTCTATCACCTTACATGCCTGTTCCAGTTCTCCATTCTCCCAAAGTACTCAATGTTCAGAGTACAAACTGTCGTAGCAGGTTCAGGTAAGCAAACTTCAGAGAAACAGCAAACTTCAGAAGCTGTCTAGAAGAGCTGTCAGCTGATAGTAATTACAGCATAAAGTCCAATATCAAACTCACTTGTCTACAATATCATTCTATAATAAAATGTGCAGCTAAGTAAAACTGCCAGTGAATGCATCTATGAGTTTCCTGCTAAAGCATTTAGCTTTTTGAGATTTGCAAGATGATATCTAGGTACTGATTCGTCTCCGTCATAATGGCTTTCTGAATCAGAGCACATGTAGCTTCTGTAAATGAGGATCACAGGACCAGAGAACAGTCAGGTGGACACATGATGGAGATGGCATGTGTATACCTCCCACATCATAAACAGAAAAACATATTCAGTCAATGGCATGAGAAATCTTACACTGACAAAATATTGCAAATTTTAAAACTCCAGTAAAATGATAGAATGTGATTGGACATTGCTGAAAATTGAATCTGTAACCTCAAAAATTATAAAAGCAATATAGAAAGATGTTTCAGAGTTTTAGATGAGAGAGTTGCTTCTCTTTGAAACCAGTTGTTACCTTTACTGTGCCTAGTAGTTGTCTTTTATGAAATGCAGATAGGTTGAAAATTACTAATATTTTAGGATTTTTTTTTGCAAACAGATAAAATCATAAAATATTTGAAACAATGCATGAAACATTGGAAGTCATACAGGGCCCATCAAAGATAAATTAAGTATAAGTGAAAACACAATAATATATCAATTGAATTCATTACTCAGAGTGAAGTATAATTTTGTTTAAGATTTGAAGAATACACAGATTTCCCAGAAAAATCTTTTAACTTGACAGTTGATTAAATAGTTTTACAGATTTCTAGATAACAGACCTAAATTGTATAGATTTTGAATAGAGTCAATGTACTATTATATGTCAAACCAGAACCAAATGATAGATGAAGGCTTTAGTAATACTGGAAGGGGAAAAAACTGCCTAAGTGTGACATTTTCTTGCAAGAGCTATCATTCACTTGGTAATTAAGGAAGAACATTTTAAGACACCAAATGCTCAGAAAATGTAACAACTATGCATCAGTGACAAAAAGATTCTATTACTAAAACATATAGCTTTATGTAGACAAATAAAAATATAAAATAAGTGTTAACAAAGGTAAAGGCCAAGTGTGAAAGTCCATGTATGATTAAACATCCAGCAAAATGATCATTGCATGGTAATTAATCACAAATAAAAACCAATAATATCAATAAAACAGAAATCATTACACTTCATCAAAATACTAAACAAATGTGCTTTGATTGTCCACAGAAACTCATTGTTTACTTAGGGGGCTAATTAAAAATGAAGAAAATACTTTAGACATATACTGGAGCCCACACAAACCCTGTGCCCTCCAAGTTACAGTCCACATGGAATGTTAAGCAAGTGACCCTCCAATTCACATACTGGAGCATTAGGATTTGATACCACACTTCCCTGAAATTCTTACTAAAAAGAGAAAGAGTGAGAAGAGGAAGAAGGAGAAGGAGGAGGAGGAGGAGGAGAGACAAAATGACCAAGAAGGGACAGGAAATTGAAAGAAGAGGAAGAAGAAAGAGAACATAATGTTTGTCTTCTAAGAAATTCTGTAGTCAGTTCTTACTATGGATTTTCACCTGATACTTTATCTTTGAAGTGACTGGTACGCTCTGCTGCAGAGTATGAGGCGGTGATTTGAACTGTCCCCTGTCAGGAATCTGAGGAATTAAAACCTCAGTCTCTTGCTTGCCTGGAGCTTTCTGTTTAGTTGGGAAAATAAGGACACTGTGAAATGTAATTGAAGTTACAGGCAATAAATATGAATATTTTTTTTAAAAAATCACTGAAGAGTTATTTAAAGTTCAAAAACTGGAACATGATTTTACTTCAAAGTTAAGAATGCAATTCACCAGTCATTAGAGTTAATCCAGGATTAGTTTTGAAGTGGAGGAAGGAATAAGAAAGCATAGACCAGCTGCAGCTGCAGCAGCTACAGTTCAATGTCAAAGCCCTGGGTGGAGGACACTAGGTTCCATCTGCAGTGCTGCTCGGGGAGAAAAAGTGTACAGGTTGGAAATGCACCATTGGTCATGTCATTCAGAAAATCCTGACTTTATGGTTAAGTGAGATAAATCAGGTGTACAAACTGAAATATCAATTATTTTTTTTAATATAAGAAACTGAAAATGTAAAGAGAATAATGAAATACAGATAATAGGAAACAAGGATATAGACCACTTGCAAGAAGGAAGGTGATCAAGAGATGCAGGAAGGAGGCACAAAGTGGGTGAAAAAAATAGGAGGCACTCGGTGCATGCATCAGTTCCCCACTAGGAATGTAACCACTAGGTCTGTAGACACGTACTGATAAAACTTATAAGAAAGGAAGCAAGAGAGAGAGACATGGAAAGAAATAAAGAAGGAAGAAAGGAAGAAAGAAAGAAAAAAGGAAGGAAAGAAGAAAGAGAAAGAAAGAAAGAAAGAAGAAAGAAAAAATGAAAGAAAGGAAAGAAAGAAAGAAAGAAAGAAAGAAAGAAAGAAAAAGAAAGAAAGAAAGAAAGAAAGAAAGAAAGAAAGAAAGAAAGAGAAAGAAAGAAAGAAAAACAAAAACAAAAACAAAAAAACAAACAGAGATCAAGCAAAGAAGAAAAATCTAGCCAGGAAAATATGGCAAAACAGGATCACTGGTATTTTTATCAGCTGCCAAGAACACGTTCGTATGCTCTAAGCTACATTCTTTGCTGCAACATAAATAGATCATTCTTCCATTCCATACTTTGGCATTTCAATGGCAAATTGTGTTGGGTAGAAAAAAAAAAAAAAAAACCTGATGCTCAGGAAAAAATTCTCACTATTGATCAAGAAATCTACCCTCCTTAGTAACACCTAGTGACTTTGATTCCGAGAAGAACTAAAGGGAAAATTGTTTTTACAATATATCCTGTGAAATACACAACGAATGAAGAGTAAAATAAAGAATACTAAGGAGTAGGGAGATTTTTCTTAAATGGCAAAGGGATCAAGAGCTGCAGAGAGGTAACAATGGGGAAAGGAGAAAGAAAAAATAGCACCTGTTACATGCATATACCAACTCCACAGGAGGAGGTAAACCTTATGTATTGCAAACATATACTAATAAAACACACACTGAGAATATTTTTATATTGACCTTATATTATAAATGAATATATTGGTAGTAATAAAATTTTGTGTAAAATTAAAAGTCAAATTTTGAAATTATTTTTTGTGTCACAGCAAGAAAAAGTGACACAATTAAAAGGCAGTTTTTTTTTATTCTATCACTTGCTATTTAAACTGTAAAATTTTAATTTTAGCAACAAAAAGTTCCAAGAATGACTTCAACTTAATTCAGTTTCGACAGCAAGTGCTCCACAGACATAATATAACAAAATTTTTGAATTTAAGCTTGAACTAAGGTTCTGGTCCTCCAGTTCCTTTGCCCGTGCCATTTGTATTATGTAATCCCCTACTTCAACATAATCGTTACTCTGTCGTGGTTAATCTATTCTCTTTCATGATTTATATTCAGGCTCTTGAGGGAATAGGATCTATTTAATGCAGGAGATTTGTGTCAGTAATTCCTGTGCTTAATTCTAATTGTAAGGTACATTTGTAAGTCCTACAGATTTTAGCAGTAAGAGAGATCACTGCTAATTGTGTGTACATTTCTATGTCTCCATGTTCTCAGAGTTCCAAATCACATGCAATGTGTTGTTCCAGTTTAAAAATCCTTATCATGGTTTCTTGAGAATTTGCTGTCAAAAATACCAGCCACTTATGGCTGTCTAGATTTGGTTCATCTTCTCCATGCTCATAGATGCTTGCATTATTCCAAAAGGAATGCATGCAAGCGGAATATATTTTTAAACAATAAAATGCACAAAATCATCATTTTTCATCATGTTTGCTGAAAGTCCTGTTTGCTGCTGGTGTTAGTCGGCTTTCCATTGCCATGATGGAATCCCAGAGAGAAGTTCTTACCTTGGAAAGACTGTTTAACTCGCAGCCTCTGAGCTTCACTACGTATTCTGGCTGATGTTTTGGTCTGTGGTGAAGTAGAACTTGCTTGCCTGTGGCAGCAGGTAAACAAAGACTGAATACAGGGCCAGGCCCCAGCACCCGCTGCTGGGCACGCCATGACTTAACCATCTTCCTCTAAGCCCCACTCTGAGTGTCCTCTGTCTCTCAGTAACACCACAGGCTGGTGCAGGTAGCTTTGGGGAAGATTTTGACGTAAGCTGGTCTTGGCCATTTTACCTCTTTGCTCCACTTTGAAACTTTGGTTTTTGTCTTCCTTATTTACTGTTTGTATTAACTTTTATTCTAAATACGAATATTGTAAAGTTTCTGTATAATGTTTATTAAAGAACTTAAAAAGTCACATGAGACTGTTACTGGTTTGGAGGTGACAGCTATTTGGAGTGGTTTGGAAGGAGAGGCAACTTTAAGGTTACTTTGCAAAAATGTCTTCAGGGACGTTTTCTAAGTTGATTAGTCACTGTTAAAAAGTATTTTCAGAGCCTTTTCGAGTTTCCTGATGCCTCCCAGTGAACCGGAGGTATTTTCATTTGATACAATTTGAAATCATGGGATTTTTAAAAATAGTTATTTGGTATTTCCTTTGCATCCTCAGATTTGTGGGAGTCAATATCCCCGTAGTTTATTTTTGTCCTTCAACCAAGAACTCACAGCTGGTGTTGTAATGTGCTTAATTTCTCTACAGAGTATAGCCATTTAAAATTCTGCTTATATCCACAGGGTTCAGGAGAATGGTTAGTGATTTCTCCCATTCCTAAACAAAATCTGCCCTGAGTTACAAATCAAGCCTCCAGCATCCCCTAAAGGAGGTGGCAGCCATGGTGGCCTGCAGAGTCACTTTTCCCTGTGGGCTCAGGGGCCGGGACAGTGGTTTTCTGCTACCCTGGCTCCTTTTCCTTTCCAGTCAAATCTCAGTCTTCACTTAGGAACAGCTACCCGCCACACCCAACAGCACTGCACTGCCCTTTGTCTAGAGTAGGCACACAAAAGCTTCAGGAGAGAGAGGTTTAACAGCCTGTAACCATCTCAGGCCAGGGCAGGAAAGAGGATTTTATCTGGAGACATTTTGCTTTTGCATTTTTTTGGATCTTTTATTTAGATAGAAAAACATTCTTTTGTTCTCTTTCTCCTTATTTCAAGTGCTATTGATTTTTGTTGTTATTGTTATTGTTGTTCTCTTTTTATTATACAAATACAGACAGACAGACACACATACACACACACACACACACACACACACACACACACACACACACACACTTCTTTCCTTCTGGGTTTTCTTACCACATTGCCTCTCATCTTTATGCTCCTGCCTCCAATGACAATGAAAATAAAGCAGACTGATACCGACCAAGACAAAAAACCAAAACAAAAATAAGTAGAAAAACAAGATTAAAATGTTGCTACCCTTACCATTCCATGCCACCCTTGCTTGGCTATCATTTTGCAAAATGTATGTGCCACACATTAGCTTTAATTCCTTCCCTGCTACAAATCACACAGTAAAGTAGGAGTTGTCATCCCTACCCCCTCCAACAAGGCAGGGGAAACTGTACATGATTGTTACACTATGTTTGTTCACTTTAAAAATTCTCTTGTTATAACAGTTCTTAATGACTTTAAATCAAATAACTCCAAAAGTAGTTTCTTCTGCTTCTTCTCCACGCCCTCCCCCTGTTCCCTAGTAAAATAACACTTTTTGTTACTGACAATGATAAATAATGGGTAAAAAGTTTCTCTTCTCTCTATTTGTGTTTTTCTGCCACTGCTCTTGTCCTTGTATCTGCAATTATCACGATGATCTTATTTATCATTTTACATTTAGAATTGGACTTTCAAACACCTCATTTTTTTTCTTCTTCTTCATCCCTCTCCCCTCCTAAATTAACACTTGACAAATTCATGTGTTATTCATGGGCAGATTTGCAGATATTCTTAAACGGTCACAATTTTGTTTCAGATCTATTTGTGTTTTCCAGTCTGTGATACAGACTGTTGCATATACTGATTTGCCCATAACCCCGTTGTCTAATTAATGGCAACAAAGAATGGACCAGTTTCAAACGTGGTTTTAAAATGTTAATAAAAGGCTTCTTTGCAGTGAGAGATGGCTTTTGGTGTTGCAAACCCAAAAGAAATGGAAGAACTGCTACTACCTGAACCCTGATAATCATTTGATTACAATCTAATCTTTTTTGTGCCATATTCTAAGTCTCTCTGTATAGCAAGTGGGCCTACTGAGTGGTTACGACTATTTTTCCAAAATCATACATGACTCCGAAGACAAAATGGACAGCCAGTGGCTGTGTTTGTATACAATTTAAACATTAGTAAGAAAAATGGAAGAAATGTTCAAAAGGATGACATTCCAACGTGCAAATCAGAGCATAATAACATAGTGACTCTTACACATTTTTATGGTTGGTACTCAGGCAAAGGAGGCCACACGCATGTTTATAAACTACCTGAGCAGGCAGAATCTAGTCTAAAAGCAGATTAGAGTCATTCTAAGACTGACCGAGCAGAAGTCAGGGAATAGGAGAGAAAGAACAAAGCTTACTGTGGAGAGCATAAAGCGATCATGCTGCTGAAGTGTTACAAGTTATGCTGGTTCATTTTGGATTTAATTTCTTAACACAGCCTGGCATAATGAGAAACTGTAACACAAGACAGGTTCCTGCTGAGTGTAGTTCAAATCATTATTTGTCAAGCACCTCTTATGTGAAAGGAGCTTTGCTGGAAACCACAACATCCCTGTTTCATGCATGGGATCTAATAATAGTTCAATTATGAATCCGTTTTCTTGCAGCTGGAGAACGAGAGAAAATCAAACACAACACGAATCCATGCCATTTGGTCTGTTTGGTAGATGATGAGGCTCAATCATCTATTTTTTTCAAACACATAAAATATAAAAAATAAAGTAAAAATGTAATGTCTAATTAGAGACTCACATAGGAAGATCTCAAATATTTCTGCCAGCCTGGTAGACTTGGACATATTGTCATTGTTTGCTAGGTGGTTTACTTGAGATACAAATAAGTCTCCACTTGAATTATCAAGTAAGGATTACATTGAAATGCAAGGAGGAGTATAAGAACCTAACAATTCAGTTTCACAGATCACGTAGTTTAGTAATTTTGAGGTTGAAAATGAATTTCCTTTTGCCTCAGGGGATATGCTAAAACTCATGCCTTATTTTAATTTAAAGCAACTCACAGTGTGCATCCCACCCAACAAGGTCCTTCAATATATTGAACACAAAATAATGCTATATATAACATTGGCTTAATGAAATTGTATCAGAAATCCAAAAGCAGGCTGCAACATATTCTAGTATATTTTGTTGCTTTCTGTCTCTATATGTACAATACTTTAAAGAGTATCTAATTAAATATATATTAATGTAAAATATTTATAAAAATTCCCATCAATGTTATCATCAGTTATGAAATATACCTACAATTTCTTTAATTACACAAATGAAAGCATTACTTTGCTAATTATTACTGGTTCCCAAAAGGATACATTTTAATTATTTCAAAATCATCAAAATGATAGTTTTAATATACCTTCATGAATCAGATGAGGTATACATACATGAAATCATCCTGTTTTTCCTGTATGCCTACAAGTTTGAACAAGAAATGGAGTTATACAATAAAATGAAAAATGAATTCTCATTTTTTGCAGGATTAAAATGTGTGCAAAGCTATTTATTCATTAAATTGATATTATAATTGCAGAAAAGATTAGGGTTATGCCTTGTTGATTGTAATCAGAAAGAAATTAATTTTTAAGTTCTTATGAAAAATTTCTAGACACTTTTAGAAACTCTTTGGTCATTTATCCTTACCAGACATGTGGTAACATTTTTGTTGCAAAAAGTCTTTCAAAAACACAATTTTATCTTTTATTTTCCCATGGTAAAATTTTCTATCAACCATCCAGACTTCCTACACCCTTGGCAACAGGTTAAAATGTTGCTTTTAAACTGATCAACTCAAAAATATACATGATACTCCAATAAAGGCATTCATTAAAGCTATGTGTAGTCAGTGCTATTCCTAAGATAATTTTACTTGGTTAGGCACCTCTGCGTCTGTAGATCTGTCCCACCTGAAGGTCTCCACAGTTTATAAACTAAAATTTATCTTGGCGTTTACTTCTTATTGCATTTTGTCTTGTTCAAGTTGTTCTAAATTTCATTGGAAATGAATGTATTAACTATATTAACTTTGTATTAGAATTATTTACAAGGTTTTGTCTGTATTCAAACTATGGAGGGATAAATTTAGGAGCCAAATTTGTGTGCATATTATTGGAGATGATCTGTTAATTGATGCTGATGAAGGCATTTTCTCATCACAGATGTTCTGTCTTTCTGTAGTTCTCTTTATACAGCTCATATGGATTTTATCAGTTTGAATGTTATTCAAAACATTCTATAATTTTATTTGAAGCACATGTAATGTTTGAAGATTTTTGTTGCTCATGTCACTTAATTTGGTACTTTCTACAAGGCAAATTATGTTTACAGATATTTATATGTATTGCATACTTGCATGCATGTACACGTGTATGTATAAATTTTTCCATATCACTGTCATTTTCTCCCTCAGTACTAAAAGTTTTCTTTTTCAAGTTCAGTGAGTCTCTACCAAGAACATTTTTTGCTGTTCTGCTAAAGTACAGAACATCCGCTGTCAAGAGCTCATTATTGTACTCTGTTAGACCTTTCTAGGTGGAAAGCTCTTTGCTTCATCCATCCTCTTTTCTTTTAAGAAGTTAAACCTTCAGCTGAAAAGTTCAGAAAACATTTTTATTTCTTTGTGTCATGAAGTTTCCCTTTTAAAATCTTTAAAACCTAAGCAAATAGATTGCAACTTTCTTGATTTCTAATCATACTTCAAATTAAATTTCTAATAATTATATAAAGAGTATGAAGGGTATACTAGTCCAGAACCATTAAAGGGAAATCTCATCTACCAATGCCTGTTATCGTATTATATGTTGCTTTCATGTTTTCTGAAATCTGAGGACAAGAGACTTAGATCACTTCTTCAGTGCACCAGTTATGAAAATCACTAACATGTTTGGTCCCATAAATATTTACTTCTTACATTTTCCTTTAATGTTGTTAAATAGGAATAAGTTTGTGTTAATCATGAAGTAATAAACTTATAACTTGATACATCTGTTTCCTCAAAGATCAAGCTTTCAGGGGCGAATATGCCATTTGTGTTTCAAATGCATAATGTAATTTCTTCCTCCCTTTTTCCTAGTCTCTGAGTCTCCCTACTAGTCTCTATTCTGACTTACTTCAGAGTAGAAAATTAATACATGTTTAAATTCTCCTTTTATTTGAAAAGCACATCTTTTGTTAATTCTTCTTTGAAGTATTCATATTTTCCTCGATAGCATAGGTTCAACAATGCATGTGCAGTTATACTGTGTATATTTTTTGTATTTGATTCTCTATATTTTATTGAATATTTGCGAAATTATCTTTCTGTTGTATTAATTGAACAATGTGTAATCCAGAAGATATTGCATGTACTGGATCATGACTATCATAAATACACCTATGCAAAACAGAATTTTAACTTTTATGCTAGGCATACTTAATATGAGGACAAAAGCCTCTGCTGTAGCCTAATGGTTGCTGTAGATAACTTATCCTTCAGTGCTGTCAGCAGTGGGACGGAAAAGATCTAAACTTTGGCATAGACACTGATTCTAAGAGGCTCCAGAAGAGTGTGACCTTGCTTATGCACCCAATCAGCACCTAGGACAACAGTTATTTTTACGAAGGGGATCCAAAAAGCACATCAAGTGTACATCAATGTTGTAATTTCACTAATGTACATTCTGGATGAGGAATAAACCAAAAAAATGTACTGTAGACTGTATTCACTCAAGGACATTAATATCAGTTTGTGGTGAAAGACACTGTAGTTTTGAACAGGATTCTAGAATATACTAGTTTTCATCTGTGTAAATTTGGTCTGTTTATACTCCAGAATTCAAAGCAATTATAATTATCATTTATAATATAAATTGCCTTTGCAGTGAAAAACAAGGAATCGAACACATTCTTTACTAGTTTCTGTGGGTTTATTATATGACATTGGAAAAGCACATAAACAGACTCTACTATTTTATCCATCATTAACCTCCCAATGAGAATATTCTCTAATGAGAGAGTTCACATCATAGTTCACTTTTAAATGTTTATCAATGTGATATTTCCATGGAAATATAGTCTTACCAGTGGATTTTTACACATTTTTAATGTATTAATATCGCTTACATACCTTGGTAAAAATAGTCTTCTCACTTACAGTCTGAGGTTTGGGAAGTTCTTCCCAGCTCACCATGAAGTTTAGGATACTCTGAGTTTCAAGCCGTTGTCTTTCTTACATCTTTTTAGCTGCTGCATGCATATCCAAAAGGTTGATTACTTCCTCCATCCTCTGTCCTCAAACTGTTCTCCTAACCCTCTAGTTTGGCTGTATCAAGTTTTCAAATTAGGCCATTCAATTTGAGAAAAAAATTATCAATGCCAACTCCAGGATAATTGTCCCTTCATGCTCGCTTGTCTGTTACATAAGGTGAAAAAAAAAAAAAAAAAAAAAAAAGTCACACATATACATTTTATCCATTCAAGGAAATGTGGATCTTTAATGGCAGCTTTACTAAGTGCACTTTGTTTTGCTTATGTCTGTCATAGATAACACAGCCAGCATTCTGACAAGGCGGAGGAGATTTAGTCGAACTATTCAGGATGTGTATTATCTGCCCATTATGATCTCTGATGGTGGAATCCCCTCTCTCAGCAGCAGCAGCACCCTCACCATCAGGGTTTGTGCGTGCGAGAGAGATGGGCGCGTGCGGACCTGCCACGCAGAAGCCTTTCTGTCCTCCGCGGGTCTGAGTACAGGAGCCCTCATCGCTATTCTCCTCTGTGTGCTCATCCTCCTGGGTAAGTCACCCTGCTCCGGGGGGCGATGCGATGGCACATCGGAGTAAGAGCGGACCGTTTATACAGTATTGCACTGTAAGATGTGCAGGCATGTGGGTGCGAAGACTAACTGCACAGACTTGCTTTTGATTAACTTTCACAGTACTGTAGTTGAATTAATTTGATTCAAGTATGATGAGAAGTTGGGAACAGCAGAGTCAGAAGGAAAACTGAAATAGTTTCCGAGTCTCTAATTCAGAAATTTTAAGATATTCTGAATCCTATCTTCAAAAGGTTTTTGGCAATTTATTTCGCAGAACGTAATTCTAAAATGAATCTGATGAAGACTCATAACACCTGAATGTTATACACATAGTACAAATAAGAATAGAAATTGAATGTACAAGAAGAGGGCTGTAGTTAATAACAATATTGAACCATGCATTGGAAATTGTCAAGAGAGCAGCTTTCCGTGCTCTCACTACCTACATACACATAAAAGGGGATGACTTAGAGGATTGGTAGGTTACCTAGCTTGACGGTAGTTAATGGTTCCCGATGTACTAATGTATAAAACATATTGGTCCCACAAACATACATGATAAATAAGAAATCTACATTGATCTGAAATACTAGTCACCATTATTATCTTATTTTCATTCTCAACTACTTTAGTCCAATATATCATAATGTTACTAATTTAATTTAAATTAGAGACCAGAGATATCACTCACTGCATAGCACCTGCATGGTAAGTCAAGGTCCTGAGTTCAATTTCCAGTAGAAAAAAATGCTAAATTAAATTGAATTCAAACTAATAGGATTTCTAAACTTCGAAATTTACATTTTATTCTATTAAAAATTGTCTAATTTTATAGCATCTTTTAGTAGTCTATTGTCATATCCATTTTGAATCTCATATTACACTAAACCCTTTCAATTGTTATTTAAAGTGAAACACAGTAAAAAGAAAAAAAAATGAAATATAGAACCCAACTTTTTAATAAGAAAGATAAATGATATCAGTCATTTTTACTTCTACATTTAGTGTAGTTACATGTTCACTTTTCTGTTCCAATCTTGTCCTTCCTCTTCCTGACTTAACTTTAGCTCCTTTTTGGGTACTGCTTTAAATGACAGTAAAGCTGCATGTTTGGGTGAAACCTAGGCATTTTTGCAAGGAAGTGTCCTTGCTTATCTCCTGGCATGGATGACAAGTTACTCATACAGATGGAGTGACCAGTAAAATGAAATGAAACTGAAAAGAACAGGGGGGATTAGGGGTAGGAATGGGACATTTGCAATTTGTTAGGAAGGCCAAAAGCAAGCTTTATTCCAGGTGTATAAAGAAGGATTTAAAATAAGAAATCAATCTCATAGTATAATTTACAATTTGTAAAAATACACAGTGCATTAATTAATCATGCTGTCAAGAGAGCCCATAGATAAAACAATTAAGAGGGAAGTTTGATGTCTCCCTCAGATAACATGATTTAAATTAGCATATTTTCAGTGAACCTGAAAGAAACTGAACATTACCAAGATACTTCATGTGAAGTGAAAATGACCTTTGAAAACTTAGATATCTAGGTGAGGTAGCGTGATACACACCAGTCTGTGTCTGGCTGAACGTGGGCCCTGATTTCACCTGAGCTGCAGACATTGAAGATATATTTGATATATTTTATTTTCAAAGACACACAGGGGATGAATATACAGAGAAACTACAGACTAACTCTGAGCCAAGCAGAACTTCAGAATGATCACTAGGTCAAGAAAGAAAAGGGAACAGAGAAAAATGAACAAGTCAGGAAAAAGAACACTGGAAAAATGTTCAAAGGAAAAGTGGTGTCCTAGAAGATGATATGCTATGCAGACCCAGTAAAAATCATCAGAGCTTCTTAGCACTTAAATACATTGAGCACCAGAATTATGATTTGTATTTAGCAGTGTGGAACTTGGAGATTTGGTAAACACAGCAAGAGGTGTTTCAACACAGCACATACTTTACACAAAATATGTGGGACCAAGGAAGCCAGGAAAATTGGGTTTCCAAAATTTGATTTATTGATACAATTATTGGCCACATCTGCTATTTTTTCTATGCAACATTAAAATTATAATATTTATAATTTTGCCTTTAAAATTAAAAAAAGAACACAAAACACAACAGAGTAAAATAAAAAGCTATACAATACAAACAAAATCTCTGGAATATTCTAGGGTTACTAAAAGAAGTCACAGAAAATAGAAATAACTGATTTTAATATAAGCCTTTCCAAGTCTTTGTTGTACAAGACAGTCCATTTGAAAAAGAAACATGATCCTCAATTTTGCTTTCATTGATCAGCATACAATTATCTTCACGTGTTAAAATGAAAACTTAAAAATTAATTGAAAATTTTATTATAAAAGAAAATGTCAAAGTGTATTATGCAGAAAAATATTATTATTTCAAGCAGGTGATACTTTATTTTTATTGAATTCCATGACAATATGTTTAGTCTCTGGTATAAGTAACAGTATATTTATATTATGTATATATCCATCAGGAACTCTGAACAACATTGGAATCTTAAATGTTTATATAGAAAATTTTATAATTTAATAAATAGAATCATTCTTTTGAATTTGTGCTGAACAACTATGAATAACAAAATTTATATGGCATTGAAAGAGTTTATATTTATTCAGACAATATCTGGCAATCAATTTTAAATACTTTCACCTGAAAATTAATTCTAAGTTAATTTGTGAGTTCACAAGTTTCACTGAAATTATCACTAACACGAAAAGATCATAAAAATGTATTTTTAAATTTGTAATTCTGAAATAACACTCACCCATAATATCTAAACAAAGATTACATTATTATACATTACATTACATTATATAATATTGGGGGGCTGGGGATTTTGCTCAGCGGCATAAGCGCCTGCCTTGCAAGCAGGCAGTCCTGAGTTCGATCCCTGGTACCGATAAAAATGAAAAAGACAAAAAAAAATTATAATATTGAAGACCATAGAATATACTAGCTTCATTGTTCATAAAAATTGTACGAGTGGTACTTTTCTTTTATTGACATCCATGACAATATTTTTACTTTGTGGTGTAAATCACTGCATATTGTTATTATGTGTACTATCACTCAAATCTCACATAAATTTTACATACAATTCTTTTTAGCAGATAAAATGCAATATACAGCCAAATAAAAATGTTTATATATGTATATATACATATATGTAGAGAGAGCGGTATGGATTATAGTATAAATGTATCACATGCAGTGATATAATATTTTTACATATACACTTTATGCAGTATTTTGTGTATATGTATGAATCTCAAATATTATTTGGGAGCATATTATATTTTACATTATATAAGTATATATGTATGTGTGTATAAAATTAACATTTATGTTTATATATATTCTTAATTGCATTTATTTGTGCATTTTAGGTATGACTACATTCATCATAGGAAATCTGTACCCGTACATAACACACAAGATTCTCTTACCTTCCCTATAACTCAAATTCCCCTACTTACTTATAAAATCTTTACTTCCATTTTTTTCCTGTTTCATCATTTTGCTTCTTTTTGCTGTATTTCTCTCTCCCCATCCCTAATTGCTCTTCCCTATATTTGAACATTTTACTCAAATTTATATTTAACTGAATGTTACGCTTTTTTCCAACATGATAAACCTAGCAACCTGAGATGTCAGCTTAATATGCTTTCTTAATTAATGTATTATAATGTAAAGAACTAGATAACTACTATCACAAAGTCCAGCGTATTAGCAATGCAAGAAGAAAACAATCTGCATAGCTGTAGCGCACTGTTGGGTCTAATTGCAGTCTATAGCAAAGTTGATGTGAGGTGATTACTTCTATTTAGTAACAATTTAGTATATCAAGTTGGAAGATCTAGAATAATGAGAAGTCACCCAAGCGAAGCTGATGAGCTTTATTTCTGTCAACTGATCTAGAGATTTCAGCATTATTAGTGTTAATGACTAATCTACAGTGTTGACACAACCTCCAGTGAGCTGCAGTCCAGCTGATCACTGGGTTCTTTGTTACACACACACACACACACACACACACACACACACACACACAGAGTGAAGTGACATGGAAGATGGAAGATGATTCCTTCTTCATTGTGAGAAGTCCTACATTATGGCGTCAGTTTGCCCATCTCCATCTCTCTGAGCCACTCTTTAGATTACAAGTATTTTATACCCTCTCCTCAGTCTCAAATTCCTCATTTTATAATTGAATGAAACTTCAGCTCTTCCATGAAATTTAAATGAATGAGTTGTGTCAAAGTGTTTCCCAGAGACTTTCTGTGTACAGAGCAGGTAATATTTTCGAGCTTGTTAAACACATGTAATTATGAATACACTGCTGTACAAAATTAACAATTCCCAAATGAGATCAGCTATGTGCAATATCTGTTCTTTGATTGTCTAAAAAATATACCAAAAATTAAAGGTGTAAAGGTAGACGCTCCTCTCAATTTTGAAAAAACTTTAAATTTTATATTGCTTTCCCATCATTGATTTCTTTCACTTAAAATACTAAATTGTTACCCTGAAATGGGAGTCAAGAAACCTGAATTCCTGAGCCTTGTAAATGAGAATATCATTATTATCTTCTACAGAAAAGCAGCAGCTTGCTGTGCTGCCTTGGGGCACTCATTTTTTATCTTGAGGGAGGCATTAAAGTATCTTGAGTTATTCAGAGTCAAGGGTTTTGCTTCAGAGCAGTTGGTGATTCAAAGCAGGCACTAAAACGTGCTGCTGTCCAGTCTCCAAAAATTCATGTTTTCTCCTGACTCTTCATTCTCTTTCTATTTTTCTTCAGCGATTGTAGTACTTTTTATCACCCTGAGGCGGAGTAAAAAGGAGCCCCTGATCATTTCGGAAGAAGATGTCCGGGAGAACGTGGTCACCTATGATGACGAAGGGGGAGGGGAGGAAGACACGGAGGCCTTTGACATCACAGCGCTGAGAAACCCTTCTGCTGCAGAGGAGCTCAAGTGCCGGAGAGACATCCGGCCGGAGGTGAAGCTCACGCCCAGACACCAGACGTTATCCACCCTGGAAAGTATAGATGTTCAGGAATTTCTTAAGCAAAGACTGGTGGAGGCAGACCTAGACCCCAGCGTCCCCCCATATGACTCTCTTCAGACTTATGCCTATGAGGGCCAGAGATCAGAAGCTGGCTCTATCAGCTCCCTGGACTCAGTAACCACACAATCAGATCAGGATTATCACTACCTTGGAGACTGGGGGCCAGAGTTTAAAAAGCTGGCTGAACTCTACGGAGAAATAGAATCTCAAAGAACAACTTAGGGGCTGATTCTAACAACCTTGCAGACTTTGCTTCCAGAGCCAATGAAGATGTAACCTCAGCAATGACAAGGAGGAGGCTTGCAAACTGTACCTGGAACTGAACACCCTGTACACAGCTCCTGTAGAAACAAGTGCCCTTTTTATAAGCAAAACTGGGTTATATAATGGAAAGAAAGTCAAATATAAGAAAAAGATACAGAGAGAAAGCTATCATTCCTTGTGTATATTTTCAATTGCTCAATAAAGTCTGTCGTACCTTTAATTAACAATACCTGAAATAAGCCAAACAATGAATATCCGTTTCAATATCTGTGATTTTTTTTTTTTTCCCCAACCGCAAAAAACTAAACAAAGGGACTCTAAATCAATGACTACTACCACTTATTGGGGTGGGACACTGAGGAAACTTGTACAAGTAATCATGACCTTTGTCCACTCTGGCTCTGCTGGGTAAACCCTTGAGACTGAAAGTCCGATATTATGACGGATCTCCTGAGCCTTGTCTGGTTTTGCTGTCCCACAAGGTGTCCCCAGGACAACAGGCTGCCCCATCACGAACTTCTCTGTACCATTTCCTGTGCCCTCCCCAGTTCTTCTCTCCATACAAAACTGATGGAGCTTGGGGATTTGCTGCCTGCACTCTACTGTATGCAATTTTGGTGCACATCTGTGCGTCAACTGTATCTGTCCCTCCTGCCCTCCATCATTTTAAAGGGACACCCCCCCTTTCTAAATGGGAACCATGAATGGTTGAAGGTAAACTACAATAAAGTCAGGAGGACTTTTAATTTAAAAAACAGCTAAAACCTTATCCCGTGTGACATGTTAGGGTACACCAGGTTCTCCTTTGTTTGAACATGCAAATCAGCAGTTTTAGTCATTTCTGTAACTAAAAGTGATTGTCCAAAGTTTCACTGATTGATTAGTTTACACTGCAGCCTACTCACTAATTTATGTCATGGATACTTATCACACATAAATGCTTCACATGATAACAGTTCAGTCTAAAACAATCCTATCATTTTATGAGCATTAACTTCTTAGACTCCTGGAGGACTGAACTCTAGTCTTTGCACACCTTTTAGACTCTGTCAGTCTCACAACGTGATTAGTTTTTACATGTTTGGTGACTTCAAAAAATATGTAGGATTCGGCACAAAAAAATGAGAGAATCACATTTTTCCTTGGACACAATATTGAAAGTTGGAAGCTTCATGGTTTCAAAATTATAACACATTAATGACACTGACGTCCCCGCCTACCTCACAGGGCTGTTGTGAGGATCACATAAGAGTCTGTGAAAATATTTTGCACACTGCAAAGTCTTGTGCTGCACAAAGGCTTGCAGACACTGTATTTTAATTTTTCAGTTTACAAATACATGTTTACATACATTTTTCATAAAACATCTTATTATCTTAGGTGAAGTTTGTGGGAACTTCAGCTAATGTTTAAATATACAACATACAAGTCTAACTGTTTTCCTATTTTCCTAAGCAGTCTAGTTTTCTTGAGGTTTTGGTTTTCCAAATCGTTTTAGATAATAATTGCTTCGTGCTATTGAACTTGAAGTAAAATTTCACAGCATACTTGTCTGAATCACTAGCTATGATCTCACCACTGTATATGCAATTAATTGAAATTTTTAAATTCATGAAATAAGAATTATTTGAAGGGAACAATTTTCCTTTACTATTTAAAATTTTTTACCATCTAATGTCCCCACAAGTTATATGACATCTTCTGTCTGATTCTACCCACGTGCAAAATTTTGGATTTTGCCTGTTTGTCACTGCCCTGTGCTATATTATATTCCAGTTTTGAGGTATGGGAAGTAAGTTTAATTTGAGTAATTCTCAGTTTGTGTTTAAAGCCTGAGGAATAAAATGTAATTTAAGCTTTTACAACATTTTAGCTTTCCAGATGCTGCTTTATCATTTTTTTTTACTTCATAATGGTGTACGGTCCAGTGTTAAAAGATGGAGGGGCTTGCAGGACACCTCCTAGACACACAGCCTCTGACTATGCTAATGCTGGACTCTGACTCCCTGTGGAGTGTGCCCTTGGACAACATCTGTGAATCCTGGAGTGTTCACTTTATTCTACAAAGAGGACAGGGAAGATCAAGTTTTGGAAGTTAAACATTCTTTGAATTTAGATTTTAGATAAACTATCAAAGATTTACAATTAAAGTATTCCTCTAATAGCTTAGCAGAGAAAGATCGTAAAGATGATTATCTTTGTACTCGTGTAGACATTTACACAAACGTCAAGGTCTTATGTGTGATTCTCAACAGAGCACTCTTTTTCATTTAAAGGGAAAATAGAAAAATCAAGAAGCAAACAACAATCAAAAATAATAACAAAATCAAAATGCTGTTAATGTAACAAATTTTATTTACACTGTCTAATGATAAAACATTTCTTCTAAGCCAATGATGTGAAATCTAAATATGAAAGCAAAATGAAGTTTCATTAGTCTTTAAATATTTTCCACATTGATCTGTTTTAAACGTTACTGAAAGTGTTTTAAGCCCTGTATTTTAGATGGACTCTGAAAATAGCCACATCACTTTGACATTAGGATTCAGACATTTATAGTCAGAAATTATTCCCGTCACAGGTTTGTGCAAACATACTTGAAGAAGCAATTGAGGACAAAATGATGACTGTGCTGAAGATATATGCATAGATAAATTGTGATTTTACCATTGTATGAGATCAGCCACATGTATCCAATCTACTTAGAATCACGTCCGCTTAGCCACCCGAATGTGTACACATGCAGTATTCTGAATATTTGGAAAATGTGAAAATTTACAAAGTGAAGATTTAAATGTTAATTTGATTCACTTATATGATGAATATAAAATTTTAGTGAAAGTTCAATACTGATAGATGATTCAAAGTGAAATGATTTTATTTACACTTATGTAGCCTAAATTTCAGAGGTTTCACTTCAGCATTAAGTCACAGAGATGGTAAAGTGAAGATCAGGTAGAGATAGCAAACAGGATTAAGTCAAGTTTTAGAAATGAAGATTCAGTAGACACAGTGCAGTGAATAATTACAAGTCTTGAGTCTCCTACCTAGTATATGCAATTCAGGGAAAATATTTGCTTAAAAGGAGGAAAGTGTATTGGGTCTTCTATTTCCTCCAAAGAGATGCTTAATACAAAATGAGTCTTTTATTGATGTTGTGGTTCTTAAGACTTGTACACATAAATTGAAGTTAGTGTCTCTATTTCAGTTTAAATATAAGGAAAAGGGAAAAAAATCAAATACATTCATTTCAGAACCACCAAGACACTGCAGTGTACTGAATACAACAGTCAAACATGCTTGGATCTAGCAAGTCAATGTGTGTTAGCAGGAGCGGGGCTTCATCAGCTTTTGGACAAATTAAAACTCTACAACTCAATTTAGTGAAAAAAGCAAGTCTCATGTTTCAAGACAAACTTGTGTTTATCTTCTACTAAGTTAATTGAATTCCTTTCCTTTCAATGTCAAGTCTGAAATCTTTGGGAAAATGTAAGGCACTTTCAAAACTCAGTCTCTCTCTCTCTCTCTCTCTCTCTCTCTCTCTCTCTCTCTCTCTCTCCCTCCCTCCCTCCATCTCTGATTAATACTATCTGAGAAATGCAAAAGCACTTTAACATTTTTTGTCTTCTACCTCATCTGCAGAAATATTGTTTTTCAATGTAGGATGAGAAATCTCCTAAATTCCAAGCCTCACATAACTTACAACCTTTCAAAGATAACTGGAACCAAAGTCAGTTTTATTTTTAAATTTCCAAATAAGAATTTTAAAATTAAATATTAAACACAATACTTTTTAGAACATCAAAACCATTTGCCTACTCTGGTTTATGCCAATAAAAGTTGTAAGGAATTAGATGAGGCATTTATT
This sequence comes from Cavia porcellus, assembly GCF_034190915.1. Taxonomy (NCBI): domain Eukaryota; kingdom Metazoa; phylum Chordata; class Mammalia; order Rodentia; family Caviidae; genus Cavia; species Cavia porcellus. The sequence continues at coordinate 15,612,770 of NW_026947494.1, read as the reverse complement.
TTATTGATGAAAGAAATCAGAGAAAAATAGAAAAGTTTTTTCTTTGAAGTGTTCATTTAAAAAACAGAAAAAAAAATACTTCTCCAGTTAACAGACAAACAAAGTACCACATTTGTCTGCTCTGTTGAGTTCCTGGCAATGAATATTTGCTCTTCAAAATTTTAGAGATATCGAAAATTATGTTAGTAATGATGTTTTTTAAACTCTGTGGTGACAGTGAGTGGTGAAAGAGGGCACCCATGGGATTTTGAAATTACATCCTTTGAAGGAAAGAGCTGCCTTTCATAGCTAGCAAAGAGTCTGTCAGATGGTTTCCTCTTATTGCACAGCGCACTCACTTGGAACAAAGAAAATGTGCTATAATCGTGTCATCTAAATAATTTCATCGTGTATATTTTTCTTACATGAAAAGCATCAGATTCTTATTTTTAATCATCGGGTAGCATTTTAAAGTGGCATTTAAAATCCACAATTATTACTGACCTGCAGGAACTGAGTAAGGTATTCCGCACAAGCACTATCTAAGGCGTATTGAAGACATGGAGAGGGATATGGGAAAAATCCTAGTGACCCATGTCATCGTCAGTGTAATGCAGCCTCTTCAGAGAATTAAAGTTTGCCCCTCAAACGCTGTGGGCAGTGGACAAGAAAGCACAATGGCCAGGGTTCTAGCAGAGACCCAGAAGCAATGGTGTGAGAGAGCACAGCAGTGTCCATATGTGTGACACTGGGCAAATTCATAGGGTGGAGAGTGCAGTAAGGGAGACCACAGAGGGAGATAAAAACAAGGGCAGTAGCTTTGCATGTCCCAAAGTAAATTCCCTCTGGTCGTACTGGAGAAAGTAAAGGCAGGGAAACAATGCCAGTGTGAGACTTTAAGGGAAGACAAAGTCAGCCTTTGGGTGATGGATCAGATCTTAATCTGTAATCAGTGTCCCTGGGTTTACTAAGTTTACAGAAAAGTGATCATGGTCATATCCATTTTTTTCTTTGGTGGATGGGGGGGGCTGCATCTTTTATAAATACTTATCAGCCATTTAAGAATTATTGAATGAAAATTCTGTGTGTGCTCCTACAGGATAGTATTGGATAATTTTGTTTTCCAAAAACTACAATACTCATATTAGCAATTAGTTTAGAAATTTCTTTTAAAAAGTCATAGGTAATGTAAATCTAATGTTTTTTTTGGTAAAAACAGAGTTTTATCTACCTTTCAATCTTTTTAACAAAATGAAGGCATATATATGCTTTCAGGAACATTTTTTTTTTCACAAAACTTTATTCATGGCTGCCTAAGGAGCTTTATTTTCTATAATCAGTTTTTAGGCATAAAAATATTTTTGAAATAAAGAAATATACAAAAACCAAAGACCATATTGCTGCCTTCTTATAATCACATTAGTTATTTTTGATGAGATATTTTTAATTCTTAACAACACAAATATAGCATGCATTCCAGTGCTTGATTAGGTAGTGCTTTATATTTAATTTTCTTTTGAAAAAGTTTTCATTATGAGACATGAAGATTTTGTGATTTGTTAACATTAATAGTAGACAGCCTGAAATTCCTACTTTTGAAATTCCTATCTTCCTGTGTTTTTCTTTTTTCACATTTACTATCTTAATTTTATAGCCCTTGAAAACTATATTTGTGCACTTTTCAGAATAAATTCAAGAACTTTTTTTTTTTCCCCCATAGGTAGAGAACAGTTACATTGCTTCCAGAGTTAGGATTTCTGTGCATTTCCTGTGTGTTCAAAAATCATGCTTTATTTCAGTAAAAAGTAATAAAAAATATTGCATTCAGAAAAGTGCTCTGTGACAGTGACCTACCCTGGGTCTGAAACATTCCAGATGTTTGGTGTGGTTTTGTAGCGCTTACAGAACTCTATTTCCATTTACCTGGAAAGAATATCATTTTAACTTTTCCAAAGATAGTTGGGAGTGTATTTTTATTTTTTATGTGAGATTTATTTTAAATATTACAAATGGCTTTAATGAGTTAATTGATTAGCCATTTTTTCTGAAATTAAATTGGAATTTTACATATTGTTTAATATATTGTCAGTATGACATTCAACACAGTCAATAACTGAAATTTTAAAAAGTATATGATTTCAATATTTTTCTCTTTAATCAAAAGTAAATTTAAAATATAGTTTTTGTAGAAGAGGCACTCACATGGAATAAATATTCTAGTTTACTCACTTGAGTGACATATTCTCTTTATAACAACACATAAATTTCATGATGTTGGGCAGTGGATATAGCTCAGAAGTACACTGCCTGTCTGGCAAGTGTGAGTTTGATCCCTGGTACAATATAAAAGATTATGATATTGATCACACAACAATGAATTAACAATACGTTAATTCCATTTAATGAAATAGACTACAAAATTTATATCGAAGTACAATGCATAAGGTTTTCTAATTTCTATTTAGTAGAATTCTCAGAATATGATTCCTGAGGCAATAAAAATATAAACTTTTCCCTTTGGGACTCATTAGCATCGATCATTCATTTGTTACACGTGTTCAGTCACGATAGCCAACTACTTTTTCCATTTCTAGCTGTCGTCATTTCATTCTGAGAGAATGAATGAATAAAAGAAGTGTCATGACTTACTGGAACAAGAGTTTGAAAACTGCACTTCTTGACTCCTCAACCTTCCCTTTCCCAATCAGTGTCTTGAAACACAGAGGGCACGGACACCATAGATGGATCAATGTCTGACATAAGGAGGGAAAGTTTAGGCTTGGAGTCTGGGTATCACAGTTTCCACTATACATTCTGTGAAAATTACTAATTCTGCCTGTGTACTATCAGTTTAAACATTGTTTAAATAACACTCCAATTGTAAATGAAATAGTGTCTTTACATTTCTCTCTCAGAGTTATGGATACCAGATAGATCCTTATCAAATTGACTAGTTTTACTAATATGGTTTCATTATTGTTCCCTCTGTCTTCCCAAAGAGTCGTCATCAGGATTTTGTGACCTGCATTATGTAAAACAAGTAATCAAGGGTGGGCTGAATTGCAGCTTAGTCGAAGCATTTTCTATCAAAATACTCCAGGAAAAGAAAACATCGCAGTATTAGCTTATCTCATCCTTCTTTCCACCACGCTGAGGACAAAAGAAAACATAATATCTACTGTTGTACCTCATATATTGAATCTTCTCGGGTATTTTTAACATAAAAATATTCAAATATGAATAGACAAATAAATTCAAAGATGTAATGAATTATGCTTACTTTTTACTTATTTTCTCTCAATTTTAATCTTTAGTTATAATGATCATTTTAGATTGTCAACTTAATTATTTAAGAAAACAAGTGATTTCCACTCGTGTTTTTGAGGAAAATATAATTGAAATGTTTTGAATAAGAATATTTAGAAACATATAACACACTTAAAATTCAAGGGACACAACATTCTTTAGCATAGTTATACAATATATTTTTATGATCAAAAATATACTTGTGGGCTGGGGATTTAGCTCAGTGGCATAAGCAGGCAAGCAGGCAGTCATGAGTTCGATCCCTGGTACCGATAAAAAGGAAAAGGACTGTATATATATATATATATATATATATATATATATATACTTGCACGATGTTATCTGAGCCCATTTTGTACTTTTAATAGAAGATATATGTTCTATTTATGGAGGCATTGGAGAGAATAAAAATGATTCCTTGGCATCCATGTTTTTTCTGCATAATAGTAAAGATTTATATTCTTCATGCAGGAAGAAAAAAACACTTGGTTATCACAATTCTTATATTCATTTTTTAGATAGCATATATACATTTTATAGGCAGACAATGACTTCAGGGCACAAAAGCAGATCTTATTGAAAAGTGCAGTTTGAAAAAAGTCTTGTGTTTAACCCTTATATCAACCATAAACCTATTGCTGTCTTTTAAATACCACGTAACCTTCTTATTCATGGAAAAGACAGAAACCACTATGTGAGAAAATAATAGAAATTTGCATAATTGTTTTTTTCTCTCTCAAATACTATTTTATTTCAATAAATAGTTTAGAATCCACGAATCTTTACGTAAGTCCCTCAAACCTGTTTCTCTCTTTATGTTGTCTGTGTCTGTTATTGACAGATCTGATCTCACAATTTTTATTTTTACTATAAAACATTTCTACTTGAATTCCTTAGTACATGTTTGCAATACATAATGATTACACTCATTGTAGGATTTTTATTCATATATATAGCCCTCAATACACTTTTTCCCCTCCCTGCACTCTTTTTCATTTTTCCAGCATAAGATTGATTTATTTATAAGTTTTTGTAAGATGAATTATTACATATACAGGAGGAAAACCAGAGTAGTAGGCCAAAGACCATATGAAACATGTCAGACCACTGTACTCAGTCAAGGTAAAATTTAAATACATTATCCTCGCTGGATAATGATACTTTTGTTTTATTTCTATTTTCCCTTACTTTCATATTTTATGTAATATATATATATATATAGTTCATTTCATATTTTATGTAATATATGATGTATTTTTCATATTAGAGAATAAGAAGATAGATTACAGAGAGAAAGGTTTTACTATAAGAAAAAAATGCTATAATTTAGGTTTGTTTCTTAGTTACTTTACTTAACAAGGGTTTGAAACTATGAGCATTTTACTACAAATGCCTTGTATGTATCCTTTTTATGGAAGAGTAGTATGCATTGGATATAAATGCCATATTTTTCATCCATTCATCTGTTGATGGACATATAGGCTGTTTCCAAGATGTAACTGTTATGAAGTGCTACAATGTGGATATGCACGCTTTACTGTGAAATGATGTCTCTAAGAGGCCATTTATTCTGTTGTGAAGGAATTTATTTCTTTTGCCTAATCTACCTAGAGCTGTTTCTTTGCCTCTGATTTGTTCCACTAATCTGAGTCTGGGTTTTACTTGTTTATTTTTTTCACAACCATATTGTTTTTATCACTGTAGCTTTGTAGTACAGTTGAAGTCTGGATTTGTCATACCTTCTGCCTTGGCCTTTTTGCCAAGAATTGCTGTTGTTCTTGTAGCTCTCTTCTGGGTCCAAATGAATGTTAGTATTACTTTTCCCAGTTCTGTAAGGAATGTTACTGATATTTCTATTGAGAGTATGTTAAATCTATATAACAGTTTTGGAAATAGTACAATTTTGACTATGGTGATTCTGCCTATCCAGGAAAAGAAGTTATCTTTCCATTTTCTGATATTTTCCTCAATATTCTTTTGCAGAATACTGTAGTTTTCGTCGCTGAGATCTTGGTTACATTATTTCTATGTATTGCATTTTTTCTTGATCCTTTTGTGAGGACACTACTTCCCTGAGTTTGCACTCAGTGGGTTTGCTATTAGTATATAGGAATGCTGTTGCTTTTGAGCTTTGATTTTGTATCCTGTTATATTTTCAAATTTAGATATTAGTTCTAAGAGTATTTTGTTGGAATTTTTGGGGACTTCAATGTAAAGCATCCTATCATCAGCAAAAGATTATAATTTAAATTATCCCATCCCCATCCATATTGATTTTATTCCTTTCTCTTGTCTTATTTCCTTGTCTAATGTTTCAAGAACAATTTTAAACAAAATCTGATAGCAGATATCCTTCTCTTTTTCTTGATTTTACAGGGAAAGCTTTCAGCTTCTCTTCATCTAATATGATATCCAGTGAAGAAGTACAGGACAAAACATGATTCAGAACAAAGTTGTAATAACAGTGAAATAGTGGTTTTTTAAAAGCACTATTCTGGTGCATTCAATCCCTCATTTTGCAAGTGGTTCTAGAAAACCATCAGCCTTACCAGTTTACAAATAAATTTTAAGGTAAAAAATAAACAGTAGATAAAATGATTTTTAAACTGCATTAAAGAGTTATGATTATACCATTTAGTATAGAACAGTACCTGAGTATAACAAAAAAAGAAAGAAAAACAAAAGATTTTTAAAAATATAAGCAGGGCTACAATGGCACTGGTAATACCTAGACTGAAGCTTTTCCTCGTGAGTCAGTGTCATGCATCAACTGAAGGGTGAGAAAATAATCCCCTACCAGCAAACAAGCCCAATTGGGAAACCAGCACCATGCATGGACTGCTGCTGGACTGAAAATAGTTGGACCCAAGCCTCTTCCTGTGACTCAGCACCATTCATGGACTGAGGGGGTGATGAGGGGAGAAAGAAAAGTGCTGCGCCAGCAAACAAGCACAATCTGGAAACCAGTGCAATGCGTAGGCTGCTGCAGGACTAGGAAAAGCTAGACCCAAGCCCCTTGCAGTGCACCTGCTGGCAAATAGGAAGTACCAATCCCACCTCCTCGCCTGAAAGTGACCAGTTGATCTGGAGAAACACAGCTGTGATGATAGCTATGGAGGTGAAAAGCCATTGGATACCTGTGGCGCTTTGGTGTTTCACTAACATTGCAAGTGTAGGGCCAGTGGTCTGATTATAGGCTCAGAACAGCGTGGTACACAGTGGAGCATCTAGGGGAGGATCTCCTTTTGAGAGTTGCAGCCATTGCTGATTCCTTATGATTTTCTTTTGGGGTCCTATATTGGTTTCATTATTTTGTTGGGATGGGTTTTATCATCTTTTGTTTTGTTTGATTATGTTAAATTTGATGGCAAGGGAAGCTATTTCAAGCATGGTAAGATATATTACAGTAGCAATTTTGGGTTTACTATAGGCTTATTTTCAAATCCTTTATTACATTCATTGTTTTGTTTTTATTATTTCTATTTTGTTCTGATTTTCTTGGTTTTTACTATGTCTGAAGTTACTTGTAGCTATTGTGAAGACATCAAAAGGCATTATGGTAATTACTGCTGATTTTGTAATATTTTGAAATCCTGTATCTCTTACACTGTTTGGTTTTGATTTGTTTTAGTCTGTTTTATTCTCCTCAAAATAAAATAAAAAAATCTGAGGATGATACCAAGAAAGTTAATTCTAGTGTTAGATAAATGATTTTAAAACAGTTAGAGTTGAAGAGCTAACTGAGTATCTTTGTAGTGTTATAAACCTCTAATGTCTTTGCTGCGAAATCATAATTTAAGACAAAAACACATCATACAACTGTGCAAATCAAAAGACCCAAGACAGTATAGCAAGTCAAATGAAATGAAGGGCATAAAATTACTAAAAATTTTAGGATTAGAAATGTTTTGTGTTATCCAAATTGTTACAATGCAATTTAGTAAGTCATGAAACAATGACTAGTAGCTCCCCTTCTTGTATGACTTTTAGAAAGTAAAAATTGATTATGAGAAAACTTAGAATCCCTTCTTTGAAAGCCCCTGGTATTTTATCTTTGAGATGAAATCTGGGAGAAAAAAATAAAGCTACCCAAATGTAAAGTAATAAATTCTAGAAATCAAAAACCAAATTATTCAATAAGAATAAGTCATAAATTTGAGTATATACAGTATATCGCTGATCCAGACTATAGTTCATATTGAAAAAGATAGTATTGGAAACTTGGAACCAATAACAAAATTTATCAATCCCAAATGACAATCTGGTCTATCTCATGCAAAGTTGCTAGAAATATTTTCTACTGTTTCCCTTAGAACACTAGAATTTTCCATAGAACAGTATCTAAAATAGTTCAAAACTGAGCCATAAATACACTGAGATATTTCAAAATATTTTGAACTAGAAAACATAAATATAAACACCATAAAAATGAAGAATTTACAAAAATTAATTCCCTGATATCCATAGAGTATGGGATAGGATGAAGGGAAAATTACGATTTGAAAAACCTGCAAGGTTTTCTTTATGATTTTATATTAAATCTGTTTAAGAATTTCCATGTACTGGATGATGCGTTCGTGTATTATAAAAAAGCATTTATTATTAATGCTAGCAATATAGTGTGATTTCTTTATCCATGATAGTATCTCTGAAAATTTTCCAAATAACTTTTAAATTTAGCTTGATTTCTTTAAGCCAAAAAGTACTTATAATTTTACTCTGAGAAATATTCTACTGCCTCAGCAAAGCATACATATACCAGATGCATTCTCAATGCAGATTCAAACTTCCGTAAAGAAAACCATAGTCAAGAGAGCAAATGTTATCCCTGATTAGAGCCAGGTTATACTTTTAGCTAGAAATACATGTAGATTTTAAAATTATCTAATATTTAATTATACACAGTAGCTAAGCAAACTAAAGAATTAATATATTTGAAAAAAATATGTATGAATTTTCTTCTGAACATTTTTGCAATTACCTTTCCTTGCATATGCCCAAAAAGTTATACTTTGGACTTTTTATTTTCCTTATACTTTTGCCAATATGCAATATTGCATGTTAGTTCATTGCAGAAATCACTTAAATATTCTTCTGTGATTTTGTTACCTTTTCTTTTTTTAAGACAGGGTGTCACTATGTGGTTCATCTCAGCCTTGAACTTCCTTTGAAGGCCATGCTGGCCTTAAACTCACAGAGATCCTCCTGCCTCAGCCTTCCAAGTGTTGAGATTAGAGGTGTCAAGGTTTATGTCTGTGTCCCTCAGGCCTCATGAGTTTGAATTGTGCATTTGTTATTTGTTCATTGTCTAGTGCTTGGATTGATGGTATTAGTGCTCCACCTACATAGGGGTGGAGCCAGGATGTGATGTAATGGCAGGAAGAAGGTGTATCTTGCTCTTTGCTGTTCCTGCTTGCTGTTTGCAGTCGCCATGAATGGTGGCCCAGCCATGCCCACCTGCTTGGGAGCCAACTGAGCGTGGACTGAAACCTCCAAAACCTGTATGAAATAAACCTTTCCTTTCCCAACTTGGGCTTCAGGTATTTTGTCTCAGTGATGAGCATAAAGTAACTAAGACATAATTTGGTACCGAGGAGTGGGATCATTTGCTATGACTATACCTGGCCATGTTTTTCAAGAGGCTTTGGAAATGGCTTGTGGGTGGAGTTTGGAAAGATTCAGACATGTTGCCTGGATGCATAGAGCTGGAGCAGCTTAGGCTGTTCTGTAGAGGAGATTCTGGTCAGAGCTATGGAGACCAGAAGGCTGATAGAAAGCCTGATGGTAAAGACCAGGCTTGGGAGGTTTCTGCTGGGATGAAGGACTGCACTGGTTGTTGGACTCCACGTGATGTGTGTTATGGCTTGGCAGAAAGTTTGTCTGCATTTTGCTCCTGCCCAGAGACTTTGCCTGAGACTGAGACAAAGGGCAATGGACTGATTAATCTTGAAAATGAAATTAAAAAGCAATTGAACATTGAGGTTGTGGCATGGCTATTTTGGGGGGCTTTCAGCCAGCTTAATGTTTCCAATCAAGAGCAAAGAGCCCAGCAGGATAATTTCCAGTACTGTGAGTTTGGCCAGAAGCAAAATTCCAGGAAGGGTGTGGATTGTAAAGACAGAGTTGATATTTTGATTCCTGAAGAGAAACAGAGAGATTAAAAAAAAAGATGGCCCTGGGGCATCCCAGGAAGTGGGTCCCCCCCCCCAGTACAACCTCACAGCAAAGGTGCAAAAAAATTTGCTCAGAGGGAAAAGCTGCAGAGCACCATGTTCCAGAATGGTGACAGCAGCCACATGAAGTTCCAGAATGGCGGCAACATAGAGAAGCTTTTTCTCACCATCAGGCAAACAGAGCCCTGCGATCCAGGCAACTGACCCCTACAGCCAAGAGAGGGAAAAGCCTGGCTACTGCTTCAGCTAGCAGCAAACCTTGGCGGCATCCACAAGGTGCTGATTTTAGATGCAAGGAAAATGCACAAATTCTGAGGGTAAGATGTCTTCCACCTCAATTGCAAAGGGCCTGGCAGGCCAAGCAGTGTGCCCCTGAGAGGGCAATTTGTGAAGATGTAAGTGTGAAGCCAAAGGTGCAGTAAAGACCCCAGAAGTTTGGAAAAGCCAGGAATGTGGATGATCCAAGGGAAGCTACAAAAACTGAGCAGAGAAGATTTAAGAGAAAAGCTTCAGGAGTTGAAATCGCTGGAAGTGCCCTGGGGGTGGACTCGCCCAAGCCTTTTGGAGCTTGCAACCAGATTGCTTCAGATGCCGAGTGTGCAACTCTAGGACTTAATGTTTGCCCTGCTGGATGTTGGACTTGCTTTGTTTCCAACACTTTATATCCCCCTGTTTGTAACTTTTGTAATGGTAATGTTTATCTTGTGCCCTTGCATTTCAGAAATGTTTAACCTTGTTTCATTTGTACAGGGGTTACAGTTAAGAGTTTGCCATAGATCTTGGAGGAGACTTTGGACTTGGACTTTTCAGCAATGCTGAAGCTGTTAGGACTTTGGCAACTCTTGGAGGTAGACTAAATGTCTTTTGTATAAAGGATGTACATGAGTCCTGGGGGCCAGGGGTGGAATGTCATGGTTTATGTCTGTGTCCCCCAGGCCTCATGAGATTGAATTGTGCATTTGTTATTCATTCATTGTCTAATGCTTGGATTGATGGTGTCAGTGCTCCACCCACATGGGGGTGGAGCCAGGGTGTGATGTAATGGTAGGAAGAAGGTGTGTCCTGCTCTTTGCCAGTCCTGGCTTGCTGTTTGCAGCCACCATGAATGGCAGCCCAGCCATGCCGGCCTGCCTTGGAGCCAACTGAGTGTGTACTGAGACCTCCAAAAACTGTAAGAAATAAACCTTTCCTTTCTCAGCTTGGGCATCAGGTATTTTGTCTCAGCAATGAGCATAAAGTAACTAAGCCAAGAGGTGTGCACCACCATACCCAGCCCTTCCTAATTTCTTGAAAGCTCAAGATTTTGTGTTTGGTCCAAATTTCTACCACTAATCCCAGGAGATGGAGGGTTTCTGGAACATGGATTATAGCAAATAGCTGTTCCTGCCTTAAACTGTTACTCATGATGATCCTGTTTGGGTGTCAGTGCTTTATTCCACTACAACAGTGCTCATTCATCTTCCAGAAGGGTGACTCTGTTAACCAAGCACAGGCACAGCAGAGGTCCTCACGGCAGCTTGGAGCAAATTCCATTCATCTCTGGCATCCAGGTAGCCCAGGAGTAGTTTATACATTACAAATTTTACTCATCCAGTATCTTATTGACAAATTGCTTAGCCAAAATAAAAACATTCTGACACACACACACACACACACACACACACACACACACACAGAGAGAGAGAGAGAGAGAGAGAGAGAGAGAGAGAGAGAGACATGGAAAGACAGGAAGAGACAAATACATGGATATTCAAAAGGTGTATATTATTTTTAAATAGATGAAATTAATTTGCTTATATCTTGGCTTTGTATTTTTCATTAATGAAATTTACGTATTATTTTAATATCTTATAACAGTTTGAATTGTGTTATCACTGCATTCTAAAATGAAAATTAAAACTGGAGTGTTTGAATACCTGCTGGGAAGATGGCAGACTGATAGGTAGCAGGGCAGATAGCCTCTTAGAGAAAGCACCTCAGACACTAGAATTTAATACCATGGAGAAGACAAGACAAAAGGAGAGGAATTCTCATGACCCAGGAAGAAACTGTGAAAAGAGAAAAAAAAAATAAGAAGAAGAAAGAAAGGGAGGAAAAATGTGAATGAGAGCTGGAACCAGATGCACTCTCACAGGAGCTGGTCCCACTCTGTGCAGGGGCACCTTGGAGTTAGATTACTCACTGTCATCCTGAAGTCATCATAGTGCTAAAATCAGGGACTGGAGAGCCCAAGGCCCTTGGCAGAGGATGCAGTGCAACAGAGAATGGAACCAATGGTGAGAGCTACGTTAACCCATGGTAAATGCTAGGAATTGGGTTGCACGGAGAGGGTGACCAGCTGGACAACATATTGGAGTTTCACAGGATGGGCTTGAACCTCAAACTGCAGTGGCATCAGTCAGCCACTCCTGCCTTCAAGTGGACTGGTGGGATCTGCTTGGGCTGGGTCACACTCCTGGTTGGAGCCCAATAGCCAGGGATGAAACTATCCTGAACCTGTGACATCTGCATGGCACAGACCAATGCATTGAAGGCACTCTCTGCAAAGCTGAATGGCTTAGAGGGGAAGGAGCATCCCACATTGTCTATGCATGCACTTCACAGATCAACAGTAAACTGGAGAAGGCAATTTAGCCAGCACTTCAGAAAAACTGTAAACAATATGGAAAAGGCCTGAGACCTCGACCATACACCTGTCTGAATGAAACCAGAAACATGACAAGAGAAAGAAATAACAAAAAGCTTCCAGCCACTGACTCAGGGAAAATAAGTCCAGGAGAGGTAAATACAAGAGATTGAGGGCAGCAAACATGCAATATTGAGCACAGCATCAGCAGACATAAATACCTTTGCGACCTCACAGACAAATTTTAAACTGAAATTCTAATTCAAATGAGGCAAGATATGGAAAGATTGATAAAATAAATGCTAAGCACCTCTCAAGAAGACACAGATGGAAGAATGGAGGAGCCCAGAAAAAGGAGAGAAACCTTTGATGAAGAATATAAACAAAATCTAGAATGCATGAAACAGATCCAAAGAGATTACCAGGAAATTAAAAACTCCATTGAAAGCTGGCAAAATCCCTTGGCAGAAACCAAAGTTAGACTTTCAAAACTTGAAGATATACTTGCAATGTGTGACCATGAAAGGAAAGATCTCTTAAAAATAACAAGGAACCAGGAAGTAAAGTAACAATATAAAGGCTAGAAGATGACAAGAGGATCTATAACTTAAGGATAAAAAATGTGAGTGAAGAAGCCAGAGTAACCACAAATGAAATACAAAGGCTATTCACAGAAATAATTAAGGAAAAATTCCCAAGCATTGCAACAGGAAATGATATTCAGACACATAAGGCCTACAGTACTCCAGTCAGCTACAACCAAAACAGATCTACACTGAGACATATAATAATCAAGATCACAGAAATTCATCACATGAACAGCTATTAAATGTGGTCATAGAAAAGAAACAGATCACCTATAACGGAAAACCCATCAAAATCATGACAGACTTCTCAACACAAACTATCAAATCAAGGAGAGCTTGGAGTAGAGTGTTCCAAAGTCTGAAAGAGAATAACCTCCAACCCAGATTGATATACTCAGCAAAACTGTCTCTCAAAATTAATGGAGAAAAAATATGCCTCCATGACAAAGAGGGACTGTGGGAATTTGTGACCAGTAATCCACCCCTACAAAAAAAATGCTGTAGAACATTCTAAAGAGAGAGAGAGAGAGAAAGAGAGAGAGAGAGAGAGAGAGAGAGAGAGAGAGAGAGAGAGAGAGAAATCACCAAGATTCCAGAAACAGTGGAAGAGAGGCCTCAATGAATGGGGCACACAGTGGAATGGAGGAGAAAAGTAGACAACCAACAGCAGAATAATAGCATAGCAGAAATGAAACAGAGAAGCCTGCCTGTAATCTCTCACATAGATGGCCTTGATACACTAACGAAAGAAACACAGGCAGAGCAGATGAGGAGAGAGGGTCCAATGAGATGCTCTGAATAGGAAATATAATCTACCTGGAAGAGCATTAATGAACTGAAAGTCAAAGATAAGAAATCAATGCTCTATGTGACAGGGAACCAGAGAGAAATAGGGGCAGCTCGTCCAGCAGCTATAGATAGGTTGGAAAGTCATGACACTTTTGTACAGTGGAGAACTACTCAGCTATAATGAAGGAAAACCTTGAGGCTTTAGTAGGCAAAGGAATACAGCTCAAGATCAAGCTCAGGGATAAGAAGGTTTAGAACCACTTAGACAGATAATGGGTTGCCTCCCTAATCTAAAAATTAAAGAAGTTAGTAGGACCCAAAATGTACAAAGCACCCTGAGAAAGGGAAAGGGATCATTTAAAAAAGGAAGGCGGAGGACATTGTTAATAGCATATCAGGTTTAAAATCCACATTATTCTTATCGCTCTGTTTAGCTTGATTTTATTCTGTTCCAGTCTGTCTGCTCGTACTAAATTTGAGGGCACAGACAGGTACCCCCAAATTAACAAGACATACTATGGTAATTATCCTCTATTTTCTATTAACTTAACCTGAAACCCTGTATTACTTACACTGTCTTACTATGACTGATCTTATTTGAATCTGGTTTGTTAAATCGCTGTTTTGTCTTGACTGATTTTATTCTAATTTGATATGCTTGATAGTATCAAGTCTAAAAGCAGAGGCAACTACTCTGAAGATGATAAGATGCAATAGGATACCAATTCAGGTTTGATTATTAACTGCTTTTGAAGTTCTATAATGTCTCCAATGTTTTGTTTTGATTAATATTGCTGTATAGTGCTGTGTTCAATTATATTATGCCTGGTGATACAGACAATTCTATTGAAAATAAGGAGTCATCATAGTAACTACTGTAGATCACCTAGTATTGTGGTTTTATTTGTCCTTTTCATTTCATGTTTTTCTAGGAATTTGTTTTGTTGTCTTGTTTTGATGTTTTCCCCTCTAAAACAGAAAGGATAGTTATACAGGTAGAGATTCACCCATGTGTAGAACTGCTAAACAATTTAGGAGACTAGATTATATAATGCATGATGTAATGAACAGATATTCTGAAGAAAAAGAGACACTAAGATATCCAGTGCTAGTTACTTAGTGTCATGATATAAAATGTCACAATGCTAGTATTTTATGTCCAGAGTGATATTAGTCTGTTTTCTTTTGTTTAATTTCAACATACATAAAGATATGGACAGCTATTTTGAAGAGAACAAGAGACATCATGGCAGCCGGTGTTGACCTTCCTATTGTCTGGCCTTGAAGACCTAAAAAGCCTTCAACATCCTGTTCTGATCAGTTTAGTACTATGTTTTTTTTTTTTTTTTTTTTTTTGGAGGGGGTATGAATTCACTGTGTGTGAAGGTATGGGGAACTATTTGGAAGAAAGCAAGAGACAATATGATAGACAGTGAAGATCTTCAGTGGTATTACTTTGAAACGTGTTTCTTAAATTGTTTTCTTATGATCTGTTTTGTTCTGCTTATTTTTACCCTCTTTAAAATTAAAAATAAATGAAGTGTTTCATTATATTCTGAGCTAAAATATTACTGTGTAGGCCTAGAAAAATCTGCTCTTTGAAAATTCATCAGATGGGGATCTGGGGATTTAGCTCAGCGGCATAAGCGCCTGCCTTGCAAGCAGGCAGTCGTGAGTTCGATCCCTGGTACCGATAAAAAGGAAAAAGACAAAAAAAAAAAAAAATTCATCAGACAACATGGATAAAATTATTTGAGTGCTACTTAAGATACAGGAAATACTGAGATTCTTAGGGTGAGTTACCTATGGTTTAATGTTTAAATAAAAATTTGTTATTTTTCTAAGTTTTCTGGAGTTAATTTTTGGTAAAATGTTAGAGTTGTTAAAATTTTTTAAATGTTAGGATTTTTAAATATTAAAATTTAATACTTTTCAAATTTAGTATTTTAAAATGTTTCCAAATATTTATCCAGAAGCTATTTGCATCATCTCACCACTCTTTTAAAGTCTTTTGCATTCATCTTTTTGTTTTCCTACTAAAACATTTTTTCTTTTTATCAAATGTGCAGGATTTATGTCTGTTTTATCACTTTCCAAAAGTCAGCGTTCAGTGTCAGTGTTACTTTCTATAACATGTGTGAACTTCTCTTATTTTTGCTCTAAGCTTCATGATACTTTAAGTTTTCTTCTGTTTTGTTTCCATTATTTAATTTTAATAACTATTTTTATTAATTTACTTTCAGATTTTCTAATTTTCTAATATTTGTCTTTCAAGGTATACGTTTTTCATTTTCCAGTTCCTTCTGTTTGTACACAATATTTTCACCTGTACTAAACAAAATATGAATTTCATTTGCATTTGCTAGTGGTGTTTTATTATTAGCTTAAAACATCTTGTATGTGTGCAAAAAATTAGTCTGAACAAAAATTTTTCAAATATTACGTTCCTTTAAAATATTGTACATATCAAATTATGTTAGAAAATGTGCATCCTCCATCTCTTAAAACACATTTTTTATAAAAAGCAGCAGTAATCACTTTATTTTCATTAAAATGTCAAGTATGAAACAAGTATGCTGTTATCCCTCATTCTGATGCGATGTCTTTCAATTTCCCTAGGTTTTTTTTTTTTTTTTTTTAATTTAGTTAGTTTTTGGAATATATTTTAAAGCTATAGTATTTTTATGTGCACTCCTATAATTCTTGCTTCAACTTTTATTTTGAATGTGTTGTGTTATGTACAGTGAAACTTTTTATTTCTAGTGGTGTTTTTATCATACACTATGTATATAGCCTTGTATCAGAATATTTTTGTTATTCCTGTAAATAATGCATTTTACATCTTTCATCTATAATCTTTTTGTTTTTATGTGTTATGATAATTTCTTGTAAGTCATATATAATCCATATACATGCCTTCTTATATATGTCTATGTGTATAATACTCTTTCTCCATATTTACTTGAACAAGGTAAGTCATCACACTGTGCTAAATTTAAAGGTATGAATAAGTGTATGTCTCTCGCACAAAAAAGGGAACCAACAATGTTGTGAGTGGAACATTGTGGCTCTGCCATGTTTGATTTCGCACTTACAATGCTGAGGTCGCTGTCACCATTTTTGTTACATCCTTGCACTGCTTCGGGTCTCACAGCGTGAATCTGGGTGCATCCTTCCTTTGATAGTAGTGGTCTGGTTTGAGGAGCACTGGTGTTAGTTCTTCTTAAAGTTCTGGTAAAATTCACCAGTGATCCAGCTGGTTCGTACTTTTCTTTGTTTGAAGACTTTTTCATCACTGCTTCCATCTCACCTTGTCTTATTAATTGCCTAGTTTGTTTTTCTATCCTCTTTGTTCAATCTTTGCAGTTAGCCTGCATCTAAACATTAATCTACTTCTTTTAGAGTATCCAGCTTATTTTAAATTATCAATGTAGTCCCAGTAATCCTTTAAACTTCAATTTTGTAATATCCTCCTTTTCATCTCTAATTGGATAGATTTGACTCTCTCTCTCTCTCTCTCTCTCTCTCTCTCTCTCTCTCTCTGTTAGTTAGGACAACAGTTTAACAGTCTTGTTTATTTTTCTCAAAAAGTCAGCTCTTTCAACGATCCTGAATATTTGTCTGATAATCTCCATTTCATTAACTTAAGCACAAATTCGTGTATTTTTCTCTTGTTGGGTTTGGCTCTGGTTTGCTTTTTCTGGAATCTTGAGATGCATCATTACATTATTTAGTAGAGTTTTCTCTGACATTTTAGTGAAAGCCCTCAGAGCTATAAGCATTCCTCATAGAACAAACTGTATGTCAGATGTTCGAGTGTGCTTTTTTCCATTATATATATATATATATGTAAAATAAATATTTTACATATATATATATTTTAATATAACCCTATATTCTTTATCATGTTTTTGGTTATTTCTTTTTATCGGAATGGGGTGGATTGCTTGAAACAGGATGCTACTTTATCATTTGTGCTGTCCTTGCACTCACGATGTAGTCCAGGTTGGTCAGTAACTTGTGGCAATCTTCCTGCTTCAGCCTCCCAAGTGCTGGGATTACACATATGCATCAGCATGCCCAGTTCTTTTTGGATACTTCTTGTTGCAATAATTTCATTTGTTACATTTGAAAATCATAGTCTTAGACATTTTAATTTAATGGCAACCAATTTGACACATACACATTAATAAAACTGAAAGTCAATCAAAATCATGTTTGATGACAGAAAGGTTTAAATATTTTGATAAAACTTCTTTCCAACACATTCAAACACTCTTGTAATCAGTATGCTTTTAACTCTGTATTTTCTAAGTTATGGTTGTAATTAAACATCTTTGCTATTTTCATTTTATTACTGTCAGTTTATATTTAGCCTTATGCAAGTCAATTTCTTTAGGAAAAATTAATTGCAACTTTAACTATATTCCTGAAATAAATTCTCTATAGTGATTTTCATTGCAAGATCAGCCTAATTTTTTCCAAAAATTTTGTCATTATCATTTTAGAAACTGTTGTAAGGTTTTTAAGACTTTAACAATATATTGTTCTCAATGTCTTGTGTAGTGCTTCACTGTTTCCTACTATCTACTATTCCTGATTATAAGTAAGCACTCATATTAGTTTTGTTTGCTATAAGTAACTTTTCTCTGAATTCTTAACTTTGCTTGGAAATTCCACCATTTGAAATTCTCTCTCTCTCTCTCTCTCTCTCTCTCTCTCTCTCTCACTATATATATATATATATATATATATATATATATATGTATATACACACACACACACACACATATGTATATACATATCTAGGTATAAGTATTTACATTACAATGCAGTACTGAGTGTTGAATTTGGAGATGTATTTCACACATGTAAAAATAATCATAATTATCTTTTCAAACATTGACTTTTATTTTTTCATATAATTTTTTTCATATACATTAGACTTTTCTTCCTTTGTCTAAATACTCTTTAATATTTTTTATGTTTTCTATAATTTGTATTCATGTTAATATTTTCAAATTTTCCTTAAATTCATTATTTTTCTAATCACCCATTTCCTTTCTCTTAATGTCAACATTCTCATTTATTTTACTGTGCATTTGATGTCTAAAAATCTGTTAAATGTTTTCATTTTGGATATATTTGTTTTATCAAATTCAAATTTATTTTAGCTTATAGAAAAATTGTGATTGTCATTCCAGAGAGTTCCCATGTAATTCACGTTGTCTTTCCTGTTACAGGCTGCATTTTCCCAAAATTCCTGCACTGAACGTCTGACCCCAGTGTGATGGTTAATAAAAACTGTTTACGTGGGAAAACATTAAATGTAGGTGAGGTTCTGATCATGAAGCTTTATGAGAGGATTAGCATCCTCCTAAGACCTTTTTCCACAACGTGAGCACACAGCAAGCAGGTAGCCATCTCGGTTAGAACTGACTTGGCGAACATCTTAGTCTTGAACTTCTCAGCCTCACAGACTGTGAGGAATGAAGCTCTGATGCTTAAGGCACCCAAGGTGCGGTATATGGCAGCAGCTCCAGCAGATTAATCCAGCGGGCCCTTGGGATCCACATCTTCTGCCTTGTCAGTTCTACCTAATGTAGATTAAACATATATTTAAATTTTTCTTTGTCTATGGACATATGCAAAATATTTTTCATAGGAATTCCTAAACACTGTAGTATAAGACGTAGTTTCTTGTATTTACACACTATTAGGCATCATAATGTAGGTGTGACTCAGAGTTCTCAGGAGGATCTGAGTATGTCATAGGTAATTACTCTAAAAGATTCTATCATCCATGGATATTACTGTCTTCTGGAATGTTGGCACCAATATGTAGAAGGAAAATTTTAATGGACTTTTAGAAACTGATTCAAAAGTCTACATAAACCCATAAATCAGCAAAAGACAGAGTAACTAACAGAACACTGACCATCTTCAATCTTGTAGTAGTACAGTTGATTTCATAGTTAATAAAACACAATGTGGATCACAATTCAAGTTTCCTCAGTTATTACTTGATACATTTCTATATCAGAATATAGTTTAGAATAACATATTACATTTATGCGTGAGGTCTCAGAGTCCTCTGAGCTGTAACAATTTTTCATCCTTTTCTTGTTTTGGTAACTGCCAGGTTTAAAGCAGACAAGCTAAACACCTTTAAAAGAAATAACTCCTCAGTTCAGAAATGCTTCTGATTGCAAACAGTTCAGTTTGAGAACAGAAGCATTCAGCAAAATTTTGCTTCCATTCATGAGCTCTGCTTTTAGTGACAAAAGGGACCGAAGCCATCTTCCCAACCCAAATGGGACCTCAGTTATTTTCCTCTGAATCATGGAACAAATTGAGTTTGTGAACTGCTGTACCACCATATTCCTATTTTCTTGTAGACAGACTGAAATTATGGATTTTTGGAAAGAAGTCCACAAAAGGAAATTAAAATTGTATTCACAGGATCTCAGGGGTACACTGTTGATGTTTTTCATCATTATTGACATTGACCTGGGATCCCTGTGCTGTTTTTATGGAAATCATTTTGTGCAAACCATCCATAAAAGTGTATTCATACTTACTGTTGTGAATACAGAGTAGTTACATCATTTATTTGGAATTCTCCACGAAAAGCTTATGTTTCCTTCCTCCTATTTTTTGTTTAATCACTCATTTATAACAAAGTGAGCATATTTATTTTATACCTTATATAATCTAATCTCAGTTTATTTATTTTAATATTATTATGTTCCTGTTTTAAAACTTTACAGTCCTTTGAATTGACATCTATATGATTTTATTGTCATACCACCAACAGTAGGTATTTGTTTTCATTGTGGGTGGATTGTTTTTTAGAATTTCCATATTTCGTATTTTGTACAAAATGTTCTAGTCTAACTTTTCATCAGTCTTACATTTCTCATTTGTCTTTGTCACTTGTATTTCATTGCTGAGACAAAATACATGATGCCCAAAATGAAGGAAGTAACTGTTTATTTATCTCACTGTTTGTGGAGGTTTCAGCCCATTATCAGCAGGCTCCATGGCAAGGTGGCATAGCAGCCAAGGCACTACTTCAAGACAGCAGCAAGCAAAAGCAGACAGAGCCAAAGAAGAGCGGGGAGTCAGTCTCTTTTTCTCCCTTATATTGTAAGCAGGCTACCCCATCCTAGCACACACACACCACTCAGCCATCAAAAAATCTCTGTGCCCTCCTCTTGCAAAGGATGAGGATGAGGATGTTTCCAAAGCAAGAGCCCTGTCTAAGAGTCTCTTAGTCCAACTTCTGAACTTCTCAAATTGATATAATATATCAACCATAACATCATTATATCAGGTTTTCTCCAAGAAATTTTATTCTGTTATTATGAAATGATATCAAAATAAAGATTTGAGTGTTGGCTATCTTAGTTCCTACTATGATAACAGTTGCTTCTTGATCATTGCCAAAGTGAAGAAGTGCACGTATCTGTTACCAGTAGTCATGTCTACTTTATTAAGTTAAAAATAGGTTTATTTTTTTCTATCCTAATCTATTAACAAATTGGCCTCTTAGTTTGCTTATCTATGAATTCCCATTTCCCCAGTGATAAAGCTGACTTCATTAGCACTATCCATTTGTTTAATCCTAGTACATAAAGAAAGAACAGTGTCAAGATTGTTAACACTGACCATTTTAGAACAAAACTTCATTATATTAGACCCAGTGCCTCATGCACTACCTTTTGCCTTTTTGTCATTAAGCAATCATACATTTCAGGTCAACAAATTTTCTTCTATGCTTGTAATTAAGTAGCTTTCTATATCGTTAATACAATCACATGACTTATCCATTCTACATTCTATCCTAGTTTTCCATTGACTTGTCAATTGAATGTTCTAATTAGTGCCCAGTAGTGTTCATGCTTTGTGATATACTTTCTGTAGGATTTGGCAAATATATAGTGACATATACTCACCATTACACCATCACTATCTTCACAAAATCTATGATTTAGTTGGTGAACACCCTTCTGTGAAATCCTGACAACCCTGTTTTCAATGTCTTCCTTCACCCCAGAATGTTATATAATTGCAATAAAAAGTAGACTTTTCAGGTCAACTTTTTAAAACATAGACATTTACTGTTAATTGTTTTATAAGTTATTTCTTTCTAACACAATTATTTACTGTATGGATATAGATCCATTGGGCTAATCATTCACCTGTTGTAGGCCATCTTAGTTGCTTCCAGGGTTTGACAGTCATGGATAAAATTATGACAAGCTCATACAATAGGGTATTTCCTCATTTTACTAGATATAAGCCTACTCATCATTAAAGCAAATAATTAAAGCTTAATATCTTCCTAGGAGTTCACATTGCTACAATTCCATGGTCCTTTCCCATTCATTTATATAACTTCTCTCAGCTTAAATTGTTTTTAATTTTAACATTTTACTGAGATTCATGAAAATTAATATAAATATTCCTAGGTATAAAGATTCAGAACCTTTAGTTCTTTCTTTAGTATGCTTGATTCCACAATTTTCAATATTAAATTTCCATGATATGGGTCTCATAAATTCATTATTTGACCTTTATAATCAGAAGGAAGACTTCATGATCCAGACAAGTTCAACCCAGGTGAATTTCTTCTGAAGCTGAGACTTCATTTTCCTTAAATTGTTCATGATTATGTACTGTTTATGATTATTTTTCAGTCTGATCTGAATCAAATTGCTTTTGTCCTGTGATTATTTTTCAGTCTAATCTACTCATAGTTCAAAAGCAATTAGATTCTTATTGCAGTTTGTGAAATCAAATGTCAGGATTAAGCTTGAAAACTTGAATTCCTTGAAGTAATAAGGGATGCTTCATAATGTTTCAAATTTAACATCTTGAATGGATCATGAAAGTATAATAATTTAAACCTTATGCATAAGTGAGAATATTATACAGAAGTCTTCGCAGAACTCCCTCATTTCATTCTGCCATTCACAGCTCTCTGGACACAGACGACACAGTAGAAAAAATTACGGTGCAGAAAGAAGTCAGGGATTTGAGAACAAACACCAAGGAAAATGTGACCTATTGACAAGTTCTTCCATGATAACATCACACAGAACTACAGAGGAAAACAAAAGACACAAATTAAGAGGAAGAAACCAAACAGCATAATGTTAACCCACTTTTGCCATGGTCACACTGATGAGCGTATTATTCCTCAGGTTGGAAATCTGGCAGTTCTTGGTATAGATCTCTAATATATGAAACGCAAACTCAGATTTTTCATGTGTACTAAAACTTGCAGGGATTTCAGGCAGGTGTTAATCATCTGTGATGTAAACTATTTTTTTTTTAATTTTATGTACGACTCACACTGAATTTAAATCTTAAGTTCGGCGAAATTCGTATTTAATAAATAGTACATTGGCTTTCAGATATTTTAGCTTTAGTTCCATGTTACATCATTTATAGGTTTTCCCTGAGTTAGCTCTTATGCCTGGTATCTAGACAGAATGTGTTTAATATTTCTGGCATTCAATTAATTTTACTAAGGGGAATCTTTATGGAAAGTATTAATACCTCATATATCAAGTCATTATGTGGAATAAAGGAATAAGTCAGCAGTGTCCAATACTGAAACAGATTTCAGGAACACAGAGTGCCCACATGCCCCATCTAACACAAACTCGTGCAATTATGTTTCGAAGCTACAGCACCAAGGTACAAACTGTGCTCAGCACACGATGTTGCCTTACTTTAACCCCCGAAGATGTGTGGCTTGCTTAGGATACTGGTGGCTGGAATTGTGCTCTCCTGTGTCTGAAAGACAGCAGCCCACAAGCCTGGGGAGTTTATCAGAAGTGGGAACAACTGATTACAAGAAATATGACACCCTTGCTAAAGAAGTATAATCAGTAATAACGATAGCACCAAGCGCAGTTTAGAAACCGACAAACTGTGCTAACTGCTAACTTGGTATTTCCAACCACAGAAGCAAGATCTATAGTTGCATAGAAGCACCCAATATAAACTAGCATTTGTATGCAGTCGTGATTTTGTTCTGTGGGGGAAGGGAATATCAGGGGATTAGGATATATATCAAGGTGACCAGAAAGACTAGAGACAGTTTTTAATCTGTGAAAACATCAATGTCACCAAAGACAACTGCTGAAAGAGAGACAAGACAGATGAAGCAAAACACTATAAATCAAAAGTTAACTCCCTTCAAAAAAAGAAAAAGAAGACAGAGGAAAATGAAACCATCTAGTCAATGAGTGGCAAAAAAAGAATGAAAGAGAAAGAAAAAAGAAAAGAAGAAAAAAGAAGAGAAAAGAAAAGGGAAAAATTCCCTAGTGCCCCATCCTGCTAGCCTCTCAGCCAAAGCTGCAGTCTGCACTGCGTCTATGCAGTACTCTGGGCGCGTGGATGATGCTGGCCACACCACTGCCCTGTCCTCACTGGTCTTAAGGCAGGATGGCGCAGCACCTTTGTCCTGTTGCTGGCCGAGGGCACTTGCCTGCTTGTGTTCCAGTCACAGGAGAGGGAGTTTGCCAGTCCTTTAACCAGTATTGAACAACAGTCACGATAATGGAGATTTTAGAAGAAAAGCTTTGTGCTTTTCCCTGTGTAATCAGATGTTGGCAGCCAGATTGTCATAAATGGCTTTTATCACGCTGAGATAAGGTCCTTGTGCACCTATTTTATTTAGAGGTTTTATTATGGCTGAATATAAGCTTTTATAAATTTTTTTCTGCATCTATGAAGACAAACATGTAGTGTTTGTTCTTGCCGCTGTTTAAATGCCGCATTACACTCACTGAACTGTGCGTGTTGAAGCACCTTTGCCTCCCTGGGAAAAGCACACTCAGTCATAAACTTTTTAATAATTTGTCACATCCTGTTTGCCAATATTTGGCTGAGAATCCTTATATCTTGTTCACTGAAGAAATTCTCTCGTAGTTTTCTTTTTAAATTGAGTTCTTGTCTGGTTTCAGGACCAAGGTTATGCTACTCTCAGGGAATGATTTTGAGCTAATTACTTTCTTTCAACATCATTAAATAGTAAGAGTAGTATGGACATTAAATGTTCACTAAATTTCCTGTAGAATTAAGTGGTGAATCCAGCAGGTGCTGAGAAACTATTTGTAAGTAGGATGTTTCTTCCTGCCGTAATTTCAATTGTGTTGACTTTTAGCTGAACTTTTAAAAATTACGTTTCAGAAACTTAGCATTATGAATGAGTGTGTTTGTTTTATGAAGTTTGATGCACTGTATCCAGTGAATATATATGTATAAGTGTTATCTCTTTTGTTTAATTGTTCTCTTAGAAATATTTAGTGTCATTCTCTGCCTCTTCTGATGAAATTTAAAGAACCCCTATTTGGTTGAAAATCTTACATAATATTGATAGTTTTTGGAGCCTTTTCACATGGAAAATCTTTTTCTATCTTTTAATATTTAGCGTTTTATCTCTATCCCTATTATACCATTATGTCTGCTAGCATATGTATAAATTATTTGCAAAAAAGTAGCAAAAATTGGAAACGTGTGAGATGACTTGTATTTTATATAATAGTAATGTTATATTTATTTTGTAAAGTGTAAATTTTGCATTTGTAAACTTAATTGTTACCCCCATGCTAGAATTTTAAAGTGTATTACCTGTATCAGAAACATAGCATTAGGAATGAGTATGCAACTGAGTTGATTGATTAAAATTAAATTCTATATTTAAACACTGTGTTTGAATACAAAGACAATTTGAAATAGATGTAGATATTTATGGATTCATATTAAATGTCTAACTCTTTGAAACGCAAAATCCACAAACCTAATTTTAGTAATTAGAAGTTATTATATAAGAATATGACTTCAAATATTTTTTTTCCATGTTGTCTTCCAGTGGTTTCAAAATTTTTTGGTTTGTAGCTAGGACTTTGATACATTTTTCTGTGATTTAGTACAGACTGAAATGTTTGGATTTACTGTCAATATTTTTCATATGATTTTACTTTCACAGCACCATTTGCTTAAGAGCGTGCCTTCTATCCATGTATATTTTTGGTACTTCTCTTATAGGAGAACCTAAAAATTCATGAATTAATAAAGAAATGCTTAGAGGACAGTGGACAGGAATTCTGAAGGTAGATTTCTAGAGACGGGGAAGGTGACAATCAGGAAAGAGTAAGAAAAGGGAGATGGGGAAAGGGATTAAAAACTGATCATATTAAATGATTGTAACAACTTCACATGGTAAACCCACTGTCGTGTACTATAAATATATAATATATGATGGATATTGTCTTCAGATTTAACTTATCTCATGTTCATCAATGTCCTCAACTTGTTTTAGATCATCAGTTTTTCTTGTGAATTTTTCATGATAAATTTTAAACACAAGAAGACTTAGTCTAAACAGTTTATTCTAACACAAATTGCTTTCTATTCCATTGAAACTCCTTTGCATTCTAGCACTGCTTGTTTGATGTAATCAAGGCTATATTTCATATGATTATAGATGAATAAAGTTGATAAGAAATGCAGATCCTTCCTTATATGATTGACAGTTTTGAGTAAAAATTTAAGAAGCAGATTCAAGGACACTTGGGAAAGAACAGACATAAATCTTAAGGACTCTGATCTGTATGATTTATTTTTGTCTCTTATAGTTTTTAAAATGTCCATGTTCCTTTGTTACAAGCAGAATTAACACTGTAATGCAAAGTTTTTCTTTCTGTTTAGGGGGGCCCTGCTTGGAACATAAAATATTCACTTACATTGTTCATTGTTCAAGCCCTGAAATTAGTGGAGATGGTGGAAATATGGCAGGACAACAATTTACTCTCTTATACTGATATCGTGTAGTTATCTAAATGTGATGATCACAGCAATTTTTTTTCCATTTAAAGAGAAAGAAAAGAAAATGAAAATTTCTAAAGAAAGTTAAACTAGACCTTCATTTTTTGATTAAACTAAATCAACACGTATTAGTAAATATTTTCTCTCTGCGTAATTATAATGGATAGGTTTCAATTAAATATGTATTTTTTATGAAAGTAAATTTCTGGATGTTGATTAGGAGGTTTGAATGCTAACTTAATCACTTAACAGTTTGTGCCCAGCCTTCACTTCACTAGCACTGCAGTACAAATTTTTATGTACTAACTAACCATTACCAGCGTCACTCAGGTAGGTGTTATTTCAACCAGATGGTCTTGAATTGAATAAATTTAATAGACTTGCCATTTTTGCATTTGTTGTTATAATATCTCAAAATATCAATGTGCAATTTTTGTTGTCCAGTATTTAAATAATTAACATTGGTAAGAGTTAGACAGCTATATGGAGCATCTTTCAGTCTCTTCCTGAGTAAACACGTGGAATACCAAAGTGTGCTATCTTTGTGGAGATGCTGTAGTTAAAAACAAAACAAAACAAAAACAAACAAACAAACAAACAAACAAAAAACAGAAGCAGAACAGTTTGTGCCAATTTCTTGTCTCCCAACACATAAATGAAGATTGGATTTAAGGAAGATACCAAATAAATCAACTGTCCTATGTAGAGCCAATGGGTCTTCCCATTCTGTACCTTTTCTGTGCATCTTCTGTCAACCTATGGTGCCCAGAATGGCAGTCCTGGAAACACTTACTGAAATAACCAACTGTCACCTGTGCAGAGGAAACCTTGTTGACTTCTCTTAACTAAAGACTTAGTTCTCTTTTTAACAAGTTAAATGATTTTTAGATACAGTAATACATCATGAACAGAAGCACTGGACAAAATTTTGCTTCTATTCACCAACATGACATACAATGAATCCAGTAGCTGCCATCTTCCCCACAGAAACTCGAAGCAAACCCTCTCCACCCCGAGCTAATTAAGTTTGTGAACAGAAATAGTTAATTTAACTAATTACCCTTGGAACAAATTTTTACAAACTGAGATGGTATTTAAGAAACCTAACACTATAAAAATGGACACAAATAATAGTTGAGAAAAGCTTTAATATACCTGATTCAGTCACCAAAAGAAGGTTTACATTTCATTATTAGACATTTCCCAAGAATAATCAAATAATATTAAATATTATTTATTTTAAAATATTAAAATAATGAATGAAAAGGAGCCTGCCAATAGAAAGAGTTATTATAATACTACATGTGACTAACTAAATTTAAAAACAAAAATAGCTGTAAATGCAATCATTATAATCTGAATAAAGAATAAAAAAATTTCTGCAAAATAATAATCTAGGGCAATAAGGAAATTAATTTAGATATTGTGAGGAAAAAGATTTTTAGTATGATAGGTAGAAGATCTATGATGTTTCAAAAATCTGAAAATAAATGAGTGCAAAACAAGTGAAATAAAAATAGAAAAATTTACTTTTGAGTATCTGCAAAACACAAAGTCATTTGTTGTTGTTATTTATTTATTTATTTACTTAATTTAGTGTTTTAGAGAGGGTTTTTCTATGTAGTTCAGACTTGCCTTGAACTTGCAGCAATCCTGTCTCAGCCTCCTGAGTGCTGGGATTACACTCTGTACCACCTGCATGGTGCCAGGTAAAATCATTGGCTAACACAGGGTAATAGGAGAATTTTTAAGGCATCAGACAAACATGAGCTAGAGTACTTGCTAAATTAGAATAAACGATATTGGGCTCAGAATGGGACAAAATGAAAGCATTCAAATTTATAATAAATGCTGTGGGGAACCACTCAGACTGTGTCAAAGCTCAGGGTGTGTCAGGATGCTTCCTCACATGCCAGAGGATGATCCCATTGTGGGTACAGACATACATGAGGGCAAAATTATATCACCATGACTTCGCTGTGAACGACTATGCATGTGCCAAGGAGACCAACATGAAAGATGTAAATAGTTGATAAAAACCTGTATTCAAAACAGATGATAAAAATGCAGGTGGCTTGTATGCTGTTCTCTGTCCTGTGTTGTGTGCATTGTTGCTAGTGTCTTGCATGAGTGTGTTCTTTACCGAGGGACCTTACATGTGAAAATTGCTCTTGGGCCCTTCAAGTCGGCCAACAAAAGGAATCTTTGCAAAACTATTGCAATGATATATTTATTAACTGTCACCACCAATTTACCTGTATTACAGAAAAGCAATTTTATCTCATTGTGAAAACTTAAGGTAATAAAAACATATTATCCTAATAAATCAGAAATATTACATTTTTTTCAAGAAACAACATCAAAGCTTTGTTAAATTTGAGTATCTATTCCTTCCAATGCCAATGTAAGAAATGAGCATTGAATAAAAGGAGAGATTTGAATGCAGAAGTCTTAAGGGAGAGGGAAGGACAGAATTGTTAACATCTGTATCCTTCTCCCCAAATATCTTAATTGCTATGGATTATCTCATAATGAAATTGTTTCAATAGTGATTAGTGTAATTTGTCTTCTTTTTCATTACAATGTATGTTTCCAGAGGTAGTTCTAGGCATAACACAGATGAGGTGTGGTAGTGTTCACTTCATGGGAAAATAGATTGAAGTGTGGGTTGCAAAAGTCTTCACCTTCATCAAAATACTTTTAAATTTTAATTTTATGGTCAAAATGTTGCAAACCATTTTGAAAAATATTTTACATAACAGTAATATAATTTGTATATTTTAAAGCTCCACCTAAAAATTTTAATATTCTAAAAAAAAATAGAAAATGAAAACATTTGTACTTAATCTTACTTTGCTTCCCATCATATATATCTATTGAGTGTATTCTGAATTAAATGATATTTTAATACTTCTAATCACTTTTCTAATTAACTAATGATCAGCTTGCAACCTCCAGCTGAACTGAATCTGCACAGTGCTGAATGTAGAAAGCCCACCTGAGGATTGCTGCCAACATCATAAAGGAGACCAGCAGGAGGAGATGTTATGCTGCTGATTCTCCTAGGGAAACCTGTCACCTTGGTTTACCTGATATGAACTCAGCTGTTCTCATCCTCCATGGAGCTCAGGTCTTTACCATCACTGAGGATGGTTGCGGTTCTCTTCAAGGGAGCGCTGGTCCCTACTTTGAGCATCGTTGCCTGACTCCAGTGCAGATCGCTCACCCTGCTGGCACAGATCCCTCATCCCACTGCCACAGACTTTCTAGCTTTCTACTGACCTTTGTATAGGGTTATGACCTAGATCCCCATCTCCCAATTGAATGTACGGCAGAGGTTAAATAAAAAGAGATGAATTGTATGAATTCTTAGGACTCCAGAAGGGTCAAAACCCTTAAATTAAGCTCGAGACTCTGAGGGTTTAGACAAAGGATTACTCCACTTATATTAGTCCACCATATTACATTAGGACCAAGGACAAAAGGCAGAGAAACTGAGGTAAGTAAAAGCAATGAGCAGGACCTTCGGAGTCACTTCAAGAACGTCTCCAAGTAATGAATCAAGTCAATTTAGTAGCACTGTCTTACCATGAAGACATGGTAGAAGTGAAACTTCAGGAGTAATCTTTGCAGCTGCAGTCTCTACCTTGTTAATTGGGGTTGGAGTCAAGTGTCCACAGCTGTGGCCTTATCTTGCCCTTTGAGTATCTCTGACCTCACAGGCCACTACAGGCCTCAGTCAGGATCAGTGATTCATAGAGGTTCACTTACTATGAATCAACCCGTTGCCTGGCAAGGGGCCTAGGCTTAGGACAGACTCACAGATAAACATAGAAAGCCAATTCGTAAAATTGAAATCCTGCTCAGAGCCACTTTGCAGTGGTCTCCAACACTTTGGGCCTTCCAAGTGGAGACTCTTGATAGAGAGTTACATGAGATGTTGTCATGGACCCTAGGCCTCCAGCTGGTCACTGCCACGGAATCCAGGCCCTCAATTGGATTATTTGTGTCTCTAGTGCATGGACAGGTTCCCTACATTATTCTTTACTGGAATTTGTGGGTGAATATTATAAAATAATCCTATAAATTATGTGTTTCGTACTAAATCTATTCCCATGCATGCCCTAACTACAACACTAAAATAAGTAAAACTGGAGACTGGGGATTTAGCTCAGTAGTGCAAGCACCTGCTTGGAAAGTGTGAGGTTTTGAGTTTGATCCCCAGTACCAATAATTAAATAAGTAAAATAAGTAAAATTTATGATTGAATTTTGTCTAAAAAAAGACCAAATTTTTGAATTGTGCTTCTCTGACAGTCTATTTGTCAGAGTAAGGATTTGTCTACTAGACTCACTTAAAATTAAAAATTAAATAGTGAAAGTGATATCCTGATTTTTCTCCTGTTGCAAGGCCTACAAAAGCTAAGGAAAGTGTCACTGATGCTTCTTCAGTCGCTCTGCTGTTACACTGAGATGCCTTGCTGCCTAGAAGCTTAGACTGCGTAGAGAGACCTGGTGCCACTTGAAAATGCCGAAGGCAGTCTCACCAGCAGCCTTTGGGAGACTTTATCTGAAGGAAAATCAGTGGTTTGCTTGTTTAAGAGAAAAATGGATTTTGTGCATTACAGTTTTTATGGTTTATTTTCTCAGTAAAGGTCTCCATGTAGGTCCACTAAATTATAACAAGGGCAATCTAAATCCCAAGTTGCCAGGAAGAGTCTTGGTTTACTCCTTTCTTCCAGCACCATTAATTTCAGAGTACCCATTCTGTCTTAGAAATGTTCCATTTGAATGATTAGTTAATAATCATTCAAACCATCTAAATAAAATTCATTATATCCAAATGTGCAAAACAAATATTTTCATTCTAGATGATTTCTTCAGTTTGTGTTCACTTGTATGAACATACACATAAATAGTGTAATGATTAAGCCCCAATTAAGTTTTTCTGCATATGGAGAAGTTTTTATTGATTTGATTATGGATGAGCCAATAGATTACCTATTTCATTTATTTTAAAGTCAATCCTGAGGTGGTGTATCCTTTCTCCTAGATGGCTAAATAAAGATAAAACCATTGCAAATGATCTACTATGGCTGATGGGCAACTGTTAAGTATTATGGCGCAGTATTATGGATGCAGAATTCATTCAGATTATCTTGTTTAGGATATGAGGTTGTTTTGTTAGTGAGCTGAATTTTCTGCTCAGGTAGTAAAACCTTGAGGCAGTGCCCTCAGTGAGACAGAAGGGCAGCAAAAGGCAGGAACGTTATTCCCTCTGAAGTGGCAACTTCGCTTTGAAGTTAGACAAGGCCTCAAACACTGGGCATGACCCATGAAAGAAATGCCAGTTTTATTTCTCAATGACACATTCTGATTCTCATGGAGGAACCCCTTAGAAATGGGCTACGATGGTCCAGTAACAAACTCTCAAGTGCCCGTCAGAATTAGAGAAAAGAGCTCAACCTGACACTCAGAGCTTGCTAATATCTGCCAGATTTTTAAGGACTGAGCTTCAATGACCAAAATATAATTTTCACAGGCATTTCTCATTCCACAAATTCCAAAAGTGTAAAGGGTCCCAGTCCAGGTCTTGTTTTTCTCCTACACTTTTTCTAGAGATCTTCTAGTATCTTTCCAAACTTCACTATTTCATAAAGACACTTTAGTAACTGTTCTGGATATGGTATATTTTATAGTAACACTAAAATATACATATAAAAAGTTTAAGAATCCCTTTTATTTTTTTATTGAACATATAAACAGTTTCACATTTGCCAGTCAAATGTTTTTGTTGTGTATAATAAATCTCAAGCAGTTTGTTGCTATGCAATGAAAAATAAAGTAATTTTTCTCTGAACAAAGAATTTAAAGCCTTCTACCAAATATATAAAACTGTGGGAGGCTGTCGGGTTAGTTTTAATCCAGGGCAGAATGTTACACTCTGTAGAAGCTCAGTGGAATATTGATATCTCTAGAAACAGAAAATATGCATCAGCCTTTACTTGACTTTTAGCACCAGCAAAACATTAAGAATTAAATACTTAAAGGAAAATTTTCAGACAACAAACCAGTGTTTAAAAAGTCAAATTGAAACAATAACAAAAATACCCTTTACAAAAGAAAGCATTATGATTACGTTTTAAGTATAACAATGTAGACTGTAATTATGAATAAAATCATCCATTTTGCTTGAATTATAAAAAAGTGCTTTTGTATCACCTTTAAAGAATTTGTATGCCCTATTTTACAATGTTGTTTGCATCTGAACTGTCTTTTTAACTCTAATATGTGTATGTTAAATATATAAAAATTTATTTCTATAGATGACGAAATGTATAAGTCAACAACTCATTTTACATAAACACTTCATGATCTAATGATATTATTATATTTATATCCCCTTTACTGCAGCTTATTATTGTCCTTTTTGGAATTTAAGAGTAATCATGTTAATGAGGCTCTCTTTATTCACTCAATTCTATTCCTGGCTCAGTGAATCTAAGCTCAAACTAGTACCTAATATACTGTAGTCTAGTGTGTTTTAGCTCTATAATAATGCTGTGTCAGCATCTAATCTCCTGTTTTGTGAATAGAGACTGTTTTGGATAATACTGGTCCTTTACATGTCCAAATATTTAGAATTAAATTATTATGTGTTAAGTCAAGCTGGGATTTTAATAAAAATGATGAAATTTTCATCTGTTAGAAAAATAATTTTTATATTAAGTTATTCAATTTATAACCCTACGTAACATATTTTTAATATTCCAGTAAAGTTTTGTGGCTTTTGAGATATTTGCATTTTTATTTGGTAGCAGTTTTCTTTAGAATTTGAGCTACTCTGTTTCTTTCTTTTCTTCCTTCCTTTCTTCCTTTTCTCATTTCTTTCTTTCTTGCTTGCTTTTCTCTTTTTTTCCTGTCTTTCTTTGTTCATGTGCTAGGGATCAAATCTAGTTCATTGCAAATTCAAAGTATCTGTTTTACCACTTAAGAGTCTTGCAAATGGAGCATTTTGTGATGCAGTGTTTTAAAGATCTCAGACTTCTTTCACTGTGGGAACTTATAATGAAAATAAAACACAGCAAGCATTGATCTTATAAATGATACTTCATACTTCCATAAGAAATAGCCCACAAAATGTGCAGTAAGTAAAATACACTAATGGCATCTCCTTAAAGACAAAATTAAATTTTCCCAGTAGACACAGTGAGTGGCATCCTTAGAGCAGTTGCTCAAAACTTACTGCTGACAGAGGCTTTCATGCCGTCCTGACTACCTTGGTTGCTTCTATTGCCCTGCTTTGGAAGAAAGATGATGAAAAATAAGTGTTATGCTCCAGGCATATGCACATCATTTTGTTCAAATTTAATTTCATAGATGCAAGTTGCATGCTTATGTAATTGCATAAATGTTTGTGACATTTCAGGTACTTATGTTTTCAGGAAGAATACAAACACATGCTCTGCTAAGTAGCCATAATATAGAAGGATAGATAGATAGGTGATAGATAGATAGACAGATAGATAGACAGATGATAGATAGATATAATCATAGGTGTACATGTACTTATTTGTGTCGCCTAATAAGTCCACCATTTACAGAAAAAAGAGCTATACTTTGATAATTACAAGATAAGGAAAGTATTTAATTCCATCACCTAAGACAAGATTTAAGTCACCTGAAGCTACCAGGTGTCAGCAAAATGTATGCAATAAAACTGATTGATAATTAAAGGTGTTATTAATGTACTACCTCTAGAATTCTGGTCAGTTTTGGGCTTGTGAGAAAACATGCAACAACAATGTTGGAGTATATATTTAAATAGTTTGCACTTCAATTTAGGTGATTTTCCTTTAAGAACATGAAAATCCTCTAAAAATCCCTCTGCAATTAGCTGGACAAGAATCTACTTATTTCCATTATTATTAAGGTATCAGACAATTAGCAAACATTTAGGCATTTGCTGGTTTCTAGAATTGCATCTCTCAATATCCAAGTAAATTGACTCTTTTCATGGTACAAATTGTTCAACTTAGGAATCATTGTAATTAAAATGTAATGGATATTTATTATCACATCATTTTATGACATTAAATACACATGGTCATAGAGAAAAGGGAATTTATTCAAATATGCCTGATTACATGTTCTAGTATTCCAACATTTATTTTTAGTAAAAGAATATCATGCGTAACACAATATTTTTAGCTCTTAACCAGCTCTTAATCTTAATAAAGATTGTACCTTAAACATTATTTTCAATTGAAAATATTCTAGTAAAGAGAAACAACAGGGCAAATAGAAATCTTTTCTCCA
This sequence comes from Cavia porcellus, assembly GCF_034190915.1. Taxonomy (NCBI): domain Eukaryota; kingdom Metazoa; phylum Chordata; class Mammalia; order Rodentia; family Caviidae; genus Cavia; species Cavia porcellus. The sequence continues at coordinate 15,578,146 of NW_026947494.1, read as the reverse complement.
TAAAATATAATAGATTTTTCTGAGTATTTTGCAGGTTAAAGTAACAGTGAATTTTTGAAGAACATCTATTTCACAGTTAAAGAAATTTTCAACATGGAATGTGTTTATATATTCGATGTTAATATTATATATTAATCTATATAGGAAAAATTTGGATTTTTTGACAAAGTGAATAGAATACTGACATTACTGTCTCCCATAGTTATATATATAGATAAAAAAAAAAACTTTGAACATTAATGGGAAAAAAGGATTATTGGATTCCTATTAATTGGTTTAAAATACTGCTTCTCCTCTTAGAAAATCTGAAATATTTAGGTAATTCAAACCGCTGATTTTTCAATTTCCTAATAAAAGGAAAGGAGTTGGTTTCCCTTTAAATAGCTATCTTTAGCACAAAATGAAACAAAACAAACTGAAACTTAGTGCTATTGTTTTGTTAAATGCTTACTCATGCTTCTGAAAAGTATTTTTTTCCTTTTTAAAAAACATTTTAATATCAATATTTTAATATTTGAATTTTTAAAATGCCTTTGGAGTCATAATAATACAGTATTATATACTTGCCCTCCTTAAACTAGACTGTCAAAACGGTTTAAAACAAAATGGTCATTTTTTTAAAAATCAGTCCTTCTATGCATTCAGGGAAAATTACATGACCCATGATGAATTTACTATCTGTGTACTGTGATGGACCTCACTACCTCTCTCTGTATTGTTTGTCAGGTCTCAGATTCTATCAGAATTACCAAGACCTGTGCGAGTTTGCAGAAGCTGCAAAACCTTCTAATAGTGAAGAAACCAATCTTAACCGAATAAAACCTGAAAAATCCAGTTCTGTGTAGTTCTGCCCAGTATTCCCTCATCCCTAACACCCATGAGTCTGTTGGTAAACCATTTCATACCCACTACATGTCGGGGACAGTATTTTTATAACTAGAAAGAGTCTAGAATTATGTGATGTTGACCGTATTTACCTCAATTATAATAAGATCTAGAAACAACAGGAAATACATAATTGCAACACAACAGTATTTTAAAATGGAGTTCCAATACTTACAGATCAGTGTGTAATTGGAAACTACTTTGAAATTAATTGCCACAAGTGGATTTATGCTAAATTATCCACAACAGTACCAGATGGTTAAAGATGTTTCAATTTGATTTTACAGAATATCAAGTATAAAACTCCAAATGGCACAGTCAGATTTAGAAAGGAAGAAAGTACATGATCAGAGCTTTTAAAGTAATGCTCAGTCAGTTTTATAGCACCTTGAAATTGATCTTACTCAACTGGATGAACTTAATGTGAAAAACATTCTTATAAGAATTGTAAATAGTTCACGTTTACAAGATCCAATTCCAAATCATTTGTTCCACCAACAACATTTGGAATTTAACTACATATTCCAAGGGACCTACTTGAAATTCCATATATTCAATCAGCAGGATGCCTTTGCTTTAGAATTCCTTCCATTCTGTGATTCCATAAGAAAATGAGCAAATCACCTGTGGATCCTCTGAACCTTATTTAAAATAAGACATATAGTATGGTTTTTGCCGTTTCCAAATGATAAATCCATAAGGATTTGCCCCTCTGGAGCGACTAAAATGTTTTCAAATGAATGAAATGCATTTCACCAAGCCAATCCACTTCCTGTTCTATTTTTGCCTACAGTGAGCGTATCAAAGTCTGTGTGGTAGAAAAGAGAGAGTGTGGCTACTCACAAGATAATTCATTTGTCCAGATGTTTTCCAAGGATATTGTTGTATCTGTTTTTCTAGAACAGTTTTTTGTTAGAAGATTCACTTGCTACATGCCGGTTATGATTGGTCATTTTAGTGACTTACCATTTCTAACTAATAAGCAGTAAACTTCATGCAAAATAATGGAAATCAGAGTGCAGCACTTCAGAGTTTGTGTGCCATACTAAAGTGTTCATTACGTTTTCTGTTCTTTACCTTAGCTATCACCTCTTCCCCACGCTACACGATGTCCCACTATGTAAAACATGATTTTGAGAATGTTCGCTTTGTTTCTACTCTAAGATCATTCTTTTGCAAATGACTGATAAGTCTGTAATTTCTTTCTTGAGTTTTATGCCTTTGATTTTAACAACAGCTTGGATGATCTTAGTTCAGGCATTAAGAATTTTGTTTTCAATTTCTGTTTGATTTCTATTAAGATGACATCATTAAGAGAGTAATTTTCTTAAAAGATATCCAGGAAAACACTGGAAAAACTAACTGTATATACTCAGATCTTGCTGTTTCTCAAAGGTTCAGGAAGAAAAATATTACATTTTAGGAAACATTTGATTTTCACTAGTAGAAAGGCATCGACTTAGTAAATACAGCAGTGTTTTACTTCTATTGTGCTTCTGACAATGTTTTGCTCATATTTGAGATTTACTGGAAGAAGGAGGAGGAGGCGGATAACAATTATGCCATACACTGATTGCAGAGCATCCTTCAACATTTATTCAGTAATTTAGAATTTACCAAGGGGTCACGTGTGGGTGTCACTGTGTGCGTCCTGCTAGGAGAAAGTGAAGTTCTCAACTTCTAAACTGAGGAGAAAATTCACCTCGTACTCATTATAACAGGATTCTCTGTTCCTATAAATATATCATCCACCTTAACAAAGATGAGTTGGCTTAAAGCAGCATTTACTGGTTACTTTTTCTTTTCTTTTTCCTCCTATTCTGTGCCCAGGAATTTCAGCAAAAACAAAAATGAGTTAGTGTCTATACAATACAAATTTAACTAAATATTATTTATTTATAATTTAACTAAATATGTAAAAAATTTTCAATGAGGGTTCATACCTAAATGAATGAAGATGATTTGCAATGATACAATATAACTGAAACAATATCATAAAATGAGAACAATGTGGAGATGTTTGTATACACACATATGTACACACATGCGTGCACACACACCCACACAACATAGTATAATTAATCTGTTATATATAAAGTGAGTCCAGCAAAATGCATTACATAAGTGACATACACTAGTGTCTGTGGCATTTTATTCATTCTCTTTTTTGGGATATTTTGCACAATATTGATTGGCTTCTGGCACAACCTGTGATATTCTGGCCCAGAAGTGATCCTCATTAGAAAGGCCACTGCAGTTTATTGACAGGATTGTGGGCCTCAGCCACTGAAAAATTTTAATTCTGGCTTATTCTGGAAGAGCATTCTTATTAACTCTTCAGACCCTGTGCTCTGCAAAAGTGTGGTCCCTTTTCCTGAGCAAATCCTTGACTTCTTTATGGCTCCTCTGAAGGCGTTTCCTTTTATCTTTGTGTGATGCCTTATCTGAAATTTACTGAATTGTGGAATAATTATAATTCATTCTTTGGAAGGAAAAGATACACTTTATGGATTAGTAAGACCTAACTCAAAACAAAAGCAAACCAACACAAAAACATTAATTTCTGCTTAGATTTTCATCTCCTGTCCTCAACAAACTCAACTGATTTCACAATTTCATTGTTTAACTATTTCAATCTTTATAGGAGCAGTTGAAGTCTGTGTTTAATTAGTTACATGAATAAATATGAAGCTGGGCATATTTTATAAAATTACTGATGAGTAGGAATAATAGCATGCCTACATGAAAATGATTATTGCTTATTCCTTCCTGATGCCATATTTTCCTGCAGTTGTACTGAGCTGGAGGGATTGGAAGCCTGAATAGCAAATGCATTGATATTCGAAGCCCTTTGATATGTGTTCCCTAGTTTCCTCTCTCTCCTCCGAAAATGTATCAGCCATGAAAGATTTTGACTGAAGAAAGGGCATTGGGAAAAGGAACTGCAGCACAGAGCACGGAGCATACCTGGACTGAAACCTCTCGTAATAATGGCTTTGCTTCAGTTTTGAACTTGCTGAGCCTTTCTTGAAGAAGGAACTGAGAGAACAGAGAACATAGTTTTCATCTCCATACTTTTCCTCAAGCAATTCTTCAAACCAGAGCCATAGTCCCGCAGACCTCTCATATTTTGAAACAAGCTGTTTCTAGCAGACTTTTGCATTTTATTTGATGATATATCACATATTGCAACTCTCCTTTAGTTGCAGTATTTCCCGCAACATCCAACTATTCCCAGAGTTACTGATCTGTCCGGGTGGCACAGGAGATTGTCCATCAAATGTTGTCTTTTCTCTAATAAAACAGGGGAAAGTAAACCATTGCTAGAAATTATATTACTTCGTGGACGTCACTGTCTAATACATCTGCTTTTCCAAAGAGAAAGTACTGTTTTGAGGTAGCTGGACTCCTGTTTAACTGTGTGACTTAGAGATACTTATTAAATATTTTTGAAATTCAGTATTCTTATCTGGAAGATGATGAGACCAGAGAATTGCAATTTACTTAAGTTTGTGCATAGCATGTTTGAAAATATTCTTTTGAAGGGCTGGGGATTTAGCTCAACGGCATAAGCACCTGCCTGGCAAGCAGGTGGTTGTGAGTTTGATCCCTGGTACCGATAAAAAAAAAAAAAAAATTCCATTGTATGAAAATATTCTTTTGATGGATCAGTAAGTGTAGGGAATAGACAGATGGTTGAACCTGACTACACTTTATCCCAATATTAATAAGATGAGAGAAACACAAAGTGGGCTAGGATTCTACCTGCCTGTACAAATTTTCTGCTTTTTTCACAGTTTACTTTTTTTCCCCTTTTTTCTGTGGAAGTCTTGAAGATTTTTCAGTAGTATGTTGTATGCTATTTTATTTTATAACTACATTTTTTACAAGGCTAAGCTTTTATTCCTCTTGTTCCTCTCCATTGTCGGTCTTGTTGATTTTGCCAGCTCATCAAAAAGCAAACCAATCCCATAAAGATATGATTCATGATTTATGTGGAAAGATGTTTTAAATATACAAAGACAAAGAAACAAATTATTTTATTACAAAAATCATAGATTGGGGAAAAGAATCTGATCAGTATCACAATAAATCAGAAATGATTCTAAGGAAGAAGAAAAAAGCTAAAAAATATAGTAATTAATTTATGCTTAAATCTAAGGATAAAATCTAAGGATTTATGCTTAAATCTAAGAATAAAAATCTAAAGACAAAAACATACAAAGAAAACAAATGGAAATGTAATTGTAGCTTAGCAATATAGTGTATATTTATTCTAACAAAATATATGAAAGACTGCTCCGTGGTAACCCAAAGTAGGAGTTGCTATACATCAATTCTTGATAGGCATCAATTCTTGGTAGTATTTAAATTGGCATTTGACTTTGTTAGCACATATTAGAAATAGAGAAAGTTTTAAATTTATTTGATAGGCTAAAAATTAAATAAGGGAACAAGAAAAGTGTAGCTAGCAAAATCATGTTATTATGTTGTAATTCTAACATAAAATTCTTGTGAAATTGACTGGAAGATTTTGATTAATGACATGTAAGTAAGCTTACATTTGATTAGACATCATTCAGAAATCTAGGGGAAAAAACAGGTGCTCTTTAAAACAGCCCCATTTAAACAACAAAAATAGTGAAGATATGAAACACGGGAAAAGAATGATTTAATTGTATTCAAATACTTTGAAAGGAAATAACAGATATCTTGCCATTTCAATCAGTTAATAGTGTTACATTTTTAGTAATTTTTAAAATGTGAGTATATACCAACAATCACATTTATGGATTTTCAAATTATAATGTGTAAAGCTTAACAAGAAATAATAAACAAACGGCTTGAGAGTGATATATTTGAAAATGCTTGTAGGAACCTATGAGGGAAGACCACAAAAAGCATTCCTTGAGCTTTGCACACTACCTGTATTTTTCTTGCTTTTTATAGTGAGTATATATATATCATATTCCTTTTACATTAGAATTTCATTTTGATTTTGGAGCTAGAGATCAAATTCACAGCCTCCTGCATCCTAGATAATTTCTCTACTACTGAACTATATACCTCTAGGTCTTAAGTATCTATTTTTAAAACCAAATTTATGTAAAAGAGATTTAAAGCATTTATAATTATTGGAATTATACTATTTAAGGCAGTAACTAGTAATGCATATTTGCATACCTATACACATGTGATGAGTTTGAGTGACTATAATTTAAAGTGTGATACAGATTATGAGTGGCAGCTGACTTTTCTATCCATGCATACAATTAATGTTTAATAGTTTGAAAAAGTATTGGTCATGGTTCAATAAACACTTCAGAGCCACACACATTAATATCTGGCAAGACTTTGAGTGATCCAGGAATCCATTATATTAATTCAAAACAGTATCAAGGACCTTGAGACTACTGGCCAAGGGGCAGTTAGAGAATGCTGCTGGTACTCTAATTATTTTAAACATTTTCTGATTGATTCACTACATGTGTGCATATTTCTGAGGTCCAGTGTGTTGAGCATGATAATTAACCAGCTAATACTTTATTCATGTTTCTTCGATATGTTTCATCTGCAATAATTACTATCTGAGACAAAATACAGGCTGTGTCTGGTGTAAAAATATTATCATAACAAAATCAGATGTGTTTTAGAATTTAAGTGAAATATTTTAACTATGAGTGAAAACATAAGTTAGGACATTGTGAAATAAAATATTTCTCAAAAATTTGATAATAGGCATAATTTACAAATAAAAATAAGTTTCTGTGATTGTGTTAACTGAATTAAACTTGATATATTGCTCATACAATGTAGATTGAATTATGGTTTCATTTAAATTTATTTTCATGTGATTTTTAAACTCCATTTCTTAAATATAGTTAACAGTAGGTAAAAACATGCACCAAATGAGCAAAACATACACTTGAACTGATACATTTCAAAGACAAGAGAATGAAAATAATAATGTGAGCACAATCAACATTTTGGTATAAAAGTGATCATCATCATACTGACTGTAGCGTTCTAGCTTCCAAGACAATATAAGAGGTAAAATAACTTTTGGTCTTGAGAATTATATTATCTAGAAATTAAAATAATGTTTTCATATTTATTAAGTTCACATATTAATACAGAGAGAGGAAATATTCCTTAGATTCTCATAGATCATTAGACACCACTATAAAATTAGTAACTGAACTACAGCCTCCTTCTTGTAAGTTTTGCAAATACTTTTGAAATTTTTACTAATCTGAAATCATATTCTTGGAAAATTTGTTTTTCCACTTGGAGTAATAGAAATAAAGGGTAACAATTCATACTGTTCAAGGACATAGGCTCGCTGGCTTTATGTAATGCTTCTCCAGGGCTTGTCCCATACTCTTTGCTATACGTAGGGTTGTGAACCCCCAATTCCATATTAAAATTCTAATCCTTAGTACTTTAGAATGCAACTTTATTTTGAAATGGAGTCATTCTAAGTGCAATTAGTTCAGTTAAAACATCATTTAGGCTGGCCCTCATCCAGTACTAATATCAATGTGACTGTGCACATTTGCACATTTGCACTATACATGAAAACAGTGTAGAAAGACACAGGGGGAAAAGCCAAACAAAAATGACATCTAATTAAGACGATGATTTTTCAAGTCCATCCAACTGACACCTTGATGTTAGGCTCCCAGCTAGCAGAACTGTGAGGCAGTAAATATCTGTGTTTTAATGGACCTACCTTATGACTGTTAGTCATAATGGCTTCAGCAAATCAAAGCACACATGATTTCTCTTTCCCATGTATTTGATAAATCTGTTGTTGTTCTTTTCAAGATTTCAGAAATATTTGGTGATCAGTATTTTGTATTACAAGATAACTGCAAACTCAGGGTTTTCTTTTAACTTCTGCAACCATTCTGTTATCCTTCACAAGGGCAAATAGTTTTGTCTTTTATTCACTGATACAGTCTAAGTGACCTGAAGAGTGTGTTTGGCATATGGCTGGCACTCAATAAAAATTTGTTGCGTGAATGATTGAATCCTCTTATGAGACTGGAAGGGTGTAACCATTACTTCTCCCTGAGCAGACCGCTATTCGACCATATTGCAAAAGTGAGCCAAGAGAGTGCTTCTCAGCAGATCCAAAGGATTTCCTCCGCAAATAATTATGGGTCAGCACCATAAGGAAAAATATCAAATTGAGCCTGTAAAATCCCACATTGAGAGGAATATAAGAATCATTTCCTGTTGATTTTTCAAACACATTTTATGGTCATTGGGCCCAGATATAAAAAGAAATACTGAAAAATAAATGTCACAAAGGCAGGAAAGCCTTAAAATTTCCTGCTGACACTTCTGTTTAATCATTTAAAAGATCCCTGAAGACAGATTTTTAAACATCTGTCTTTCTAGAATGTATAAAAGTGACTCACTTTATACGAGCTGACAAATTGTCAAGAGGTACCTGTAAAATCAATCATAGTTATTTCATTCCAAGAGAAAAGCATGAATTCACCAGCCATTGGCCCAATCACTAAGTGAAAAACAGAAAAGTAATCTCATTTTGTTTTGACAGTTGCAATTTTGTAATAGAAAAAAGGTGAATAGAGTGCTATTAATTTGGTCTCTTATTGTGGGCAAGGAAGCATCCTTGAAATCAAGACGAGTGCTGAGAGCTTAAATTTTGACTCTGATTCTGGCCAATTTGCCAACAATTCTGATGGAAACACATATCTCATATTTCATTTCTTTTCATCAATTTTTCTGACTTCTCTAGATAATTTTTCCATATTCCTGATTTCTGGTTTCTCTTAAGAGAAACTTCAGTGTAAGGAGACTACGCAGTTCCCATAAATTACACTTGCTGCTGCTGATGAAGATTATAAAAAATGATGAAAATAATATTGTGTAACTGTTAATAGTTACATTTAAGAAATATTTGTTGCCAAAAGTAGATTAAACACACTTAAGGCTCAACTACTCCTCAGTTGAAATGGTACAGGCTTTAGTTTCAATCCCTAGTTCCAAAAATATCAATTTATATGAGTGTTCTAAGTAAATGTTTTTCAATGAAATGCAATGAAAATAAACATGCCTCAAGAATAATTCAAGGCTATTGAATCTTTGAACACAGAAAAAATAAAACAGGTATGTATTCTTTATGATGTATAAAAATAATTAGAATAAAATAATATACAATGTTATAAACAGGCACTAAATTGAAAATTAGACTTATAATTAAAGCACATTCATATTCTTTCATTTCTTCTAGCCTAGTTTCCTCTGGAGGAAAATAATCAGAAACACCACTTTCTTTATACAGTCATTACAAATATTACTATCTATGTATAGTTTTCAGTGTCTGAAATGCTGGCTGTTGAATAAATAGGATTCTGTCTATTACCTTAGTATTACAGATCAGAGGATAGGCCAGTACTAATCTGAGTTGGACTTCAGTTTTTGAAAAACACACTGTTGACTGGATGTAGAAGCAAGCAGAGTCATCACTGTATGAAAAAATATGTAAAGATATAAAAGTGGAGCTAGGTCAAGTGAGATCATAACTCTTAAAAGCAAACATCTTCGAAATGAAGAAAAGCACATAAAATTATAGTATTTAGACTCTACCCCATTTTCTTTCTTTAGAGGCAGACTGGTATACTTTGTGTATCTTTTAAGAACTGATATTTCCAAATGAGTGAGGACATTGTCTCAATGTCCTTAAATGTTGTCTAGAAGACAATACTTCATTGAATGGTAAATTTGGAAGACTTTCGGAATTTCCTCTGAAATTTGATGATGCTATGGTTTTGCTGACTTGAAGGAGACTCACATTTGTCTTCAGCAAATAAAACTCAGCCACAAAAATGTTGACTACCGCATGAAAGGACAGAACAAGTAGGATCCATCTCAGGAATATAGGAATGGATTAACATACATAAATCAATCAGTAATGTAACACATCATATCAATAGAGCCAAAGAAAAAAATTAAAGGATCATCTCAATAGACGCAGAAAAACCATTTGACAAAATTCAACCCCCGATAATCATAAAATTCCAACAGAAAATTTGGATAGATGGTCTTTATCTCCACCTGATAAAAGCCTTGTATGGCAAACTATCAACCAGCGTCATACTGAACTGTCAAAACCTGAAAGCTTTCACTCTAAAACCAGAAATAAAACAAGAATATTCAAATGCACCAATTGAATGCAGCCCTGGAAACACAAGTCAGAGAAATTAGACAAGAAAACAAAAAGTATAAAGATAGGAAAGAAAGAGATAAAATTATAACAATTTGAGGATGGCATGATATTTTACATAGAAGATTCCAAAATATCTGCCAAAAAACTCCTAGATTTTGTAACCAATTTCACTCACATAGCTTGACATAAAGTCAAATACCAACAATCAGTAGCATTCCTGTACACAAATAATAAATTCATTGAGAAAGAAATTAGGAAAACAGTATCTTTTTTAAAAGCATCAAGAAAAAAATAAATACTTAAGAATTCATCTAATTATAGAAGTGAAAAATCTCTATGTTGACAACTACAGTACTCTGACAAAGAATATAGAAGATGGTACCAAAAATTAGAAATATGTTCCTTGCTTTTGGGTAGGAAAAATGATTAAAAGGAAAAAAAAGTAACACTTCCAAAATTGTTTACAGATTTAATCCAATTCCCATGAAAGTATCACTAACACATCTCACAAAATTACATTAAATGTTTGTAAAATTCATTTAAAATAAAAAAAAGACTCAAAATAGCATAAAATCTCAGGGCAACAAGAAAAGGCAGGGGAAAGCACAACCTCTGGCGTGAAATTATACTACAAAGCTACTGTGATAAAAAAAAGCATGATACTGGAAAATTTAAAAACAGAATCAAAGGAACAGATTAATAGATAACTAAGAACCCAAATATAATAACCTACCTTATCTTTTACAAAGAAGCCAAGCATATTCACTGGAAGAAAGAAAGCAATTTTAATGAATTGTGTGGGAAGAAACTGGCTTCCCTTATACCAAAGACTAAATGTAGACCCACGCCTATCACTATGTACTTAACTGAAATCAGAATACTTGAAAGATCTAAATATTAAAATAGAAGCACTAAATCTGATGGAAGATAAATAGGTAGAACACTTGAAGACATACATGTGGGCAAAGATTTTATCAACAAAGCTTCATTCATACAGGAAATATTGTATCAACAACTTGTACCTCATCATATTAAAAACCTTTTGCATAGCAAAATAAATAACCAAAAAAAAAAATAGAGTGCAAAAGACAACTCACAAAGTAGAAAAATATTTTAGCCCGTTATCCCTAGGACAAAAGACTTACATCTAGAACATATACAGAATTGAAAAAAAAAAAAAAAAACTTTTAAAGAACCAATCCAAAAATGGGCATCTGAGATGAATGCATACTTCTCAGATGAAGAACTACTAGTGGAAAATAAATGTATGGAAAACTGTTCAGCATCATTGGTGAATTGTGAGATGCAAGATAAAGCAATGCTGAGATTCTCTCTCATTCTAGAAAGAATAGCCCTCATCAAGAAATCAGCCAGTAACAAATGGAAATGGAGTTGCAGGGAAAACAGGATTCTGTTCCACTGCTGGGGAGAGTGTTGCCTGGTGCAACCACTGTGGAAATAGTTAAAAAAAAAAAAAAATAGAACTGGAGGATCTATCTGACCCAGGTATTTCCTTTCTTGGACTCTTCCCATCAATTAAAATATTGTACAACAGCAATATTTATAGCAACACAGTATATAATAGCTAAATCTTGAAAACAACCCAGATGCCCATCAGTTGAGCAGTACATATAAAAGATATGGGTTTTTTTGTACAGTACAGTAATTCTCAGCCATAAAGAGTAAGATTGAGACATTTATGGATGCACTTTTAAACCATAATTGTAAGTGACATAAATCAGGCACATATGCATAAACATCGCATTGTGTCTCAGTTGTGGAGAACTGAAATGTAAATAAAATCTAAAATTTATAATAGATATGAAATCAGAGGAAATTGTTTAAAAAATTGGAGCTAGGGAAGAAGCAGAGATAAAGGAAGGAAAGGAAAGGAAATAAATGAGGAAAGAAAAGTAAAATGGAAAAAATGCAAAGAAGGAGAAGAGGAATTTAAGGAAGCAGAGGGGAATGGGAAAAACTGGAATCAAAGTATATGATGTACAGATAAAAATTCCCTATAATGAGTGTGATCATTGTATTATTAAACCTTAACTGTAAAAGTGCAACACAACAAATGAAGTCCACCTTCTACAAAAAAAGTGAAAACAATCCGTTTGGCAAGAGAGGTAATTTGATCAGGTATTTTAAAAAGTTTCAATAAATCTTTAAAGATTAAAATGATATTACAGATAATCTGATATAAAAATTGAAATAAATTCAAAACCAATAACATCTAAATAACCAACACCAACAAATCATTGAAAATTAAGCAACACTCTTTAAACAACGAACAGGCCAATAAAGCAGAGTAGAAATCCAACAGTATTTTGAACTTGGTTATTGATTATGAAACAAACTATTAAAATACAATGCATGATAATTTCTATTTGATTAGTTATTTCAAAATTTTCAGGCAGACATATAATCTGACTTCATCATATATTCAGCGTTTAATTAATTAATCACTATACAGTTTAGAGAGCCTTGAGCTTGCTTATGCAGTGTAGGCTGGCCTCAAAAACATGGCCATACTCCTGTCTGAGTGCTAAGATTATATACCCAGTCCAATGTTTAAATTAAATCAGCTTGAGACTTGTTGACCATAAAGATATTGTGCTCTGATACTTCAATATTGTCAATTTTCTTTATGGCCAAGATATTCTCAAGTATCTCTGCAGCTATATTGTGTCCTCACAATTCTTCTGTTCCCATGTATCTAGTGCACATGGATGATGCCAAGGTCCACTACCAGCTGGTGCCAGGTTTTCCTCTCTCTTGGATGTAGAGGAGGGGAAGTTGCTGGGTCACGAGCCTCTGGACATGATTCTGAGCAACAAATTTTCTAGGCTGTCACCACTGTGGAACCTGGTGTGGCCCCACCACCATCCTGGAATGTGTGGCTTTATGCACAAAGCAAAGTGCTTCACTTCTGCAGTTTTGAGGTTGCAAAAGTTAGAGACCCACTGCTTCCAGAGATTCCTCCAGGCCATCTTTTCTATCCTTCTGTTCCTTTACAGCAATCAAGATCTCAGATCTGGATTTACAGTCCAGCCTTGCTGAAGCATTTTCCCCTGGTCAAACTTATAATACTTCAAATCACCCTGTTGGACTCTTTGCTCTTGATTCACAATCTGGCTAAAAGGGCCTAACAATAGCCATGCCACCACTTCAGCATTTGACTGCCCTGAAATTCCTTTTACCAGATTAATCAGCCCACAACCTTTAATCTCAGTCTCAGGAAAAATCTCTAGACAGGAGTAAAATGCAGACAGCCCTCTGCCAAGCCATAACACATATCATCTGGAGTCCAAAAGCCAATGCAGTCTTTCCATTCAGAAATCTCTGTAGCCTAATATTTACTGGTTTTTTGGTCTTCTAAGCTCTGACCAGAATCTCCCATGCAGAACAGCCTAAGCTCTACTCTTTCAGCCAACATCTCTGTACCTTTCCAAAGTCATTTCCACAGGCTTTTCAACCACATGGTCAGATATAATCACAACAGTGACCTCACTCCTGATACCAAGTTTGCTGTAATCGGAGGTTGCAAGGAACATAGGACTCCATGGCAAAACACTGAGTGAGTTCAGCGGAAATACTTTAGAGCTCATAACGATGCTTCCCACAAGTCCAACTGGAGGTGTACGTCACACAATAATGACTCATGCAAGCTTATTTCACGGATATGTACTGGGAAAACCCAAAAATCAGCAGTGGAAATATGCTACTAGAGTTAAGGATCTGTGCCGGTAAGTTGAAGGTTCTGCACTGGTACCAAAAAGCAACACTAAAAATAAGAACAAGGGTTCCCCCAAAAAGTACCATAGCTATTTTCAAGGACAACAGGGTCTCAAGCTCCTCCAGTAATGAAAAAGCTGAGTTCATATCAGGGAAATCAGCCTGGCAAGGTCTTCCAAGGTAACCAACAGTTCCAAACAACAATGCTTAGAAGAACCCACAATGTTTAGGAGAACCCACCATGCTACTCTTTCTTGCCTAATCTCCTTTTGCTGACAAAAGTCCTCAGCTAGGCCATCTATACTCAGCACCACACTGATTCAGTTCAACTGGTTTTTAAATGACCATCAATGTTCAATCAACCACACCCTATTTATTAACTTTTAATTTACTTATAAGAAGTTAATAATACTTAAGATCTATTTAGTCTATGTTTCTATTTTACATTGCCTGTATTATTTAACTCAGCCACTCTTAGATTTCCAAATGTGTTTTGAGATTTAAAATCAATACCCATCTTTTTTCTCCTCTTATTCTTTTTTTGTCTTCTTCATTTTCATCCCCCACGTATTTTTTCTATTATAGAAAGTTACACTTTTATATTTAGTCATTTGGCTTTTTATCTTTGAGTTAATCTGTTTGTTCTTTTGCTAAGTTCTAAGTAGTTTAAACTTTGAGGACAGTAGATTACAAATTGAGTCTAGGGGCTGTGTGAGGTCATCTTTGTCCTGTACTTTGAGCCAGGTTGGATGATGGAAACACACTAACAACCTGCCATCTCCCTGCTCTGTCTGCATCAACTTAAAGACCCTCATGAGCAGAAGACAGCCACACTCCTCTGAGTCATCGAATAATCCCTTGATCATTGTCCTCAATCCATAAGTGTCCAGGTCCTGGTTGCCTTGTGGCCTTGTGTTCCCTGTGAAAACCTGGTCAGTCCAGTTCCCATTACATCGCCATTTGGTGTATTGCTCTTTCTTTTTGCCATGAACCACAACATATTGCCAAAGATTGGGATCCACTGCAAGTGTCATCCATGTATTTACCTTTAAGATTTTTCTTTTATCTAAATTTTACATGAAGCATTTAAATCATTTTTGTATATTCTTCTGTTTTTTGACTAGCTTCCTTTTACATGATGTTCACATTCTTTGTGAGGAACTGGTAAATGCACATAAAATATCTATCTTCCCTTCCCTCCCCTCCCTTTCTGTTCCCCCCATCTTTAGATGCATTTCCTGTCTGAAAAAGAACCACCTACCTACTTGCTTTGAATGATTTTATTTATTGTGCTCTTTATTTATACTTTGGAATTTCTCATATGAAAGCAACCATGCAGTATTTAGGCTTGTTTATCTCACTTACTGCTATGGTCTCAGGCTTGATTTATTTTCCTACAAATGGTTGGAGTGATTCTGTTGCACGGTAGCGTGATTCTCCACTGAGTATAAACATCACATTTTCTTTAACCATTCATCTCTTAATCAACATATAAGTTGATTTCAAGATTTAGTTATGAATTGTGCTGCTGTGGGCATACATGTATCACTGTGATATGATGTTTTTAAATCTTTCAGGAGGAATCTCAGAAGGGAATCACTGGGTGGAGTGGAATTTCTAGTGCAGCATTTCACTGTGCTATGATAAAGCATTGTTGTCATTTATTTAAATTGTAGTGTTTTAAAATGGACTGCTGCTGTTGTCCTTTGTTTCAGAATATATTAGATGACATAAAACTACATATTTTTATTTAGAATATTTTATGTTAAGCAATGCCTTTCTCACTAATTACTATTGAATCTCATTATAAAGATTTCAGAGCATATTTTCTAGTATATATAAAACTAAATTGCATAGTTACATGCAAAATTCTCCTGGGTGATATACAAGATGCTAGATGTGATAAGAAACTATTACTGGCTATGTTATGATTACATTTCTCAATCTCATTGTTTTGATTTCAACATGTTTGATTCTGTCTCCCAGCATATTAGACAATATTAGTTAATATACATATAATTATTTTTCTCCCTACTAATCCTATGTAAATTTTAATATTAGAAAGTGTTATGCTTCAGAAATAGAGAAAGATTGAATTGTCAGTCATGACAACAGCTCATAATGAATGGGGAACTCTTGGTATTAGGGTAAAATTAGAAGACCAAATCTCAGTACTTCCTGGTACATGATGTGATTCCAAATATACAGAACAAGACCTAAAGAGAATGTTTTGCAGCACAGGACTTCTTCACACAAGGGAGTAATAAAACATTGTGAAGGAGTTGAAGTTTCTTCTTCTCACTAAGTAGTAAGCTACCTCCACAGCTCCCCGTGGATGGGACTCAGAGGAAGCAGGAGACAGAGACACCGCTCTTCCTGCCTCAGAGAAGGCGGCCTGAGCTTTACGCCCTCACAGTTTTCCTTTGCCTTTGCTCTCAGTCTTCCTGCAGGCAGCGTGGACTCTGCAGCTGAATGCTGGCATCGGGTCACAGCCGAGGAAAGCCAGGTTGAAGCAATGACAATTTGTAGGAGGATATGAGCAAACCTGCTTGATATTTCCTTCAAGGGAGACATTATCTTTATGTTCCTGATCAGGAAACAAATATATGACTTCTATTCCAGGAGGAGAGAGTTTATAAATGTCCTTAAGCTATCTGCTCCACAAACATCTTTGAAATAAATAGTCTGGAAAATTCTACTGATGCTTCTTCATAAGATTTTTCAGAAGCACAGTCAAATAGAATTGTATCTCAACAGGAAAATCTCATGCACATGTACATCAATAATAATGGTGTTTTTATTGCATATCTTTTATGTGGGTTTTTTTTTCTGTAAAGCATAAAGATTATCATGCTGTATTATTTTGGAAAGCAGCATTTTGACATCTATTTCTGTTTACCAGTAAGTATGGGAATGAAGTATACAAGTTAAGTGACTGCAGAGTCAGGAAATAATCAAATGATACATGACAAAGGATGACATTTATTTGTAATTTCTACATGAAATGACATTCGCCAATTCTTTTGTACTTCCTATTCATCTTGATATAAGATTCCATCATTTATGGCATTTCACTTCTCAGACAGATGGAAAAAAGACAACTTAAATTAATGTCTTCTACCTATGATGTCTGCTATCAAGTACCAGATGATATGAATTATATAGTTTCAAAAAATGGTTAATGTCTTAATAAAGACATTTTGGATGTTCATGGTTATAAATGATGAAGCCATATTGAAATATAAATCACTTATAAAAGCATGTCACTAGTCAGTGTAATATTGCTAATTGCTGATTTCAAGGCCTGAGCCAAGCGTAAGAATTTCCCTGACATTTTCTTCAGGCAAGGCAATCGAATGAAATCGATTTAGTCTTTTTTCAAGCACTTTTTTAATTTGAAAGTACTTCATTTATACCTGCTTTATGTAGTTCTCAAAATGACTTTCTTCTTTTCATATGCTTTTGTATACTTTCCAAATCTCAAACTTTAATTTTCAAAACTACCAGCAAGTGACTGCTTATTTTTATTCTGTCTTATTTGTGTTTTTATAAGAGGAAGAGATCTAACTGATGAGAAGACTCTGAGATCCTTCCAGGATAGAGAGTTAGAGATGAATTTAAGCTTGATATTTTATGATTTCAGACCTTTACACTCAGCAGTAATCTGAGTTGGTAGCTGAATCAAATTTGAATGAGCCATAGGTGGCAATGACTTAAAAAATGGCTACTTTTCAAATAACTGTTGTTATGTGTCCAGTAGCATATATTCATATCTAACACTTTTTAATGTAACGTGTTAAAGATGAATGGAGGGCAATTATAAATACAGGTTTGGATATAACATATAACTTCATTTTTATTTTTTATTTAAAAAAGAAAGAAAAACAAAACAAAACAAAATGGTAGAAGTAATACAGAATTTCAAAGAAAAACATTAACACTAAGAAGTTACTAGCTGATAAGTTACATGTTATCCTCTTTGAAATAGTTGTTCAAGTTACAAAATCAAAGCATAAAAAGTGGACACTCAATATTCTATTATTGATAGTGCAGACCGTTCTGTTCAGTGCTCTAATGGAAACTTAGTAATATGGTCATCTATCTTACACACTTAAACGTACAAACAGTTATATCCCTTAGAGCATTTTCCTTTCATTTCTACAACATCTATCATGTATTTTGGATCTTACTACTCCTTCGGTTTTTATTATTTTTTTACACTAGAGAGACCATGTGACCTTTACAAAAATGTGTCTTATTTATTTCACTTATGAAAATAGTTCCAAGTTGCCTCCATTTACTATAAAGTTCTCAATATCATCCTTTTTTATAGCTGAGTAATATTCCATTCTGCCCATTCTGCAGTTGATGGGCATTTTCATTGTTTTCAAGATTTAGCTATTATAAACTGTGCTGATATCAACATGGATGCAATATATCACTTTTCAATTTTGCAGGAAAATACCCAGGAGGCGAATAGCTAGGTTGAATGAATTTTTAAAAATACACAAATATTTTTAAGTGAAATGTATTTGAGTGTAGATAAATTATTCTGGTTTTTCAAATTTTACAAAACTATAAACAAAATGTGCCTTGTCATTTTCAGTTGATGTTTTCAACCTGAAAGCTACTTATATGCAAAATAAAATCAACACCACCTCATATCAATAATTTTATAGTTTGGATTATATTACACTAAGCATATTGTAGTTTTAGAACATTTCAAGAGACAGAAAAAAGGAATCCATTCATTTTCTAATTCTTTCCTCATCATTCTCACTCTTCTCTTTTATTATGTTAAGTAACAGAATATTAGAACTACATAGACTTTCTAAAGAAAAATATAACAATATAGTTAAACAGAAGTTTATTTTTATAAACGTTAAGAGAAGAAAATTTACTTTTATTATGGATCATTTCTTTGTCAGGAGCCTATATGTGTTTTCTATTTTATTTTGATAATAATTTTTCCAAGTAGATGTTGCTTCATAAGTTAGAAAACTTCAGTAATTTATTTATAAGAAATGAAGTGATTGCTTGAACTAGAAATTCAAATTGTTTGCCTAATACTTACTTATAAAGTTCCAGAAATACCACAGGTAGACTGGAGATATTCATTTTGGCCGGATGCCTCTGCACCTTAGTTTAAATACAAAAGGAGTAAAAGATGTCATAGAAGGACTGATTCAATGTGATTAAATTATGGACTGCAAAGATACAGTTTACAAGAAATGGGAGTTTTGGAAAGTGATTGAGTTATGAGTGACAAAACACCATCAATGGATTAACCTATTGACAGATTTATAGTTTAATGGCATCATTTGTATATGATAGAAGCTTAGAAGCTGAGGCCCCGTAGAAGGATCAGGTCTTGGCTGTGTCACCTTGAGGAGTGTACCTAATCCCAGCCCTTCTTGCTGGCTCTCACCTCTCTGCTTCCTACCCAACATGAATTAAGCAACTTCCCCATACCTGCTCAGCCCTGATGCTCTGCCTCATCGCTGGCACAGAAACTATGGAGGACCATGGACTGTACCTTCTAAACTGTGAGCCAAAGTAACAATTTCTTCTTTAGACTGTTGATGTCAGTTATTTTTTAATAGCAACAGAAGCTGCCTGATAAGTAATAACACACTACAAGATGGAAGGATGTTATTATTTTCAGATGTGATAAATTTGTTTCAGATTATGAGCTCATTCACAAACAATGCCACAAAACAATTTTGAGAGTAAAATGTTTTTAAAAACTACTAACACTGATACATTTTAAGTTTAGGTTGAAGCTAATGCTGCTATCTCCTTCCTTAAAATCCACAACAATCACTATTTTGCTAAGATAATATAAGTTGATAGGGAATAAAAGTTATGTTTATATTTGAATTATACTTTCATAAATGTTCTATTTTCTGGTTTAGTCTAAATGACTTTGTTTTTAGTGTCCATTTACTCTTGTTCTTTTTCTTCTTTTCACTTTTCTCTTACTCTTTCTTAGAAACTCTACCCAACAGATCACACTCCAGGATTATCCACTGTGGAAGATTTCAACATGTGTTTTAGGCAGATTCTGAGCTTTGGTGCTTCTTTAGCTTCCTGCTCACAAATATCCTCCCAATGATCACTTCAGCAGTAAACTAGCTGTTTTCTCATAAGTATCCTCCCTCTGTTTTTAAAATCAGCATTTAATCTTTTCTGGCTTTATGCTAATCAGCTTCTCCTTTGTATCCCACTTTATTTATCTCATTATGAGTTATCACTCGGTTCCTTGAATCCTGTCATCACTTTCTTTTCTTTCTACTTTATCAAAATCACAAAACAATGGGAACTTTTTCACTCCACTGCATCTACTGTATCTTCTTTCATCTAATGCCAAGCTTCCTGAAAGGACAGAAGGCATGTGTTTCTGTTCGTATGAGGAAATAAATCTAAGGAGCATACTAGACAAAAATATTAAAGACACAGTTAAACTTGTAAGACACACGTATGCAGAAAAAATGAGAAAATGTCAAGAGAACTAAGGTTAAAAAAATATAGCAGGATCAATAATTATAAATGTTATTCAATAACTAACTTAAGCCTTTTTGGCTTTCATAACAAACTACTAAAAATGTGAAATTTACGAATAACTTAATATCTAACATTTATAGAGGTCAATAAGCTCAAATTAAATTGCAAATTATTTTAGTCTACTGAGGACCTGTCTCTCGTAGATGCTCGTGTGTATGTGGCATGTGTGAGACATGCAAAGAATAATGAAATTTCTTTATAAATTACAATAAAATGTATTGTTACCAATCCACCTCAAAATAGTTCCCCTTGTCTTGAAAATGCTTATCCTATCCTTCTGACGCAGTGTTATCCCCTTTCTGAAGCAGTGTTAAACACCGTTTTTTATGAGAGTCATTAGCTGCTCTACAGTTGCTTCCTAGAGGTCCTGAATTGATTCCAAATGTTAACCTTTCATGGTGATTTTGTTTTGACAAAGAACCACAAGTCTCATGCTGTCCGATCCGTTGAAGATAGCAGAAGAGGACACATTACCTTGTTCATAAGAGGCCACCTTTCCACTGGGTGTTAGCTGGCAGAATCACTCATAGTAATTTTCAATCATGTCTCCTAAAGACATTCAGGAAGAGCACACCCCGAATGCTGCGGGAGGACCCAAGTGTGCGCAGGTGAAGAGAAATATTTTAAGAAGGAAAAATAGCAATGAGTGTTTTACCATAATTTTTAAAATTCAGCATCCTTTGTATATTTTGGTCACTCCTTATATGTGCCTTCATGTGCTGGAAAACAGAAACAAAAGGAACTTATCCATTCCTCCTGTCCTTTACAAGGTCATTGATCTCACTGACTTAATCATTACCTAAAGGCATCCCCAGTTACCATCACATGGCTCTTTAAGTCTAATGCAAATTGAAATAGGGAACAGACAAATTTAGGCTATAATCAGTTTAAAACAAGTTTAATTTTAAATAGAATAACAAGTCAAATCTGAAACATTTTTCCCGTATAAAAGATATAATTAAGATAATCTGTTCCATAAACTTGAAAATAAAAATCTGAGTAATACTTTACTAAATATTGATCAATTGTACTGCAGAAAAACAGAGTAACAGTTTTCTCATCAAACCCATAAAACATGAAAGAAGACTTAACAAAATGACTAATGGCACCATACTCAAACAAAGGCAACTACTCACCTCTCCAACAGAGTGAGAATATTTTGCTTGCAATGTTTTGAAAGTATCTCCAAATACAATGTTGTGTGGAATATATGTTAAAGAACAGTATGTAAACAGATTATTTTTCTAAAATTTCCCAATTCAACATTGTATTCTAATTTTGATATGGATGAAGGATTTGTTATTATCAGATTTACAGTTAATTATTTAGATTTCAAGACTAGCATTCTGAAATGCATATTATTAAGTTTGGATTAAGGCATGCCACAAAATCACTACCTACATAATGAATGACATACATTAAAAATGTTATGAGAAGTAATTTTTTTTTCTCTAACGGATAATGATTTTGTTTTGGCATTTTAAAAATAATGTACTTAGCTTTGAATACCCAGGTTTGCTGTCTGAAAGCCATAATCCTTTTTTCATTTATCTATAAGATCTGAATCATTTTCATTTGACTTTAGTCTGTCTTTTCAGTACATAAGCACACTGAATGTTTGTTCCATAGTATTAACTTTAAGCTCAGATAACATTATATATGTCAAAGAATTAGGTTTTTAAAAATAAACCCCAAATTTCCTTTTAAATATCTTTAAAATAGTACTAAAACCAAGACATGTTTAGTATCTTTAAATTATGAGTATGTTTGATGTTCTATGTATATTTCCAGAAGTAATTATTTGATGATTATTTTTTCTTTACCATGTAGTTATTCATTTTGTTTGTCTTTTTATTAATTTTTTTATTTTAAAGAGAAAAAAACAATAAAATACTATTTCAAAACAGGCTAGTAGGAGAATACCAATAATTAATATTTGTGGTTATATTCATAATAGTTGTTCAGAATAAAAGATATAAACATGAAGTATTGTCCAAACAATAGTAGCACAACCCTTTCTTTTCAATGAACTAAAGATACCAGGTATATCAAGATAATATATCATTTCCCTCCCTTCCTTTCCCTTTTCTCCAATCACAGTTTTTCTCTATCTTCTTCTCTTCTTCAGACTCTTTCTTTCCTATTCCCAATATCTTTTGTACACTTTGGATGTTATTAACTTGCTCAGTTTCTCACACTAGTGAGACAAATGATGCTTACGCATGTGTATCTGATTGTTTCACTTATGAGTATGAGCCTTCGCTGTATATTTCCTATGCTTATCTAACCTGCAAAAGACTGTATTATCTTATCTTGAAGTTTAAAAAGTATGTAGATCAAAAAGACTTATAGAATCCAAGAACAGTTTGTTCTCTTTGCTGTTCTAAATCTGTCCTAAATCCTTTATTTGATTTCTTTTGCATACAATTCTTGAAAGTGTGCAAAGTATAAACTGATAAAGTGACGTTTCTATAACTTCGCTTCACCTGAAACTTGTACTCATGTGACTGTATCAAAAAGGACTAAATTATTTGTAAAACTGAACTTTCTACACAGTAGCAAGTTCCCAGTAAGATCAGGTATGAGACCTTAATGTTATTTAAGAGTCAGAAATTTGCATCCAATCCAACCACTTGAATAACCTTAAAGAAAGTAGTAAAATACTATTAGGAGTGTGTATGTGTGTACTCACATGCTCTGTATACTAGGTATGTGGAGATAGAGTCATGGGAAGATGAGAGTGTTGACAATGAGAAATTATCCACTTTGTTGGATGCCATATAAATTAGAAAGCATTTTTTATCAAGCCCTGATCCCACCTAAAGCAAACTAATATTAACGAAGTTAATATCAGAATTTTACTTAGAAATCGAGCAGGAATGACTCATTTAAAAGCCATGTAATGCTACTCACATCAACAAAGTAGTTCCTCTTTCCATTATTTGGTAAAATATAAAATATAATAATATGGTCATACTCTATATATATTGCCGTATGATCTGTGATATGCTTTATGTATTATCGTTATACCATGCACCAAGCACATGAAACACAACATTTTCTATGACTGAATGCTACAATGAATAATTGAATGATTATAAGTCAAAATAGATTTATTAATCCAGAATTGTAGATAATGGCCATAAATTTAAAAGTATTACAGTTTGGTATATGCAGTGTAGGTCTATTATTTAGAATAGGTAACTAACAAATAATCTCCACATTGCAGAAATTAATACAAACACACACCCACACACGCACACACACACACAGACACACACACACACACACACACACACACACGCCCACAGGCCAGCATTCTGGAAGATGAGCAAGAGGATAACCATGAGTTTGTGGTAGCCTGACCTACAAAACTTACAAAGTAAGTTCAAGTTCAGTCTGAACTACAGTGAGACTTTGTCTAAAGAAAAAAATACAGACAAATTGTTTGGCTTGCTGTGTTCTACCTTTTTGTCCTGTGGGACTCCCACATAGGAAGCCCATGGTTTCGTGCATCATAGTGAACAGTATAGGAAAACAGAAACACATGATGAAATACTATAGGTCATTAACAGTCACTTTTTATAATAATTAATTTGTCTGAGAAAATCACAGCATTCCAAAAGTAAAAAAGGCTGTAGTCTGCTGATTCACAGAGAAAATGAAGAACTGAAGTACCTTAGAAGGGCACAAGTATCTGTGGCAGTAATGCTGTAATTCAATGCTTTGGTATCAAATACTCAGTGTAAGTTTGAGGCATCCATTCTGAGTAGACCACAAAGCGTCACACTTAGGGTAACACAGCATTGCGAGTCACAGGTTTAAAAATCCCCATGTATCCTGGCTATATCAATAAATTGGGATGAGGAGTCAGAGTCTCAGAATGTCAAGATTGTCTGACTTTTATTTGTTTGGCTATTTATTTTGTGAATGTGATGTTGAGAAAAAATATGATCAGGAGTTAACATTTGAATGCACAACTAATTCCCTTGAAGGAAGACTGAAGGACAGTTACAACTGGAGGAATGTGAGATGATATTGTTTGAACTGCTGCAATTGAAATTTACAAAGATTGCCATTTGTAAACATTTTCTGAGGCACAAAATTACCTCTTTTGAAATGCAAGAAGAAGAGTAATCAAAGATATTTAAAACAATAATAGAAAAATAACTCCAAGTGTTATTCTTCAGAAGACGTCTAAAGGGAAACAATATAGCTTGTTTATAAACAATCATTATTAAGCTGAGCACCGTGATGTGTTCCTGTAATCTCAGCTATTTGAGAGGTAGAGGCTGGGGGGTCACTTGATTCCAGGACTTTTAGGATCAGTTGAGCAAGACCTGCTGCCAACCAACAAGTTCCTTAAGATAATAAAAACTACAAAAACCATCACTGAGGGAAAGTTGGCAATAAAATTTTATTCAAACATTTTTTTAAACCCATTCCTTAATCACATATTATCCAGGATAATATGACAATATTAGAAGTTTGAAACAGTCGCTCAAATAGTCTCTTAAAATAAGAACGAGGATGCAGCCTCAGTGTAATGTTTAAAGATCATGAGTTAAACTATTATTTTAGCAATTGGCAGTTCTAACCAGCTCCCCTGTTACACTTGGCAGGCAGAAGAGAAGCCGTTAGGAGCAGAGGACCACCTCATCCCCATCCATCATCACGATGTTCTACTTTCATTTTTTTTTTTTTTTGCTAATAAACAAAAATGTTACTGTACCTAGAGGTATTAGTAAACTCAGGCCCAGTAGATTTCTGTCATCAATTACCTTGAGGTTTGAAAAATGTTTAATGCATGAAAGATAAAGGAAATTGTGGACAAAGAATGTTAAATTCAATAAACATACTTACTAGACAGACAAGAACAGGTGTAGCTGTAGGCTGCATTGCCAGCCCATCAAACATACCCACACCCAGGTGCAGCTCAAAACCCAGAGGCCCATAGCCTCCTGGGATTCTCTGAATCCTGCCATATTTATTTCTTTAATTTATCTTACCTATTACTGCAAGAAATGGACAAAAAGCGGAATAAAATAGTTTCTGTCAACTCTGTATTTATCATATGATACATTGCATAATGCATTTTATTATCTACATAGCAGCAGTCCTAAGGTTTCATTTACTTTTATTCTACAATTTTAGGAAACTAATATTATTTTTCAGTTTCTGTGGGTAAACTACACTGAAAGTTTTTCATGAAGAGACGTATTCAAACTTTTTGTCACCTTTAATAATACAAAATATTTTTATTTGGTTTTGAAAAATTGAATGGTTGAATATCTGGGTCCTTGGTCAAACCTTTGTTTATTTTTGCTTTTTCACAAAAGATATTAACAAGGTTTCCTGTCACAAAGAAGCCCTGCATAAATTGTCTCTAGTCTACTATTTTGCTTTGCCCTTTTGTGTTCCCCCACCTCAAACCCCACCCCCCGCGGTTCTTCCTCATTAATCTGCTTCTGCATTTTGTGCTCTTGTGACTTTTTCTCTCCTCTTCTCTCTTAACAATTGCTCTGAGGGAACTGAAATGATAAAAGGGAGAGAATTCATCTTAAATGTAGACATTTGCAGAGCAGCAGTGCCACAAAGAACCTGAAGCAAAAAGATACAGGTTGAAAAAAAGGTTTAAAGTTTGAGCAGTCTGAGGCGTTATATTACGACAAGTGTTTACCTCAGCCTCAGCTTCAATAAATGAAATGAAGTTTCATTTTCCAAGGCATAGGAAAATATTAAGAAATGCACTTTAATTTTCTTTCCTTTGGGTCTTGCATTTGTAAAGGTAGCAGTCCCTACATAGCATGCAGTAAACCTACATTCAAGCTTAATTAGTATTTGATTGCCAAACACAAACTATCATAATCATTTTCACAATGACCTAACAGGACATTTCATTAACTTAAAGCAGACCACTAAAAAAGTGAAAAATAATAGATGCTGTTCTCAAAGAAGGAGCTCCAAGCAGGAATCTGGACTGAGTTGAACTTACCTTGACTATGTATTTCCATCTGCAATTTCCTGTAGGTACTTCATATACGTTTCAACAGTGACTTCCATTGGACACAATCTGGCGATCTTTCTTTTTCCTAATTCAAACATAGGTCAGCATAACCTCATTCTGTTTTCTTGTTCTGTCAATAACTATTCTGTGCATTTCAAAAGTGACCAATTTCTTATGAAGGTAGAAAATTAGATCTACCCTTTAGAGTTGACATGCCTTGGTAATATATAGGATAGATTAACACGCAGCAAAAATAAAGAGATGATACAGGTATACAGGTCCAGATACCCTTATCCTGGTGTTATTCTTAGACACCAAGTGGGTATGATATACAATGGTTGGTAGCATTCCAACTGCTTCATTTTAACTCTTCTCCAAGGGTAACCTTAGAGATCTCTTGAAGGATAGAATTATTCCATGAAGTTTATTACAGAAACTGAGTGAGACAGGGAGATATTTTTAAGAGATCTTTAATGTATGATTCTGGGAAAAGAGAGGATATCATGTCCTTCATAGCATTTATGCATACATAAATTTTCTTATAAATGTCCTGTAGAAAGATTATTCGGTGTGGGTGGTTCTACTTTGTTTATTAAGTTGCTGCTGGCATTTTGATGAATCAAGGCAGTATATGAACCAAATGAGGAATCAAGTCCTCTGGAAAGTATCAAATTGCAGTAAAGAACTTATTACAGTGCCTCTAATCACTATTGGAAGACTGTCATTTCTCTGAAGCATAGTCATAAACCAAATTAGCTTAAACCAATGCCCTAAATAAGATGCTGTGTTTATGCCTAATAATGTTTTCAGCTCTGCCTGAGAACGCCCACCTGAGCAAACTCATTTCTAGCTCTGCCTCCTCTTCGAAGTTAATTATGTAACTAGCATGAGCCTTGCAACTGATCTGAGAATGTTTAGGACAGTAAATACAGCAACTTATCAACTTCTACAAATCTTCTAATTTCCTGTCACACATGTGTAAATATAAACCTAATCATGTCTTTCAACTACTGCCCATTTTGTGATTTTATAAAATTATTGTGTCATACATTTGCTAAAAGTGGCAGTGCATGTGTTTTCTATTTTAAAATATTTTGACATCATTTGGAATTGCAACACTGATTGATTCTCATAAGAAATGTGCAAGATTTAGAGTCTTACTGAAAAGAAAATATAATTTTTTTTTCTCTTTGTGTAAGTCAGTGCTTACTAAAGCAACAGACGTAATGCAAGATATACAAATGTATAAGAACTTACAGGATTGGCTTGGCATGATCATCTAGTCAGGTGCGAAAATGTGCAAAGTATCTGTCCACGCCCTTGAGGTCTGAAGCCTAGAGCTCACTGCAGGGTCCTATGTGAGTCCGTATCAGGAGGCTGAAGGCGTTGTGTTAGAAGCCAGCAGAAAACATCCAATCAAAGTGAAGACTGGAGCTCTTTGAAACAGTGGCCAGCCTTCCTTCTTCGTTTCCCTTTTATATCATTCAAGTGACAAGTCTACGCAGGGTGAGCCTTTTGTCATCAGCAAACCTCCTCCGTCACAGCTGGGCCTCTGCTGACTCAGTTTACTTGGACAGCTCTTACTCAACCTGAAGCTAACCATCACATCCCTCAGTAGAAGGCACGTGTTCATGCTCAATTACTAAATTCTACTGTGATTTATTGTCTCAATTATTCACTTTTCAAATAATCTTTTTCTAGGTCCTGTTTCCTCAGTCACACATTTTTCTCTCAATATATGTTTCTTAATTTAAAATTTTCTTTCACATACTCAGTTGCAAGTTACTTCTCTCTGATTCTTTCTCACATCCTGTCTCCCTCTCACACACACACATGCAAATACACACACACACACACACACACACACACACACACACACACACACACACCCGCGTGCAGAAACACACACACCACACCCTTATTTCAATGAAGAACCACAATTGTCTTCCTAAGAACCCCTAATAATTCTTATTTGAGTTATTCCTGGAAACTTTTTCCACTTCTGCTGTTTTTAAGCGTATTTTGGTACGATATTTCTCATATTTACTAATTTTTGTAATGCTGGATTCATTCAGTCTAACAAAAGGAAACTAAATTTATAATAGTTGAGCAGTTAATTTATTCTCCATTTGAAATCGCTTCCGCAGGTGAGCCCTATTACCATTTCACCAAGATGAGCTTTGCTAGTTTGAGGATGTTATATTTACTCAAGTGAAGGAAGTAGCTTCTGTAAGTCGTCTGTTCACTAATCCACTTAATCGTTGTTTATAGCTGTAAACTTGGAGTTTTATCCAATATGTTTCAACATTAATTAAGAGCATGACTGGAGAATGTTCTTCCCTGATTATAAAACACACTCTTAATGGTCATAACTGCCTTAATAAAGTCTGTAAAGCCTCATTCCTACCCATTGTAAGATTTTGTGCATATATTTCAAAAATCTTAATTTGTCATAAATTTTAAAAATTAGGATTATAGTAGTAAATAAAATACTTTTGATATCTCCTTGTATCTAAATTATGCCAAGCCTAAAGTTGTGAATTCGCTTCCCAGTACCAAAAAATTAAATAAATAAACCATGATTTTACAGCACAACAAAATTTATGAGAATATCATTGATTGGTACTATAATAAATATGGAAGTCCATTTCTATATTAGGAAAATTAAATACATTCAACATAGATTTTAAATATACAACATTTTAAGTATTTATTACTTGGTATACTTAAATTATTTTTATTATTTAATTTATCATTTCATTGAACTTTGTGTCTTTTCCTATCATTTATCAGTTTAATCCAATTTTCTGTTTCTATTTTTTTTCTTTCAAATCTAACATTTTATTTTTTCCCAAAGACAACAGTGTCTTCAGAATACATCTGGATGTAGGTATATTCTATCATATGCAAAAGTTATCTATGTATTTAAAACTGTTAAAAAAATCCAACATTTATATCTTTAAATACTTTTTCCAGCCTATTTTCTATTTCCAGATAAATGGGTAACAGCCAAAAAAGATCCAGTTTGTTTGCTTTTTATCTGGTCCAGGGATCAAACTCATGACCACCTGCTTGCAAGGCAGGTGCTTATGTCACTGAGCTAAATCCCCAGCCCCAAAAGATCTTGTTTGAAAAGCAGTATCATTTGTGTAGCATTATAGTTTCTCAGTATGAATCAAGAAAGTCCAAACTCTGTGCTCTCTGGTTGTGACTATCACACAACAGTATGAATTCTTAATATGAGTGATCATTGAAAGCCATTCCAGATACTCCTCTGATACATTCAAGTAGTTCATCGCATAAATTTATCTCTGATCCCCTCAGACCCCTACACCTTTATATTCAATACAGTTTATTTTTTGTGACCTGAGTCTGATCAAAAATTATAATGATGTTTGTGTAGCAGATTATTTAATTTTAGTACAATGATTTTTGCAGATAGCAGTGAGCACTGTAGCAGAAATAATATATGTCTTCATCTGAGAGAACTTCATTAGGCTTGGCAAATATCAGGTGTTCACTAAGGTGGATTTGTTTTAGTAAACATATTTTATTTCCTTAATGCAATATCAAGTATTCAATACCCTGCTTTTCAATTCTAATAAAATAATTAATTTAAATATTAATTTAAAATATGCATGTAGACTCCCAAGCCACTTTCTCATTTTCAGAGAAAAAAATCATAAAATGAATGCTATCTGATAATCATTTTTAGCTTTCAATAAAATATCTGAGACTACATCTTTTGTAATAAAAGCATTAAATTAAGCCTATACCAGGCTCTTTTTCTAGTCTAAAGTGTAATATATATGCTGTTTCTAAGCGCACAATTATCTCCCTGACACCTTTGAAAAACTGAAGCAGGGGTATTCAAAGTCTAAACTGAGCCTGGTTTGTTTAGAGACTTAGCAAAAGGTTTTAAAATATAAAAATAAATTAATGCAAACGTACATGAATTGATGATGAAACTAAGTGAAAAGGTTCAATCTCCTGTAACAAAGGCTGAATATTAAATTAAATCTATTACTGATGAAATAAATGAGCAAAAGGATTGAGGAGAGAAGGTGATGACACTGATAAATGAATGCATCTGAAACCTAAAGCAGAGTCCTGTGCTCACAGCTGCTGAGATGCTGTTGTTCGGTATATTTTATACTTGGGTCACAGCTGTAAGATCTGTGTATGGGACTGCAACACAGTGAAAACTACCCTAATGAGTGAGATAAATCTTCCCATGTCTGCTGAGTTATATGAACTCTATTACATTTTATGTTTTATTTTTCACAGTTAATTTTATTTTTACAATGATCTTAAACAGTTCTGAAAAGCCATTGTAAAATAGTACCTGTTGAGTTTTAACTACAATTATAAATACTACCAAGTATTTGTTTCTCCAGTTAATCATTATAGTTGCTATATTTTGAAAAAAACATGAAAGGATTCTGAGAATTTTAAAATACCAATTTGAAAATATATCCATATGTGTGTGTGTGGGTTCATATATATATATATATATATATATATATATATACTCTATTTTTGCTTATTCTTACGTTTATATTTAATAAATGCAAATTTAAGAAAAATACAAGTCTTTCTAATGTGTCCTAATGTTTTGCGATTTAGAAAATTTTGGAAGACTGTTAGCAATTGGATTATGTTGCCCACTGTGAGTGAAACAAATGAGGGTGAATTTTGTAATTTAGCATAAGAGGAAGATGGTGTTGTATCATACTGCATGTTAGAAATATTACTGGCCAAAGATCTAAGGACTATGGTATGAATCTTTATGTCTTCCTACAAATGAATATGTTACAATCCTACCAATCTCTGCCATGATGTACAACTCATTGGCAGAGTGATTAGTCATGAAACTGAAGGCCGCAAGAGAGGGATAGTGTCCTTATAAAACAGAGCCTGTCTTAGTTCCTTTTCTCATTGCTGAGACAAAATACCTGGCAACCAAAGTTAGGGAAGGAAAGGTTTATTTCTTACAGTTCTTAGATGTTTCAGTCCATACTCAAGACAAGCAATGTGGCGTGGTGAAGCAGCCATTCATTGCTACTGCAAACAGCAAAAGTAAAAGAGAAAGACACACCTTCTTCTTGCAATTACATCGTTTCCTGCCTCCACCTTAGGCGGGTGTAGCTTTCATGTTTTTTCTGACTGGCAGTTTGTCTCTCTCTTTCACGATTAGGGCTGGTATGTTTATATAACTCCATCAGGAAGAATAATCTTTTTGTTATAAGTTTTCTCATTGGTAACCTTAATTCCTCTATAACCTAATATACCATTGCTGGGGGATATGAAACTGGACATTTAGTTCAGGCCATTGTACTGCTTAACATAGTGATTTTATAATATCTCTAGGTGACAGTCTTTCCAATTTTATTAAAATATATGTTTCTCAACACTGTATTTTATACTACTTGAACACTGCAGAGTTTGTAAAGATATTATGATTATTTTAAGAAATGGGACCCATCATGGGGGCACAAGCCTATAATTTCAGCTTTTGGGAGGCTGACACAGCCAGATCATTGGGACTGTAAGACCAACCTGGGCTGCAAAGTGAGCTGAAAGCCAGCTTGAACTGCTAGTGAGACCTAGTCTCAAAAAAAGAAAAAGAAAAAAGAAAAAAGAAAAACTAAAAACTAAAAATTAAAAAAAAAAAGAAGTGAGAAGCTGTTCTTTAAGAACACTGTCTAAGAAAAGATGGTTTTGAGATAATGATACAAGACTCTATTAGATTTGTATGAAAAAAGGAGCATTAGACTTGAATGTTGATGTTTATATGGAGGTTGGGAGAAAAGAACAAGTGTGAAAAGTATAGAGTATGATATTATCACAAATGGAAAAAACAGTTTTGTATAAAATTATTTTCCACTTAAAATAGTATTTGTTCTTTTGAGATCTCTCTGCAATTCTTTTGGAAAATATTTATTTAAATATGCAATTATTTAAACGATGATTTAATGGCCAATTTCCTTGTACTTAGAACATCACCTATGCAAACTTTTAACTGAAGGTAAAGACAGCTCTGAAATAATGTATCTCTTCTTTTTTGTTGCATTTTCTCTGTCCTGTCTGTGACACTGTTACACCCCTGAGCTAACATCAATCATGTTCTTTTCCGATAGTGTTTCCTTTTAAAAGAGTATCAACAAGGACCATGTTCATACTCCCTTTGCTTTTTCATGTTGGCTTTCTGCAACCTTTCATATTAATATTGCTCACTTCTTTTGTTTTTTTCATAAGATACTCTGCTATACTTCTGACACATTTTTCTAAGTTTATCTTTAAAAAAAAAAATACAATATCCCTTTGTGCTGATACCAACATTTTCTTACCAATGATAACTAATTCCTAAATCTTGTTTTTAAAATATCATAATGCTGACCTAAACCATAAGCTAGTCTAGCTAAATTATTGACCATAACATCCTTACTTTCACTGTTACTTGTTCTGTCTTAGTATAATGTTATTCATGGTCTCTTTTGTGTCTTACCTACTGGTGATAGCTCTGTGAAATTAATTCAGTGAAATACATCTAATCAATATTTGCATTCATATATTGCTTCTGTTTTACACACTAAGGAAGGTGAATATATCCTAAAATTTATACTTTAATTAAAAAAAATACTAAGACATTTTCAATCCATACTATTTTGATTCTTGCTGCTGAGTCTATGCAGTTATATTTGACATTTTCCCTAAATGTGTTTTGAGCTATGTCCTACAAAACCATTTAGAATTTATCCAAATTAGGACTCATTCATTGTGCTGCTTAATATTATGCACAATGCTTCAGTACGTACTCTTGGCACAGTGTAAATCTCTTCGGGCATGAGCTTCCCTCCTACTGCGATGTGGTTCTGTATAAAGAATTTTCATTTGATTCAGCCTTGTATTCCAGTTATGAGCTCAGTGCTATAAATAAAACTCAAAATACTTTAAAAGATAAAAAAGTAAAAGGTTATTCCTTGCTTTTTTCCTCATGAATGTTTACCAAACTTATGAATATATATTATGAAAAAAAAAAGAAATTGACAAACTTTTACATTACTCTTAAATATTCTCTTGTGTTCCTATGTAAAATATAACCTATATGTGTGAGATACATGTGTATGCATACATCTGCCTTTATGAACTCTAGTTCTATGAGTCTAAGATAATTTTATGCCACTGGAAGGTGACAGAACCTTGGATGGTTTTCAAATTTGGGACTTCTATCTGAGAATCCTCATTCTGCCCTCTGACCACAAGATGGTAAATACTGCTTCTCATCTCCCAGTGCCTCAATACCCATTTCATGCCCTACCTGTCATAAGCTGGATTTGGGGGGGCAACTCAAGAGAATATGGCTTCTGTGTTGTCTGGTTTCAATAAGAATATTTCTTATAGTAATTTACTGACTTTGAATTCAATTTCTCAATCATTCATTTCACCCTCTGCTGTTTGAGTTACTATAAATGGTTATGGGTGCTCTTTCCTGTATGTATACCACAAAAGTTGTTTAAATCTTATCAATCTCCCTAGAGTTTTAATTTATAAAATGATTCATTTTATATGTTAATATTTTGGAGCTATTTATTTTGGTTTGGAAAAATGTTATTTTCAAACCTTTACTGAGTTGGGAAATTATTTTTCTTTTTTTCTATTTCTGCTCTTTTCATACGACAGTGGACACCAACACACTTATATGGAACTGTGTTTATGACAGTTATTGTCTACCATTCATGTGACATCAAATACAGTTTCTGGAACACTGTACTTTTTGGCCAGTTACCTACGAACAGGCCTCCATGCAAGGTGCTTATGCATGTAGTTAAGTAGTTATAACTATGGAAGTAGACTCAGTGTTGTTCAAACCCTTCTGCATGGATCGATTACCACAGAATGTTCCAGCATATATGAATTCCCTATTATCTCAAGAAAGTCTCATTCTTTTAGTATATTTAAATTGTGAAGATAGAGGTTTGTTAGGAACTCAGTTATAAGAACTATTTAGTATTCATTGATCATCACTAGATGAATTTGTTTTATTTTATCTCTGTAGTAGTGCTAAATTTTATAGTACATTTTTGTACTTCTCGATTTAAAAGACAGTCGCCTTGGAGCTAAGGAAACTGTAAGTAAACAGATGTCAAAATAAAATGATTTTATGAAATAATTTATAAATCTGCCCTAACAAAGTACTTTCAATCGAGTGGTTTGAAATAATAGAAATTTGTTGTCTCACAGCTTTTGGTGGCCGGAAACCTGATAAGAGATTTGCATGGCTGCTTTCTTCAGGGAGACGTGAAAAAACATCCACCTCACCATGTTCTTCTTTATTTGGGCAGCAGTCTGTGGCATGTACTGACATGTAGTTTTACTCTAATGCTTATCTTATCCTCATCAGCCATTTCCTGATTTCATGTCTGTAACCAACATATCCCTTTCTTCCCAGACGGAAGTCATGTTGGGTTTGGGACGCGCCCTACTACAATATGATCTCATTCCATCTTGCATTAGCTATGACTCTATTTTCTACTTCTTTTTTTTTTTTTTTTTTTTTTTTTTGTCTTTTTCGTTTTTTTATCGGTACCAGGGATCGAACTCATGACTGCCTGCTTGCAAGGCAGGCGCTTATGCCGCTGAGCTAAATCCCCAACCCCTATTTTCTACTTCTTAATAAGTTTATCTTCTATGGATTTAGGAATTAGGTCTTGAGTAAATAAATTTTGGATACACATAATTCAACTCATAGCAGCTTATGAATGAGTTAACTCTTGCTGCATGACTCATTCATTTTGCAATGAAAACAGAAATAATAAAATGACACGCAGATGATGGAGGCAGACTTATTTTACATGATGGGCAATGACTAAGGTCATCCCCAAAATATCAGGCCTGATCTCTGGTGGTCTAGGCTAATAGGGGAAAAGCAAGCAGGAAGTACAGAGGCTGAACAGCTTATCAACTGGCAAATAGTTCCTACAATATGCTTCGTAGTGATCGGCAATGCATCACAGTGACCAGCCATTTCTAGGAAGCAGAAGCAACTCGAACTGTAACAGGAACTTTTACATGGGCACCTAACAGACTGGCTGGGGGACATTTTCTGCAACATTTTCGTCAAAGTTTTTTCAGGCTGTCAAACTGGATCAGAAGCACTTGGCCCCTTAGTTGGGTTTAACATGCTTGTTTGTTCAGCTGAAAAGCTCTGCTTGGGAAGGTCAGCTGCTTGGTTGTGACTGATCCAATGATGTAATTTTGTTCATCATTTGTCATTCTAGACCAGAGCTGTTCGCTTGACAACAGAGTCCAAATGCCGTTAAAGAAAATGTCCATTGCTTGCTTGCTTTTCAGATCTCTGTTTATTTCATATTTACTGATGTCCCATTGATCAAAGCAACTCACATCCAGTTTCAGTATAGAGGAGTGGTCTTAGCTCTTGATAAGTAGATCTATACCTTCATGTAGGAAATGAAGAATTTACCAATTTTAGAATTTACCATAGCTTTTCTGAAGAACAGAAATGGAATTTGTATGAATATTTAAATATTTCAACTGAATTTTTAATTAAAAGAAAAAAGTGATTAAAAAGAAATTAGATTTCTGTCATGAATAAAACTGAAAAAAATGTAAATTGTAGCAAGAGCTCATAATTTAATTCTCTTATCCTAATTTTCATAAACTTTGCTCTTTTTCCCAAGGCAAATTAATTTCATGATCTGTACCTTTTCTCATTGCAATTTATTAATTTCTTCTCTATGCCCCTTTTCTTCTCTGTGCTACTTTTCTAGCATAAAGGAAAACCATAGTCAAGGGTTCTAACTCTTAGAAACATGACAGCATTACAGATGAAACCAATTACAGATCATATCACTTATATAATGATTCAAATTCTTACCACAAAATAACCTACTTCTACATTTGTTCCTTTCTTCCAAGCATAATGCCTTAACGTTTGGAACTTTTTATATTTGATTGGATCAGTTCTGTTTTCCAGGAAAAATAAACATTTCTGCTCTCCATCAGAGAATATTTACAGGCTTATTGATGATCCAGTATCTATTTACTCATATTTTGAAAGGAATAGCATGGTTTCTTCCTAAATAACTGTATCTTCTCCCTGAAGGATAGTGTTGCTAGTGACTTTACACAGATAAAAAGTGAATGATTTGTACCAAGGCATCCTCACTCACTTTCCTTAGACTTCTAATCTTGAGATACATGATTCAGTAACAGCAAAGGAAAGAAGGTAATCCTGACTCCGGAGTGGTTTTTGCTTGTAAACAATAATTTTTCTATCCAATTGTTTTACTACTTGCTAGTCTAAAACATTTTTCAATTCATAGAAAATAAGACTTTAATCGAACTACAAGTATAAAATAAATAACTGAATGATTAAAGTTTACTTACAAAATTTCAAAGTATAACAAAAAGTAAATACAGTTCAAAAGGTATAATAGATATTATAAAAGGGAAGTAAACTTCTCAAAATAAAGAGAAGTTCGGATCAAGGAAAGGAGAAAAGCAGTGTGAGCAAAAAAATTTAAATATATATATATATATATATATATATATATATATAATATATGTATTTTTATGATACCTAAGATAATTTTATTACTCTTAGTTCTGTGAAAGGAACAGCTAGGGCTTATATTGTTCAATCAATGTTTTATGTCTATATCTGGTAATCTAGGCAACTATTTTGCAGACAACAATATGCAATATAATAACCATTATTAATTTCCTATCATTTTGTTTTGAAATTTTGTATCATTTTGTTGTTTTTTATTTTCTTTAAAAGAAAAAAAATGAAAATTCATTACTTTGCCACTTTGAATAATTCAAAATTATATGCGAATCATTACTAATTTTGAATGTCAGCACATTCATTGTATACAACCTAAACATCATTTGGTTTTGCTTCCACTTCCAGTTAGATTAAAACCATACTTATTTTTCCTTAAGCTACCATGATTAGGAACTTTATAAATAATAACTAATAACATTTAGAAGTTATTTTATTTTTGGGTTTTTACTGTGCCTATATGAGATGATATTGATAATGACATTTTGTAGAATGATTAAGCAAATAATTGAAATGATTTAACAATAATTAAGTTGTAAGAAGAAGAAACGAATATGGACAAAAATAGACATTTAGAAATAAGATATATAACATAAAAATAATCCTGACTAAAATGGAGGAAGAAACTTAACCTGTCATGTACCATCAAGGTGCATGTTTTCAAATGTATTTTTGTCATGCAATTAACAGTGACCAGAAAAACAAAACTACGTTAAAGATAACAAAACCTATGAGAATATTTTAAAAAAAGTTTCAAAACCTAGATCGGCATGTAATTTTAATAGCATAGTATCAGAAAGTTTGCAGATATATGTAACAGATCATTAATACTTATCTGAAAGGAATGGCTCTATTTCACAAAAGATGCACGCATGCAAACACTTACACATATAATTATGTAGGTTCATTCACAACATTGCAAGTCCTCCTGGTGTGGTTTTCAGCATTCACTTCACTGCATGAAAGTACTCTGCTCTGCTTTTCTTTAGCAGTCCACTTTCTTTGCAGGTAGACATCAGCATTAACAATGTGTGCATGCCTCTATCCAACAGCTCAGAAAAAACTAGCAAGACTGTTGAGAACATAGCCCTGCTTTATCACTCATTAATTTGAAAAACTTCCCAGTGTATGTTCTAAATTTTTCATTACAGATCTCTGGCAAGTTTAAGCACAATGGTAATTTCCTTGCTAACATATTAGGTTTGATCAAATATATGGCTACGATTTTCTTAAATTATAATAGTAATGACACATTGCAACTCAAACACTTCCCTCACTTGGAAGACATTTATCTTAACATTTGTGGAACTTTCTGGAGCAGTATCGAAGCCCTCTTTCGCAGTTTTCATTTATTTGTGCTGTGGTGGCTGCTTAATGGTGCTTACTCAATTTTTCTTTTCTGTATTTTTGGATTTTTTTTTTTTTTTTTTTTTTTTTTTTGTACCGGGATCAAACTCACAACCTCGTGCTTGCCAGGCAGGCACTTATGCCACTGTGCTAAATCCCCAGCCGCGTACTCAATTTTTGATCACCTCTCAGAAAGCCAATCACAAAACAGGACTTTGAGTACTGCTGGAAAAGTGGCATCAGTGATGTGATGAATGTGTTTGAAATCAAGGAGTGTATTTTGAGGTGTATTTGTGGCAATGTCTTTAATTGTAAGAAATTAAACTTTAAAATTTCACCAACATTTTGATACTCCTTGTATTACTTTTAGAACCCTGTACATAATTTTTAACTTCACCAGTTATGTAACTTTACTTTGCAGATGCTTTAGGTAACCTTAGAAATGAACTGCATCTTTTTTTTTTTTTTTTTTTTTTTTTTTTTTTTTTTTTTTTTTTGCTTTGTTTTATTTTGTTTTGAATCTCTGCCTCTGTCACAGTTTATGTTGGTGGCC
Source organism: Cavia porcellus (assembly GCF_034190915.1). Lineage (NCBI taxonomy): Eukaryota > Metazoa > Chordata > Mammalia > Rodentia > Caviidae > Cavia > Cavia porcellus. The sequence goes on along the minus strand of NW_026947494.1, from coordinate 15,539,265 downwards.
CCCAAGCCTCTTGCAATTATGCCTTTGTGATTAGCTCTTGTCTAGTGCTTGGATTGATGTTGTGAGTGGTACACTCACCTAGGGGTGGAGCCAGGATATGATGTAAAGACAGGAAGAAAGTGTGTATCTCTCGGTTTCCGCCTTGCTGTTTTCAGCTGCCATGAACTGCGGCCCTACCATGCCACCCTGCCTTGGAGCCAACTGACTATGGACTGAAACCTCTAAGAACTGTAAGAAATAAACCTTTTGCCATGGTTTATGTCTGTGTCCCCCAGGCCTCTTGAGTTTGCATTGTGCATTTGTGATTGGTTCATTGTCTAGTGCTTGGATTGATGGTGTCAGTACTACGCCCACAAAGGGGTGGAGCCAGGATGTGAAGTAATGGCAGGAAGAAGGTGTGTCTTGCTCTTTGCAGGTTCCTGCTTGCTGTTTGCAGCCACCATGAACTGCAGCCCAGCCATACCCGCCTGCCTTGGGGACATCTGAGTGTGGACTGAAACCTCCAAAAACTGTAAGAAATAAACCTTTCCTTTCCCAACTTTGGGGTTCAGGTATTTTTGTCTCAGCAACCAGTAAGAAGTAACTAAGACAGAACCTTTCCTTCCCTAATCTTGTGTGTCAAGTATTTTGTCTCAGCAATGAGTAAAAAGTAACTAAGACAGCATCAAAATCTACTGTTCTTGAACCAAACTGAGACCAAAGGAAGATGGATAATATACGCAGAAATGATAAAAGTGCAAAGTGCTGTGTGTTACTTATCTTTTTGTCACTGTGACAAATACCTGATATAAACACCATAGAAGAAGGAAAATCTATCAGCTAGCTCTCTGTCATCTATCAGTTCACAAGCTTCAGCCCATGTTCTGCTGGCTCCAAGGCAAAAACAACACGATGGGAATCACGGCAGAAGAAAGCTGCTCACTCATGGTGTGTGCTGAGCAGAGTGGGAAGCAGACAGTGGGGGCAAGAGTCTGGGCCCCCACCCGCAATGGCCTGCTGCTCCCAGCTGAGCCCCTCATCACGAAAAGCCCTTTCACCCCTGAACTCACTAGTGGATTAATCCATTCATAATGCCAGCACCATCATGATCCAGTGTCCCTCACAGCCCCAACCCTGAAAACACTACTGAAGTGACATTAAGTCATCAGTACACAAGCTTTTGGAGCACAGGATTATTTAAACAAGATATTATCTAAAAGAAATGTCCTTAAAGAAAAGGTGATCCTATAGAAGAACATAATATATATACTACTTATCCAGTGATCACTTACTTATTCTCATCAAAATCCAGGGAGGAGAAAAATTTCTATTCATTTTTTGTTTTCAATATGTCTTCTGTTTTACAGACCATGAGAAAGAAATTATAATAAAAGGTAAAATTTGGGGGCTGGGGATTTAGCTCAGTGGCATAAACGCCTGCCTTGCAAGCAGGTAGTCGTGAGTTCAATCCCCGGTACCGATAAAAAAGAAAAAGACAAGAAAAAAAAAAAAAAAAAAAAAAAAAAAAAAAAAGAAAAAGAAAAAAAAAGGTAAAATTTGAGTAAGTAATTAATGCCTAGTACAAGATGTGTTTTACAGCTGACAAGAAAGTATGATGGAAATACCAAGTCTACATAAAAGTCAACATTGTCAATAATATCTTATACTCAAGGGAAATTTTATTTTTGCAAACAGTCCATATGAAAAAATAAAATATTTTAAGTCTATGATGTCATTGATATGTAAAAGGCAAAAATATTATTTCTAGCTTTCTTGACTCTAAAAGTCACAGAGTCCATAAATGAAGGCTGTTAGAACTTACATATAAAAATATAACTTTGAAATTTGTATTAAAACACTGAAAGTTGACTTTTTCTATAAAACTAGAAGAGTTTGCCTTCCACATATCTTAGCTATAAAATGTATTTTCGCACCAGTCATAAGATATAGATCTTTATTTGATCTCAGTGCCACTTACTATATCATATCTATTTCAAGATAATTTATAATACATACAAACTTGGTGTTAATACATAATTCAGGAAGCTCTAAATGACTAACACTGTTTAAGTGAGCTCAGTATAAGAGCATATTTTAAGGTTACTATATATCTAATGAGACAAGTAGTTCACAGTTCCCAATTATTCATGGCTCATGTCAGATGACAAATTATCAAATATATTAATAAAACATATAATCTCAGCCAGTGTATTATGTAGTGTAACAGAAAGAAATCCTCACATTTTTCATAGGCTAGAAAAGCTTCTATGCATTATTTAAACGCAAATTTATTTTTCATGCTGTTTCTTTTTTTCATGGTATTCCAAACTAAATAATAACATTATTAGAGAAAGAAGAATAAAACAAAGTTAAGATTAAAAAATAAATTTCCCATTGTCTTTATTTTTTTGCTCCTGTTCATTCCAATATTTGGTTCCCGTTTTCTTTAGTTGATAATATACACACATTCTTATATCACATTAAATTTAGGTAGATACTATAATATTTTTGATTGAGTATAATACCATTTGTTTCAAAATGTGTAATACAGTCCAACTCATGTACATGTACTTGGACCCTTGGACATTTACTGAATAATATTGTGAGTTGGATAGTGTATAAGGTTTTTGCCACCAGATCTGATGGAATTAGAGAAGAGAGGCCAGGGCACTAATGTGAAGCAGTAGGGTCCTGTGGGAACCAACTGGACCATGAAGGGAATCTCAGTCAGTTAGAAGCTCCAGCAAGCACCGCCCAGCAATCTGCCTTTGCTCTTCACTGTTCAAATGCAATCAAATGTAAAATATCCAGCACAAGGCTTTATAAGTGTTTAGTGAACTAATAGTTTAATCAAGGAAGAAATTTAAATATTTATTTTATCTAATATTGGTTATTGCTACTCACTTTTCAGTCTTAGGTTATAGGTCTCCTTTTCTGGCTCTCTCTCTCTGTCTCTCTCTCTGTCTCTCTCTCTGTCTCTCTCTGTCTCTCTCTTTCTCTCTCTCTCTCTCTCTCTCTCTGTCTCTCTCTGTCTCTCTCTTCCTCTGTAAGTATGTGTGTGGGAGATTCTCTAGTTTTATTGAAACTTTGAGATAATGCCATGACAAAGATGATTTTCTACAGTGACATGTTTTGTTTTTTTAGTTGTGAAAGCATCTTACCTGATCAACTTGGCATGTGCAAAATTGTACACTAAGCAGGAAGGTGATGTCAAATAATTAAGATATATCAGGAATTTGTGCCAAGACCCCAGGATAAACACAATCATTATGTTTTGCAAGCACATATTAATAAAGATAAAAATTACAAAGAGTAAAAAATCATAATCTTTTCAATTCAAAATATTAGCCTATTATTATTATTATTGGAAAACTTTTGACTGAGAGTGGTACCAGACAAAGTTCTACAGTAATCTGCTAATTAGAAAAATGAATTTCGTTTGCTCAAAAATACATGAATGCTTGGTGTTTACTTATTAACGCAATTCTGGAATTCAACACCCTGAATGGCCAATATAAAATTATCCTCAAGAAAGATTTTTTTTAAAAAATTACAGTAAAATAAATAATGCCAGACCGGACCATTTATACATTTGGTTCTGTCTCAGTGGCTGGTTTAGGTGGTGAATTACTGGCAAATTCCAGTGCACACTTGCTTTAGTAAGTCCCTATATTAGACATGCCAGGAAGCAGTCCCCTTTGCAGTTTGGCAAAAGATGTAATTCTATTCTTCTCATAATAAGAAATAAAGCTTTCTTTTATGAATCTGAAAGAGGGCATAAACAAAACGAGCTAGCAGAGAAGTTTCCTAGAAAGATTCAGGAATGTGCAGGTAGTATAATGGTAAAGAAATATACAGATTTACAAGGTCTGCAGCATACAAAACAGAGGAACTAGTTTTTAAGGTGAATGGAACACTTACATAAGCTAGTCTCTCCAGCAGCAGATACAAGACATTTTTAAAAATTATATAAGCGCTTGAAGCTAAAGATAAGACAAACCATAATACAAGAAAATGAAAATATTTCCTATCCAAGTCTAAGTTTCTCATCTTAAGGCCAAGTGAAAGGAAATGAGTGCATCGAAGTGAGACTTTGAAGCAAAGTCATGTTATTACTTCTTCCAAGCCTCAGGCTATTTATAATCAAAAACACATCTATTTAGAGATAAGAAAACCCACTCAGCCACAGACTCAGTAGGATAGAGAAGGACCATTTCAGTTAACATAGTCTTAATGATGTGGAAAAATAGTGGGAAAAATTTTTCTGGTTTTTATTTATTACTCTTTTGTTCTAACATATTCCTTGTTAGTATCAACAGATAATTTTATTTTATGTTTATATCTTCTAAATTATATAGCTCCTCTTCTTTGGTAAGATACATTTGAATTCTGTTCTACAATATATGAAAACAATCTTAAAATACGATTTTTAAATCTTACCATCAAAATACAGATTATAAAAGTCTTTTAAATAATACTCAAGATCACTTTTCATGTAAATCATTGTTTACATATGTGTTAACATTTTGGGGAATTTTAATTTATTTATATTGGAAAAAGCTAGCTCAATATGGGCAAAATTAAATTAAATCACCATCTTCATTTAAAAAGTAGCTTATCTGCTTTTGAATGATAAATCACCAGATACTTTATTTTTTTATACTGGGTAGTAATGTAACTTTTCAAAGTATCAATGATAGAGTGAAGATTATTAACACTATCAATACACTCTCCTTCAGTTATTGTTAATATTTAGATATGTTTTAGCTTCATGATTTTTTTTCCACTAAGCATACTGAAAGTTGTTTCTAAAATTAGTTGTGTTGTTTCTAAAATTAAATAACAGGCAAGGGGAAAATAAATGTTTAATAAACTGTTGTTGGAAAAGAGATATACTTGTAGTAATTTTTAATTAGAAATATATCTTTCCTAATTATATGGAAAAAACGAAATCATGTGGTATTTTCCTGTGGTTTATAAGGAACAACTTACACAACCAATAAAACTCAAGTGGAATTTGAAGAACATGAAGTTACAAATATTTTCTGTTTCCCTTTAAAGTGATGCAGACTTATACAGGGCAAACAATATGCTGTGTTAGTTACTTTTTACTGTTGCGAGACAAATACCTGCCGCCCAAAGTTGGAAAAAAAATGTTTATTTCTTACAGTTTTGGGGGGTTTCAGTCCACACTCATTTGGCTCCTAAGGCAGGGGACATGGCAGGGGACCCAGCTCGTGCGGGTTACAAACAGCAAGGGGGAAACAGGCAAGAGAGACACATTCCTTCTTCCAGATATTACATTGTGTGCTGGCTCCATCCCTAGGTGGGTGTAGCACTGACACCATCAATCCAAACACTAGACAACGAACCAATCACAAATGCACAATGCAAATACATGAGGCCTGGCGACCAATGTCAATTCAGATAAGGCATGATAGATGCCTTATCTGAATGAAAAATAATTGAGTTAAAATTTTTTGAGTTATAGTTTTAGGTTATGAAGTAGCTTTTATTAAAAGTAAGTAAGAAATTGAGAGGAGCTACATTACTAATAATAAAACCATGCATGCTATAATGTTTGATGAAGCAAAATTTGTACCTGCTGGCTTCAATCAAGAAAGCTTTCATCAAGGAACTGTGATTCAACTTATATTTTTAAAGCATTTAAGCAAAGAATATAAGCAAAGTAAAATTAAAAAGGATGATCTCTGAACTATTTATGTGGGGATCACAGTGCTTAATACATGACCTCAGGAAGGAATTTTGGAGCCTTGTGGACCCACCATACAGAGAAAGCAAGCTTACTTCCCTCCCTAAGAGTCAACAGGAAATCCACTCAGAGCCATGTCTAACCACAACATAGATCAGAGCTCCTCATCAGAAAAGAAAAAGAAAAGAAAGAAAAATAATTTGAAGTGTTTAGTAAAAGCAATGCCAAATTTGAACTGTTTAAAACTCAATTCATAGAAAATATAACACCCAAGAAAACAATTGTAAAGGAAGTGCACAAAAGCTTTCTGGTATAACATCTTTAAAAGGTCAGTTCATATTGGTAAATGGAGTTAGATAAAATTGTGTACCGCAAATCTGTCTTTTCATTAACACTGGTCCATATCTTCAATGGCGGCTTTCTAAGATCATAATGGAGCTGAAAACTTCCTTTTGACAGCCAGCATCCCAGCTGTTGTAAAGCTCTAGAACTATGTCTCATTTTTGGTGTTTGTGGTGATGCTGATATGAATTAACTTCACAGCATGCATATTAAAGTATTATACACATAATTATATTCAGTACTTGATAATGGTCATGAACATGTTACTTGGTTTTCATATTTACTACATCTTGCTTCAAACCACTTTATAGTGTATTTCACCCACTTACTAAAACAACAGCACACTATAAAACACAGTCTCTTCTAAGTCTCTCAGAAGTATTCTATAAGAAAGTGTAGATACATAGATGAGGACAACTCCATGCATGCTGTGACCTCTGAATCTTTTCCAGTGGGACAAATTGTGAGGGAAGGAGACAGTTGCACTGATGATCCTGACCCTATAAGTTTAAAAAGCTCCCAAATATTTTAAAAATTTACCATTTCCAAATACATATAGAATAAAGATACAAAGGAGAGAATTATTTTTGTACATTTATACAACATTTTTGTGCTTTAACTTTTTTGTAAATACAAAAGTTATAGCATGAGTAAGTAAAATACATAATATGATCAATTTATTATTGAAGGAAACAAAGTATATGTTAATAAACTTAGCATAGCCTGACTATGCAATGTTTTAGAGGTCTATAATAGTAGACTTCAATATTCTAAGCTTGCACATTCACCAGTTGTACACTCAAGTGACTCCTTAAGGGCAGGTTCTTATCCAGCAAACTTTATTGAGAAAAAGTGCCCTATACAAGGATGTATAGCATTGTTCACCTTTTATAAATGTTTTGTTTTCTATCTTTTATATGTACAGATACAGAAATACTTGCTGTGGTGTTTTACTTGCCTAGAACTATATAGGATTGTACCCTAGGACCAACAGGCTCATTAGGTAGCCTAGCTGTATAATAGACAACATCATCTATGATGTCCACACAAAGATGAAATCACCTGAGAATGCATTTCTCAAAATATGTGTGTGTTAAATTATACATGACTGTGTTTGAGAATGTAATTTTTAATTACTGATTGTAAAACATACACATGCACCACACAGTTTTTAGCTGTCAAACATTTCAAAAACAATTTCACACAAGAACAATAACAATTTTAGAAGATAAGTTTTTGACTTTGTGTAGCAAAACAGAAGACCCGTGGTACCCATTAACTGTGCAGTGCAAAGTCCATTGGAGCATATTTTTGTTTGTGTTTCATGTTTTTAGGAATGTGTTTTATCAGAACTAAGTGCCAAAAGCATTGCTTCTTATTCTCTGAGTGGATATGTAAATGGTAAGTGTTAAGAAATTATTGAGTGTAACAGCCCCTTAAAATTATTAGGTAGAAAAAATTAATCAAAAAAAATTATACAAGATCACATTTGATTCTTACAAAATGCAAAATTAAACTATATAAAACTGAAAAATTGACACTTTTTATAAAATTAAACTTTAAAATACACTAACAATATATCATTTAAGACAACTGAGATTATTAAAGGAGAAGAAATGCAACCAGTAAATTTCAAAATGATTAGTGTATTTCTGTGGTCATTTTGAGGTACAAACATGATGCCCTGCACTCATGCTGCAGCTTATGCCTGGAAAGGCCCCCAAATCTGGCTGGTAAAACTTACTTCTTAAAGAGGTGCTATTAGAATTGGCAAGTTTGACATGGAGTCTTTTGAACATTATTCTCATCTTTCAGGGCAGAGCTTCAATGGGGATCTGAGATCTTCTTTTCTCTCTTCCCACTCTCCCTTGTTTCTCCTGCATGCAGTGAGTGATTATTTTCTCCCACACACGTCTGCTGCACCAGCCCAGGCCCACAGCAACTAGGTCCATTATTCATGGAACTAAAACCTCCAAAATGCTGCACCAAAATAAAATATTTTCCCTTTGTACGTGGTTTCCAGAAATATTTACTACAATCATTGAAAGGCAACACAATAAAACAATGCTGGAAGGATAGAAATTGAAATAAACTTTGATCACATATCTAATTTATATGTAGAGTTACATAACATAAATAAAAGTGATACAACAAATTAAACAGATAATTATCAAGTGTATGAAGATTGATGCTATTAAGGTATGCAAACTAAGTGAAAATTGACAAATAATCAAGTGGGAAAATATGTATGAAATTAATCAAATATTTAATGATCAGAGAAAGTTGGATATATTTTTAAAAATTAACGAAAATTAATTTAAAAGTAGAATATGTTTTCTTACTCATCAAAGAAGCAAAAATCTCTGATTTGCAGACATGGGAAGAAAAGGAAAAATATGAAATATACGTTATTTTTGAAAGCCATCTATGGCTACTTGCTTAAATTTCAATACACTAATCATTACATTCAATATCCTCACACTGGGAAATCACATCTGGAGAGACAAATGTATCAAATTATAGTTAAAATGGGTTGCTGCATATAGCTCTTCAGAGTAAAGATTCTGAAATCAAAGTCAAATTATTTTGATTTAGAACTTAAAGCTTTATCTCATAGTACTTTATCATCTTATCCATGACAGTTTTCTATGACTCAGTGGTATCGTTACACCTTTAAATTGTCAAGAATGGCACAGAAATTATTAAATGTAAATACACAGTTGTTAGGTACATATATAAATGGGAAGTTAATGCATGAAAATTGACACCTAAAATACAACAGGGGTGATGTTTGGATATACAGCAATTACAAATTTTACACATTTGTACATATCATGTGCTTTGCATACACATGAAAATGGGATAAAAGTTATCATTGTTATATGTTTATAGATGACATATAAAATGGATAATAGTAAAACATAAAATTGCAAGCTGAGAAAATACTTCCTAGAAAAATATTAATCTATTTTGTATTTCTTAATGATGTATTTCTTAATTTTCTTTTATTTATTCTATAATAAGAAGAATTGAACCTGTGAGAGACCAAGATACAGTCTCACTCTTTCATTTTATTTTATTTTATTTTATTTTATTTTGAGGCAGCATCTTGCTAGGTTACTCAGGGAGGCATGGAACTTGTGGTCCTTGTGACTCAAACTCTTGTGTAACTGAAATTACAGGTGTGTGATAACATGCCTGGACTGAATTTTTTTTTTGCTTCTGTTTTATTGATCTTTTCTTTAATTTACCTTATTCTTAACCAATGCATGATATTTGCTTTACCATATCTCCACTTTGCACATCTCAGTGTAATAAACATTCTATGTGGTTTAACTTCTATCTTTACACTTCCTTCAGAAAAAATACCTCTGACTTTGCTACTCTATGTTTTCTTTCTTTGGAATACCATCATTTTAAAGAAAAACTAAGAAAACAATTGAAAAACAAATTCACTCAAAGAAAAAAAATTCTTGGTTCATAATGGCAGGTGAAAATTTTCTTCAATTTTTAGGAATTTTGTAAACCAGTTGATTGTCTTTGGAAGTTTGACATGAGCTTTTACTAGTTTTCCAGGTCTGGTTCCACAAAGTAACACAAATTGAGTGTATTTTTAAAAATTATTGTCTAATCATTAGGAAGCTGCACATTTGTGAAGAAGATGTGAGCAGGGCCATCCACCTTCTGAAGGTAGGAAAGAAGGGTTTCTTTCTGTTTTATACCTTACTATAGTTTCTTTTAGTGGTATAATTCCAATGTTTAAATGTTGTTTCCCTGGGTACCTATTAATCTGTCTGTCAAAATTTATGTCTTTTAAAAGGAAAGTACAAATTAGGTCTACTGTCTCTCATTTTACTTGGTTACCTCACTAAAGATCCTTTCCCCCAATAACGCTACCACCTGGGGTATTCGGCTTGAGGACCCCTCAGTATCTCAGGGGAGGAGACTTAGGCAATTCAACCCCACAGTAGTGAAAATATTTGCACTGTAGTGACTGGCAAACATTGCAGAGTAGCTTTTTTCTACCTTAACCCGATCTACATTTACCAACACACTATATACATCCATCGTATATAACACAAATATACATTTACTAAACAGTGGTTTCCCTCCTGGGAAATAAACTATGAGAAACAGAGAAAAAGACAAATCTTTAAAATACCAATTTTTAATTGGACTCACCATTACATTATTAGGAATACATTCTTTGAAAGTAATGGAAAATAATACGTTCATAGCCTAAATATCCTCACACAAATTGTATTTACCTAATGACTTTCTATTTGGCTTGGGAAATAATTATACAAAATAAATATTTAAACGTAATTGCATTATAATTGCATTTGAAAATATGTATTGATCTTGAATATGCTGTTTTCATTATTACTTCCCTCTCCTACTTCTTTTTTTTTTCTTTCTTCTTCTGTGCCTCCTCATCCTTTTATTCTTGTTCATTTCCATCTTCTCCTTTTCTCCTCCTTCTTTGCAAATCCTTGGCATTATGCCTAAGAAGAAACCAAGGTTACTAAACCAGAAATCATAATAATGGAGTAATGAAACATAATTGCACAAAAAGTTTGTGATATAAATCGGCATAACAATAATGCATGGCACTATTATCTATAGATAAACTTATAATAAAATTCATTTCACTTAAATAAAATCGTTTTACTATTTATAAAATCAATGATTGACGTATAAAAATTAGCATAATCTCTTTCTCCCAAAATATTGCTTTCAGAGTATCATTTTAAAAGATCACATTTACTTTGATGTGCCTCAACCTTCGCTGTGGTGAAAAGGTGAACAGCATGCAATGTTTGTATTGATATGATAATAATTACACTAAAAATATGTTGCATCTTTGATATTACTAGAAGATTTAATAAGTTAGCCGTAGGAATTACTGTGTGTTATGGTTTGTGTTCGTATGCCCCCCAAGCCTCATGCAATCATGGACTCAGCTGAAACTAACTTTCGGGATTGGTTCATTGTCTGGCACTGGGATTAGTGGTGTAAGTGCTACCCCTCACCAGGGGTGGAGTCAGCATACAGTATAAAGACGGGAAAATGGCATGTCTTTCTTTTGCTCTGTTTGCTCTTACTATTTACGGTGACCATAAATGGCTGCCCTACCATGCCATCCTGCTTTGGAGCCAGCTGAATATAGACTGAATCTCCGAAACTCTAAGAAATAAACCTTTCCTGCTTCATTTGAGCATTAGGTATTTTGTCTCAACAGTGTGAGAAAAGTAATTAAGTCACTGTGTGAAGCTTTTTACATTCTTTCAGATAGGTCACCAACTCAAATACATGTGGCACAAATTCATTGCTTGGTGAACTAGGGGAAAAAGAACGCAAGATGACATATAGATATGGAGATAATGAAATGTAAATGTAAATATCAAAGATCCATAGTGAGCTGTAAACAAGAATAATTTCACAATTTTCCTTTATGCTCATGTACTATGGAATGTAAACCACTTATTATATATTTGTGTAAAAATATTATTGCAAGTCATAGAAATAAAAGAATATATAAAATGCACCTATCACTTTATATATAGCACAAGTAATTCATTCAATAAATATCAATCATTTTCTAATTGCTAGATGCATTACTAATTCTGTATGTAGTAAAATTAATGAGAAAACCCTGTCCATTAGGAAAATACAGTCAATTTTGAAAGGTAGACACACAAGTAAAATACTAGAATAAAATTTATCAAGGACTAAGTGCTATCAGTATATTATTCAATTCTAAGCTTCACTAAAGCAAACCAAGAATTCAAAAAGAAGCAAAATTATTTAAAAAAAATAGTGAAAATTCTACTAACTGAAACATAAAGGTGTGTGATCTTTGTGGCATGTATTTTTCTGAAAATATTTTAATGATTTCTGTTTTACTGAAACAATTTTCCTTCTGTGTAATCCAGCTTTTCTGTTTTGATTCTAAGAAACACTATACAAAATACAGCATTCTTTACCAAAAAAAAAAAAAAAAAAAGCTTTTTTAAAAAAATTTTGTACCAAGGATTGAAAGCACAACCTTGCACTTTGCCGGGCAAACGCTTGTAGTATTGATCTATATCCCCAGACCCCATATTGTATAATGCAAGAATTGCATAAGCTCAACTAGTGTTACCTAAAAGGATTTTACATGAGGATATGCAAAAGAGGAACTGGAAAGATGTAAGAGGGGGAAGTATCCTGTGAAACAGTTAATCATTCAGCTTTACCTATTTTCTTGGTTAAACACTTCTCTCTCTCTCTCTCCCTGAGTTTAGCAGAATCACCACACTTTTTTTGTGGAAACCACAATTTTTCCATGTGCTACTCCTATGTATTTCCCTACTCTCTACCTACCCTGCAACTTACAGTAAGGGAACACTTCCTCCACCCGCAGCTTGTGCATTGATATAACTAGAGTGTTTTCCTAGACAGAACCCACTTCCAGAGAACAATCCCTGGGCATTATGGTATGTCAAATATCAGGAAAAGAAAATTAATTTATTTCAACCTAAAACATTCCTACCCCTTTTGATATTGCAGTCTGAATATATTTCATTTAATTAAAAGAGGGACTATAAATTTACAAATACAAATTTTGTGTGATACTATGACTCAGCAACATAAAAATTTCTAACACAACTTTTATGTGCTCAAAAACAAAAAGAATGTTTCAAATATGAATAGTACCTTCAAAAGAGACACATTTGAAAGGACATGTGTTTCTGTGTCTACAAATTCTACAGAGCCAGTGTCTAAATAACAGTTGACTCTAGATTTAATCTGTAAATTTTCCAGAAAAAAGAAAAATGTTGAAAACTTGCAAAACAATCTGGCATTTTTCACTTTGTAGTCTAGCCAATTCATCATTTTACAACAATGCTGTAAGCATGAAAATCTAGAAATACCCTAAACTCCATAGTTGTGGGTGTTCAGACTTAGAAGTACAGTTTATCATACACTGGCCCGGGCTGAAAAATCAGGTTGAAATGAACTCACTATCTGTCTGACGTTACAAAGAAAGACTCATGGATATTTTTGTGAACTCAGTGAAATTACCTGTAGGAAATTACGCCCATAGGTTGATTTATCTGTAGAAAGAAGAAAAACTTTTATCAGCTTTTCAAAGTGATACATGGTGGCAAAAATGTAGAAGAAACCTTTTTAAAGTACAGAAGAATTTGACATGCAAGGTTATTCTCAGTAGTCTGAAAATAGCAAACACACACACACACACACACACACACACACACACACACACGTCTGAAACTCTCATTAGAGAGACACTTTTTCTGGAAGAAATGCAAACCAATATAGATATTAAGTGAAAATTTCTCTTTTCATAGTAGCATAAAATGTTCTTGGTATTAACACTGACATGCTCATAATCAATATCATTTAATTGAAATTCAAGAGCAATTCAAAGTGATATACCAGACTTTTTGTTTGTTTTATTTGTTTTTTTTTTATTTTCATAAACATACATTTTTTCCTATTAAGGGAATATCTGTCTAACAACGAATTAATTTTCTATGCATGAAAAACTCATTTATATGTACTCTTGCACTCACACTCAAAGCATGACTTAATAATGATGTTTGCTGTTTATATCTCTGGAATTCTCTAGCCTCCTATCTAAACTCCCTGTCTATCATGTTGATTTGTTTCTAACAATTGCAGGTTAATAATGAGAGGTATCACAGGTGATACAACTCACAGTATCTTTTTTTTCTGTAGCTATTTTTTATAGAGAAGCATAAAGCACCAGAGATTTTGTAGATTTGACCTGCCTATAAATACATAACCTGTTATTCTTTAATTCATTTGACTCTTCTGGGACAATTTACAAAGATAAAGGCTGGCAAAATGATTGATTATACTTTCTCATAGAGAAGACATGTGGATGTATTTAACCAACAGGAGTTATGTATATTTTATAAAACCTATTTGTACTACAAGAAATTACTTTTGATTTTGGGGGGAATGGTGCTAATGTTAATTAAAAACCTACATAATTAATAGGTATTGATGCCTCGAAAACTAATTTATGCATCCAAAGTTCACAACATTTCTATCCAAATTGATGTTCTATAAGTCTGAATTAGAATGTGTTATGGTAATATATAAATTTTATTTAAATAGATTACAATGTGTATGTGTTTATCAAAAGCACAGTTAATTGAGTTATTTTTACTAATAGCTTACCTATGCAATTTAATCAATATTTAGATGTAGACGTGCCAAACTTATAAATGATATATTAAAATCATCCACAAAACACTTAGCCTTGAAAAAATGTACTTTAAGTTGATTTAATAACTTTAGGTCATCCTACTTTTCATCTATCAGTCTTATTAGCTGTACTCCTATGCTAAAATGTAATACACATTATGAATTTTATACCTAACATTCCGACAGCACTGTGATCAAGTTTAACTGAAACCAATGGAAAAAGAACATTTTTTAACACTTTATGTAACAATTCTAGGCCATTACTACCCATCCCAAGAAACAACTGGAAACATGGATTCTATTTAAATTTAATGAAATCAGTTTTGGAATGATTATTCATTAGAGATTTCAGGATTTTTTTTACTCATGACAGTCATGAGTTTTGCATGCATTTATTTCAGCTTTTAAAACTATGATCTGTGTTGGTGCTGCCTGGAAGAATTTTGCATTTCCATCCCAGTTTAGTTAAGAACTCAGCTCACTGAAGTCAGTGAAGTGTAAAGACTAAAGGGCTTGTGTTGATGTAGGAGTCCACCATCACAGAGATGAGAGGAGGCAACTCAGTGGTCCTCCATTGGACTCATGGGCTTTCATCCAGAATAGCACTTTTTATCACATATAAAATTTCACTGACTAAAACAAGACATATGCTTATTACACAAGGATAAGTGAATGTCTCTAAGAAAGGAATAGTTAATAGTTTTTTTTTTTTAAAGAAAAACCTATCTCAAATAAATCACTTGAGAATAAGTCTAGATTCCTTGTATTTGATTAAAATAGTAGGTGAGCACAGAAGCTACTAAGACAAACATTGGTTTTCAGGAACACTTAGAGTAATGAATGTGAATATAGATGCAAAGTAAATCTACAAAAGATTTTCACATATACTTTCTTATGTTAGGTCATAACTAGAATACATACAAATCCCATTTGGGAGGACTTGTTTAAAATTCTACAGTTCCCAGTGTTCTTAACTGTAAAATGGAACCATTTGTATTTATCTCACATATTTGTTGGAAAGACCACCTGACCAATGGTGTACAAAGGTAGAAACTCTAAAGGCTGATTAAATAAATTTAATAAATATGCATATATTTCACTATTTAGATTATCTTTCTCAAAAAATAGATGTATAGATTATTAAATAGATAGATATAGATAGAGATCAATCTCCAGTTATTCAGTTTGGGACTATTTAACTGAATCCTTTCAGAAAAATAAAAAAAAATATGTATTTTTCAATACTGGCTTAAATATTTGAAAGAAAAACATTGATCGGCATTGCAGATATGCTGAAGTCTGTAAATAATTTCTATATATCCTATAAGAACATAACCAGTCATTACCTACCAGCTGTTTTTCTCTACAAGGGCTAAAATTCTAGTGAAGATGTACTCAGAACTCCATAGGGAATGATTTAAAACCCCCAAAACTCAGAATGGCACTGAATGAAAAAGGACCAAGCAACATTTGAAGCACGGAAGAAAGTAATTCGGAGAATAGATGTAATATTTCTTCATGTCAGCTGATAATCACTTCAGTAAAATGTATCACTTTTATATCAGCAGAAATTCTAGGGATCAGGTCTAGGAAAGAAAATAGTGTAAAAACTGTGCCAAGCACACAGTATTAAACATCTCACACTGCCTCATTTTCAGAGTAAACAAAATAAAATACTCTTTAAACTTGTTAAAATATTCTCCACATATAAGAATGCAAATAAAGTAAAATGAGAAATCCCACTGTTAAAGAGTTTAAACTATGATATGGTAATAAGATTTAAATATTTCCTTGGATAGCAGCTCTAATACATTGCTGGCTTCTATTTATACAGTGAATATGCACTACATGTATTAGTATATGAGAGATATCACTAAGAAAGAGGCACTCATGTATCACTTCAAAATATGTTTTACCTCACAACAACAGCTGCGTAGGTTTTATGTTTAAATTGAGAGCAAGAAGATCTGTTGGCTAATGAATGAAACAAATAAATAATTTTAAATGTGGATACATATTACACTTAAAGGAGTTAAAAGGTACTTGGAAAGCAAAATAAATTCATAAAATTGAATGATCTATATGCTAGCTTTTCCTGTAGTAACAGAGAATCTCTGCTTTCAATCACAGACACGAGTCTCTCATTCATAAATCTGCAAATTGGCAAAGGCTCAACCTGGCTCTGCTCATCTTCTCTTCTTATCCGGGTTTCAAGCTGAGGAAGCAGCCCCCAGCTGCTACACGATGTTCCTATGGTGGAAGCCAAGAAAATAAATACTGAATCTGTTCACAGAGGCAAGGTGAGAAGTGAAGATGTAACTTACACTTAAGGCTCTGGAAAAAGGAAACCCATCGCTGAGACTAATGAGAGACACAAGGAAGGTGAGTTGAAAAATAAACTCACAGGGAAAGAAAATATAATTGGAGACAAATGTAAAAAATACTAGCCTTTTCTAAATAGCAGTTTCTCTGCCTCATGAAAATACGCTCTTTGACATGAATTAACTCAATCTCATCCTACCACGATATGAGCTTCAGGGCCTAGGTCCTTTTAATATTTCTCCATTGCATAGACAGTGATCCCTGATCTCGGTAACAACACAGACACACGAGGTCCGTCTCTCCTCAGACACAGCATGCAACAGTGCAGGATAGCTAAACTGAGCTGACGCATTCAGAAAAGGACAGATTTCCACATTGGGTACTTGCCATAACTATGCTAAACTACTACTGTGATGGTGTAGGGAGCAACATCTGTCCACGACTCTCACAGTGATTAACATAATACAATGTTCCAGCAAAAGTGAGGTGCAATGCACTTACTGGTTATGATCCTGTAAAAGTCATACATGGAGATCTTAGTGCCAAATGTGATGATATTTGGAAGTGGAAGGTTCATAGGTGATCAGGACATGATAAAGGGCCTTGTGCATGGGTTGTGTCTTCCTATCAGAGGCCCCAAATTTCCTCATTCATTTGTCTGGCACGTGAGATACAAGAGGTACAATACTTCATACCCTGAAAAGATGTTTTCATCAGAGTTCAATCAGACTTGTACACTGATCTTGCCTTTCCAGGCCTTAAAAATTTCTGTTCCTCATATACCAACCAGTCTGCTACACTGTATTTTAGTGGTCAGAACTAAGCAGCTCCGGCATTCACACAAACCTTAACCTTAGAGGGAGAAGAATACCTTAGAGAGAGTCATAACCTTAGAGAGAGAAGAAAATAGTTGAAAACAATAACACAATGTAACAAATAATGAAAACAATAACAATGTAATCACAAATACTCAGCGTGAGCTGTTAATTGATTGATGGGACGAGAGGAAGGAAAACTAGCATATTAAAAAGCTTTGAGATGAGAAATGGTTTGATGTAGCTGAACATTCCACAGTGCACCAGTGATGCTGAAATGCAGTGAGAAAGAGAACAGGGGAGGATGTGAAGAGGTGCGAGGGCTGAATACATCCCAGCCACATCCCCACGATCAGGGAGCAGCAGAGGGCAATGGATTTAAACCAGGGAACGCAATGGGAAAGCGTTATGTGTGTTTGATAAGTAAGAGAGCAACTTAGAATACGTTTTAGTTTTGTACACATTTGTGCTGTCTGACTTTATTTACCAAAATCAGCAGCTCAGTTGACAATATGTGTGCAAGATAAACTAAGGAAATCCTTGTAAGAAAAATTGATAAAGAAAGGATAGAAGAAGCAGGTTGTGGGGAGGAGAAAAGTTCTGCTAGGACACCGCCAGCCTGGTACATCTGGGGAACAGAGATGAGACTAAGAATCTGTCCTCCCCAACGTGAGAGAGCTGAGAAGCCAACTGGCATCCTCCAGAAATGAGGTGAAGGCCAACCTGGACAGGGTCATTCCCTGCTCTTCCCACGCTCGCCTCCAAGTGAACGCAGCCAGCACAGGACTCCCTCTGGACTCTTCCCTTGGCTGGACAGGGGACGGGGAGGTGGGAACTAACTGCACAGGCACTTATTAGTTTTATTTTTCCAGTACCGGGATCGAACTCACAACCTCGCGCCTATCAGGCAGGTGCTTATGCTGCTAAACTACATTCTTGGCAACACAGGTATTTACTACAGTAATGCAAGTACTTAGGTCACATTTATTTTCCTGTTTACTCGTTGTTTTTCTTTTCCATTAGAAAAAGTATCTTGAAGGCACGGGTTCTCTGCTTTCCCTTCACGGAATGTCAGTCGTTTCAGTCGGGATCTTACAGGCAGTCAGCGAAGGTGTGGAGCTGTGAGTGAGAACACAGAACAGGCGCGCTATTGGATTCTGATTATTACAAAGTTTATGTGGAAAAATAAGTTTTAAAACATTCATACTTTGAAATATCATTTTACAGCACACATGGAGATCAAGCTTGCTGTATATTAGAATTTGTGAAAAAGTGTAAGTTAAAATAATATGAAAAAAAGTTTTTAAAATGCTGGACAAACATGAGATAAAAAATTAAATTATATAATAATTTCAAAGTGAAATATGCCTAGATATGCAAAGGTAAACGATTAACAGTTTGTGTTAATATAATCTAATTGATTATCTGTTGATAGCATGAGGCAAAATTTTAGAATTTTCTATGTGCCTTTGATCATAGAAATGTGCATGCATTTAAGAATTTTTCATGTATATGGAAGTTCTCAAGAAATCACAACAATCACGTTTTATAAGACCTGATTTGTACTTGATGAAAACTACTTTTTAAAACAGCACTTAAATTTTTAAAATAGATAACTGATGGAATTAAAGCAAGCAATAAGTTTGCAAAGACATGCTGGTATTTTTTTTGAAGTAAACTGTCTTAAGTAAAAAACATTAGCTTTATAATGAATCAAAGTACATATACATATCTATGTAAATGAAACAAAAATTCATGAAGCACTACTAACATGTGAATTATTTTATTGTCTAAATTATTATATTTTATACAGTAATAATTTTGGAGGAGCTCTGTTAAATCATAGGGCTCACTATTGGTGGAAATTAGCAGTCTTAAAAGTCTTAGATTTGTTGGTTTTAAAGGACACAGTGTTTTATGATGCACACTGGCAATCTTAACCAGTACTCCCACTTATGAGATACTATTTTCCTAACCAATGAATCTGCTAGGGAAAATTGAATGAGAGATTATTGTTAG
This sequence comes from Cavia porcellus, assembly GCF_034190915.1. Taxonomy (NCBI): domain Eukaryota; kingdom Metazoa; phylum Chordata; class Mammalia; order Rodentia; family Caviidae; genus Cavia; species Cavia porcellus. Next base: position 15,519,834 of record NW_026947494.1, on the reverse strand, counting down.
GGAATTCTGGATAATTCTCTCACACTTAAATCTTCTTTTAGGGAAAATAACTTACAAATTTAGTACTCTGCTTTGTTGTTTAAATTAAATCAAAGTTAAGTACAATTCAGTTGTATGTCCTTATTAAATTGAAGACATAAATACACTCTAAATGCACTGAAATATGTTAGGCTTTTTATTTATGGGTTCTGTTAGTATCTCCATGATTTTACAAAAAATATGTACTTAAATTTTGAAAACTATATTCTAAAGATTTTATTTATGTGCATTTTGGGTACTCATAATTTATATAATCGATAATGGTGTAAACTAAAATTACTGATTGTAAAATATACCTCAAAATATAACAAGAGAAAGGAAAAGTTACAATAAATTTCTAATATTTTTAAAGATATAGAATATTGAAATAATTGACTTATTTTTTTAAATACTCAAAGTTATTCATAACATATCTTCATTCCCATTCATATCTGTCTTCATTCCCAAAATGAGTCCTGGTTACATCAAGCAAGATCATCATATTCTGTTTTCCAAAACAAGCAGTTGAGATGGCTAATAAAACATTTAATTTGGCAAAAAAAAGACAACTCTTTCTTATGAAAAGTAAATGAAATTGTATTTGGAACTTGCATTGGGCTAAAAATGCAAGAAAAGTAAACTATACAATTTGTACTCTTAGAGATAATAACTTTTTAATGGCCATGATATAGATATAACGGAATCATTTGTTAAAAGAAGTAAGGATTATATCTGAGTACTGATTCCTGACTGTTAGACATATCCAAATTCCCATCCTGGTGCACCTGAGCATAAGCACTGTCTGCTCTCAAACTGCTGGTGCATGTGTTTCAGTGTAAATGTTGAGTTTGTCAACCTGTGACCTTTGCGTCTTTTCTAGACTGAAGATGTTAAAAGATTCAGTGACTATTCTGGGACTCTCATTTTAGCCCTAATGTCATAGCATTTTTCTGATAACTATTTAACATATTGTCTACAATACATTACACATAGGCATATAATTAATATTTTAGAGGAAGAGTCTATTTTAAATAGATGTTCGGAATAGTTATATATAATTAAAAGGTACAGTTTTAAATGTAATAGTAGGGTCAGGAAGGTTATGTTGGTCATAGTAGCAAACACCTGTAGTTACAATAATTGGAGAGGTTCAAGCTTCAAAATGGAACCCAGCCTAGGCAACTTAGTGAATAAGAAAGGCCTTTTGGTAGATAAATAGATGATAGATAGGTAGATATATAGAGTGACAGAGAGACAGATAGATAACTGGAGGTGTATATCTATTTTGAGAATCCTGAATTTAATATCCATTACTAAAAATTAAATTTAAAATTTTAATAATATGCAGACAGATGACATTTAATTCATTATATACAAAATAGATGATTAATAGATCTGCAGAATGTATAATATGATGAGACATAGTCTGGGAAATATTATTGCTTTTTTATTCAGATTGCTAGAACAAAAACCACAGACTAAGAAGTGAAATTATATATATAAAAATTATATATATATATATATATATATATATATATATATATATATATATTCTGAGATCACAGTGCTAGCATGACCAGGGACAGTGGGAACCCCCTTCAGGATTGGAGGCGGCCAGGTTCTCCTGTGCTTTTGCATGGTGGAAATATTCAAGTTAGTCCTCTAGCCTCTCCTTACATGGACATTACTACCATTCTCGAGGGCTCCTCTCCTGACCACTTCCTGAAAGCCTCACCTCCTAACATCATCACAGAGGAGATGAGATTTCAAACTATGAATTTTAGAGTGACACATTCAATCCACTATGACCATTCAAAACAAATAAATCCAAATTTGCTGTTCAAACACTACCTATGAGACTGTTAACTGCTACATGCAGAAAAAAGTTGGCAAGAATTCAGTTCCTTGTGCTTGATGAGTGTTTTGTTAGATTCATTATTTTTTTTGTCTCTTTTGGTGTATGATTTCCTAGGTTTAATGGATTAATATTTATTATTATAAACTGTGGGAGTACAACTTTTTTCTGATGACTTTTCTTTGAGGTACACATTTAATAGAGGCATATGCATTGTAAAACACACACACACATGCACAGGTACATTTATAGAATGGGTTTTAAATCTAAAACCATGAGTGGAATTATAAATTGTTCTGGAACAGCAAGACATTAACTGTGTTCCATGAAGATACCGGACAGAAAAAAAAAACTAGACTCAGATAAGTATTTCTATAACTACAACTGAATCTTGTGATTACTGAATCTGTAATCTGAGTAACTGATTTGCTACAATTTTCTCGGCCACATGGAGATGACAGTGAGAGTTCTTTAGCAAAAGTGGCATTCCACAGACCATGAACAATATATGCACAAGTTTAGGAGTTAATGGAAAGTAACTGAATAACTTGAGATTAATTAAGAGATGCATCTTCTAAAGTAGTATCTGACTTTATTATGCAGACAAATAAGTCTCCAAGAAATATTAGTGAAGAAGTATATATGGATTGTACACAGTGAAGAAATATATAACTTGAAAAGTAAATAAATGTATTTTGGCAGAGATTATTTCAAAGCTGATAAATAGGAGCATGCAAAGTCAAGAATGTGTAAAGAAATCTAGGCAATCTCAAAGACTCACAGAAACCTTGTATTTTGATATAACTATCCAAATGATGGTTGCAGATATGGATGGAGGAAAGTTCTGAGAAATAAGATCTACAGAGGAGTCTATTTGAAATGCTCCAAGGTTTGTTTCAGGTTGTCTGGAACTTGTACATAGGAAGAATATAGTAAACATGAAGAAAAGGTAATTTTTTTTCACCCTGTTACATTTGTAACAGAGGTGACATGGTCCCTATGAATGTGTGTCTCCAGGTTCCTATGTTGAAAGTTCAAATGTTGATAATTAGCGGTGCTTATTTTTGAGAGTTGCTTAATCACGAAAGTGAAGTTACAGTGAATGACATTAGTGTCTTTAGCAAGCTGATTCCTGAGGGACTGCTGACCCTTTTACCATGTGAGGTAACTTTGTGAAGGCAGTATCCACCGAATGGAAATGAGTCTTTTTCTTTTTTTATTTAAAAAAAAAAGGAAACAAAAAAATACATGGAGATTTAAAAAAAGGGTAGAAATAATACAAAATTACAGAAAAACAAACGGTAAGAAATTGCTGGTTGATAAGTTACATATTGTCATCTTAGAAATAGCTGTTCAGGTTATAGAATTAAAGTATTTAGAATGACATTCAAAAAGTGACACTGCACACAGTTCTGCTCAATTATTGAACAAAAGCTCAGTAATATGGTTATCAGTCCTACACATTTGTTTTACATCTCAAAGAGGGTAAGATTAAACATATCAAAACAGAACAAAACAGTTAAAAAACAGTTTAAAGAAATACACATTTCAAAGCAAGTCCACTGGAGATCTTCACTGTCTATCTAACTGTCTCTAGTTTCTTACAAATAGTTGTTCCCATCTTCACCCACTTTATATACTTATTGCATATTATAGAACTAATCAAATCATTACAGGATCATGAAGGCTTTTTAGGTCTTCAAGATCTAACATTAGGGAAGACAATGAAATGAGTCTTCATGGGACAATGAGGCTGCTGCTACTTTTAATTCAGACAGACTCTAAAATGGTGAGAAATTTGTTTATTATAAATGACTGGGTGGATGGTGCATATTGTGAACTAACAGAGGATATAGTAGTAATTTTTTTATTAAGTCAACAATAGCATGTCAAGAATATCAGAAAAATGAAAACAGCAAGATTTCAAAAGTGAGAGATATATGGAGCTTTGCTTCCTTGAAATTATTTGTTATATTTTTCTACATAAATTTTCAAATTTTTTTACACATTTAAAAATTACTTAGGAATATATTTAAGAAAAAATAATCCTGCTTACATTTCAAAATTTATTATTTGCTCATCAAGTGGGAAGCATGAGATTAACTCACTACTTTCTAGGTCGTTGTCACCTGCACTGTGTGACAGTTTCATTCTACACATGAAGGTTTGTTTACAGCATAAATAGATAATATGAACTAAATAGTAAATAAGTATTCAGAAAATTAGAGAAAGAAACAAATAAGGATCCTTTCACAGTGAAAGGATTTAGATACAAAATGGTTATGCTTACTTTGTCAACTTGGAAATTTTATTATAGTAAATCTTTCTTTTACTGTGAGGATTTGTACTTCACAAAATGTCAGATAGAAAACAAATGACAATTTGGGAGGTCATCCATAAAAGACAGTAGCTTCTCTATCCTCTGAGAGCAACATTCCTGAACATTCAAGTCTTACTGTTTATCATTCTTTTCTTGTGTGGATACGATCCATGGCCAACTTCCAATAACTGAGTTCTCTGAAAATTAGCACGGTGAGTGTGAATATATGCACATGATCATGTAGAGTAGGTCTGTCCACAACTGTAATGTAAAGAAATATTTGCTTGGTAGCTGTGAAAAAACAAGCAGACTAAATTAGATCTTACTGAAAACCTTCTCTCTTGGAAGATGGATGTGTTACAGAGTGGATGTGACTCCTAAATCAGTCACTCTCTAGCTTTCTGCTTGGAATGTCATGTTGCTTTCTGAAACATGCTCCCAGCATGATGCAATTCACAGTAGTGTGACACCATAAAAGCACCCTTACCAGGGCTGACCCAATGCTGGTGTCATGCTCTTGAGTTTCCAGTACAAGTAATAAAATAAACCTCATTACAAATTGAATTTGCCTCCAGGATTTTGTTACAGTAACACCAGCATATACCTTGGGAAAATGCACATGACAACAAATTCAGGTTACTCTGCTTGATGGCCAAAACTGAATTAGATTTTGCTACCCTAGAATCACAAGAAACTGAATGCTGCTATCACAAAGAAAGGAAATAGATCTTTCATAAGTTCAACTTTCTGTTGAGGATGAAATTCAGATCAGATTTCATAGTCTTATAAGACACCAAGCTAATGACAGAACAAAACTGTGGCCAGAAATCTGAAAGGCAGATAATACAAGTGCTCCACAGAGCACTGAATTTGTGGTAGTATTAATGAGTGGTAATAAGTTAACATAAATGTGCAGAGATTTAATTGGTGTGCTTTTCTCTGACATGATTAAGTGTTAACATTAATATTTTACTTCAAGTACTTGAAGATGGGTCTTTATGATGTCACTTTAAATTTGAAAATAAAACTCATGGGTTCCAGAGGCTGGGCAGCCTGGTGTAAGTGCCCTGTGCACTTTCCCCAGAGTCCAGCTCATTTGGGACCCTCCCTTCGCCCTGGACAGGGAATTTTGTGGTTTCCAGGTGCACTGGACTAGCACAACTGGTACTGAGTGGGCCTGCAATGGCCTCCCCACTCCTGGGGAGAAGCACCCGGGGAAGTTTTGGAATAACACTTGAAACACAACACAGAAATATAGAAAAATGACAAAATGAAAGACCAAACCTCCAGCCCATCCCAAGAAATGTTAGGAGCTTTTTATATAGAAAAAAATACATGCAATACACCTGAAATATTGGACATAATAGCAACTGAAATAAAGAAGCAACTTTGGGAAGCATTAAAGGAATTCAAACTAGAAATAAATTTCCCAGGTAAAAGAAGAAATGATAAAAGAACTGAAGGAGATGCTGAACATATCTAAAGAACACACAGTTAAAAAATTGGAGGAACTGAACAGAAAGATAGAATCCCTTGATGAACAATATAAGAAACAAACAGAATACAAAAAGGAGACGCAAAGGGATATACAGGAAATCAAAAATTCCATTGAAAGCTGTAAAAATCACCTCAGTGAAAGTAAAAATAGAATTTTAGACCTCGAAGACAAGATTGCTGCTTGTGAACAGAGAAGGAAAGATTGTTTAAAAGTAAGGAATCAGGAAATAACAATTCAATAATTGCAGGATGACACAAAGAAAAAACCATAAGATTGATAGGGATTAATGAAAAAGAAGAGGACAATATAAAGAATGTCAAAATGATATTTAGAGAAATAATAGCTAAAATTTTCCCAAACATGATAATGGAAACCAACATCAGGATCAGTGAAGCATATAGAACTCCAAATAGTCACAATCAAAATAAAACTACACAAAGACATATAATAATTACAATCTCAGAAATCCAACATAAGGAAAGAATATTAAAAGCTGTCAGAGAGAAAAGACAGATCACCTATAAAGGAAAACCTATCAGAAGCACAGCAGACTTCTCAGCACAAACAATAAAGGCAAGAAGAACATGGAGTGAAGTATTCCAGATCCTAAAGGAAAATGATTTCCAACCTAGACTGATGTACCCTGCAAAAATGTCCTTCAAAATCAATGGAGAAGTAAGATACTGCCATGACAAAGAACAGCTAAAAAACTTCATGATCACCAAGACAGCCCTGCAAACAATTTGAAAGACAGTTTAGATACACTTAGGGAAAAAACACTAAACAAAGCAGACAATTAAACAGAACAGAAAGATAAAGATGCAGCAGCAGGAAGATAACATGTCAACAATAAAACAACATATAACACTTATAATCATTTATGTAAATGGTCTCAAACCACCAGTTAAAGAAACAGACTGGCAGAATGGATCAAGAAACAAAATCCAACCATATACTGTCTACAAGAAACACATCTAACCCAAAAGGATACTCACAGACTTAAAGTCAAAGGACGGAAAACAACACTTCATGCAACAGGAACCCCTCCCCCCAAAAACAAATAAGCGGGAGTAGTCATTTTGTTTGCAGACAATGTGAACTTTAAACGAATAATGATCAAAAGAGATAAAGGAGGTCACTACATACTGGTTAGGGGAAAACTCCAAGAGGAAGAGATAACTATCTTAAATATATATGCACCAAATTCCAGAGCACCCAGTTATATAAAACAAGTATTAACAGAAGTGAAAAACCAAATTATCAGTAAAATAATTATAACAGGAGACCTTAACACAACTTTGACACCAAGTGACAGATCAACCAGACAGAAAACCAGCAAAGACATTACAGAACTGAATCACACCTGTGAACAAATGGACTTCATAGACATACACAGAGTGTTCCATTCAACAACATCAGAATACACATTCTTCTCAGCAGTACATGGGTCATCCTCTAAAATAGAAGATATATTAGCTCACAGAACATATTTAAATAAATGCAAAAGAGTTGAAATTATCCCTTGCATTTATCAGATCATAGCACCATGAAATTAGAAATTAATGATAAAACATGCTGCAAAAATCCCCCACACATGGAAACTGCATAACACACTCTTGAGTAATCAGCATGTCACAGGGGAAACTAAAGAAGATATTAAACCATACCTATAAACAAACAAAAATACAAGTACAACTTACCGGAATCTGTGGGATGCAATGAAAGCTGTCCTCAGAGGAAAATTTATTGCACTTAGTTCCCACATCAGGAAAAAAGAACAAACACAAATAAATAACCTGATGTTACATCTCAAACATCTAGAAAAGGAAGAGCAGGTCAAGCCCAAGCCAAAAGAAGAGAGGAAATCATAAAAATCAGAGCACAAATCAATGCAATAGAGACTAAGAAAACAATCCAAAGAATCAATGAATCAAAGGGTTGGTTCATTAAAAGAATAAATAAAATTGATAAGCTCCTAGCCACCTTTATTTTAAAAAGGGAATAAAAAGCTTCAATTCATGCAATAAGACATGAAAAATGTGAAATCAGTACAGACTCTATACAAATACAGAAGATCATCAACACCTATTTTGAAAACCTCTACTCTCACAGGTTTGATAACACAGAAAAAATAGACAGATTCCTAGAAACATATGAAGTAGCAAAGCGAGGTCAAGAAAATGTAAAACTGCTGAATAATCCAATTTCTATTAATTAAACTGAAAATGTAATTAAGTTCTTGTCTACAAAGAAGAGCCCAGGCCCAGATGGATTCACTGCAGAATTCTATAAGAAATACCAAGAAGACTTAATGCTGACACTCCTCAAACTCTTCAATGAATTTGAAAGGAAAGCAATCCTTCCTAAGTCATTCCTGGAAGCAAATATTAATCTAGTACCAAAACCTGAGAAATATTCAACTGAAAAGAGAACTATAGACCAATCTCCCTAATGAACTAAGATGCAAAAATCCTCAATAAAATATTGGCAAATAGGATGTGGCAAATCATCAAGAAGATGTATACAATATGGCCACGTGGGATTCATCCCAGGCATGCAGGGATGGTTCAAGTTATGTAAATCAATAAATGTAATCCACCATATCAATAAGGCCAAAAGTAAGAATCATATGATCATTTCTATAGATGCAGAAAAAGGTCAGATGTGAGCCAACATTCATTTATAACAAGAACCTTACAGAAAATTGGAATAGATGGTCTTTACCTCAATATAATAAAGGCCATCAATGTCAAACCAACAGCCAGTGTCATACAAAGTAACCAAAAATTGAAGGCCTTTACTTAAAAATCAGGCACAAGATAAAGATGTCCCTTATCACCACTCCTACTAAATATAGTACTGGAAATACTAGCCAAAGCAATTAGACAAGAGAGAGAAATAAAAGTGGTAAAGATAGGAAAGAAATTAAATTATCAGTGTTTGCAGATGACATGATACTCTATACAGAAGACCCTTAAAACTCCATTGAAAGACTCTTACATGTAATAAATAAATTCATTAATGTAGCTAGAAACAAAATCAATACTCAAAAATCAATAGTATTTCTATGCAGTAACAACAAAATCCCTGATAGAAAAATAAGAAAAGCCATACCCTTCACACTAGCAACCAAAAAATGAAGTATTTAGGAATTACTCTCATGAAATAAGTGAAAAACCTATACAGAGAAAATTATACACTGAAAAAAGAAATTGAAGACAATCTCAGAAAATAGGAAGACATTGCTTGCTCATGGATAGGAATAATAAATATTGTGAAAATGGTCATTCTCCCAAAACTGTCATACAGATTCAATGCAATCCCAATAAAAATACCATCAACATACCTCATAGATCTTGAGAAATCACTCTTAAAATTCATCTGGAGTGGGAAGAGACCTAGAATAGCAAAGACAGTTCTAAACAGCAAAGGCAAGGCAGGATGCATCACAATCCCTGACTTGAAGTTATACTACAAAGCATAGTAAAATCAACATGGTACTGGAATCAAAACAGAGCTGAAGATCAATGGAAGAGATTACAAGATACAACCACAACTACAAACACACTCAACCACCTTATCTTTGATAAAGGGCCTAAACAGTTTCACTGGAAGAATGACAGTCTCTTTAATAAATGGTGTTCTAAAAACTGACTCCATATGCCAAAAACTGAAACTAGACCCATGCCTATCACCATGTACTAAACTAAAATCTAAATGGATCAAAGATCTGAATATTAAAACAGAAACACTAAATCTATTGGAAGACTAATTGAGTAAAAACCTTTAAGACGTAGGGGTAGGTAGAGAATTCATGAACAGGACTCAAACTGCATGGGAAATACTTTCCAGAAACAATAACTGGGATTGCCTCTCATTAAATAGTTTCTGCACGTCAAAAGAAATCTCCAGCATAGTGAAAAGTAAACCCACAAACTGGGAAAAAAATCTTAGTGGGCTGTCCCTCAGACAAAGGACTTCTGCCAATAAAGAATTTTAAAAAATCAGACCCACAAAATTCAAAGATTCAACCCAAAAATGAGCTTCTGAGATGAATACACACATCTCAGATGAAAAAAAATATATAAATGGCAATAAATATATGAAAAAATGTTCATCATCATTACTCATTAGAGAAATGCAAATTAAAACTACATTGAAATTCCATCTTACTCCTGAAAGAATGGCCAGGATCAAGAAAACCACCAACAACAAATGCTGGAGAGGGTGTGGGGAAAAAGGAACTCTCCTGCACTGTTGGTGGGAGTGTAGGCTGCTCCAACTATTGTGCAGGTCAGTCTGGAGATTTCTCACAAAGCTGGGATTGGAAGTCCCATTTGTTCTAGCTATTCCACTTATAGGCATATTCCCAGAAGAACTGAAAACATCATACCACAGTGATAGACGTGCCCCCATGTTTATAGCAGCACAATTTGTAATAGCCAGATCTTGGAAACAACCTAAGTGTCCATCAACTGAGGAATGGATTAAAAAATCTGTAGTATTTTTATACAATGGAGTACTACTCAGCTATAAAGAATGATCACAGTGAGATATTTATAAATTAATGGGCACAGCTTGAGACCATACTCATAAGTGAAATAAATCCAACTCACATGTATGAATACCGAGTAGTTTCCCTAGTGTAAGAAATGATATAAACACATAAATGTATGTGGTAATCATGATTCCCCATTATATGGCTTTGAAGCCTTATAAAGTTTTCACTCCTTAATTGGAATGGTTTTATTCTGGGTTGTTTGATATTGTTGTCTGTGATGATATGACCAGCTATCCTGAAGAAAAGAAGATATCATAATAGCTAGTGCTGATTTAATATCATCCTGTTTTGAAGTTCCATCAAACTGTTGTTTTCTGTCTCCATTGCTTTTCTCATGTATCTTATTGAATTTTATTATGTTATAGTATAAATAAAACTTTTTTATAGGCAAAGAGATAATATAGAAACCTTGTTTGTTTTCTGTTAGCTGGTTCTAAATACCCTGTATTACTTCCTATTGAATGGTTTCACACTGCCTTTATATGTTTGATGCCATAGTATACGAAGTTATACTCAAATATTCCAAGGAAAGAGACACTATGGTAACTACTATTAAGTTGGATTATCTTGTGGTGAAACACTATGTTGCTTAAATTGTTCTCTTCTGACCTGCATTGTTATGTTGTTATGTCCTCTTTCATCTCAGTCTCCTCTTTTTTAGACATTTATTATTTGTTAATTAAGGTAAAATTCTTTTAAAAAAATTAGCAGAATATATTATAGTAACTTTTTGATTTCCTATTAACTTGATTTGAAGCCCTATATTGTTCTCACCATCTTGTTTTGAATAATTTTACTCTATTCTATTCTGTTTGATAGTGTCAAGTTTGAGGCAATAGGCAACTACTTCGAAGGCAATAAGATTCATTATGATGCCCATTGTGGTTTGACTATTATCTTCTTTTGAAGTCCAGTAATGTTTCCAATGCTTGTGTTTTATTGGTTTTGTTCTGTACTGTCTTGTTCAATTTTATTATTCCTGATGATCTAGGGAATTCTTTTTAAGGTAGCAAGAGGCATTATGGTAACCACTGTTGATTACCTTGTATTCTGTTTTTACGTCATGTACTATGTCCATCCTTTGTTTTGACTGGCTGCTTTATTTCATCACATTTTGTTTTATCCTCTTCCAAAAAAGTGATAAGAACTGTGGGACTAATAAAACCCAAAATGTGTAAATGTGATCGTAAAAAAGAGAGGAAAAGAAAGTGCTCTACAGGATACAACTGCAAGTGTGTTTAGATGTGTAAGATAGATAACCATATTAGTAAGTTTTTGTTGGATCATTGAACACAACTGTGTACAGTCTCACTGTTTGAATGTCCAATTTGCATTGTTTAAATTTGTAACTTGAACAACTACTTCTAAGATGACATATGTAATCTATTAACTAGTGATTTGTTACTGTTTATTGTTTTTTGAAATTCTGTATTACTTGTACCTTTTATTGTTTTCTTCTTTTCTTTAAATAATTTTTTTTTAAAAAAGAAAATAAAAATCACTAGCCAGATTTAACTATTAATCTCAGTTTCATGTTTGTCGTCCTGGACTCTCCTCCTAAGGTCTGACACACAACCCCAGGTACGAAAACGAGTGACTTTTCCAAGGGGATCAGGCCTTCTGTTTAGAATATTTCTTCTTTCTTGGAAAGGCAGCATAAATTGATAGAAACAATTTTATTTTTCCTTTGAAGACTTCAAAACAAGTCAACATACACAACTATTTCTCCTATGAATCCTCTGGCTTTGGAAGTCAATATTCCAAAAGCAACACTCTTAGTTTCAAAAAGGTAAAAATCATTGCTTCAATATGAGTTCAATGTAAGGGATAAATGATTCCCATTTTTTCCAACGTAAAACTAATTGAGAAAAAGAAAGAAAGAAAAATGAAAGCAAAGCACTATATTTATGTTAATAGCACTAGTGTTGAAAATGTCTCAATATCATCACATAAATATTGTGTGAAAGTGAAGTAGATAGATAATATCAAAAGTAAAGGTCAAAGGAACTGAGTTCTCAAATTTAAGTCTTTCTATCTAATTCCTTGTTGGAAAAAGATTACTTTGCAGATGGGGACAAAAAACAATGTGGAAAGTTTTCCTTACTGATTTATTTCAAGAAAATGTGAAAGACAACTCTTCCATAGAAGCTTATGTATTAGTTTCATCTTACTTCTAGCCAAAAACTTGATATGAAAGATAAGAATATGATGTTCAACCTTGGGAAAACCTACTTTAAAAATAATTAATGGAAATTTTATCTGAAAAATTGGAATTGTTCTTTGTATTTTAGATAGCATAATTACATATAATATAAATTACCTATGCTATTGTCAGGTTTAAATTTTTATCGATTGAGATATGATTAGTACAAATGCAATGTATTTCAAAAATATTATAAAGTAGCTAGTTCTATTTAAGACAAAATGTATTTGAAGAGCTTTGTTTTAAAAACTGATTCGAAAAATAAATTGTTGACTGAAAACCTAGTATTTTGGATATGAAGCAATTAATTGGCACGTCAGATCAAATGTTACGTGTTTACTTTTATCTTCACGCTAAAATTCAAACTATGTTGGTTGAAAATACTCAGAAACAGCTGATTCTCAAAAGTGCTAATTTGCTTCTCCTAATCTCTATTAAATAAATGAAACTGAAGAGTGGGAATAAAGATTTGAAGTGGAATTTATTTGACCATGAGCAGTAGTATTTCTAGTCATATAATGAGTAAGAATGTAACTTACTGTTTTTAACACTCACCAAGTAAAGACTTACATCTCCTCTCAGATACATAACTGCACAAATGCATTCAATTTCTGACTTGAATATTGTCTGTGACACACTATAATTTAGATTTAATGTGTTCATTAAGAAAATGCAAAATCTAAGTTGCTTTTTGTTTGTATTTTAATTGTTGTGGCTATAACATAAAATTCATTATCCTGAATTTTAATTACAATTCTTCATTAAATATTCTGAATTTTAAAAACTGAACAGGCAAGAATGTACTTTGTTTCACTGTCATGATGTTTTGTAGAAATCTGTTATTTTTATGGGCTCCCTTGTTTATAGCAGCACAATTTGTAATAGCCAGATTTTGGAAACAACCTAAATGCCCATCAACTGAGGAATGGATACAAACGATGTCATATTTTTATATAATGGAGTACTATTCAGCTATAAAGAACGACCACATTGAGATATTTATAAATAAATGGATGCAACTTGAGACCATACTCATTAGCAAAATAAATCAAACTCACATGTGTAAATACCGAATAGTCTCTCTAGTGTAAGAAATGGTAAAAGTACAAAAGATTTTATGGTAATCATGGTTTCCCATTATATTGCTTTGAAGTCATAAGGTTTTCATTCATTGGTTAGGATGGTTTTATTCTGTTTTGTTTTATCTTATTATATGTTATGACTATAACAGCTACTTTGAAGAAAACAAGACACTATGGCAGTCATTGCTGACTACTATCATTTTGCTTTGAAGTCCTACAATGCGTTTGTCCTTCTATTTCCATTGGTTCTAACGTGTTGTTTCTCATGAGATTTTAATATGTGTGATCGCATAAACAAGTTTTTTAAGGAAAAGAAGATATTATAGTAGCCATTGTTCATTTTACGTAATTCAGTTTTGAAAGTCCTGTAATACTTTTGTTCTCTTGAATGGTTTTATACTATTCAGTTATGTTTGATATTATTGTGTGTGGAGGTATGCTCAACTATTTCAAAGAAAAGAGACATTATGGTAGCTATAGTTGATGCCCAGTTGTCTTGTTGTGAAGTGCTGTATTGCTTGCATTATTCTGTTTTGATTTGATTTTTTCTCTTCTATTTTGTTTTATTCTCTTTAAAATTAAAAAGAAAAAACGTCCGTTATTTTCTCAAATATTCACAAAAGAACCTTCACATGTTTGGTCTCATTAAATTAAACATAGGCACAATATATTACTGAAAATATCTTACTCTAGTTTTATTTTGAAAATCCATCTTTATTGTCCCCTTTCTTTTTCATTTTTAATGTACTGACAACAATATGACAAAACATGCCTTTTAATACGATTCTGTATTACCAGAGATAGCTACAACAACATTCTTCAAAACCTGCTCAGGTAACTGTCATTTTTATAACAGCACATTGCAAGCTGCACCGGTGCTAATGCAGAGGTCATTAAAAAATTAAAAAATTCTTCTTTGGAATTCAGGTAAAATGATCTTGTACCATTCTAAGTACATATAAATAGTCAAGATTACACTTGCTCTATAATTTGTAACAAAGTAGTGTGATTATATCAAGAAAGACTACTTTGTTCTATTGGTTCTTATCAAATGTGTCACTAGATGTTAGTCTTTAATTAAAGGGTGATCATTATCAGTCACTTTGCCAATTTTAAATAAGTGATTATAGTATCACTTTCAATGAAACTGGCATTATTATTGTCAGGAGCACCTAAAATAAACCTTTTATGATAATCAGGGGTTAAGTCCTGCCGCGGAATCTGTTTTGTCTATGTCACTATGGAGAAACCAGAACCTTGGGGTTACTGGACTTTGGAAGAAATCTCAAGTGTTTCTAGGAGTTGAAGACATTTAGTACTTTACTAATTTCATTAGCTTTTTTTAACTTGAAGTAGAATGAAAAATTAAACTAAGGACGCTATTAAAATTGAGGGAAGAGTTTCCAAATATACAGTATATGTACCAATATAAAGTCATATATATATTTATGTAAGTGTGCATATAACAAATGTTTTCAAGTGTATTAGTATGAAAGCAATAAACAATAGAAAATAGAAAAGTGATAACATAAAGTTAAGTTAAATGACTTAAAGAAAGGCTGCCCAGTTGGCTACTTGGGGGCCCAGGAAGAGAGAATTCAGATGGCATCTCCTGCGAGCCTCCTGGCATGTCGGCTGAGAATAAAAACTCCTCCCCACCCACCCCATAAGCAAATGGGCTGGTTCAGTGGACAGGACAGGTTTATAGCAACTGATGTACAAAAAGCAACTGGATGCTTATAGTGTTTGGTTGACTTTGCAGGTCGGGGCCAGCGATCTGAGCATCTATTGGGAGGATGACAGCATGCAATGTAGTGAATATGGAGGTTTTTTTCTATCTTATATTCCAAATCCAATACTGTTCTCACTGTTTTGTTTTGTTCCAGTTAATTTGTTTGCTCTATTCAATGTTCTGTTTTGATTGGTCTTACTGTTTTGTTTTGGTTTGATTTTGCTGCATCTGAGGAATGGACAACTATTGTGAAGATAACAAGATGTACTGTGGTAGCCACTGTTTTCGAAGCTCTGTGCCAAGTTTATGCTTTGTTTTGATTGTCTTTATTCTGCTTTGTTTTGTTGAGTTTTATTATCTGTAAAAATGTAAAAAGCTTACATTAATTGCAGCAAAGCATGTTTCAAAAATAGTGTTTTAAGGGACTTTCAAAATGACAACAATATCCAGAATATCTATATTCTAAAATTTAAAACTAATTGTCAGAATTTATAGTAAATTATTGTTCTCTTATAACAGTATATGATACCAATACAGTACTAATCTATAAAATTATTAATGCTGCGCTAGAGATATAGCTTAGCAGTGCAGCGCCTGTCTGGCAAACTCAGGATCCTAAGTTACATTTCCAGTACCCATTTACACAATCCAAAAAGTTAGTGCTAAATTTCCCATTGATCAATATTATGTTAAATTATATTTTGTCATTTTTTCTGGCAGTCTGTTGACTTGTGTAATATTATGGGAAGTTTAGGAAAGGTATAATGAAAACTACAATTATATAAATGTATGTATATATATATGACCAGTTATCTAGCTACATATGTTATATATTTATGTGCATTTTATGGCCATAATAATAAATTAGATAATCTATTATAAAAACTCCTCTTTTATTTTTCAGTTTGAAGGAATAGAAGATGCCAGTTAAAACTGGATACTAGGTAGACTTATTACATAGATCGATCTGAACAAAATTTACAGTATTCTTATAGCTGGAAATGAAAAGCAGATTTTCATTGTCAAATAATTTGAAGAGTTACGTAAACAGTAAGCAAAAATACATGTTAGAAGACAACAACTATAGAAAACATCAACTTTTTATCATAGTATCTTAGACTAAGTCCACTTTATGTAATACTTGTATTTTTATAGACTGCCTTACATGACCAGAAATGTTTCTAAAGTTGGCTTTTAATAGTGGTTACTGTTGTTTAGTTATTCAACATCTGCAAAGAAGTAATACAAACCCTATCTTTCTGACCTCATTTCACAGGGACACATTTACACCTGTGACATTGCTAATTTAGTAATTCTTATAATTATCTATCTTCCTTGAATACCAATGGTTAATGAGAAATTTTCTTTGAGACAAAAAGGGAAAAACAAAACCCAAACTTCAAAGTTCCAAGAGTCTACTCTGGGTTTGTTAATTGGCTTAGGTGGGGGTGGTATTAAAGGAGGAGGAAAAGCAATTATTCTTTTTCCTTCCTTGTTTCTTTATGTTCTTCTATAAAATTTTGCTTTTTCTGCAGAAAGAGTTGGAGGAAGATAGCTCATGAAAAAAGTGGTGATCTGAGGGCCCAGATCAAATAATGCTTTATTTCAAGGAGCTTCAGGTTATCCTACAAGATGTCACTATTTGTTATTAATGCATTCTGAATCTAACAAATGAGAGTCTGTCTTCATTTGCATAACTTTCTGGAAGCTACAGTTAAAGAATAATACTCTGAATTTTTCTGATGTGCAATTTGTTGTTCCCCTTCAGTTTCTGGACCCCAGTATCTTGAAGTTCCAATCAGTGGTCCTCCAGCAAGCTCTAATGGGTAAGTCTTGCTATGTCCTCTCTATAAAGCTCGAGTTTTACTTGGATGAAATAAACAAACATGTATGATAATATTTCTGTATTATAAGCACTAAAACTTAAAACTTCTATAATTATGTATTTTACATAGATTTCCTCTGTTAGTTGCAAAGCTTTGAGTTAATTTAGCCTAATTTAAATTAATATACCTCTCTGACCATTAATCTTGATAGCTCAAACTTCATTAGATTGAGAAATACCCAGCAGATTAGCAAAGCATGCACAGAGGAATCTCTGGATTTGGCATTAGTTTGTGCATGTACCTTATTCCCCGACTCTGCTTCCTGGCTGCCACGAGCTAAGCAATTTTGCTGTTCCACATCCTTCCTCCATGAAGTTTCTACCTTGGAGCCTCCTAAGCGGTCACTAAATCTCCTGAATCCACCTGCTAACCTTTTCTCTTTTAAATTGCAGATTTCAAGAATTATGTGTCAGCAGCAAGATATCTTGCTAATACAATTTATTTCTTACTTCCAGATAATTGTTTAAAAATCCACAATAAAATTTTATTTAATTTAATAATACTAAAAATATTTTACTATATATATATATGTTTTAATATTTTGTATAGTGAATTTTAAAGTGTTGTTTACAGTAGGATGTATTTGTTCATGCAGCCATATTTGTGAAAATATGTTCATAACCTAGGTATATTCTTTTTTCCTTAGTCTATTTGAAGAAAATGTACCTAGCTAAAACTACATTGTAGAGCGACATTGATCTTTAATTATTCTATCTTTTATAATTCTGTATATTTTGCATTCATTTATGTATTATTTAAACATACACACACACAGATACACATGCTTTATTTTATAATCCAAGACTTACTAACAGGAGTTTTTCTCACCTGTAAACCTCTACCCTACACATTTCCTCCTAGTTCCATACCTTGTTAAAATTATTTAACTAGATAATTGTTTAAAAGCCTGAATTAAACACTTTCTTGTTGAATAATGAGTTATTCCATTACATTTAAAATAGACATATCTAGACTGCATACAGGTCATAAAATGGAATCGTACATAAGATCTTATGTCCCGCTAAACATCTCCCCTATGGAAAGTGGTACTTTTTAATATATAGTGATAATGCTAAAATTATAATTCCATATTTCCCAGTCTTACTATGCTAACTACTTTAATCTGGCTGTTATGACTTCTTTAACACTATTGTTTTATAAGCACCATATCCTATATTGACGACTAAATTGAATTTAACAATATCAAACTTTTATTCTTTCATATTAAAGTACACTTACTTTATAGATTTAGATAGTCATTTTTCATGATATTTAGCATAGGTACTCAAAGAAATAAAGAAGGATTTACTACAAATCACAAACCTGTGATCAATTCTCAAAATATAAAAAGCTTGAATTTTTAAGGATATTAATGAAAGAAATTCTGCAAATGTTTCTTATAATAACTTAGTATATTTTTGTACTGTTTGTGACATTCATGATTCCTTTAGAGAGTGAAGTGTATTTTTCTGTTATTCAGACATCATTGGGTGTCATTTTATATATTTACATAAATTTATAGGATTTTTCTCACGTAGGTGTCAGCCTGTGTACTAATCAGCTTTGTATCACTATAGTAAAATATTTGACACAAGCTTCTCAGGAAGTAAACAGAGGTGTCCTTTGGCTCATGGTTGTGGACTTTTAAGCCCCACAGCAGGCAAGCTCATTTGTTTGAAACTCTGGCTAGAGAGGCACATTCCACATATCCCAACAGCATTTTAAGTTAAAGAAAGAACTCACTTGATGAGCTGAGAAGCAGAGATGGACAAAGCACAGGTCACGGTCTTAAACTCCAACTGGAAGGCAGGTGCCCCAGGCACTAGAATATTTCCCATGAGGACCCGCCTTTCAAGGTCCACAGCACCTCCCATCAGGTACAGACCACAGCTTTAGCCTACGGATCTTTGCCCTGGGAACACTACTAAATTCAGAGAGGAGCTTTTTTGTTTATTAGTTAACTTTCTGTCTATGTGATTATCGGGCTTATGTGAAACAGGTGCCAAAAAAAAAAAAAAGAATTCTGCAAAATAAAAATATTTGAATTCTCCAATCTGTTTGTAAATAGTATTTCCAAATGAACTGTTTTTGTTTCCTTTTAACTTTTTTGACAGGGCTAAAATGTTGATGCTTCCTGTGGAACTTTAATTTCGTCAGGATTCATTCAATAATAATCTACTCCAAACTCAACCATCAATGTAAAGTCTAGATTGTTTGTCTGGAAACTGATGGGAATTGCATCTGGGGTACCTGGTTGATACCCCGGATCACTGCTTTTAGAACTGACACTTTGTAGAAAATGAAGCAAAAGCTCTTTATGAAAGACAGTGAGCAATTACATGAAAAAGGAGCAGCTGGAGAAAATGGAGGTTTATATGAATATCCTAGGAAATATTGCTGAACTCTGTGGAACCAGATTTGCAATGAATTTGTACTGTGCTATGGAAAACTCAAGCCAATGTGCGACTCTCACCATGCTCATATCTTTCATCACTGCAAATCCTCTCCTTCTGGGGGGAAATGTTAGATATAATAAAAGCAATATCAGTGATTAGATTATTGAGGAAAATGTACATTATAACCTGTTATTATTACCTAACTAGTATATAAATATATTTTAAAAGACTTTGTGTTGGTCATAGAGAATCTATGCATATCTTGCTTCAAAAGCAATCTGTGTTTTCTTATTGAGTCACCTTACAATTGATTGCATATGTCAATTTTAATTGTCAATGCTGGTTCTTTTTTCACTTATAAAATAACAAGTATTGATCATTTCTTACTGTAAATATGTGATTATGTAATAATAGCCTGTCTTGGAGAATCCTCATGCATCTGCATCTTTAGTAAATGTCTAGTGCATCAGATACAATGATAAATTTGGCAAATGCAGGCCTTTATGAAATTTTAAACTACAAAGGTTTTCAACTAATACAGCATTATCAAGTTACTTAAACTGTGTATGGCTAGTAAGAAGATACTTTTTGGAAGGAAAAGACAAAGTGTAGTCCTTAGAAATGACTATGTGTTACAAGTTTAGGGGCAGAATGTTCAGATGTTCTAGAAAGGAAAAGATTACTAACCCAATAGATTCTTTAAGTTATAATAAAAGAGTTCCTTATTGATACTCATGAATATGGACATATGATGATTACTATCCCTGGTAATCATTTTGCCAATTAATTTAGGTGTAGTAAATAGTGAAGAATGTATACATGCATCAAATCATAACAGTGTAGACTTGAATATATACATATATATATACATATTCAATACATAATTCATTTTTATTTTTAATTAACAAATATTTATGGCACACTATATGTTTTGATGCACATATACATGGTGGAAGAACTTGACTAAGGTAATTATTTTGTGATTTATCTAACATACAGTGAAAAAACAAAACAGAACCTATTGCCCCATGAATACTCAATCCCAATACCTTGTAAATGGCTTCAGTCAGTGCAATATGTGAGTCATCACAATAGAAAATAGAGCTTTTGATATTATTCCCTCTAACTAAATTATTTGTTGTTAGATATTTTTCAACGTCTTTAAAGATTAGAAAATGAGCAGATGGCTTTCAAGTAGCTCAGGATAAGCAGCACGGATGCAGGGCAAGGTTGGTACTGCGTGAAGGACATGCAGACAGAGCTGCTGATGCTGACACACAGTTTGGACCTCACCCAGCCTTGCGGGAGCTCAGAGCTGGGCTCTCCCCCGTCAGGAGCTTTACTGAATCAGGAACATCTGCCCCTTGAAGGACTTTTCTGTCTCTACAAGCTCTTTAATGGGATGAGACAGACAATGATTCCAGTCTCATCAGGACTGTCATCTCTGAGATCTGTTTTACTCAATTTTTGCTAAAAACCAGCCAATTCTTATCTGTGCTCCTCTCTATCTTGTAATAACCAATAATAATCCTTACATGCTATTATTTTCACTTTTCTGAAATCACTTCACAGACATCGGGAAGTTTTAGCTGTTACATTTTTTGAACACTGTGGATTTTTTGCACAATATGGATTTTCAACTTTTAAATCTTTAATTCCATTGTTTTTCTTTTGAATTCCTGGCCATTATATATTGTATTCTTTTGGTTGTGAAGGAACCCAGTGATATTTATTTGTGTAAATATTTAACAATCAGCTGTCCAAATGAGAACAAAACAATGACTGATTTCAAGTCTTTGATTAATTCTTCATTCAAAACACTCCCATCATGGGCTACTTGGAGGCTGTCAGTGTTCTACTAATGAGCATATGAAATCCAACTGAGGATATCATTTTCTGTACAAATTAGTGTAACATTAATGTATGATATATTCTCCCATCTGGATTGTATTAGCACACTGAAAATGTTCTGTATTTTTAGGTCTTTTAAAATTTACTTTGCAGTTTTTCCCAGGGAGAAGGGAGTCTATTTATTAGCCACTTGATTTCTGACTTTGATTTTTGCTTGGTTTTGTGCCTTAAATTATTCTGTGCCTAGGAATGAAGAGTTTTTGTACAAGCTTATCATCTAGCTTATCCTTGAAAACAGCCCCACACTAGGGATAATAGGAATCTACTGTACACAAAAGGTGCGGGGCAGAAAAAATAAATAAAGAAACACACAGACCCCATAAACTCACAACCAGAAGCAATAACAAGCTTGCCTTGATCCAAGAAAATAATCTCAGATTTGCAGAGTAACACAACCGCTCCATATTGAAAAATAATTAAAAACTTGTTTAAAATCAGTGAATTCTAAAATGATATTTTATGCAGTAATCACCCCGTAGTGGCCTGCCTGCAATCTCATATAACAGATAAGTGCCACCACGTTGGGGTGAAAAAACAAAAACTCAAATCCACACCACCACCACACCTTCAATCACATACCACATATGTTTTCCAAGGACTGTATTTGTTATTGGTAAAACATTAATAGCTTTTACTAGTGATCTGAATGTCAATTACTTTTATTATTTAAATTCTGGACAATAATCACTTTTATTTTACATTTCTTTTCCATTTATTGCTAACTGGAGTATTTTTCATCACTTCTTGCTCTTTGTATCATTTTAATATCTTTCCAGGCCTGGGATTTTTTGCCTGTGTATATTCTATGATATTCAAGTGATTTTTCCGAAGTATGCAGGCCAATTCATTATTAAAAGTCAACTTCTTCTCATGCACCTTATCAGGTTCAGTTTTCGGGTGTCTATTGAATACATAATAAATAAATAAATAAATAAATAAATAAATAGAAACAAATAAATGTCCCTTTAAAAGCCAGCCCCTTCTAAAATGCTGCTTCATATATAAATGGGCTTTTGTCTTTTCATAATTAAAACAAATTTCTCTGCTACTTAAAAATAGTACACAACTTTCATTAAAATCACTGCAGAAATGCTGCCAGGCTTGGAGGCAGAATAAATAAAGTGAGCAAGGAATACATTTCAAGGTACAAATTAGTTAACTAGGACAACCACTGAGACAATGTGACAACTTAGACACCTCTTTCTGCTTTGTAATAAAACAATCACAGTGATGTTAGTTCACATTCTACTTTTGATATCAATTGCACATCATATACTAGAATATTTAGTAACAATTTTCAGTATTTAAAAGATTTACTGGTGGTCACATACATTCATTTTTGTACCTTGTTGTGGTTAAATGTATCATAGTGAAATATTAAGGTAGTTGTTTATTTTTTTTAATAATGGGAAATGAATTAAAAAACTTGCACTTGTTTAAGATTTCAATCAATTTACATTTTACTGGAGTATTTGAAATATGAGTAGATGCATCTTAATGTTTCAAATATATACTTTTATGGCAGTACTGAAAATCAAACCCAGGCGCTCATGAATATTAGGTTTTATCACTGAGATACATTTCCAGCTCTCAAATAGATTAATCTCAATACAACATTACAGTTTACTTTGTAGATAACTCACATCTCAATAAATTATGTGCAGTTACACAACAACTAACTTTAAAATTTAAATCCAGAATGATTCTATTCCATTACAATTTCCACAAATAGTTTTTATACCCCTTTCTCAAGACTCAAAATGGCTTACTCTCTTGAATTGTAGAATATGGTGGTCAAACATTAACCCCAAATAATCTTACCTTCTGATTTTCACACTCTTCCCTTCTTGTCAACTCAATGTACCTCTTACACACAGAATATGCATACATGATGTAATTTCATAATTACCTTATTGTTTGAATAAGTGATTTGACAGGAGGTAAAGCCAGTGATCACTGGTTGTAAGACGTGGGTGAGATTCAGAGCTGTTAATAGGTTTAATGTGGAAAACTCAGTCTTTTGAGGGGATTCACACCATCCTTTCTTTCTTTCACTTCTTATGCTCTTTGAAGAAACAGGTTGCAATGAATTATACAACCGTAAGCAATGGGGTGCTTTCAACGACCTTGTAACCTGGTTGAGGTTATTTCAAGAGAAAGTCTGCAAAATGTAGTCCATTTCTGCTTAGCTGTTCAACAGAAACCTTCTTGAGACTCTAGAGAGAAGTGTTTAAGCCATGACATGATTCTGTTCTACAGAATTGAGGTTACAATGGGGATTGCTTTAAGTTGTTAGTTTTGAGATAATTGGTACACAGCACAAAATATGATTCGTAGAATATCCCTCTTCAGTGAATGAAGAAAAACATTACTTAAAATCTCAGGATCGCTAGAAGATAATTACCACACTAACACATACCATGTACTTGTACCCTTGTAATTTTTTTTATGATTTCTTAAGTATCTTGATTCATTTCTTTTCTCATATCTCTGGTTTTCCAAATATTTTATTTTGGTTCATAAAAGTTTATAAAAGCTTTGTTTTTTATTGTTCATTTTGTAAAATATATTTTATCAAAATACTTTTACTGCTTAAAAAGTACATAAAATGTTTACTATGTCTCATAATTAGTAAATTTAAACTGGATTTTATTTTACTTATTATAGTTGCCACATATGGTAAATTATATATGCATAGTATAGTTTATTTATGTTTTCTACTTACAGAGATTTTATACAACTATTTGAATAATCACTGAATAAGTATATCAGTTAAGAAGATATAAATGTAGTCCAGCTCCAAAACTCAGACTTTTAGAATTTATGCTACTCTGTCATAATTATATTTTCATTTCTTTGTATTTAATCTGATAGAATCATTATCTATTAATCCATTATCTATTAATATCCATTATATATTCATTAATCTATTATCATTAATATTCATTATATATAATATTATCTATTATCTATTAATATTCATTATATATTCATTATATTTTCTTTAAATAGTGTGCTGTTTCTATAAGTGAGGTTGCTGTCCTTTAAAATAACATTATTGAACATCTCCTATAAGGTAAAGTATGATTTTTATTTGAGCTTTAGAATTAATAGGGGGAGACTTGTATTTCAGCAGGAAATGGTATATGGTTAACAGAACATTGTTAATTGTCTGATTCTGATTCTGTGATGGGTCAAGGTTTTCACTGATTTTGAATAAATTTAAAGTTCTGTAAATTGCAGACACCTGATAGAAACACCTATTATTTTTGTCTATACACAAGTGAATAAATACTGCCTGTAGAGAAAATACCATTTTTCTCCTTCACAAACTGACTCCAGTTCTACATGGTGGTCAAATATACTACTGATAACAGTTTTACAGTTAATAGTTTGTAAATATTTCAGTAAACGATCTGTAAGAGTTTCCACTTTTTGACATGTACATTTCATGTAGTTTTAAGGTTCGTAATATTATGATTGAAAAGTGTCTTTTCACAGAACAGATTATAAAGTAGCCTGAATTACTGAATAGGGACAGAACAGTTGAGGACAGATGTCTAGAATATGCCCCTGGATCTGAAGTTTCAGTGGGTTATCACTGTTGAGGTGAGATAGGTCCGGGTACTTATTAAAAGCTGCAGCACGGATTTTATTTAGTTGGGTTTTTGGAAGGAGTAATTGCTGGAAAAGCCATTTTTCAAAAGTAGTTTCACACTGTGCTTGATCTGAGCAAAATCAATATAATCCCTTAGAAGTCCATCTGAATTTTTGGGATCAATTTTGCCTTCTCTATCAGAACTGTCTCCAATGTTTCTCACCTGAAAGAACTAGAAAGCTAAATTCAGCCAGTTAGAAAAATTTAGCAAAAAAACCAAATAATAATAATAATAATAATAATAATAATAATAAAGATACATTGTGATGAACATAGTGTCCACATTGTTAATGAATTCAACATTTGCAAAATCTAATTTAAAAATGAAGAGAAGCAAAGAACATACAGTGTTGGATGAGGAAGAGTACAATGTCCACAGACTCAATATACCTCTGAGTTAGAAGAGCATTCCACTTGCTAAGCCTAGGAAAAAGGTAGGGATTTGTACCTTCAGACTAATCTTGACAGGCAAGAAGTTATCTTTAAAGATACTAATATAATTCACTTTCATGTGAAGAGTAAGTTAAAATTCATTTTGACTATATTTTGTATGAATTATAGAACCATCTTTCAACAAAATTTTGCTAAACTGTCTTTCTTTTTCTGATACATTTTTGACATTGTGTTGACGGCTAGAAATTGCAGTGATAAAAGAAACAGTTTGCTTCATGAGTAAAGAGCTTGCAACAAGTGAAGTACAAGTAGAACAGAGTAATTCTGGATAATACAAGTTTCATCAAAGCAGTAATACAGAAAAGAGGAAAATCGAGAAATCACAAAGTGGAATAGTATTAATCAAAACAAAATAATCTGATCTATATCAATGCTTAATCCTTCAATCAGACTAACTTCAAACTGAATTTAAATTCACTGGTTTTGAAGCTTTGTGTTTATGCATTTTAGTTGTAAGTTTTCTACCAATTGTCATTATCTTTTTTGCTTATAATTTTAATTAAAATAATTTCACTAAAGAAGCCTCAGGTTTGTATAATAGTATTACAGGTGATATAAACATTTTGGATATTTTGAAGATATTAAATAATAGTTCAGATGAAAATTATGGGTGATGTGATGAGCATGAATATTTGTGTATATATATAATTTAATATATATATATATATATATATATATATATATATATATATATATATATAATTTAATATATATATATATATTAGAAAGAAAGCCTGGAATAATTTGAACTACCTTTGTTTGGTGTGCTCGGCTGTTCCGGGCTGTGTTCAATTCCCTTTGGAACACAGAAAGCCTTAATGAAAGCTATGATTAACCAGTTACATTTTCATAACTGAGGTCTAATTATAAGTTTACATTCCCCTGCCTGACAAAGAAAGAGCCATTGCTGCTGACAGCTGCACAAGCTATAAAATCCAGGAAGTGACTAACTAAGGAAATTTCAAACAGCTGTGACATTGTCAGAGCAAAACCCTGCCGTTTCTCTTATGTGAGGTGAGAGAAGATGTATCATTAAATACACAAGAAAACACGTCTTAATGTGAGCGTGCAGCAGTCCTCAGAGGTTGTAAAATTATAACTGCCAATTTTTTTAAACAAAGCCTACAAACTGCTGGTGCTTTAAATAGAAAGAGAAATATTGCAACCTCAAAACCTTCACCAAAATTTTCTGGGGCAAACTGTCTTCCTACTGTTTTTAATTTCACCTCAGACTAGTACTAGGTTTTTATAGGCTGCAGATAGGGCAGGAGTGAAATTCAGAGGTCGCCTTGTGTAGATGGATAGGATGAATATATGTTTTAACAATAAACATTAGCAAGTAATTTTCCAAAATTTGATTGAAAGACTGCCATGGAGTAGACGTTGATGTTCCCCTAAAATGCATATGCTGAAACTGCTATCTCAGTGGTGTTTGGAGAGGAGGTCATGTTGGAGGCAATTGGTCATGAGGCTGAGACTCTCATCATGAGATTAATGCCCTTGTAAGAAGAGGCCAGAGCGCTAACCAGGGGTCTTTCCTGTGTGAAGATTCTCATGGAAACTGTCTGCAACGTGGAAGGCTCTCCTCGCTTAACCTTGCACCTGCATATCAGATCTTTAGCATCTAGAACTGTAAGAAATATATTTTTGATGTTTATAGTAATATGTTACAGAGACAAATTGACTAGGACAAAATTTAGTATCAAGAAAGGATGCCTTGCTGTAACAAATATCCATTATGGAAATGGATAATTGTACAGACTGTTAAAAAAAAATTTCATGTGTATTCTAGAAGACAAGATTATTTCACTTTCCCTAGCTTGTTTTTATTGGCTTTGTTCTGTTTTGTTTTGCTTGGTTTTATTTTCTTTAAAATAAAAAGATTGTCACTGAGAGGACTACTGGACGTGATTGAATTGTGGACTAAAATCCACAAAGAAATCTTTCACCCTAAAGAATATATAAATAATCATGTTCACCATATTGGTAGAAACATGGATGGTTAAGATGAATCTAGTGTGTTCTCAAATGAAATGGAGAAAATGTTATTATAAGGCAACCCTGTTTAGAAAGTACAAAAGATCATCTCTGAAAATGTGCCCCTGCTTTAGCTTTTCATGGAAAATACATATTTAACTGACACAGTTTCGGGTAGAGTTATAGGAGTTCCTTGACTTTTCCTGATAACATATAATAAAATGCAAGATCTCAATTACTTTAAGATGGAAGTAACAACATGCCCCAAAAAAGCCTTGGGACATAAAATGATTTCATAATTTTTCAGTCAGTTCTTATTGTGACGAATGAGAAAAGGTGCTCAGAAGTGAACAATATGTGCATTACCACTGATCCACTTATGAAGAGATTAATATGGGTATGAATAGTAGGCTTAACTAGAACACCTCACAGGAAAACTGGCAACTTGAATGTCAGAAGAAAGAGACAGGAACAAAATGAACGCAGATTATCTGACTTCTTTAACTGTATAGGATGCACTCTCCTACTACTGTATTATAAACATAAGTGTTTTGTTTATCAAGACAAAGGAAAATAACACAATAGCTGATTTAGAGATTAGCTGATGTCTATGAATTCATTTTCCACAGCCCAAATAACCTCTGCCCAAAGCCTTGTGTTAGAACTGCCCGAGACATGGGTCCTTGAGAACTACCTATCTAACCTAAACTCTTAGTGTGGAAGGTCCATTCAACAGACTGGCAGGGTCTAAACTACTGTGCCTGTGGATCAAAAAAGTAATACCTTAGAAAAGATAGAAAGATTAACATGGAGCCAAAGAGCAATGTTCTTGATAATTAAGATCTCTACAATTTTGCCTTGATAGCTCTTAGTCTTGGTTAAGAAACACCACCTATTACTTCTTCCTCATTTCTCCATCTTGGGGTGGCAATCCTATATTATTTCTGTTCGATTATTTGATTTTTAAATCAAATAATGCATTTGATTTTTCAGGTTTACAGCTAGAAAACAATTTTGCTTGGGATGATTTGTAACTCGAATGTAACACAAATGTAATTGAGACGATATTCAGTACTTTAGATTCTAGACTTTAAATTTTGGAATTTATGTTGGAATGACTGAGAATTTAGGAGCTATTGTGATGCAGTGAATGTGTTTTTCATACAAGAAAACCATGGATTATAGAAATAGATTATAGGGTTATAGAATTAGAAATAGGATTATAGAAATAGAATAAAATGAACTGATTATGTCACTTTAGATTCACATATGGAAATGTTAATTCTAATGTGAATGCATTTTAGGGTCAAGGTGTTATGAAGTAATTGATTCAAGAGGGTACATGTTCATAAAGACCCTTATACAGACACTCCCACAGCTAGTGAGTATTTGCCACCATGTAAGGACACAGCAAAAGGTGACCCCCTGAATAATAGAAGACACTTGCCAAAACCTCAAATATGCTGGTTCTAACCTGAAACTTCTATCTCTAAAACTGAGATAAATATTCTTATTTCAGTCATATCTTCTATTGTATTTCATAATAGCAGCTCTAAGTTAAAGAATGATCAAGTAAAATTCAATAAAATATGAATACATATATGTATATATTACCTACTATTTCATTTTATATTAAAGAACTTTCACTAAAATATTAAATTTTTCCAAAAAAAAACCCAAAAAACAAAAAACAAAAAAACCCAAGAGTCCTGAAAATTAAACCATTTCATGTGGACTACGATTTTTGTTAATTCCACTAAAAGATGAATTCTGTATATTTGTCAAATAATTTATATGCCCTTTTGTTGAAACTAAGCTAAATAGACACAATCTTGTGAAAATTTCTTTCCAGAAGAGTTACCAAGTAACAACATAAACCAAAGATACCCTTTATTTTGCCAATTCTAAGATGTATTTTCTTTTTCTTTTCTATGTGTTTGTCTATGCATTTGATATCTCTGTATTCAGAGATATCAACCTTATGAATAGCAACTGTCTGTTGCTACGATCCAGGCTACAGCCTTTTAGTAAAGGAGCAGTTTTATTCTCCTACATACAAATATGTTCAGGCTTGTCATATGTCTTCAAAGCAGTAGGATCAGATGTTTTCTTTGCTGCAATATCACAACCCTTAAGAGAAAAGAACTACACAAGCAGAGAGAGCAGTGCTTCTTAAAACAAGCAAAATAAAATAAATAACAATGGATTTTCATTTTAAGTTTCAAGTGAAAAGAGGTATCCTTAGGGCATGAGGTCTAGGAGAAGGGTTGCAGTGGCTAAAATTGGCAGGGAGTAGAAAGGATGAAGAAGCTTTATGTGGCATGGACCGAGGTGTGAACAATAAAAATTACCTCACATAAAAGTACATCTTATTATTGCTGGTGTGAAATCTGGACACATATTCACTTTGGCATTTTAGTGTGCAAGATATGTAATGACTACTTCCAGAAGGAAAAAGAAACCAGAATCTTTTACTGCAATTAAAAATCTAGCAAAATATGTGCCAGTGGCTTGGATTAAACTTTGCAAAACAATAGTAGAACAATCTTTGCTTAAACTCTTCTTTCTCTGCATTTTCCATTTTCCTTAACTGCATGAAGGACAGCGTTGCACAAAACTGTGGAGAACCTTTCTATGAAGTAAAATAAAGTTTGGAAAGCTAAGCTGAAGTTAAAATAGGCTGGGGAATTTCATCATGTATTTGGGATAGGTAATAGTGATATTCAAAGTGGTTTATAATATGAAATAAAATCCATAAATGTCGTAATGAAAACATTTTATCTTTGTTAAAGTTGTAGCTTTCTTAGCAGTCTGTAAAGTAACTCTTGTCTCTTTGCTCAGACATAAGCCTGTGACATACTGTATGTGGTAGCCATACACAGCGTGCTGAGGAACCTGTAAAATGAGGTATGTGTTAGCAATGATTCTCATACGAGCTTCCAAAGACAGATGTTTTGCTTTAGAAGTAAACAATAAGAGTCATTGTTTTTACAATGATAGGTCTGTTATAAAATTTGTCCAAAATCTGAAGGAAAAGAGAACACTCTGAAAATGTTGTATTTTATCCAGCAAATCAAGGAACATACCCATAGGAAACAAAATACAGGCGAAGATGGCACAAATCAGAGAAAAAATGAGAAAACAGCTGGCACTTAGAAATAATTTAAGACCACTTGTAATAGCAAGGAAGAGCGCGCCACTGAGATGAGATCCAAATTATAAATGGGACAAGATCAGGCAGGGATCTCATTAACCTAAGGGAACAGGACCATATTTCACTTTAAATGCAATATGAAAGCATTTAAGGTGAAAATAAGATTATCTGATTCTTAATGTGCAAGTATTATTCTGCTCGGGCAACTCTACAGAGAACAGAATAGAAATATCCAGAGAGGAGAGGGTGAGTTAAAGGCTATTGCTGTTCCTTGTACAAGAGAGCAACCTGGGCAGTAATAGGAGGGAACAGAAAGAGTAATGCAGATTATAGATGGAACAATAAAGTATCAGAAGGACGGCAGTGTGGATATAATGGCTGAGATGCACATAGCAGTGTAAAGTGGCTACAGTTTTTCTTGCCTGAATGATGAGATAAGGTCTGGCCTTATTTTCTAACACAAGGGAGTTTCAAGGAGCAATGCATAAGAGAAGAGAAATGGAATTTCTTCCCAGAACAAGTTTGCAATGTAAAAGACCCATCAACATGGAGATATCAAGGGAAAGAATAGGCGCCTGGAACCAGAGCGCAGAGAAAAGCTTCAGACAAAGATGCTTAATTAAGGGTTTTCGATATAGCTCAGCAGTAGAACGATTGTCTAGCAGGCACAAAGGCATGAATTTGATCTCTAGCACCTCAAAAATAAATAATTAAATGAGGTATAATTCAAAAAAAATTATAGACCATGTTGACTACAGTAATGTGATGCTCATTTCAAAAGAACTATTTATGAACATATAAGAAAAGCAAAGCTCCGAGTTATTCTAATTAGATATAAAAATGAGGAAAAGTGTAAAAGCTGACTGTAATTGGAAAAGTGAAGAGCATCGTGTCAGGACACTCAAGAGACATCATTGCAAGTAAAAAGTGAAATATATTAATTCTGTTCAAAACTTTAGTACAATGGAAAAGAAGTGCCAACTGATTTGAAAATAACACAATGAAGTAATATATATATATATATATATATATATATATATATATATATATATATGGTAAAAGCTGAATCCAGCCAGTAGTGGAGAAGTAAATGTGGAAAGCCCACAAATTAATTTTTGAGAAGCAGTGTTTTAAAGGAAATCTCAGTGAATAGGACAAGAGAAATGAGGCCAGCTATTATCAGATAGAAGTTAAATATCTAGAAAATAAAAGTACATAAATTACATATTCCTTCAAAATATAAATTCCAATCACAAGCAAATGAATGCTTCTAGAAGTGAAAATTGACAATAATTACTTAGAGAAAGAAATATTCTGCATCTTTACCCTTAAGGAAACACAATTCAACATAATACTGAGATCCCATATTACTGTAGAAAGAATAACTACATCCAAAACTCAAACACAATGTTGGGGAAGATAAGCAGGAATAGGAACCATTCTTTTTTGCTGATGGGAATGTAAAAATGAGTACTACCACCATGGAAGTCAGTATAGTGATTTCTCAAAAAAACTAAAAACAGGAATTAAATTAAATGAGCTGTATCTCTCAAAGAGACAATCCCCAAAGTGAAAATTATCCTACTACATGTATATCAGGTTATAGTAGCACAATTCACAAAGCTAAGCTTGGAAACACTGTAGATCCCCCATCAAAAGGCAAATGGATAAAGTCAAGTTGATGAATGTACACCATAGAATTTTAGTCAGCCACGAAGAGACTAAATTATGGTCAAAGGAAAAAACATAGATCTTGAGATCATAATGTTAAGTGAAGTAAGTCAGGCACAAACTTAAATATCGCATAGTTTCTCTGCATTAGAAATCTAAACTATAAATCAAGACTAAAAGGAAAGGCAAATGGCAGGAAACAAAAAAGCAGACTTTGGGAAGACAGAGAATGAGATGAGAGAGAAAGATGAAGGTTAGAGATGTGAAGAAAAGTGGATGTAAAACGACCAAGATAAACACATTTACAGTTCCTCAAAAAGTATGTAAATATTTTGTATTGCAAAGATATACTACTAAACCAGGTTGAGATCAGCTCTGTATCAAGAGGAAAAATTATTATTCTTATGATTATTTTACTAGGGTGTTGTTGCAACATGAATTTCCATTATTGGGGCAAAAGTGCAAGATACAATAGAAAAGGGGAACTCCATTGAATAAATGACAGCAGAAAGTGAAGCCAGGAAGGAAGGAAAGAAGGAAGGAAGGAAGGAAGGAAGGAAGGAAGGAAGGAAGGAAGGAAGGAAGGAAGGAAGGGAGAATGTAAGAACAGAGACTGCTTTTAGAGTCAGGGACACTGCGCTGTAAGGACAGGATATACAACACACTTCTCCGACTGCAGAATATGTAATTGAGCAAGTTCCCCGTTGCAGAGTTCTGATACTGTATCTGCACTTACACTAAAACTACCTGCTTTCTACAGGACAGTTCCCAACTCCTGCCTAAGTACAGGAGCACCGCAAATCAGGCCCATTCCTGGGCCTGACTGCAGAATTCCCCATGGTCCTCGAGAATGCATGTTTTCTTCTGTTTTTCTTCAATGAAGGACAGACTGTACTACTGTACTGCTGTTTATCAAAAGTTCCTATCCCAGCCCACTCTTAATTTCCTTTGACAAAGCGGTGATGCCTTTCTTTAATAAAATTCTTAGAGAAAATCCTGGCTTCTTCTTTCCAAAGACTGCAGCTGACACAGGTAATATTGACAGCACTCTTACTAAATAAGGAGAAAGGTAGGGACTTGAAACTTGGTTCCTGGAGACACAGGCCTCTGATTTAGTGCATACAGTGTTCCTGAAGCATCTTATTCTTTAGAGTGTCTCCTTTCAGGTCATATTTCATCTCTGCCTTATGAAGGTTCTTCTGCTTTTCCATAGGAACACTTCCCTGAAAGTTTAAAAGCAGAATTAGAAACAGGCACCACAATGCCAGGACAGCCATGTGAAAATTCATGTAATGTTTTAATTTTCAGACAGCTAAGATATGAACTGTGCTTACCTGAGGTTTCTAAGGATTGAGTATATAATTAAACTTGTTAAGGATGAGTCAGAAAAGGGCCCAGGATTTAGCATTTAGCTCAGCAGCATAGCACCTGCCTGGCGAGCATGAGGTTGTGAGTTCAATCCTTGGCACACACACACACACACACACACACACACACACACAAAAAAAAAAAAAAAAAAAAGAGCCAAAAGAAAAATAAATATTATCAACAAAAGTTAAAATACTATGAGTATATGGGTATCAACAAACAAGGGAGATCATAGTCATTGAAGATGTTGAGGATGTATAAAATGAGTGACAATGGGGTGCGTGTGTATGCTAAAGTAGGCCCATGAAAACATCTAAGTATACGTGTAACTAAATAAGCTATTCTCTGGCCATCTCTCAGGATGTATCGAAGTTCTTACATCTGTATACATGACTTCCTGTCCCTCCACCCTACTCCGCAGTTAGATGAAAAACAGAAATAATTCATCATAATAAGGTTGTAACTGTCTCTCCTCTAACCTTTGTCTCAGTCAGGGTTTACTAGAGAAACAGATACAACACAAGATATACAAATGTATAAGAAATTACAAGATTGGCTTACAGTGGTCAGCCACAAAATCAGATGAGGGAGCATGCAGAGGGCGTCTGCATGCTGCAGGTTGAAGGGTTCAGCCCAATGGTTGGAGCTTACTGCAGTGTCTATGTAAGTCTGTATCAGGAGGCCAATGGGTCCAGACAAACAGTGAAGAATCTGCAATGGAAGGCTGAAGAGTCCCAGGCAGAAGCCGAACAGTTAGTGCCAGAAACCAGCAGATAATGTCCCAGCTGAAGGTGAAGACTGGAGCTCCTCCATGAAGCAGCAATCAGCCCCTCTTCATTTGCCTTTATTGTGTGCAGGCTACTCCCATGGGGTGGGTTTAGCACTCATACCATCTCGGTGCCCTCCCCTTGTACAGGCTAAGGATGTTAAAACTAGGGACCTTGCCCTCATCTCCAGCTAAATCACTTAGTTAAAGTTCCAAACTTCTCAAATTGGCACAATGATCAATATCCGAGAGCAGTAATGGATTGTACTCCAAACCGCAGGATGTAGAACTGCTAAGTGACTTAGTTGAGCTTCTAGACTTCTTGAGTTGACACAATGTATAAATCATAACAATGCATGAGAAAATTATTAGGAAAGAAGAAAGATTTAGGGTCCATCCAAGCCAACTAATGTCTGAAATGATTAATGTCCAATACTGTAATACAGGTATTGGTAACACTGAAAATATAGTGAAGAAATAGAAGACGGGCATTTTAGAACTCTTTCGGAACAGCACTATTTCATCCCATCCTCAAACCTGGACGCCTTGGCATATTTTACCAGTTTATCTCTTTCAGAGAAATGATGTTTTCTTATGAAGCATCCTTGTGTTAATGTCAAAAGAAACAGAATTTAAATGCTACAGTCAGATGAACTGATAGTACGCATGACACAGTTTCATCTATTAACTTTTCATTTAGGAGGAAAAAATTATTTGTTTCATAGTTATATTAAATAAACAATGGTATTCATGTGTTACTTAAGGTGAAGATGCATTTTGAGAAATGTGTTATTATAAATTTGTGTCATTATGCAGCCAGCATAGAGCACGCTTGCACAAAGGCCTATGATATAGCCTAATACCCACTTAGGCTGTATGGTATGTACAATCATATCTGAAAATCTCTGTTAACTGAAAGATCATTGTGTAGGGCATGATTGCATGCTCATCTAACACTGCACAACTAAAAGTCTTACAGATGGTAAGATTGTAAATGTATTCCTTTCTTAATAGACATAGAATTGTTCCTTTTCCTATAGTAATCTCCACTTGTCTCAAATTGATTGAGTCAATATAGATTCCAAGTAATTCAGTGGTTAAGACTGAAATAACCAGAGAATTGCAGTCAATTCAATTACTTTAACAGTCCTAACGACTAAATCTAATTGCTTAACTTGTATAGGTTGGGAATGATCTATCTGAAGCAGCTGGTCACTACTTTTGTTTAGGATGAAAATTAATCATTTTTGGAAGCTCATCCTACATACAACTCTACATTAAATGTAAGCACTGAATCTGGCATTGTAAAAAGCAGTTCTGCTGGCTTTCCTGATTTAGAAAGTAGAATAGTGGTGCAGGCATCGTACAGGTTTTAAAATGTTATATTAATTTTGTATGAGCAACAGGAAAGCATTTAGAGAATTTGGTAATGAGGAAAGGTTCTCTTAGTGCCTGTTTTCTGCAAATGACAATAGCATAGAACGATATTTTCCCTGCTGTTTTCAATCAGCTGCTCTCAGGATCATAATAAAACTCAATCAGTAATGATTGTAATGTATACAGGAAACCTTCAGATTATGATCAGAGAAGAAACTATTAAGTTGTCAAAATGCAGCTATAGCTACCATATGTGACAGGAAGAGCCTGTGGAGTTCTATGATGAACGGAAACTCAGTACAGTTGGAAATATGTGCATGCTTTATCATATTTTATGAATATCTGAACTGATAATAATGAAGCCTTTGACCTCACCAGAATTAAATTAGAACAGCTGTGATATCTCAATCCCAATTCATGTCAAATGAGCCCCTCACTTGCAACTTGTGCTCCACAATGGCACAAGCAAATTGTCCCAGTCTCAGTGATGTTTGAGTAGAGCTGTCGGGTTCCAACAGAGAGAAAGCAAAATCACGTGGGAAGTATTTAGTATCCACAAATATGAAATCTTTTAATTTTTTTCTAAAAGAAGAAAAAAAGACATTTCACAGTGAATTGTGCTCTGATTTAAAAATATTTCAATACATGTAAAATACATTTCCATTACATAATATATAGATTAAATAAAAGGATAAATAAATATGCCACCATGGCATCTGGAGCTTCACAAAATAACGCAGCATCAGGGGATTCATCACAAACTGTTTTGGAAGATGTAGGCGTCTTTTCCAAAAGAAAAAGCAGTCTACACTCAGAAAACAATTCAAGTTTTTTCTTCATTCTGATATCACCAGTCTTATGTATGTAAAGTTGAAAATACTTGTTTTAGAATTTGGGTTTTAGATTTTTTTTTATGTACCTATGCTAAAAAATAAAGAGGTATAAAAAATTCATAGTATCTGTGAGTGAAAGTACATTACATACTACAATTCTCTGATTAGAGTTGAAAAGTGACAACAGAGAGTATTTATTAATAAAAAATGTGATGGGGCATATTACCAATATCTTTTAACATTTTCTATTCCACGTCATTGATGCTTGGGTGCTTTGAGGAGTGAAGAATGAAGCAGATATGTCAGTTAATATATTAGAATCTGGTTTGGGATGTTCAAGTAAGTAAATTATTATGATTTATACCTACATGTCCCTCTGAAGTCTCTGCTGCACATGGGTGTGGCTTCAGAAAGGTGATTGGATAGTGAAGGAAGGTTCTCATTGGTGGATTAGCCCACAGCTGAGTTTATGGCTGCATGTGAGCCTGGGAGGCGGAGTCTATTCAGGGAGGTGGGTCAGGGGGCTTGTGGGCTGGAAGGTCTGTATGCTTCCTCCTCTCTTAATCTCTCTGCTTCCTGCTGCCATGCCATGAACTGTTCCTTCTTTTCCATTCTCCTCTGTGGTGCTCCCAACAGACAGCTTACTATGGACTAAAAGACTTGCAAACTGTGAACCAAAACACACCTTTTCTCCTTAGAGATGTAGGTCTCAAGAATTAATTTTGAATGACAAGAACACATATAAGACAAAT
Organism: Cavia porcellus; assembly: GCF_034190915.1. Classification (NCBI taxonomy): domain Eukaryota; kingdom Metazoa; phylum Chordata; class Mammalia; order Rodentia; family Caviidae; genus Cavia; species Cavia porcellus. Next base: position 15,482,363 of record NW_026947494.1, on the reverse strand, counting down.
ATGTAGAAGAAAAAGTGCAAACACTCTCCATGGTGCAGGATGTGAATACACAGTAAGTCAAAGAAAGAAGGCCACGAGCCATTAAAGTGTGTCTCTTTAGGTACTGCTTTTATGGCAGCATGATTTCCATGACTTAATGACAAATAGGACTATTTCAGTTCTCCTCTCCGTTATCCACGGAAAACACCTCTTACTGTCTGGACTCTGCACTGCACTTGGGGTGTTTATGCTCCGTCAAGGACTCCATCCCTGTGAACCTGGCCTCTGCCTTGTCCTTAATCTCTCCTCAATCTCCTTAAACTGCTTCTCCCATTTGAAAATACAAAAAAAATCTTGTTTGATATTGATGATTTTTGAAATTCAAAGTGAGTGATGCATGTATTTTGTCTAAGTACAAACGATGGGCCGTAGGATCTGATCTGTTCTACTCTGTAAACACTTGCAATAAAGATCACTTTCACTGCATGACCTTTTAGCGGTTTAGTTCTGTCACTAGGTTGTCTTCAGAAAACAGGAAAATCTCTTCAGTTCTACATAGGAAGTTCTCTATGATCAAGCCAAGGTGGGCTCACGCAGATTAATGGCTCCCAGCAAGTCATTTTCGCAGTGTTTGGTTGTCGTCTTGAGCATTTAGTTCCATGTGCTGCATCCTGGTGTTGCTCTCTATGATTCCTGTAAAATTTGTTTGTCTTCTGTTCAGAGAAACCATGCCTTACCCCACTTTCTGCAAATGACTTCTCCCCATCTCTTTGCTCAAGGCCTATCGTCATTTACCTTTTAGCCCCTATCTAGGTACAGGATGAAAAATCAGCATTTCCCACCTTTGATTTTAAGGGTACACAGTGAGGTCTTCTCTGCCAAAGGACTACAAACTCCGTTTCTCATGAATTGTATAGTAGTTTATGCTGTAACTCTAGTGCCTGTCTGAAAATTGTTAACTCAGAAGCGTCAACCACAGGAATGATACCTATGGAGATATATCCTTTGCTCTTTTTTTTTTTTTTTTTTTCCTGGTACCAGGGATCAAACGCATGACCCTGCACTTGCCAGGCAGCTGTTTATGCTGCTGAACTAAATCCCCAGCCTAGAAGATATATTCTGATATGAGGAAAAGAGTCCAAGTGTTTCATATCCTCATGACATTGCATGAGAAAGATGATACTTTATAACAAGAATTTGTCCACCTACAAAACTGATAATTCTTCCTAGCACTTGGATGGCTGAGGCAGGAGAATCACCATGAATTTGAGGCCATCGTGGACTATGAGTGAGTCAAAGCCAGCCTGAACTGCATAGCGCAAACTTGTCTCAAAAACAAAACAAACAAACAAACAAAAAAGTACTAAGAATTGCAAATGTCATTATTATTGTTGATATTATTATCTATAATCAGTTTAACTTAATTTATTTCAATATACCAATTACCTAAAATACAGGGGAAATAAGTAAATATAATTTTTGACTGATTCTCATTTTTGGTAAAAGCTCATTGAAATAAAGGCATTTTTTAAGTGGAGATTTGATCCTTCAAGAACAAATTAACTTATTTATACTACTGGCTTTAATATATAGTTATTAAATCTTTATACTGGCATTTGTAAGGTGGCCATTGTAATTCTTTATTTAATAGTATAATGAGAACTTTACTTTTGCTTAGTTTATGTAATTCTTCAAGATACTCTTTGAAAAATCAAGAACAATGCATAGAAAAAGCTGAGTAAAACCTAATGAGATTAATTTTCTGAGAAAAAAAAAAAAAACTAACTTGAAATTGATGTTGGTAAGAATTGCCAAGAATGTAAAACCAGGACCGAGGGTCATGGCAGCAACAGGACACTTTCTTGACTCAGATGAGATTTCAGCGGGAAATGAAGAATAGTATGTGAAATCTTCGTCACAATAACTTTTTTTTTGCAATACTTTTAAAGTTCACAGCAATACAGAGCTTTGGTGTAGCATATGATGTAGGTGTTTATAAATAATTTTCCTCACTGTTGGGTGCCAATAGACTCAGGGCCACTCAGCCAAAAAACTACAAAATTACTACCTTATGTGATCATTTTTGTCATTTAGGTTTTCAGAGAACCTGCCTCAAGTACAGATGATACTTGCACAAAAATGTGTGTCTGGTAGAATCTACCACCTTAAATTTGAAACTCAGTTTCCAATTGTTTCCATCTTTTCTTTTTTCTCTTTCTTTCTTTCTTTCTTTCTTTCTTTCTTTCTTTCTTTCTTTCTTTCTTTCATTCTCTTTTTTACCCCTTAATTTCAAAAGTAGACCATGGCAGTTCTGGATGATGAAAACTGCTCACATTATAAAGATTCTTTAGATACATTTTTCAGTATTTGGAGAAGAAGATTTGTATTCTGTTGGTTTCTAGAGAGAAAACTCACACATAGTATATTTTTCTATGTTAACTATAAACATATGGACTGACAATTCTACATTTAGAGTTCTACCTAATACCAATAAAGACAAACATGAAAGCAAAATTTGTACATTCATGTAGCATTATTCCTAACTACCAGGAAATGAAAATAATCCTAATGTCTATGAACTAAGGAATGTAAAAATAAAATATCATGTTCACTTAATAGAATATTGCTCATTAGTGAAAATCAATTGAATATCTACAGATGCTACACGATTATGGCATATAAAGCAGGCAGTGACTACCATGTACTGTATGATTTAATATATATAAATTTTCCAAAATGAACAAATATATAGAGACATAATATAAAGCCATAATGATCAGGATTGGGAGCAGTGTAGGGGAAAGAAGGAGACATCACTCACAGAGACGAGGTTTTATTCTGGGAGTGAAGGAAGTGTCCTGGGTATTATAGTGTTTATGACTGTAGACCTCTGTAAATGTACCAAAAATAATTGACTATTATTGGAAAAATAGGTGAATATTATGATATGCAAATTAGTAAAATATGTTTAAAACATAAATATATTTCAATATTTAATGGGCTTAATATACTAAATAGTACAATATTTCATGTTTTTGCAAAAATACATTAGAAAAAATTTTATCATTCATTATAGCAGTAAGTCATCTGCCCAAACATCTTTCCTCTACAATATTCAATTTAATATTTTTATGAACATCTTATGAATATTAAATATATCCATTATAAATAAAAATACTGATTAATTTGAAAGATACAGAAGTTGAACACTTTCAATGTTTCCAGAATCTTCCTTGTAGTATACTTAGATTTGTTACTTCATATTTATACATAAAAGCATATTCTCTAAGTAAGGTTTATCTTTGTTGTGAATGAATTAAAATAAACCTAATCGTAAAACTCAAGAAACTAAACCTGCCTGTCAAAGGGGTTTTCTACAGTTTTTATACCTAAGGAACCTGGATTGAATCATTTATTTTTTTCCTTGTTCTCTGCAGTGCTTGGCTTTCTCAGGGCCCGGAGGACTCATGGATATGTGTGTCACTGTCTCCCAACAGAATTTTTCTTACTACATTGTCATTCTTTTGGGTATATGGCAGGCTCGCCTCATTCCAACCATATTGCTAATATGTTACAAAATCCGTGTCTTTTCATTTTCTTTGAGGACTGCTGAGTCTCACAGGTTTGAGTTTCTGTTATCCACTTTTTGTTTTCAGTGGGGTCATCCCTTATGGTTGTAGTTAGCAAGCATTACTTGTCAGTAAAGCAAAAGAAGTACAATTTCTCGGACATTGGCTTGGCCTGTCAATTATCTTCAGTTCGAAAAGCTAGTCAGTTCTATACTGTTGATCTTGTAAATGTCTAAACTTGCATGAAGAACTCTCCTTCACACAAATAACCACATAAAGTACGTCAGGTCGTTTCTGCATTTGCCATATTTAATATATTAACCAAGTTTCTTCATATTGTCATCCATGTACAATCTAATTGTTTATTCCCTGAAGAATATTTTGACTGCTGATTTAATTTTCAGTCACACCATCTGCTCATTATTTCACATCTACTATTCCTTTTTTAATTAAAGAATATTTAATGGGTATGTATTCTCATACTCAGATTACAAATGGCTGAAATACAATACAAAAACTTTCCAAATTATCATAAGTTTAGAAATTTGTAAATAAAAAAATGCAAGCAGAATCTTTTTGCAAAGTTGATTAGTAAGTTCCCCTGTCATTTCAGGACAAGGGACTCTCCCAAAAAGTTGGATCTGATTACGTATTTTCGTTTAGCTAAGATCTTTGCTAAGATTGTTTTATGTGGAATGAATCATCATTTCAAAGTACATAGAAAAGCTTAAATTGTTTTTCAATATTTTTTGTGAAAGTGGAGGCTCAAAAGTCTTAAAAACAGTGAAACAGGGGGCTGGGGATTTAGCTCAGCGGCATAAGCGCCTGTCTTGGAAGCAGGCAGTCGTGAGTTCGATCCCTAGTACTGGTAAAAAGGAAAAAGACCAAAAAAAAAAAAAAAAAAAAAAAAAAAAAAAAAAAAAAAAAAAAAAAAACAGTGAAACAAAATGCAAGAGACATATTTTTAATCTCTCACTTTTAAAAATTCCTCATGTCTTATCCCTTTCATGTCAATGCCTCATCAAAGAACACAAATAGCAACCAATGTGTCTCAACATTGTGCTATGGAACGGTGAGAGTATGGGAGAGAGATACAATATCCAGCAAGGGTGAGATTAGGAGCATTCACAAATAAGAGAAGATCCGACATTGAGAAAGCAAGACCATGTAAGCATTCATGAAATAAATGCAAGCTAGATTTTGAAGAAGATCCTCAAAGCTTTCCAAATCAGAGTCAGAAATATACCCTTGGGAATATAATCACTGTTCTATTTTAAACTCAGTGGCTGATAGAGAGTCTGAGATCTCAGACTAGTAGAATACTGTGCCGTCACTCTCAAACTTCACATTCTGCGCTGCAATCTCACATTTGCCCATCCATCCAACCACATGAAACCCAAGACACAGAGTAAATATCAATAGCTATTTTCTTCTTTTTTTCCAAACATGAAACTGGCTCATTTTCTTTTCTTTTTTTTTATGGCATCTTGGCTTACCAAAAACAAAGAAAGAAACAAAGAATTAATTCAAATATTTTGTTATGGCAAGATTTATAAACTTCTTGATTATTATAATTCACTTTATTACACTTAAAACTGATTTTCTTTCTTCCTAAATGAAAGCTCTGTCTTGCATTAATATGAGTCATTATTTTATTATTTTTTAATCTTTTTTTGTCAAAGTGATCAATAACCTCAAAAAACTCAGTCTTTAACAATACAATTTTTAGTGGGAATTTCTGGTGACTTGTGGTTTTACTGAACTCCACTCATCTGTAATGAGTGCTCATTAGACTCAGCTTCAAAGAATTGCAGGATGTGCTGTACTCACTGCTGAATGCAGGGATAAGATGAGGCAGAGCCACATTACACAAGGTACACAAATACTTCTAAATTAAGTGGGGAACGGCATGTCTATTCATACATCACTCATCAGAACAAGCTGTATAGTGTGCCCAGGGTCAGGAACGCATAATCAGCCTTCGGGCAAGCACAAAGAATGATGAGGGAACAAAATCTGTAAATATATAATGCATTCTACCAAGGTTCAAACCCATAGTCAAAAACATTTGCTTTTATGTAATGAAAATTTTGGAAACTGCTTTTATGAGACAATATGGAAATTTCATTCAATTATCCCATTACGTGCAAAATCTGGGAAGTATGGTGTATACGGTCAGGGCTAATCTAAGGAGATAACTGTTACTTCTAAAGACAGAGAGAGAGAGAGACAGAGAGAGAGAGACAGAGAGAGAGACAGAGAGAGAGAGAGACAGACAGACAGACAGATAGAGACAGAGACAGAGACAGAGACAGAGACAGAGACAAAGAACAATATTGATAGAACTGATATAAATCCTCAGACTCTCACATTGGGTTACAGAAGAAATGGTACCCACATACAGAATACTGGTTAAAAGTCATTTTGCAAATAGGCAAAATTAGCAAAGTCTTCCTATTCTATCTTTGAGACATGAGATTATCTTAACTTTCACTCATTTGGTCTTGAGTTTCCATGGAGAGCCTGGGTCCTGGTTCTACTGTGCAGGGCATTGCTTCTTCCGGTCTCATTGGCTGAGCTTAAAGAGAAGAAAAGAAAACTCACTTTGCGGATATAAAGCAGTACCTAGCAATTGGAGACCACAAGAAAGATTTTTAATCTTAACAATCACAGTGGGCCATAGTCTACACAGCTGCATACTTGAGTAACAAAATAGTCAATTTCTTAAAACATTTTCTTCAATTGCACACAATCTGCTGCAATTTCATATAGTTACATATCTCTAATACACAATAGGTGGTCAACTACAGTAACAGTTAAATTTTAAAAAATATAGTTAAAAACACATTGTATTATTTCCCTTTAAAATTATTCCTCCTTAACTTCAGGAGTTCCATTGTTCTTGCCACTTTCCAAAACAGCTCTGCGGTTTTTATTTTTTATCAAGGTTATGATAAATTCTGCTACTAAGTGCCATTCAATAGAAAGGCAGATTCATAAAATCATGACAGTGTGTTGTCAACCACCTCATTCATTACATTTGGCATTGAGTAACTTCTGGCTCTTCCCCAAAGCCAAAATGACCACGAATGGTAAACATTTTAAAGTGACTGAAGACTTCAGGGCAGCTATATCAGTACAGATAAGGACACTCACAAAATGACACTTCCAATACTGTTTCAGAAATTGACAAGAATGAAGGGCTGCGGATACAGCTCAGTGACACAAGCGATTGTCTGGCCAACACAAATTCATGAGTTTGATTCTCAGTAGAAAAAAAGAAAGAGAAAAATTGGCAAGAATGATGATATAAGTGTGTTTGGAGAGAGGTTGAATCTCTGGTGAGGGGAATTAATGGCAATGTGTCCTCTACTGTAATTTTAAAAAATTAACATTCACTGTAATTTTTCTTTTTTGTTTAAATAAGAAAGGAAAAAAGCAAGACAAAATAGAAAAAATTTAAAGGTAATACCTAGTTTGGAAGAAAAATATTGACACTAAGATATTACTGGTTGATGAGTTACATATTGTCCTCTTAGAGATAGTTGTTCAAGTTACAAAATCAAAGCATCAAAGGTGAAAAGATACTCAAACATTCACAGTGCAAACCATTCTGTTCAATGATATAATGAAAACTTAGTAATATAGTCATCTATCTTATACAATTAAACATACATATAGTTATACCCTTTAAAGCATTTTCCCTCCCTTTAACTTTCTCAATTTTTGTTATACTTTTTGAATCTTATTACTCTTTCAATTTCTTATTATTTTTTTACACTGGAGATACAATGTGATATTTACAAATGTGGGTCTTATTTATTTCACTGATAGTCTCACGTTGCCTCCATTTACCTATAAAGGCTTCAAGAGAATTCTTTTTATGTCTGAGTAATAATCCATTATATAAAAATACCACATCTTTTTCAACCACTCTGGAGTTGATGGGCATTTCGGTTGTTTCCAAAATTTAGCCATTACAAATTGTGCTGCCATAAACATGAGTACACATATATCACTATGATGTGATCTTTTCCATTTTGGGGAGGAAAATGCCCAGGAGTGGAATAGCTGGAACTTTCAAACCTAGTTTTGTGAGGAATTTCATATTGGTTTCCACAGTGGCCGTACAAGTCAACATTCCCATCAACAGTGGAGCAGTGTTCCTTTTTCCCTGCAGCCTCGATAACATTTATTATCAGTTGATTTATTGATGACAGCCATTCTTTCCAGAGTTAGATATCTCAACGCTGTTTTAATCTGCTTTTCTCAAATGACCAGTGATGGTGAACATGCCTTCATATACTTACTTGCCATTTGTATATCTTCATCTGAGCACTGTGTGTTCATCTCAGATGCCCATTTTTGGAGAGAGTCTTTGGATTTGGGGTCTTTATGTTTTCCAATTCTTTATATATTCTGGAGAGAAGTCCTTTGTGTGAGGGGTTATCAGCTATAATTATTTCCCATTCTGTGGGTTTTCTTTTCATTCCATTGCTGATTTCTTTTCAAGTGCAGAAACCTTTTAATAATGTGATATCCCAGTTGTTGATTCTTTGAAGTGTTTCCCGTGCAGTTTTCATTTTGCTCACAAAATTTCTGCCTATCCTTATGTCTCCAAGTTTCTTACCTACCTTATCTTCCAATAGATTTAGTGTTTCTGTTTTAATATTTAGATATTTGATCCATTTTGACTTTAGTGTATGGTGACAGGCATGGGTCTACTTTCAGTCTTTGGCATGTGGAATGCCAGTTTTTTGAACACCATTTCATTTATCTTTCTTCATATTGTATGAATTTGATTTTTTCCTTTTTTTCTTGATAAGGTTAGCTGGAGTTTTATCAATTTGTTTATTCTCTCAAAAAAAGCTCATCTCATTAATTCTTTGTATGGTTTCTTTAGTCTCAATTGCATTAATTTCTGATCTGATCTTTATAATTTCCACTCTTCTAGGAGCTTTGGATTTGACTTGCTGTTCATTTTCTAGAAGCTTCAGTTTGTTTATTTATGCTCACTCCATTTTCTTGATGTGATAATTTATTGCTATGTATTCCCTCTTAGGATTGCTTTCGTGGAATCCCACAGGTCATGGTATGTTGTATCTGAATTTTCACTGAATTGAATTGTAGGAATTGCTTTATTGTTTTTTAATTTCACCTGGTTATTCAAAATATTGTTGTTTAATTCCCATGTATTTATGCCAATTTTGTAATTTCTTTTGACCTAATTTCAAATTTCAGTGCTCTATGATCACATATTATGCATGGGATAATTTTAATCCCTTTGGATTTACTAACAAATGATTTATGGCTTAATATATAGTCTATTTTGGAGAATGTCCCATGTGCAGCTCAAGAGAATGTACATTCTGTTGTGGCTGGGTGAAATACTCCCTAAACATTTACTAAGTCCGTTTTCTCAGAGGTATGATTGATTTCTTTGCTGATTTTTTTGCCTAGTTGATCTATCTCTTTGTGACAGTGGGATATTAAGGTCTCTTATTACAATTGTATTCTTGTGTATTTGATTTTCCATTACTATTTGTCTAATGCAGTTGGGTACTCGGTATGTATTTGGTGAATATATATACATATGTAATTGTTAGTTATTCTTCTTGAAGTTTTCTACCAACAAGTATGTAGTGCCCTTCTCTATTTCTTTAAAAGATTTTAGGTTAGAAGTTCACATTGCCTGCAAGCAGAATAGCTACCCCTCCTTTTTTCTGGGTTCCCATTGAATGGAATACTTTCTTCCATTCTTTGAATTTTAATTTATGAGTTTCCTTTTGAGTCAGATGTGTTTCTTGTATACAGCATATTGTGAGATCCTGTTTATTGATCAATTCTTTCCACTTTCTGCTTTGATAGGTAAATTGAGGCCACTTATATCAATGGGTATGACTGATATGTACTGGCTCAACTTTGTCATGTTATGTTTCTGTTGTTTCTTTCCTGCTTTTCCCCCTTGTTTAATTGCTTGCCCTGCCTGGTGGTGTCTTTCTTCTGTTGATCTGGAGATTATGGTCATTTTTGTCTCTATCTAGTATGTCTTTCAATAATATTCTTCCTTGTGTTGGTTTTGTGGGAATACATTTCTTCAGTCATTCTTTGTCGTGGAAGTATCTTGTTTCTCCACTAAATTTGAAAAGGATTTTGCTGGGTGCATCAGACTGGGTTGAAAGTTGTTTTCTTTCAGGGATTGAAATACTTCATACCAAGCTCATCTTAACTTGACAGTTTGTGCTGAAAATTCTTCTGTTAGTCTGATAGGTTTTCCTGGTAGGTGAATTGTATGTTTTCTCTAACAGCTTGTAGTGTTCTGTTTTTATGTTGTATGTCTGAGATTCTAATTGTTATTTACTGGATGTAGATTTATGTTGGTTGTGACTGGTTGTGACTAGATTTATGTTGGTGTGCTATATGCCTCACTAATCTGTATGTTGGATTTTTTCCCCAAGTTTGAGAAAATTTCTTCTATTACTTATCTAAATAGTTTATCTATGTCCTTTGATTGACTCCTGCATCTTCATTGATGCCTATGAGTCATACATTTTTTCTCTTGGCTTCATAGTCCTGAAGCTGCTTTATTGTCATTTCATGCTGCTTTGTTGTTTTTAAAAGTTCTACTCTTTCATGATTGCTGACTTCGATCCTGTCCTCAAGGTCCTAAATTCTATCCTCAGCTTCATTTAAAAGGTTTTGCCAGCTTTCAATATAAGTTTTCATTTCTTTGATATCTCTTTGGATTTGTTTCATATATTCTGCTTGTTTTCTATGTTGCTCATTCAAGGTTTCAATCAATTTCCAATGTTCTCATATTTGTTTGTCTATTTCTTCTCTGGCTATGTTGATCAACTCCTTTACTAAAGTTATTTTTGTCTTCATGTGGGAAACCATTTCTAATTTGATTTCCTTTATAGCCTCATGGATTTGCTTCTTTATTTCATTTGCTATCTTTTCAGAGATTTCTAGAGTATAACTTTTAATGTCCTCTATTTCAATGTCACCTCTACTTGTTCCTGATAGGCTAGAAATTTGAGATTGCATTTTGCTTTTTTATTTTGTGATTTTCACCCTTTGCACAATTATTTGTTTTTTTTTTTCAATCCCAATAGTCTCAACTATCAGTAGTGTGGATCTTAGGGCCCTCCTGTGTGGTTGATGTTTGCCTGATTGCTCAGTACCACAATGAAGAGGTGGGCCAGTCACCTGAATTCCTCCTGCAGGGCCTGTTGGGTGAGTCCTATATTCTTCCTGGGCTGACAAGCCTAGGAGTATTGATGTAGGTCTATTCTTAGTTACTGATATTACTCTGTCTTCACGTTATTCCAGGTTACCAAGTCTCCCTGTCTATAGTGTTTGTGTCAGCTGAGGCCCTTACTGTGTCTCAACTGTGTGCCTGTGTGTCTCATAGCCCTTTTGATTTTCTCCATGTTGGGGAAGGCCTTATTGACACATTCCTCACCCTGCCAGATGTTCTATGTGTGGAAGACAGAGTCACTCACACTTTTTTCCAGACTCACCAAAGTCTTACAGTTAGTGGGAGGGAGCTTTACTACTGCCCTATTTATCCAATGCTGACCTCTATTTTAGGGGCATACTCACCACATTGACACAGCCTGCTGAGGTCTTCTGTTTGGTTGAAGCATTAACTGAATCTCCCATTAAGCTAGCATGGTTAATCCATTGCAGTCTCAGGTTCTGGGAGAAAGGGTGGGAGTTGAAGCTCAAGAGCAGTAGTAGGTCCAGGAGGTAGAAGGAGGTCCCCCTAGGTGGGCTGGTATCCTTGGTTAGGGCATCCTCGGGCTCACGGGAGGCATGTGACATGGTGGCATAGAGGGGGTGGGCTTTTGGCATGGGTTCAGTCATCCACAGCATAGTCAATCCAGGGCTGAGGGGTGGGCCAGAGTCCTCAGTCAGGGCATCTGTTGGATGTGTGAGATGTGGCAGTGTAGGCAATCTGGCACTGAGGGGCAGGCCAAAGTCATGGGTCTGGGCACATGGGAAGTGCGAGGGGCTGCAGTGTAGTCAGTCCTGGGCAGAGGGGTGGGCCAGAATTGTGGGTCTGAGAATCCATGGGCACCTAATTTTTCATTTACACTTCATAATTGGTGCCTTCAGCTTCTAAAACTCCATTGGGGTAATATCTCTATTCTTTTTTCCTAGAGTCATTATGAAAAATTAAATAGAATTTATAAACTCAACATTATCCAAATCAGAGATTTCAGAGAAGGATACAATAATCACAGATTTTTTTTAATTTTACTTTTATTAGATCATTTTGCTTTCTGTCTTTGAGAGGTTATTTATTCAAATGCTTCTAATCCTGATAGTCTAGGTTTTAACACTGATTTAACCCTGATTGTAGCTAAACATTTTTTTTTCTGAATCAATCTGATATTTATAATAATTATCAAAGGGAGCTAACAGTAATCTATCCATACACCAATATTCATTCTTGGATAAAACTTTGCAATTGAAAGCCACAAATTTATTGGACATAATTTCTGTCTTCCAAGGTATTAAAAGTGGTAGATTTATCTTACATACTTTTGTGTTAATTAATATGAGTAGGCGTTTTCCAAATATCTTTTGATATTTTATTTTATCATTACATAATGTATCCTATCTATTATTGGGGTTGATCCATGTACGTAACACATTATGTTCCCTTTCACTTCCCACTTGCCTTCCCTCTCTTCCATGCCCACACTTCTCTCAATCCCCTTCACTTTGTTTTGTTTGTTTCTTGTACATATTTTCAATTCATGATGCTTGCCTTCTGTAGCATTTTACTCAACAGTCAGTGCCTAGATTCAAAGCCATGACTGTGCCATAACTTTTAGTGTTTTTTCTGTGACCACTCTCTATTTTGGTGTGCTTCTTTTGTTCATTTGTTTGTTTTTAGTTGCTCTGTGTCTTAAAAATAAACATCAGTATCACCGTGGCAACAACAATTAGGATTTACAAAAAGTTTTCTCATTAACATTAGCTTTATACTTGATAATACTCTGCTGGGTTCTTGTGTTCCTGCTTCTTCTCATGCTATATTCCACTGTTGTTCCTTGCATGCTGACGAGCCAAGCCTGATTTAGGATGTGATCTACACCCATCAGAGAGCAGAATTTCAACAGACAGAGGCACAGTACATGAGCGTATTGAAAGATTGGAGTTTAGCATGAAGCCCATTTCATCTGCACACACTTCATTGCCAATGAAATCTTATGGCTTGGGTCACAGTCACTTGACACTATATTCGAACTACAGGGAAGCTTGAACATGATGTAGAAGTGAAAAAATAGTTATAAATCATAGCACAATATTCCTCACCATCCGTTACAAGGCAATTTGTATCCTCAGTGCTTCCCCAGTTCATACACTGAGATTCTAACCCACAGGAGTTTTTGAGAAAGGTACTTATTACAGAGCATACTGATGATTGCTTGGTAGGATACAGCCTCATAGAACTCTGGAACTTCCCTTTACACATCCATAAAGAATGCCCACTGCTTGGACAGGGTAGGCAGGGTATATCTTCTTTTTGGGGAAGATCTGTGCAACTTTTGCTCTGCTGAAAGTGTGTGCATCATAGGATACCTGTCCGACTCTATTGCTGTATCCTCTCCTGGTGGAAGAGAAATGGTTTTTTCTACTGAGCACACAAAAGCCATGTAGAGAACATGCTGTGGACGAAAGCTCACTGGCTATGGAGGGCTGATGGTCACTGCTGACACTGTTTTTGCTGTCTGTTCTAAGGTCAGACTTCTGATGAACCCATAAGATAATAAATTCTTATTCACCTTGACACTGAACTTTAGGAATAAGATCTGAATAAATATTAAGAAGCTGAATCAAGAGTAAAGCAGTGAGGTTTATCTGTGCAAAAGGCCACTACGTAGGACTGAGGAAATAGGTATTTGTTAAAAATGTTATGTTGACACAAGATCTCCAAAACTTTCCATTCCACATACCTAATATTTTGTATCTTTTGATCTATTTTACTACCTATATATAGGTAGCAGCATCATTTTGTAAATTTCAAATACAGACAATAAAATGTACTTTTGCAACATGTTTTCCCCAAATAGAAAATTTCTCCACAAAGCTAGAAGAAGCAAAGTATCTTTGTAATTGAATAACATCACAAGCAAGCTAGCATTGAGTTGCAAAGTTAGACATAATTTTACCCACTGACAAAGCCAAGAAGATATCATGCACAACATATATGTTATGAGAACTTGATAGCACAATTAGTCATGCACAGCTCATCCTAAATCCGTATTTGAAGTGACAATGTGGTGTTTGGATGGGTTTTAACAAATGAATGAATAACTTCATACAATTGTAAGGAGGTGCCTAAATTAAATTCTAATTCTCCTTCAGGAATTGGGATGTGATCTCTCATTTTCTGGTTGATTACATGGTTACATTTCAAAGAGATGGTTCCATGCACATTGAGAAAAACATCTCCAGGTCCTTAAATTGATGAGGGACTTTTAGAAATTTGATATGATACAATTTGATTTGATTTGATACAATTTAATTTAATTAACTTATTTATTTGCCTTTTTGGGACAGATTCGCATTATTCATTTCAGGCTGGCCTTGTGCTCACTTTGTAATCTAAGGTGATCTCAAACTCACAACAATTCTCTTACCTCAGACTCCTTAGTACTGGGATTACAGGTGTGAGCCACCATGCTCAGCTAGATTTTAAAAATGTATATATTTTCAAGAGTCAGGAAAACATATGAAAGGGGTGAGGTTTTTTTTTTTTTTTTCCCCTTTTCAACAGAGCTAATTAAGCCTGCTAGGTTTAATTTGCATCTATCCTTTCAATAATGACACCTTGCTGAGAAAATGTATGAGAGGCTATGCAAAGTCAAATTAAAGGTCATAGACTATCACTGATGGCCTACATTCATCGTGTTGGCAATACATGGAGCCTATAATCTGAAATTATTGTATAACACTGTTTGCTGATGTTTCCATGAAAGGGTATATTCACAGAGTAGAATTGATATGATAGAGAACAAAAACATCTAGATAAATAAATAAAATACAAAAAACTACAAATCCTAGATTTCACGAAGGATTAAAAAACGGAGCTGGATACTGGTATGCGTATTTATAATAGCGGCCACACAGAAGTTTAGGCAGAGAGGTATCAAATTCAAGGCCAGCCTAACCAAATTAACAAAACACTGTCTCAAATTACCGATAAAAGGGACCAGGAAGATAATTAATACAGTGTTCCTTGGATTCAATCCTCGTACAGAAAAAAGTGTATATAAACTATGAAAAACCAGGAAAATATAACTGCTATATGATAATTGAATGTTTTTTTTTTTTTTGTTTGTTTTTTTGTTTTTTTGTACCAGAAATTGAACTAGGATTTTACATTTGCCAGGTAGGCATTTATTCTACTGAACTGTATCCCCGGCCCAACCTATTGTATTCTTGAAAAATGTAGAGAATATTGAGAGAGTCGCACCACAAAAGTGACACCTATGTGTGGTATGACATGTATTGATTACCTAGATTCAAACACTTCAGAATTTACATGTACTTAAAAACCTAATTTTCCACATGACATATAACTTTGTCTGTAAGCTGTAACACCTCTGCTAGCACACATGGCACTTGCACACCAGAGGCACAGCAGTGCAGAATGTATTCTCTGAATATAAAAATAATTTGTCACCCTTGTGAAAACAGTGTCTGTATATTTTAGTTGTTCAGTATTATACTAAATGTGGCTATCATTTTTCATTTTTACAGTATTACAAAACAGTTAAATATACAAGGTAGAGATGGCAAAGCAGCAGTAATCTATGTCACTAGTAGAACATGTCTTGACTATTTCTCCTCCACTACTTCTAGAAGTGTTGCCATTTGTTTTCAGCCTCTCCAGGCTTGCAGTTCAAACTCACAGGGAAGGCACTGATTCCCATTTAAACTACAGAAACATAAATGTGAGAAATACAGTACACGTCTTCATAGCATATACCTCTGATACAAACACATAATTCCTCACCATATGTCTGTATAATCATTTTTAGACAGCTAATACTGATAGAAATAAATATACAATATAGTCATTATATACCGTATTCTCAAGCAAACCAGCAGAAAAATAAGGACATCAAAATTGTGGCTGGAGGCACATGGGAGAAATGCAAGATTTCAAGATAAAGTCACAATTACCAGGCATGCTTACCTCTCTAAGGGATGACCTGAAACTGCAGGTTACACTGTAATTGTAATCACCCAGTGCATGGAGTCCAGATATGCCTCAGACATACGGATGGGTGAACAGAATATCTGGACTCATCCCTTCCCCAAAATGTTCCTCTCTTAGAAATCATGTCCAAGTAAGTTCAATGATGCTAGCTTAAAGTCCTTGCTGTATGATGTGTATGGCTAAGTGGCTACATGTGTAATCATTTAGTTGTTGGTAGTTTGACCCATACTGCATCCACATTGACGTTTTTGTAAAATTACTCCTAACAAAGGCTCTTGGTGGCAGCTCATTTTAGGGATTCCTTCTGTCTCTCAGGAGCTGTCTCTCAATAAACCTTTCCTTCTCTTAGCTGCCATTGTTCCTTAGAACTCATTCTTCAGTTCTAGGGGGCACAAACTTGGCACAGCTGACATGAAAAAGATTGGAAGTTATATTTCTCCTATATCCATCATAGCAATATGAATACACACACACACACACACACACACACACACACACACACACACACACACAGATTTCCAATGATAAGTTAGATGCTGCTATTCAGTAATATTGTCTATAAAGAATCAAAACTCTAAAATGAATAGTAAATGTGTTTACTGAAAAGCTTTATCCTGGTGGTAGATAAAAATTAGAAACAGATAAATAGGTTCTCAAAATATCTTCTAAACTTGGCATTCAAACTAGTGGTTATGATTGGAAATTAGATGATGTTACATTTCCTTGGCACAGAAGAGCTTGATGGTGAATCCTTCAGCATCATCCCGAGAGGATGGAGGGAAAGGGTATTTGATCCTTGGCCTGGAGAGGAGTCGGATCCGCCCAGGTCTGGGACAGCTGTTTTACTTTTCATGCTATACCTGTACGTTCAGTTTAAAAAATAGAAATCTTACTGTATATCCCTTGTTGTGGATTCCCAGTTATGAGGCTCCTCAAACTCTTAGGAGCTGTGGAGTCTAACTGTATCTAAGACAACGACAGTCTCAAAAAGGACACGACACTTGAGTATTTACTTGACTTACTGGTTTTCATCTCCATTTTTACGTGATTATATAATGGAGGTATAAGAGATGGTAATAGCTTTCTGCTTCTACTCTCTACAATGAAATTCTTAACTTTTACTCATTCACAATGCAGGAAAACCCTGAAAATCTCCCTGAATCCTTCAGAAGATAACCCAAGCCTTCAGCACAATGCTTATTATTTTGAGATTTCTGATTCATCCCAGTTAATCTAAAAGTCCCTCATAAATACTATGTTCTGTTATTTTTTACTAAAACTGTTACTTATAACTGTCTCCTCAATTTGGACATTGCCTACAAAACTGATTTTACATTCTGTAAAGAAGAACATTTGTTGGACATATGCCACATGGTGATAAACTCTGTTATAATATCTTTGATACAACAGATGATTAATAACTACCTCGACATTATGAATTAATCCCACTGAATTTATTCCACTGAATAAAATGATATTATCAACTCAATTTTTGATATAATTTCAAAGTCCTAGATGTATATTTCTTCTGAGCTTTATCCCAAGAATTATGCCTCTCCATAATTTGCATATTAACTTTTATTTAATGAAGTTATGTCTTCTAATAGGATTCTTGGAAAACTATAGCTAGACATGTGCTTTTTGCAAAAATTATGATTGCTTCCACCTTACTGATGGCTCACTTTTAGCATCTATATGGATTACATTTTCGTTTTTTAATGATTCTTGGTAGAAATTCTCATGTGACTATACATTCAGTTATTATTACATGATATTGCTAGATACTGCGTATCATAATAAAGTCACTGAAATTCATTCTGGTAAAAAAAATATAGATATGATTAAGCAAAATAGACCTATTTTTTTTCTTTTATAAAATAGAGTTTATTATATACTTTAAATATGTTATATACATTTAATGTTCACATCATAGTAAAAGTATATAACATAAATATATGTGGAGTATAGTGGAAAAGATTCACATATCCATTATTTCACATAGTTACTCAAACATTGGTAATTTAGCCACTTAGTCAAAATCTAGTAATCAGTAGTCTTTGAAAATTCAAATCTTGATAAATGATATGTGTTTAGCACACTTGGTTACTTTTCCTAAAGCCCTATAAATCACCTAAATAACCTGAATTCATGCATGAATATAACACTAGATCTTTCTAGAATCTGGAAAAATAATATTCACCAGCCATAGGACAGTTTTTTAACCACTCATGTATTCATTCAAAAGTAATGTCTCATCTATCTTTCTTGTTTTCATCTTTAGTTTCTTCTTCTTTTATAAATTTAAAAACATTTCCACTAAGTATTGTACACATGACTACATATTCACTAACATTGTTATATGTAAAATCATTGAAAGCCTCAAAAAGTACCTAGCAGTTTGGAACATAGCTAGTTTAATATTAGAAAACCTGTGATTTAAGAGTTGTTGAATCTTCCTAGAACAAAATCAGTTCTTAAAGACCTGAATCATTGGTAAGATATTTTCCACTACTCTTAGGCATCTTCAACTTTTTAATTCTAGATTTCACAGTTGTAAACATAGGCAAGATGATGTGCTACTGCACAATATTTTTTTATGTTGAGAAAAGTACTTAAATTTAAGACAGTAAAAGTTAAAGCTAAGGTTTGAATGACACAGATTATTTACCGAATATTTTTTTTTATTAGGAGGTGAAATTATTTTCTTTCAGCATTCGAAAAAAAGACTTGGAGGCAAAATGTTTTTAAAATCTTTGTTGGTATAATACAATCATAACACACGAAAGAAAACACATGGAACTTGTGACTATAATGTTATGTAAAATAAGACCTACTCTGACAGTCACATGACATGGTTTCGCTTATGCGGGAAAAATACGCTGTAGAAAATAAATGAGTGAAAAAAAGATTTTAGGAGACAAGAAGGCAGACTCTTTTGGAAATGGGGAGGGACATAGGTAAGATAAACAAAAGAGGGGAAAGTTATTGAAAATGATCAAGATACAGTATAAACATAGATCAGTTCTCTAAAATGAACATCATTGTCCTATACAGCTAACACTCCAGGGAGAGTATTCTTAACTTGCAAACAAAATGGTGATGCAAAAAAAAGGCAAGATAAAAATTTAAAAGTTGTAGAAATTCAACTAGTAGACTACATACCATATTTCTATGTTCTTAGAGAAACACATTATAGTAAAAAAAATTATTTTAATGCTTATTCTTTTATAACATGTTATGAAAACAGGTTGTTGGAATAATTGTATTACAAACCTTTCAGTAGCAAGTCTTAGGGCTCATCTTATTTCAGAATTAACTATCCTTATAGGTTAAAGAATATTATTCACAAAAGTCAGATGTTAAAAGTCTTACACTAAGGCTTATCTTACAGAACAAGAGTTACTGTAGATATGACTATTAAGATTAGGTCATAAATAGAGCAGTGTAAGATTCTAGAAAAAATGTCCTCAGTAAAATTGTAGTCAGAAGAACTGGGAATTTGGAATATGTATAAGAACTAGAAAGTTCTTTATGAACTTGAAATCAAAGGGTCTACTGGTTTATCTACAAGCTGAGGAACACCAACAATTGCTAGCAAACCACCAGAAATGAGGAACAAAGTGTGGGACAGATCCATCTTCATGGCCTTCGGAGGAATCAACTGACAACACACTGATTTTGAACTCATAGATTCTTGAACTTGGAAGTGAACCCATTTGTACTGTCAAAGCCACATGAGCATATGGAACTAAGTCACGATATCCCTAGAGAATAAATGAATACATCATGTGATTCATAATCTTAATGGCCTTTAGAAATTCAGTTCAAAATCTGCAGATAAGACAGCATTGCACATAGATAATGTCCTTTCCTTTGGAAATCTGTTGTGTTGCAGCAAAGACCATATAATATGTATGCATTACTATCTGTCAATTTCTTTTAACAAATCTGTAGTGGGCAGTTTTCTAAGCATTATGGTTAGTCATGCAGCTATCTGAATTGTCTGAAAATTGCCAGCTATATATAGATTCTCAATATTGTTATTCATAAAAACTAAATATTTTAAAATTGTATGGGTATTTTTTTAACTTGAGGTGTTTCTCTATTGTTAGTGATGTTTATTGATTCAATCCATTGCAGAGTGAATTTTGCAAGATGTCAAGATGATCTGCCTGTCCTACACTATCCTGCACTGGAAGCTTCAAAATAGGGGATATAGAATTCACAAAATGAGAAAATAGTGTACTGTGATAGTTTATTGTATAAGAACGGATGGGCTTATTAAGATTTTGTAGATTTTGGAGAAATTCGAAGTCATTGATTGCAACTGTGTGCTATATATTTAAGTGCATGCATCTCTCTCTCTCTCTCTCTCTCTCTCTCTCTCTCTCTCTCTCTCTCTCCTAAAAGCTAACCCTAATCTCTAAACCCTAACCCTGACTCCTAAACTTTACCTTTATAAATTGGCTGTACTATAATCATAAAAATATACTAGTATAAAATATATTACTTTTTTATTTTGAGAGGGTATTAATAGCTTTTGTCTTCAATTGTTTTTGTCTAATTTTTTTTTTTTTTTTGTATTATTCCGAAGCACAGGGTGGTAAGGAAAAGCACTTGGTGATTTTTAGGTTGTAAATGTCTGACCGTCTGAACCTGTGTCTTATTGGATGTTCTCTAATTGTCTAGTTATTAAGGAAAGCAAAACATGAGCCATCTGTTGTTTGCATTACTATATCACCTAGGATAAATCCCTGATATCTCAGTCCCTTATGTAACTAGATATCTGAGTATAGATTAGACTACAATCTTACTTTATCACTTTTATTATCCTCAAGAACAGAAGATATTGCTTAAAAAAATAAAAGCTCCCTGTGGCACCAAGTCCACTTCACACCATTTATCTTTTCGTTCATTATTCAATAATAGAAAATATGCCTCCATAGGTAAAAATAGATTATTTTAACATAAGATGAGAAACATATAAAATGATCCCCAAATGTCTCTTGTAGCCAGTAAGTAAGAAATGTGAGCCTAACTGCTCTCACATTCATACAATATCATGTCAGAGAGTCATAGAAGCCCACAGAAAGAATTCCCAGTGGCTGAAACCAGAATAACCTGAAAGAGTATGATGAAATAGGATCAGATTATAATTACCCTTTTTATGATATATACTGCAGCCTCGATGGCTTAAAAGTTTTTATTTGGTAAGAGCTTTGATGATGAGAATGTCCTGTCTCCTTCCTGTGTCTTCACAAGCATTTTTTGTGTGTGTGTGTACACAGAGCAAAAGGTACATTTCTGGTGTCTTAAGCTTCTTATAAGGGCATCTAGATATTACTTTATGACCTTTTTAAAATCTAATTACCCTTTTATCAGTTCTGTCTTCAGTCACACAGAAGAAAGAGCTTCAGCAGGTTTTCAAGAGATAAAAATACCACATAATAAATCTACACTATAAAATATTTGCTTATAGGTTCACAATGACACAAAAAGTTTTATAAATAAATGAGGAGGAAAGAGATTGATCTATTTAGAAAACTCCAAACAGTTATTTGATAACCTATCCTCTCGGAAGTAAAGTGTGACTCTTAATTTTTGCATTATGGAGATGCAGTGTTTCCTTCCCACAATACAGGAGGAAAGATAAAATAGGAAATTTTTATCACCTCGTAAAAGGTGATAAAATTTACATCAATCGTGGTAATCCTTCTGGCAGTTTGAGACTTTGCTCAAATACTTTATAAAATCTCGTTTCCCTATGTGGTCTTGCTCCCTCTAAACTCATAACCACAGTTGAATGATGAAAAAAGTAGGTGAAATCCCGAGTGAAGGGTATTCCACAAAGTAACTACACCATGTGCTTCAAACCCGGAAAGCTATCAAAACAAGCAGATTACGAGACTACTGAGAACATGATGAACCCAAAGTGCAGGATGATTGCCTGTCTTTCGGATATCACAAACTTGGCATTCTGGAAAAGAAAAAAGAAAGATGGTTTAAAAGAAAGCAATGTGGAACCAGGATGTTAAATAGACGTCTGTGTTCCCACATCAATGGCAATCCTCTTCACAGCAGCCAAGATATAGAGCCAGTCTAAGTACTCATCAACAGAAGAATGGCAAAGAAACAGAGTTATATATACACAACAAAACATGATAAAGAAATTCCTTTATGAGAGACAATTTATTGGAATTTGAGAAATTTTATGTCAAATGAAACAAATATGCCACAGAAAGAGAAATGCCATATGACCTCAATGATATGTAGAATCTAAAAAATTCATTTGACATAAATAACACAGAATTGTGTTAAACAGAGGGTTAGAGGGTTGGAGAAACGAAAAAGGGCAAAATTTCACTTAGGAGGAGCATGTTCAAGGAACTATTTATACAACACAGTGCTCATAGATAAGCACTAGTATTTGGCAATTGTGAGAGGAGATTTTTAAAACTAAAGTATAAGTATGCAATTTAATACATGTTTTAATAAGTTAAACTGTGCCATTTTACAACATCTATATATTTGAAAGCATCATGTTTTCTATAATAACTGTATATAATTTTTGCTTCATAATAGATACCGACAATAGAGAAAACTATGAAAACTGTACTATTTCTGAATTTTTTCCTTTAAATGAAAATGTACTGTAAAGGAAAATGTACATAGAAATATAAGTATTAAAATGGTATTAGAATTAAATATCATATGCTTATCACATGATTGTTCACCAAGAGTAACAGCCAACTCGGTGAGGAGTGTTCAATGACGTGATGTCTTTATTTTGAGTTAAAATTATTAACATCATGGAGTATTGTTCAAAATTATTATCTATACAAGTTATAAAATTGTAATAATAGGTTGTCAGTTTTGCTACATTTTGTTTTGTTATTTGAGACAGGATCTCCCTATGCAGTTCAGGCTGGCCTTCAACTCAATATGTAGCCTGAGGTGGACTTGAACTCTCAGGGAGCCTCCTGCCTTAGCCTCCCAATTGATGGGGAACAGGCATGGACCACCACACCTGGTCAATCCTGTCATATTTCAAAATAAAGAAAAAGGAACTCTGACACATCTATTCAAAATTAAGTTAAAAGGAAACTGACATAACACAAGTAGGCAAAGAATCATAAAATACATATTAAATAAGTGTTCCCATCTAAATACAGTGTTAGTACATAAAAATGGCTACATTTTACACGCACTAGTTTAAGCGTAAAACAAAGTCCATAGAAATCCATTATTTTACCTCATCAATCGCATTTTTTTAGAGTCAGAAAATGGGATTCTTGCCTTTTCTCTATGGATATCATGCACAAATCAATTTGTAATGTGAATTTCATTACACAACAAAAATAAATTTTTTACTATTTTTAAGGAACACATCACTGACAGAACACATTCAGTTAAAATCAGTCTAGACTCTGAAAAATAATTCTACTCTCAACAGTCAAAGTTTAATGTTCTACACTGTTTGAAGATTACCCCAAAAGCAGGGTATCACAGTGCTTTATGTTTTTAATTATTTTACCTTTAGTAATACACGTTTGCAGTGATTATGATAATTCTCTGGGAGATCACATGTACATAATACATTTCAATTCCTTTATTTTTGTACACTTTCTCCTCCACCTTTAATTTAAAATCAAGACATTGTTGTTGATTTATGTATGCTTTTCATGAAGGCCTGTATAAAGACAATTTGAATAGAAATATTATAAGTGTACAGAAATAAATCATATTTCAGAGTAATACCTAGAGCTTCCATTTTGAAAATCAATACACACTTAAAAGTCTAAATTATTTTCCTATATCCCTCATAAAGTGGTTAGAAAACACACACTTTATTGAATAAAACTACAGCCTTCTTTACTTAGAGTGTATGAAACTAGCTTTCAGAAGTTAAGAAAAATCTCTAGGATCTCATTCTGAGAACCAATTTTCTCTTAAATCAAAATTCTCTTGCATAAAAGAAACATCAGTAAGGATAATTAATATAGTGATTTGAACAAGCCATCAAGGGCTCTATCAACAAAGAGTTCTTCACTGTGGGTCAGACTATTTTGTCCTTGCGGAAGATATAGTTAAATATAGAGGCACTACTAAGCATGCATATTTAAACGGGGAAAGACCAAATGAAGAAATGGTTATCAAATGGAAGATAATAGAGCCCTCCTCTGTTTCCCATACTGTAGGTATTATATGAGTGACTGTAAGTTTAAGCATATCTCTCTATCAGAAGACACATGTGTTTTACAAGGATCTAGGGTGAGTAAAAACCAAACACCGCCAAGAATACAATGAGTTGCATTTTCTCAGTGATTTCTCAATGCATATCAGAAAACCAAGATAATTGCTTATGTGTTTCTCTACAGGCTTCGGAGACTGCCATTGAAATTTTCATTCATTTTGACTTGGATTTCATAGGATGATCCTTTCTTCCTCCTACCTAAAACTCTTTTAACAGTGAGGTAACAGCTTTCCTTTAAGGCTTTTGAGCTCAGCTTGAAAAAAGCTTTATTTATTTCCATGAGAAGCACAGCAATTTAAACAATAACTTGTAAGAGACCTTTGGATTTTTGGTTATTTTATGTTTCCATTGTTTGAAAATTTCTGAATATTAAATAATTCACCTAATAGTAATAATTTTAAAATGGGCATGCAAGAAAACTGAACTTCCCTCCAAATTTATAATTTTTAAACCAAATTAACATTCTTATTAATTATATGATTTCATCTTTTTGAGGCATGTGGTTATGAAGATTGAATCCAAGAGATCATGCGTGCTAAGCTAATGTTCAAATGCTGAGCTATGAGCCCAGTCATTTAAATTTTTTTTTACTTTTAAAATATTGAGATAGAGTTTTGTTAAACTGAGCAGGCTGGTCTCACACTTGTTACTTGTTTGAGTCTGCTGAGTAGCTTCATAGACTTTCACCAAAATCTCAAACCAATATGTTCTTGAATGGACAATGATTAATACTGCAGATCATATAACTAAAATATCTATTATAATGAATATTTTTTGTATCCAATTATCAGTATTCTCTTATTTTTAGCCAGGAAATTTAATAATTTAACTACAATTAAGATATGTAAATGCACTGGTCATTTAATCATAATGGTATCTGAAATTGAGATAGGAGAAGATAGTTTCCATCTATTTATAACTTACTTTACAATTGATAAAATGCTGATTTCTATGAATTTACACGTATTAAGAATTATACAGAAAAATAGTAACTTGATATAAAATTCTGCATAACTTAGAGGATATCACCTAAATTATCTAATTGTAGCCTTTCATTTTGCTTTGAGCTGTTTGCAGTTGTGCAAATGGTAAGTAACTGAGAATAATGCAGGATAATTCATGTCTGAAGTCATGAAAATCAAGTCCTATAAAGGCTAAATCACTTTTTTCTCACACTATAAAAAATAACTGTGCAACCATTTATGTATTCATTTCAATATTACTCATCTCTGTCCTTGCTCACTCTTCAAATAATCTCCTAAATTGGTTGATGGTGACATTTGCCTGTTTTGTTCATTGATCAATAATAAAATATGTAACATGTTCTTTTTATTTGGATAAGAGTCATGATGTATGTCTATTAACAAACATGATTTAAGAGAACAATTGCACTGCAAATTGCATTTTTATATGCATGTGGATTGTACTTGTGTTCACATTATGGTTAATGGATATGCTATTTATGAATATCGTTGGATTACAACATACAAATCATCTGAGGTTCTTTTAAATTGATGCAAATGTATGGGATAAAAATGATTTTTTTTACTCATCATCTGATTCATAACTGAGATTGTGTATAACCAAAGATTAAAAAGAGAAAAAAAATATATATATATACACACACACACACACACACACACACGTGTGTATGTGTGTGTGTGTGTGTGTGTGTGTGTGTGTGTGTATGTGTATGACTTATTTTACTGGTACATTTTAGGTATATTTAATGGTAACATTCATCATACATTGGGATTTTGTACCTATATATATTATTGTATAATATATCTTGCTGCTTCTTTTTCTTATTATTATTATTTTTTTTTTAGAAAAGCACACTGAACGTATTTTATGTGACATGGGACTTTCATAAAGGAATAAAGATTCCAAAGAATTTATAATGCCCATGTAACTGCCATTCTAAGGTTTGCTAAAGGGTGGACCCTGCTGGATGTCATGGCTTATGTCAGTGGCCCCCAGGCTTCATGTGTTTGCATTATGCATTTGTGATTGGTTCATTCTTTAGAGCTTGGATTGATGATGTCAGTGCTACACCCACATAGGGGTGGAGCCAGCATGCTCTGCCTTCTGGTGGAGCCAGAAGGCATCTCTATCTCTCTTGCCTGTTTCTGCTTGCTGTTTGCAGCCACCATGAACTGCGGCCCTGCCATGCCACCCTGCATTGGAGCCAACTGAGTGTGGACTGAAACCTCCAAAAACTTTTAAGAAATAAACCTTTCCTTTCCCAACCTTGGGCATCAGGTATTTTGTCTCAGCGTCAAGTAAAAAGTAAGACACTGGAGAAGCATGACTGGACACATGATGTGCATGCACGGTGACCAAAGGGAGAGGAACTTACAGAGACCTGATTGCTCAGAGTCCTCTCTCAGTCTTCAAAAATCAGAAGTTCTTCACTCTGAATATGGATAAGGGACCTTTCTTATTTCAGTACTACAAACTGTCTCAGAAAAAGGGCAAGAGAATGTCACTGTGACGTTCTTAGGTTTACTAACTTGCTTCAGAGGAGGAGTGTAGGAGTAAGGTCAGAGTAACC
This sequence comes from Cavia porcellus, assembly GCF_034190915.1. Lineage (NCBI taxonomy): Eukaryota > Metazoa > Chordata > Mammalia > Rodentia > Caviidae > Cavia > Cavia porcellus. Next base: position 15,455,763 of record NW_026947494.1, on the reverse strand, counting down.
TTTTTGCCTCTGCGGTTTTTTTTCAAATTCAAGGTACCTTATTTTGGGATCATGTATCCTGTACTCTCTTAACAGAAAATGAGTCAATATTACTAATATCATGAAGATACAAGATTACAAGATACAATTATATAGAATATTCTAATTGTATTCTCAAGATAACTTTAAAAATAAAGTCAAGATAATTTTTTTTTCTTTTTGTACAGTGCTAAGGGTTCATGTCTGCCACAGAGCTAATGTGTTATGTCATTTCATTTATATTATTCTTTTTGATATTAAAATAATTACAAATTTGGCAAGTTGGAACAGAATTAATTCCATCTTGTTTTCTAAAGTTTTTCCTAAGATATAAAAAACTGTCATGAGCTCACATTTTATTTCCTCTGTCAAGAGTTCTCCAAGGAACTAATCATTAACAAAAACAATTAAACCTGATTCTTGACATGCTGAAAGGCCTGAGATCTCTCCCTAAAATTAAGGTCTATATCAGGGTCCCTTCCCTAGTTTCTCTTAGAATAGAAAAGTCTCTTTGCAAAGTTCAAATATCAAAATGACCTGACCAGCAGAAAGGGAAACATCACTGTCTTCAATTTTTTTTAGCTAATTTTCATTGAGAAAAGACTAAGCTCTTTTTTATAGCAAGAAAGACTAAAATTTACCCTCTATTTCAGTCCTCTAGAGGATCATTTATTCTACAGGCCCCTCAACATTTCTTCATTGTCATTAAATCTTCCCAGGCTCCCTGGCTTCCCATTAAACTCACTTACTGCTCCCCCAGTATTCTTCATTTACCTCCTTTCCAATAGAAATAGGAGTATGTAACTATCCAGATGCTATCAGATTAGTGGGAAATCACATGCTGTGATTCTCTGCTGCTACTGTAGTTGTTAATAGGTCTGTATGCCTTTTCCTCTATTTAACCTGCATATTATCCATTCATTTCAATGAGCCACATTATGAAAACAAAGAAAAAGTTTCCCTTTCCTCTAGAGCTAAGACTCTTCTAAAAGAAAACTGGCATTTGGTATTATAATACAGATACTTGAAATGTAAATCATATTTGTCAAATCCAAAGAGACATAATTCTGTAGACTGTTCAGTAAACAATCATGTTATTAAAATTTATTTTAAATGAAATATTCAAACAAATATTTCAAAATATGTTTTCCATTTTTGTTTCCCCACATTTTATTGCTTCTTTTTGCTAATTGTTAAAAAAACTAGCTAAAATTTTATGATTACTATTTTAAAATAGTAAGATTACTTAATTTAAGATAGTAATTAAGATATTTCAAAAACAAAAGTTGCCATGACTGGGATACCTGAAAGACTGCGAGAAGATAAGAAAACAGAAAGTATAAAAGCTGGATTCAGGTGTAGCCCTATTCTCTCATGGGAGGAAATACGCTGCCCCCTCACTGTAAGGGCATTTATTTATACATTTAGCAACTTAATATCACCATTGCCTAGTAATCTGCACGTATGGCAACCTAAGAGCCTGATTTTGGGGCCTTGAGTCACTGTTGTCTGCAGCTTGCCTGGGTCAGTCTTTGTTCTTGGACCCAGCTGACTGGTTCCAGCATGTGTCATAAATTTCCAGTTTCAATGACTCCCAACAAATAATAACTTGACCTATCTTAGGAAAGGAAAGAGCCTATCTACTCTCTTGATGGAGTATGAAGGATAAAACACTAATGGCAGGTGGGAGGTAGCAGAGGAGCTAGACAGAGAGACCAGGTCAGCTTAAGATTTGTACCAAAAACAGCAGAGATTTCTGGGTTTATGTAGATCCAGGTCAGGGGAAAACATGGTGCCCCATATTCTGAGAAAACAGAATGATGGGAAAGTGTGTGGGTTGTGAGTGTATCCTGATATCCTTTCTGCAATTCTTGTGATTCCTTTATCTAAATGATATCAATTGCATGCTAAATGTGTACAAGATACACAACACATTTACACATTTAAAGGAAATTGCATTATTATAAAAAAAAAGTTCTGCATGTAGAAAACACAAAATATGCAAGCATTTGACATAGAAATATAAGCTTATTTGTTTCTACTAACTGAAACGAAGGAAAAGAGGTAACTTTTATTGAGGTAAGATTTCACCATATTGCCCAGACTGGTCTCAAACTAACTCCTGGGCTTTATTGATCCTCATTCCACAACATCCTGACTTGCTGGAATTTCAGGTATGTTTCATCATGCCTGGGAAAATTATAATTTTTGAATGTTCCCCCAGTTTCAAGTTTACAGAGCTTTTGTAAAGTAATTAAAATACAGGAAAATACACTCAGCAGATAAGTCCTCAGATGTGTTCATAGCTGAAATAGCTGTTAGGAATCAGGTTTTGGTTGGAACAGGTGACTCATGTGATGACCTAGAAGGGCTCATGATTCCCACTGACTCCTCTCTTCCATGATGATTTCCAGTTCCAGAAGGTAAAGAGTTTCGCTCTGCCATCTCTTCCTACCATCCTGTTTCTCCCTTGAAGTCAGCTGACTAGGGGTCAAACACTAGAAACTGTGAATCAAAGTAAACCTCTGCTGGTTTCACTTGTGGCTGTCAGATATTATGTCCCACTGATGAAAAGTGACTAATAAAATAAAAAGTATGGTACCAGATTTTAATGCTTGCCAAAAAGAAGAGAATTCATAGTAAGGTTAAATGTTTTGAGAGAGCTGTTCAATGTTAGTCTAGTCAATACAAGGAGAAAAAAGAGCCAACTTTTGAAGAAAAACAAAAGGTGGGGCAAATATCCATTAATTTTGTAATGGAGAATAGCAGTGTGGAAGTAATAAATGGGTTGAAAATGTTTAAACCAACAAAATTTATACGTTTAAGAGATACAGCTACCAATAGGTTTGATATGTCTTAAAGGTTTTCTTGACACAGAGAACAAAAGTAATATGACAGAATGTGAGAATTTTACTGACTGCAGTAAAAAACTACTGAAGAAAATGTTATACTGAATATCTGTGAAAGTAATTTATTCCATGAATATAATTTTGTAGAACTCATCTTAATGCTAATACAGTAATCACTAATTTATCTATCATATTGGTTGACATTTCTCTTGCTGAGGTTGGAGACGAGAACAGGCATTGTGAATACATGATTCTTCCACATTATGTATAAAAAGATTTCATAGTGTTCTAAACTCAAAACTTTCTAAACATCATCTCATTATCTTAACACATATTTTATTTACATATCTTTTACTAGCAGCTCTGGGTATGCTATGATTTTGTCCCTCCAAAGCCTCATGCAGTCATGCAAGCAGCTGAATCTACCACTTGTGATTGGTTTGTTGTCTATTGCAGGATTGGCAGTGTAAGTTTTGCAACCACCCAGCACAGAGTACAGGGGAGAAAAGGAAGTGTGCCTTCCCTCTTTTGCCCATTTTTGCTCTTGTTCCTTTTGGCCACCATGAATGACCAATGCCACCCTACCCAGGAGCCAGCTAAGTACAGACTGAAACCTACAAAAACTGTGAGCTAAATAAACCTTTCCTTCTTTCATTTTGGGATTCAGGTGTTTTGGCTCAACCACAAAGGAAAACTAACTAAGAGAGAATTTGGTACCAGAAGAGTGGGGTCATTATTGTGACTATACCTGGCCATGTGGTTCAAGAGCCTTTGAGAATGTCTTATGGGAATAGTTTGAAAAGGTTCAGAGATGTCACCTAATAGAGTGGTACTGGAACAGTTTAGGTTGTTCTGTATGGGAGATTTTGTTCAGAGATCAGAAGACCAGAATATTGATAGAAAGCCTGCTGAAAAAGACCAGGCTTTGGAAGTTTCTACTAAGAAGGACTGCCTTAGGTGCCAGACTGCAGTTGATGCATGTTATGGTTTGGCAGAAACATTCGTCTGCATTTTGCTTGTGTCCATAGGCTTCGCCTGAGACTAAGATTAAGGAATCAGACTAAGTAATTTGGTAGAAGAAATTTCAAGGCAATCTAATGTTGAGGCAGTGGCATGGCTATTGTTATTAACCAGATTTATGTTGCAAATCAAGAGCAAAGAGCCCAGCAGGTTGATTCAAAATGTTGTGAGTTTAGTTATTGTGAGTGGACTGTAAAGGGAGAGCTGAAATCTCAATTGTTGAGAAGAAACAGAGAAATAAAAAAGATGGCCTGGGAATATCATGGGAAGTGGGGTCCCCATGTTTTTTGCAGCCTCAAAGTTACAAAAGTGAAAGACTTGCTTGGAGGAGAAAGTTGCAAAGTGCCATGTTTCAGAATGGAGGTGGAGGCCACACAAGGTTCCAAAATGATGGTGACTGCACTGAGTTCCAGAATGGTGACAGCATAAAAATTTTTTTCCTCATAATGAAATTCAGAGTGCTCAGTTATCCAGGCACTCTACCCCTACAGCCAAGTGAGAGGAAAGCCTGGCTACTGCTCCAGGTGGCAGCAGACCTTGGCTTCATCCACATAAGTATAGATTTTAGGTGCATGGAGAATATATGAGTTTGGAGGTTAAAAAGGCTTTCATACCAATTTCAGAAGGCCTCGGAGGCTGGACAGTGTGTGTGAAGTCTGTGAGTGTGAAGTCTATGAGTGTGAAGCCAAGGTGCAATGGAGAACTCAGAAATTTGAAAAAGCCAGGAATGTGGGTTGTCTAAAGAAAGTTTCAAAGAGAGAGTAAAGAAAGCCCAAGACAGAAACTATGGGAGCGACAACCACCAGAAGTACCGTCAGGGTGGAGTCACTCAAACCTTTTGGAACTCACAGCCAGATTGTTTAAGATGCTGAGCATGGACCTCCAGGACTTAAGTTTGTCCTGCTGGATTTTGGACTTCCTTTGGTCCCATTCCTTTGTGTATCCCTGTTTGTACATTTTGTGCTACTGAATTGATAAGTTTTTAACCTTTTTTTCAAAGGGATTATACTTAACAGTTTGCCTTAGACCTTGGAGGAGATATAGGGCTTGAAATTTTCAGCAGTGCGGAAGCTGTTAGGACCTGCGCAAAAACTGAGATGGACTAAATGTCTTCTGAATAAAGGATGTAAACGAGGTTTCTGTGTCTTGATGTTCCTTTAAAACCTCATGCAGTCTTGCTGGTGATTGCGTCTAGCATTTGTTATTGGTTCATTGTCCGTAGCTCTGGGATTAGTGTTGGTGTGAGCGCTGCACCCACCCAGAGGCAGGAAGCCCGCATACAATATAAGGGAGGGACAGAGGTGTATGTTTCCCCCTTTTAACCCTTCCTCTTGCCGCTGTGGTGTCACAAACTGCTGCCCCTTTGCCACACCACCCTGCCTTGGAGCCAGCTGAAACCTCCAAAAACTGTAAGCTAAATAATCTTTTCCATCATTTTAGACATATGGTATCTTGTCTCAACAATGAGAAAACAACACCCAAGTCAATACACAATTTTAAAGGCAACAAGTAAGCTTTAGTTTATCGTGAAGTATACTCTGAATCAATTTATTTCTATTTCTATAAATAACAAATAAATTACTGCTATTTAATATGATGTTGACATCAATTAGAGCAAGGTGATTACTTTATCTTATTGATAAATAGTTACAGGTTTCTTAAAAAATGAGGTAACTGATTGGAGTGTTCTTCAAGAAGCTTAAACATTGGTAGGAACATTTAACAAGAATTTTTGAATCCTAGTGTTTTTCTAGATCATTTATCTTTATCCTAATCCACACAAATTATGCATCAAGATGATTATAGGTACTACAGCCAATTAGATGTGTCTAACCTATTAAGAGTACTCCAAATTCCACATAAATCACGCTAATTTCCAAGTGTTAATTAACTAAATGTATGAAAACTTGATTATAATTTGGCCTCTGGCATTTAGAAAATTATTAATCCCCTTAAATTATCTTCTGCTATTGCTTCCTTTTTACTGGCGCTGTCTAAATACAGTAAAAGTATGAAATTATATCACTCAAAATTACAGAATTAACCTCTCTTGGATTTGGAAATCACAGTCAGTTTTAACTAATATTCCTAATGATATAAAAAACAAAATACTCTGTCAATGTTTAAAAGCTAAAGTTTGGAAAAACAGTGAGACTTTGAAAATGGAATTTATTTTTAAAAAAGATAAATGCGCTCTGTTTTCCAATATTATAACTGTACATTTTGACCACAATATATTTGAAAACTACTCAACACAGTAATATTGGAAGGCCTGGGAAATGGCAACTTTCAAAAATGAAATCTTTTTTTTTTTTGAAAAGAGTGTGTAGGAAAATGAAATGTAACATTAAGACATGAGGTTTTTGTGGATGCAATCAAATAAAAGCAAGATCATGACCTATTTTGGGGGGGGGCCCAGATTAACCTTGAAAATGGTGAAAATGTTGGGAACGACTGAAGTGAGTCACAAACCACTCAATGCCAAGAACTGCAAGGGAAGTGAGGGAGAGAGAATAAAATTAATTAAGCTGTGTTAGTACAACTACCAACTCTCTGAAAGGAATGCAATCATTATGGACTGCAACTATGCACTCTTAAACGTACAGATACAATAGAGTGAAAATGAACATCCAGGTTGTGCCACCAGTAATGTGCTCCTTCTGAACAGGTCCCACCTTGCGTAGTGACACAGCTGGGTATACTAGTTCCAAACCATAATACCTCGTAAGATATTCTATTTCTGACTCTTTGGTGAAATAAAACTACAAAGGTAACACTCCCTGACTTTGTGACCATTTATGGACAATTACTATCTATGCAGTTTCTACTGGACTTATTTTCCCATTAATAATTTTATCCTACATACCATTTGGAAGTTATTAAGTATTTATGAAACAATAACTGTGACATAAAGTAAGAGCTCTTTTTTTAGCTATATAACATTCACCTATTGCTATTTTTAAGTTTATATTTCAGTTTGTGTCAAGAGTGTCTAGGTTAAACATTTTTTTTGATATGTCTGAGACTCTTTCTGATGATATTAGCATTCTTTTCAGTGGATAAAAAATAGATTGTTATCACCACTATCATAATCTCAAGTATTGAGATTTTAAATAGAATAAAAGCCAGGGGAAAAAAAGATACTTATCCCTTTCAATTATTGAATGGCTCGAACACATCAGTCTTCTCCTACCTTTGGAATAGGATTTACACTATTGATTCTTCTGGTTCTTAAAACTTCAGGCTTAGACTAAAACTAAGCCGATGGATATCTGTTTCTGTACTTAAAACTATATATGTATATCTATATCTATCTATCTATCTATCTATCTATCTATTTACATATTTATATGTGAGGGCAGAGATAAATGAATATGTGAAATCAAAATGTACTGTGAACATTTAAAAATTTCAAAACATTTATAGTAAAAGACACATTACCATTACCCCTCTCAAAATATTCTCCTGGTTTGAACACATTTATTGCACCATTCTTATAACTTTGAGAAGCAGTTCTGGAAGTCTTCTCTTAGGAGCATCTTCAAGTGATGTGATAAAAACTTGGCGAAGTCCGCCACTGACTGCCACTCCACGGAAAAGCAGGATTGTAAACATCATGCTATGACCTCAGCCATCTTTTCCCTCAGAAGTGGCTCTGAACATGTCTTGACTCTTTCCCAAATTAAAAATGGCCAGGAAAGTCAAACATTTTGAAATGATTCCAGACAATGAAGCAGCCAGAAGAGTGGAGTTAAGGACACAGAAGAGAGGACTTCTACAGGTGCTTCCCAAAGTGACAAGAATGACAAAATTTCTGGTGATGTAAGGAGGGGTGTTTTGAGAATGATTAATGGCAGTCTGTCTTCACTAAAATTTTAAAACTTAAGTCATATTGTATATAAGTTGCTTTCAGTAAATTATTTGTAAAATAATTCTCTGAATGAATAAACCAATAATTTTTTTTCCTAGTTTTAGGAAAAACTAAGTAAAAATGGGCAGAAATTATATATATATATATATATATATATATATATATATATATACACATATATACATATATTTCTATTCCTGTTTTGAAAGTACAGAATTTTATTTGTTTGTGCAAGGACTGTCAAATGTGTACTCTTTCAAATATTTTCCTGTGTCTTAACTTGCATACACCAAACACCAAAAAAGGAGATTAATTTGGTAGCTCACTTTTTTAGTCTAGAGAGAAGAAATCATTGAACGGATGATATCAAAAAGAAAAACATTGCAAATAGAATTTATAAAGACTAGAAATAAAAAGTTCATTGTCTCCATTAACTAGTTTCAAACATGAAGTGAAAACTAAATCATTTTGGCATTATTGCCTTCAGTGAAAACACACTGAGCCTTAAATATGAACATTTGATACCATTTCTTGTCCTATTAATGTTACAGTGAAGACAAACTCTAATTCATCTAACTTCATGTATTTCCATTTTACAGCATAATTCTAGAAAAATGGACTACAGTGAGGTAAATTTTCTGAACATCGCCTCCTTCTCAGCAGTGATTTATTTCCCTAATAAAAAATAACCAGTATTCTCTATTTTGGGCAAGTGTGATATAAGTAATATAAACTGCAGAAAATGAAAAACAAAAAAAAGGCCAACGTATTTTATATATAGGAAATGACTTCAGTATCATAAGTTTACGAATCTGAGGGCCTGAAGTTCATTTCAATCTCTGCTTGTGTGAATTGGCCCAAGAACCCTGGGGATAAAACAAAAACTTATTATTGCTAGAAAATAGAATAGGCAGTACTATTTCATTGTCGTGAGTTTTTTTAAACACGATAAAGTATATATCATAAAAATTTTGCCATCCTGATTATCCAAACCATGGCTTGAGATGTTCTTTAAAACTTTAGAACACAGAAAAATATCCAATCTTTCATTTCAATAACATTTGTGCTGCAACACAAATATTAAATCTGGACTCATCTCAGAAGGCTACACATTTTGTTTGGCCACATAAAATATAAGCAAAATAGGAGTAGGATGCCTACCAACTTGTATCAATTCAATTAATACTTCAATTTATACTTTCCTCTATTCACAATTTAAGATACAATAAGATAAAATACTATTCACAAAAGTAAACTGAAAGCAAGCACATGAACTCTCTTTTGGTACCATAACAAGATGCTGGAAACTTGTCAGGCTAAAAGAGTGCTTACTTTTTATCTTCTTGCTCTGAGTCACTTAGAATTGATAGAGCATTACTCAGCAAAAATCAAGGCTGTTCAGGTTGCTTCCTTTCTGGAGACCCTGCAAGAGAATGCATTCACTGGCTCTTTAAGTTGGCTAGGAGAACATAGTTCGTTGAAGTTTGAAGGCTCAGGATTTCATTTCTAATTTGCTTTCTTATATTTTAGAGGTCGCCCTTATTCCTTGGTTTCTGATCCCTTTTCATTCTCACACAGAAAGTGAAATCATTCATTCTTCGAATCTGTTTTGAATTTCTGAATTCCTCTTGCCAACATTTCTGTTTTCTTTTTCACTTTTAAAGGCTCACATAGTTACATAAAACATAAACACAGAAATAATTCTTGATGATCAGTATTTTGAAGTACAATTCATTTTTTCTTCCAAAGTCTTAGACTTTATTCTTCATGGGTTCCAGAGATGAAGGAATGGGGATTTGAAAAAGGACACTTTCCCACTGATTATAAATTTCTAGAAAATATTTATCGTTCCTTAAAAATACAGTCTCTATGGTAAGAAACACTTCTTTTGGCATCTACTCTTCAACAAGCATTTTGAGCAAGTTGCTTTCTTTCTGAGCAGTTCCATTTAGAAGATTTCACATTTTATGGACACTTAGTATGACCTGAATTGTTAATAACTGGAAAATATTCTCAGAGTCTGAGATCTCAGAGAGAAAGAAGGGTTCCAACTGCATTTCCATCGTGCCTTTTATCCACTGTGTGAATACAGTCCGTGTCTTTGTTTTCACTGTGGCAAACCTGGCTAAATTCATTAATTCCCAAATCTGTTTGGTCCCTACCAGTTCTCTCAAAGTAGCTAAAAAGTATAAATTTTAAGCTGAGCACAATCAACCTTCAGCTTCCCACAGCAGTCTCTGTGCTTACCGCTTAGTCAAAGGCATCAGCTTGAGTGCACCCTGAGGACTCTCCTTGATATTTCCTTTCCAGCTACCAGCCTCAACAGGGTGCTTTTTAGTTTCCAAACTGTTTGACTTCTCAGGAGTAGTCAAAACTTGATTACTTCTCCATTTATTAAGGCAGAACATGATATTTTATTGTATTACTTTATCATGTGGTTCTTATCTACATATTCATCTAGATAGAAGAGAGCAGTTGTTTGATCAAATCTCTGTTTCAACATTGCTTAATCCCTCTTCTTGTATATAAATAAAACTAACATAGACAATCCACTGACTTTAAGCAGATTACGTCTGCAACATTGATGGTCCTCATTCTATTTGGACAATGGAATGATGTTTCAGAGCAGAGTGAGGCTTCTCAATATCAAAGGAAATTTGCTTCAGACTGCAACACATACACTTTCCATTTTCAGACATTGGACTCAAGATTGCTACAGCAACAACTCTGCAGATAACCCTTTCTCACCCCACTGTGGTTTAGATTTCAGAGTTGTTTCTGAGGCCTATGTTTTTATAGGGTTTTACATATTTTGCAAATTAAACATTTGCATTTTAAAACATTTACATCTATGTAGCATTTTTCTAAACCCTTGTAGCTTGCTTATTTAATACCTTCTAACCTATTTAATACCTTCTCAATTTAGCAATCTCATATATATGAGTTCATCACTTTTTTCCACGTCGCTATGTACAGTTCCGTTCCTCCTCTAAAACTCAGCCCAGAAGGTAGTAAGTGAGGCTTTTTACCTGCTCCCATTTTTATTACTAGTTCACATTTTTATTTGAGACCCTTTATCTCTTTGTAGGACTTTTTAGAATTGTCTTAATGTAAGCTTTTAACATGTCTCAACTTTTTTATTGGTTTTTCTTTCCTCAAATGTATTTTCCTTTCAGTGATACTTCTCTGGCTTCAGTAAGAATTGTAAATACTCCAGGTGATTTCTCCAGTCTTCTTTCTCATTATTTACTGCCCCCACACACACCACTCTCTCAGTGCTATCCATCTATCTTAAGCTGCTCCATTTCTTTGCCCCCTTGCTTAGTACACTCTTCTTCCCTTCCGCCCAGGCAACAACATGTCCTCATATTTACACAGCACTGTAAACCTGAGTTAGGGGTTCAGATAAGTCTTCAGTTTGCTCTGTTATGCTCACACTAACCTTTTCAATTTGCATTTTTTATTCTAGCTAAGAATCAATTCCACTAGTTTACTATGTCTCTACACATTTCATACTAGATCCCACAGACAGAGCCTGATACTTGCCTTATTCATAGCTCTATCCCTGTGGCTAGCAGAGCATATCAAAAAAGCTCAGCAATCAATATATATTTCTTCTTTGTTGACTGATGCTTCTCTATTTTGCATTTATTAAATTCACCAGTTTTGGGATAAAATGGATTTTACCAATCCTCTGTTTAAAATGATTTAATGGACTTGAATGAGTTCAAACAAATTCCAGAGTATTGAGGATCCTAAAATGTTTCTAGATATGGAGAATCGTGTGGCCCTGGAAGGCTCGGGTCCTGGATGGGTACTGTGTTCACCTTTCCATTACACTCTCCTGAACAAAGTTCACTTACCATTTCAGAGAGAACAGCACCAATGATATGTCTTCACCTTCCTATAAACAGTCACCTCTTCTACCTCCTATTTTCTGCCCTGCTGCTTCCTGAATATGGCAGAGTCAGATTCAGACTCTGGTACTCTTCTTTCTGCAATATGAAATTAATCGCTGTAGGTTATATTCACCACGTGATATAACGGACACTACCTGAAAGTGGGCTATAGTTCTCCAGCCCACAGTATTCCTAAGATACTTCAGTAAATAAGTGATCTCTGCTGCATTATCAAGCTTCCAATTCTAGTTTCATTTATTTGTGTCTTACACAGTCTGGGGCTTTTCAAATAAACGATTCCTCTTCCATTTCCATATAAATTACCTAATACTACCTTCAATTACATTTTAAACATCTTGTCTAGGATATCATCCCTACTCTGTTTCAACTTATGCAGAACATTCTTATTTCAATTAGCATGCAAAGTTGCAATTACTAAGTAACTTTTACATCTAAGACCAGGACTATCTTCAACATGCAGACTCATCAACTCCTTTATATGTATGAGCGGCAACTATGCATCAGGTGGAATTTTTTATTAAATTAAAAGTCAACATTAAATGTCATTTATATGTGATCCATTTATATCTTATAATATTCATGGGCAAATGAAAATGCTATATACCTGTACAAGAAAAATGTTTAAATTGTGGTGTCTGGATTTCACAGTAATATTATTAAAAGTGTCTTCCATAAGACTCAGTACAATCTATACCCCAGTCATGCTTGTTTTAGTCCTACTGTGGCCACATATGTGCTGGTCCTATAGGATATCTCTGTGAAGGGGTGTTCCCACAGGCTCTATTGCTTTTGAATGCCCTTAGAGATTTCTAGTCCCTTTTAGTCTCTTATGTCAGAATAATAACACTGTAAGTCTAGATTCCCATCTATGTCTCTATGTAGATCTCTAGATTTTCAATGTGAGCACCATACTTATTTTGTACGTTTTAATTTTTTATTATTTTAGCGTATTGGTCCATGTGTGTAGTGCCTATGGCTTACTACCTTGTGGGAAGTCAGCACACATGCATTATGTATCTTAATTCCTTTCCCCTTCCATTGCCTCTTTGCCCCTTCATGTTCCCGTGAACCATCCTTCTCATGTTGTGTATATGTGTGCTCTATGTACCCGCACTTTACTTGTGTAGAGTTGGTACACATTCATACCACATGCCAATTCTTATCCTTTATCACTTCTGTGTCCCCGCCATCTCGAGCCTCTTCCACACTCAGAACCACTCCCCACTCAGTTTCTGTTATCAGTCTTTCCCTTTGCTCTTTATTTTCACTCTGAGTTTCTTATATAAGAGAAATAATGTATTATTTAAGGTGTGTGTCTGGTTTATTTTACTAAACATTAAGTCTCAAAGTGAGACCATTTTCCTATAAACAACTCAAGCCTATCTTTCTTTATGGTACAGTGGTCTCCACTCTGTGTAAACAACACATTTTCTTTTTTCACTCATCTGGGAGTGAACATCATATAGATCACTTCCAAGATTTAATTATTATGAACCATGCTGCTATAAACACGAGTGTGTATCTTTCGCTATAACATGAATGTGTTTAACTCTTTTAAGACATTACCTAGAAGAGAGTAGCTCTGTAAAATGAAATTTCTGGTTTTATTTTATTGAGGAATCTCCTTACTGGTTTCCATAATGGTTGAGCACTAGCTTGCATTTCCACTAACAGGATAGAAGGTTACCTTTTACCTGGAGCCTCTTCAGAGTTTATTATTACTTTATTTCTTGGTGGTGGCCATTCTTCCTGGGGTAAAATGCAATCTCAGTGTTGTTTATTTTGCATTTTTGTGATGGCCATGAGCACATTTGTAGAAGAGATTGCTCATGTATTTCTTTGATCACTCTCCAGATCTGATGGAACTTAACATTCTGGATGATTAAGTCACTTGATCATACCCTATTTTTGACAAACAATAAAGAAGCATGCATTGTTAATGGACATAATTTGAACAGACTTTGAGACCATAAAAAGAATTTTCATCTCTGTTCTGATCTCCCTACTAAATGCTTTTATGATAAAAGATATTTTTTCCCCTTAGTACCTATGTTGATATTCTCATCATAGACCATTAGCTCATCTGGACTGGGCTCTACTACATTTCCTTTTCTAATGTTAGAAGGCTAAAAAGAAAACTAACTCTCTAGACATTTCTCTAATGAGCAGAAAGATATGTACATAAAATTCTCCTTTGGCTGACTCAGTTTTGTAAGATCACATCTTCATTTTATAGTGTCTCTTCTCAGAGGTTAAGATAAATCATCATAATAGAGGAGAAAGAAAGCTGATGGGTGATTTCAAAAGGATTTCACTTTTATATCCCCAAGAGTAGAGTACATGCATTCATCACTGGCTAAGCTTTTTACATTTTCTATTAAAAAGTGACCCAGCTGGAAAATTTAAGTCATGATAACCATTATTCAGAATCTGGGGAAATTTTATAAAACAAAAGAATCAAACATTGAATCATTACAGCTCAATGTGGCACTTCAAATCCCCATGGCTTGAGGTGATCTTGTTAACCAGCAATTTTGTGTAAATGAACAATTGATTTAAGAGGCCAATTATTTTTTGATGATGCATTAAAAGTAAACTGATATCATGAGTGCTTTTCTCAAAGGATTACTTATCTCAAATACATGGCTGAGGAACAAGGATGATTTACTGAAACTAAACACAATTATATGGAAAAATATACATATATATATATATATATATATATATATATATAATTATTAAAAGCAGTAATTGTAAAAGCAAATTGACTGGATTCATGACCTTGTTCTCCCCTCCCCAGGGGCAATGGAACTTCACATGTATCACTTCTGCTAGGCTTTACTTCCTAGGCTAAGTATGGTGAGAAGGATGGAAATTTCATCACAGTATGGGGTAAAGCATGAATGAAATAATTGATGGAACATTCACAACACAGAGCTTAACATCAATAATGCATAACTTAGAAATCTGTGAATCAGACTACAAATACTAAAGCAGGAATTGAACTTGAACAGGAGAAATTAGAAACCCTAAGTTCCTAATTCTCCAATACATACTGAAGAGTTAACATCGTATTTTAAAAAGTGTGTCATTTATAAACTTTTTAACAAGGCCCCATGATCCAATGATAAGAAAGAGATCCTTAAAAGCAAAGAAATTGTTTATTATGATGCACTTTGGTGATTATAAGTAAGGAAATTATAAATCTTGGTCTGGCAGACTGTCAATTTATAGCTGTCATACTATAATAATTAAGATCATCCTCTTAAATTTTCAAAATGACTTAATTGGGTGAACAAATTAAAGGAACATACTAATGTTAAAGAGATGTGGAATCAAATAAACATTAAATAAACATTACCTGTGACAATTAACTGAGTCTGTCAATGTGAATAAGAAACATTGAACTGAATTGGATCTGCATAATACTGGATGTGGGAGGCCCACCCTAGAGAAGGATGGCTCAGAATGGTACAAAAGGAAAATAAAGAAGAAAAGCTCCTGTTTCTTTGGCGCAGCTCCAGTCTTTGCCCTCATATTACACATCTTCTCCTGCCATCCAGCTGAGAATCTTCAGCTTTACAGTGCAGCCCCATTTGGCCTCCTGACAGATTGTCCCCAAACTCTGCAGTGAACTCCAGGTCTTTGACTGGATCTGTGGGCTCTCCGGTGTACATTCTGACCCTCTGTGCTCTTCAATTCATGATTCAGTGGGTAGCCATTGTACCTATATTTATAAATATGTATAAATAATATAAATAAATATTAAAGTTATTTCTCTTGTAAGCACTGAGTGATACATTATCCATGTTCTCAATTAATGTTCTTGTCCAAGTATATAATTCACAGAGAAATTTAAACTAAGTACAAATTACCTTGCAGTTATTTCTTTAGTCTGTAAGTGGCAAATTAGGAAATTGATGAAACAATTTGGAGCAAAAAGAATAAAACTGAAAATATCACATTATTGAATCTCCAAATCTACTCCAAAATAACAGCTATTCACAATAACATGATCCTAACAGAAAAAACAGAGCTACCGACCACAGAACAGGATGAAAAGCTCTGAAATCAATCCACATAGTCACAGGCAATTGATTTTCAATAAAAATGCCAAGATCACACAGGAGAAAAAAGACAGTTAATTAAATACAATGTTGGGAAAACAGGATATTCATATATAGAATAGTGAAATCAGAATGTTATCTCACCACATATACAAAAATTAACTTAAAATGGATTAAATACTTAAATATAAAACCAAAAATTAAAATTGTAACACAGAAGAAAGCTTTTGTTGTTGGTCTTGACAAATATTTTTGGATAACTATAAAGTATGATTTATTAATTTTTTACTGATGATAATTTTTGCAAGACATTTCCAGTACAATGCTGACTAAGCTTATTAATCCACAACATTCAAGAAAAATTTAATTAATTTTTAAAACTATTTTGACCATTAAGTATGTTCTTTCAGAAAAATATTGGAGGCCTAGTAATATTACAGACTTTCAGATAAGGGTGGACCCTCAAAGAAGCCAGTGCAAAGGACCAGATACCTTGAAAGTATGGGGGAGACAGGCACCTTCCACTGTGGGAAAGACCTCAACACACAAGATAAAACAAATGTACCCACAAACCTCCTAAGGATAAACATGAAATTAATCACCTGGAAGAAGCCAGAAAGAGCCACTAACCCAACCTCCTACCATAAAAGGATTCATGCCCACTTGCTACATGACTAGCTTCTACCCGATTTAATCAATTTACCTGAGCAATTACACTTGTACTCTTATTGGTTGACAATAGTTCTGTCCCACCTCATGCTCACCTTTGATTTCCAATTTTTTTCCACCTTGGACCCTCCTCACTATGTGATTTTGCTCTATAAAATCCCTAGAAATGGTGAACTCTTTGGCAACCCACATGAGACCCCTTCTGTCTCTTTCTCAGACAGAAGTTTTCTGTCTCTCTTAGAAGCTGAAAGCTCCTCAACTGTGATATAAATCGTATAAAAATTCTACTCACCCTCCATTGTTGCTAAAATTTATTCTTTGATTTTAGAGGACATAAACTCATACCAGACATCTAGCAAGTTGGGAGTTTCTTTCCACCACATCAATACCTCAGGCTCACTTTTGCATAATTTTACTGACATATCTGTGTACCAAAAATTAGAAAACTTAATTGCTAAGATTAAATAACTCCTAGTAAACTATGAATTATAGTGATGTTTCTGTTTCCCAAATCTTCCCTTTCTTAAAGTTAATTCTTGTTTTGTTTTCTGGTTTGGTTTCGTGTTTGAGAAAGTGTCTTACTCTCTTGCCAACATGACCTCCAGTTTGTAATCTTACTTGAGTAAATGAGATGATTGGTACAAGACCCGTACCTGACTTTAACTTCACTTTTAATTAAATAATTGAAGTATGTACTGATATGTTTAAGCACATATGTATTGTGCTTAATACATTGTGCCAGGCTGAAGAGTAAATGACTATAGCCTCTTTTTTTCTTTGGTACCAAGGATCAAACTCACGACCTCACACTTGCCAGGCAGGTGCTTGTGCCACTAAGCTAAATCCCCAGCCAATGACTATAATCTTATTTAGGAGAAATTCTCCATAGGCGTCTGGTATTTCTGCTCATTATTTGAGCAGAGACTGATAACCTCTTTCTGGGCTTCTTTCTCATGAATATTTGTGTAACAATCAAGACTTATAAGACAGCAAGAGTAGCTCCCTCTACAACAGATGGTAAATGTGTTCATGTTTAATAAAGACAATGTCCTCCTTCTGGGAAAAGGCAGGGCAGATCTGCCAGCACCTCATTATAAAAGTTTAGTGTTTTCTCATCTCAGAGCTCCTCAACTGTGATGTAAATCATGTTTACATTACCAACGTAGCCCCGCTGCACTCCACGGGCTGGCTGAGTATAGAGACTACACATGGCTATGGAGTACATGGTTCCTGCTTTAACATAATGACAAAGTCTGTTTTGGTTTCCTAACCCAAGAGTCTTAAATCTTGTTTGCTAGAATTTATGAAACTGTACCAAACTTACTGATTATTTTGTAAATCAGAAAATTTCTTTCCATGGATTTTAATAAGAAGCAAATTTATTCTAATATGTAATATCTAGTTGTCTATAGAACTATATCACCTGTCTAGCAATACACACACGCAGACATTTGCACGTATATGTATTAACAATACTTACTTGATGTAGAAGTAGCTTATATTACTAAATATCAATGGCGCTGTACAATTATAGCCAATAGAAAACAATGACTTCGTACAGATAGCAACTTGGTCTTGATATCAAGAAACTTTAGCTTGCTTAAACAATAACAGTTTTAATGTTCAGTGTTCTTAGTGTTTTCCTTAATGAGCTTACAAAATGAATATATATATATATATATATATATATATATATATATAATATATGTGATTGTCTATATCATTGATTTATCATCACTACCATTAATAAAAATATGAATTTTTAAAAATAACACATAAAAGTCTACACAATGTAGGCATATATTGTTAGGCTTTTTTTAAAGGTTGAAACTTAAATCCTTAATTTCTCCAAGATATTTTCTCATCAGTTTTCTCCTAGATGATTTTCTTTATCATCTATACTGCAAAATATTGTTTTTTGTTCATTCACCTTGTATTTTTTTAGGGTGTGCAGAGACCTGAGCTAATACTTTTCTTTATAAGTCCATTCTCAAAATAGGCCACTTCACATCCTGTAAAAAATTGTTTTCTATTATTTTAGAATAGACCTTTAATTATAATTATTGTGATGTAATATTTTCATTAGATGTAATTAAATAAATACATTTTATATGCTAATTAATAAAATAGTTGAAACAATTTATTTTGCAAATGCTATGCTACAGGTTAACTTCTACTCTTTTTTAAGAAGCCAAAACATAAAAAAGAAGAAAAATTAGAAGGAGGGAAAGGAGGAGGGAAAAAACATACTTGAGAATCTGAAAATATGTACCATCATAAAATTTACATTGTCTTTACAAGTTCTGAACTTTTCAACAAAACTAGCTACATTTTAATCTTAAAATGCATAAACTGCTTCTGCCATATTTAGAGTTTGCAGCAATATAGGATTCTAAGTACCACTGTATGAACTAAAAGAAGAATATCTGTTCCCTCTATCCATCAAAGGTGGCTGCAGTTCCCCCTCCTGTTTGAAGCACCCTAGTAATTGCCAGGGCTTTCAGTTAACTCGGGAGTAACTAAAAGTAACCCTCAGCCTGGGTCTTGAGGCCTCTTGCACATTTACATTTTCTGGAATGTTCTTTTTGGTTTTGTTTAGTTTGTGTCTTTAAGTCAAGCACTGTACTGTAAGCAAGCTAGACTTCAGCATGCAGAGCTCCTGAAAGCCTGAAGTAACTGAAAGCTCCACACATCGAGTCCTTGCATCTGCAGACTCGCCATGAGTTTTCAGTCAATCACCAGCCTTCCAACTGCAGCTCCAACCAAGCTCACCACCCAGCATCATGAACTGATGGAAAGTTATTTGACTGGAGCTGTGTGGGGCCCCTCTAGCTCCCCTTTAGCCATTTGAATCAAGGCTATTGAAATACCGAAGGGCCACCCTTGCCAGGCCCTGATGAAATTTCTAAATCATATCTCCTCAAAATCGCTGTGAATATTTTAGGCCAACGTCAGCAAACAGCTCTGAAAGTGCTACACATGGGCCATACATTATTTCTGCTGCACATTCTTTTTGAGACAGGAAACCACTATGTAGCTCAGGCTGCCCTTGAGCTCATTCTGTAGAATAGGCTGACCTAGAACTCCCAGCCATCCTCTTGCCTCAGCCTCCCAAGTGTTGGGATTAGATGTATGTGCCACCCTGCCCAGTTTGTTGTACATTTCTTTTTGTTCATTTTGTTATTGTTTTGTTTTACAATCTTTTTAAAAAATTGATGATACTTTTCACTCCATGTACCAATAAACAAACTGCAAGAAGAGTTTGGTCCACAGATCTGCTGGCCACCTTTAAAGCCTTGTATGTTGCTGGGGACATTCATAGCTAGTATAGATATGCATATAAACTTCGGATTGTGTATCTTTTAAGGAATGCATTTATTAAAATATTTAGAGATTTATTTATTCATTTGGAAATCTAAATTAAATTTTAATGGATGATTCACTATTCTCATCTATTCTAATGCAATTACTCAAACGAATTGTTCCTCATTTAATCTTGTAAAAATATAAAAACAATGTGGATATTTTTACAAATCAAAGACACTTTCACCCCCACAAAGGTACTTTTTGAAAGTTAAGTGAATAACATTAAAAAATAAAGTAACTAACTTGTCTTAACAGGTTCACCTTAAAGCAAAGGTGTCATTTTCTGTACAATCTCCAGAGAACACTGACAGTTTTCTCCTTTGGTGCCAGGCTGTTTAGTTGTAGTCATCTACACATCACATGTGTACCACATTCATTTCTTTACTTTCGTGTGTTGTTCCTGTTAATGACATCATTATCTGTCTTTTGCTCAAGGTAGGAGCACAAAGGAAATCTTCAGCACTTCCTTTTTTCCTGCAGACAAGTAATTATTTTTCAGCTAATATTAGTCAGACTTATTCATCTTCCAAACTGCAAATGCCATTGATGTCAAAAAGAAAATTCTTCATTATCTGTGAAATGAATCAATGACATCTGTTATTCCTGGCCATCAATGTAGGTGCAACAAAGAAATCTATGAAAAACAGTCTCAAAATTCTGAATGTTCACTAATGGCCCTTCCATTCTTCTTTGTGAGGCATAGTCCCACATTGACATGGCAACGGCTCTGCAATGATTAGATTCAGTACCTGTCACCTACAGGAAATCATTCTTCCTTTTCCCTGCCCATTGTCCTGGTAATAATGTCAATATTCCTAGCTCTTTTTTACAGCTCTCACATTAGCCAAGAAATTCTCAGGTAACAAACAATAGTAACCACTTTAGTGCTGTTTAATTGGCCTTCTTTAGACAAAATGTAGACACCTGTTGATTTTTAGTTTCTTATGCACAAATCCATCACCAATAACATTTTTTCTTATTGTAATCAGTTGGTTTTTTAACACATAGATAATGTCAGTGCTTATAAAACACCTCCATTGCCTGAATGATAAGATTTTGATCTACGGTGAGAAATATATGTTGAACATCCTCTACCAAGTACAACTAAAGTATTACTGCTGTATGATTCTTAAAAACATGTCTCCAATTTATCCAATTTACACTTTTATTCCAATCTTCAGGCTTTTACGCAATCCTTTTTATGGTAATTCTCTCTCACCTTTGCTCCATTTAACTAAACCTAACAATTTAGTGTAAATTCTTCCCCCTTCAGAAAATCTCCAGAAACCACAGAGAAAGAATCACTTCTCCATTGCTTTCCTTTTCACTTTACAGAAGAAGAATAAAACAGGGCTAGATAGTCTCTCTTGGCAGAGAGGAGATAGAAGATATCTCCAACCTGAAGAAATCGTCTCCCAGGCATAATTGCCTGTGTGGTCACCCATGTAGCAAGGAACAGCTGTGAACACATAGTGAATGCCTTCCTCATAGGAAGTCAGTTTTGACAAGAACTTAAGTAAGTGTGGTGTGGTGGACTCATAACTGGTAGGAAGCTTGTAACACCCAGGTGAACTGAATCAGGGTGTGCTGAGTGTGACTGTCCACATGAGGATTGATGTCATCAAAAAGGGAGAACTGGAGAGGAAGAGCAGTTCTCTGTGGTATTGTAGGTTGCCTAGTTGCTGTTGGCTTTCCTGGAGGAGCTTGTTGAGCTTCTTTCCTGATATGAATTTGTCTGTTCTCATCATCAGAGGGACTCAGGACCTCTTTGTCACTGAAGATGGCTGTGCCACCTTTTAGAGAAGCCCTGGTCTTTACTTTGAGCATTGCTTTCTGGCTCCAGTGCAGAACCCTCAAACTACTGGCCCAAACACTTCATCCCACTGTTGTAGACTTTCTAGCCTCCAGTGCAGATCCATGAAACAGACTTGCATGAGATATTGCCATGGGCTCTAGACCTCCAGTTGGATTCTTGGATGGCACTGTCATGGGCTCAAAATTTTCAACTGGACTCATACAGGGCATTACCATGGGATCCAGGCCCCCAGCTGGATTCTTTGGGTCTTAGTGTGAGGAAAGATTTACTGCATTCTTTCTTTTGTAGTTGACTTTTTGGGTGACCATTATAAATAAAGCTATAAATTATGTGTCCTATATTGAATTATTTTATTATGATGATGATGATCATTATCATTATCTTTCTCTTTTTTGGCACATCCCTGATTACAATACTTGGAAATATTTTTTGCTGAGTTTCAAGCTGACAACTTTAATGCAAACATGATTGACCCTTATCAAATCACCCATAAAAGGCATACCTTAATTTCTTCTACCCATGCAATCTGAGTTAATAAATTATTGAAATAAGCAATTATGCATTTTGTTTTTTTTTTCAATTTTTTAATTTAAAGAAACAAAGAAAAGAAAATTAAAGAAAAAACAGAAAAAAGTAGAATAGCACAGAATTCAAAAAAATTAACATCACAAAAACACTTGTTGATACATCACATATTGTCATCTTAACAATAGTAGTTAAAGTTACAAAATCAAAGCATTAAAAAGTGGAGACAAACATTAACAGGGGAAACCCTTTTGTTCAATTATTTAAGAGAAATTTAGTAATATGGTCATCTATCTTACATACCATACATACCATTATATCCTTTAGAGCACTTTCCTTCCCTTTCACTATTAAATTTCTATTATAATTTTTGGATCACATATTCTGTCAGTTCTTAATACTTTTTACACTAGAGGGACAATGTGATATTTACTAATGTAAATATTTTTTATTTCACTAATAAGGATATTCTCAAGTTGCCTCCATTTACCTAAAAGGGCCTCAAGATCATCTTTGTTATAGCTCAGTAGTATTCCATTATATAACAATACCACATTTTTTCATCCGCTCTGTGGTTGATGGGAATTTTGGTTGTTTCCAAAATTTAGCTATTACAAATTGTGATTCTATGAACTGTGACATGACCGTTACAATTTTTCTGGGAAAATACTCAGGAGGGGAATAGCTGGATTGAATGGAGCTTCCAATCCTAGTCTTCTGGGAATCTCCATACTGATTTCCATAGTGGTTGCACAATTTTGCACTCCCACCACAGTGGAGAAGGTTTCCTTTTTCACCACAGCCTCATCAATAGTCGTTATCTATTGTTTTCTTGATGGCAGCCATTCTTTCTGGGATGAGATTAAATCTCAATGCTGTTTAATTTGCATTTCTTGAATGACCAGTGATGGTGAACATTTCTTCATATATTTATTTGCAATTTGTATACCTTCATGAGAACTGTGTGTTCAACTCCCATGCCGATTTTTGGAGTGGGTCTTTGAATTTGGGGGCTTGATGTTTTTCAGTTCTTTACATGTTCTGGATACAAGTCCTTTGTCTAATGGATTGTTGGCTAAAATATCTTTCCATTCTGTGGGGCTTTTTCTCACTTTGTTGGTGATTTCTTTTTCAGTAGAAAAACTCTTTTTACTAAAATGAGATCCCAGTTGTTGATTCTTTGAAGTATTTCCTATGCAGTTTGCATTTTATTCATGAATTCTATCCCTAATCCTATGTCTCCAAGATTTTTACCTACTTTGTCCTACAGTAGATTTAGTGTTTCTATTTTAATATTTAGATCTTTGATGCATTTGACTCTAGTTTAGTGTATGATGATAGGCGTGGGTGTATTTTCAGTCTTCGGCATAAGGAAAGCCAGTTTTACCAGCACCATTTATTGAGAGACTATCTTTTTTCCAATGAACATGTTTAGCCACTTTGTCAAATATAAAGGTGGCTGAGTGTCTTTGTAGTTGTGTTTGCATTTTCTAATCTGTTCCATTGGTACTTAGGTCTATTTTTTTGCCAGTACTATGCTGACTTTATTACTGTGGCTTTGTAGTATAGTTTTAAGTCAGGACTTGAAATGCTTCCTGTCCTGCCTGTGTTGCCCAGAATGACCTTTGTTATTGTAGGTTTCTTCTGTTTTTAAATGAATTTTAGGAATATTTTCTCTAGATCTGTAAGATATGTTAATGGTATTTTGATTAGGATTGCATTGAATCTGTATAAAACTTTGGGGAGTATGGCCATTTTCACAACTTTAGTTCTTCCTAACCAAGAGCAAGAAATAGCCTTTCATTTTTCTAATATCCTCTTCAATCTACTTTTGGAGTGGTATAGTTTTCAGCATATAGGTCTTCTACATTCTTGGTTAGATTGATCCCTAAGTATCTGATTTGTTTAGATGCTATTGTGAAAGTTGATATTTCCATAATTTCTCTCTCATGGAGTTTTTTGTTTGGAATGCTATTATTATTTTTTTTTATTTTTGGTGTGTGTGTGTGTGTGTGTGTGTGTGTGTGTGTTTTGTTTTGTTTTTTGGTAGCAGGGATCAAACTCATGCCTGTGCATCTGCAAGGCAGGCACTTATGCCTCCGAGCCAAATCCCCAGCCCTTGACATTTGGGTGTTGACTTTGTATCCAGTTACATTGTTGAATTGCTTTATTACCTCTAGTAATCTTTTAATGGAATTTTTGGAGTAGAGTATCTAACTTCTGTGTAGAGTATCATGTCATCTGCAAACAATGATCATTTAACAACTTATTTTCCTATCCTTATTTCTTTTGTTTCTCCCTCTTGTCTGATTGTTCTGGCTAATATTTCTAGAACTGTATTGAATAGGAATGGTGATAATGGACATCCTTGTCTTGTTCTTGATTTTAGAGTGAAGGCTTTCAGTTTTTACCCATTTAGTAAAATGTTGGCTCTTGGTTTGTCATAGATGGCCTTTACAAGATTGAGGTACATACCATCTATTCTGAGTTTCTGTAGGGTTTTATCATGAAATGGTGTTGGACTTTATCAAAAGCTTTTTCTGCATCTACTGAGATGATCATGTGATTTTTATTTTTGGCTCTGTTGATATGGTGTATTACATTTATTGATTTGTGTACATTAGACCATCCTTGCATTCCTGGAATAAATCCTATTTGGTTGTGCTATATAATCTTCTTGATGACTTGCTGCATTCTATTTGCCAATATTTTATTGAGAATCTTTGCATCAATGTTCATTAGTAAGATTGATCTATTGTTTCCATTTTTGGTTGGGTCTTTCTCTGGTTTTGGTATCAAAGTGATACGTGCCTCCAAGAATGAGTTAGGGAGGACTGCTTCTCTTTCAATTTCAATGAAGAATTTAAGGAGTATTGCTGTTATATCTCTAAATTTCTTGTAAAATTAAGCTATGAATCCATCAGGAACAGGGCTTTTCTTTGTTGGTAAGTTTTTAATCATATTTTTTTATTTCAGTAGCTGATATTGAGTTATTCAAAATTGTTCTATCTTCTTGATTGAGCTTTGGTAGTTCATATGTTCCTAGAAATCTGCCTTTCCTCTGTGTTTTCCACCTACATGAATACAGATTTTCAAATTGGGTGTTCATAATCTTTTGAAATTCCATAGGATCTGTAGTCATTTCCTTTTTTTCAGTCCTTATTGCATATATTTGAGTTTTTTCTTTCTTTTTCTTGAGAAGGTTGGCCAATGGTTAAACAATTTTGCTTATTCTCTCAAAAATCAGCCTTTTGATTCATTCTTTGTATTGTTTCATTAGTTTCAATTGCATTAATTTCTGCTGTATTCTTATAATTTCCTCTGCTTTATAAGCTTTGAGTTTGGCTTGCTCTTCCTTTTCTAGAAGCATGAGATGTAGCATTAGGTTATTTATTTGTGTTCATTCCAGTTTCTTAATGTGACTGTTTATTGCTATGTATTCCCTCTTAGGGCTACTTTCATTGCATCCCATAAGTTATGATATGTTGTATCTGCATTTTCATTGAATTGAGATATTGTTTTATTTCTTCTTTAATTTCATCTCTAACCCACTGGTTATTCAGAAGGTTGTTATTTAATTTCCATGTACTTAAGCAGGTTTTTCAGGATCTTTTGCCATTGATTTCCAATTTAGTGCACTATGATAAGATATAATGCATGGGATAATTTTGCTCCCTTTGCATTTAGTTAAGAATGTTTCATGGGTTAATATAAGGTCTATTTTGGAGAATTTCCATGTGCAGCTGAGAAAAATGTATATTTTGATGTGGTTGGTTGGAACACTCTGTAAACATCCACTAAGTCCATTCACTCACAGCTATGATTCAGTTCTGTTATTTCCTTGCTGACTCTTTGTCTAGTTGATTTATCTCCTTGTGACAGTGGTATTAAGGTCTCCTATTACAATCGTATTCTTGTGTATTTGGTTTTTCATGTCCATTAGTATCTGTCTTATATAGTTGGGTGTTCTTTCCTGTATTTGGTGCATATATATTTATAATTGTTACTTTTTCCTTCTGTAGTTTTCCACTTACAAGAATATATTGGCCTTCTCTATCTCTTTTAATCCTTTGAGGGTTGAAGTTCACTTTGTCTGCAAACAGAATAGCTACCCTGATTTTTCTGGGTTCCTGTTGCACGGAATACTGTTTTTCATCCTCTGACTTTTAATCTATGAGTTTCTGTTTGAGTCAGGTGTGTTTCTTGCATACAGTTTATTGTGAGGTCCTGTTTCTTGATCCATTCTGTCAACCCATTTTTTTTTTGATAGGTGAATTGAGCTCTTTTATATTTATGGATATCACTGATATGTAATGGCTTGATTTTGCCATGTTGTGTTCCTGTTGTTGGTTTCCTGCTTTTCCCCATTGTTCAATTTCTTGTCCAGGTTGGTCATTTCTTTCTTTTGTTGTTCTGGAGATTTTTGGCATATTTAATCTCTATCTAGCATATCTTTCCATACTCTTTCTAGGGTTGATTTGGTGGACATGAATTTTTCTTCAATTATTCTTTGTCATGGAAGTAACTTGTTTCTCCATTAAGTTTGAAAGAAAGTTTTTCTGGGTACATCAGTCTTGGTTGAAATTTGCTTTCTTTAAGGGATTGAAAAACTTCACTCCAAGCTTGTCTTAACCTAAAGGTTTGTGATGAAAAGTCTGCCATGATTCTAATAGACTTTCCTTGATAGGTGAGTTGAGTCTCTTCTCTAATACCTTTTAGTATTCTGATTTTATGCTGTATGTCTGGGATCTTAATTATTGTATGTCTGGATGTAGATTTATGTTGGTTGTGATGATTTGACATCCTACATGCCTCACTTCTTTGTATATCAGATTTTTCCCCTTGTTTGGGAAATGTTCTGCTATTACTTCTGTGAATATTTCAGTCACGTCATTTTTGTTGACTACCGCATCTTCAGCATCTTCACTGATGCCTATCAGTCTGATATTGTTTCTCTTGGCATCATCTTGAAGCTGCTGGATTGTCATTTTATGCTGCTTCATTGTTTTTATAAATTCTACCCTTTCACAAATGCTATGTGCGATCCTGTCCTCAAGGTCTGAAATTCTATCCCAAATGTCTTTAAATGATTTTGCCACTTTCAATAGAATTTTTTTTTTGTTTCTTTGATATCTCTTTGAATTTCTTTCTTGGATTCTGCTTATTTTCTACATTGTTCATTTAAAGTTTCAATCAATTTACCATGTTCCTTTTTTAAAAATCTATTTTTTCTCTAGCTATGTTGAACAACTTATTTACTAAGGTTGTTATTTCTGACTTTATGAAAGACATTATTTATAATTTGATTTCCTCTGTAGCCACATGGATTTGTTTATTTCATTTGCTATCTTTTCAGAGATTTTTGGTTTGTGAGTTTAAAGCCCTCTATTTCAATGTCACCTGCAGTTGCTCCAGATGGACTAGATGTTTGAGATTGCACTTTGCCTTTTCATTTTGTCATTTTTACCTTTTGGGTAAACATTTGGTCTTTCAATCATAGCAATCTCAACTGTCTGTAGTGTGAGTTTTAGGGTCCTACTATGTGGTTGATATTTGTCCAATTGCTGGGTAACACAATGCAGAAGTGAGCCAGTCACCTGAATTCCTTCTACAGGGCCTCTTGGGTGAGTCTTATATTCTTTCTGAGCTTACTAGCCTAGAAGTATTGATGTAGGTCAACTCTTACTTCCTGCTGTTGCTATATCTTCAGGTTGTTGCGGATACCAGATCTCCCTGTCTATAGTGTTTGTGTCAGCTGAGGCCTTGCTGTGTCACTGGGGGTCTCATAAGCTCTTTCAATTTTATGTGTATTGGGAGAGGCCTTATTGGCACATTCATAAACCTGACTGATGTCCTCTGTGTGGATGATGGGACTAACCACTCTCTTGTCTGGTTCTCCAAGGTCTTATAGTTGGAGGGAGCTTCACTACTGCTCCTCTTTACCCACTGCAGACCTCTATTTTATGGGCAAACTTGCCAAACTGACTGGAGCCCGCTGAGGTCTTCTGTTTGGTTGAGGGGGTTCCTGAGTCTGCCATCCAGCCAACAAGGTAATCTTTTTTCCAAGGTTCTGGGAGAAGGGGTTGGATCCAAAGATCAACTACAGTAATATGTCCAGGAGCTGGTTGGGTTCCCCAAAGGTTGGGCCTGTGGAGGTGGTCAGGGGTGTCCCAGGCCTGCTGGACAAGGAGCAGGCCTGTGGCAGCAGTCCATGGCAGCTCAGTCATGCCAGGGGCATCCCAGGTGTTCTGGGATGAGAGGCGGGCCCAGAACAGCAGTCTGAGGCAGCTTAGTCATGCTGGGGGCCTCTCAGATGGTCCAGCCAATTTTGCATTTTTTAAGGGTATTAATTTGTGTAATATTTTGTCACACAGTTTTGAAAACTAACATAAATTACACATAGCTTTACATATTCCTGGCTGAAAAATCTCAGCTTCAAGTCTAGAAATTTCACTTTATGTGGAATTAATTTAGGTGAAATATCATGGCAGAGAATTTCCAGGATGCACAGAATTCTACAGTATTTGGTGGTGCTTGCAACAATCTTTAAACCTGACTTGAAGTATTGGTAAATATATTAATATTTGGCCATACTCATTTCAATTGCCTCTTGATAACATTTCTTCTTCATATGTATGTTTTGTTCCGAACCTTTGACCCATGTAGCAGACTTACTGAGTAAATAAATTATCCTAGCCACAGGGTCACATAAGAACAGTTTTATAATATGCCAAACATTAGGGATTTAAAAAACACATACTCAAGAACATTGCTTCTACACTGCACATTTTCCTTCCTGTGAGTGATTCCGGATGGCTATCACTATAATTTTTTTTAATACCCACCTATTGGAAGAAAGATATATTTATATTCCTAGTAATCTCTGTGTATTTTTAAGTTATTGCTCACCCTCCTGGTGTTGGAATACTTTGACAAAATAGACATATAGACTAGATTTCTGACTGCCATGAATTCATGGCACCAAGAGATCGCAAAATATATGCTTAGACAGTTTATACCTTTAGTCTTCCCAGTGTAGACGGTGGCTACACAGAGCATCTAAGCCTTTTGACACCTGATATCTTGTAATTTATCTGCATTTTCTTATTCCAATTCTACTAGTAGTCAATTTTCAAGACTTGTAAAGAAATAATCTAAGCAGTTCATGATTAGCAAAGGGAATATAAAAAATATTATAAGCATCCTAAGTTGTATTTTCAAAGTCTTGAGAATGCAACTCAACCACTAATTAAACTGTAAAATTTATTCCAAATTTTATATGACTCAAATATGTCATTCAAGTAAATTTTAAAGGGGAATTTCAGGTTTCTTTTGAGAGCACAGCCTTCATTTAAGGGCTTATGCAGGAGGGGTAAGGCGGGCATCTTCCCTCAGGAGAAGCGACAGCTTTGCTGGTGAAATGCTGAGTGGGACAGGATCCAATGCCCTCTGCCCTTTTGAGTTCATATCAGTGGTGCTGAATGTTATCACTCCCTGGATTAATGCTAGCCCCATATAGAATAAAGGCATCTCCAATTTCACATTTATCAAAACATTTCTTATCATCTATTTGAAGCTCAGTTGTTCTTAAATTATTCATGCCCAATTGAAGACTTGTGAGATATTTGAGGCTTAGTTTAAAAACAGACAATGCCACAGGGCAGAGGAATTTATTCTTATCTTCTGGGAATGGTGAATTTTATGAATTATAAACTTGTTCCCAGAAAGCCTAGAACTAAGATATAAGAATCTCTCCAGAAGTAACCCAGCTCTGTACACCACTCATCCATCCACTTATTTGCCTAACTTCTGCTCCCATGTTCAGGATAAGGCATTTAAATTTATACTATACAAATTGGCACCTTAAAATCTATTATAGAACAAAGTGTGTATAAATATATGATTAAAAACTAATGAACATTGTTAAATCTGTGTCATGATACTACAGTTAACTTTGTATCTCTTACTTTTTCCCTAGCAGTTAAGAAGTTTAGAATATACACCCTAAAGCCATTGCAATTTTTTTTTACATTTTCCTTATAGATTTTTATTTCAAATTTTAAACAACTACCTGCTCTGGCATTGACCCTGCTACATGCATTGCTACCTCTGCTTCCCACAACACTTTGTAAGAAGTAGATTTTTAGAGCACTGATTTGAATAAGTGATAGCTGAAAGTCTTCCGTTTGCTTGACTACACTATCAGGATGCACTTATGCAGCACTAATCTTGAGTCAGTCCTGAGAAACACATTATGTGCTTTGCCTACAATCCTTATGTGTCCGGATTATGTCAGTGGTTTCAAATTAAAGTATTCAGTGTTGTTAGGCTATTTTATATATTGTCTTC
This sequence comes from Cavia porcellus, assembly GCF_034190915.1. Classification (NCBI taxonomy): domain Eukaryota; kingdom Metazoa; phylum Chordata; class Mammalia; order Rodentia; family Caviidae; genus Cavia; species Cavia porcellus. Next base: position 15,425,293 of record NW_026947494.1, on the reverse strand, counting down.
TCAAGGTTTTCAGGTCTTTCCTGACTCTTCAATTTCTGTGAGAACTGAAACCCTTATCTTAACATGACCCTTTGTGATACTTTCCTAAATTTCACCAGGTCCCTCACTCTACACTAGATTTTATTTAAGCAGTTAAGTGATCAACCAGAATAGAAGAACCATCTCCTAAACACTGTGTACCTTTAATAACTTCCTCATTCATTTATTTTTTCTTTCTTTCTTCTGTCTCTGGTTTTTCATGTGTAGTTCAGGCTGGCTTTAGGTGACATGAATACAGATATGTGCCACCAGCCTGGCTAAGTGTTTCCCTATTTACCACACTGCATTTTCTCTGTCCAAAAAGGATGGCTTCTCTTTTATTGATTGCTTCCCCCAAAAATAGAAAATTATTTACACTAATGTAACATATTTTGATTGTGTTCCCATCTCCACTGAGGTTGTGTAAAGTCTTTAGAAATACAGTACTGTCACCTGCTTACTCTCCTTATGATTGACAGAAACTCATTTGAAAGCAAGGGATAGTTTTTCTGTGACAGGTGTCCAATGAATGGTGAGAACCTGCACCAGCATGGGTGAATCCTGTCGTCTCAGACTGATGGTGGAGGGCACACATAGTAAATCAGGTTGCAGGAACTTTTGGTTATCTTAATGTCATTATTTTCATTTTTCTCCAATATCCGCAAAGTGGTAATATTTTTTTCTGAAAATCTCCCTTTTTATCTTCTCTCTTTTTGAGAAGCAAAAAGTTTTCAAAAAACTCACTGCATAGAAATAAACTATTAGTTCAAGTTTTTAGTAAAAGCCTCATTTCTTTAATGACAGGTCTCCTTCTATTACATCTCTGTATATATTACAGAAAAACAAGTTGGAAATGCTTTCAGCAAGAGACATTTCCACAGTTTAGCAACTTTAAATTCTATATTAAACTTATTGATTTTTGGGGGAGAGAAAATAGCCTCGCCAGGGGCTTACTTGTTACTGTCAAGTGGGATTTGTGTGTTTTTACACTAATGGCTAAAAATCAGGGACCTTGTTCCTTGTAAGCTGAACAATGAGAACCAAAAATGAAAGTGCTCTTAACTGATGCGCTACAAGTCATGGATAATATTTCAAGAGCTGGTCAAATAAAATGAAGTGGAGATAGATAGTTACAAAACCTGTAGCACACACAATACCCTGTAAGTAGTTTATCTATTTCATATTTCATGGAGACTTGATACTACGGATCACTAAAATCATCCTATGAATCTGCTGCTTTCATAGATGTCTTTTATGATTAATGATCGGAGACCATCATATTAAGTATAAGAAGAGAGATGATATTCTATTCAAGGTTTTCACATATATTTCAGCTCAATAAGTGCTGGAATGGCAATAGACCTGAAAACAACCTTTTGTCATGCCTGTAATTGGTTCTGGATGTCCCCTCATAAACATTGCCCTTCATAAAGAATGACCTTTTTGGTGGTTATGCTTCACATGGTATGATTTTCATAAAAAGTATTAATATAGTTACAGTATATTAAATCTTATCCCAATAGAAACCCAAGAGTATACAAGAAAAATTGTGAGACTAAAATAAATCTTTGACATTTCCCATTTGATTACCCAAGAGAGATTAGATTACATCAGAAAAATTTCAGCAGCATAAGTCACTGGAAATGTAGTCATGCTACATTTCTGGCTCAGATCAAGTAAAATCTTGCTTTGGTAACATTCAGGGCAGCTGTGTTCCACGTGTGCCTCTGTTTTTCAGACGTTTCTGTCTTGTTACTCCTTCATCTCTCAAGACAGACTCTTAAGAAGACTGCAGAGGGAAGTAAGACATGGAACAATCACATTTTTCATGCATCCAGTGGCACAGCCCACTTTATTTGCAGCCCATTGGTGCATAATTAGTGGATGCCCCACAGCCCATAAGGTCAAAAATGCTTTTCACTGGAGGGCAACAAAAATTGAGGTCAACAAATACCTGTTAAAAGACAGAAATCTGGGATGGGTTTCTGGCCAACAAATGCCTGTTAAAAGACAGAAATATGGGATGGGTTTCTAAATGAGATAATTCAAATTTTAGTAAAAGTCCTTCACCTGAAAAACTGATGTTTGTGCCAGAATTTGAGAAGATGATTTCATTGTTCATTATGATATGCCGAACTTACTTTCTTTTTTCTCTCTTTCTTTCTTTCTTTCTTTCTTTCTTTCTTTCTTTCTTTCTTTCTTTCTTTCTTTGTTTTTCTTTCTTTTTTCTTTCTTTCTTTCTGTCTGTCTGTCTGTCTGTCTGTCTTTCTTTCTTCCTTTCTTCTCTTTTTTATTTCTTTTCTTTGTTTTGTTTTGTGAGGCAAGATCTCACAGTCTAGCATAGGCTGGTCTTGAACTCACTATGTAGATAAGATTGGCTTCAACCTAATGTGACCCTCTTGCCTCAGCCTTTCAAATGCTGAGATTATAGGTGTGTGCCACCATGCCCAGCTATGATACACCAATAATGATGACTAATTTTGGTAACAATGTTCTTAAAATTGTGTTTGAGTAATAGTTTGACTGACAATGATGTAGAACGATTCATTGACAGAAGATGTTAGGATATAAAGTAAATTTATATTCTCCTCAAATATTTCTCAGATTTATTTCCTATGTATGTGTGATATTCACTGAAACTTTAAGTTGAATGATTTTTAAATGTTGTGATATTCTACAAAATTATTGAAGGCTAGTTAGAACTTAGATGAAATCATGTAAGATTTATGTATGACTCCTTTTGTGTGTGTGTGGATGTATTTGATTGTTTTGATTATTGGTACAATTGCATTCATTGCAAAAGATCTATCATTTTTATATTTCCCATTCTTTCATTTGTTTTTAAAGGCTACTTTTATAAAAACGTTAAATCCATTATATGCAGATTTGCAAAGCAGTTTGTTTAGCATATTAGCTTTTAATATTTTCATAGCTCTAACTACGAATGACTATTTCATTAGTGATGATTTTGTATATCTTTGGTCTCTCTCCTATTTCATGTTGTTTATTGTCTTTCTGTATTGTTCTCCATCTGCTTTCTTTTTTGTCAATATTTGATATTTTCTTGTTTTTCCATGGAATTAGATTTGACTTTGTAGACTTGTTTTATTTAATGTTTCTATTTCTTATTTTTCTTTATTGTTGAATATTTTCTTCACTATATCCTTGGTGAGCATCTTTTGTAGGTTTAATCTTACATGTTTATCTAATTTTATGAAATTCACCTCATTTCCATATTAAAAAGATATATGAAGATATCAGTTAAGATGTTTTGTGTAAAAAGTTTTATAATAAATATTAAGCAAAATTTAAGAATAAAATATAGATATAAATTTCACATAAATTGTTAATTGAATTGATAGCTTAATTTCTTTACAAGTTAACAAACTTGAAATTAGAAGAATGTAATTGTAGAATTTTTCAGCAACATTACTGAAAACAGATACTTGACACTCAAAATTAAAGAAAGAAAGGTTTATTTTGGCTTACAGTGTGTAGAGGTTTCCTTCCATAGTCAGCTGACGCTGAGGCAGGGCAGCATGGCAGAGGGGAATCACAGAAGGGAAGTGTCCATGGCTTGTCAGGGATTGCAGAAGGGAGGCAGCAGGTAACAAACCTGCTTTACACTTTTATCCCAAACAGGCTGCAAGACTTTCAGGTGGTACCACCCACACCCAAGGTGGGAATTCTGTTTTCAGTAAATACATTCAGCCACACCCCGAATTATGCTAATGTTAGCCTGATTCAGTATCACACACCCTACACCCACCCATCATTCAGCTATATCCCAAAAGCCTCACCTATTAGCTCATGAAGTTTCAAATGGACATTTCAATACAAAACATAACTGCATTTAATAAAATAAGTTTGATAATGTGATCATTAATAGATATTTATTAATATTCCATTATTAATGTATGTAGGGTTCACATCTGCAGAGAAAATTGCTGATTCTCTCTCTAGGGTACATATTCTGTCTTTGTTACTTTTCTCCTTGATGAGGCAAAATACCCAGTATCCATAGGTTAAGGAACGAAAGGTTTATCTAGCTCAAAGTTTGTAGGGGTTTCAGTTCAAAGTTGATTGGTTCCAAGTCAGGGTTGCATGGCAGAGAGGTGTGGCAGAGCTGGCAGGAGCAGCAGAAGATAAACTGCAGCAACAATAAGCAACAAGAGATAAGCAAAGAATCTCTTTCTCTCTGTATAACTTATCTAAGATGCACAGCCTCCCAGGGCAGGTGGGGCTCACATCCTTAATCCCAGCTTCCTGGGCTTGATCCCAGCATCACACATCCTAGATTCAGCCACCTATGACTGCATGAGGCTTTGGTGGTTCATGTAGACACAAGCCATAACAGTTTACATCTGTCTTTCAAAAGAAGCAGGGCTAGAGCTAGACCAGGAGACCTAGTTTCACCTTATAATCAGCAATGTGCTGCAACTCAATTATCTAAGTATCTAGATTTTCCTTGTTTTCTTTAAAATGTTGTCTTAATCCACAAGAATAAATGGAAGTGTAAAACAACTTTGAGATTAATTTCTGTTAATCACTTCAAAGTTTTTTCTTCCTTTTTAAAGGAAATAAGATGCCTAAAACAAACACTGGGGGCCCCTACATGTACTGTTATTGATGAATAATTAAATTGATGGACAGCTCAAATGCTTTGCTGTAAGTATAAAAATTAGCAGAAATAACTCTTCTATTCAGACTACCTATTGTAAGCAATCCTCATTACAAGCCATATTAAATGTGCAAATAGTGTCTTAAAGTAAGTAAATTAGAGCAAGCAAGACATCTGCCCCTTCAGTGTTGGCAATAGAAAAAGCGATTTTTCAGAATTATTGGAGAAATTACAGAACTTTAAAAAGAAAGACTGAAAGAAAATTTTCACATTATTTTCATGAAACATGAGACAATTGTGCTCAGATATTTTCTCTTCTAAATATCTATTACATATTTGAAAATAAATAATGAAAATATATTCTGTTGCCTAAATGTTTTAGTTGCACTCACGTTACTGACTTTTTCTTATTCTTATCTATTTTTGGGAGCAGGGAGCTTTGCTAAAATTTCTGCTTCCCGGAGGGTGTCTTTCTATTCAGCTGTTGTCATTGTTTTTAATATATCATCTTATAGATGGAACTATTTTATTCCCATGTGACTTTAAAAGTATTAAGATTCAGATCATGATCAGACTTCTTTTAATTAAGAATTTCTCTTTACTGTAGGCCAACGTGCTGCTGATCTGAATACTTTTTCATAATATAATTTAAATTGCTGTTTTATATGCACAACTGTTGCTACAATGCATGATATTATGTTTTGGAATATTTTGTGAAAATTAATGGGATTCATCTACATATTTGGTTACTTTATAATTTTCACAGCCATGAAGTTAAATGTTGATGTTACTAAATTTCCATTGATAATTAATGTTTAACATAAATGAATCATATTGCTTATCACTGAATAGAACCTATTCTTCAATATGTTAGAGAGCCTTGGTTGTCAAAATAATATAAGTTAGTCAATTTGGTATAAGCTCTCCACAGATATCTCTTTTTCTCTGGTAAACTATGATAGATTTAAGTTTCAGTGAATGTAGACAATATTCTTACTTCTTTTATTTTTTTCTTCACAGTATTTTGCTTCAGTTGTGGAATAGTTTCTTAGCAAGACAAGAAAAAGGATTAACTTGACTAAAACCCAGTTAAAATGCAAATGAAATGAATCTCTGGGCAATGAAGAATGCATTAAGCAGGAGCCCTAATGAACACATAATAGTAAAAGTCCCTGGAATATTTTATGCACCTCTATCTAGTTCATCTTTATGCTCATTTGAATGTCTTCCGATAATCTTAGAGGCTTTGCATTTCGGTTTTGCGACAAGCATGATTAACAGCTCTGTTTGTTTCTTTTTATCTGGAGATGTAGTGAACCTATTTCACTCACTCCCTGGAAACCAGAACATGTAATCAGTGAAGAATTATATCTAACTGCTAAGATTTATGTTCTTTCATAGAAATTATGAAAGCTCAATATTAATGATTATATATAGTAAGTTTTCAAAAAATAGTTAGAAAGGAGGCATTGTTACCAAATGAATTCTGCATTTAAAATGAAAGATTTAATATACAGCATTAATATGATAACTATTAGGATAATGGTGAAGGAAAGTGGTTTCTTTATCTAAAAAAGACTCTCATGCCTGACATTATTCTGCGATTCTGCATGGCCACCTGGGATTGACAAAGAGTCTTTCTTAGTGGTAACGGATTTTCATAAGCAAGCTGCCCTTTCAGAGGAAAACAAGGCACAGTTTAAGCAAACAGAACAAGGTCATTTCTTTTACCTTGTTAGACCCATTCACATTTTGCTCAAAGGCTTTTTAAAATTTCAGAGGATTTTAATATATTATCCTATAAAATAGTTGTGTAATCTATTATTTTAATAGATAATAAAAGAGTATGGTCATTATGGAGTAAGTACCATTCTAGAACCATAAAATGTTAATAAGTGTTCAAGGTCAAGCAAATATAGGATAGGTTGAGCATTAAATCTACAGAAGCTGCTGCATTGAGAGTTGAAATAGCTGCAAAAGATTCATGAAGTCTTTTCTATGCCAAGAACAGTATTCCTGAAACTAATTTAAATGATTAGTTTTACTTTTTTTCTTGTTCATTCATTAGAAAGCATATGCTATAGCCTCAGTGATTATAGCAATAAAAAAAGGACCATTTCCTAGTCATGCCAATGTTGTGACTAGGAGATGTGAACTCATATAGAGCAAAAGAAAGAAATCTTAAACATAAAAGCCATGGAAATGTTTCATTTAATGTGCATTACCCACTTTATGTATGTTATGCTTTTCGTATTATAAGAAAGTATTTTGGCCTGATATGTATGCTGTGTGCTATCTACTAGAGAGAGAGGAAAAAAAATCATTGGATTAACTGGGGTAAATGAATTACTGAGTGGGTGGCCACATCTACTTACTCAATGTGATAGACTATTTGCAGACTCTGTCTTCCTGAAGCCAGGATATTAACTTTGCCAGCGCTCTGTGAATTAAAGGTCTGTCATCAAGTATATGCCCCATCCTTGAGGAAATACGAGGCGCAGTGTTGCTTGGTGACTCAGAAAGCGGTATAAGTAGCACAGGAAATGTAACTCTTAGTCTCCTATTTAAATTATTCTTCCCATAGTTAAAGCTGAACTGTTAAAATAAGTACCTATATACTCATTTATATTCATGAAATCATGCGGCCTTTAATCTTGATTTCTTTCGAACAATTAGTTCTATGCCAATTATGCTTAGGGTAATGTTTCATCTGTCACCTCTGTCTGGCATCACTGTTGGGTTTTTGTATGAGTTCTGTTTTATTATACAAGTAAAATGTCTCAGTATGAATATATATGTACATATAGTGTTTTGTGAGGCAGTGGTGATTTGTCTAAATGAAATCTTTCTTTTTCTAATCTGTAACATAGCTCTTTCTTTTATGATGGTTGGCTATTTCAATCATTTAATGATGGTTCTCAGTGAACTGTGTGTAGTTTATGGGCTTATTGGCTAAACCCAAATAGCTGGGACTCCTTAACTACACATTAACACCAGCATTTTGTTGGCCAGACTTTTTACTCTCATGTCTTTGTGTGTTGAACAGCATCCCTTTGTTGAAGAACTTCTACATTTCTTTTAGTAGGATATTTGTCTGGTAAAAGTTTCAGGGACAGTGCCAATAATATCAGGCCCATTCTAATGAACTTGGAGAGCAGCACATGATCAGATAGCCCAATCAGAATGTACCTAGCAGCTATTTCCTTATAAAAGATGACAACAATAGTCTCTTTATTTTGATACACATTATTGCACAATAACATCTCAAAATAAGAAGTCCATTCTGATATATTTTTATTTCTGAATAAATAAACCATAGTACACATATTTCATGTATTTTATTTAACAGAACACTTGGTACATTTTGACACATTAATATGTTGTAATGAGAAAAATGGGCTATGATATATGATTAGATTTATGCACACAGTTGAAAAACATATGACCCAGGCAGATTATATTTATGAACTAGACCTGTAATAAGAGAATAACAAACTTTTCTCATAAAGGAATGAAATTTTATTTAAATTTGAAGTGTAACTAATTCTTTACATTAACAAATGATAATAGTTGCAATTTAATAAACTCTGCAAAAGAAATACATGAAACTTTACTAATAAATTTTCCTTATAATAAAATACCTTATATGCATTTAGAGTTTTAATAAGCAATATATATTTAATTAAATTTCTTAGGACTTAATCATATAGGATAAATATTTTAATAGAAATAGTTTGAAACATTGCAATGATAACAAACACTTTGTAAGCTAAACCTGGTAATTTAAAAAATTTCTAATCTGATCACTCAATAGCCAATGGAAGTTAAACATAAGTTGGAAAGTCGTTTTCCAATTTTGATATAACCTATCGTGTTTTGGTAATGGATGGAATTTAAGTTAAAATGTAAGAAATATGTTTAAATTAATATCTTTCATGAAGTAATAGCCTACGATTAGCTTGAAGTCATGTGACTATTAACACTATGATGTTACTAGTAACAGGTCTCTACCAGTTGGGTATGAGTTTAGGTTTTATTGAGGGTCTCGAGCTTTTTATTGACTTCTCTGGCCCTATCTGAGGTTCCCTAATTCTTATCCTCTTCACCTAAATCTACCTGTAGATGACAGGTAAGCCAGAACCTCCTGCCTACTCCCATTCAAACCACGTTGCCACCGAGACAAAGCTCCTTTCCCAAACATTGACAAGGTCAAGACTTCCAGTGCCGAACATCAGAGGGGGTTCAGCCAACTGTCACTGCTCTGTTCTGCTTTCTCTTTACCCAAGTGTTCCCCACACACTCACACACCATAAACCTCCGTCCTCACCTCAGAAAGAGACTGCCGGATTCTCTGGTATCCTCACGATTATAAAGTTTCTAGCTGAACCCACTATGGTCTTCTCCAAATTTCTCTTGAAAACCAAAGCACGATTTGAGCCACGATCCCTACCAGCTGCTCATCTTTCTGCTAAGGTGTTTGGCTGTGGGTGGCATCATCAGAGCAGGGAGTGACAATGTGGTCAGGATCCTCAAGCAAGTTACTCATGCTGGGCCACTGGTGTGAGCAAGTTCTTAAGGATGGTGGCCAAGACCTAGAAGGGTGGCGATATGTGAAACTGTGTCAAACGGGGCCAAAGCAGGCAGTTTCTATGCCAACGCCGCCATACTGCGAGAGAAAATGAAACTGCAGAGCAATAGTGCAGAAGCCTCAGAAATCTGATGTGAGACTGAATGAATTGTGTAGCAGTGGATAACGAGAAAATCTAACACTGATAAACATAGAAACAAAATGCCTGCAGACACAGTGATCACCACCACTGAACAAGCTTACTTTAATGTTACGGTGGTGAGGCACAGAGGAGGGAGCCCAGGAGCTTCTGTCCTACTTGGTTTTGTTGGTCTCTCAGCTCCTGTTACACTAACTTACTCTTTTGACCTAACCGTTCAGTCGTTTAACTTTCTCTCTCCCACATGGGACTTGGCCAGCTGCCTCTCTAGACCTTCCTTGGATGAACTGTCTTTCTGCCTTTAATATATTTTTGTTCTTTGTGTTAATGTGTCATTTTATTCCACAGACCTGGCAGTTTAGTTCTCATTGGAGGTGAAATATATGTGAGTTATTAGCTAGAAATCTGTCAAATTAGGCCATTTTACTAAACTACATCATTTCAATGGTGAGGAGAGCTATAATTAGAAAGGTTTTATACTAAAAAGGCGTCCTATAGATGGGAGAATGAGTAAAAGTAATAATTTGACATCACCACAGAGATTTACATTGAATTTGCAAAATCTTGCTTCAAGTAATATATTGAATTTCCATTGCTGTTTTATTGAAACAAAATGAATAACACGTGATGTCCTATTCCAGTCTCACTATAAATAAGTTTAAGATACATGATTTTATGATTATGATTGGGATAGAATGGAATACTTTGTTGGGTAGATGAGTCCTGTACCAAGCTTTCAGATGAGATCTAGAAGGTCTTCTAGCTGGCAAGTTTTGACAGCAAGATGAAAATCATGGTAAAGCAGCTTTGTAATAGAGCACATCTTTTCTAACTATTAGTCATATGATATTTTGCTCCCAAATAAGGCAGAGAGGTTTTGTTTGCAATTTTATGAGAAAACCAACTGGGTCTCGTTTGCATACTACCATGGGATACAGATGATGAGAATTTGGAACTTCTCTGTGTATTCTCTGCTGTCCAATTTATCATCACAAAGAACTTTGCAGAAACGTTTTTATCCCAATCTCTCCGTTTTTGTTTAGAGTCATTTCTCGTTTGTACTTTTCATAAAGAACCGTAAAGTTATATTGTACAAATAATCTAATAAAGTTGGCAAGCTTACAAACAAAATACAGGAAACTGTATAAAATATTGTTATAAAAATACAACTTCGGGGCTGGAGATTTAGCTCAGCTGCATAAGCACCTGCCTTGCAAGCACATGGTCATGAATTCAATCCCCAGTACGGATTAAAAAAATACAACTCCAATGTAATATTTTCTTTCTTTATGTTGCTCTTCATTGTTGCACAGTGATTAATTACAAACTCATCTTGTCCCGCTGTGTGAATCAATTCTTTAATGAAATTATCCATGAATTCATTTTTATTTTCATTTACAAACATTTTGAATATATATATATATATATATATATATATATATATATATATCCCTTATGTGTTTTTTTTTTCAATGATGCATTTATACAACTGCCATACCCCACTCCATCCCAAAGGAAGAATGCATTGGGATAAAATTTATATTTTTCATAACATAAACACAATAATAACATTTATTGTGTAGCCCAAACTCAGTACTTAATTCCACAATATAAATCTCTGCAACCTAAAAGCCACTGCATAGGAGGCCCCCTTTACACTATGTCTAAGCATCTCTGTCTTTCCCTGTCTCTTTTTCATGACCTCCCTGAGGTAAGCAGCTCTAGGTGGACTGTAACCTGCTTTCCCAGCTCTCTCTGGAATGCTCATCATTGTTCATTTCCATTTCCTTCCTGTTCCAAATTTAACTTTTAAAAATACTATACTTTTATCGATACATGTTTGCAGTGCATAAAAAATGTATTCTGCATGGGAAGTGATACACGTGCATAGCGTATCTTAATTTTTTCAGCCCCTTCATTTCCTTTCTTTCTCTTCTTCTTTCACCTCTTGGTCTCCTTCTTTTTGCAAAACCTGTCTCCAAGAGGCATAATGCTTACCATTTATGATCACCTGGTATTCTATTTTTGCATCATGTACTATGTCTACCCTTCTGTTCTAACTGACTCTTTTTTGTTTTATCATATTTGGTTTTATTCTCTTAAAAAAAGTAATAAGAACTGTGGGAGTAATAAAACCCAAAAAGTGTAATTGTTTTTATAAAAAAGAGGAAAAGAAAATGGTCTAAAGGACATAATTACATGTATATCTAAGTGGGTAGGATAGAAAACCATATTACTGAGTTTTTGTTGGATCATTGAAGAGAATTGTCTGCAATCTCACTGTATGAATGTCCAATTTGTATGATTTAATTTTGTAATTTGGACAACTGTTTCTAAGATGACAATATGAAATCTATTAACTAGTGATTTCTTACTAGTTAATAGATTTCTTACGTATATTTTTTTCTTGAAATACTGTATTACTCATTCCCTTTTACTGCTTTTTTTTCTCTTTAAATTAAAAAAAAAAAGCCTGTCTCTTTGTTTCCTATTATCTTTCTTTTATCATGTTTTTAATTCCATGTACTTTGGGTTCCTCACGTAAGAGAAGCCATAAGACATTAAGTTTATGTATCTGATTTAATTGACTTTATGGCTTCAACCAAATGTTATTTTTAATATCACTATATGAACCTGCTATGGGACCTTACATTTTCAACTTAAAGTCACGGAAATACAATGATCTTAATTCTGTGTGGGATGAAATTTTGGATGAGAAATAGGAGCCAGAGGACTATATTTTTCCCTTTGTCTCCTCCAATTGAGAATCCTCAGGTATACTCCATGCAACTTCTTGAGACTGTGCTCCAATCTCTCTTTAATTTCGACTCCTTTCTGAAATTCTACACCCTAGTGAAATAACAGCCCAAGTCTTAGAATACACTCCCTATTTATTCACTTCCCAATGTCACCAGGCCCTAGAAACTTCATCTTCCAAATGAAAGTCTGCACCTGAGTTGTTGGAAGCCAAAGAGCAATAATTACGTTATTGAAGATTGTAAAAGTATGGTGATAAAATGTGATGCTCACTACTGTACTGCAACTGTTGCTTTCATCTGTGTTTAGTTAAGTTGGTGCAAGGAGAAAAATGAACCACAGTGTTTCCTGTCTGCTTGAGCAGTGCAGAAGTAACAAGTGTAAGGATCCTAGGATGGCTAAGTGCAGAAAAACTGACACATTGTGTCATGAGCAGCAAACTTCAGCTAAATGCATAATGAGGAAGACCAAAGGTCTCTAAGATAATATTTACCGAGACTCTCATCTTCTGTAGACACAGGGAATTGTGTGCTACAAAAAAAAAAAAAAAAAAAAAAAAAAAAAAAATTAGGCTAAAATTATAAAAATAGAAAACCTACAAAGAAGTCTTAACAAAGCTCTTATGGTAATATCTGGGTACTCTGAGAAAGAAATAAGAGACACAAATTGGGATTGGCCACATGCATCCCAATCCTGAGAATTCAAATGAGATATGCCCCTTGAGTACCCCAGGGAGTGATCAAAAGGTGCAAAAATTTTGTTCCTTGGAGGGTAAAATCTGAATATCCCTAAAAGAAGTAACCTAGAGGGAACTGATGACCCTGCCTACGGGTAATCCAGAACACGTGAAGAGAAAAAGAAAGGTACACTAATTAATATCTGTTACCACCTGCAGTGATGAAGGATGCCTCAAATCTTTTAGTCATCCAGAAAGTCCTGCGAATGTGGCAGAAGCCTGGTTTATCTCATCACTGTTAAGGGAAATGAGGGCTGTGAATCACCCCGAGTCCAGTGGGGCTGATCCAGAGATGTTCTTACTGGAGAATTCATTCCTGATTGAAAGCTGAGGCTTCCCAAAGGAGCTCCTTGAAACAGCATTTCTGTGCTCCATATCATGGATCCAGAGCTGGAATAGTTCAGGTTAGCACTGCCAGTGGACACGTGCACCTTCGGGGACCAGGGACAATGTAAATGATAGCAGAACTGAGATGACATCTTCACTAGATGCCACAACTGGCCAGTGTTTTGGTTTAAAAAAAAGTGTAAATAACACAGGCACTCAGATCAGATTAATCTAGAGTGGGGTTACTCTGTGTAAAATGGACTGCTGTACAGACTTAGGCACGATGCATTGTAAGTTCATATGAATAGCAAGAAAGTCCAATAACTGCATTTTGCTTGGTTAGTCAGCGTTCTTTAAACTTCCTTACATGTTGTCACCTTTCTAGACGCAATGCGTGATGCGTTTCAGATCAGAAACTTGCTATTCCACCTACAGCGAGTTAAAAAAGAAAAAACAGACTTCTGCACAGTTGTTCCCTAACTGATAACACTGTACGTGCTTAGGAGATTAATAATTCTGTGAAATTTACTCACACTGTCTCTAAGTTTTTCAGCATAGTCATTGCACTTCAGCAGGAAATCGGACTACACAGAGTGAACTTCAAAGTTTAAATGTCAAGAGATTATGGTTTAAATTAGTTTGTCCAGTGGAGGAAAAAAGAAACCACCTTTGAAAAAGAATGATACGCTCTTTACCGTTGATTTTTATTTTGCATTATATTTGCATGTGGTTTTTTTTGGAAAAAAAATAATAAAAAATCTGATAGCTAAAATAAATCTGTTAGTCATCACATACAGTTGCCACCTTGAATGGAACGTTGTGGCTCACTGAAAATTTACTTTCACTCTTATAAAACAAGGGAAGGTCTTGTAATCTCAGCAAAATGTAGCTTTATGCTTTACCCAATGAAAAGGAGGAAATGGCAAGTCCCAGAGCTACAGGGAGTAAAAGGCATCGGCCACCTCCAATACAGGGTCTCCTGTCTACTTTGCCTCTTCTGTCTCTTGTTCCAGCTCTCCAGTGAGCTCTGCGGATACAGTACAGCTTGCCTGCCTCTGCCTTATGGGACCACGCGGTGTCCTTCACCTCAGCTCTTAGAACTAATTTTCCTTCCTTTTTTTTTTGCTACGGAGATCGAACTCACAGCCTTGCATTTGCCATGCAGGCGCTGATGCTGCTGAGCTAAATCCCTGACCCCAGATCTCATTCTTTATGCTTCTATGGGAACTGTTATTAATCCACTTAATATGGTGCACTCAGGGGTGGAGGAGTGAGCTAAAGGAAATGCTGTGTAAATTTTAGGAATGAAAGAAGAAAATTCCAGTGAATATTTTTCTCCTTTCCTCCCTATGATTGGTGCCCCTAAGATGTAATAATATATACGGTAAATGTCCTTTACACCTGGAGTTCAATTGGTTAGTAATAGAGGTATTCATAGGAATACAGTGCTTTTGTGCTGGGTATTGCGAGTTTTGTCATCTGGTCACTCCCTCATGTCCCTCAGGAACACATGATCAGGCAGTAATAGCATGTAAATTATTTGCCTCAGTATCGATTTTGTGTGCAGAGGAAGTGATAAAAATAAACTTGACTTTTTAAAAATAAACTTTGTAAAAAACTATACTGTTTTTCATATTTTTCCACTTTTTATATAATTAAACTTATTGGTACATTTTAGAGATACATAAAGATCATATTCATCATAGGGAATTTGTACCTGTACATGGTATATTTTGATTTCTCTATTTGTGCTAATACCTACTCCTCTCTTCAACCCATCTTCCCTTCCTATTTACAAAGGTTTGGTTCCCTTGCTTTTTTTACATGCTCTTAAGAACAACTTGGGAATACTGTTAAAATTCTTTCAGTCATTGTACTTAAAATAATTCATCCAATAGACTTACTTTAAGGAAAATGCAAAGTTTTTATAATTATATAACTATCATGTATAATAGATGGCAGCACGAGTTAAGGTGTTTTGATCACTGCTTAGGTGTCTAGTACACTGTCTATGCTCGGCAGATCAGGTGTTCTAATTACTGTATGGTCTCCAGCTATTTATCCCTCGGAGGCTTAGAGAGCTGCCTCTCTTTAAATCCCCATGCAGTTCAGTGTGTCTTATCTTTTTTGTACTGACTTCCTCATATGCTTGATCCCTCTCAGACTGCCTATTAATTTCTGTCTAATTTAGCAATCTATAATATTACTACAGAATATTACATAACTATAATGATTTTCCAGTAAGTTCACAATTACATATATTACAGGAGATTTAGAAAACCTTATGAGAGTTAATTCAAAGTGGAGAAGATATATGCTGGGAATAATTTAGGATTCAGAATTATTTCAAAGACAAACTTGAAAGTAACTTTTGAGAAAAATGTAAAATAATATAACTGAAAGTTAAAAGATGTTAAGTACATAAGAAGACTTTTCAAAAACAATGTTTTTTTAATTTTATTTTTAAAGAGGATAAAATTAAACAGAACAAAACAGATCAAAAGATAACAATGTAAGAGACACAGATTTCAAAGCAAGACAACAACACTGTCTATCATATTGGCTCTTCTTTTCTTCCAAGCAGTTGTCCATATCTTCACATACAGTGAATTCCGTCAAACAAAATAGTACTAAACTGATCAGAACAGTATGATGAAGGCATTTTAGGTCTTCAAGACCAGACAATAGGGAAGTCAACAGTGGCTGCCGTTCTCTTCAAGCTAGCTGTTCATACCTTCACATATGTTGAAATTAAAAAAACAAAGCAGACTAAAATCACTCTGAACAAAGCATAATACTATTGTTGATTTCACATTATGACACTATGGAATCAGCACTAGTTACTTTAATGTCTCTTTTTCTTCAAAGTAGCTGTTCATTTCATCATGCATCATATAATTGATTCTCATAACTGTTTAGAAGTTCTAATCATTTTGAAATAAATTTTTAAAAACTTCAAAGTCAGAAGACTAAACAATGGAACACTTCTTAAAGTCATTTTTCTTCTCTTATTTGAGGTACTAGAGATTAAACAGAAGAGTTCTTGCACACGTGGTCAATGCTTTGCAATGGAGTTATATTTTCAGCTCTTTTAAAATTTTATCTTGAGGAAGGGTTTCCATTAACTGTCCATTCTAACTTTAAATTTGCTATCCTCCTGGTTCAGGCTCCAAAGTAGCTAGGATTACAGGTCAGCAGTATGACACTCTGACAATATATATTGAAGAACAATTCAAGTACACTTTTTCTTGTTAAAAAGTAAACATTTTATAAATTTTATAAGAATGTATGATAAACATACACTGTTTACTTTTGGAAATGCAATTAAACTTAGCAATTACTTAAACATATCCTGGTAAGATCATAGGACTTTAAAAGAAAAAGAGGTGCTTAAAAAGACAGATGCAAGCACAGAAGCCAAAAAACTTAGAAGAGAAGCGTAAGAGACTTCAGAAATTTTGAAATCACAGCTGTTGTTAGAAGCAATTGAATCCAGATGCTAAGCTAGTAATTAACTCTAAAATATATGAATCCAGTGATTTGCTTTTTACATTCCAAAAATACTTTTATTAGTATATACAATTTCAAAAGATATTATTCTTAAACAATTATTATGTTTGACAGAGACTAGATTCCACCCAACCAAAAATGACCAAAAAGACACTAACATAGGCTTCATATCCTGACTTAAAGCAAGATGATGAGGATTAAAACAAAGCATGTGACATCTGCAGGGATGGACAAATGAAGATCATGTTTTAAGATTTGTTGCACTTTAAAACTGTAACATTATGTGAAATATAGTAGGCACACAGGCTTAAATATTGTATGGTTTCTTTTATATGAATGAACCAAGATCTAAATAAAGAGCAAAAGAAATGATAGATGATAGGAAATAGGGAAATAAATCTTTTGCAAAAGGAAGAGAGAACAAGAATTAGAAGGAGAGAGGGGGCAGAGCAGAGGAAAGAAATGAAAAAAGTAAGATGTGTTATGTACACCTATCAACTCCCCACAAGGAATGCATACATATAACAATCAGTGTTAAAAATTAATTAAAATATAACAAACAAAAATTATTGGAGGATTGAAGGATAATTTATTTTAACTTAGACACTTAAAGGGAAGCTTAGGGTAGAAGGATTTTTGCCAGTTTCAGTAGTTCAGCTGGTACAACAATGAACCGTAG
Organism: Cavia porcellus; assembly: GCF_034190915.1. NCBI lineage: Eukaryota > Metazoa > Chordata > Mammalia > Rodentia > Caviidae > Cavia > Cavia porcellus. Next base: position 15,407,918 of record NW_026947494.1, on the reverse strand, counting down.
CCATGAATAGATCTATGCAATGCATAATGTGGGTGTAGTAGTGTTAATGTCACTGGCATAAAATTAAAAGATTTGAAGTAAAATAATAAACAACTCTAAAATGTATTATCAATACAGGTAAAGTTTGAAATTCTTATAAGTAAAAGAAAACCTACAGAAAGGATCACAAACACAATCATTTTATTTATAAGAAATACTAAATAAATAAATATGTAGGGATGAAAAGTAGAATAGTTATGTAATCCTGGGGGACAGGTATGAGAGAATTAGAGGGTTTATGGAAAAACACGGCAGGATTGATTTTCTAAATCATCAAGTTATTCTAAAATTTATTGTTATGATATGTGTAGAAACCTGAGAATATATTCAATGGCTTTGACTTTTAAATTGTATATAATCACACGTGACCATATAGTATGTTAATATACCCCTATGGCAGGTTGTACTCTCATGATAAAATAGGTATAGACTCATGTTTGAAATTATATTGTTGATGATAGTTTAGGTACTTTTTTCAAGGTTATTAAATAAGGTAAAGTGAAGCAAATGAGAAGTTATGGACTAGCCCAGCTACACAGGCCCTGTTTTGATTGCATCCTTATATTTCTAGCATGAGATAAAATCAATAACAGATAAAATGTTCAAGTAATAATACAACTTTAAACCTCATATTTGAGTAGGAAGGATCAGTGTGAACTCATGCAGTATTAAGCCATAAATAGCCATTTCCTAAAAAGACTGGATCTAAAGCCATTTCCATTCAAGAACATCCCCCTCAAATCCAAAAACACCCAGAAGTCCTTTATAGTACTTCCAAGTACTTAGGATTTAGCTTGGAAATGACTACTTTCAAGCTTGTGTTAGGGAGTTTCAGTATGAGATCACACCACCACCCAGTAACAAATATCACAAATACCTTCCGAGCATAACACCAAACCCTAGAACAACTTAAGGCTGTTTAGGATCAAAGGAAGACAATTTGGATATTGATAAAGATAATTATACTGAATTTAAAACTATTAAATATGAGTAAACAAAAACAAATGCCAATAGCATTCAAAAACCACCTTTACTGACTGGCCTGGAACCTTACTTGAACAAATGTCTGGATGGTCAGTCTGATCTAAAATTAGACATCATAACAGCAAAGATCATTTCGCAAGATGGTTTACCGAGGTGCCTCATTTGTTTGAGCGCTTGCATTCCGCTCCTGAGTGAGTGCTATCTTCCTGCCTAAAACCTTTGCCTTTTCCTGTGTCTCATTACAAAGAATTATCATCTAACCAAGGAATGAATAATCCCTAGTTCCTAGTAAATGATTAAGAAGCGAGAACTTTTTAAATTTTAAATGTGAGTTTATAAACCAGCTGAACCCTGAAGACAAATAGGTCAGAACATTCAAATTTTTTAACAAACTTTTATTCACATAGACATGCATGTGTAATGTACATTAAACTATGTTATTGAATGTGTAAATGGTCAATATCAGGACAAAATTCATGAAAACTGTGAAATATCACCTGTTCTAGAATAATGAACAGTTTCATTCATTTAGTTCTATGACATAAAAGTATCTGATATTCCGATTAATTTTTTGATGACTGAATTAATTTAAAAAAGAATAGTGTTGATCAATTCAAACACAGAAAGCGCAAAAACAAGATTGACTTCCTTTGACATTTAGGATTTAAAATTCAGATACCTGTAAATCAGTGTTTTCAAAAGAGATCTGCACGAGAAGCAATACTCAAAGGTACAACTCATTTATTTTGGAAACTGTCAGTGTTGTGGAAAACAAAATGAGCACAGCTTTAGGTAAGAGAAACATTGTAGAAATAGCCAAGAGATTTTAAAGGTCATGATACATGGCAGGGAAGTTGTACCTCTTCACTCTTGTGAATAATATTGAGTTCTACTTGTGGAAAACATTTCTAAAATATTGCAAAATGATCAATTGCCTCTCAGTTTGAATTGAACATGTGTTTATTTCATGAGATACAACATATCAAATATCCTAGTGACGCTAATCTGAAATTTTATGTAATTGTCTCTTTCTATTAGGCTAAGGTTTAAGAAAACACTTAATTTACATAGTTGTAATAATGATGCTTCTTCCACAAAAGCCATATACAAAAATAAAAATCATATTTACTTTTATTTCCAGAGAAAAATCATTATTAATATTTTATTTTTCCTATTATGTTCCTTTCTATTATGTTCATACGCAGTATGAGTTATCTGCATGAGTAGATTAATTTGCATTGGCATGGATTTTGTCTATGTTGAAAAATTACAAATCAAAAATATTTTTGTATTGTTTTGACTGGCACTATCTCAGCTGAAATAGATAAATATTTGAGCCTTTGTGAGGAATCTTTTATTTGCACTCTCTAAATTTAAGCAAGTATTCAGGCTCTCGTTTCTCACACAAATGCCATCATGATGAGTACATTTCTGCCTCTATCTTTAAACATCTGGGCTATAATCCCAGGGTAACATTGGCCTAATTTCATTGAAGACCTCTGGAGGCTAAACAAGTATTCAATTTTTTAACCACAAAAATATTTAAATCTATGACTATTATCACAGTTACACACAGAAACATAAGGTATATTTGAATCAGAGTAGATAATATGAAGTTGTTTTTTATGTCTGAATATTCAGTCGAGTCTAGAAACTTGGCTTCCTTATTATTTACTATTTATATTAGAGAACGTAAGATTACTGGTCCATTAGTCCTGTTTCTAGTGCAGTAAGAGAATTACGATTTCCGACAGCCCGGTAGTCCACTTTTTATTCCCCATTGGAGATAATAGTCTCAAAAGATAATTTACATGAAACTCCTGATCGCACTTAGAGCACAGACCTTGACTATGTGTCCTAGTAAGACCTTTGGGAAAAAACGGGGACTGTTATTTGCTGCGATGAACAGGAAATGTGAGCAAAGTCTGTAAACTCATAACTGAAAGAAGGTGTAAGTTTTGCATATAGCTTGACATTTCCTTAGGAAGGGAAAATAACACACATACTGTATCTTTCAAAGGAGCTTATCTTCTGTATTCTGAAATTACTTTCCTTCTATTATATACTTACAGAACTAATAGATAAATAGATAAACAGCCATTCCTGAGAATCAGGAAGGGATCACAAGAGTAAAGAAAAAGATATTAGCAGTCTTATGCCTTATTCCTTGCGGTCAGATGGGTGTGTTAATTACCACACACAAAAATGATGTCAAAACATCATACTGAAGTGAAGAAAAAAAAAGATGTAAAAACCTTCTCAAAAGGTGTAAATTTTACTGAATTTGACAAAGTTCTGATCTATTGTATCTGTTTTTTCACTTAATATTATGTTGGACATTTTAGTCTGTCCTGAAATAGTCCGAGACAACCTGATGTAATCAAAGTACACATACATATGTAATGCCCAATAATTAACAGGATATTGAATTTACTGTCTCCTGACCCTTTTAATTATTAGGCACTATTTATTACTTTACTAATCCTCATTTCTCCAAAGTCTGACCTTAATTTTAGTCCTAATTTTACAATGTGAAATTATATGTGTTTATAATTTTCATTGACTTCTGTTAAGTATAATATAAATCAGGATTTCTCTCTCACTTATCAGTCGCTCCCTCAATCAGAAGATCTCAGTGCTTTTACGTCTTCTGCAGATATAGAGGAACTGGGAAGGAATCATCAGCAATCCATAAGTTTTTCAGGTTGAAACCCCGTTTTCTTGATAATAAAATGAACTCAGGTGAATTTTAGGGGGAAGTGTCAATTGCAATGGAGAAAGAATGGTAGAACCATTATTACTTGCACTCATACTCAGTCTGTGAGCTCTTTGAGGGGAACTAGTCATATAAGTGCAGCTCAGCCTTGTTTTGGGAGTTTGTAGTGGGTCATTTCTTGCTGGAGCAAGGTTTGAAGCTTTGTGTCCTAACTCATGGACCAGCCCAACCCTAAGGGATAAGACTTAAGACACTGCTAATGTCTTTGTTGCTCTTGAGATCACTTCCTGGTTCTCAGTCAAATGCTTCTCACCGCATTGGTGAAAATTTCCCACATAATATCTCCTTTGATTTTTGTATTTTTTAAAATATTTTTCTTGATTGCCAACTTATTTCTTTTAAAGGCAGTTTTGTCATTCTATGTGCATGGTAGCACATAAGGTTGTTATTATTATTTTTTTTTTTTGCCTTGGATAATTCCTCCATTCCCCTACATAAAATAGCACATTTGTTGTGTGTTATAAATTGCTTAAATGAAGATAATAACCCTCACGGAGGGTCTGCCTTGGTGATTTTGCATTCCTTCAATTAAATACTAAAGGCAACTAACTTGAAAGAAATAAAACTGCTTTCTTATAGGGCAGAGCTTTGGAGGTAAAGGTGCAGAGTTGGGCAACTGCATGGTGTGGCTTCTGGTCATGGTGGTTGTACATTATGACAGGGTGCAAATAGGAATAAAGTCATCAGAAATCTACCTGGATCCAAAAAAGCATGTGACTCAGAATTCCTTCCAAAGTCGTCACCTCCATCACCTATGGACCTCCCATCTGTGCCTTACACTAAATCTGCATCCGCCCTCCAGTCACCTTGGGCATCAAGCCCTTGACTCATAGGACTCTGTGGGCCATACACCCTCCAAACTGTAGCCCATTGGGCTAAGATAAATCATTTCCCTTCTCAGGAAGAAATTTGGAGATAAACACTAATTACAAAAATATTAGTCAAAAAACAACTTCTAAGGTTCTTTGGAGGCAAGACCTTAGTTCTTGCACATTTATTACATTTTCTCACTGATCATGATATACAATTATTTCAGTTCCATTTCTATTACCCATAAGTATCCACTTCCTCTTTCTTGAGGAACTGGGCTTGGTTGGAGCAGGGTTATGTGAGCATGACCCATCATTCTGCTCAGTGAGTTGTGAAGTTTTCCATGGGGATCACTGGGAAATGTTTACCTCATCTTCAATGAAGACACAATTATACTTAACTTCATTTTAGTATTCTTATGTGAGGATGTTATTAATGCAATTTGTGATCACTGAATAAGTGATCACCGACCCAAAAAGTCAAAGAGTGGTAATCATAAGGTGGAAAAAAAACAGTCGCTAAATGTATTTTACTGACTAAATTATTCATTTCAGTAGCTAGAACTTTTTTAAGTAACTGAATAAGATATTTTTCATCTGATTTAATTAACTCAGACATTTGTGGTCTAACAAACATATTTATTAAATCATTGATTACAAATATGTAAGCCATAATGAACTGCATGTGTTCACATTTCTACAGAAAGAAATGATGGGAAAAATAAGCCTTTGTGTTGGATATGTACAAATATCCCATATTTTAGATTTATTTGTCCTTGTTATACAGTCTTCTTTTAGTCTCATCTCAAGAAAATATCCCACTTAAACTGGAATAAAGAAATCTCAAAAAATACCTGAATGTGTTGCTTTGGAGACTGGAAAAATGCATTTTTAAAACATGTAATACTTTTTTTCTTGTTTGTATTTTCTTTAGCTCTGAAAACTTTTGAAAGGCACTATTTCCCTGTACTTTACCCAAGTTGATACCCATTTACTTGGAAAAAGTAGAAATAATCTCTAAAATTCTTTCAATCCTTTGACTATAGTTCTTTTCAGGTGAGGAAATAAAAGGTGTTGTGTTTTAAGAGACGTGAACATTACAGGCACAGCATTATCCTTGCTCCATAGAACTGACTTGAGGGATGCCAGCAAACTAGGGAGGTAAAACTTTTTAAAAAATCTTTACAAATTGAATTAAGCTGATCTGTTCCAATGATTGCTTCATTGATCAAATATTATCATTCTCTCATCCATCAACTGGTACATATTCCATCAGCACAAAATTTTTCTGGCTTATAAAACCTTTCTGAGATTTGTTATGTGTAAAGAATAGATTGCAATAGAATTCCCAGAGAGCAGTCTATGGTAAAGTGGGTCAGAGATAAAGCAGGAACAGAGAAAGTGGACCAGTGATAATGCATTGCCATAGATCTTTAGTTCACGTCCAGTGACATTTTCCTCCTGATTCACAGTGTTTGCAGAGGCAAAGTTTCAGTTATGTTAATGTTCTTGGAGAAATCAGAGCTGGCACAGATACTGGATTGAGACTGCTCACCAGCTTTCTCTACGTTACCTTTGAATGTGTAGCTATTGCCTTTCTAGACATTTGAATTTATATATTTCAAATAAGTTACTCAAATATATAATATCGATATAGCTATTCATATTTAAATATAAAATAAAATATACATTTAAATATATACTTAATATGTATAGTTGAACACATTTGAATATTTAAATATTTAAATGTGTAGTATAAAACTTTGAATTGGGAGGTATAAAAATATTAAGCAGCTCTTACTTTTGTAGGATTCAATTTAAAATAAAACAGCTGAGCTTAATTCTTTCCATAAAGAATGCTGAAATCTCTGTTCCTTAGCTCAGTTGTAGAACAATGGATTTGGTAGATGTTATGGATTAAGAACTGGTGGTCAACTTAATGCCAGCTGGATTACATCAGCATGGCATTGAGTAAAGATGCTCCACTTGAGGAAAGTTACCAGCATAAATAGAGAAGTGGAGAAGGCGAAAGAGGGCATTAAGGCGATAATGTGTTGTTGTGTTGAGTCACTGAGCATTGTGGGTGCTCCCACATGTTGCTGTTTGAGCCATTGGTTCTCCTTGAGAAGCTCTGGTCCTCACATCAAGCATTGCTTCCCAGTTCCAGAGGGGAAGACGTATGCTGCTTGGCCTCCAGGATGAACTAGTCATACTGGCTTCCTGACATGTACCTGACTGTTCTTGTCATCTGAGGAGCTCGGCGCCTCCATGTTGCTGAGGACGGTTGTGGTGCCTTTCAGGAGAGCCCTGGTCTTTGTTGTGAGTGTGACTTCTCAGCTCCAGCATAGAACCCTCATTTCACCAGCACAGCTCCTGCACTCCACTGGCATGGACTTTATGTCTTCCACTGCTGACCTTTTGGCCTTCCCAGCACAGATCCATAAAAGAGACTGGCATGAGTCTTTCTTGTGGGCTCTGGACCTCAAGTTGGACTCGAGGGAGGCACTGTCATGAGCTCTGGGTCTTCATCTGGACTCATGTGAGACATTGCTGTGGGATTTAGGCCTTGACTAAATATTCTATATCTTTGGTGTTGCAGATAGATTTCCTGCATTTTCTTGTGTTAACTCCTGGTGACCATTATAAAAATAATATTATAAACTCCATGTCCTGATTCTAATTGTTCTCTGTGTACAATATCTAGCCAATACAACCGATTTTCATCAGAAATTTATATTCCCTAGCTCCTATATTAACTATTTTAGAGCACTCAGTTTTAGCATGATGATCTTTGTTTTAATGTGAAGAAATAACCCTATGCCTGCAATCTCATTTCCATTTTGATACAGTGGTTTGATGATACTATGGTTTTCATTGTTTCATAAACCTCTATGAAATTTTCACTCAGGTTTTATCACTCTACAGAATTTTTTTTTTCTGATGGTTCCATGAGCATCTTATAAGATAATTAGGCTGGTGAAACTCAAGTTATGTACTCACACTAACAATCAACAAGCCCAGCTCAAAGATCCATGGGCTTTTTATTTGTTTCCTCCGATTAGGTTTCTGAATTAAATATTTTCTTGTCACTACATCTCATTTTTTGTTGTGCTTCTGCTAAATTTGTTGAGTTCTCATTGGTAAATAAAATTGTATGCATTCCAGGATACCGATGAATGATTTGATATACATTATGCAATATTTAACATCAGCAAGTCAATTAACATAAATGTCACTTCACATAGTTCTATGAGTTTGGAGAGAAGGCATGCAGACCTCAGTGATTTCAAATTTCAAATATACAATGCATTATTTTTAAAAATTCTAACAGTAGTACATATCCTTGCCTTCTATAGTGTTTTAACAGTTTTGGAGTTTTCATTAGTTTTTATTTTATTTTTTTAAAATTTTTCTCACTGATAATGATAAGGTTCCAATTTTCCACTGGAATGTGCACATACATTTTTCCAAGATCTTTTATTTAAGAGAATATTCTTTTCCCAGGTGTATTCTTGGTGTCCTTTGTAGGATATCAGTTGTGTTTGTAAGTGCGTGTTTCTTTCTGAGCTCTCCACACTGGCATTTGAGACTGTTTTTATGCTAGTATCACATGCCTTTTATGTACATATTAAAAAGCCCTTTATATACCTCTTGAGTGTGTGTGTGTGCACATTTGTTAGGTTCACTTAGTGTATGCTTGTTAAAAATAATCGTATCTGCATTGATTTTGTATCTAGATTCTCTGTCCATTATTCTAAGTAGTATATTCCACTGCCATGTATTATTTGATTGCTGACAAGTTTTGTGTTCAGATCTTTCAAAATTAGCTGTACATATGTAGATTCTGTGATATTTGGACCTTACTTGGTAACAATTGTTTTATCTTACTTCAAAATAGACACTCACAATTTCAATGAGCTTATTTATCTCTAGGGTGTATTAGATTTTAAATCTATTTTGCTTTATATAAATTAAACCACTTTTTGCTTTCTTTTATGCTTTCTTTTGGTTAATTCATACATGAAATGCTCTGCCCATCCTTATACTTTGCGAGTGTGTGTTTTTAAATGCAAGTGAGTTTTCTTTTTTAGAGAATAGTGTTTGATTTTTTTAATCCATTCAGCCATTGTACCTTTTAATTTATGAGGTTAATCTATTTATATTTCAGGTAATTATTTAAAAGTATTTATTGCCATTTTGTTACTGCCACTCTGCTTTGCAGTTGTTTTTACTTCTTTTGTTCTCCCATTTATCATCTGATTGTTATTTCAAAGCTTGCAGAAACTTTTCTATTTCAAGCTAAAAATAACCTAGTTTCAGTCACATTACAAAGCACATTTTTATTCCTCCCACACTCTTTGTGTTCTTGTAATCAGAGTGCTTGTTTATATTGCTTTTTAAAAAACTGTATTATTAGGGCTAAAAGCAATCTTTATGCCAGTAGTACAGCCTTATATTCGTCTGTTCATGACTGTGTATTTACTTTGGGTACTGATTTAGCCTGTTCCTATTCATTTATGTTTCTCTTTCGTTTTCTGAGTGAGGGGTTTGATTCAGTTGGTGTGGCACAATTTGCCCCTTATCCTTGGCAGCTGTGAGAGCTCGCCAGGCTGATGGGATCCTCTGCAGAGCGCTCCTGGGACCTGTGGTTACCTTCACTTGGTGGCTGATGCTGGTCGCTGTCTCCTCCTGGTTTCTTTCTAGTCCCCTTCAGATATTTCAGCCTCCAGAACTGTGTGGTATGGAACCAGGCAATGTCCTTTAGGAACTATCTAAAAGCCCAGGAAAACTAGCTGGCCCCTGCTTGCACTTTACCCCTGAGAGAGTCTTCATTTGCTCAGGAGTTTCCTTCTGATGCTGAGCTGGAGAGCCATGTGGTTGGGGTGAGGCTGGAAAGGGGAGACCTCTCCTCCTTTGCTATGTATGTGATTAGGATTATCTTTCTCCACTCTGTTCTCCTCTACTTAACCGAAAAAAAAAAGCTTGCCCAAGTAAATTTTATTAGTAAAGAGACGTTCCGTGGGAAGATGAAGGCTAGCAGTTTCTGCCATGCTCTCAGGCTGGAGGTGACTCTCCGCTACTTCTTTTCATTTTTCTTTTGTCTTTTGAGACAAGGTCTCTCTATGCAGTTCAGGCTAGCCTTGAGCTCACTTGGTAGCCCAGGCTGGTCTCGAACTCTCAATGATCCTGCTGGGATTACAGACATGCGCCACCAAGCCTGGCTACTCTCCACTATTTTTTAAAGTGTTATTTCGGTTTAATTTTTCTGTGATTTTTTTGTAATTATGGTTTCATCAAATGAGCTTTCAAATGCTTTTTCTCACTCTGTCCTAGGTTAATCTGAGTTAAGAAAATTCGTTCTGACGTGGCTATTCTTATTTGTATATTTATGTTATTTACACAAAAGGAAATTGGAGGAAGCAAGCTAAAAAAAAGTGGCCTGTGATTGAGCAATGACTTCATTTCCCAGGTCTGGATTGAATTCAAGCTTTACAACATTAGATGCTACAATCCAAATTGTATTACAAGAAAAATACAATTTTTTTTGCTGTAAAGAACAATGTATTTTTTAATTACTTTTCCTAACTCTGTTCCTTCTCCTTTTCTTTCCTGTATGCTTCATTTTAGTTATCAACTTGACTTAGCTTTAGAGATGCCTGGGAGGTTGGGGATCCACACTTCCCAGATCCACACATCTGCTTCTGGATTCCTCTTCTGCGGTTCATTCCCAGGTCTCTCTGCTTCTTAAATACCACGTGGTAAATACTTTCCTTCTGGCCTGCTCTTCTGTCTGCCATGATGTTTCTGCCTTAGAACCAACTGTGAACTGAATCCTTTAAAGCTGAGAGTGAAAATAAACCATTCTTCCCTCCTTAACATTACAAGTGTCATGCGTTTTGCCCAAATAATGGAAAGCTGACCAATACCTTGCTCCCCTTCCCTTCCCTTCCCTTCCCTTCCCTTCCCTTCCCTTCCCTTCCCTTCCCTTCCCTTCCCCTCCCTTCCCCTCTTCCCCTTCCTCTCTTTCTCATCGCCTTCCATTACTTTTGCTTTCTTCCTCTTAATTTTTCTTGTCACTTTTTTCTTTATTATATTCTTCATTATTTGGTGAGTAAACATTTATCTTCTGTCATCACTGCTCTAAGTGCTGCAAAGAAGAATCTCAGAGAAAAAAATCTGAGCCTGTATATCTTCAAATGATAAGAAAAAAGCATTTCACTTCTTTTTTTCCAATCTCTGAGGAAGGAAATTAAAAATTTAAAATGACATAAATTCTATATTTGTAGTAATCACAAACACATTTTCTTCTTTATAACTAAGCTCATTTTTATCATTATTTTTTGAGTACCTAAGCAGAAAAATCAAAAGACCAAACCATATTAAAAACATTTTCCATATGGAGATACTTAACCTATCACTCTGAATCTGACGAACGATAGAACTATTTTGTTGTTATCACATGACTCTTTCCATTCATTTTCCACAATAAAGCCTAGAGAGTAAAAATGTTTAACATCATGAAATCTTGATAAGCAACCAACCATGTGTATGTTCAATGCTTGATTTATGATTCACTATTTCTGAAAAATCCTGCCAACTGTGGATAATGTGCCTTAACTCACATTAATGCCCCGACAGCAGACTGACTACCATTTTGTGGTTATTCATAAGCTCTTAGCTGCTGCCTTCTCTTGTGCTGGTTTTCTTCCTGTAACTTTCTATCAGAAAGAATTACTTTTAAAATTGTTCCTTTAAAATTTCATCCAGCCTTTGACAGATTACCTCCAATTTTCAAATTTCTTTGTAATGGTGATGAGGTGTCTTCCAATGTATTCTCAGAGATACACAGTTTAGTGTCATTTTACAGTTTAAAAATAAGCGGTCCATTACACACCTCAAATTACTTCATTCAGAAAATGACTCAGTGCTGTTTGTTCATTTATTCATTTTAGGTCTCTTCGTCACTCCCAGCAATGTTTACTTAATGTGACCATCTTAATCCACTGAGTCCAGAATAACTGAGACATAGTGAAGAATTTATTTGTATCTCTATATACTAGATTTATTTTTTTTTTCTGTTAGCCCTTCTGGTAATTCTCCTTCTGTAGCATTACTTTCTTCTTTTTCCCCTCCTTTCTTTATTTCTTTCATTCCTTCTTTATCTCAGTCACTTTTTAAAAAATTGAATACTGAGTAAGACACGTACATACAATCATTATAAAATTCTTGTTGAATTTCTAGAACTTATAAAGTTTTATTTTTCAGCTTTAACTTTTATATATAGCCTGTGGTATAGGTAATATTTTATATATATTTCATTTATGTATAATTCAAGGTGGAATATAATAAGTATAAGGTAAAGTAATTGGAAGTGGAGGAAAGGCATTCTGGTTCTAGGAGGACTCATCTTGGTTGCTAATCTGCACCAAATTCTGAAGTCATGAACACTTTGAAGTGTAATGTCATTTGCTGTAAATGCATTATCTAACATCATGGAAGACATGTAATCGTGAGGTAAGCATTACTATCAGTGTAGTTTGCGGATGTGTCTACTGAGTCTCAGAGAGATGAAGGTCTTGAATCAGTGTTAAATAGAATTGGAATTCAAGCAGAAGCTGTCTGACTCTGTAACATATTCTACCCTTTCACACTGGCTTGCCCCAATCATCCAGTGTATTAGATTAATATTTTGAAAATGCTGTGCTGTACATTATTTAGAAAACCAAAATAACAGCACTGTACTTGACACAAAAAACTGTTTTCATATTCAATTTATGGTACTGCTGTAAAGCAGAGGCATAGGGTGACATGTAAACATGGCTCTAAAGAGAATACTTTATAGGTGGATACTTTCTTATAACTTTAAATTGTTTCCATTGAGTTCTGTTTTTTTAAGATGCTGAGGATTTTTACTTGGAGAAAGTCTTGACAGGATTAAAATAGATACATGGCTCCATGGAGGGAGTTTCTATAGTAACAAGAAACATATAAAAGAGAGAAGCCCAAAAATGTAATGTTCCTTTCAAACAAAAAGATATATTTATTCTATTTATAAACCTAATCTCATGACACGCTCAGTGTTGATCCTGATAGTCCATGCTTTCTGGTTGATATGGGTTAAAAGTCTATAAATTGTTGGTCTTAAAAGATAATTGACATTTGCATTTTCTGTCATGAATGAAAAAAATAGTAGCAAATGAAGGAAATAATGTGTACACATGTTGTTAAGTTTCACATGTTTTCCCTCTGCTGTTCATTCCTCCTTCCATCACTCATGCACTAAACTACTAAAGAAAATGTGCTCACACTCCTGGTTTCTGGATAATCACACACTAGGATGTTTATGGCCACTCACTCTTGTTCTGACTGACCAGACATAAACCATGACATTCCACCCCTGGCCTCCAGGACTCATGTACATCCTTTATACAAAAGATATTTAGTGCACATCCAAGAGTTTCCAAAGTCCTAACAGTTTCAGCATTGCTGAATAGTCCAAGTCCCAAGACTCCTCCAACATCTATGGTATTCTTAACTGTAACCCCCTGTACAAATGAAACAAGGTTAAACTTTGCTGAAATGCAAAGGCACAAGATAAAAATTACCATTCCAAAAGTTACAAACAGGGAAATATAAAGCATTGGAAACAATTCCAACATCCAGCGGGAAGAACATTAAGTCCTAGAGTTCCATGCTCAGCATCTAAAGCAATCTGTTTGCAAGCTCCAAAAGGCTTGTGTGATTCCACCCCCACGGCACTTCCAGGGATTTCAGCTCCTGAAGATTTTCTCTTAAATCCTTTTTGCTCACTTTTTTGCAACTTTTCTTGGATCATCCACATTCCTGGCTTTTCCAAACTTCTTGGGTCTCTACTGCACCTTTGGTTTCACCCTTACATCTTCACAAATTGCCCTTTCAGGGGCATACTTCTAGGCCTCCCAGGTGATTTGCAATCAAGATGGAAGCCGTCTTACCCTCAGAATTTGTGCATTTTCTTTGCACCTAAAATCAGCACCTTGTGGATGCCGCCAAAGTTTGCTGCTAGCTGGAGCAGGAGCCAGGCTTTTCTCTCTCTCTTGTAGGGGTCCATTGGCTGGATCTTTTGGCTCTGTGAACCTGATTGCGAAGAAAAGCTTTTCTATGTTGCCACCATTCTGGCACCTCGTGTGGCCTCCATCACCATTCTGGAACATGGTGCTCTGCAGCTTTCTCCTCTGAACAAATTCTTTCACTCTTGCAGTTATGACCAGATGCTTCCTGGGATGCCCTGGGGCCATCTTTCTTATCACTCTGTTTCTCCTCAGCAATCAAAGTCTTAACTCTGTCTTTACAATCCACAGCATTCCTGGAATTTTCCTTCTGGCCAAACTCACAGTATTGCAAATTATCTTAATGGACTGTTTGCTCTTGATTTGCAACATAAAGCTGGCTAAAAGCCCCCCAACAATAGTCATGTCACAGCAATATTTGATTGCTTTGAAATTTCCCTTTCTAGATTAATCAGTCCACTGCCTTTGCTTCAGTCTCAGGCAAAGTCTCAGGGCTTGAGCAAAATGCAGACAAACTTTCTTCCAAGCCATAACATACATCATGGGGAGGCTAACAACCAATATAGTCCTTTCTCCCTGCAGAAACTTCCCAAGCGTGGTCTTTACCTGAAGCATTCTATCAGCTTTCTAGTCTCCCTGAGCTCTGACCAGAATCTCCACTACAGAACAGACTAAGTGGCTCCAGTTCAACACATCCAGGCTACATGTCCGAACCTTTCCAAACTCTGCCCACAAGCCATTTCCAAAGCCTCTCAAAAAACATGGTCAGGTATAGTCACAGAAACTACCCTACTCCTAAGTACCAAATTCTGTCTTAGTTACTTTATACTCATTGCTGAGACAAAATACCTGAAACCCAAGTTGGGAAAGGAAAGGTTTATTTCTTACAGTTTTTGGAGGTTTCAGTCCATACTCAGCTGGCTCCAAGGCAGACCGGCATGGTTGGGCTGCAGTTCATGGCAGCTGCAAATAGAAGTGAAGTATATTAATCCAATATATATATATATATATATATATATATATATATATATATATATATTTTCCTAACATCAAGTGCCCTCTGTGTAATATATTTAGGACATTTATTTTAGCCTGTGCAGTATGGAGATCTTCCCACAAGTTGCACCTTGTGTCTAAATGTTCCCCTAAAGCTTCATTCAGACATAGGTGAGTCTTCTCCAGAAGTGGCTGAATCCAGACTGTGTGATTGATTCATGGTTGAATGCTAGGATATAGGTGGGTTAATGCTGAATCTGTCTACTGATTGGTTTGGAACCACACTAATCCTGGTAGCCTAGATACAATATAAGGGAAAGAAAGAGCTTATCTTGTCCCCTTTCTGCTTTGCAGCCTTCTGCCCACTATGAACGGTTTTGCTTGGAGCCTCTTGATGATGGGCTGAAACCTCTACAAATTGTGCTAGATAAATGTCAGCAGCAAGAAAAGTAACAAAGACACCACGCAAATCCAGCTATAGGAAAGCAAGCATCTCAATGTGTGTGGGAGTGTTGTCTGACAGCCTAATGGATAAATGACATATTTAAAGAATTTTACTATATTAAAGAATTTTGTCTGAAGTATTTTAGCTTACTTTCTTCCCTAGAGTAAATGACATATATTATAAACTTAGTTGATATTCGTTGTTTAGCCTGTCAATTTTAGTTTCTGAAACTACCCTGTTTAAATATGAATGTTATAGGAAACCATAACTTTTAAATGTTTTAAACATTAATTTTGGTGTCCTGAGTTAATAATTTTAGGATTCTATCACATCTTTATATCCAATTTCAAAATGAAAATCAATTAGCGCTCTTGTATTTCTCATTTAAAAGATTATGGTAGGAACCTCCTGAGTAAATTTACCCTGATTTATGTTCCTCTTTAGACACTCACAATTGAAGAGCTTTTCTCCTGCTACAAAACTTTGCTTTGATTTTCAATATTGAAAACAATTTTTCTCCTGATTGAAAAGTTCAATTTGCTCTGCCTTAAGTGTTGCAATGAATGGAAGGTTTAGCATTCTCTTCTCTTCCAATTATTATTTGTATTCCTCCCACTGTTGAAATTATGTTTATGTGGAAATCTTTAATATCCAGATGTACATAGGTAGAAAATCCTCTATTAGTTACAGAAAAACTAGTTTTCAATTCCACTGTAGAATATTTAATAATGTTCATGTGTGAATAATTTATTTTTAGCAAGCCAAAGTCCAGTTTTAAATGGAATACATTTTACTGGCTAACAACCAGACAAACAATTACTTTAATGCCAAAGTGTGTACTGTGGTCATTTTTAATCACTTTCATAGTAGTAATGATAGCAAATTCAGAAAGCAAATTATGCTATTAGCAGTTGCCAGAGTGTGCTGATTTATTGAGTAGAGTTCTTGCAGAGCCATATGCATATGTATATGTAGATTCACAAATACTTAGTGACATATTCATTGTCTTAATTACTTTCCCATTGGTGAAAAATAATAGATGGCACCCACATTTTAAGGAAGAAAATAATTATTTTGGCTCACTGTTTGTAGAGGTTTCAGTCAATAATCTGCTGGAGACATAGCTCATGGGTCAGTGGAAGGAAGCAGAGAGAAATCAAAGAGAAACCTGAAAAACACATGTACCTTCCTGTAACCATTTACCAACTTGGAACATTGAGATGACTGAAAAACCAGGATTTGTTTGTTTGTTTGTTGTACAAAGCCAATACATAAATCCTTGCAAGAGAGTTACTTTATCTGATATGCCAGAAAAAGAAAAAATGAATGGAGAAAAAAGAAGATGGAAGTGAATTTCAAACAAAGGTGTAACACATAAATCTCTATAATGTAACCTTAATGAAATTGAGATGACCAGCTTACCCGACATAAAAATTAATAAATAAATAAAATCCACAGGTGTTCAAGCAAGTTAGGAGAACAACAAGTGCACCAAGTGTGAATTTCAGTCAAGAGAAAATATATAAAAGTATCAAGTGAAAAATTTGCTTTTGACAAAATACAACTCCTGAATTGAACAATTTACCACCCTGGTCCTATAACAGAATAGATAAAGCACAAGAAAGGATTAGGAAGCTCAAAGATAGGTTGTCAGAAATTATGCACACACAATGAGCTGTCAGGTTTTACGGGACGTTATTTAGAACTGCATTACATTTATGTGTGGAGGGTTGATAACCATCTTACTAGGTTTTTTTGGATCATTGAACAGAACTGTTTGTAGTTCACTGTTTGAATATCCACTTTTTATGCTTTAATTTTGTAACTTAAACAACTATTTCTAAGAAGACAATATTTAATTTATCAACTAGTAATTTCTTATTGTTTTTTTTAAATTCTGTATTTTTCTACCCTTTTTTTCTGTTTTGCTTTTTTCATCTTTATAAAAAAAAAGAACAAGGGGATAGTTAGAAAAGAAAAATAAAAAGAAGGCACTCCTTGTGATAGCCTCAGAATTAAAATAAAGTTGCAAAAGCTGATTCAAAGAATCATGAAAATTTCCCTAATATGGAGAAAAAAATGCACATCTAATACCAGGATATTAATTGCTTCCACATATATTGACTCCAAAGTCATAGGCACGAACACACGATACAGTCAGATTTTTAAGAGTAAGGAGAAGGTGGAATTTAAAAAGCAGTGAAAGCAGTTCATCATGTACTCAGGAACTTCCTCAGACTACGAGTGGAGCATTGCTAGCAGGAACTCCACAGGTCAGAAAGGAATGATATAGTACATTCAAATGATTGAAATGAGAGAGAGAGAGAGACAGACAGACAGACAGACAAAGAGAGAGAGAGAGAGAGAGAGAGAGAGAGAGAGAGAGAGAGAGAGAATGAAGGAAGGATTAGAGAATCCCAGGCAACAAAACCTCAAATTCACTACCTCTAGACTTTCTTTACCAGAATATTTTAAAGCACCCTACACTGTACATTTAGTAATGGTCACTGCATACTTATTTGTACAGGTAGCCATATTCATGAGACATTTCCACTTTACATATATTTGTGTAATCTTTATTCACTCTTTACTTCAAATGAGAAATGAACAAAATGAGAAATGAACAAAAAGCTTTCCCAGTTCTTCCTAAGTAAGTTTTAACCTTTCTGGACTTGGTTATTTAAGTGTGAATCCAGGAAAATATTACTAATTAAAGAAACTGTGAATGATAAAAAATACTAAGAATTCTACGTATTATTATCTAGGCATATAGATAGAATCTCTCTGAGCACTCACCATAAAACGATGAGGAAAGTACCATCTTGTAATCTCAAAGTTAGAGATGAAGACATGTATGCTTAATAGCAATTAAATACCTGTTCTAAAATTCTTGCAGCTAGTACATGACAAAGAAATAGTTCTTTTTCCTATACTGTACATCACAAATTCAAATATAGTATAATGTAATGTGATTTACTAATATAAGTATTGAAATCCTTTGAGTTGTGTTTAGTAGCGTGAGTGTTCCAACTGACATAGACAGATGGTAAAGATTCTATATTATGTAAAGAAATGATCTAAGAAAGGTAGGTCAGAGCATACCTAGAAATTAACAATGTCTGGGATGAAATAATGTCTTGGTAACACATGTCATCCCATTATAGTTAATTCCTAGGGAATTTTCTGCTAACCATTTGGATTCTTGACCTGTCTTTCTGGCTAAAGTGCCATAATATTATATCTTGCAGTTCTGGAAAAATCAACCTCACTTGACAGAAGAGAGAAACAGATACATATTTTTTTTACTGTCACTTACATTTTCCTTGTATAAAAATGGTAGCTTTTGAAGAGACAAATAATAAATATGTTACAGGAAATATCAAGACAGCATTCAAGAAAAGTCACAGTAATCATTGGCATTGAGTTTAGAAGACATCTTTTTTGGTGCCTACAAATTCCCATTGTTTTTCACTCCTACAATTATTTTTTAGTTATTTCTCAGCAAATAGAGGGGATACTGTTTGTATTTCCACAGTTCCCACAATTTGAGGTTTTTTCTTACAGATGTATCTACCTAAAGAATGCCCAGTAAATAAAGAGTTTAAAGTGTTGTAGATCTCCGCTTACAGAATAGAATTTTGGTTTCTTGCTCTCTCTCTTTATTCTTTCTTTCTTTTATGTTTGTTTGTTTATTTTGAGACAGGGTTTTGTCATGTCATTCTCTCTGGCCTTGAGCTCACTGTGATCCTCCCACCTCAGCTTCCTGAGTACTGAGATTACAGGCATGCGCCACCACACCAAGCTGTAGTTGTGATTTGTCTTCCACAATTTTCATGTTTCTAGCAATGAGGAGAATGGCACCCAGGCTTGTTCCTCATACCACTGTACCAATCATCTGCGCAACATTTCCTCTTTGTTTTCAGCTGAGGGTCTTTCAAAGCCCTGGCAGCAGAGCTGTTAAGTCAGTAGTGAAGACAGAATTATCCTCTGATTGTTTCTCCACTGGTGCCCTAGAGCATGTCCCCATCTGAATATGAATTTCAAATTCTAAATCCTCAGACAAATAAATCTTTTACTTATTCATTATCAGAGATTAGGCGTGTGGGTTTAGATAATCTACAGCTGACTCCAATGCCCCAGTGGCCTGAGGAAATTAATGACTTCCAAAATTAAGTCAGGGCAGTGGGGGTGCATGAAAGCCTCGATTTTCACATTTTGCTGCACATGAGAAATATATTGGCAGCTCCTAAAATACAATGGCAGTATCAATAACAGACCACTTTAAAAATAAACTATAAATGCATACTCTAATAATAGTGTTTCTTAAGACACTTCTGAGGTGATTCAATATTTATCCCCCTTAAATCTTAAGAGAAATAAAAGGTTTTCTCTTAAACCATTGCATTCATCTAAGAATAATTTAGCTCTACTGGGGGAACCCTTTCTAATTAACACACTTAGGAAATATTTGTGTTTGCTGTCATTTGAATTTTGAAATAGAAAATAGCGGAGAAACAATCTAGGTTACTCCCGCATCAGTTTTCTAGTCAATCTGAGAACAAATGCTGTGCTCTGCTTTTTTGTTTTGTTTTGTTTTTTCATTTGTCTCAGCTGAGTAGAGCTAGAATGAACAACAGTCAAGGCAGAAAAAAAAAAATACAATGCTGAACTTGCTTTTACTATGAGTAGAACCAATGACTTCCCTGGTTATTCTGCACATATAAAAGGAATCTGATGCCCAACCAAGGTGCACATTGCAGGCATGAATTCATTTTACTTGTAAGATTTAATCACTGTGGCATTGTCATTGCTAAGTCATGTTTTGTCTTCTGATAAGTTTTTCAAACAGCCTTGAGACTCACATTTGCAATAATCCTATACAGTTTTCATAAACTCATAAGGCTTGAATAATAATGTAACATAAATATGTGCTCTTACATTCCCAGACTCATTTCTATTTTTCCCCTACAGTGATTTTATTTGAAATAGAGGCTTATTTTTCAATATTAAATTGGTTTTCATCACCATTACATCTTTTCTTTCCAAGGACTTTGTTTTATATATATATATATATATATATATATATATATATATCACAATTTCCCACTTAAAATATAAGTACAAATATTTCACCAGTAAACTTCACTTTTACACATTTAGATGGCCTTCTAACTAGAGTTACTTGAAAAAAATTAATGATGAATATAGATAAGAAGAATACACTTTCAGAGCCAGTTTTAAGCAAAGTTTCAATTATAATTAGAAAGTCTAAATGTTATTATTTATTATACACATGATTATAGTGAGATTAAATGCATAGTAATTAGTAAATTATTACTTAACAATTGAGTGATGTAGTAAATCTACAGATATTATCAGTTTAATAAATTGACATTTTTAAATTTTCTAAGGCACATAGAACAATACATCTTTCAAAATGAATGATTTTACTTACCCAATAATGTAAAAATAGTATGGTGTACTCATGTTTATTATTTATGACTACCTATTTGTCATATAAGTAGTAAAATATTTCCATGAATTTGCATAGTCCATATTTAATTAAAACAGTAAAATTTCACCTTTGGTGAAGTATTTTTCTTTTAACACCGTTTTACTTGTTTAGATGTAGGACACATTTTAAGATCTTTCCTAGAAAAAGTTATAATACTTAGACATAATGATTTTAGACATAATAAAATAAGCTGAGTGCTGGGGACTAATTAAGGTGCTTCTCAAAAATGTAAGATATTGACTACATTCGAGTCAACTCTGAAATAAAAATCTAAAAGTTGTGTAGTACTTCACTTTTCCGTGGGTAACACACATTCTGGACAATCATGACTTAAAGTAGGAAAGTTTGCTTACAGTTTGTAGAAGTTTAATTCAGTCATCTGATTCCGAGGAGGAAACCCATAGTAGAGTGATATGGTGAATAAGGACAGAAAGCAGAACAACAGAGTAGTGCCAGAGTGGAAGGGACAAGAGACTATTTATATAACACCTGTGATGGGCTGACAGCTGATGTTAACTAATACCCAGCTGAGCTGGATCAGTGTGGTGTTGGGTGTGGATGACCCACCTGAGCATTGTTGCCCACTTCCTAAAAAGGAGAACTAGAGGAGAAAAAATAATGTGTGGTTGGTTCTCCTGTTGTTGTTGGTTCTCCTGGAGGAGCTTGTCAAGCTTCTTTTCTGATGTAAACTTGGCTGTTTTTATGGTCAGAGGAGCTTGGGCCCTCGCTATTGCTGAGGATGCTGTGGTACATTTTGGAGGTGCTCTGGTCCTTACTGTGAGCATCACTTCCTCACTCCAGTACAGATCCTTCAGTCTATCGGCACAGATCCTTCATCCCACTGGTATAGACTGTCTAGCTTCCACCACTGACCTGTGAGCCTTCCCAGCACAGATCTGTGAAACAGCCTTACACGATACATTGTCATGGGCTCTAGGCTTTTAGTTGGACTTGTTAGAGCCATTGTCATGGGCTCCAGGTCTTCTGCATGCAGATGCAGATGCATTCAAGACAAGTGCTGTGGTATCCAGACTCTCAGCTGGACTCTTTGGGTCTTTAGTGCGTGGACAGATTTCCTGTACTTTTTGTTTGACTCTGTGGGTGACTGTTATAATTCTATAAATTATGGGTCCTGTATTACATTGTTTTCCTTGCAAATCCTGACTACACGAATGCCCAAGACCATGACCTTCATGGATACACCCAGGAGTATGCTCTACTAAACTACTAGGCTTTTCTGAATCCAGTGAAGTTGACTTACCGGGATTGAGGGTCTAAGAGAAAAGCTGATAAAAGAGTATATTATGGATCAGTACTAACGCTGACATAGAATGGCTTAATGATGAAAAATAGAGATACTATAAACAGATGACTTGAACAGATGACAGCAGTCGCTAATCAGGTCAGAGGTGAAAGATGAGGAAGCTGAAAAGAAATGCAATTGGAAAAAATAGTAAACTTGAAAAAAAGAATCAACTAACAAATGCATTCTTTATATACAGACCAATTTCAGATGAGAGGAAGGTTTGAGGGTTATAAAACATCAAGAATAATAACTAACGAGCCAGCTGTGAAAACACTGACTAGAAACTATCAAAATCTTAGATACTTTGGAAGCTAGAAAAATTGCTTACACAATAACAAAGTGATTTTGAAAGAAATATTGACATTTGTGAATGTACTTTATTGAGAAAACAGAAGAGACCAGAATAGAGGACTTATTGTTTACTGTTGGGATATAAATTTTAATATTTTAGAAGTGTTTGTTTTTCTCTAACCACAAAATCATTCACAAGAGGAGCATCGTCTTTTTTTAACTTTTGCACCTTTCGTATCTAATACTGCACTGCAAGCAAGCATAGTGCTTAAGATGTGGCTTTGAAGGAAGCTTTCAGATGATGTGACTTTATTATTCAAAAAAGACTAACATAACACAATCATAAAAGGAATTTATGAATTAATTTGGTGATGAGACTGATTCATCTTCAAAAGGATCTTTCATAGACTACATAAATATTAGACTAAATAACAGGAGAAAAGTAATAATTATAGATTATAAAAATGATAAATGCTGAGAATAAATTCAGACAATGGGCAGAAACATTAATTAAAAACTCAATTAAAGGATATCAAAATAAATATATGCCGTGGAAGACTATGGCTTATTAGGATGTCTCAAAGGTATTTGAAAACAATATACAACATCAAATTCAAATATTCAAAACATGATATACATCTTTGTATTTTATTTAGAAATTTACACATTTATTTTGTCTGTGAGATTGTACAGAGAGGCTACGAATGTGAAGCCTGCATTTTACTATCTTTCAGGACAACTAAATCAGTTTCTTCATGTATGATTAAAAAATATTTTTAATTTTTATATAGCAAAATTATAAAAAATATAATTTTATATGATATTTGATTAATTTTATACAAGTAAATTAATGGTAGTACTACTAAATTAAACATATATGTTGTATATATGTAATTCAATAAAGATATAAAAAAAGAATGTCAGTTGTAAATACTTCATATTTAGATAATCTCCATTTAAATTTCATGCCTCTTCACATGGCAAATGTATACTATCTCTATTTAACATGCAAGTTAAAGTTAATTTGAGCATAAAACAGCTAATAATAATGCTCAGATATTGCGTGACATATTTTGAATTTAGATGCAGAATAACATCTTTCTGGGTGACAGACCCTTCTGAGTTTTTAACTGGCCTTGAATTATCTTTCACAGATGGGCACGTTGTTAAGCAGATGGCTGTTTTCTTGACCTTTAAAATCTTTGTTCTTTTTTTTTTTTTTTCTAATTACCTGTGGCTTGAAATGAACCAAATGCTGAATTTTGCATAATATGCTTTTAAATTTCTATCACATGCCTATTATGAAAAACACAAATGGGTACAGGATGCTAATCATAAATAGAAAATTTTTTTTTATTATTAGAAAGAAATTTAGAGTGGAGAAAATATTTAGAATTACAAGGATTGTGCACCTCCACTTTCAGTGTGAGGAAGGGATGGACCTTTTTTCATATTTACTTGAAATAAATTTGTACTTTTGTATAACTGAGAAGGGGGCATAAAGTACGGCCTAGGAAAGGAATCTGCAATTTACTCTAATAAAGAAAGAGAGGCCAATTTACCAGAGATTCCTAATTTGATCTCAGTACTAAGCACTACTGCAGACATTGATGCAGGACCTGGGTAGCCCGGAGTTTGTGATTCATGGAACACATTGGAACTAGTGAAGATCGTGTTTGTTTGGAAATAACATTGCATTTGCAGACTAGATTAATTGACATTCTCCAAGTATCTATTGTATTAGTAAGTTATGTTCAGGTGGTGCCCTTTGTCAACTTGTTACTGCTTGAAATTTCTCTCCAAGCAGTATGTGACAGTGTGTCAATCTGACTAGCTTGTGGTAAGAAAGCATCATAACCGAATGAGTTATGAGCAACAAGTTTCTTTCTTATGGTTCTTGGGACTGAGAAGTCCAAGATCAAGGTGGCAGCAGTTGTGTCTGAGAAGAATGTTTTGAATAGTTCACATAGAGCAGTATCTCTGTCTGTGAAGGGTCCCCCTTCATGACACAATCAATTATCAAAGAACACATTTTCTAATACCATCATATTGAAGACTAAATTCCAAAGTAATAATTTTAGGTAAACATACTATCTAACCCATAAAAGATAATACATGTAATAACTGTGAGTTTAGGGGAGTTTTTAATCTTTATAAGTATAAATAATGAAAAAGTCTTAGTAAAACACTTTTAATCACCTTATCATCTTTTCATATGGATGGCCAAAGATGTGGCCAATTTACATCCTAAAACAACATACCACACATTTCACTTGAGTAACATGAGTATGTGGTGTGTAAGTGCCTTGAAGATAGGATCTGTCACATTAAATAACATGAGGAATGTAGGGAAACCCTGCAGTAGACATGCATTAGAACATTAAAGACACAGCAAAATTAGTTTAGAATTAAATTCCACTCATTTGACTATTTACTTGTGTAATCTCAGGTTTAACTTATTCTTTACTCATCAATTGGTTATTCTTCACTCATCAATTAGTTCTTCTTCCAAGATAATTGTTGCTTTTTCCCTACATTGAACATCCTTTCCTTGCCTGTCTATTTATTTCAGTATGGAATTAAACAAGCAAATGCTTCAAAAGGGGGAATGTTCCAGAAAGAAGTATCAGAAGTAAGTTACTAAATCTTATAAGAGTGTACCAAAGACTGTTAATAGCCCACCAGTATAATTTGCCTTTTTTAACGTGGTAAAACAATCTCTGGTTTTTATCAAGCAGGGAAAACAAAAACTACTTTTTCCTATCCTCACTTGCCTCTAAATGTGGTTACGTGGTTAATTTCTGGCCAGTGAGATATCCGTGAAGCATAGAAGGAAAGCATTTCAGAGCTTTCTTATAAGAAACTGGCAAAGACTTTTCACCCTTTCTTCTTTACTGTTTTCTGATTAGAATACAGATAACTGAAAGCTGGAGCTTCTGCAGCCATGAAAAAGACGTAGTTATATCACCTGCTCCTCATTTTGTCTGCAGTGGACAAGGGTTAGTTCCTTCTAGCACTTCCCAAATCATGTCCTCCTCTTTCCCACCTCCTAGCCAGGGACCCATCAGTGTGAGGACTGACAAGATCTTTCCTCTGACCAATCACAGACCTTATGCTGATTGGCCTATATTTAAATGGGGTTTAATCTTTATCTACTACCTAGTTATTGGTCACTTAACTATCACCTATGTGTCTTCAACCTTGTGTGTATATTCTTACAGGCTGACTGATTTTTTTTTAAAGATATACCTTATCTTTATCTTACATGTCTTAAAATTAGTAACAGTAAGTTAGTAAATTTTACTCCCTAAAGGATTTTCTGGTTCTTTCTTTGTTTTTTGTTAGTATATGTTTACAATACATAATTATCACATTTACAGCGGGGAATTTGAACTTGTAAATAATACATCATTATTTTTTCTCCTTCATATCTTCTCCATTCAACCCTTCTTTTGTTCCCCATTTACAAAACCTGTTTCCATTTTAACTCAGTTCTCTTATTTCAAAATCCATTTTTTCTTTTTTTTTTCCTTTTCTCTCTGTTTCTTTTTCCCCTTCTCACTTGAACAAGTTCTTCTGACTTCGCCCCATGTACCTTCTATTTTGATCTTTATTTACGATGGGTTTCTTACACAACATTACACTAGTTAGACTTGCCTGTCTGATTTGTTTTATTTAATATCAGAGCCTTGAAAAGCTATTATATCTATTAAATAAAATGAAAGAAATTCTTGCAATTGCAGTGGTAAGATGAATTTCATAGTAGTTGTATTCAATATATGCTTTCTAAGTCATTATACATTTGATCATACATTGCTTATCATTGAGTTATAATTACCATGAATATAATTCTACACTGTAAAGCTTACTTGGATTTAGAAATTTGATCTTTAGTTGCATTGCTTTAAAAATATACATTGGACAATGACTCTTAAATTAAAAGAAAAATATAAGCATGCATATTATATGCATTGTTCTGTGTCTGTAATACCTTCTCTTCTGGTCTGAATTTCCAAATGCCTAATTAATATGCTTTCATTGCTCAGAGACTCCAAATCTTATAGCAAAAATCTAGATTCCACTCCACATTCTCTTCTCATATTAGTTGTTATATTGAGAAAAAAAAGCCCATCTCTAGCTCAGGTAAACTCACAGATAGGAGATTTCTTATCTCTTCCTATACACACATGATCAGAAATCTCTTTTCTCAAAGCCTCTGACCCATCTCTCAACTGTGCATCATGATTTAAGCCACTTTCCTAGGCAAGGGTCAAATGAATTGTATCTTACTTGAACTTTACACATACTTCTTTACCAGTTGTTTGTGCCCAGTTTTTTGTGGAAGAGCTAAAGTGATTTATTATCGAATTGCTGAATTTCCTGGTATTAAGTTAGCCAGCATGTCTCCCTTTGAAATTAGAAAGCATTAGAGGTATTTTTTATTGCCTGCCTACACAGTCCCAGGATACAGCTTCACCGTTCCTCGACGACCTTGCTTCACCACTCACGCGCTCGTTCTTAACTTCTTTACCCTCATTTGTCATCTTTTCCTGCTCGACATGATGAAAGAGATCAACACTCTAGGCACCATGAAATTCAGTGACTTTAAAACTTCTCATGATTGACAGTCTCAGGATATCACGTACTCATTTCAGTCACTGTGTCCCATCTTCAGTCCTGGCATTTGTCACAAGGTAAAATGCAATGTAAGTGCTTGTTTAATTAGTGGTTATCTGAGAGAACATGAGTACTCTGGGATCAGACTTATCTTCATCTGATAAGCCTGATCCCAGAGGATCATCTTCACTTCATCTTCATCTTCACTTTATCCTCAATATCTATATCTGCGTTGCACATGAAAATATATTTATTTTTAATAAGTGCAAACTAGTTATTTTGGAATATTTATATGTCATTATTTCTTCCCTTTTCCTTGATGATTATTTAAACTCAAAGTTTTTAGAATGTCTGGCTGATTTTGGTTATTTTCTAACTTATTATTGTCATGTTTAAAAATTTTCTCATTCTACTTCAGTGGTTACCTTAATATTGTCAAATACATATTTATGAGAATCAAGTTTAATTTGTATCTCATCACTCAAAACATTTTAAATAATACCACTAGAAAAACAATTTTAGGAGTTAATTCACTCCTAATTACCTTCCTTCCATGAAGAAGAGTGCTCCAAACAGCTAATATGCCCCTAATTTACTGTTTGCTTCAGGTTGTGCATACATTTTCTGCTGTTATAAGTGAAGTTTAATATGGAATAAAATGAAAGAATAGAAAAACCTGGCTCATGTATTTGTTTAAATAGTATTTATTGACCTCATAATGATTACAATAAGTAAAATCCTTCCCTATATTTATAGTAAAACATTTTTCATTAACTTTACTTTTTAAAATGTAAATATAATCAAATAGACATATCATATTTCTTTAAGAATAATAGTTCTTATCCATTGGGTTTGGTCTCTACCATTTTATTTTCATTTTCAGAGTCTTCTCAAAAATGAGGAATAAGATTACAGCGCTAATGACTGCTCACTAATTATTGGCAATTAAAATTCTGTAGATAATGCTGTTTTCAAATATACAAATGCATGCACACAGCAGGATAGTGCTTTATTTGAAAAGACTTCTTTTAAAAAACTAGGAACCGTTCTATGATATTCTAGACTCCAGCTGTGTAAATTTGTGAAAGTTTAGATACTGCTTTACCCGGTTAAGTTGCAGCCACAGAATTTCTAGATTGAGTTTTCAAGAGGATCATGGATGTCATGAATATGACCTTGTGCTTTTATTAGCTATTCAGGAAGCATGCCATTTATTTTATCTGTTACAATTTACTATGTCTATATGTTGATTATTATATGTGTATCTTGTGTAGGCTCCACAAAACAGTGAACTAAATTTTCACTTGTTTGGTTACTTATAAATCTACATACTAAATAGATGTGTAATAAATTTCAAGAAAAATTTTTAAAAGTCTATTCACTGCAAGCCATAATGAAGGAGTACACTTGACTAACTTTCAGGGAAACTAAAGAAAATAGATTTATAAAATACACTACAAAGATGACATCGGCTAGAACATAAGACACAAAGTTCGCTAACTTTCTTGTTTAATTCTATTTTTTCCTCATATATTTGTAATAGTCTGTTTTAGTAATTTTATAGTATAGATTTTTATGGGGGGCGACCCTTTGAATTTGAGGGAAATCTCAAAGTATGTAGAGAACAAGCAAGCCACCCAGTAAGGAAGCCGAAGAAGGCTAGATGATCCCTCTCTCTTGCTGTGAGTTTACCAGCCACACCTTCCCTCCCTCTGACCATGGAGGACTTTGAATCTTAAGTAAGAATCAAAAACATCATGACAGTTAGACATTTTTTGATAGCAGAATCACAACGTGGGAAGCTTGATGATCTAGTTCCTAATGTCCCAGTGAAATGGACTCAGCAGGATGGGACACTGTGCCTAAACAGTGTCCAGCAGAAGAGGCACAGAAAGCCACTGACTCACTTGGGAAGTTCTGATAATTCTGTACTTTTCTTGAATTTTATTTAACATTCCCAAAGCATAATTTTCAGTAATATTTTTCATGTGTTGAGTAATCGAATTCTCATACAGTAGCTTTTATTTATGACCAAGGTAATTAGAATATGTTATAAACATATTCAAGCTAGAGCACTGACATGTTTAGCATTTTACAAAGAAAAGCAAGACTGATGCAAGAGAATAATACAAATTTTACTGATTTTAAACAGTAAAAATTGGCAGTCATAGGTGGGTAGGTTTCTCGCATTTAATATATAGTATGTCACCTTAAATAAAGTCCCCTTGGAAGACAATTCTTGTGGAATAAGCATAACTAGGCTTCCCCCATATATTTCAGGAACAAAGAATTAAGATATATTGTGTATGCATTTCAACTCCCCACAAGGAACATTATCACTATATACTACAAACATGAATTAATAAGAAGTACAAATTGAGAAAAGAGACATTAGCATCATTGGAAGATGTGATGGCAATTGTCTTTGTCCATTTTAGGTTGCTAGTCACACAATATCACTGGTTGTACAAAAAACGGCTATAAAAAAAGCAATTTCTTTTGGTATGTGCTTCTGGTCGACCTTGAATGGGAGCCATTTGGTGATGGCGTTTCCGCTAGCAGAGTTCTGAGGCGGTGCAGGTCATCACATAGAAACAGGGAGCAGAAGACTAGAGAAACAAATATTTATAGCAAATAAAAATTCTCCTGCTGGTCTACCACCCTTTTTGTCCCTTTAGACCTATTATTAAATGAAAGCATTAATCACTGTAGATAACTAACAACCTTTTAAAGCTGATGCGTAATCATTTTTCTTTGGATTTTTTTATTCTTTAAACATGGTCTCACTATTTTGAATATCCTGGTCTCACCTCAGGCTTCAAATGATCCTTCTGTCTCCACCTCAGAATTGACCCTGATTATATAGGCTTGGGCTAATGCACCTAACCTTATCTCTTCACATCTCATACAAAGGGAATTCGATTTTTGCCTGCGTTTTGGAGAGGAAAATCTACATTCACACATTAGCAGTAATGAACAGCTAAAGTGAAGGAAACGATAATCTGAATTCCTTCATGTCTCTGTGGAAGAAATGCTCTGAAACCTGGCAAGTCTTGCGTTAGATTTCCGGTTATCTCTTTACCGAGATAGATTAACGCGGGTTGTAGCACTGGTTATACAACCTGACTTGACAAATGGGCTTCCTATATACTAAACAAAGAACACAGGAACTAATTAAACACAGTACTCCTTTGCTCTCTGAAACACATTTATGTAACTCAGTGATTTAAGTAAGGAGAGATACTGAGGGTTTTTTTTTTTTTTTTTTTCCTTTTTACATGGACAACACAGAAACCAATTTTAAAGTGACATCTTGAATGAGGTACCTTACAAACAAAATATGAGCTACTCGAGTTGTGGCTTGGCACATGCATGGAAAAGAAGATTTACACTAAAAAATAAATGAGCATGCTATAATTTAGAGAGTTTTTTTGCGTTGTCTGAGCAATTTAAGAAAACATAGTTCTACATTTTATATACTTCCACTCTCCTACCACAAAGAAAAAGAAAGAATTATTTTTGATTATCCTTAACTTTAGGGATTTTTTGCGATATTGGATTGTACAGTTTGAAATGCTTTTAGGTTTTAATTTGGACCCAGAGAACAAGTATGTGTAAATGGCCAACCCTGTGCTATCACCACCTATGACCACTTGGAGCCAGTTGATCTCACGTCAATGGTGACAAAACCATATGCTGCATACATTGTAGAAAATGTACTAAATTCTGCTAAAATGTTTACATCCCGGATTGCTGTTTTGAAGCAGTGTCATACACTCCTCAGTGAAAATTGCATGCACTTTTCTTCGAAAAAATTTTCTGATTGGCTCTTAGTTCCTAACAGTAACGCACAATTTACTATGAAAAACAAAAACCTCCTAACAGTTTAGCTGTCCACTGAAAGCCATGTTTCAGCTAATATGTGAAGACAAGTAGTAAAGCTTGTGAGACAGAGCCCCGGCAATCTGTACTTGTGAATTAACCTGTATCACCAATCATCTCAGCGCTCTCTCCAGAACAAAGTGTCCCAGAGTCAAGATCTGCAGAGGTGAGCTTCACGTCACTGAGCCAAGCCCAGACACTGCTGAAGTGACTGCAGAGGAAAATATGAATTCTGCCAGGATGTTAAGCTGACTTGGGTTGCGTCGGGTGCAAAGAAAACAAAATACTCAATTTTTTCTTCAGCTAGCAAAGAAGGCACTTGAGTGGTGAAAACGTTTGTTTACCAAGTGCCAATGTTATACTTATTGGAATGATTTTTGCCACCTTCATTTTTATGCATCTCTTTAGTTCTGTAGATTGAATCAAGGACTTTGCACATGTTAGGCAAGCACTCTACTACAGAGCTATGCCTTCCCCTTAAACGTTTTTATGTGTAATTCAATGTTTTTGAATCCATGTTCATTGGATCTCAGAAACTACATCCAGCTGTTCCAAAACTACACAGGCTCTGATCTAAATGGATCCTCTACCATACTTAGTTTTCCTTAGCTGTAGGAAAAACAGTAGTAGCAGTTGCTGGTGTGAAATAGTAGATACTATGAAATTCTGAGGCCCTTTTATAGCTCAGAGCCTAATTCTAGACTTAAAGCATGAGTAAAGTTGCTGATTTTTAATGTGTCCTCCATAAGCTGCCACCAGTTGTAAGCAGCAAAATAAAAATATTAGGGAAGGAATTTTAGAAGTCTAAAACTCAAGCCAGTAGTAATTAAACTCATTTCAAAAAGCATTAAAATTTTATTTAGAACAATATATTATATATTTGCTATACGTAGTGATTCCATTCATTGTGGGGAGTCTGTGCATGTATGTATACAGCATTTCTTAGAACTTTTTAGTTTCCTACCCCTCGTCTTCCTCTTTCTTCATGTCTAGATTCTTCTCATGTTTGCAGAAGCTCTGCATGATTGTTATAATTTAATCTTTATTGTTCTTTTTATTTATACTTTGGCTTTCTCAACAAAAATTATGGATATTTCAGATGTAGTGTCTAATTTATTTCACTAATATCATCTCAGTTACATCTATTTTCTTACAAATAACTAAATTATTCTTTTTATGGTAGAATAATATTAATTGTCTATAAACCCATTTTATTTACCAAGTCATCTGTTAGTGGAAATATTGACTTCTTTCGAGATTGAACTACTGTGAAGAATACTGCTACAAATATTGTTATGTTGGTGTTACTGTAATATGATGTATCCAGCTCTTTCAGAATGATACCTAGAAGATGAATAGTTGGGCTGAATGACATTTCTGTTTTTTAGGAATCTCCATATTGACTTCATTGGCTTATCTTCCCATTGGCTTATCTTCATTGGCAGTATTGTATATGGGTTCCATTTTTCTTGCAACCTTGTCAGCATTTCTTATTATGTAAATTATTGACAATACCAATTCTTTCTGGAATAAATTGGTATCTCAGTGTTATATTAATTTGCATTTCTCTGTGGCCAGTGAAGCTCAATATTTTTTTTTCACATTCTTGCTAGCCACGTGTACGACTTCTAAGAAATATGTAATAGCTAATTTTCAATCAGGTCTTTTATACTTTGGACCTACTTTTTGGGGGTTCTCTATATTTTAGATATTAGTCCTCATCCGAGGAATAGCTGACAAATTTTTTCATTTTGTATTGCATCTCATAAATCTTTCAATTATTTCTTTTGCTGAAGAGCAGTTTTTTTGATTTAATCCCATTTGTTAATTGTTGAAATTATTTCTTGTGCAACTAGATTTCTGTTAAAAAAATCTTTGCCCTAGGCTAATGATCTCCAAAATTTTAGCTAATTTATCTTTCAGCAGATTAGTGTTTCTGTTTGAATATGTAGGTCTCTCATGCGTTTTGAACTTATTTTAGTATGAGGTAGAGAAATACGAGACTAGATTCATTCTTCACCATATGTATAGCAGCTTTTCTACTAGCATTTTCAAAGAAGCTATCTTTCCTTAAAGGTACAAATTTTGACCCTTTCTCAAAAATCAAGTGGTGAAATGTGGCAAGAATAGCTTCTGCACCCCTGATTACATTCCCTCAATTCACATGTTCATTTTTGTGCCAATGGCATGCTGTTTTACCTCTTTAGTTTTGTAGTATCACTTGATATCCCCTCTCCCAAAAAACAATCTGTTTCCTATTCCATTTCACCATATAAATACCTTGGGTGAAGAGAGATTTTAACACAATTTCTAAGACACAGGTTCTGAAAATGCACTGCCACTTTCAATGTGAGCCTTAGTGGTAGGGCTGTAACCCTCATTAAGTGTGCTCCTCCCATTCCTCCTTGTCAGTTTCCTCACTGGTGATAGGGGAAACTCCATTGCCTGTGAGTAGGTTTCTTAACTCAGTTGTGTATTGCATCAAGTTGTGTATTTTTTTTTAAATACAGAGTAAACAGCATGTTATTGTTCATGCTGACATTTACCTTCAAGCATTGTCTATAAATATTTGCCTTTGCAATCTATCTTCACCAGCATGGTGACTCACTTATGTCCCCTGATTCACTATATTCTGGTGGAATGTGGTAATTTATAATATTAAAGCCTATTTGCCCTCATATTTTCAGGCTCATTTAACATTTGGAGGATGTCATCATGTAAGATTGCCAATAGCTGAATGTATCTTTACAGTGGATGCTCAGTATGATGTTATGAAGAGAACATAAACAGGAGCACTATTTCCTGTAATTCTGGATTGATTTCATGCTGTTGGTTCCCCAGTTTCTACTGGACCACGGACAGAGCTTCCTAAGCATGTGTTACCTTTGCTCCTGCTAAGCACCATATTGTGGTCTTACTTTGTAGACCCATCAATCTAACCAACAGCAATTATGTCAGCTCCATTCCACTTTGTCTAATTCAGCCTGCTTCTTTTGGTTGAGAAGACCTGAGGCACCCTGATTTTGTCATAATATTCTGATACAAAGTAGTCTCCCACTGAAATTACTCTGATAGCAGGTTTACTTTCTTTTCAGACATGTTAAGATATATTTCTGAAATCGTAGCTCATTTTCAATATTCCAAAATACAAGATGAAAAACAATAACTGACAGGAGTTGTGAATTCAGTTAATCTCATTCAGATGAAGCTAGTCTTCTACAAGTATTTAAAGCCAAAATTTTGTTACATAA
Organism: Cavia porcellus; assembly: GCF_034190915.1. Lineage (NCBI taxonomy): Eukaryota > Metazoa > Chordata > Mammalia > Rodentia > Caviidae > Cavia > Cavia porcellus. The sequence goes on along the minus strand of NW_026947494.1, from coordinate 15,373,957 downwards.
TTTGTATAAATACCCAGATGGTCTCTTTGTCTTTGGCAATTTTTATCAATGCTCGTGGAAGGACCTTGGAAACAGAACACAGCAGGGAAAGCGTATCTCACCATAATGTCACTGCATTCATAGTAATGTATGCTTGTATCTACAAACAGAGATTTCAGAGCAGTGAGTCCTTCCAAATGCTGGTGAACATTTGTATGCACTGCTTTTTCACTCTAGGTTGAACCAGTAGCTTTCTGAATATCCATGATTAATTCTCATTGTTGGCCTATATTGACCTATCTCTAGTTCTGTAAGTGATCCATCTAAGAACTGTTTTATACTACAACTTTAGTTTTATTCCTTTTATTCATCAAAATCTGATGGATTCCATTACAAATTTAAGTATATATTTATTTATGTATACACTAAGGTATTGCACGTTAGTGTTTTGAATTTAAGCTTGTGAAAACCTTCCATTCAAGGTATTTTTGACTAGCATCTTATTGTTGTTCTAAAAATATAAAACTACTGCTATAACACAAATTAGCACAGCACTGTGGCACATGCTTGTGATTCTAGCATGTGAGAAGCTGAAGCAGGTGAGTCACCACAAGTTCAAGACCAGCCTAGGCCAATCTGAATTACAAAGCAAGTCCATCTCAAAAAATTTATACATGAGTATATATAATATTTTACCATCTCATCTTTAGACAGTTTAATAGAAACAAGTTTTTATTTATATTTTTCATAAGGGCTCTTGCAGCATTATTACATATCTTAATTACCAAATGATTGTTCTGCAATCAATAGTCAGTATATTTCAAGGTGCCTGGTAAAGAAATTTCCTACAAAAATATGGTCTAGATGAATGTCAGAAATTAGGTGAAAATAACTGATGCTTCTCCAAAACTCAAAGGAAACAGAAAAATAGAAATGAACAAATAAAATAAAAGAAAAGCATGAATCTGTATCAAGACAAAAGATAGCTGAGTTTGTTTGCGGTCACACTGAAAGCAATCTACAGTTACAAATCTAGCAAGGGAATATGCAGACTGTCAGTAAAACTCATTACTCATTCAAATTCCTACGACTTTTGAAACCAGACTCATGTTTCTAATTGGTAGGGGATCAAGTTCTCTGCAAAAGTTGCTAATTTATTTTACTTTAAGATTCACTCTTGGGTTTGTGCCCTTTATACTTTTCATACAAGTAAGAAAAAAGAAATCCACAGAATATATTTTCTTAACCAAAAAGGATTTACTTTATTCAATAGAAATTGAAATTGCCTACTTTGGAATTGTTTGATGGGAAAAAACTTTTTCTTCTCAAATTCACCGTAAATTAATGCTAACTTTTCAGGAATATGAGATAATGATTAGAAATAATTCTATAATAAAATATTATAATACAAATACATATTCATTAATGTAAGCATATTAATTGTCCGGAGCCGCTTCCGTCCCGCGGAATGGAGCACACGAACACTTAGCCTCTGCAAGCACCTTTATTGACGGGGCAGCAACCTCAATACATGTCCATCCTCGACGGCTTCTTCCGTGTTGTGCGTCGGGCACTTCCTATACTTGGGCTTATATAGCTAATGTTATCCAATCATGGGATTACACGTGGGGACAGGCGATTGGGTGGCAACAAGGAAGCAATCAATCATTACCATATATGGCGGGGACAGTAAGCCGAGCAAGAACCAGGAAGCAGGATGTGTGCGCCATCTTGGGCACACGATGGGCGGGGGAGCAGTGAGGCGGTAGGCGGATGCCATCTTGTGGCTATATTCTCATGGGTAATACGGCAGGCTCCCAACATCTCCCCCTTTCTTATTTACAAGGAAGGACAGCGAGACCTTCCAAGTGACTACAGAGGTCTGTACCCCGCTGTGCATGGCTCTGAGGTCATCCCCCGGCACAGGTTGGCCACCCCCGCATCGGAAGGGACCTCCAAGCCTCATCCTTTTGCGCAGGGCTAGGGTAATTCGGATGAAACCTAGATGCATACAGACATATAGCCTGACATCTCTCTTCAAAAACCCCAAGAGTAGAATGTCATGCAGTACCATCTGGTCTCACACCTTGGTACCTCTCGCTGTCTTAATGGAACGGGGCCTGTCTTAGGTTGAGCAAGGTGGGGTACCTTGATCTTACCCGTCTTCGGCTCACCCATTCAGCATCCTTATAACTGATGCTCTGCAACATGAAGGAGATATGCAGCCGCCCGACCACCAGATGGGCCAGCCTCCGCCAGCTGCATAGCCACCATGGCTGTAAATCTGACTTGTTGTTGAGTGTGCATCAAGCGATCAAGCAAACATTTAACAACCACTAATCCAACCAGGATAGCAACAGCAATAAAAATCCAGGTAGTCAAATTGGGCCAGAAGAACCAAGAGGTGACATGGTTCCATAAACCTTTTAGAACATCACTCAGGGTAGACAAATCAAATCTAACCGGGTTCAACTGAATTTTTTCTATTTTGTCTAATTCCTGACTAACAATCATTGAGAGGTTGTGAAATTTTGGCAAACAACTGTCCTGCAGCCATTTAGTCATAGTCTTTGTAGTTTCAGTCAGGTTGGTGCGAACAGGGGTGACGCAGACCCGGAAAGGCAGCCACCTCTGATCACAGAGTTGAGTGGCAACCTGCCACAATGCATCAATCTCCTGCCCGATGGGCTGGATCTCTTCTTGTAGCCGAAGTATAGCCTGGCTGTTAAGCTCAATCTGTTGCCTTTGAGCCTTGATGGTCTCTCGTGTGGCGTTGCTCAGCCGATTGACTGCATTCATGGTCAGCGTGAGCTGCTCGGAGGTCCATGCCTGCAAAACAGCCTGTCCCACTACAGGGACAAACAGAGAAGAGACCACCCCCGCTGCCTGCCACAACCAATCTTTTATCCCTCTTTTAGTTCTGGTTGGTAAGGAAGAGAGCGAGATCTGCTGTGAGACTGATCCAACCCAGTCCTGGGCTTGCACGGGAATCCAAAGATAACTTGGGCGGTAAGCTAGAATGGCGAAATTAGGGTAACCATTCCAGCAATTAGAAAGTGAGCACATCCTGCCAGGGAAGGGATTGCGCACTCACACTGGGTGAATGCACGAATCCCAATCCCTGGAGAGTCTGTTCTGCCACATTAAGCGGCCAAGAGGCCGGCCAATCTTTATGAGAGATGATGGAACGGTCAGCGCCGGTATCTAATAACCCTTTAATTTTCTTACCATTGACTGAGAGGAGCAACATAGGCCGTTCCTGCAAGGTCATATGGAGGCCAACGAAGTTTTTACCCGTGGACCCGAAACCCTGATCACCCCGAGAATGCTGCTTGGCAGGAAATTGATCATGCAGGCTAGGTAGGATGAGTAACTGAGCTATCTTATATCCTTTATTGATGATCAGTGTCCCCTGTAAAGACTGCACCATGATTTTAACTGTACCCAGAAAATCAGAGTCAATAACACCGGGCACGACCATAAGACCGCGGAGGGCAACCGAGGAGCGTCCCAGCAGGAGGCCGACAGTCTTTGGTGGTAAGGGCCCCTTAAATGAAGTTTCTATCAATTGGACTCCCATTTCAGGTGTTAGTATGAGTTCAGAGGCGGCACAGAGGTCCACTCCTGCTGACCCTGGGGTAGCCCTGACTGGCTGTTCACTCCCGGAAAGGGGCTGCTGGGGGAAAGGGGGCCCGCCTTGTAGGAGGGCCCCCTCTGGCTGTTTTTTGGCTGTGAGTCTTTACAGCCAGTCAGAGAATTTCCCTCCTTATCAAAAACGGAATGACAGTCCTTGGCGGCATGGAAGGGAGGAGGCGGCCCCCAACCACCAGGGGCACTCATTCCCTGGGGTGGTTCCCAGGGAGGGGCCAACGGGGTTGGTCTCGTCCCGCCTGGGGTAGGTACTTCCTGTATATCATTCTCCACTCTCTCGAGCTCTTCCTCTAAGCTCTCCATCATCCCTTCACACAAGGCTCCAGCAGGTTTATGAACTTTCTGCCCTGTATTGCAATGTGGGCCTATCTTACTGTCAGTTTCCTCCTTTAGGCCCACCTTAGGGTCTTCCCCCTCTGAATCTGAATGGCTTGGTGAGCCAACCTCTGAGGCCTCCCTGGAGCTCTCCGAGCGCGCCTGTTCAAAAGCGTGGCGTGCCTCTTTGAGTCCCTGGGCTGCACCTACCATACTTTCAGTTTTGAGACATGCCCGAACCATCTCCCAAATGGGGCGAACCATGGGGTCGACACCCATCCCTTGTTCCTCAGCAAACTGAATATCACATCCTAACTTCTCCCAGGAGGGTAAAGTGAGGGATCCGGTGGGCAGAAACCATGGGGCCAAACCATCGATACATTCGAAAAACTGCAGCACCGTTTGCTTATCTATCCTAATCCCTCGCGCCCTAAGCAACAACCGCAGCGATAAGGCGAGGGGGCCGCAGTTAACATTGCCCATCTTAACAAAATTAAAGAGCCCCGAGGCGCAATAGCCAACAGAGGCCTGCCCTTCTTTTTCGGGCAATGTCGATCCCCGCAAGGGGTCGACCAGTAGATCCTTTAAAGTGCGTCCACCAAGGGCCGGGTTGAGCCTCCACTCACCTGCAGGTACGTACCGTCTCTCAACACAGTCACAGGAGCCGCAGAAGGCACGGGAATGGTTTCGAGTCCCCGTACGGGCCACCAGCTGTCCGGAGCCGCTTCCGTCCCGCGGAATGGAGCACACGAACACTTAGCCTCTGCAAGCACCTTTATTGACTGGGCAGCAACCTCAGTACATGTCCGTCCTCGACGGCTTCTTCCGTGTTGTGCGTCGGGCACTTCCTATACTTGGGCTTATATAGCTAATGTTATCCAATCATGGGATTACACGTGGGGACAGGCGATTGGGTGGCAACAAGGGAGCAATCAATCATTACCATATATGGCGGGGACAGTAAGCCGAGCAAGAACCAGGAAGCAGGATGTGTGCGCCATCTTGGGCACACGATGGGCGGGGGAGCAGCGAGGCGGTAGGCGGACGCCATCTTGTGGCTATATTCTCATGGGTAATACGGCAGGCTCCCAACAATTAATAACCGCTTTCCTTTAGTAGGTAGTTTCATTCAGAGAACGATTTTAGGATGGAGGAAAAATGAATAATTTTTATGATTTTTCTATATCTGCATAAACTTAGTTCAATTCACCTTATAGTTAAATTCAGGAATATGATATATTACATGTAACTGTTAAATCTCTTCACTGACTTACTTGCATACTTTTGCAATAGGCTTATCTCAAATTTTTGGAAAAAATAATGATAAAACTTTTATCTCTCATTCATTTCTTGAGTGTTTTCTCACAAACATATAATCTTGTGAAATCACTCCACATGAATGAAACCACTTCTACAGCAAGGCATGAAGGAAATCAATTAGAAAATCTTTACACAAAATGTTCATCTCACAATTTTATCTGAAGACAATGACATGAAAAAAATGTATGACGTCCTTGTGGGAAAAATATACTGGTTACTCCATCAACAATATAGCAGAAATGGGAATGTCTAAAATAATCTTTAAACACACACACACAAAATCGGGATTAATATAAAGGAAGTATCTGTGGAATAGCGTTCTACTTCTAAAAGTATTTAATATGATTTATATGGGCATTTAAATTTTAAAAAAAATTCCATTTTACTGCTGTATGTTATGTACAAATATATTTTATTTTTAGCAATATTGTATAAAAGAATAAACATCTGAATCATATAAAATATCTAATGCTATGCAAAGAAAATATAATTTTCTATGTGGCAGGAAAATCATTTAAAACTAGATGATGGAATAGAACAACAACAAAAAAATCTAAACCAGACTTGGAAAGATGAATAATACACGTTTTCTGTAACACGTAGAAACTAGGTGTGATGGGGAAGAAGGCATGAATGTAGAAGGAAGATATTAAAGAAGGGTATGGAGTGGCGTATGGCAGAGTGGAAGGGTAGCGGAGTGTAACTGAGGTGAGATTAAGCAAGTATTGTTATGTACATATATGAACACAGCACAATTTGTATCATTATTCTTTATAATCCATATGCACTATAGTGGTTGGTTGATTGTGTCAACTTGAGACATTTAGAAGCTTAACTACATGGACTTAGCAGCTCTACACCCTAGGGAGTAGAAGACCCACTAGGGTGGCTCATCACCTGGACATTATAAAAGGGAAGGAGGAAGGACAAGGAATTTCAATTCTTTGGAGAAGCTCCAGTCTTCACTTTTGGTTTGGACGTGGTAGACTTCCAGTGTAGACTCTCCAGCTTTCTGGCATAGACTCTTCAGCCTTCCAGCGAGACCTTTCAGCCTTCTGTCACAGAACCATCAGACTGCTGGTGTGGACTTGCACAAGACACGGCTGAACTCCAGACCTTGGGTTGAATCCTTCAGCCTCCAGCGTGCAGACACCCTCTGCACGCTTCCTCATCCAACTCTGTGACTGACACTCATAAGCCAATCTTGTCATTTCTTATACATTTGTATGTCTCATGTTATAACTGTTTTCTCTGGTAAAATCCTGATTAATAATACATGCACTAATAAAATTTTGAGTAAGATTTTATTTGCATTAGATGCAATTCACTTACCGAAAACTTCAGAAGATATTATTACATTACCAGTACAGCAGGTGACAATGACACTTTTCAGCATCACGCCACGTAACTTCTTCCATGTGAGACATTGGCTATTATGCAGCATACAGGTATTTAGAACTCAAGAATGTAAAAGACAAATTCTAGAAAATTTTCTTTGATTTTAATAGAACTATCAGCTGTACTCATTTGAAGTTTTCCATAGTTTGCAAATGGAATTAAAATAGAAAGATTCCAGGTAATTAATTTGCTTGTTCTCTAGAAATTACCAGGCTGTGAGTTGATTTATTCTAAATGGGCTGCTGGACTTGTTCAGGAGAAATTACTACTGTTACAACTTCCTGGGTATAATTACTTTATTAACTTCAAAATTAATGTTTTAAAAGAAACTTTAAAATACACCTGTGGGGGAAAAAGGAATTTCAAATTGGAACATGGAAGAGTATCTTCAAACAACATTTTTGGACAAGGCAATCAGCACAAAATTTGAAAATGTGCTGATTATTTTAATAATTTAATGATGTGAAATCTTTCAACCTTATTTTTCCCCATTTTTTCTAAGTTTTGAGACTTTCCAGGGTCTTGGATGCTAGAACTTTCCTACTGCACAATGGTTTAATATTTTTACTCCTCTCATATTCTGATTAATATTTTTCATCATTCAAAAGGATAAATATTTTTGTCAAAGCTTCAGTCATTTGATCTACTATACTTCCTCATTCTTTTCATCTTTATTACATGGTTTTTGTGTGTTATTATTTTAGATTTTGAACAGGAGCTTAAAGTAAGTTACTAATTATGTTATTTTATTTTTTCTTTTAAAGAAAAATGCACTTTAACATATCCTGTTTAAATTAGCATTTCACAAAACAGTTTTAATTTAAATCATTGTAAAGCATCATCCTACTCATGTACTCTTCTTAAAACCCATTTAATTCTCCCCAGAAATAAACCCGTTTTGGTATGTATTTAGTGAACTGTACAATGTACACATATAATGTATTTTTCTTGTAGTCTTTCAGAATTGGCATGAGTTATTCAGAAAGTTGACATTTATCAGTAATAGAATCAAAAATGAAAAAATTTGTTCTTCTTTGAATGTAAATCATAATAGTTTACTTCAAAAAACAAATCCAACATAAAAATAATTTGATATTCAGCAACTTGATATTCCTACTTAGTAATATTAATACTAAGTATTTCAGATACTATCATCATAATTATAAATCTGGTAAGAAATGACATTTCAATCATTCATCAGTGCATACTTTTCATAAAGTTTGTCAGAAATACAAAATTAAAACTTTTTCTTATGACATAAACGGTAACAAAGTAAATGCTTTATAACATTTTCTACTCAAAGGTAGTTTCTAATTCAATGAAATGAAAAATAATTTGAAATGAATTTTTCTTATATATTAGATATAGCTATTAAACTATAATGTCAATAATTTAAAGGCCTGCATGTCCTAAAATGTTGCACTCTTGTTAGCTGAAGATAGCTATGAAAATAAGTTGTTACTTGTCCTAGTTGCTTTTCTCATTACTGAGACAAAATATGGACACCCACGTTAAAAGTAGAAATATTTGTTTGGCTTACAGTGTATAGAAGTTTCAGTTCCTACATGTCTAGCAACAAGGTGCAGTGGCCTTCTGGTGAAAGAGCGGTGAAAAACTGATCAGTGGCCTGGTTTAGTAAGCACATACACTTAATCCTAGCATTGCACTATGAATCAATCTCAAACTCTGTATTCAGCCACCTCTATAAAAATCCCCTTCTATACCTGCATAAGGCTTTGGGGGACATGTAGACAAAAGCCATAACATTACTAAATCAGATAAAAACCAGAGGTTGCATTTTTAAATTTCTACCAGTTAGGAATTGTGTCACATATTTTTGTTGAACTTATAAAAGAAGATACAATACATCTTTATTAATTTGGGGTAAATCAAAGAAATACTGGTTATAGCATAAGAACTTTGAAAACACCCACTGAATTGAACAACTTCGTCTTTGAATTAGATTTTTACTCCAATACATTCTTTTCTTTGTTCTTTTAATCATACTCCTTTATTATAAAATTCAACTGCACTCATGTCTCTCATGCATCTTAATTGTACTAACAAAGGTTTTCCTTCATCTCTATGAGAGTCACTAGTAAGTGTATCACATTACTTTGCTAAGAAAAATAATTCATTTTCTTACTGTCTATGACTGTGACTCTCAAATAACAGTGAACAGCAAGCATTTGTATTAGTAAACTTGTCTTAGAAACTCTGAATGTCTGAGTAAATATTGAGATGAAATTAAACAGCTTACTCAAAAGAAATTCACATGTCAAAAAAATAATTGTATTGAAAGTTCATACTTTACAATATATCCTATGTTTCTTACTGTTGTCATCATCAAGATAAAAGAGAGACAAAGGAGTTAATGTTCGTATAGGTCATCAGTAGTAATCTGAAAGTACATTTGCCTCTTTAACCCATTTCTTACCCAGTCTCCCTGCAACATACTAGATGTTCTGCTCATAGGAGAAAGATGAATGCGACTTTCAGATCTGGTGACAAAATGGAAACATACGGTCCTCAAAAACAAACCATATATTTTTGATCATCCTGACCTCTGTTGATGAATAACTAATTTAAAAAGGAAATATGATCAAAAATGTGATTTTCTTGCTGGAGGTTCTGGGATGATCACGTACATATCTGCCATGTGAGTTGCATGTCACTAAACAAAACTTGGAGGCCCATTTGCAGAAAAGATAGGGACTTCTTTCTGTTCCTGAATCCATTCACCAGACACAGATACTCTCAGTGTTGATACACCTCACTGCAGTGGTCCTTCAAGACCATTGTTCTTCCTCTGCTCTTGACTCAAACCATTTATCTACAGATCAACATGGCCACCACAGTCTCCCCTACAACTGAGAATATTGAGTATGTAGAAAATACAGCAGGAATTTATTATGGGGCACAAGATGTTTTGATAACATCTCCCAGCATCTTCGTAGACACTCTATAGACCTACACTCTTTACTAAGATTTTTTCACTTCTTCCCACTAACACCTGATGGCTACAAATGTCTCCTGAAGGTTATCTTCTGCTTGAATAGAAACCATAGGAAGCGTGGTATCTGGTGAATCTTTTGAAGCCTAAGTATCCCCAAACCAACAGACTTACCACAAAGACTTACACACTTACCACTGTGTTACTGACACAGTGCTGTCTGATGCTCTGCTGCTGGAGCATTGCTGGAATCACTTAGCAGAGAGAGTTCTGCATGCTTGCTGTGGCATGCGTGCCATAGCTTCGGAATATGCATATATTTATTCATACTATGCAAATCAAATAAAAACGATTGTTTTAAAAATAATATGCTATATGATCATACATACTTTTTAAATTATTGTGATGACTCAGATACTAAAATGTTTGTGATGAATAATAATTTGCACAATTCTTCAATAATACGTGTATACTGGGAAGCTTTTCTTTGCATGTTTCTTTTAAAGAGTAATTTAATTTTAGAATGTTAATCAGGGCCTTCATTTCTATTATACATACAGATGTTTTATACGCAAATCATCATAAGTGAACATTATTTACATATATATGTTTAAACACACACACATATATATATATATATATATACATATATATATATATATATATATATATATATATACATCTTTCCTCCTAAAAACTTTTTTGAGTATCATAAATCCTTCAAATGAGGCAGTGAACTTCAAACACTAATTAGTACTTAGCAATACTCATATAGACATTTTTGTAATGTTATGTGATCAAGTTTTCCTTTGTTATATTCACATGTAAGCCAATAAAGAGCCCCATGGCAATGATTCTTTGAATTGTTTGTCTTGACAGTTTATCTTTATGCATGATTGTGAAGACTTTGATAAATTAGTTTAAGAAAGTGCTAATGACTTCACATGATCACGTTCCATTTGAAAACTACTCTGCATTTCTGTTTTCAAATATCTGAAGCATACTATAATTTTTTACTCTAAAATTGTAAGTATTTAAGCAGTCTTTAAAAATAAAGTAGTGAAATATATTTTAATATATGTGTAATTGTTTTTAAGAGATTTTATGTTCAGAGTGTACATTTGACAATTCTGCAGAGTGGTTAAGATAATTATGTATTTTGATGGCAAATTATTATATAAAATATTGACTATAGTCTTTCTAAAATAACCTATATTTTAAGTATTCTAGCAAAATTGTTAAGTCATAGAATAAAGTTATTTTAATTAGAGATGCCCACAGAATAAATCTGACAAAAGCATTAAACTGTAAGTCATTTAAAGGTGTTTAATTGAAATATCAGTTAAAAATGCTTATAATTTTGTCCACAGTTGTATAATGAATTAATTTTAACAATTCAGTAATAAAATTATGTTTTTATGTAAAATAAAGGTTTTTATAATTCATTTTCCTTCAAATTAATATGCAAATAAAATGGTTAAATATGAAATTTCCATTAAAAAGGAAAGTAAATTTGCAATAAATTCAATCTAATTTTTTGTCAGTATCAATGTATATAAGATTGTAATAAAATAGCCTTACTTTCCCAAAAGATTTAATTTTATTTTATAACCTCTTTTATTCCCAAAATTGAATTTAATTACTCTAAAATTCTGTATCAAATGACAGACTTAGTGTATGTGGGACACTATGGCTTAACAATCGCTTCTCGGTTTAGACTTCTAAACGTCAGCATTTGCCCAGAGTCAGTGATGCTCTTATTTCTCTTCTGCTGCTTCCTAATTATACAGACACATACATTTCCTTGGAACAAACAATGATATCTGTAGAAGGTGATGTTGTTTAGAAAATAGAATTGGTTTATTTACACCTGTACTGTGTACCCATGCTGAAAGATCAGGGAAGCTACTTTTAGGCTGATATCCTTGAGAATTGCTGTGGTTTATCTAAACATGGTTTGACTCCTACAAGTCTCATGTATTTGGAGGAAGACTGAATCAGGGAATGTGTTATGGCTGCACCTAGATGTCCCCACTAAAAGCTTCATAGGTCATATGTGGGGATTTGCAGTAGTGGGTAGAACTAGAGTGCAGGTTGCTAGCATCAAGGACGTGTGAGGGCTAAACTCAGGCACTGACTGGTTTGGAACAGTTGGAGTGTAGGTAAGGGAAAGACACCCTTTGCGTGGGTGGTACCCACATTCATGCAACGTTAGATAATATGTGGGTGTCTGACAACATCACCTGCTGCCACATTTTTGTATGTTTAGATGTCCACTAAAATTAATTCAATTAATATAGTGTGTTCCCTACTGAACTTAGTTTCATTTTTAACAATCACTTAATAACTTCCATTTGCAAAATAAGATATGCACAAATTACCTAAAAGGTGGGAAGGGACAGTTATACCTCAGAGAAGCAGAAGTAACAACCACCACTGTTAATTCCTGTAGTGTCATAAAGTATTCAATTAACATTGAGTTTTGTATGTGTAGACATATAAGCCATACACAAATATGGAAAATGTAGGATGCATGTGTTCTAAGTTAGTTTAAATATATTCTAAAAAAAACTAAAACATTTGAATAAGCATGGTCACTAGCATCAACATATTATATAATTTTTATTTTTGTCTTTCTGAGACAGGGTTTCACTATGCAGTTCAGGCAGGCTTTGAACTCACTTTGCAGCCCAGGCTGGCCTCAAACTAGCAGTGGTCCTCCTGCTTTAGCTTTCTAAATGCTGGGATTATAGGCATGTGTCACTCTGCCTAGCCAACATATTTTTAAAGGTCTGTATGGATGAGTAAAACAGCCTGAAAAACAATTACTGTAAGAAGTTACCTAAGACTGGTATCTAAAGTTGGCTTTTATGAATTAAATAGCAGAAATTAAAAACTCTACAAACTGTGTTCCAAAATAAAGCTTACTCATTAAAATTGTGGGTATTTGGTTTCATGAATCAGCAACGAGAAAGTAACTGAGACAACAATTGATTAAATAAATCATTACATACCTGTTCACAGGAGAACGTACCAATGAGGAAAATTGCCAAGATAGGTCATGACATACAGAAGCAATGTTCATAACACCATGTTAGCATTGTTCTGGGCACAATGTGCATAAGTAGGATACTCTGCACAGCATCTCCAAAACAAGTAAAAGGGACTGGTTGTTGGTGGTGATTGCCTCTGAAGACAGAAGTTCAGTTTCTAAACATAAGAGACTGAAAATATATTTTTCATTGTAAATGTTTCATAGTTTTTGAATTTTATACATAATAAAGTCTCAGTTTTTTTAATTAACCCATTAGTTTTTAGAGAAGTTTTAAATGCAGAAAAAGAATAGGATAATGCATAAGAGAAAGAATAGTTTCAGCTTTTCCTAAGGAAAAGCTAAGTGTATATGAATCACTGGTGAGTTCTATGAAACATGCTAAAGAATCATTATGAGGTTTTTTTTTTTTTTTTTTCAAAATTGGCTTTAAGATATTCTGAAAAGAAAGGAACACTCCATAAATCTATGTGGCTTGAACTACCCAAATGTGACCAAGATATCATAAGACCATTTCAAATTAAAATCCATAATGAATAAAGATTTAAACTACCAAACTGAGTCAGCTAACTCATAAAAAGGATTAGAGACTTCATTCCTTAGATGTATGGCTGGTTGAACCATTAAAAGTCAAAGTAATCCATCCCATCAATAAACTAAAATAGTAAAACCATTCATGAATGTGAACGTAAAAACTCTTAATGAAATAGTAACAGGACATATCTTTTAAATATCAACATGATTATATACTGTGAAAAAATGTTACTGATACTCTATTGGATGGCATGGTTGCTTCAGTGTAAGATAAGCAACCTATATAGTATGGCAAACTGATACAAAAGGACAAATATCTCATGATCATATCAACAGACATAGAAAATATTGTTAATAAAAAGTTAAATATTTCTGTGTAAGAAAATTAACTATCAGGAATAGAAGGGTAGAAGCTCCTTCACCCCAACAAAGAAAGTTCACTCAAATGCTCATTTCAGATAACATTAAGTGTCGAAAGAAACATTTTCCCCAAACATAAGACTAGGGACATCTGTTCTCGTTACTTCCATTGATATTGTGTTAGTGGCTCTACACAGAAAAATTTGGTGATAAACACACACATACACTCACATATATATGTCATTTACAAATGTCTTGATTATGTATATATATATATATATATATATATATATATATATACAGAAACAGGGAATAAACGTACATGCACACATATTAGAGCTAATAAATTAGTTCAATCAGGTGATATAACATAAAATCAGGATAAAATATTAAAACTAAACTGTGCACCAGCAAAGCATGATAAAAATCTTGAATCTTTAGAAAAAACTTTAATTGGAATAGCCTCAGTATATACACAGCTGGAGAATAAATTTAACAATAGACATCCAAACTTGGAATCAAGTTGGGACTCATCACTGAAAGGATTAAAAATTATTTAAGTCAGTGGCAAGCTGATTGACAGACTCAACAGCCGATCAAAATTCCAGATGACATTTCTTCTAAATTGATAAGCTGCTTGTAAAATTTCTGCAAGATGGAAGAGTGACAGAATGTCCAAAACAATTTTGATATGTGGTAGGATACATTTTCTTCCTGACTAAAGATCTTGTTAGTGATTGAAATAATTAAGACTGCAGGTATTGTAATAAATATAGACATATAGATTAATTAACTATCTGAAAATACACTCAAATGTCTATGTAGGATAGTTTTTGTCAAGAATGTTCAAGGAATTAAATAACAAATGAATAATTTTTCAGTAAACGGTGCTAAAATCCTACATATCTACATGCAAAAAAGTGATGCTGAGCTTACACTTCACACCATGCATAAAAATTAAGTATAAATCAAACATCTACATAAAACATCTAAATGTACATAGCTCTAAAAAGAATATATTTACAAATATTGTGACTGAGGGTTAGATAACAAATTCTTAGGACACTGTAAGAAAGAGCAAAATAAAGAATAAGTTTTCAAGATATAACTTCATTTTAAATTGACATATTTTCAACACAAGTAAATATAATTTCTGAAAAGTTATTTTATAGATCAGAGCAAAATGAATCTAAAATTCAGATGGAATTATAAAAGACCCCAAATAGTCGAATCACTACTGAAAGACAACAAAGCTTGATGACAGAAACTACTTTACTTTAAACTTGCTCTAAAATTGCATTAATCACTGGGTTCTACACAATGTAATAATAAAATTTAAAAGTAAATGAGAGGAAAGTATTGTTGGGAAAAGAAAAGACATATAGAACTCAAGAACAGACATCCCATTAAACAGATTTACCTAAATAGAGTGGGCTGACTGTAGGTAATGATATAAAGATAATATTATATTTTTAAAAGTACTTTTTACTTTTTTTTATTCTTTGATACCAGGAATTGAACTCTGGACCTGTGCTTACCAGGCCAGTGCTTATGTTGCTATGCTATATCTTAATCCCAGTCTTTTCAATAAATGATATTAAAATAATTGGTAATGCACATGCAAAAAATAATAGGTCTAGACAGAGTTCATACCCTTTTCAAACTCAAAATGTTACACAGACTTAGATGTATTCGACAAAACTCATGGGAGATACAACAGAGAAAAGTGGAGGTTGTTTGTAATGACCTTTTAAATGTAACACTAAAAAAACTATTCTGTGAAACAAGGATTGACAATCTAGACTTTGTTACAAGTAACATTTTAAGTTCTGCAAAAGAAACCATAAAATAATTAAATAAACATACACACTGGAAGAAAATATTTCCATAAATTTACTTTATAAGCAGGGGATGGGACACACATTTGTATTCCCAGCACTCGGGAGGCTGAAGCAGGCGGGTTATTGCAAGTTACAATGTTAAAAAAGCAAATGATACAATGTACTTATAGGCCAATTATCTTAACTAATATCTCACTTTATTAAAGAGGAGACCTAGTCATACATAAGTATCTATAAAAGATACTCCACAACGTATATCATCAGAAAAGTGAGAATTAAATGTCAGTGACATACCACTACACACGTATTAGAATCCTCAAATGCAAAACATTGACATTATCAAAAATTCTGGTAAAGGGTTAAAGCATCATGAACTCTTTTATTATTCTGTAATATTATTCAGAATTAAAATGAAGTGACCTTTTAAGTCATGAGAAGAAATGTAATTAAGTCAAGTCAATATGAAAAGGCTACATATGACACAAGGCTAACTGCATGCATTCTCGAAAAAGTAAAGTCATTGGGACAGATGTAAGTCATGGTTGCCAGCAATTAGGATGGAGGGTGTGATAAAAAGTCAGAGGGCAGAACTTTAAGCCAGTAAAACCAATTTGAATGATGCTATACTAGTAGATATACATCAACGTACAACTTTCCAGTCTCATAGACTGTACAACACAAACAGTAAACCTCAATGTAAATTATGAACCTTGGATGTCTGTGATGTGTCAGTGTAATTCATCAGTCATAACAAGTGCACCATTGCTGGAGGGGCATTGATAATGGAGGAGGCTGCACATATGCAAGGGCACGGAGGTGCACAGAAAATCTAAACCTTTGCAGAGGATGTAAAACGTTTCTAAAATCACTATTTAATTAAACACTAAATTAAGATGCTCTGGCTACAAGAATATAAGAACATACTCAACAAAACAGTGAATAACCCATTTAAAAATAAACCCAGGAGTTAATAATTAAGAATTTCTCCTAATAATATCTGCAAAGACACAATACATGGCATGATGCTCAACATGATTAGTCATGTTAACACAAATGGAAGACAAAAAGAGTAACCACGTGACAGCAGTGGAATGCATATAACAGTTTTAAGAAGAATGCACAGTAGTAGCAATCGTGAGGCTCAGACTGTTCTGTTCCACTGCATAGAATACCACACCTAGGAAACTCTCATTAAGGAGGAGCTTGTTGGTCCACAGTTCTGGAGACAAGAATTTTAAGATGAAGGTAGTGACACCTGGAAAGAGCTTCTTGCTCTGTCATTACATGATGAAATGTCGAAGGATGAAGGAACAAGAAGAACCAAAATCACTCTTTCATAATGGCATTATTCCTACCCAAATGAGTAGGGTCAATGCACTGGGAAGTGTTCTGGTCCCTTAATATGTAAAATATAATATTACATGGGGGATATTGGGGCATGTCTGAGTGAGCTAAAAAAATGTTTATATCAAAGCCATGAGAGCATTAAGAATAATGATCAAAGAAGGGAAGCCACACCTACACTTAGAAACTGATGACTAGGGGCTGGGGATTTAGCTCAGCGGCATAAGCGCCTGCGTTGCAAGCAGGCAGTCGTGAGTTCGATCCCTGGTACTGATAAAAATGAAAAAAGACAAAAAGAAAAAAAAAAAAAAGAAACTGATGACTAGATGCACACAGCATGCTGTATCCACATAGTGAAATTAAATCCAGGCATGTTTTTTGGAGGAGTACTAAGAAGTGAACTCTAGACCTTGTCATGTGTTTAGAGTTTTCACATGTTAAAACAGAGAGAAAGCTTGAAACTGTTTCTAAATTCAAAAGTCAGAGGTAAAGGTCTTCTTATTTTAGAATTAGATCAATAATTATTCATGTGACAAATTAATATTAAAAATGGATTATTTTGTGGCAAGGCAAGAATGAGGAATAAGAGGTCAATAGTAAAGTGCATAAGGTTTCTTCTAGGAGTGATAGCGTTCCCACAACCTTGACAAAGTACTAAAATCCCACAATGTGTACTTCAAAACAGTATACTGTACGATTTAATCTTAAAATAAAAACCATAACATTGAGAGTTAAAAAAAAAGATTCCGTGGTCAAATGTGGCTTCACTGAGAGACATATTAAATACTCATTGAGAGATATGTAAACAATAATAGAAGATACAGCAATAAAAATTAAATTACTTAAATATTAAAAACACATGTTACAACTCAGTATTTGCTAGATACAGAATATATATATATATATATATATATATATATATATATATATAGATAGATATTTGGAAACTTCTTACAAGGAAAACTTAGACCCATATAGCTTTGCTTAGGAATTCTATCATTTTTAAAAAGAACTAATATAATTTTTTCAGAAACTTTTTCATGAAACAAAGAATCAGGAATATTTCCCAATTTGTTCTCTGTTACAAATAATTTCTTGATGTCAAAACCAAAGTTATCACAGAGCAGAATACGACAGACTGCCATAGTGTTCTGATTATAAAAGCGAAAATCCTCAACCAGTGGTTAATTAAATCTGGCTCTCTATAAAAGCTTTGTAAACTGTAACCAAGTAAAAGTTATTCACTGGATACAAGGGAAGTTGCAAATTCCACTTAATTCATTATAACAATTAGACTAGAGCAGAAAAATCACATGTTCTTATTAATTTTCTCTGAGAAAAAATAGATAAAATGCAACATCCTTTGTTAATAAAACATTTTAGCCTAGTAGATATAGAGGAGAATCACGTCTCATTAATGAAAGGCATCTGTTAAGCAAAGGAAAGAAAAAACAAATGAAAAAATGAGACAACCTATAGCTAACATCAAACCATATATAAAGACTGAAAGTTTCCTCACCCAAAGCTGGCAACAAGGTGGTCATGTCCAGTGGATAGTCTTATTTACCCAGCACTAGAAATTCTCACCAGAGTAGGATCAGAAAAAAGAGTTAAAAGATATAAAAGATTGAAAAGAAAATAAAAATTTCCTGTTTGTAGAGGACATGATTTTGTGTCTCTAAAATGATGCCCAAATAATAAATGAGTTCATAAGAAAATGTTTCCAAATTTGCTTTAATATACTCACGCAATGCCTATACACCCACATCATTGCTTTGACTCAGTTTCCACGATATTATGTTTCTCCTGTGCACACCAGGTCTCATGCCTAAAAAACACTGCCAGAGTATTAGTTATTATCTTATTATAAACATATTCCTTTCTATTTAAAATATTTACATCAGCATAAAACCATGATACTATTATCTTTAAAATAACCACTCATATGTCCCTAAACCTCTGCTGCATTTCTTGTTCCCTTTAATAATCAAAACTCTTTTAAAAATTGTTTATGTGCAATATCTCCAATTTCTCATTTCTTATTTTCTGTCTTCACATTAAAGTCTGTGGGATGAAACACTTTAATTAATCTAACGGTAAGCAATACCCATATTGCTAACTTTAATAATACTTCAATTTACTTGAAGATGAAGTAGAATTTCTTAAAATTGATCATGCTCTTTAACTGGGAAAATATTTTTCACTTAGATTGAATTATATTATGCTTTCCTGATGTAATTTCTTTATCCTTGGACATTACTGTTTCCTTTTTTCTTTATTGTTTTTATTTAATTCAGTTCTTTAATTTTCAGACACTGGCATGTTCCTTTTCTTACTTAAATTTATGGCTTAGTGATTTTACTCAGTGTATTAGCATGAATTATGATTGGCGCACTCGACATTGCTTCTAATGTTATTGCCCCTTTCTGACCCAAAATACCTGAGAATAGGATTCATGTGCAAGAATTTTATTTGGGAAAAACTCATATGAAGGTACATTATGCAAGTTGGAACATTAGGAAGGAAAGTGAAATAGAGATACAAACATCTTTAAGGGAGTCAAGCGTAGAAGCTGGAACTCAAAATCTGCTGGGGAGCCATCATTGTCAGAGATAAAGATTTGCATAGATTACCAACTACCACATGTAAAACACAATTTTGCGCAGCCTCTATGATCTGTTAATCATGAACAGAGCAGTCCCAAGAGGATGCCATTTCTCAGGCACTCTGACCTGCCTGGCCTTGTCCTCCTCAGCCACCTCTAAATAAATAACCTAAGCCAAAAAATCATCATTCCTAACACTGGAAGTTGAGTAAGTGTGGGAGACAACAGCTAATGCAAAGGCATGACTGAGAGGGCACTACTGATATGGAATACTCCCCCAAATAGCATCACCGATCCAATCAGTTAAACTGTCATGGTGCATACACTGATACCCACTTGAAATCTCCACAAACATTTCTATTATAGATCTCAGAATGTGTTCACTTGGAATCTCCCAATCAACACACACATCCCAACTTTGTTTCCCTGTACTTCCTTTCATCTCACCAAAAGGTAATCAGGGCCTTTCTGAAATTGATCATGGCAGAAATGATAATCCTCTAATCTTCTCAACCTCCTCTCTCTCCCAACTCACATCTCTTCTGTCCACACACCTCTGTGCGTGCTCATCTCCATCCTCCCCTCACTGCCCGGCGTTTTTGGCTAAGGCCTTCTTTGAGCTAGAATACAGTGATAATCTCCAAACTGGGCTGTCTCATTCTGCTCCAGCTCCTTTTATAGCATCCAGACTGATTTTGATTGGAAACTAATACTGCTTGTAGCATTCCTCAGCTCAAATTCATAATAACTTTCCATATCATTCACAATAAAAACCACCATCTGTGAAATGCCTACACCAGCCTTCAAAGCAGTGTTCGTAGCATTTTTTTGTCTACACCCATGACATACTTTCTTACCCGCTGGCTGCAGTTCAGATGCACTGGCATCCTTTGTGTGGTGTGGATGGGAAAGCCTATAGTGACTCTGCTCAGTGACACCTATTCTCGGACAAAGTATCCCCATTAAACTGCCCTGTGACACTGTCTCATGGGTTCATCAATTTTATCCTAACTATTCCATGTAGAAATTCTCAGAACTTTCCATTTCCTCTCCCCCTTTTCTATGCTTTTATTTTTTCTCTCAGAATCTATGATTGAAGGAAATAGTATAGCATGTTTAATTTAAGTTTGTTGCTTTTCTTCAGACTTAGAATGGAGCATCACAGGCACAGCCAAAAATGAGTTTTTGTGCGAGTGGTTGCTCAGGGAAATCCTCACTGAAAGAATGAGTTGAGTTTATGTTAATTTGAGGATCAATCATGGGCTTCTAAAATTTTAATGGTTTTAAGAAAATGCCTTACACATAAGGGGTTTTCATAACACAACACGACCTTAACACTTGTATGTGAAACAAATGTGAAAACTAAATGTCACTGCAGCTTCAGAGTAAAAATTTCTAACTATTTTGCCTCTTAAGAGATTTATTTAAGTATGTCTAGCCTCATTCATTTGCTAGTATGGGGTGTTTTCACAGGCATAAAGTGCATCTTTATGAACCAAAAGAAAAAAAAATAAAACAGAAATCAAACAAAGCAACACTATGTGTTAAGAAAAACCTGCTGAGAAAAGTAGTATTCAATAACATTTAATCAAATAACCTGATGCTTTGATTTCCTTGAAGAATTGACAAAATAGCAAGTGAAATAAACTTTAATCAAATAACCTGATTCCTTGATTTCTTTGCAAACATAAAAATAACAAGTGAGGTCTCAGGTTGGTGGATCACACCTTCTTTGAGAAACTGAGGGAGGGGAATCAACCTGGCAGTGTAGAGAACTCATGAGACCCTCCCTCAAAATTAAAAACTAAAAAAGGGCTGGGGATGTAGCTTTGTGTGAAGGCCCCGATTTCACATCTCCAATACCACAAAATAAAAAAAAGCAAGCAATGATAATATACAGTTGTTCACATTGCTTAATATATTATCAACACTTACATCACATTGTCTAATTTTATTTTTAATTATTTCTTTTTTAGCCTTGGCACCAAATGCAATGCTTAACAATATGTATTAAATATTATTAATAAAGTTTTGTGCAATCAGAATATTAATAAGCCAGGCAAATATGTAGAGAAGCAAGTTTTGATTAAAAGATAAGGAGAAGACAGTTTAAGAATAAATCAGGAATGTCAATAGAGAGAAATCATTCAGTTTGAAAAATGTAAACTGATGGGAAAATAACTTGGCTATGTGGAAAGATAAACCTGAAAACCAAAACAAAGATTGTCTAAAAGACTGTAAGAAACCACGAATATAAAACAGATACCACGAAAGAACTTTTGCAAGCTGACCTATAACTTGATGTCAAGAGTCATTAGGAATATTTGCAGCAACTGCCTACAATTCTACTTAAAGACCCTCAAGCATGTGGTAGTGATTAAGGTGGATTTTCAAGAAATTATTTTATTAGTGTTACTGTAATTATCAGGAAATCTGTAAGTCCATTGATGTCTAAATATCTATACCATACCATAGTTCTTGTACTTAGAAGATGAATGTAAGCAAACTGTGTTGTGCATTCCCTACATCGTAGTAATAAATTAAAATAATTTCAATGCAAATTAATTCTATATAATGGAAAATCCACGAAAAATCTTTCTTTGAATGTTCTTAATGCCAGATTCATTTCATCACATCAATCACTACACACTTGAGAAACCAGGAAATTCTTTCCTAAAACATGTTTCCTTTTTTCATATAGTCTTATTATCATTCAAAATATATGTGTCAAGGGAGGTGTGATAGTATTGAGTTCATACAAAATATTGTCCCACAGAGCAGCTAGCTGGTTAATAGAAACATCGCGAAAAGTTACAGCAGTACACGATTTTCCCTTAGGCTATAAATAATACATTACTTTGGTGTTTAATCCAATACTGACAAGAAGAGAAATGAGTTGGCATCCATATGGAGAATATTAACTACATTTCCAGCTATTGTTGCTCCTAAATATTTAAGACCTTATTTATAGACTGCAATAAAATGAAAAAAGAAATTAATATATTGAATCTCATACTATAAACAAAATCATGGTTAAAAAAGACATTAAAATAGTTTATCTCTGCAAAATCTGCCTTGTCTGATTAATAGATAAGCTGATAAAGGATAGCTTAATTATGGAGTAGGTAATAATAATTCATTGTTGGTGAATTTATTACTTTGCTGGTAATTGAGACCCTGCTGGAAGTATTGTTTAGGTGAGACTGCACGGCCTCATGCCAGAAGTCTTAGTGTTTAGAAGTTGTGTTGATATTCACTGCTCTGCCAGCATCCCTGTGATCACACATGGGACCCATTTTGCAAACTTTTAGTTTAATTTATGTGTAACAGGTAGAATATTAACTAATCTTTGTTGATGGTGACTTTCAAAATATTAAATGTATTTCTAAAAAATAAGAATGTATTTTTTAGAAATTTTAATAGTAAATAATTTTGCTTTAAGTAATGAAATATTCTAACAGTAAATAATTTGGGATTTTTTTCTGCTTTCTTATTTTCTATGGATCACAATTCTTTAGATTTCCAAGATTAGCTTTGATATCTATATTTACCTTGTATGTCTTCCTGGTGTCTTATATATGAAAAATTAACACATACCATTTATTAAGTGGACAAAAACAAGATTTAATGAATAAATTATTATAAAAATTTGATCATGTTATGCTTTCCAACTTCTCAGTATAAAATGTCACTGTTGTCAGCAAAGTCCATTGAAAATGTTATTTTTCACCATTGAAATAATGGAATTCTTAAGCAAAAGTTAATTATCCTTGCCTGTCACATTGTAGTTTAAGTAACTCAATTCTGTCATGGTTTTTGCTGTCAGTGTGGTACTGTGAAAGGCCTGAGGGATATGGAAAGTTTTATGCAGATTCTCATAGATATTTTATCTCAATTCTATGAGAAAGGACATTTCTACACTGTGGTCCACGAGAAATCATGCTTCACTAGGCTTTACATAGAGCTGTAGGAGACATCAACCCATCACCTACTTACTATGAAGCTGGGCCAGATCACCCTCTGTTCATTCACCTGGAGTAACAGCAACCCTGCCTCACTGACTTCACAAGTCTGTGCTCACCCCGTGCTCTAAAATTTATCACATTGCTATCCAACATGCAACCATACACAGCCATCACAGTAGCAATTATTATCAGACATCACATGGGTTCTAGTTTGAACTTTTTAAACCAAAAATTACTTAGCTAATTAACTGATTTATTGGTGCTATGGATTGAATGCAGGTTCATTCGCCTACTAAGAACACAATCTCCAAATGAGCTGTATCTCAATGCCTCTTTTTTTGTTTGTTTGTTTTTATCGGTACCAGGGATTGAACTCATGACTGCCTGTTTGCAAGGCAGGCACTTATGCCGCTGAGCTAAATCCCCAGCCCCTCTCAATACCTCTTTTAATGCACAACTGTATTTCAGCTATTTTACTCTTTATTAATATGCACTGTGAGGTGTACATGGTGCTGTGGCCAATGCTTGCTATTAAATTAATATAGTGTAATATACAATCAAAAATATATTCTGTCTTCACTGAAGATTAAATGCAAACTTTACCTTAGGGTGAGTTGATATAATTTTAAATATTATTTGCCATGGAAGATTAAAAATGAAATAAATTTAAGTTAAAAAATACTTTTTGGCCCTGCAACTCATTCTATCAAAATTATCAAAGTGTATTATGTACAGTGAAAAGATGATGGATACTTTTAATTATTTTTGCTATATATTAGTTCTGTGACAAAAAAAATCTTTTGAATGGTTTATCAATTACTGCTCTAAAAATTAAGTCAATTTTCTTCCAAAACCAACAGATGTAACATAATTAAACATTTTCTGCATAAAGGATTTGTATACAAACATCATTATTATAAAATAATCTTAAGATAGGAAAGCTATTTGATATTTTCTTCTGCACTAAAATTAAAAGGCTTTAATTATTTCATTGCTTTACTTAAAGCAAGCAAATTGAGATATGAAAAAGCAGTTTAAAATTGTTTGTAGTTCTAGTGTACTTATAATATCATATTTTTTGATGAGTTTGGTTTACTACCAGACTTGTGACATAACAATGTTGGCACAAAATGAACACTATTAACACTTAAGAATCATCATCATTTCCATCCAGTTCTATCTCATTCATGATGCAATCATAGAGTTTTAGTCAGAATTTCTTTTTTCTTTTCTTCTTTCTTTCTTGGTACTGGGGATTGAACTCATGATCTCACATTTGCCAGGCAGCTGCTTATGCCACTGAGCTAAATCCCCAGCTCCACAGTTTCTATTCAAGAAATTATAATACCAAAAATGGATTCATCTACTTATATTATATGGGAAAAAATGACCAGAGCTACTACAGGGACAGCTTTCGTGAATCCATATATCTCTGGAGGACTTTTTATTTTCTCCAGCAGTTCATCATTCCCATCATCCTCATTTTGCCAAGCAATTTCTCTGGAAAGTTCTCTATGTGTGTTTAGACCTAAAAGAATCTATACCTATGCTCGTAATTCTCAAAAATCATTCTCAAATGTGCTAGAAATGTGACAGCATACATAGGAAGGAATTTTCTGTAATGCTTCAGACCCTGTTCTGTTCTCTCCTAGGGAATGTAGCACATTTATCTCTGGGGATCTTCCCTGATACCCTGAGCTTCATCCCCTTCTCATCTACAGCCACGTTATCCTTCGGAGTATTGCCACTGTGCCCATGAGCTCTGAGGCACAGGAACCAGGGCAGGTTACCTTCTGGGATGCCTCAGCTGTGATGAAGTTGGAGCAGAAACAATGAATGGTCCGCCATATCTGAACAGTTTCTTGAAATTTAGGAGAGCAACTCCGGAAGGGATTAGAGAGTTTCTTGGTTTCTGAGTACGTCTCTGTTAAATCACGTAATTAGTTTATACAATTTGCATGTTATTGTGATCAGCCTCACCGGACTCAACCAAAAAGATCAGCACTAAAAGAGAACAACAATAGTGGCCCAAAATACATTGGGTTCCGTGTATGCACTTTCTTTCTGGTGGTTGGCATTGTGATGATCTTTGCCATTTTCATAAAATGGATGCTGTCTGCTGGGATTGGACATTACTTAACCTCCTTGTCCAATTTGTGTCTGATGCTGAAACTGATGAGGCCCACATTCCTAAAGCACATTTGAGAATATTTGCTATTTACATAGTGTGGCTGTCTCTGCCGGCTGGAGCAGCCTTCCGTAAAGTCAGAAATAGCTTGAGAGAACAAGGTGCACTGATGGGTTGGGGACTTTAAGTTGGTTTTAGTGGGTAGGGCTGGGTTAAGGTTTCTCTTATAGGGGCCCTAACTTCTTTAGTTAGAACTTTTCACCAGGACAAAGAAGGAACCATCAAGATTCTCTCTCTCTCTCTCTCTCTCTCTCTCTCTCTGACCCAAAATTATTTTTTGAATATGTGTAAGACCAGTTTTTGAAGTGAGGATTTGGAGTTAAGGAATATTATTCTCATTGGATAATCACAAATCCTGATTCACAGCAATGGTTAAATTCTGCACAGATTTGCAAATGGATTCAACCCAGTGCCAAGATGTCTGCCTGAAGGTCATGAGCACTGGTTCTTATCATTGGTCTAAATCTTTTAGCGAAGGAAGGAAGGAATTTAGCAGATTTTCAGCAGGCTCTACTGCATGTTGTCATGGTGCCACTCTCCATTGGGTATAAATGCTCCTCCCGCTGGTCTCCTTGTTGGCAGTTAAGACTTCAAGTTTATGGTCTGGAGGCCCAGGAGACCTTCTGAGCCAGAAGAACATAGTAGGAGCCCAGTTACCACGCTGAGGCATGTGTGTGAGACTGGGAAAGGAGATTTTCTGTGTTAATAACAATCCTCTCCTTCTTTCCTCCAGAAATCCTGGAGCAGTTACAGCCATCATGAGTGGGCAAACAAGCTCCTGAAGGCATGAGAGTAAGCAACCTGGGTAATGAAGAAGTTCCAGGGCAGAAGGATGGCAGTGGCTGTAGGATGACAATTTGACTGCAGTGCAAAGTCTTTTATATAGAGTCACCAGAGAAGATGGGTGATTTTTATGTGACCTTCAGTAAAATTTTAAAGACAAATTCATTACCTTTAGAAGACACAAGAACCAGGAGATGTTGCATGCACTTTTATGCTTTAGTTGCTGAGTGGGTTGGTATTTGTTTCTAACTGATTGTCAGGGAATAAACTAAGGAAAAAAAACTACCTGAGAATGTTTGAAATTTAATAGTTTGTGCCTTAAATAAAACCTTGGTAAAGCATGGAATTATATATATTTTTGGATAAGAATTTCCTTATCTTTCTCTTTAGCTTTTGGCACCAATATTTATTTGCTCAATAATATGCAGTAAGATTCTTCCTAGGACTATATTTCACCTTGTCTTATAACACATAGGAAATACTTGCATACATGAGAGGAATACAGAGTTGTGTTCATTAATAATAGGAAATTTGAATAACAAAAAGTTTTATGGTCCTTCTATAAAGTGTCTCTGCTTGGGTTGAGTTATACCTTCTTTAGGTTAACATATACTCCTAAATCTTTATGGATTTTAACCTGTGTTATTTCCCTTTATCTCTCTCTCTCTCTCTCTCTCTCTCTCTCTCTCCAAATTTCTCTTTCCAGTATCACCAGGCAATCTGTGTGAAATATTCAGATGATGACATATGAACAAACAACACTGAAACCAACATGACTAAACTGTACATAAAACGAATTGAAAATTCAATTATTAACTGACTTTCTCTAATTAACACACTAAAGAAATTCACTAAGTGGATCACTGACAGCAAAAACCGATAACATTATGTGAAAGAGTGAGGCTCAACATAAATTACTTGAGAAGATGTCAACTATGTGTGAAAGTCTCCATGGTGTCAAAGAAGTGTGGGAGACTATGACTGACTGTTCAGATAAGTCCTGTTGCTCTAAGCCAGGGAAGGCTGTTCATGCAGGTCTATTGAGGATTTTTAGATAAGCTCACCAAAAGAATTCTAATTGTCATTCAGCATAGTCTGGTAGGTTACTCAAGTTCATAGTTAACAGCTTCAGAAGAATAAAAGTAGTCCATTTTTGTTCTTTTCTAAACAATGGCTGCTCTTGGTGGAAATCCATTCTATTAACAGGCTACTCTCCTCTCAATAACTGTGTCATTTTCATTTGTAATACACTGTCCACTCTCATCTGGATAATTATTTTAGCTAACTGGCCTCCCTCCTCTACTCTTTCTCTCTTACAAAGAGATAATTATGAGACCTAAATCAGATCATGTAACCTGAATTTGTTAGGTAGCTGAATGTTTTAGATAGCTTACCAGGCCAAATGCTCTGCTCTGCTGTCTCTCGCATCTATAGCTCTTCTGCTACACCTAACACTCACTTTTCTTCTGTTATCATGCACATCTTGTTTGCTCCTGTGGTACATCTACTTCAAGGCCCTCAGATCAGCTCTTTCTGTATGTGGACCCTCATCACCCACATATCTGCAGGGTTCACTCATGCATTCACTTAAATCCTCAGGAATCATCTTCTCTCTACCAAAAATTATGTCCACCCCATACTCAATTTCCACTTCATAAAATTTCAAAGTAATTATTATCTCCTACCAGTATATCATTTACTTATTCAACGTCTACTTTTTATGTGTTGTACATTTCCTGTTTCTCCAAGAAGAAACTAACTGAACAAAAACACTAGTACTCACTTTTTAATTTGCTTGTAAGTGTATCTGACAGTATAAAATGTGATCAATAAATTTTTAAACAACCACTGATATATCAGAATAGCACATATTATTAGCTCATAGTACATATTCAAAATTAGAATTTGTATAAATGCATTACCTGACATAAAGAAAGCATATGAAAATTAATTATGAACTATCAAGTGAAACTTCCTGAGTTGCGATTTTGTTGAATAAAATAAATGTTACTTAAACAAAAATATGTTAAATTATTTAAATTGACCTGAATTGCTAAATATATTTTAGTTTTCTTGTTAAAAATTTGAAAAATGTATATTCTGGATATAATGCTAAGAGGTAGGATATTGTTTTTAAGTGAGACAATTGCTATTATTTTAAAGTTTTGTAAATATTATTTTTTATGCCTCAATACAAAGATATTTTTGAAATAAATAATTTAGCATCATTTAAGACATAGTGATATTGCATATTAGAATTGGTTTTTAGTAGGTTTGTAAGGAGGCAGTGACATATTTTAATTAAAATATTTATTAGTTACTTAATACATTGTATTTCTTATCTTTGATATTTTTAATAAAAAGACAAGTTTTAATTAGGTAGTTTAAATTAAAAACAAGGTAAGTTAGATTAATAGTTGCTATTACTGATATTAATTATAAAGATCAGTTGTTAATAGCAACAAAAGGTCAATTTTAATTACTTTTAAGACTTTTAAGACATACGTGCTCTGGGTTATGGAAATATGAATAATAGGTATTAAATTTTTGTTAATGAAACTTGGTAACATTGCTTACCATATGAGAGATGACAATACATTTCCACTTTATTTTAATTGCACAAATTTATTTGATGAATGGAATTTAAGCTCTTACAAACTTAACACGATGTAAGAAAACATTTTCTTTCAGTAACACATATTTCCTTTTGTTCACAGCTAGTAAAAAAAAAAGAAGAGATTTATACTACTAGTTTCTCTTAGTTCATTAAAAAGATTGATTTGATATTCCCCAAATATCATTTGGAGAATTTTTGATGTCCATATCTTGTACTTTGGCTTACTACTTTAAAGATAACATTATGCAATGTATTAACTATTGTTAATTTCATATTATTTTAGTAGTTTTTCACCTATTTTTTTTAGGAAATTTCATTTTGTTTTTCCCACAATATTTTGAGAAGTAACATCAGGATTTAAGAAAAAAACAAGTTAATCTGTTAACATTTGACTCAAGCATGTGTCACTTGACTATTACTGTATTTCCTCACAGTTCTAAGTGTCAAGTGACTAAATTGAATTCGTAGGAATCAACTTCTGATTTAAAAAGACAAGAAAATAAAGGAGCAATTTGTTTATCAATAACAGAATCTGAAGGGAGATTACATTGAGAACAAGTAAGGTAATGACTGCTGATATTTTGTATAACTGTCACATATTAGGCCCCACAAGTAGACAAAGATTCTGAATTTATGAAGTTCTTATAGGCAATGTTTGAAATATCAGAGAGATTGAAACATTTAGTTATTAACAGTGCTTGGAAGAAAGATAAATAAAATTAGATTAAGGTCCTAGTTGGTGAGTTTCAATAGCTCTATAAAATGACTAATACTTGTTTATTTAGCTATGGAAGGACAGGCCCACAAGCATTCCCTGTAGCACCACATAATAATCATGCCATAGTCAATCAATTCCACTAAGTTGAGAAAAATTTCAAATGGATATCAATTATTTCTGTAAGTTGTCAAAGGAGATTGGCAAAGTCTTAGCCAATAATATATGGTTTTTCTTCTTTATATATGGTTTTGGTTTGTTTGGATTCAGTACAACAGTTAACTACAACACAATCACATTAAATAGAAAATTCTAGAAATAACCTATAAATTTTAAATTTTACACTGTTCTATGTGGCATAATAAACTCTTTGTCTGGATTGCCCTACCCTTCCCTGAGGAATAAAATATCCCTTGTGCTTTGTACCTACACTATATTCTAGACACCTTTTAATAACTTATTAAGCTACTTGAATATTGGATTGGCTATTTGAGTATGACATTACTTTTTATTTCTAAAATAACATGGCTCAAACTGAATGAGCAATGACGTTACTAAACTGGCTATGCAGAACAGCCATGATTCCTTTAAGTGAAGAGGTGAAAGTTAAACATATTTTGGGAGACACACAGTGAGATTACATTCTTTTAAACTAAATGACAATATGTCATCAGAATTATTCTTTTTTATAATTATCTATCATTGTGACCCCTGTGACTACTTTAGAAGTTAAACTTTCTCTTCTCTTTATATGTACAGGAAAAGTGCAGTATACAAGGGATTGGTAATACCCAAGGTTTCTGGCATCCTTTTGGGATCTGGGAAGTCGTTCTTTGTGGATAAGGAGGAAGCAATGTTCCCTGAGGATGCAGTGCTGTAGCTGCCAACGCCCAGGTGAGACTCTGCCTTCCATCATTCTAACCAGGACGCTGAGATGGCACTGGACCACACTGAGCACTCTATTCTAGCACAGCTGAAAGACGATGAACCACTGAGCTATGAAAAGGCAATAAAAATGACGTTCTTCTCCAGAAATACGTTGGATGGCTGAGAAGTTTGTTCCAAACAATTTTTACACTTACTCCTCTTCACAAAAGGACAGGCAGTTTAAAGAGATACCATGATCCGAATAAATAATCCCTTAAGAAAATTATAAACCCATGATTCGGAAAGATAAATACAGTAGACTCTTCACTGCCTTGGCAATTCTTCCTGGTAAATAGCTACACAGTGTGAATAACACTCTTCCTGACTCAGGTCTATGTTATTTACATGGTTAGTTCCATCTTTCTTTTCAAAAGAATATCTTCTATTAAAACATTAATCACTTATCACATAGATGTTTTACATGTTACCTTACTAAACAACAATTAATTATAGATTATCGTATGTTGCTTGCACTCTGCCTTGTGACTCTGACATTATTTTAGAACTTTTTAGGCAGATAAATATAATCTTGTTTTTTCTCATTTATGACTACCTAGAATGAAATTGTGTGAATATAGTATGACATGTGTGATGGTTTCTCTTATGAATAATATCTAATTTTGACAGATTGACCATCATTAAAAACACTCTATTTATTACATCTGTAAATTATATATATATATATATATATATATGATCTCCATAGCAATGAAGTGTGCATTTAATGCTGTCTCTCATAATTTTCAAATATTGTGAACAAATGAATTTTTAGAATTTTGACCACATTTTCAATTCAAAATTTCTTTGTTTATTGATAAATATTTCTAGAGGTTTGAGAACAATTTACTTTATTAACTAGTTCTATATCTTATCAAAATGTCCCTTCTAGTTTGTTTTAATCTGATTAATTTGTCAGAAAATATAAGTAGGCATTTATTTTCTTCTGAAAGGCAAGTCAAAAATCAGGGATTAATGCATTGATTTGGACACTGAAGAACAATACTAAGTATAATTTCAAGATGAAAATCTGCATCATTTTCTCCTGGCACATGCAGCATTGCACCAAATGTGTTAAAAGACTTCAATGAACAGAAGGAATTTCAGCAAAGGTCAGGCCAACTTGTTCTGAGTGAGATGCAGTAAATCATGTTGAAGATTTGAATAATATTCCATGAACCATCAAAATATGTTAACAAGAGACAGATCATGAATATGTGGTGGATTTTAACAGTTCACATATAAAACTAGAGAACGGAATGGATATATTTGATATGGAAATATGATAACATAAATTTTTATATTTCATAAATGTAAAACATAAATAATTAACTTAATGCATTGATTGAAAGTATGCCACCAAAAATTGAGGCTGATGAAATTGGACTGAGCTTGGGTAGACTTAGATAAAATTCGAAATTGAGAATGGAATGTTAGAGAAAAACAGAGCGATATTTGACTTTACAGATATGTAAGGGTAACAGTTACTGCATTGGGAAAACATCCACAGGAATATATGACTCAAGATGAAAAGATTGCATTTGTTTATACTGATGTGAGGTGTTTATGTTTTCCCCTTTTAGTAATAGGAAAATAGGTAGATTTACACATACAAATGAAGACAATGTCTTTATCTTGCATAATTATTGATGGTGACTTCATTTTAATCACAAGGTATAAAGACTATCATACAACTATTTAAATATATCTATAGATTAGGTTGAAAGCTAAGTTGAAAAATAACAAATATTTTTCCTGACAGCTTTATGTTGTTATCTACTTTGTAAAGTCATCCAACTAGGTTTCTTAGAATATGGTGGACACAAAGAAAAGACCTTAGTAAATTACTGACTTTAGAAAAGAATCAACCAAAAATCCTATTTTTTTATGATTTTATTGCTTGCACATTTTTGTAATTATAATTGAGAAAGCTACTTTTTAACTAAATCATTTTAAGGTAAGAATAATGAATATAATTAAAGTGTTTTTCTCTGATAAATTCTGAACTATGAAAAAGTTATGCTATCATCTAGCAATTATATATATATATATATATTATCACATAACTGACAACAAATAAAATATCTTAATATCTAAAAATACATTTGCAAAGAATTTTCAAAGAAACTAGAATGAGAGAAATACAGACAAAAAAGATGGCTGAAGAAAAGGGGATAAAGGAACAGCAGAGAAAAATAAAACAAGGCTTCAATAATTTTAAACAGAATTATGTTTCAGACTCCTTTTGAATATCAGCTATATATCCCAGGGTACAGTTAAATGTTTCAGGAAGAGAAATATAAAAGAGATCAAAAAGTTTCTTTCTAAAATTAAAATTGCATAATCAGTGAAAATGTTTCACCCAGCAAATTCCAGCTTTGTACTTGATCATTTCATTTTGCTATAAAATTATAGTGGCCTTTGAGAGTTTCATGTCATTTTAAGCAGCCTCTCATTTGCCCTTGATTTTTAAGCATCATTAATACCGCTTTCTACTGCTTCTGCCTTGCACATTTTAACATTTTAATTCCCATTAAATTTTCTTTACAGGAACTTTTGAATACATGTTTTATTTCATTGCTAATACTTTATTTATCTTGCATGTATTGTGATAAATTTTGGCTCATATTTATTTAATGAATGATTTAATGTTTATTTAAATCACTTATAAAGGCATAAAATAACTTTGCTTCTCTTAAAATTATTTATATTATTTTGGTACCAAGTCAGCCTTAGAACACCGTAAACTATAGGAATTAAATGAAGTTACACTGAAGTTGATTCTTAATATATTGTCATTTATCTATGTCAAGATTTTAGTTCATACTTTTTAATATGTTATGTTCTTATTTCTCTACTTAGTGGAATGTGACAAGCAAGAATTCCAAAAACAATCATAGATAGATTTCAGGCCTGTTTCCAGGATGACCCAGATATTATATGGGGAAAGTTTTCATTTTTCCAGGAAAAGAGGGCAGGCACAGACTGTAGCCTATATGCAGAGTAGTTTTTTTTTTTTTTTTTTTTTTTTTGAGTTATTGTACCTCAATCCGAATTCCTATATTCTATAGGCTCCTATATCCACAAAATTGAGGTGATTATCACTTAAGTTAAGAAATAATCTCATTAATTATTATATAGGGTCACCCTGTCTGTTACTCAAATTTTAAATTATGAGAATGAAAAATAGCAGATGGAAAATTGATTCTGGTTTTCATCAAGGCATACTGACTTGAAGGCTAGAATAGACTGCTATTAGCAGAGACTGATGAGTGATTCTGGTCAGAAGATAAAGATCAGAATGCTGATAGAAATTTGGACAGAGAAGGCCTGGCTTAGAATGTTTCAGAATGAAATAAAAATTCCACTGACAGTTGCAGGAGAGGCCAGCTGTATTACACTCAGGCAGAAAATTTGTCTACAGTTTCTTAATGTCCTGAGATTGAAGGAGACTGAGATTAAGAGCAGTAAAATAATTAATCTGACAAGGAGATTTCCAAAATGGACTAGCAGTCAGGCTGTGGCGTGCATCCTGCTGACTGCAACCATATTCTAAAGGGGCCTGGCTACTGCTCCTGCTGATGGCATCCTTTGAAACTACCCAAATGATGTAAGTTTTACCAGCATACAAAACGCAAGAGTTATGGGACCAAGAAGGCTACCCCCCGTATTTCAGAGGAAGTCTCAAGAGACTCAACGAGCAGCTCCTGTGAGGCCAGTGATTATGGTTTGGAAAGAAGCTGAATATGCAGTGGAGACACCAGGATAGTAGACATGCCAGGAACATGCAACACATGTGGAGGAAAGCTACAGGCTATGAGTGGAGCCAGCCTTCAGTGAAGTCATACAAAATATAATCAGCAAGGCCATAGAGTCAGGGTCACCCAAGTCTATTGGAATTTCCATTTCACCTCTGTATGCTCTGGATCTTGGATTAAGTCTAAGGCTTAATATTTTCATTGCAGGCTTTGGTCATGCTTTGATCAGATTATTTATCTGGGGATATTTATCTGGGGATGTTTGCCATTGTACCTTAAATCTTCATAACTTAATTTTGAATTTTACAAAGCTTCACAAAAAGAGTTTGCCTTGAGTTTCAGATATGACTCGGAGTTCAACTTTTAAAAACTGTTGGAACTGTTCAGAGTTTTGAGAAGAGACTACAGCATTTCTAGTTGTAAGCAGGGTAGTTGCTATGTAGTATGCTCTGTGGAGATTAAATATTATTTTCAGTATGTTAACAAGGGGTGGAATGAAACAATTATGTCAAAGTGTCAAACTGACTGGCGCTAGGATATACCTGGTTGATTGATGGAACTCATTGCTTGATGTATCTGTATAAGTAATGGAAGTGTCACTTTGCAGTTCTGTGTTGTTCATTTCCCCCTTCGTCTGGCATTTTTCCCAATCTCAGATGCATGGAAACCTTTAAACAAGGTTTTTTTTCTGTCATGCCCATTTCCTGCAATATTTCTGCAGTGGAAATCTTCAGCCAAATACAAATAACACCTCTCCTCCTTAAAGTTATGGGCTGACTAATACACATAACATTTAAAATTTCAGAATTGTTCCAAAATATTTTTCCAATTGGCAGCAATAGCCAAAAGAAGTCTTCATTAATCATATGTTTATTGTAAATTATTTAAACCAAAGATGCACATAAATCAATATTTTTGTTCTTTTTATAGTAATAATCTGGTAAAATTGCAATACCAGCTTAATTTACCTCTCAGAATTTTCCCTGAGTATATGGAGAATTTACTGGCCAAAATTACAACCACAGTTATCCTTGGTATCTGACTAACACTTCATCTCCTGTGACTTATTAAATATATGGTTAAGGTATGATCTCCACTCAGAGCAGCCTCTTCCTTTTTTATTCTTTCACTGAGTAATGCATACTATCAGAACGAAACTTTCACAGGTTCTATCAACCATCCATGAGCCACCATGAGCCATCATGAGCCACCTCTGTATTCTTAAATGTTAGTTTACTTCCCGTTCCTATTGATGCACAGGGTGTGTCTCTGTGTATGGCCCCTTCTACCACATGCAACCTATTTCTTCTTTTGTTTTTGTCCATTCTTATGACTTTTAATATCCCTTTCAGGGATCATACATTTGTATTACTGTCTGAGAACTTTGCACTGAATTGCTTACTCTTCTCAGAACGATATATAAACTATATTTCAAACTTTGTCACAAATTACACACTTTTTACAGCCCTATATATCTGTGTTACTCAGCTATAAAGATGGATAAACTTGAGGTTTTTACAGGTAAATGGATGCAACCTGAGACCATACTCAGAAATGAAATAAAGCAGAATTACATGGATAAATATTGTGTTGTCTCCCTAGCGTAACAAACCAGAAAAGTAAATAAGATTCAAAATGTACAATAGATACTGTGAAAGTGAAAGGAAATGAAACTGCTCAAAAGGAAAGAACAACTGGGATAGGGGAAAGTTGAAAATAAAAAAGACAGAAGATCATGCAAATATAAATACATATGTATATAACTATACTACTAATCTCTGTTAATTTATCACAAAGAATGGTCTGTGTTTTAATTGTTCAGTTGTTTGATCATTTTTCATGCATATACTTTGTAATCCAGATTAGTTTAAAGAGAGCAGAGCACAATATATTAGCCAATGCTAATCTCCTAAAAAATGTTATTGATCTTGAACTGGATGTATAACTCACTGCTAGAAAAGTAGATTACCTTTGTGAGGCCCTGGATTCAATCCCAGAAATATAAAAAATATCTATCTTAAAAACCAAAGGAAATGGCACTTTTGTCTTTTTAATCGTTCAAGCCAACGTCTTAACCTTTGCTGTTCCTTTTGTTTTCTCTTGCCCTACATTTGATCAACAAGACTCCAAACTCTAACTTAATATAATCAGTACCAACAGCTTTTAGAATAAACATTTTAGTACAAAAGTCATCTCTTTATCTCTCTTTTAATCCTTCTTTTTTGTATTTTGCTTTATCTCTCTTTGTTGGATAATTTTTTGGCTTTTTAAATGGTTCCCACCCCTTATGGTGTATCCTTCACAGATCAGCCTTATTGGTTCTTTTAAAAGTTAATGCTACCAATTTATTTCTGTCATTCAGTGATTATAAATTTTACATGGCATAGCACCTGTTTTCAAAGGCCTTGGAGGGCTTATTGGATTTGGTTTGTGTATCTCTTTGACCTAATTTTCAGCTGGTCTTTTACTGACTAACCAGCTACAGAAGTTGTGGTTTAGTGGGATTCAGTTCATTAAGTATTTACATGGCTAACTCACTGTCGCCTCCACATTGCGGTTTATTGTAAACTTCTCAACGTGCTGCCTGATATCTCCATTGAGAATTATATAACTTGATCTAACAATCTTCAGACCTCAAACCATGCATGAGCAATGTTTTACTTACCCTTGATTTTAAAATACCATTCATTTTATTTTTCCACTGTGTTTATGTTGTATGATTTAATATTTTTATTCTCAGTAAATTTTCTTCTTCTTCTTTATTTTTTTTTTTCTTTTTTTCCAGTACCAGGGATCGAACTCACGACCACCTGCTTGCAAGGCAGGTGCTTATGCCACTGAGCTAAATCTCCAGGCCCTACAGTAAATTTTCTTTGCAGAGTAATTTAAATAATACTTTGGTCTCTTTGCTACTGTGTTTCAGTTTCTACCTTTCATGTATGTAGATAAGCTTTGTTTTATATTTATTTAACTACTGAATAATTATAGCATTTGTTTGACTCACTTATGCAAACATAAAAGTATTCATGTACTTGAAATTGTTTGTATTTGTTCTGTACTAAATCACCTGTGGGACAAACTTGCACTACAGCAATTAAACAAGTTCACAAAAATTGCCCCTGTAATTCCAGTATGGATACCAATGCAAACACTTTATCTCTTGACTTGAACACATGTATTGTTCCTCCCTGAAATGACAGATTGAGTTTGTTGAGGTTAAATGTGCCACAAAAGTAAGCATTATTGCAACTTATTCTGTGTCACTGACATGTGCTGCCAGTGATGACATTTTTCTGGAAGAAATATCTGAAGTGACGCTCATGATGGAAATACTCTTACCATCAATCTACCTTTACAAATTCATCTCACTTCTGTGTGTAAGAGCTGCATGAACAGAAGTGAGTTAATAATATATACTTTAAATTTTTAATAATTTTCATCACAATTTTCAAAATATTGTAAAGTCCAGTTGACAGTTTTTTGCTAGCAAGCATTTCTCTAAGTATGACGCAATGCATTGACTCAGTTTCAGAAGCAATATCTTTGACCAGCAAACTGCCCAGTCGCGGCTGCCACTTAAATGGATATAAATGACAAACAGAACAATATGGTTTCCCTGAAATATGATCATTAATATAGTAGAAAAGTTCTGCAGCTGTGGTGTAAATTGGCAAAAATTTCACATAACATACGACCATGCACACATTACTGAAAAATGTACTACAAGAAAACAAGCATTGATGTCATGTCAACATAGTAGGATTGTCAACATGAGTTGCATACCATGGTGACTCATTAATCACCTCTAAGAAGCTTGCTTCACTACTGTCTACTGTTTCATCCATTCATCTACTTACGGTTCTAGGCAAAGAGAAGCATGTACCACCTTTAGAACTGCAACTTCTAAACTTTCATAATGTATTTCCTTAGCAGCAGGCAGAAGCAAGTCTTTGTCACAACTAAAAGTAATTTTATTTTTAACAGTTTTACTCACCACTAAGGATGGTACTCTCAATGTAGATACATTTCAACAGGTGACCTTCACCTAGAGCTTCTGTTCTTCATATTCACATCTTTTTATTTCTTTTGAATAAGTCCCTAAGTTTGTCTTTTAATGCAAGGTGTTTGTCTCCATGCTGCAGAGAAGTTTTGAAGGTTCCATGGCTTATTTGGATAACCAATCTCCTCCACTTACACAAAGCGGGCTTGAAGAATGTGAAGCAGCTATTTTAAAGAAAGAGTAATTTGAGTAAGACTATTTGTGTTTTTCTAATGTAGCTTTCTTTTTGTTGGCAGTCTTATGTTACCTCATCACTGGATCTTTTGGCCTTTTCAAAGAAGCTGTCCAGAGATATTTGTGTTTTATTCATTTTTGCTAGGATTACTTTGCTCATTTACCAAAAGTGTAACTAGAAAAGTACCCAGTGCAGTAAAGATACACAGATGAAAGTAATAATTAAAATAATGTGTGGACCAGGTACAGATTAAAATAAGTTTCAGGATCTAATTTAAAGCCTGCCATGAGATACAACCATACAATTTAACTACATGAACACACTTGTTTCTATAAAGGCAGCCACCAGATGCTGCTGTATTTTCACTTGCAACTAACTGGTAGTTTTATTATGAGTCTTCAAGCAAATGAGTTCTTATGATCTCTCTGCAGTCAGATCTCTCTGGAATGGTAAACTGTTTTGGTAGCCCTTCCCCAGCACTAACATCACTTCCTTTGCTCCACTGAAGATCATTCGATTCTCCTAAGTAGGGTTCAATGGCCCATGTGAAGTTCGCAGAAGAGTTTGTGTTCTATGATGATCTAATGCCACAATTGATGTGGGAGGATGTGGAGATCAGGTAGTAAAAGTAAAGATGAGGAGGTGCTATGAATACAGATGAAACTTGCCTCTCTTGTCTGCCATGGACCTCCTGCTGAGCAGACAAGTTTCTAGAAGCTAAAGACCAATATTCCCCTAAGTCCAATGAATTGCTTGAAATCTCAGAAGACAATAACTTTAAAAGTATGTTTGAGACAACTTCAAGTCTCTGTAAATTCCAGATTAAAGTCAAGGTGTAATACCTTATCCTGTGATTATCAGAAAGGTACTGAAAAGCTTATTTCCATATTTAACATCCTATTTTTTTGAAGAATGGTTTTCTATCAAAACAACGTTACTGAGTGTACAGGACATAATCACCACCAGATGGGACCATCTAGTTTCAGGAAAATAAGCCCAAGACTCCCGCTGCTTCTGCATCAGAGTCAGCTCATTCAATAAATGTGATGCGTTTGAATCATACTGAATTTTTTCCCTGCTCCATCTGTGAAAAATTGTCTTCCCTGAAAGTAGTCCCTAAATCACTGCTCTTGTCTTTAATTTTCCCTGTTTCCTTCTGTCAGTTTCTCTTAGTGTTATCCATAATGATATGTAATTTCCCTGTCCCTTTCTCTTTTTTTTTCTATACTGTAGACTGTAATTACATAGGTATCATTTTTTCTTTATTTAGAACATTGCCTGGTACATTAAGATACATCCTAAGAAAACAAGCTTTAGTTTAATATGAACATTAGTTTATCAATAAACTGCAGCAATTATTTTAGTAGCTAACACAAAATGTTAGCAATCAGAAAGATTCTAAATTTTATAATTGCTATTATGTTCGATGATTATTTCACACGGTTTTCAAGTTTCAAAAAACACAGTTTGAATCCTTAAAATACAATAAGAAAGGTGTTTTAGCCAAATGTAATTGACAGTGATAATTTTGTATTTAAATAAGTTAAAATGGTGAAGCACATATAAAAATTAATGACTCCTCAGACGCTTAAGTTAATAACAACTTAGCTTTACCTAAATTTTGTGAAAATATCATCTGTCATTCATTGTATGACAATGTTTTCCAGGTAATGTCAGGTTCAAATCCATTCTTAAAAAACTTCAAATATTTAAATTATTTGATTATATTACTTGTAGATTCTGTGAGTGCAATCTTACTCTGTGAATGCCATCTTATTCTACTTTGCGAAGTGCAATACTGACACAAAATGAGTAAAACATATTTTCAATAGACATCTTAAATGAAACAATTATTTAAGAGATAGATATTAAGACAGAGTTGTCATGTTATATGAGTGAATAGAAAGAAATCTTGGAAAGCATTACTAAACTCGAAAAATTTGACATATTCTCTCTAGAATCAAAACTTCTGCCTTCAAATCTGAACGTTTTTCTGTGGTCTGGAATTGAGTGAATACTATTTACACTGCATATATCTTAAGAGATTATCTGTATAGTCCTCATCTTGTTATTTGAAATATATTGGTGAGATGATTGAGAATGTTTTGTGATTCAAATCATAAATTTCTTCTTTAAAGCAACGTTTCTGGTAGAACAAAAGCCGCTTTAGTTTTTCAGTCTGGATAACTGTATTAACAATTAAAAAAAGGAGATAAGTATTCAGTTGTAAAATTCACTTTAATGCTGTAAATAATTTAATTCAAACAAAAGAAAATTATTTCAGTTTTTGTGCAAAGAAATCCAAATATGAACATAGGAATTTAGCTTTGTTTTGAATTCTATAGGAAAGACATTTTGCCTGAAATGATAGAAGAAAGTAAACAAAAGTTCTGTGTATTTTATATTCCCATACAGTTACCTAATATACTTTCAAGAACATAGTCATTCTGAATTACATTCCTTTATTATTTCTCACTTCTTGTAATATGGCCAATATTACTTCCTGTAACATGTAATATGTTAATATGACCAAAGCAGAGCCTTTTGCTCATAAGATAAACCAAAAAGTTCCCACAAGGCATGAAGCACTTATCACCTTTGTGACAGGTCTGAATTTGAAGGGTTCTCCCAAATTCATAAAGGGCCAAATATTTACAGGATGCAATGATGGTTTCTGTGGGATTATGGTCCTAGTTTTTTTAGTATCTACCTGGGAGCCGCAAAGACCTCCATCCCCTTGGAGCCATCTATCCTTGCTTATCGCTTGTCGTCCACAAGCTGCTCAAACATGGAAGTGTTCTATTTCTAGGTCAGCCAGGAAAAATCTTATTTCCTGTACTCAGAGTGCATATAAGATAATCACGGGAATGATCATCCATCATCATTTCTAATTTGTTAATTTGATCAACTATCCATAATCTCATCATATTTTTATCTTCTGCCTATATTCAAGACAGGGAATATAAGGCGTGTACTCCAAAAGGGAAGGCTTCTAAAAAACAATTTTACATTGAACATTTTAGTGACATTTGTTTAACAACATTTTCAGCAAAATCTACTGAATTTCTTATGGAAGTAAACAAGAGTTGACCTAAATTCGTACTAGAATCTTGACATTTTAACAAGCTATAAAATTTACAACAAAGTTGGAAACATTATTTTTATTAGTTTGAATAAAATACACTCAGTTATGACTATCAAAGTTTACATAGTTGAGTCTACTTTTAGGGGAACAGCAGTAGGAGAAACTCACTATAAGCACAGAGTAACGTATTGAAAAGAAGAAATGTCCTCTTTCTTGATTTATGGTACTGCTGTATCCTGATTTTTGGTAAATTAAAATTACAACATTCACGTGGTATAATATTTAATTTTGTTTCAATTATTCATTTCCAAT
Source organism: Cavia porcellus (assembly GCF_034190915.1). Lineage (NCBI taxonomy): Eukaryota > Metazoa > Chordata > Mammalia > Rodentia > Caviidae > Cavia > Cavia porcellus. Next base: position 15,332,023 of record NW_026947494.1, on the reverse strand, counting down.
AAAGTAGAAGAGAGGTTATTGTTAATAAAAATTAATTGAGAGAAAGGGAACTGGAAAATTGTCTGCAACCATAGCTGTGATTCCAGGGAATTACTTTAAAAACCATTCAAGTAACTTGGTGATGATATTTACGTGAAAGCATCTTTCTTTGTCTGAGTCAAGATTTGGAAGAGTCCAGGTAAACAATGACTGAAGAGACTTGGGATATGTGGAGTCCATCAGTAAGATTATCTGCATACATAAGGATTTAGGAAAAACACATATTTGTAGTGAGACAAATGATTAATGCTAAACTATATTTACATGTAATTGAAAGCAATATGTGACTTTTTTAGTATTTGTTTTTATGTTAGGTTTTTCAGAAAGTGGGAGTCAAATCAGTGTGTAGTATGCTACTTCAAATCTGAAAAACAAAACTCAAGAAGATAATGTGAGATCTTCTGAACTGAAAAGGGAGATTCTTACCTTTTCTGTTCTCATTTTTCCCCTTATAATTATTGATTAATTAGACAAGGAAAGGTGTAATTTAACTTCACTTTCTCTACCGTTTTCTAACAATCCTCAAATAACTGCATTCATTATTAATAATACACAGCAGTATTAAACCTTCCAAAACTGTTTCTTTAAATTTTGTATAAGATTGAATCCCATGATCTACTACACTGGATCATTTCAATAGTTGCATGTACTAAGTTTGCTGCAAAACTAATATGAGAATGATTTTTTTAAATACCCCAAAACATTAGAAATGTTAAATATGACTTTAACTCTTTATTTACATAATGAAATATTATTTAAAACACTAATGATGAGGAATAACATATTCTAAACCGAAAAACTCAGAGAAAGAAGCACATAATTGTAAATATTTACTAAAGAGAGTTTAGAATTTTAAAATTTTGGGACACTGGGAAATATACCAAGGCCTGTCCCACTGATCTTAAATACCACGTCTTTTTTGTTTGTTTGTTTGTTTGCAATTAACAGTTATGGAAACTGTCTTCAGTACTTATCAATCCTACCATTAGAACCAGAAAAAAGTGTGCAAAGTTAAGAATTTTTGTTCATTTTTATCGCATTGTAGAGAGAGAGTACAACTATTTCCCATTATAAATTACGCTAAACTTTAAGCAAGTCATTTTCAGAGATGAATGTTTTATGGAACTAACCATACTTCAAATTCACAATGGCCTTGTGATTTGTTTACTAATAGAGGGCATTGTGATGAAATTGCTAATAATTTTTAACAAGATTTATGTTTTGATTTTGTACTTGTTCATTCAAGATATATACCTGTTACAGTTTGCAGACAATATGAAGTGCCTTATACTCCGTTGCTGTGGAGGATTATTTTTGATAGTCGCATTCTCAGTTCTACAAAGCTGAGTTTCAGCGATGACTCCAGCTTTCCCTATTGCAAATATTTCTCACTTCAATGTTAATAAGCAAGTAGTGAGGTATGTCTGGCATCACGCTTATGTGGGGGTCTCATCACAAATAAGAAATTTAGTGTTAGAAAAAAAAAACAGTGTATTTTTGGAGGAGAATTTGGAATTGTAAAGTTCTAGAAAAGGAAATTAGAGAATCAGAGAAATGTCACAAACCCATTATCTAAAGCACTGAGGCAAATGGAACATAGCAATGATGGTTTAAATCCTCCTACTGCTGACATGCAGAGACCACAACAAACATGTGCTTCAAACTTCAGATGGAATTTTCTTTTTTCTTTCTTTTTTTTTTTTTTTTTTTGTACCAGGAATCAAACTCAGGACTCTATCCTTTCCTGGCAGGTGCTGTACTGCTTTGCTATATCTCTGGCACCCAAGAATTTATAGAAAATAAAATTTTAAATGTATTCATAAGATATTTGAAAGAATATTATTACTTTTCTATATTCACATATAGGACCCATTTGGACATCCCTTTTTTTCATCCCTGTCATAAAACAGTATTAAGTTCTTATACTGTTCGCTGAAAAAATTAAAATATTTTAAATGCCTAGGTTTCATTTTATACAAATGTAAGACAGGAAATAAGCACAGTCTAACTTTTAAATATTGATGTAAGAATTAAAACCTGTAAGAGGATTAAATTACTACAGCACTTGGCTTATAAGTACTGAAAATCGTTAAATTGCTTAAGCTTTCATAAGCCTTGCTTTATAAGACACACATTCAGTCACGGTGTATTTAATGAACAGTGTTGCAGCAATACACCAAACCTTGAAGAGAGACTTATTATAAGGTGTCCAAAACATATTATTATGATGCTGTGGCATTGTATAAACAGTATGGAATGAGACTTACAGAAGACAAGTTCTAAATTTTTCTTCTCTGACTTACCAGGTATATGATTTTCACCACATCAATTTTTCAGTCTTAGTGCCCTTTACAAAATTTTTCAAATGTGGCAGATATTTAACAATAACAATGATAGAAGGGATAAAATGACAATATTTATAAGGTTATTTATTCAAAGGAGCATACCTACAACATTAATTTTATATCCTGTCAAATGAATCTTCCATTAAAATAGACTTAATATTTCATGTTTTGTATTTTAAAGGGAGCAATTTGTATTTGGAAGACATTCCAAATTCAATGTCTGTACTTTCCTTAAATAAGTTTTTAAACAACAAAAAAGGCTAGTTCTCAAGTGTTTTGATAATAAGTTAAATTAGCTTAGTAGTCTGAATATAAAAAATAATAATTAAAAAGAACATTTTTGTATGTATAGGCTATTTTATTAACCAAGTAATGAGTAAACAAACTGCCCTCCTCTTTAACTTTATCATCTAAGGAAGCAGAGCTTTCATATCCCAATCAACTGTAATGGAAAAGGTGAGCATTTGAAAAGAATGACTGTTCAAAACTTTCAGTGCAAATGATGACATTTCCCAACTCATTCACAAGTAGCTCCTGAGGAAGGTCCATGCATCAATTGGAAGTGTATGTCAGTGTAGCTTCATCTAAACCAAATGGCATTTTCAAAAACTTTTATATCTGTATTTAATGGTTTCTTCCAGCACTGTAAGTATTAATAGATTATCAAATTGAAAGATGTTTGTTCTGACCTTCACATAGCTCCATTTCTCCGGTGGTTTAATGTCTCTTACCAAGTACCAGAAGTGCATTAAGTAATTTCTCATTCCTCAATGATTCTGACTTCCTTTATCACAAAATGGATGATAAACCTTTTGATGGGTAAAAACCCGAATGAAAGCACACAAAATATTTTCTATGTTTTCCTGACACTGTAATTTATAATCCTTCTGCAGAAAAACATCTAGATATTTCAAATACACATTTCAGTTTTCTCAGAAATCTTTTTGGCAGAAAAATATATATGCATTTTATTTTAAAATTATATAATAAAAAACTGTAAAGACCAACACACAGAAATTTGACACACATGAAAAATATATAAGAGATCTTTGAGACGTACACTAAAACTTTCTATTTACTGACCAACTAATATGTCCCAACCTCCAAAATATTTTTACTTAGGAAAAAACATAGCAAATCAAGAACTTAGCGAAATTCAGGAATAAGGCTGGGTAAAGAAATGCTACAAGGAAAAATAAATCATGCCAATTAAATTTTGAAGGTGCATTGTAATGTAGTATGAAAATGAATACAATACAATGAAAGTTAGGAGAATTATTAGTATAGCAGACAAAATAATAAAATATCAGAAAGAAGTTCTAGGAGTAAAACCTGATTCAAAATGTTTGCTTACTCGGTGTATATAACACTTGTTGGAATTTAGTTTTATATCTATAACTTATCAGGTATGTGCCTTATCCACCTTATGTGTACAATCATAGTAAAATAAGACTAGTGTACCTCTGCCATAACTGAAATCATAAATACAGCATAAATCATAAATACAGTGTTCATTTCATGATAAAAAGTTATTGCTTGCAGGCTTTTTGTTGGTTATGTTATATTTTTGGTTGACTAAACTTCTAAAATAAAGCACAACTATAAGGTGCTTTTATTTTGAGATTAATTCTTTCGTAGGCTTGTTTATTTGTCTTTCTTTCTACTACCTTTCATTCTCATACAATATTGATTATTCAATATTATGTGGTGTGTGTGTGTGTGTGTGTGTGTGTGTGTGTGTGTGTGTGTTTAGAGGAGAGACAAGCTTAGCCTAGAAACATTCTATAGTTCTCCAAAGGCTATTTCTGCTTGTTTCAGGCAGAAGATTAGGGACATTAGCAATCTTGGTCATTTTAATTGCCACAATTGAGACATTTTAAATCTTGGCTTTAGGCCCTATTGCAGAACTCTTTCCACTGCTTTCATCCTGGAGGCTACCATTTAGATTTCCAAACAGAAAATATGAAATGCTTTTTAGGAGCCAAGTGGGCAAAGAATTGTGGCACACTCACAAGCTCACCTCCCGCATCCAGCCTCTCAGGCATTGCTTCATTTATTGATTCATGTTCTTAGAGATCAGCTCCCCAAGGTACAGATTTCTGCAGAATTCCTTCTCTCAAGACACTTTGGTTCCATAATTCACCCTTTTTTTCAGGTTAGTCCCTGGGAATTTATTCTTCTGTATTTCACGGTACACAATGGCTGAAAGTAAACATTGGAGCTAGATTTAAATAAAATAAAAGAGCTTTAAGACAAGTAGAGTATAAAAGATACAGACTTTCTTTCATCAATATTGTATTAGTTTCCTAGGGCTGTTGGAAATTTGTCAAAAACAAATTTCATCTCTTAATTCAATAAAAAAGTAGAAAAGAATGAGATAAGACAGGATGCAGATTTAAAGAAAATATTTCAGAAATATATCTAATAAAATATTACCATACAAATAATACAAATCACTCTTACCTATTAATCATAAAAAGAAAATATCTATAAAAATAAGCATAAAATGAACAGAGACTCTTCACTATAGGAAATATGTAAATAGAAAGTATATGAGATGTTCAACAGCATGTCATTAGACATTTGCAAATTACAATGACAACAAGATCAAAACATAATTATTAGAGGGACCGAACTTTTAAATAGTGACCATGGAAAATACAAATACCAACAGCATGTAGGACAAGAAGAACTCTCAATATTTGCTGAGGGAAATAAAAATAGTACATTCTCTTTGGAAAACAGTTTTGGCCCCTGTGTACCACTGCCACCATCAGAAGGCTTGGTTCCTGGGGGCATCCAGCGCAGGCAGGTACATGTAGTCAGATCTGCCCCGTGCACCCACAGGCCACCATTGGAGACCCTGGTATCCTTTGGGCAGCCAGTGCTCACCGGGAGAATCAGACAAACACACCCTTGCGTGCCTGCTGCCCTTGGGGGAATCCCGGTGTAGGCACACAGGCTGAGAGAAGCAGCCCTGTCATCACGCACCTCTGACCACTGGGGAAGCTTCGTGTAGCTGCACAAATCTGGAGAAGCCCATCCAAGTTTTGCTACATTTCAGAGAATCCACGTGCCTGTCTTATTCCTCTACACCACAGAGGGGCAGCCAGTGTAGGAAGTGTCTGGGACCCCACAACCAGCTTGTTGAAGGAACCCAGGGGAACATCAAGATAAAGGAGCAAAGGCAATCTCAGACCTCCAGCTCATGCAGAACAAGTCTGGAAGATATAAATGTGGAAGAAAAATGGAAATCATACACCTGAAATCTCTGAGAGGATAGCAACTGAAGTAAAGAAACAACTTCATGAGACTGTAAAAGTACTCATATCAGAAATAATATCCTAGCTAAAAGGAGAAATCACAAATATAATGACAGAATAGATCAAAAAGAGAACAGGAAAATGATGCAAACCTTGAATGAACAGCATAGGAAGGAATTAAAAAGCACGAAAGAGATTCAGAGATGCAGGAAATTAAACATTCTGTTGAAAGCTGGCAAAATCCCTTGAAAGAGACTTATGCTTACACTGGCCCTCCCTATTGTCTACCCCGGAACTAAGCTAACCAGTCACTGTACACTACCACACCCTCTGACCTCAGTATCACACACCCAGCTAGCTCCCAAAGCCCCCACCATGAACTTATGAGGCTTTGGGGGGCATTATATATCAGCTGTAATTGAGTGTTAATCAAAGATATTAAGAAAGGTTAGTCTAAAAAGTGTAAGTATGGTACCTGATTTTTACATGCATTGAATTATTACATTGGACTACATAAATATTTATGATTTTAAAATTTGCAAAAAATATTGAACACTATTCATCATGGTAACTTACTAGATGTTCATTATACAACCTATTTAGAATGACCAGGATGTAAATTTTGCCATTAATATATACAAAGTATTTGACAATATGGGCTATATTGTGGGTTATAAATCTCAATAGATATGAAAATATTAAAACTACTAAAAGTTATATTTTTAGAAAACTGATATAAAGTGAAAGAGATTAGAAAAAGAAATGTACCTTGAAAATCCCTAAAAGTTGTGAATTGAAACAGTACACATAGTGAACACACATTTTAGGAATATTTACTCTGTTTTAATGAAGAAAAACTATAGTCATTTATGGGAAAATAGATCCACTTCAAGACCATAATGTTAAGTGAAATAAATCATCCACAGAAACTGAAATATTCATAGTGTCTTCTATGTGAGAAACTCAGAGTTCAAATAAACAGCAAAATAAAGGACAGATAGCAGGAAATAAGGACATAGATCTTTTGCAAATGAAGGGAATCATGAAATGGATTAAGAGAGACAGGAACCAAGGAGAAAGGAACAAAAATGGATAAATGAATTAAGATGCATTGAATGTACCAACTGTCTACTAGACATGGAACCATTATGTGCTGCAAATACATGCTAGTAAAAATAAAAATAAGAAGTTTCTAAGATGAATTAGTTTTATTTTGAACTGAAAAATGTGAAAAATATCAAAATTTCTGGGATGCAGCTTTATTAAATGCTTATATTGGGAAAATATAGGCATCAGAAGAACTGTCTATGCTTCTATCTTAAGAAACTAGAGAAAAATGTAGACTAAAAAATAAGGAAAGAAGTAGTGAAGAGCAAATGTCAATGTTTAAATCATTAATAACAATAACAAAATGCAGGATGCCAAGATCTCATCTTTAAAAAGTTTATTATAACATATTGAAATCTTGATGAATGGTCCAAAGAGGAGAGGATTTTGTAGAAATTTACCAATGTCAGCATGATATAAGAAACAACACTTTTTATCCACAGTCTTCAACATTAAAGCATAATATTGACAAGAGCAGTAACAAATTCAGAAGTTTAATGCCATGAATAAAATACTTAAAAGGACAAAATCCATCACATTTTATTCCAAGGATAAAATACTTTTAGTTAAAAGACATAGTCATAAAAGTGCTCAAATTTATGGATTAAAATTTTAGTAGCATCAAAGGCAAAAATAAGAAGTAGAAGCTCTAATGGTTTTACTGATATGTTCTACTAAGTAATTAAGGAATAAATATTGATCAGTAAATAGAGCATGAAGGAAAGTTAGGAATCATTCAGTAATGTCAGAATTAAATTTACCTCAAACCTAGTCTAAAGGGACAAAAAAATAAGATACTGAATAATATTTATGACCATCTTAGACACAAACTTTTATCACACATTTTAAGAGATTTAACTATATAAAATGCAAAACATATCACGACCAATGTTATTTAAATAATACAAAATTAATTTATTAATTGAAAATAATGCAGTGCAATTAATCACATTATCATAATATTAAATGTATAAATAAAATATCATTTAAATGCATAAAATATGAGCATTTGATCACATTTAATGTTCATTCAACAGTCTATCTCATAGGACTATGAACCCTAAGGAAACTTACGAATTTGCACATTGTGTCTATAAAACCCAAAGTCTAACACCATGTTTAATGGTGCTTAAGGAATGATTTATTTCTAAACTTGGGAAAAATCTATAAGAATACTCAATCTCACCACTTTACTCAAATAGTTTCCAGCCCAGCTAAGTATTTTTTAAAACAATGAAGAGGGAAAGAGTGTAGGTTGCAAAGAAAGTAAAACTGCTTATTCACAAGGAAACCACATTAAATATAGAAAACTCTGGGGAAATATAAAATATAAATGTGTTTTAAAATATCATGCTACAAGATAATTAGTTAAATCAATTTATCTTTATGTAGCTGCATTGGGTGATCTAAAACATAATAAAGATCATAGTCACAGTAGCATTAAAAGGAATAAAAATAAAATTTATTCAACAAAAGAAATGCACACATTGCACAATTACATCTACAGGAATGATAGAAGAAATTAAAGTCTACATAGAAAGACATTTCATATGATATATTAGAATACAGAGAAACTATTGTTTCCATTTTTGTGGATAGTTTTAATGCAATACTATTCAAAATCATAGTATTTTAAGTATATGTGTGAATATATATATATATATATATATATATATATATATATATGATCAAAAGGTGATTCTGACCTCTATAGATAATTCAACCAAAAGATTTTGAAAAGAACAAAATATACTTCTTTCAAAATTGTTTTGAATGTTGATATTATCTGATTTCAACTCATGCTGTAATAAAATACTAACCAGGACCCTTGTATTTTTGTAAAGAGAAATAAATAGATCAATTTAATTTATTATTTATAGTGCTAGAATTGTCCTTTCACCTGAAAACGTTGTTTAGGAAATAAGTGTTCAAATATTTGCTGTGTGATTGCTTGAAGTTTAAGGCTAGAAAACGTAAGTAGCCATAGGAATATACAGGTGGAGATAAATTCAATGGGGGAGATATTACCCCATTTTATATTTGACTCTTTGTAAATTAAGAAATATGATTTCCTACAACATTGATACATTTACTCAGTAGTTCCACTGAACAATGTGTACAAAGGTCATGGGATCTTTTTAGAATTACCCTATCCATATCACAAGCAATATAAAAAGCAGTGACAATGATGTAAACAAAATGACAGAGTGGAAAGTCTCAGTCTTTTTTCCTTCCTATTTATACTAACTTAACACAATACATAAAATGTCTTTCAGAGAGGAACACATTTCAACTGAGAGGTAGCAGTATTCCAAATGAGCATAACAATGACACAAAATGGGTTAGCTTCCAGCTTATTTGTAGAAGGCCATTTGCAAGTTAGCCCACCACAAATACTAAGAAACCCAGACTACTAAGTGGCATAGTACCTGAACAATATGTGAATACTAAAGAGAAATCAGAATAAAGGGAAAAAATGAATTTTATAGCTGAAGGATGTGACTGACTTTAAATGTCTGTTAAAGTGATCCAACAGTAGACTTGATCAGAAAGAAGGAAGGAACTAACTAGAAGACAGACCATTTGCAAGTTGGCTGTGGCTGAAACAAAAACAAAAAAAAAATAAATGAGATAGAGTGAAGAGAGCCTATGAGACTCATCAGACACTATCAAGGGAGTCCAGGTACAAAGTACAAGGGATTCTGAGAAGATCAGAGTGTAATAGGCAATACCTTATTCAAAGAAACAGTGATTCCACATTTCCCAAATCTGAGGGAGAGAACAAACACCTGCCTTCCCACAGACAAAGCCTTCAAATATGGTAGACTAAAGCAATATATAATAAGAAGTTCTATTAATTGCAAAATATGAAAGAGTAATGTTTGAAATCAACAAGAGAGAAATGACTGATTACATACAAGGGAATCTCTGTAAAACAACCAAGATTTTTCAGCAAAAACCTAAAGAGGGGAATAGAGTAGTATAACATATTAAAAAATTCTGAAGTGAAGGAAAAGAAAAACAAAGCAAAAAAAAAAAAAAACAAAACAACAACAAAAAAGCCTAGCAAAACTACCCTTCTGAAATGAAAAGACACATACTTTGTCTGATAAAGAAGAGCTGAGAGAATCTGTCATAATGGAAATTGTCACATGTTCATGATACTTAGTGTGATGGGGTGACCAAACCCTAAATATGGTGTTTGGGACATAAGGAGTCCTGCCTGGATTGTGTTGGTTTAGTTTTGAATGTATTTTAATCATGTGGATCGGTGATGCTAAGAGATACCCTAAGGGATCTCTCATCCAGATTTCAAACATACTTTCACTTAATCCATTGTGCGGAAACTGTCCAATTTCCCTGAGCTATTCCTCAGCTATCATTATGGGCAGCACAGTAACTCCTTATCTTCCTGTTGACTCAGAAGTATGCAAAGCCCAAACTGACCTATAGCATCTTGACTTCTAATTCATTGACAATATTCTTGCGGGGCTGGGGATTTAGCTCAGCGGCATAAGGGCCTGCCTTGCAAGCAGGCAGTCCTGAGTTCAATCCCTGGTACTGATAAAAAAGAAAGAGACAAAAAAGAAAAAAAAAAAAAAAAAAAAAAGAAAATATTCTTGCATCTCCTCTCTCTGAAACAAACACCTATCCACTATTGGAGCATGTGATCACAGCCATATGAACAAGAAATATTGCTACTGGGTCAGTAATGAAGATTCCCACCTTTGTTCACACCTTGTTTCTTGTACTCATCTATTCTCCCAAGGGGAAATGTTACCATATAGCAAACGCTGATTCTGATACGTCTACCCTTCTGTGTGATCTTCCCAAGCATGGTGAAGTATTTTTTACCTAGCCAGTACTGTTATTAAGTCTACAAAAGGCCATTTCAGCGTTCTGTCAAATTCACGTGTTTCAGAATTTGGAAGGGCATAGGAATACTAGTGAACTCCATCAACATGACTCCAAATTCATTGTTTTTGTGAATGAACTCACTGACCAAATACAGTATTGTATAGAACATCACAACAGTGTAAAAGGCACCCTACAATGGAAATAATTTGTCCAAAAATACTACGTACAAGGTAGAAAAGTTGATATGCAAAACAATGCGTATTGCAATAAGAATAAAGTGTAGCCCTTTCATGCCAGAAACATGCTCTCCTACTAGATAGCAGCCTGTTTTCATTGAAAAAATGTACAATTTTGGAGACTGTGCCATTTTATCTTTTCCCATTTATATTAGAACATATTTGGAGTGTTTAATGATTACATTCCTCTTGGGGAGTTTTTCCATGAATATAACAACTGATATTCACAAAACAGATCAACTTACTACATCCTTATTAATCTACATCTCTTCTAACGCTATTCAAGCACACTCAGTAATCCAAATATCTTTGCTTTTTATTCAGAGAGACGTATCCACAGAGTTCTTCCCAAATTTCTTTGCCATTAATTTTCCAAACAGATTTCCTCCTGGTGCCTGTCACTGGTCAAAATTCATTGATTGCCATCTCTGGCTATTTCCCCTTTAAAAAAATAATGAAATTTCTCTCCAGTGTCAAGTCATAAATAACGCTCAGAATCATGCAGTACCATCTGTAATGGTGGCCTGAGTACTCTGTCACCCATTCAGTTGATTTTTGGTGCTCCATGAGACCATAGCTGGAACATGTTAAAAAGAGGCCATTTTAAAAAGTAAAAATGATAGACATTAGGGCCAGTTTATGTAATTTTTTGTGCCTTAGATCTAATCACATATACAACACATTTTTGGATAATGGAGTGCTGCTTTTAGTGAAACAGAATAGGATTAGAAAATTGGAATGAATCTGCAGTGATCATCTAAAGAATCTGGGGCAGGAGAGTCCACACAGCATGCCTATGTCTGGGAAAGATGGAGGCTTTAGTAGCTGCTCAAACAAAAAGATGAAAGCCTCACAGCAAGAGCAATCAAGGATGCAGCACCAGTAAAAGAACAAAGGCCTGCAAGCTTACTAGAGAATCTTGGGGGCCAGTTTGCTCTGAAAAGACTGATGCCTCCTAGAGATTATTTGTGGGTGCCACCCAAGCCATGGTGGGCTTTCTTCTCTCAGTTTGTTGGCCTTCATGTCTCTATCCACAGACACATCAAGAACTGTGTTTATTAGTCTTCCACACAGTTCATAGTCCATGCAAGTTGACACATCACACTTAATGTCACTAACACGACTGGTCAAGTTGACACCCATCTCCTTAAACCAAAGTAAAATCCAAATACTATGCCTAATTCAGAATTATGCCAATATTATACAACCCATCTGCATACAAAGAGAAACACACTGATTTCTGCCCATGATAAGAGGTAAAGTTTTTCTTTGAGTGAAACTTACTCTTCTCCTGTCATCCCATAATTTAAGTATTAAAATGTAGATTCAACCATATTTAAATCCTGATATCAAATCAATCAACATTTTACTACTAGGAGAGCAAATAAATACATCTGCTAGCATATGTGTATATAAACACAAATATATTGACAAAAAGAAAGATTACTCATGATAATTGCAATCCTCATTTCTGTAATTGTCAACATGGTCATAGATGCTGGTTATAGGTACCTTCTATTTCTCATTCTGTATTCTCTTGGCCTTCAGCAAGCACCTCAAAAGGTCTAGATTTACTTGGCTATTTATTTATCAGGGTGAACTATGCCTGAAAGTTTTGAGCCACATTTTTTCATCCTACCTGAATTGGGTTGTTTTAGTTTTCCATTTATCTTACGTACAAGTCCTAGTTATACCAAAAGATGTTCAAGGTATACCTGAACCTCAAGCATATTAATCTTTCTTAACTCCATTGCAGAGTGGTAGTGTAATGTCTTTGTAGCCTGGAATGAGCCTCACTAATAGTATAATTCCCTTTTTCACTTTTTGAATCAGAATCAGAAGGAGCCCAATAAGCAAAGGTAACTCTTAGCTTCCACTTCAATGGAGTTATAGTTGTGCCACTAGATACAAGTCTTTGCCTCACTAGAACTATGACTTCTGTGTGATCAGAGCATAAAAGCACGCAAAACAGAAAGCAATTTTTTCCGGTGGATCTCTAGGGCTAATGATAAGCAGTGCTGTTTCAATTTGCACCCCCTGTTTGATTCCTGGACCTGTGACTACTGGCTATAAATCCTTGAATAGTACTTTGGCAAAAACATTACTTTTAGAGAACACAAGTCTTTAACAAAAATAGAGAACAAGGGATGGTTCTTTGTATATTCATTTATTTGCTTGCTTTTGCACAAGGGTAAGAGTAATCTTCAGATGCTAATTACCTCAAACTCTTAATGAATTGTACTGCTACTCACCAACTCAAGGGTACGAAAACATAAAACCATATTCACATCTGCTTCTGCCACTTCCAACACAATTATCAATTCTTTATCATACTGTTCAAGAAGCAGAGGAGCTGAGTACATTAAAAAAAATGTTCTGTTCTGGGCTCCTACCAAAGCTAGCAGATTTTACTCAATAAATTGGAAATACACTACAAGAGAAGAATATGTTGTCTGAAAAATACAGACAAGCCCACCGGATGCTGTACCTCTTCCCTGAATGTTGGAGTAGCCATATGCAACATCTTACTTTTTACCTTATCTAATGTGCTCCACATCTTTGGATTCCTAGAATTTCACTGAAGTAGAAACCCTATGGATGTTCATATGATTTTTCCAACTTTTATCATATATAAATATTATAATTCTAAAACTCATAACTTCTTTCTTGTTCTGATGAGCATAACCGCATCAATGCCATGGAGCAGCATGATATTTTGTAGTAGGAAAAAAAGTTCCCTGAAAATTAAATTATATCATGGTGCCAGTGAATTGATATAACTTTGAGGTAAGACAGCAAAGGTGTAGGGTTGGTCACATAGTAAGAGAATCAATTTGTGCCTTCTGTCAGTTGCTGAGTATGTCCATTTCAGTTGCAACTGAAATTAGAGAAATAACCATGGGACAGTTTTTAAAGGCCACTCACAAGTGGACTTGAGCTAAAATTCAATTGGTCACCTAATCTTCATAAATCACTAATTCAACTAGTGGGCCACGGTAACATTTTGCATCTCTTGGTTTTATTTTTGTTTCAGATCTAATGTCTAGTAGTCACTGAAATGTCTACTTGTCCCTTTTCTCCAAGGAAGCATTACACTGGGAAAAGGTTGCAGGTTCATTTGGAGAAGAATGAAAAAAGGTTAACAGCATGAATTTTTATTAGTGTACTAGGAATTTTTCTTAAGAGAATTTGACCTCCATTCAAGAATTTTCAGACCTACAAACTGACTCCAGCCTGGGGAAATTTATTGAGAGCTTATGACTCTTTTATTATTCAAATTAAAACCATGTTCATTTGACCTAGAACTTCTCTGCTCACACAGAGTAAGTATAGGGTTCTTCTCTACTTCAATACGAGATCACCACAATGAAGTGGCCAGTTTTGTAGATCTGTGCAAGTTTGATAATTCTGATTGTTTTCATTTTGTCATCCCTTATGGAAATAATGCCTACTCCATATTTGGAAGCTGAGTGATGCCAAGCCCTGCTTCCCACACTACAATCTCATTAGTCCCATGTATTTATGCTTCCCAATTCAGTGGCTTAATTTTCACTATAAATCCTGGCCCATAAGCAAAAGCAACTAAAGACCCTGCAATGACGCTGGGGATTCCCTCACAAGTTTGTTTCCTCACAGTATTAGTTCTCTGTGTAGTTAATTAGGTCTTTAAAAGACAATTCAGTCTCACATTCAATTTCCTGAACATTTCCTCTTCTTTAAGTGCAAATGGCATTTTTTATTTAGTGGACATGGGTGACCTTTTGGTGCATGTTTTGTCCAATCAACAGAGGAAAAGATTGCTATCCTTTTTCATATGCTCTGCTGCAATATTAATTGCAGAATTTGTCTTAATTGATCCTTTTTTGACAAATTTGACTTGATATGAATTTATGTTCTTTCCAATTCACCTCATATCCTTACCATTTATTGCCATGTAAATTCACCAAGTTAGTCAATGGGATATGCAAAACTTAATGGAGGTATAATTACCTTCCCATGGGTCTTATTTTCTACCTTGTGTTGGGAGCTTGTAAGTTTATAAGTGGAGAGGCAAAGAAGAGTGATGTAATGATTAGAACTTTCTTCTTGCCTGGAATCACATTTTGCTTAGGCAATGCAGAATAAATCCTCTCACTTAAGAAGCCTTTCTAATGTCACAAGTGAGTCTTTAGAATGTACACTCAAAGTTGCCAGCTTGATCAGCATCTTCTTGCAAATTCCTGCCCAAACTTACAGGTTCTCATTCTTTCACTGTCGGTGGTCTCCATTAAAGACCGGACTCCCTGCAAGGCTGCTGGTTTACTTTGCTTTTAATGAGCCAGGTACAGTGTGATGTTCTCCACTGGATTTTCAGAAGTCTCAGCCTTTATTGCACAGGATATAAGGCACTTATTTTGAGTGCACGTAAACACCTCCATGTCATTTATGTTATGCTTGAGTTTAAAATTTGAATCCTGCCCTCATCTGCTCTTTGCAGCATTGCTGTACCTCAATATTTTACTAATTATTTTTCCTAAAGTGCTTAAAATTAATATTTTCACACTTAAAAGAGTACCTTACTTTTTAAAAAAGTGGTGAAATAAGGATGTCTAATGCAGATACTTCTGTATCTCTTTCACCTTATCATAATATATACAATCAATATTCTCTGTATTGCTGGAAATAGAATAATTGGTGTCTTTAAATTTAATCAGATTAGAAATCCTAGAAGTAATTCTGACAACACTTTTTATAAATTATCTTCTTCCAGAACCACTCCTGGTACCAAAATCTATAGGAACCAGTTTTATCCAGAAAAACAGGATGAGCAGTGCATCTCTATCTGCCTACCTACAAAGTCTCTTACCATACAGCACTGACCCAAGAGAATTTTTCAATCTGGGAAGTCTCATCATCTTTTATTTCATCACCACCTGGCTAAGGAAAGGACTCAGGAAGGCCAGTCATATAAGGCAAAGGCCAGGGAGTTCAGAGCAGTGTATGTTCTGGGGTGAATCTGGAGAGCTGAGAACCAAAAAAAAAAAAAAAAAAAAAAAAAAACAAGGTCAGAAACTATTTTTAAAGTCAAGATTTTAGCCAGAAAATGAACTACATTTTGAATCTTTAGAATTAGAGTAATCTGATATCATGCTCCACTGTTTTACAAACATAGAAAATTTCTTTCCTTCCTTGGAGCAATAGGTACATCCATGCTAGATAGGAAAAGGATCAGGCCTGTATTTGGTAGAGGGCTCTAGGATAAGACTTCTTTCTATCTGTGTAGAAGCATTGAATAATGTTATTAAGTAGTTAATTTTTCTTTTCAAATTTTCACTAACTTGATAAGGTGCTCAATTTATTTGCATGTAGTTCAGAATACCTTCAAAAGATTGTTTGCAACTAATATTGCATCTCCATGTCTATTATTATTAAGAACAATTAAAAGACATACTGTTGACTTTTTTTAATTAATACTGATGGTTCACTTTCAAAGTTTTCAATAATGCATGCCCTTATTTCCTTTAGTTATATATTTTAGTGTATTTTCTTATCATTTTGAACATACTGCATTTATTTTTATCTAGCTTTATTTTGTGATTCTATCTCTAAATTTTTAGTTTAATACTTCATTTATATTTCTTTTAAAGAAGTTGATTGTTATTTTATAATATTAGAAAATGATGTTATGAATGCTATTCTGAACATACTCTTAACTAACCCTGCATATTCACACCGCTATTGTATCCTTGAGTATATTTGATTTAATTACAGATTCCATCAAGCATAAGCTATGAAACTGTACTGCTGTTTAAGTTTAACAGTGAGAGGATTTGCTTTTTGTCACTAACTTTAAGTTTAAATTATTTGTGATCAACCTTCTCCCAAACTGGGAAACTCAGTTGGCAGCTGGCGTGAGTCTGTGCACAATCCAGAGCCCCTGGGAAACTATAAGATCACCTCTTCCGGAGCTCAAGGACCCGCCCAGAGCCCAGCCACACTGGGCTGTGCTTGGCAGGTTTCATGCCTGCCCAGGACATGCCCAATGACCTTCTCTCAGACCAGGAAACTCAGTGGTGGCGGAGGTAAATTTGCATGCTACCCCGAGCCCTGGGAGACTTTAAGACCATCTCTTCTGGAACTCAAGGACCTGTCCAGAGCCCAGGCACACTAAACTAGCCTTGGGAGGTTTTTTTGACTAACTATATTATGCCCAGGGACCTTCTTCAATTATGGGATTTGAGAGTAGGTGAAATGAGTTCCAGCGCATTGGTCTTCACCCAGGGAGAGCTTTAACCCATCATCCACAGTGGTTAGCTGCCTGCTCAGCTACCTGGAACACTGAAGGTGGCATGGGAAGGCCTGAGGACCTAACTGGACCAGGCTCAGCAACTTCCGTTCAGTTCCAGGAGCCTAGGGCACAGGAGACAATTTGCAACACATACAGGGGAAGCTTTTAACAACACTTGAAGCACAGAAATATAGGAAAATGACAAAATGAAAGACCAAAATGCAATTCCAGCCCATTCCAAGAAATCTTAGGAGCTATGTACATAGGAGGAAATACATGCCATACACCTGAAACCTGAGATTATAGCAACTGAAATTATGAAGCAACTCCGGGAAGCTTTAAAGGAATTCGAACTAGAAATAATCTCCCAGGTAAAAGAAGAAATGATAAAAAAAAATGAAAGAGATTCTGAACATATCTAAAGAAGACACAGTTAAAAAATAGGAGAACTAAACAAAAAGGTAGAATCCCTGGATAAACAATATAAGAAACAAACAGAATACATAAAGCAGATGTAAAGAGATATACAGGAAATCAAAAATTCCAATGAAAGTTGTAAAAACCGACTCAATGAAAGTGAAGATAGAATTTTAGACCTCAAAGACAAAATTACACCTAGTGAACAGGAAAGGAAAGATCTTTCAAAAATTACAAGGAATAAGGAAATAATTCAACAGCTGCAAGACTATGCAAAGAAAAACAACTTACGATTGATAGGGATAAATGAAAAAGACGGGGACAACATAAGGGATGTCAAGAGGATATTTAGAGAAGTAATAACTGAAATTCCCCAAACATGAGAATGGAAACTGACATGAGGATCAGTGAAACATATAAAACTCCAAATAGTCATAACCAAAATGAAACTACACCCAGACATATAATAATCATCATCCCAGAAATCCAACATAAGAATAGATTATTAAAAGCTGTCAGAGAGAAAAGACAGATCACCTATAAAGGAAAACTTATCAGAATCACAGCAGACTTCTCAGCACAAACAATAAAGTCAAGAAGAGCATGGAATGAAGTATTTCAGATCCTAAAGGAAAATTATTTTCAACCTAGACTGATGTACCCTGCAAAACTGTCCTTCAAAATCAATGGAGAAATAAAATACTTCCAATGCAAAGAATGGCTGAAGAACTTTTTGATCATGAAGCCAACCCTGCAAAGAATACTGAAAGACAGTTTAGATACACTTAGGAAACAAAACACTAAGCAAAGCAGACAATTAAATAGAAAGGAAAGATAAAGTTTCAGCAGTGGAAAAATAACATGTCAATAATAAACCAATATATATAACAGTTATAACCATTAATGTGAATAATCTCAATGCACTGATTAAAAGAAACAGACTCGCAGAATGGATCAAGAAACAACATTCAAACATATGCTGTCTACAAGAAACCCATCTAACCCAAAAGGATACTGACAGACAGACTGAAAGTCAAAGGATGGAAAACAATACTTAATGCAATAGGAACCCCCCAAAGAAGCGGGGGTAGCTATTGTGTTTGCAGAGCATGTGAACTTCAAATCAATAATGATCAGAAGAGATAAAGAAGGTCATTATATTCTGGTTAGGGGAAAACTTCAAGAGGAAGAAATAACAATCTTAAATATATATGCACCAAATTCCAGAGCACCCAGTTATATAAAGCAAGTATTAACAGAAATGAAAAACCAAATTAGCAGTAATACAATTATAACAGGAGACCTTACCACACCATTGACATCAAGGGACAGATCAAACAGACAGTAAATCAGCAAGGAAATAACAGAATTGAATCACACATGTGAACAAATGGACTTGATACATATATACAGAGTGTTCCATCCAACAATATCAGAATACACATTCTTCTCAACAGTAGTTGGGACGCTCTCTAAAATAGATCATATATTAGCCCACAGAACATATTTAAATAAATGAAAAAGAGTTGAAATTGCTCCATGCATGTTATCGGATCATAGCACCGTGAAACTAGAAATTAATGATAAAAGATACTGCAAAAATCCCACAAACACATGGAAACTGAATAACACACTCTTGAGTAATCAATGGGTCACAGGGGAAATTAAAGAAGAAGTTAAGCATTCCTACAAGCAAATGAAAATATAAATACAACTTACCAGAATCTGTGAGAAGCAATTTCATTGTCCTCAGATGAAAATTTATTGCACTTAATTCCCATATCAGGAAAACAGAATGAATACAAATAAATAACATGATGTTACACCTCAAACCTCTAGAAAAAGAAGAGCAAGTCTAGCCCAAAGCCAAAAGAAGGGAGGAAATTATAAAAATCAGAGCAGAAATTAATGCAATAGAGACTATGAAAACAATCCAAAGTATCAATGAATCAAAAGTTTGTTCTTTGAAAGAATAAATAAAATTGATAAGCCCCTCACCAACCTTATTAAAAAAGGGAAGAAAAAGCTCAGATTCTTGCAATAAGGAATGAAAAGGCGAATTCTCTACAGACTCTGTAGAAATACAGAAGAACATCAAACACCTATTTGGAAAACCTCGAGTCTCATAGGTTTGACAGAAGAAATAGGTTCCTAGAAACATATGAGGTACCAAAGCTAGGTCAAGAAGACTTAAAATTCTTGAATAACCCAATTTCTATTAATGAAATTGATAATGCAATTAAGTCCTTGCCTACAAAGAGGAGCCCAGGCCCAGATGAATGCACTGCAGAGTTCTACAAGAAATACCAAGACTTAATGCTGACACTCCTCAAACCCTTCAATGAAATTGAAAGGGACGCAATTGTTCCGAGGTCATTCCTGGAGGCAAATATTACTCTAGTAACCCGAAGAAGACCCAACTAAAAAACAGAACTACAGGTCAATCTCCTTAATGAACACAGATGCAAAAATCCTCAATAAAATATTGGCAAATAGGATGCAGCAAACCATCAAAAAGATTATACAACATGACCAAGTGGGATTCATCC
This sequence comes from Cavia porcellus, assembly GCF_034190915.1. Taxonomy (NCBI): domain Eukaryota; kingdom Metazoa; phylum Chordata; class Mammalia; order Rodentia; family Caviidae; genus Cavia; species Cavia porcellus. The sequence continues at coordinate 15,311,941 of NW_026947494.1, read as the reverse complement.
CAGGCATGCAGGGATGGTTCAACATATGTGAATCAATAAATGTAATCCACCATATCAATATAGCCATAAGTAAGAATCACACGATCCTTTCTATAAATGCAGAAAAAGATTTTGATAAGGTCCAGCATTCAATTATGATAAGAACCTTACAGAAAACTGGAATAGATGATCTTTACCTCAATATAATAAAGGCCATCTATGGTAAACCAACAGCCAGTATCATGATAAATGACCAAAACTAAAGGCCTTTCCCTTAAAATCGGCACAAGACAAGGATGTCCCTTATCTCTTCTCCTATTAATATAGTACTGGAAATACTAGACAGAGTAATTAGACAAAAGAGAGAAATAAAAGGGGCAAAAATAGGAAAAGAAGTTAAATTATCATTTTTTGTGGATGACATGATACTCTTCATAGACTACCAAAACTCCATCAAAAGACTCCTAGATATAATAAATAAATTCAGCAATGTAGCTGCATAAAAATCAATACCCAAAAATCAATAGCCTTTCTATATACTGACAACAAAATCACAGATAGAGAAATAAGAGAAGCCACACCTTTCACACTAACAACCAAAAAAATGAAATATTTAGCAATTATTCTCATGAAAGAAGTAAAAGCCTATATAGGGAAAATTATAATACACTGAAAAAAGAAATTGAAGAGGATCTCAGAAAATGGAAAGACATCCCTTGCTCATGGGTAAGAAGAATAAATATTGTGTAAATGTCTGTTCTCCCAAAACTACTATATAGATTCAATGTAATATCAATAAAAATACCATCAACATACCTCATAGATCTAGAGAAATCACTCCTAAAATTCATCTGGAACCAGAAAAGACCTAGAATAGCAAATATAGTTCTAAACAGAAAAGGCAAGGCGGCAGGCATCACAATCCCTGACCTGAAGTTACGCTACAAAGCAACTGTAGTACAATTAACAAAACAGAGCCTAAAATCAATGGAATAGATTAGAAGATACAGCCACAACTACCAACACACTTAACCACCTTATCTTCAATAAAGGAGTCAAACATGTTCACTGGAAGAAAGACAGCCTCTTTAACAAATGGTGCTGGAAAAACTGGCTCTCCACATGCCAAACACTAAAACTAGACCCATGCCTATCACCATGTACTAAATTAAAATGTAAATGAATCAAAGATCTGAATATTAAAATAGATAAACTAAATCTGTTGGAAGATAAATTGGGTAAAAATCTTGAAGACACAGGAGTAGCTAAAGAATTCATGAACAGGAATCAAACTGCATGGGAAATACTTCCCAGAATCAATAACTGGGATTGCCTCTCATTAAAAAGTTTCTGCACGTCAACAGAAATCTCCAGCATAGTGAAAAGTAAACCCACAAACTGGTAAAAAATCTTAGTGAACTTTTCCTCAGGCAAAGGACTTCTGTCTGAAACATATAAAGAATTTAAAAAAACCAGAAAGCCAAAATTCAAACTCCAATCCAAAAAAGGCCATCTGACATTAATACACAATTCTCAGATGAAGAAATACAAATCCAAATAAATATATAAAAAACAATTCATCATCATTAGTCATTAGAGAAATGCAAATTAAAACCACATTGGGATTCCATCTCACTCCTGAAAGAATGGCCAGGATCAAGAAACCCACCAACAACAAATGCTGGAAAAGCTGTGGGGAAAAAGGAACTCTCCTGCAACCGTTGTGGAGGTCAGTCTGGAGATTTCTCAGAAAGCTGTGATTGGAAGTCCTATTTGTTACAGCTATTACACTTCTAGGCATATTCCCAGAAGAACTGAAAGCATCATACCCCAGTGATATATATGCACCCATGTTTATAGCAGTAAAATTTGTAATAGTCAGATCTTGGAAACAACCTAAGTGTCCATCAACTGAAGAATGAATAAAAAAGTTGTGGTCTTTTTATACAGTGGAGTACTATTCAGCAACAAAGAATGATCACATTGAGATTTTTATAAATAAATGGGTATAGTTTGAGACCATACTCATAAGCGAAATAAATCAAACTCACATGTATAAATACCAAATAGTTTCCTTAGTGAAAGAAATGTTAAGAATACTTAAAGTATGTAGTAAACATGATTCCTCATTATATTGCTTTGAAGCCTTGTAATGTTTTCACTTATTAATTGCAGTCGTTTTATTCCGGGTTGTTTTATTTTATTGTCTGTGATGGTATGAACAGTATATAATGACTAGTGCTGATTTAATATCATCTTGTTTTGAAGTCACATGAAGCTTTTGTTCTTCTGTCTCCATCGATTTTATCATGTTGTATCTTATTGGATTTTATTATATGTGATAGTATAAACAAAATTTTTCATAGACAAGGAGATAATATAGAAACCATTGTTTTTTTTATGTTAGTTGGTTCTAAATACCTTGTAATACTTTCATTCTCTTGAATGGTTTTACACTGTCATGTTGTGTTTGATGCTATAATATACAAAGTTATGCTCAAATATTTCAAGGAAAGAGACACTATGGTAGCTACTGTTATGTCGGGTTATCTTGTGGTGAAACACTATGTTGCTTCAGTTGTTCTGTTCTGACCTGTGTTATTATGTTGTTATGTCTTCTTTTATCTTAGTCTCCTTCTTTCTTTTAATTTTTTCAATAAAAAATTATTTGTAATCACAGAATGAAATCCCAGCACATTTTCCTAGATGTTTCGTGATATTTAGTTTTAGTTCAGTTATAACAAACTATTTTCTATGGTCACAGGTAAGTGAAATGAAGTAAAGTAATTACTATGAATGTATACTGACATGTGTTTTCATTCACAAATTAAATATATACAGCTCATATATATCCACAGAATATTAGTATGTGGTATCTTTTATCAGTTTTAGTACTTAATCAAGTACTGCCTTGTTTCTTCGTCTACAAAATTGTTATGTCATGACCAAAGTGAACTAAAATATTCCACTACTGGGCTGCCTTTCTCTTCCTTCCTTCTTTTTTTCCATTCTTTTTCCTATCTGTCTGTCTCTCTGGTACTAAGGATCAAATTCAGGGTCATGAAATTGCTAAGCCTCTGTCTACAACAGAGCTATAATCCTAGTTTTACTGTTTCATCAATGTTCTCTTATTGACTCTAGTGCTTGACTATTTTAGATGCTATAGTTATGAATGTATGAAGTATATTTAGTAATATATATTAACTGTGATATTTAACTTTATAATCTCTTTTTGACTTATTTGCTTTTATTTACAAGTTCTTTATATGATTATGAACATATTTCTGCTTCATTTCCAATGGTACTTTTCTCAATATGTATTTTAAGGGTATTTTATATGATGTAGAAAATTTCCCAGGATTATAATTGCCCTCGTTCACTATTTAGGTTTTATCATATGCTTTCCCAATTAGCATCTGTTTTGCTTATGGCAGTTTTCTCCATATTATCTCAAATATATTCCTAGATATATCTGGATATCTTCAACTACATTTGATTCTTTTTTCTTTAGTTTTCCAACACAGTGGAATTGACTGAAAGTATGTCCATAAATCACTATTGTCTCTGAACCATTTTCCTAACTCATTATTAACTAATTGTGTTTGTAGATGTTTCACCTCTTGTTCTAAATATCTTATATATTTTGAATTGATCTTGCTTCTTTCCTTGTTGTATGAATACTTTACTTAGCTGCCTATAGATTTTCTCTCTGTCTATGATTTTACTTTTTTTATCTTATTTCCCTATGATGTTTAGAGTGAATTCCACAAGGTATAGTTACTTATTAAATATGCAATTCGTCACTTTAACTCTTTAGTGCAACTTTATTTGAAAAGAGAGAATTTGACTTAAAAAGCTAGAATTTTAATGTGCTCCCCTGACTGACCTCATGGATCTCAGCTTCTAAACATTTAGTCACCTATTCCAAGTTCTTACAATATTTCAGAGCACAAACCCATTGTCAGCCCTACACACATCTCCATCCCCACAGTGTATGTCACAACTCTCACCATTGCTGTATTACAGTTTCTAATTGATTGTTCAGCTCAGTGTTCCCCACGCCCACAGCTGAAATCCGTGCCTCACCCGAGGTACAGTCCTGAAAGTAGACACATTATCTTTATGTTTTATGCACTGGCTCTACTCAGCCTGAAAAGCATTATCTGTGTTAAAACCAACATTGTTCATAGGCAGGAAATAACTTTTTTGTTATTTGTGTTATTGTTTCTCTCACTAAAGAATTCAGTTTTTATTTCAATCTTTCAATAGTATCTGCTTTTGAAAACTTTATTTTCCAATATAAGGAGGTTCATTGCTGATTTTATTATATCCTTCAACTCATATTTAATATTTACCTCAGAAAATTCAAACAAATGAAAACATGACAGTTTTATTTTGAGTTAGTAATAAAATTTAAATTTAAAATTCACATCAAATACTAATTTGTATGTATTCCAAAAATTCTGATACTTATTGATTTAGTACATTTCCTTAATTTATTTTTCCATCCTTATGAAACAATTATATGAGTCAACATTTTATCTTTGGAACCGAATACTCTATACATGCACATAACTATGAGGAAGAAGGTTTTAGTTTTTGCTTATGGTTTCAGAGCATTCAGTTCATGGTCTTGCTCTAAAACAAGACAATTACGCTACACAAAAGTTATGGGAAAATAAAGCTGCTTATTTCATAGTAGCCGGAAAGCAAAGTGAAACAGTGCTAAGGAGCAATGGGAAAGTGATCACATATAAAACTAAAGACTATCTTGTCATGAACCACCACGGCACACTCAGAGGTGTACTTTGTTAATCCTGTGAGTGGCTCTACAATTGTTGCATAGTATATCTAACACATTTATACAAGAATGAGAAGTTTTCTCAGTATATTTAGATACTTTATTGGGATTATAAAAAAAATAAAGTCATTATTTTTTCCTATACTCAACTCATTCTGCACAAAATAAATATTTAAATGCAAAATGCTTAAAGTGGAAAATTCAAAATTGTACATATTTTTACAATATTAAAGAATATGTGGATTTTTCTAAGGATGAATTTTAAAGCAATACAAAGAAACTGTATACAGATATACGTGGATTGCCTAAGCAAACTATATTATTAACAATAAAAAATAATGAGAGAGTATAAAATGTAAATTACGAAGTAACTACCCATAGATGGATGGCAGCAAAATATTTTGTAATGAAAAGTTGCTTAAACATTGTATTCCAAAAAGCATTTAACTCAATTGCAAATTTGTTTCAGATGATGCCCCTGAAATTTTACATCAGTGTATGGAACTGTGTAATTTTTTTGTATCCATCATTGCTATATGGGCAACGTAACAATTATCAGGACAAGTGAAATCAACAGGGTGCTTTCAGTCTCTGGTCATGATATTATAAATTTGTGTTTTATACTTCCATTTTTTTCTGAGTAGCAAGTAGAAATGGAAAAATGCCTGAATTTGGATCAGAACCACTCTTTGGGAGTAGTGATCCTGCCTAACCCAACTTCATGCTTATATGATACAGAAAAAAATAAATTTCCTCTTGTATGCTATAGCATCTTGAAAATTCCTATGATTATTTTTTGTTTCATTGAAAAGATACAAGTAGTTTAATTTTGTGGAGACACATTTTCGAATGCAAAGAAAATAGAAGGAAGTTTGGTAATAAATACTAAGAACATTATAGATTTAATCTTTTGGGCTATTCTACTAGAAGTAATACACACACAAATACACACACACCATATAGTAAGTCAAGAAGAAGACAGTTAAAACTGCTTGCTCATCAGTAGAAAACTGACTAAACATATTTTCCAGCATTTAAGGTGTAGTAGACAGCTGCTATTGCGCCTTAATAGCTCGTTACCCAATTTAAGGAAAACGCTGTCTTCTGGGGACTAGTCTTCCCCTTTGAATTCTCCCTGTCCTGTTTCTAACATGTTTTGGGGTTGTAAACAACTTTCAAATTCCTCTAGTGTAAAGATGGAGAATACTGCTTAATTGGTCTATTGAGCTAACATACTGTATTTTAAAGTCTAAAATGGATGTGTTTTCTTGACTTTAAGAAAGACAACTCTAAAAGAAATCCCTCCTACTGAGTCTCAGGATTACCAATTCAGACTTCAGATTTACGCTTTACTCCTTTAAGTAACTAAATAATTCAATATCAATCGTAGAAATTAGAGATATTTTTGATATTCAATCTTTTAAATACTAGATGAATTACCAGGACAATCTTATTTTTTCTAAAGAAATTTGAATTTTTCCTGATTTAAATTATGATTATAACAAAATATAATAGATATATGGGAAATACAGATGTATTTTGCTTATGGTACTTTTGTTTCAACTAGACTTTTAAGTAAAGAAAACTTAAAATAACAGTAATTTACTCAATCATTTTACCTTTAACTGAGAAATATATTATGTCTCTTTAAAAATAGCTCTACAACATTTGCAGAAATTGAATCTTCATGGAACTTCTTAGAACAAATTGATATGTTACATTCAATGGAAAAATGAAATTATAGCACAGGATAAAATTCTTGTAACAAAATTATTGGAAGATATTTTGAAGCTGAATTCATGAAAAACATTCTTGTAATACTGTATTTTTTTTTAAACTGGGTATTTAGCTCAGCAGCACAAATGTCTGCTCAGTACTGAATTTTATTAGTGTGCCACATTTGACCAATGCACAAGTATTTTTTCCCAGTAAACATCTTAACATGGGGCTAGCTACAGAATTTACTTTTGTCTTAGTGCTGTATCAGGAGGTGGTGCCATTTTCTGCACATATGTGGATGTGGTCACACCTGCTCAAGTCATTGCCATTGCAATTGAATTATACACATCTTGTCACTGAACTTAATTTCATTATTGAAATTAATCTCCTGTAACTGAATTTTAAATTATTGTAGTGCAATTTGGAAATAAAACTAACAGCATACACTAGCTGCTATGGTTGAAGGAGAGACCAAAAATTTTATATACTTGCAAAGCACATTCCACCAAGAGTGTTTTATGGGATATGAGTTTGTAACACATACATATAAATGAGGCTGGATTATAATTATGTATTGTTTGTAATGTAACACAGAATGCAACTGAGAGTCCAGATAATCACAAAATATTTCATAACAAATATATTTCACAACCTGAAGAGTCCAGAATGGTAATAGAAGAAAATTATTATTATAATTTAATTGGACATATATTTATCTCTGGGGGTAAATAACTATGTAAACTTTTTTAACCCTATCACATATATATAGTATATAATTCTTTTAAGACAGGGTCTTGCTAAATCACCAAATTGCCTGGTCTAGGCTACAATTTCCTGTCCTCTTCTTTTCTCTCCCAGAGTGCTGGAACTTCAGCTGTGCCTTAATCAGCAATTTCTGAGTAGCAAATAAAAGTGATAACAATTCAAAAGCTGAAGGCTATGATGAACCACTTTATTTAGGTGCTGTCAGTTTGCTTTGCATAGTACAATAAATGTAAGCTTTGCCTTTTCATCTTTGCATGAAGCTTAAGGGGATGAGTTCCATAGTTTGCTGTGTACATTAGTGAAAGAATGCTTGGGAACTGATTTTCTGCACCCCATATGCACACTGTGACTCCCGAAAGCTCTTGTGCCGGACAGATACCCACCTCTGCATTCTCAATCTGTTAGCAGTAATAGCTCCCTGCCATGGCTCTCGCTTGCATGCGCTGATGAATAATCTGCCTCTGTGAAACAGAGCAGAGTTCAGCAGGAATCTGTCTCTTTTATTCACTTATTTTTATTTTTTAGTTTTTGGTCTTTCTTTGAGGCAGGGTTTCACCATATGTTTCAGACAGGCCTTGAACTCACTTTGTAGCCCAAGCTGGCTTCAAACTATGGGAGTTCTCCTGCCTCAGCCTCCCGAGTGCTGAAATTACAGGCATGCACCACATGCCTGGCTCCATAGGCCCTTATTTGAAGTACTAAATATTGTATGTTCACTTCTTTGTATTTTTCTCATATTTTAAATATTAAACCTATTACTTCACCATAATTTGTCAATTTGTCAAAACAATGAAAATTATTTTGGATTTTTAAAAGAATGTAATTGGTAGTCCCAACACGTTAGCTTGAAAATGATGCTGTGTAATGGATACTTTCTGTATCTACAGTGTTTTAAAGAGAAAAAAATGAATTCAGGTTCCTTGATTAGTCTTTCAGAGGCAAATTCAGAGATGTGATGAAAGCCTCTTTCTCACATTTTTTGACAGACTTCTCCATATTGCATCCTCCATATTGTATTTGTAATCCAAACCCCTTTTTGGGACCTATGAATAGAACAGGAGGCTCCTTTGAGCTGGATGAGAAGAATGCATTTCTTTGGTTTTAGTGAACTCTTACTTACAAGCAGAATTTTGTTTCAGGCAAGAATATAGACAGTTTTCTTGGTAGTAGTAACAGCACCCTTGATATTTTTGTCAGCAATAGGAATAATTATTTTTACCATGAACATCAGTGACAAATATTTTTACATGCAAAGCATATGTGCTTTAAGATCTATCATTAAATCTTATTCCCCCATGTGATAATAAAAGAAAACAATATATGAAAAATTTGTTTATAATTTAATAAATATCAATATTATTAACTTCACTTTATGCTCTGCATTTTTCATTTGCATTATAAAAAGTGATCCTGATATAGAGTTCACAGATTTCAATAGGAGGCATGTAATTCCTCTGTGTATGTGTATAAAGAGAAAATAAAATGTGAATATTGCAAAGTCAGAAAAAAAATTAAAATATTTACCACCCCTCTGGCACCGTAGAAAAGCTACAATGAGACAAGAAACAATCCTCTGAATTTCAGGGACATTATCTGTTTCTCTCAATGCTGCACTTTCATCATGGATTATTCACATCGTGACTTTTAGTGATAATGCGATAAATCATCTTCTACATGTAGTACACCCAGTAGAGACAGAAGAAAGGGTGTTGGTGCATTATTCCACCACTCTTGTCTTGGAGTTTTAAGACCATTACGACACAATAATGCCATTCAAATTTACTGACAAGTTACATGGGTAATTTGACTTCCCTAAGAATTAATGGATGATTAGGGATCTTCCTGTGGTTTAGTATACTCAATAAAATAAAGACTGAACCTCAAATGAGAGTGTGTCACTGAAAATGTGTTCATTCACTAAGGTAATAAATATTTACCGATCGTCTCTTATGACAATATGGCAAGTTCTGGTCCTAGAATGGTAAGCATAATATCCACGGTTGCTACCTGAAGAAATTTAGATAGTCACAAAAATATGGAAAATAAACAGTAGAGTGTTGCATGTTGGGTACTGTAATAGATCACATTGCCCTGGTGGAAATGGAGTCAGATGGATAGAATCAGAGCATTCAAAAATAGTAGTTGACACCCAACAGTTGCACAAAAATTTCAAATTAAGGCAAAGACTGAGCTCATGGTCAGTCACTCCTAGGTTGTCAACATAGTAAGTGGGCATACTGTTTTGCCATTCAGTTCAAACACAGAGGAAGAAGAGAGTTATTGTAGGAAAAATATGAAACTTTGATCTCAAAACATGGTTGAAATGCTGATGATAGAACTGTAATATCAGGTTGAAATTCTACTATTAAGATGCAGTTGGTATTTTGATATTCTAACTGAATATTCTTAACTGATGAATTGAGAATATTTGCCTGAATTATAACAGATGTGATATTCCTGAGAGAATAAAGACATTCTGAGAGCAAAGTGAATTAAGATCTAGAATCTGAATCTGAATTTTTAAATGTTTTTCTAACTTTGTTAATATGAAGTGCTCTAGAGGAGCACTTCTGTGAAACATATGTGAAAATATTATGCCGTTGAATGTGGAAATTGAAGATTTAAATTTGGAAACCGTGTTTCACCAATAGCTCTATCTAAAAGGAGTCACTCCCTTTGCTGCGGAATGAATATTTATGGTCTATTAAAACTAAGATGGCAAAGTCCTAATCCCTGATGTGGCAGATTTAGAAGATAAGGGCTATGAGAATTAATGAAGTTATGAAGACGACACTCTTCTGCCTGGATCAGTGCCTTTGTAAGCACATTATGTACATCTTGTTTGCTCTCATTCCCTGCAAAGTACCCCCATAAGAAATTGTAGCAAAGATTTAACACATAAACTAGTGCCTTTTTTTCCAAAACACTCAAACTAACAAGTTAGTATACACATGCAAACAAACTCCGACATTCTGAGAAACTACACACGTGGAAAAAAGATATGTAAGATTATTAGTGGTGTATGATCTACAGCCAGAGCAACCAGTTAAGAAATCAAAACAAAGCAAGACAACAGGAGAGCAACATGTTGTCTTGCTTAGAAATCGGTGTCACTTACAGTGATTTTTTCTGATCTGCTTTTTCTGTTTTGTTTTACTCTCTTTAAAATATTTTTTTTTTTAAAAAAAGGAAATCAAACCAAAACCTCTGCTGGAATTGGTCCTACATGGCCAGGATTTTCTTAACAACTGCAGACCTTCCTAATTCCTAGCTCTTCCCCTGCACATCCTTCCCATCTATGATCAAGCAGAGGAAATGAAGTCCACTTCCATAACCAATCATAGAGGATGTCCCTATGTTAGCTACAAGACCTCCAGATTCTGGTCCAACAAAGTCCAATCAAGACATTCGTGAAGTTTTAGACCTTATTGTATTATAAAGCTCTTATACTTCTTGGTCTATTTTGCATTTTTTTCCAAATGCAAATATGTTTGCTGACTTTTGCTATCATAATTTTTGAATTCATAGTGCATTTCCTCCTTTATTTCTGCATTATATACTCCAGTCACATTTCTGTGATTCTGAATATCAAAGACAAACTTGATTCATTAAGTTATTTAGAAGAGGTAAGTGTACCACATGGATCATACACTAGATCACTGATCATTTGATTTTTCTAGAGTAAAAGAATGATGTACAAAGCTAAATTTAGATAAACATTGAAATGTTTTGAAAACACTAACAGTGCCTTTATAACTCTTTAAATATTTTATCCTAATGGGTTAAAAGAGGTTTTCAAATGTATTATATATTCATAAGTTTGATTTTTCTAATATTGTTTTCCAACAGAATTATATTTGGAAATGTGTTTTGTAAATACAACTAATAACGATGGTATTATCTTGAGTCAGGCACACTTAGTTATAAATATTATCTCCATGCTTTAACAGATCTGAAATACAGAGAAAATTAGTATTTATTCTATGAAATACTATGAAGGAGAGAGATTGTGCGAATTAGTTGTAAGGATTTGATATAGTCTGATAACACTGTGAGTACAAAAGAAAAATTTCTGGGCCTTTTATCTGTCACGCATCAAAAGAATGATTTGTGTTTTCTCCTAAAGTAGTCAGGGATTTAACGTGGTTTTGGGTAAAAACTGTGATTCTAGTGGGATCTAAAAGTGCTCAAGTTAACTAAAATTAAAAAAAAAAAATCAATTTAATTTTGCACAGCTCTATGTCAAATGCTTTAGGTTTAGCATTTGGTGTGTTATTAATTTACTGAGAGTCTGTGAATTATCCCCAAATTTGCATGTCTTGTGTCGTTGTCCTTCAAGTCTGAGACTAGCTATGGCTACAGTGTCCATTGTCCTGCACTACAGTCATCTTAGATCCCAACAGAGCCTCAGAAACAAAACTGCTCTTCTAGCCAAGAAGATGTCTCCCAAGGTAAACAAATTGCCCATCCAGGCAGGGGAGTTGGATCTTAGCAAGGAAACATTGTCCCAGATAATGACTAACCCTAGCCAAGGCGATGACACACAGCTCACACAAGTATTTCTTTGGGTCCGTCAATGGGTCAGTCAGATCCTCCTCAGAATGTATTTTCTCCAGATGCTACTCAGGCTGGTGTCCATGACCTACCCTGTCTCTTACTTTTCAGTTAAAGGTGTTTGTGAATTCCTACTGTCAATTTAATTGGAAATTACATGATCACTAAAGCAAATACCTACACTTGTGAGTAACAAATTGAGCAAGAAGCAAGTAACATCTTACTTAATATAAAATAGGTCACTTGAAAAAAAAAACTGTTGATGTTAATATATCGATGATGATACTTGAATATATCTTTATAATAATTAGTTTTTAAGAAGTATTTCTGTAGTAGAGAGCAATGAGAGTTCTCTGTAGAATTTCAGTTGTACATTTATCCTATTCAAGTCTTCGCATATTTTTAGTATCCTGTGTATTGTCTATGTGATGGCAATTTATACCTCATTAGCATGCTCAATTTGTACAATCAAGATGCCAAATGGTCAGAATGCTTGTTTGTTTCATAAACTAGTAGATTTATGTATGTATGGTTTTCCCTTAGGTAACATATGTGTGGTGTCATTTTAGACAATGAAATAGAGAAAATGTTAGACAAGATCTTCAATTACGGTTGAAGCTGAGTAAGGCTCATTCATCTTAAATTAATAACTTAATCTCATTGCATCTTGGTTTTCTTATCAGTCAAATAACAAAATATTATGACATTTAGGTATTCTAATATTTTGAGAAAAATGTGTTTGTTTCCTTTGTTGAACTGACTAGAAATTCATATGCATATACTAACAGAAATGTTGGCATGAAATTCATTAGGGAATAGAATGTTCATATTGTGTTTATTAGGGTAAAAAGAAAATAAATATTGGACTCATAGATGTTTGTCTAATAAAATCTTCATGAGAATAAGGGTTACTTGTCCATCCTTAAATACAAAACAGAATGTGGAAAGAATAGGGAACAGCTGCATAAACTCATGTAAAAATTCATTACCAACTTTTTTCACCCCAATTATGTACCCAGAATACGTAGGTTCTTACATAAAGGTAAAACAAACCACCTTGGTTAGCTAGTGGTGTTTGTTTCTGCATATTAACATGGGACAGTGTAATATATTTTCAAGGAGCTTATTTTAAAAATTATATTTTCCATAAGTAAATTATACCATAAATTATCTTAACTGCAATAGAAATTCTTTAAATAGAAAATTGAAATATGACCCTCCATATCTGACATACTACTTCCTTGTTTTGTTTTTTAAAAGGTCAAAAAATCTCATTTACTCAATGTAATTCTTTTTGACGTTCTAAAATAAATCTGAAATTTCCTTATAAAAGATTATTACTCTGTTTTGCAAAGTGTTAACATTTTCAGATTTACATTTTTTAAATGTCAATAATTTTTTCTGTTAAGATACATTTATACAAAGCCATAGCACTGAAACAATCATTATTACAATTTTCAAATTATTACAACTTTTTAAAAATTCTGTACTATCCTAAAACACAAGGCTGGTAGATTCAAGTGAGCTTCAATTTAAAATATTTGCTCTCTCAGCTATTATTTTGTCCTCAGAGGACATTTCTAAAAGTGTCCAAATTTTCAATTACTACCCAGTATAGAATAGAAACATAATATGAATTCTCAGCTGAGCTAAGCTTTCCTGAAAAAGAATATAAAGGAGAAAATTCTAAAATTCCTGTAGTTTGATTCAGCATATTTCTGGAATAAAAATGAATTGAGTGAAAGGAGAGACTTTATTATGGTCCTTCACCATCAATAACTCTTGGACACTCATCATAAAGATCAATTCTCAGACTTAGCCCTACAGATACTGAATCAGATGCCCTGGCATACCTGAGAACACCCCAGCTGATTCATATGCGACCTGATGTTTGAGAAGTTAATGTTTCAGATAATAAAAGGAGATTCCTCAGATAATTCATGTTCAAGAATCCAAGAGTTTTTGCTGTATTAAAAAGAGAAATACTCTCTCCATTTCTCTCTTCATTTCTCAAAGAAATATGCAGGTGACTTACCTGAATGATAGGTCTCTCTGGTCCTGGTTTCCTCTGTTACCAAGGAAAATTCACAACTGAAATGCTGTCTTTGGAATTTTAATAGGGGCTTATCAATGGGGAAAACATAAGCTAACACCACTGTTAAAACTACTGCCACAAGAAATAACTCATCATGTCAGTTTCCCTGAGAAACAGCAAGCCCAGTGGTACATTTATGATACATTGAAGAGAGCAAACGAAGTTCAATTTTAATTGGTCTAATTTCAGAAAGTATAGAAAACCTGCACTTCTTCAAGTATGTGTCTGGTAGACAAGTACTATGGCATTAGCACCACTGAGAGTGTCAAACTGAGTTGAATTTATCAATGGGGTGATTTAGGATTACACCATGGGAAAATATCCTTGGTTTTCTGATCGGAAAGGATTTTAACAGTCATTGTGTGTCTGAGTCTCCTTGATCAATTAGAATGCATAAGTTCCTAATGAATAAACTCACTTTGGTTCATTTATTGTAAGGGCCTACAATCTCTGGCACGCCGTGTTGCTGAACTACAGTGTTCTGTGGATCAATTGTGCATATACTGAATGCCTTTTGGTTTTGCCCCATTTTCTGTTTACAGTGGATTTATAAGGACATTTCCACATCAAAGGAGAGAAGCATGTATATACAATTCTTAAAGCCCTCCAAGAATTACAATTGAACACAAACAACAACCCGTATTAATATCTAGACTTTACTAGAATCTATCTCCAAAGACTATGAAACTTTCAATCCAGTATTGACAGCACTAACATAATGATAAAAATGAAAGCAATAGTCCCAGACCTTAAATTCATAACCTGAGAGAATTTTGTTACTCTCCGTAAGCAGCTCAGTTTCCAGACTTCAATATTCTTGTGTAACAAGAAGAGCTCATATTTATCAAAATACAAAATGATTAATATTCCTTTTGGCGAGAAGGACTTATGTTAGTAGATAGGAAATGGATGTACAAATCAGGTTTTGGTTTTACATGACATGCTTAAGGTGAGGAGGTCAAAGAAAAGCTGGCAAAACTGAAACTATAATTTTATTCCTACTTATGTTAAATTTTAGGAGTTCTCAGCATGAGCCTCATCTGCATATGCTTGGACTTAATTAATTGTGTCTTATTTTATCACTGTGGGACTTAAAAGATATATTACTGATTAACGGTAACTGGAATTAGCATATGATTACATGACACAACAAAAAATGTGCGAAGTGAACTGAGAAATAAGTCAAGTTACTGAGTGTTACTTTCTCTATTACATTTATGCACCATTAGTAAAAGATTTTCCTTTATGTTGAAAGTATATGTTCTTTAAGAATGTTAATTTCTATAGAAATATTTTGGAAGAAGTGGACAAAATTACTTTTAAGTGAATTATTCCAATTTACAAATTTTTTTTTTTTTTGTTTTTTTCTTTTTCCTTTTTATCAATACCGGGGATCGAACTCACGACTGTCTGCTTGCAAGGCAGGTGCTTATGCCGCTGAGCTA
The DNA here is from genome assembly GCF_034190915.1 of Cavia porcellus. NCBI lineage: Eukaryota > Metazoa > Chordata > Mammalia > Rodentia > Caviidae > Cavia > Cavia porcellus. Next base: position 15,296,583 of record NW_026947494.1, on the reverse strand, counting down.
AATCTCCAGCCCACCACAAAATAATTTTTAATTTTAACATTACATAGATAGTAAAGACTCATTTGTCTTCGGAAAATTATAATTTTGAAAAGCATTAATTATCTTAAATATAAAACTGCATATTATTTACTTTTAGTGGTATTCAAATATTAAAATATCTGGCCTCAGTCACATTTAATTTTACTAAATCACAATGTCTATAATTATGACATAGATATATTTAAAAATCTTCTGCACGAAATCTGATTTACATAGATCTTCCTTAATAAACGGGCACATTACCTAGAATTCCCTTGACAACCATAATGTCAATGATGCACATCTGGGAAAGATTTTGAAGTGAAGATTAAAGATCTCCTAAAATAACATCCACATGAAAAGAATATTTAAGATTCCCTGGGATACCTATAGGAAATTAGTTTTGGTAAGGGTGATATGACAACACATTCAACCTGCTTTGATTTTAGCAGTTAAGTAGAAAAGTACAAAAATATGTCGGTGTACACACGTCACACAAACTGTCTTGTTATAGAAAGGCACAAAGTTATCCACCATAAAATATGTCATTTTGGTGTAAGAATTATGTTGAGTGAATCCAATAAGAAGCAAAACTACAGTTTCAACAAGTACACCCTGCCGCAACTTTCCTCCAGCAAATTTCTTCTTGAATGCAGGAGATAAAATCCCCATATGAAGAAGTCCTCTTTAAGCTGGAGGAATGTAACAGTCCTATGAAGGATGAGAAGTTCACACTGAGAGACTTCTGTCTAAACTTATCTTGAAAAGAAATTTTCATCTTCCTATAGCCTTTGAATTTAATTTAGTTTTTTTTCTGCACAATCTTTTTACCAAATCAAAGGTAAAATCAATTTTATTTTAACTTTTTATTTCTGTATGAAGGCTCCTACGTCGCTTAGAGTTTATACTGAATACGTTTGTTTGCTTTCCTTGTAGTAATATGTTTCATGATAGTCTCTCAGGTTTAACCAAAAAATACTAAGCAGTAGATGCAACATTTTGGCTTTCTCTGCAATATCCACATGAGATTAAAACTGAAATGCTATACTGAAGGATTTGATTCAAATAAATGTCTCAAAATACAATAATAAGGTGTAAGCAGGTCATGTAGCTGGTAATTTCACTTTCCTAATATTAGCCATCATCTTTTGAATCATATAATGTAATTAGAACTCATGGTGTGTGTGTGTGTGTGTGTGTGTGTGTGTGTGTGTGTGTGCGTGCGCTCAGTTTTCAAAGTGAGAAACATGGCAAGATTCAAGAATAATTCAGAAAAGAATTTACATGCAGTGAGACATTAATATAGCCTGACATATTTTTATTTAACAAAAAACACCTTCCAAATTAACTTCAGTCTGAAAAGAAAATAATTACTATTTTTTCTGTTACTTGAATTCACCCAGTTTTAGTTACAGTAAGAAAATTTATAGACACTAAAGGAAGTTTATAATGGCAACTTAGGGAGTCACATAAATAAACATGCTGCACATTCTACAATTGAGAAAATGAAGCCATAAAGAGCTGACAAATTTATACAATGTTGCACAGCAAGTTTTATACTCAAAATCAGACTTTAGTTTTAGTAAGGGGATTGAATTTATAACTTCATACTTGCCAGGTAGGCACTGAGCTATATTCCCAGCCCCTAGAATTCGGTTTTCAAGATTAGTGTTTTTTCATTGTACTATGTTACATTTTGTTTCAATTGTACTGCTAGTTTATCTTTGTTGAAAAGAAAGTTTTGTGTTATTGTCTGTTTCTTCTTCTTAAGAAGCCTTTTAGTGTCTTATAAATACTATGAAGTTAATGGTGACAGGTTATTAACTGCTGTTATTTTCTTATAACTTCATTATGAGCTTTTGCTTCATTTTTCATAAAATAAAAAAGAAATATAGACAATAACTCTTTTAACCTAATATCACAGAGTCTTTACACAATAGCTATGCATTCTGATATGGAGCAGTGTTTATTACATCTCAGAGTTCTAGGTCTATCTATCTTGGCTCCAAAGGAGGAAATCTGGCATACAGCAAAGGAATCATAAAACTGTGCAGAATACTGCAAAAGTGGCCATGCGTATTTTTGTTGATTATCAAATTTGACCATGGTGTTTTTGTAAATAAAATCAGAAATAAATATTTGAATGGAAAGAGGTTATATGTTTGTGAGTTCCTATGAAATTCTGCATTAGTGAGTGAAAAAGAAATCAATAAGGGAAGAGAAAAAATACACAGGAGGCACAGTGGCCACTGGGCATTTGGAGCAAAGATGCTGCGATATTGATCTAGTGACACTTTGCCTGTCACTGATTAAATGGTATCTGCAGGGTATCACCTAACATCTTATCTTACGTGTATCCTTCTAACATGCACATACACTCACTCACACACACACACACACACACACACACACACACACACACACACATCTCTGGCTTACTTTGTGTCAAGAAGTTCTTAAGTGCTGAAGTAAAATGCTCTAGTTAGTGTACTGACCATATGTGGATGGGGGTAGAGGTTTTGATGTGAAGGCTGTAGTTAGTACACCAACGAATCACATTAAAAATAACTGTTAGTTTCTTGGACCTGCACAAATGCGTGCTTATCCACAGATATCCAGTTACAAATAATAAATAATAGTGTAAGTAGGTCTTTTAGTACACTGTTGAACATGTCGCAAAAAGAACTATAAGAGATTCAGAGTTTAACATTCAAGTAAACAATGTACCATTTTTTATAAGTATGATTCAAATAAAACTCACACTACAAAATTTCATTCAGCAGTCACCTGAAATTGAAATTTAAGTGTTCATTCGCTATTATATTTGGTAGAATATCACTGCCATTTCTTATGGTTAGGAGCTGACTGTAGGACTATTATACTTTCTTACTACATTTGAGAAGATTCTGAAAGAATCTTTGACCTTAGGTCAGTTTTTACAAAAATCACTTAAGTGAAATTTATCCCAAGGTATATGATACAATTTAAATACTGAATAGAACTGTTCTTGAGCTGTCGAGGTCCTAGAGAGTTGTGAATGTAGAAGCATAGATCCTAAAATTTTCTAGAATATTTAAATCATATTTATTTTTAAATCCTTTCTAGCATGGATTTTGCCTAAGACACAGACAGAAAAATAAAATAGCAAAAAGGCAAACTTGACCTTTGTGATCATAGCATATTAAATTTTCTTCATAGCCAAGGAATCAATTGACATGACAAAGTAATAACCTGCAGAATGCAAGAAATGAATTGCAAGCTATATACTTATCTGACAAGAGATTATTATTCAAAATATAAGAAAGTCAAGAATTCAGAAACTCAAAGAAACTCAAAAAATTCAGGAGCAAAAACACTAACTTATAATAGGTAAAAATGGGTAAATAATCTGAATAGCTATTTCTCAACAAAAGACATGCAAATGACCAAAGATTTATGAAAGAAATACTCAACATCAATAAAGCATTATGGAAATGCAAATCAAATCACAATGAGAAAGATATATCATCTCACCCTACTAAGAATATTAGACAAAAGACAGTGAATAAAACTTTGGCCAGGATGAGGTCAAAGAGGAACTCTTCTAAACTGTTGATAAGGATGTAAATTACAAGTCATTTTTTATAAACAATATGGAGGTTTCTCAAAATGTGTAAATAGAATTATCTGAAGATCCAACAATCACAGGCCTCAGTGTATATTTACTGCATCACTAATCACAATAACTAAGGTTTGCAGCCAGCTTAGATTCTTGTGGAAAATGGAAAATGAGCAGAAAAAGGTAAATCTTTGAAGCAATGTTAATAGAATTGGAGGGGCTTATATCCAGAAATTAATAGCATGAATAAATAAAGTTACTGAATAAAGTTCTTATTTATAGGGGGAAACTAAAATCTTTGATCTCCTACCAGTGATCAGTGCTTATGAGTGGCTGGAATGGGTTGTGATGAAATGATTAATTGCTTCAGCAGTACAGATGTACAGTAGGTATAGGCTTCCAGCATTCAGAAACAGAAAAGAGTAAACTCAGTGCATAGCAATGAGACATATAGTCCTAACAGACACAGTCAAAAGAAACTTGAATGTATTTAACATGAAGAAATGATAAATGTTTGAGATGATAAAAATGCTTATGACTCTGATGTGATCTAGACATTCTACACATGCAAAGTTGATATTTCATACTGCAACTCGTATGAGTAGGAGAGTAGAGTAACTTTAAATACACATCTGGTACTTGAAAAATACATTCGTATATATACTTTTAAATCAATCAAAAATACCTTAAGACCATAAAAAAGCACTGTAAATTTAATACACCACACTCGGCAACTTATAATACACCTGAAAATTCAACTTACATCCCGATAGGAGTTTTAAAATACTTCATAAGCCAGTTTTGATTTTTCCTTTGAAATAAATTGCTCTTAGGGGAGCCAAGAGCAGCAGGACCTTGAATGAGAGCTAACAGACACTATGTAAATATCCATAGGCAAGGTTGCCCTGAAGTATGTTTCAAAAATGACATAGAAGAAGAAATTTGGAACTACTAACATATTTTCCCTTGCTGTTAATGTCATTCTTACCTTATTATATGTAGGGTGAATTGACTTGGTGAATAATTACATGCACTTTAGCACACACATAACTTAATGGTTTAGTCCTCTTTCATATTGAGACCACCCCTTCAGAAGAATAAGTGTATATGGATTTGTATTCCTATTCCTCTTAGAAGGGATTCTTCAAATCAGCATTGCTTCTGGTTTAAAATGCCAATTAGGGCCAGGCCTGTTTCTCCTATGGAGTATTTCTTAAGCAAAGCTGCAGGGGTTTTCTTGGGGAAAACATTGCATTTTCAGAAATTCTTTATTCTTACAGACCACCCAAAACTTAACTTGCTTTTTTGTTTAGCAAAATTTTAAAAGATTCATATGTTTTTTAAATTGAATTTTTCTTAATATAGTTTATGTGTAAGATCTATTTCATTTTTTAAATATGAAACATGATTGTAGGATATGAATTATTGATTATTATTATTGGTTATTTCTTGACACAACAATGTTATGTTTTTCTTTGGTGCCAAGACGATTTTACTGGTATGTTTAAATGCATATCTCATAAATTTTGTGATTTTTTTATTCTTTTTCTTGAATATTCTAGAATTAGGCAAATATATTATATTTGTAATAAGTATTAGGACACAAAATTGGCTTCCAATGTGAAAGAATTTTACACTTTTAAAAGAAACACATTGGGAGGATCAAAGATATAGCTTAATTTTAAAAGACTAAAATACTTACTTAAATAACTACCCTTTATTAAGAGCTAGACAAGCCTTATTGTATGGAGAAATTATGAAATGAATGCATTTCTTCACAAAGTTGAGAATCTGTTAGAGTATTTAAGCAGATAACAAATAATTATCTGGAAGGCATAAAAGAGGGTAAAATTCAGCAGGTTAGGAGAAGGTATTTCAATTAACTTTTGAAAATACTTTGCCTGAAATTTTTTCTAATGGTTTTAATATTGGACTATAGAAAGACACTAGTGAGAATTCTATTTCTAACAGTGTCTTAAAATTCAAAATAAGGCATCATAAAAATAAATAAAAATGAAGAATAAGCATAAAATGTAATTTTAATTATTCTCTTTAATTATTCTCTTACTACCTGATTTGGTAAGGGCAATGCAGGTGGCAATAGCATATTTACTTAAAGTTTCAATGGTAATGCATTATCTGTTCAATTATTTGGTTGAAACTATTGGTTATTTCATTGGTAATAATTTTTATGCATAAAATATTTTGTAATAGTTTTTAATGGAAATTTAAGCATTTAAGAACAGAGATTAATAAATCTGTGTAGGATAATTTATTATATAAAAGTGATGAAAATATATTTTATAAAGAACCACAATGTGAATCATAAAATTCTCCAAAATTCAAAGGAATGTCAACTAAACTCTAGACTTGACTAAAGTAATACAACTGAGAATCATTAGAAATTAAAAGAAGGGAGTAAGATATAAAAAAACTAAATGGCTTTTTAACCAAACCTAAAGGAAAAGTATACAAGTAGAGAAATTAATTATATTCATTTTGAAAAAACACTGAAGAGAAGCAATATGTTAAAAAATATAATTATGAAGTCAGAAAGATAAGATGTTATTTTGACTGACATTTATATTCACTGATTTTTATTGATTACATATATTTAAATAACTTATTTATGATAATATTACTACCCTTTGTTAAGAGCGATGCTGTGACCTGTACTGTATTGAGTAGTGCAATCCCAGTAGCTGATAGAAAAGTCACATTAAAATTTAGAGAATATATCTCCCCATACACACAGCCACGAGAACACAGTAATTGTTAATTGCATAAATGTTATGAAATGACTTATTAAGGTACAGTGTTCAACACTAATGAGCAGAGTTTGACTGATAAAAAATGTTTATAGTAGGTCTTTCTGAGAAAATTACTTTGATCTCTGATTCTGAAAAGACAAAGAAATCTCCAGTAGAATATTTTTGTGTTAGTAAAGAAAGGACATCAAAAGCAGAAAAATACAATAAAATGCTATGCAACTTTAGACAAGAGGGAAATTCTGTGCTTTGTGACAGCAAAGATTAGAGGACAGTATGCTAAGGGAAATGCAGTAAATCAATCACAGAGGGACACACACTGTATGGTCACACTATGGAAGTTGTATAATACAGTCAAACTGGTAGACAGCTGGTGGTTTTCCAGAGGAGTGGGAGAAATAGGGCATCATTTTCTCAAAGATATAAAGTGTCTTTTATGGAAGATCTTTAAATTCTTAAGCTTTATTGTATAACACAGTATGTAAAGTTAACAACACAGTATTGTGCTCTTTAAATTATGATTTGAAGGAGTTCACAAGAAAGGTTAACACACACCAGCAAAAGATGAAAGAATTCAAGGAAATTTTGGAGATGACTGATGTGATCAGTACTTTGTCTATGCTGATGAGGTTATGGGTGTATGCATCAATGTACACTAATTAAGTGTTATTACTTTGTGTATCAGTTATGCAATAGAAAAGAAAAAAGGAAAATAAAGGCACTTGTAACTGGAAAGTGAATCATAGAGCCAGAGAACATCAATTACTATGGAGAAGGAATTTTTAAGGGCAGACAGCAGAGCAGGTAAGCTGTACAGACAGTCCTGGTCTAGTTACACAGTGCTGGCCAGATCCGTACCAGAAAGAAACGCAGAATACACTAACTTAGAAAAGTTACACGTTTAATTTTGTGGTTTTGACACTCTTCTGTGAATGAAAATAATAAATAGAAAGACAGAACCTCTGTTTATCATTCAAAGTACAATGACACTTTGAAAGGTGGGAATTTTGAGAGGTAGTGGAGTTAGAAATGACAAACTCAATGATAAAATGTCTGTGAAAATGAAGAAAATAAATAATCAAAGCATCAAAAATATTACATCTCTAGTATTTCAGTAAAAAGGAGTTTACTGAGAAAGTATTAGAAATATCCAATTTGCAGAGAAATATTTCTTTTCTCTCCTTAAACAATTTTTTCAATTTGCAGTATTTGGAAATTTAAAGTGATTAACTCAAAATCGGTTCCACTAGCCACTGAGTTTTTAGGGAAAAGATGAAAATTAAAACACACTTTACACCTTGAAAATGTCTCAGGACTCAAAAGTTGTAAGGTTTCTAGACCTAACAGGAGGCACATCAAAAAATACTAAACTCAAATACTTCCAACAAAATTTTCTTTGTGCTAGAGCCATCTCTTCATGACTTAGTGTGTGAAATAGTTGTTTATCCCTGAAACTCCTCAGTTTAAAAACTCTGATCTTTCTCATAAACCATGATAAACTCTAGGCCTTGTATTCCCATAAGTATATTCCTTTTACATGCTCTCGTTGTGTGACTCCAAGTTTCTCACCCTGTGTGTTTTTGCTTTATGTTCTAATTTAGTAAACCTCACCCACTCTCTTTTCAATAGATCTCTGCCCATTAACCTTTCTACAAAAGGTAGTCGAGTTCCTAAGTCTGGTGCTTGAAGGGTGCAACCTGCTGGTGCACACTGCGTTATCAAACAGTCGTTTCCCAAGGGGAAAATCACCACAGGAAGTGCATGAAGAATGAGGACTGAGGCATCACGACTGATGTGTACAGAGATTATTTCATTAAAGAGAAATAAACTAGCAGTGTCCCATGTTCATAGGAGGGTAACGGATAAGAAGAAACCCAACACTCTTAACAACACTTTGGTTGAATGCATACATGGAAATCAGCCTTTGAGGACAGACCATGAAGGAAACTGAGGAAGAGCAAGTGGGTAATTTTTGCCAGATAAACTGCAGAATAGCAATATGAGGATGAAAACTCAAGGGATATTAAGGATTTGAGAGTATTTGTACTAAAAAGGACGAGTTAGTTTATAGAAGATTTAAAATGTTATATAAGAACCTAAAATTTTATGAAGCAAGAGTTGTAATCTATGACAGAAAAGTAGAGTTATCTGTTTTGTGAAAGGAGAGAAAGTGATTTAGTTATAAGAAAATGTAAGAAGAAAGCTAGTATCATTTCAGATAATTTTAAATGAGAAAAGATGGAACGATTCCAGTCAACTTTCTTTCCTTTTTGAATACATTAATGTAAAGGGAGTTAAATAATATACAAAGAATTGGCTGAAAGTAAGTTATAGACTAGACATCTAAAATAATTTATTGAACTTCATGGAAAGTCAATAAAATACTACTGCAATGCAAAGAGAATATTTGAGACGAGAGATTATGGTGTTAAAAGAAATCAATACATTCTACATTCCACCAGGGTCATTCAATTACATGTTTATGTTGATAGGTGAAGGAGGAAAACAAATGCCTCAGAAATATTTTAGAGTGTATTGAGAGGGCCAGGAAGGCAGATGTACTGTAGTGGATGTAATACACTGAAGGGACGATAAAAGTGTGCACCTGAGACAGGTTTACCAACACTTGATTATCGATTTGCTGTAGCATGAAGGAAGGAGAAAAATCACAATGTCACTATATTTTCACGTTGTCGAACCTGGTGGGAGGGCCATGTTACTTATGTTGAAGATGGGCAGTGTAAATGGAGGATCTCAGCACTTCATGAGCTACATGTTCATGACACTGAGGTTATGATATATTTAATAGAGACCTATACCTTTGTATTAAATGTTTATTCAACAAATGTCTGCTAAAGACACAGTAGAGAATAAAACTTTTTTATATAGCACATATCTGAGGGGCTTTTAAGAGAAACCTATATTGTACATAAAAATGTGGCTGATAATCAGAAGAACATAATGGAAATTCTTCTAGTGAACGAATGCAGTATTACAGGGAGAATTTTTAGTATCTAAGGAACAGAGAATGTAAAATAAAATCTGAAGATTTCCACTACTTCAGAGAATGACAATGAACAATTACGTTGAAGCAAAATCAAAATAGAGGCTTAAAAATAGATAAATTGATAAAGGATAAATTTTGTATTGCTAGATGCCATTATAAGTGCTAAAATTTTTAAAAATACTGTTTATTATATAAACAGATTACAATAACTTTCCTGATATGAAGATGTTTCAATTTCAATATGTCATGTTACTCCAATGATTATTAGTAAGTTTTTCTGAAAGCAACTCTAGTGTCAGAGTGATATCAGATTTGTACAGAAATAAATCAGCAGTGTAGAACTTGGACTACTTGATTTTACTGAAATGGGTTGAGTAAATAATGTTTCAATTTTTGGATTGTTCTAAATGCTGCTAGTGATGAATCAGCAAAAGGAGGGTTGACAGAAAGTGACAGGGAAAATCTTTCTTCCCCTTGAGAAAAATGAAGCTAGGAGTGAACAATTAGCAAAATTGGGAAGGAGTAGAAATGTGTTTTTAATGAAAAGATAAGGAAGAAAATATAAACATATATAGGTAAACATACATATAATTTCTGATGGAAATAGGAAATCATATGTAATGATTTTGAAATAATTAGGATACTACAGAGAAGTTAGTATCCTCCTGTGACTTGAGCAACTATCTCTAAGATGATAATGTGTAATCTATTAACTGGTGATTTCTTACTTTTTTTTTGTAGTTCTATATTACTTGTACCCTAACACTGCTTTGTTTTGTTTTGTTTTTTCTCTTTTTCCTTTTAAATAAAATTTTTTAAAAAAAATTAGTATCCTCAATGCAGTTAAATGTTGTGAGCTTAAAAATTTAAGGAAAATAAAGATTTTTCAGATACCCATAAAATGAGATCATGTAAATATTAGAGATATAGGCTAACGTATTAATATTCCAGCAAAATTAGATAGAATAGGATATAACGTGTCTGAATGTGTGTCCTTTCATTCTAAGATATTTCCAAGATAGTGAGTGAAATAATGGATGATGGAATTTATGGAGATGGAAATGAGATTAGAAGGAAGGATGAAAGACCTATAGGGGATTCATTAACTCCTTATTTAAAATAAATTTATTTCATACATGTGTACCAGTTGATATAGGATAGCTTATGTTCTTTAGTAAAGAAAAAAAAAAACCTTGAAACTTTTAGTGATTAAAAACAAACAAGAGAAATCTCCAAACTTTAGGAAGATAATTTTTGTTTATTTATTTTTACTCATGCCTTACCAGATTGGTTTTCAGGGAGAAGACATTGATATGATAATTCAGAAAGAAAGAGTGCCTGCATTATCCCAACAACCTGCACAAGGTCCACAAATCAATTCTCTGCACTCAGCTAAAATTTACAGATTGTCAAGGATTTCTGAGGCGACTTAAAGAGGATAATTGCCATACTTCTCATGATTATACACCATTTTCAATAACAGGTTAAACAACATAATTTAAATTCTTCTAAGTGCCCTGAAGGAAGAAAAGGAAAGATGGTCACCCAGCCAGTCTTTATTACAATACAGAGAATTTAAACACCATATGACTCTCTTTATCTTGATAGTCACAATCCTGTCTAAGTGTTGTATAGTGTTTGACACGAGCAACTCTGTTTGCTGCTGTTGCTAATACACAGTTCCAAAATGTTAGTGGCTATTTACACTTTGAAATGTATGGGGCTGCGGCTTTAGCTCAGTGGTGTAAGCACCTGCCTTGGAAGCAGGCGGTCATGAGTTCGATCCCTGGTACTGATAAAAATGAAAAAGACAAAAAAAAAAAAAATGTTTCAGTGTGTCAAATATTTCAGACTAGATAAATGACAAACATATTCATATTACTTTTAATTGTTATTCAATAATCTCATATTGATTGTATATAAAATGACACTTCAAATACTATTTGCATTCAAAAATAAATTTAAAGCCCAAGAAAGTACTTGTTCATATTTTGCATATATTCTATGGATTTTCTTCACATATAAATCATTAAGACATTAGTGTATCTTAGACTTTCACTTTGCAGAAAAGGAGAACAGAGGATTTTTTCTTTAGGATTTTTGTTCTTATTATTTTTATATCATTTTAAAAGACATTTATCATAATCAAATATATTAAAGTCATAAAACAACTCCCTGATGACATATTTCATGTATCATGTTATATGTTTTAACAAAAATAAAAGCAAAATGTATTTTATAATCTATAAATAAGAGAAATTATTTCTAAAGTCTTTAGTGAAGAGCAGTAGAAATTGTCACCCCACAAAATCAGTTTCAAGATGTGCATTTTTTCTTGCATGTAGAATCATCTTTGGTCAAACTAAAAATTTACTTATTTTCATAAAATACTCAATTTACTGTTATTATTCCACCTTAATGTAAAATTAATAACTTGTGAGGTTCTTTAACATGAACAATATATATATATTAGTAACAAGCAAAAAGTTCTGAGATGATAGATAATTTATTGTTTAATCAAAATTCCAATTGTAAGTAGAATACATAAATATAAGTATATATAACATCTATGACTATATTTTAAAAACATTTGAAAGAATACCAACTAATCAGAGAATAATAATTAAGTATAGTTTACATGAGCAAATGTAGGGAGGTTGTCAGCATAAAACATTGAGGTAGTTTTCAATTAAAAAGTATTAACCCATATATATTGATATTTGTGATATATATTTCCAACTTAATTCCCAGTGCAGTTTTTAAGTTACTTTGACTTTATTGATATGTTATTTAGACATTTTTGAATGGAATAAACTATTTTAATTCTTTCAGTTCGCTTGTATATGATTTTAATACCTAGTTCTATCTACTTTGTACTTTCCTATATATTATTGTACTCAATTTTTAGAGAACACTACTGTGATTTGAATCTCAGATGCAAATCCAAGGCTAAAGCTCAGACCAGCACCTAATTCATGCCGTGATAAAGGGAAACTAATGCGGAATACTGAGAATACCTTCCCTCTGCCCTAGTCTTACTGCAGTGTTTTCACCAGTTCCACACAGCCACATCAGAACTCTGCACACCTGGAACCAGCAGCTTTGTGTGTCTCAATTCAAGTCACTGCTTCTGGTTACCTGCTTTGCCAAGAACCCATGGAGAGTGAAGTTCCCAGGAAGCGGTGGATGAGGGATCAATGAAAGAAGTGTATGTAGACAGACCAACATAGTGAATGACTTCTTTCTCAGAGTTGATCCTGTGATCAATCTAAGGATGTGATTTCATCTGAAACCTCTCTCATCTCATCTTCCTCCCTTTTATTCTGATTTCTCCATTGTTTTGATTTCTCCTGTATGAAATGTCACACAGAAATCACTGATACCTGAATTCATGTTCTGGAGTTTGCTTTCAGATAATAAGAGTTCCCTGGGGAGGTTGTTAAACACAGGTTCCTCGAGGACACACACAAGGATTCTCACACAGTTATTTTAGAGGGAAGCAAGATGATTCTCACTTTTAGCAAGTTTTATGTGGATCTTCATTTTGATGTTCACGGATCACATTTCAATAGCTTCTTTGCAAAAAAGCTAACGTTAACTCAACATTTAATTCTATCCGTGTTGTCTTGCAAATATCAACATTTCTTTCTTTTCAGTTTGAATAATATTCCATTGGGGTGTGTGTGTGTGTGTGTCTGTGTGTGTGTGTGGTATTTCTTTTTATTCATAGATCTGCAGCTGGATGCTTAAGTTGAATTCATATCTTGCCTACTATGCTGCAGTAAATATAGCAGTTCAGAAATTTCTTTGACATACAGACTTAAAGTAATGTGAGTGGGATTCATGAATAATCCGGTAATTAAAACTTCCAGTTTTTTGAGAAAAACCATATGTTTTTACAATGAGTGTACTGATTTACATTCTCACTAACAGTGTGGATGAGTTTCTTTCAATTTTTCACATCCCTTCCCCAGTACTTGTGACTTTTTGTCTATGTTTAGTAGCTAATCTGAAAGGAAAGAGGTGATATCTCTTTACAAATTTCATTTACGTTCACCAAATGGTAAGTGATGTTGATCAGTCTTTCATGTATCCAATAGAGAACTGTGAATCTTCTGTGTAAACTTGACAGTGAATCACAAATATTACTTTTTCTGACCTGAAGGAAAATCTAGTGGTTTAGGAGTCATGGAAGCAGAATGTACAGTTTGAATTGCAGAGGTTGGAAATTACTGAAATGAGGAGCTGATGGTCACACGATATTCAGCTTCATTTAGAGAAGAAAAATAAAACAGTTTTTAAAGATGTACTGTGCATTCAGCTGAATACAGAAAACAATTGTGTTATATATTTCAAAACTGCCAAAAGAGCAAACTTTAAGTGTCTGTAACATAAGTGAATGTTAAGTATTTGAGGTGATGGATATGTTGGTGATCTTTATTTAACATTGCATTTATAAATTATAATTACGTCTTTTACCCTATGAATATCTACAGTTATAATGTGTCAATTTATAGTAAAAAATAATAAGATGAGGTTCCAGGAGGTTTGTTAAAACACAATATTCTTGTCCTCATAGACTCCTATGTGTCGCAAAAATGATTTCAATTAGAAACGAATTTAATTTCAAAAGTCAAGGTAGCCAGAATTGCCTTAGTAATTATCTTGATACAATAAACAGGAAAAATGAATTTATGAAATTTAAGAGATATGTCATGAATATTTTCTTGAATGTCATTGTTATTGTGTTTAAGTTCTAATAAATTATTTCTCAAATGGACATCTGATTTCTCACTAGGGCTCTCATATAATTATATACTAGTAAATGACAAGCTGATAGTGTGCACTGTAGAAAAAAACAGTGAGGAGAAAGGACTTTTGAACTGAATGAATGGCTGAAAATAATGTCAGCATTCAGACAGAAGTATGTGATCACCCACAGAGAGGTATCATTCCTGATCATAACACATATTGTGTTATTTTCACATACATCACTATAAAAACTGGTAATCCCTAATGTATGTGTGATGTATAATGTGTGGCATTAGTTTCTCTATTTCACTATATTGGAACTTTACAAAAGCAAGAGGAAATGTTGTTGGTCAGTTTCAGAAGTGGCTCGCAAATCAAAGTCAGGACTTCTTGTCACAAACAAAGGACTGAAGGAGAAAAGTCAACAGAGATGCCGGTTTATTTGAAAATGAGAGGTTAAGGGAAAAGTAAAGAACTAGCTCAGAGCAAAGCAAAAGAGACCAGGATGCAAAGTAAAAAATAAAAGAGTACCTTTGTGGGCACGGGGAGGAGTCACCATGGCAAGCTCCTCCTGGTATCCAAGCCTTTTTACAGTGTCCACACTCGCAGAGCTCATGAGAAATTAGGTCTACAAATGGAATCCCGAGACAGGATCTTGAAATTGATTGGTTCCTCCCAGTTCTCCAGCCAGCTTAGCCATGCACTAATTCCTGCATCAGGAAAATTAGACTCACACATGTGCACCAAAACTGTCATCAATGTATCCTTTAAAACCGGCTGAATGTATATAGTCAGCTAAATGAATATTTTAATTTATTGATAAAAATTTATTTAATGCCTAAGAAAAAACGCATTCCTTATTTTAATGGAATAATACCTTAGAGTAAATGAATATGCACTAAAACCTATCAAGTTCTACAGTTTGTTTCACCATAAAATGATTTTTTATTACACAAGCATTTTATCATTTGTTCTTTATGACCGCTCCTTTGGTATAGAA